>NC_050104.1:155210848-156460848 GCF_902167145.1 Zea mays | reverse complement strand
CGTTCCTTGTGTTTTGAGAATCTTTATTTTCCTATGTAACACAGGGATCTCTCCTTTAATTCTCTTACTGGTGATCTACCACAAAGTTTCACTGGATTGTCAAGCCTGAAAAGAATGTATGAAATGACGCATGCCTGTTTACTTTCATCTCCTACACATGCCTCATTAGAATGTTTTGCATTAACCCATTCCTTTTCTTCTCAGGTATTTGCAGAACAACCAATTTACTGGTTATATCAATGTCTTAGCCAACCTTCCCCTTGAAACCCTGTGAGTAATCAACTATGAAATTCAATGGTGCTTCATTTGCATGTTCAGTACCATATCTCATAACCTGCTTGTCTCTAGGAATGTTGGAAACAACCATTTCACTGGTTGGATTCCCAGTCAGCTTAAGAAGATAAACAATCTACAGTGAGTTATCTCGACTTCTAGACATGCAACTGCTAGAGAGCTATATCTTGCATTAATATGCTTCTTGTGTATAGGACCGACGGAAATTCTTGGAGCACAGGACCAGCGCCACCTCCACCTCCATATACAGCGCCTCCTCCTCCAAACCATTGGAATGGCGCGGGTCAGAATGATGATGGTTCATCAAGTTCTGGTGGAAGACCTGGGATAGGTGGTGGAGGTGTAGCAGGAATCATTATATCATTGCTGATTGTTGGATCAGTTGTTGCATTTTTTCTAATCAAAAGAAGAAAACACAAAGCTATTATGGAAGAACAATTTGAACAGCATCAGCCGTTCACTTCCTTCCCTTCAAATGAAGTTAACGGTAAGTTAGCTTGATGTCTGTCACACTTGAGATGTTTCCACAGCTTTATCTAATTATGTGAACATCTGCTTATACTGTTATACACATGTTGCAGACATGAAGCCTATCTATGAGTCCACCACAGTAGACATAGAGTCTTTGGCTTCACCTGCTTCGATTAATCTGAAACCACCCCCGAAGATAGAACAGAACAAATCATTTGATGATGATGATGATTTTTCAAACAAGACTGCTGCAAATAGAAGTAATATAACACCTATGAAGGCAACTGTTTATTCAGTTGCAGATCTACAGATGGCAACAGATAGCTTCAGCTTCGATAACCTTGTTGGAGAGGGTACTTTTGGACGTGTTTACAGGGCACAGTTCAATGGTGGAAAGGTATGCTATATATCCTCATGTGCACAATTCCTATGTGTTTCCAAAGGTACACGGAAGTTTTCTTGACTTGTGCCTTTAAGGTCTTTGAAACCAGGACTAAGGGTTTGTTTGTATTAAGTTACATGCACCAACCAGTCCAACCAAAAAACTTAAGCTGATGTGAGGAGGTGGACAATTCACCCATATTATATTCCAACACTCACCATCACGTCGAGCCTCTTTTAGATCTCTGACATGGAATATAGGAGCGAGCAACAAATATTTTATTTAATTGCGCTAGTCAGGATTCGAACTCGTGACCTATGGCTTTGATACTATATTAAGTTGCATGCACCAACCAATCCAACCCAAAAGCTTAAGCTGATGTGAGGAGGTGGACAATTCACTCATAATATATTCCAACAGTTTGGTTGGAGGCCTGATTATGTTGCCTGGTAAAAAGTACTGCCTGAGAGTTGCCTGGAAAGTTGATATTTGTCTGGCCAGACAAGTTTGATGAATGTATGTTTGGTTGGAGGCTTGTGCCTGAAAACATTAATGACAGAGAAAGCACTAGGATTTTTTTTGTTTGATCTAACTTTAGCTCATGGTAGCAAACAATATTAATCTTGGTTGACATTTAAAAAGGGGATTGCCTTATAAACGTTAATAAAGATAAATATCGTGGTATATGTAAAATTGTGAAGTGCTTTTTTGTATTGCATAGGGGTGCTTACATATATATAGACTTAGGAACCATAACTCTAATGGACCAGCAGTGGCGGAGCTAAAGGGTATGCCGTATATGCCACGACATACCCTGCCAGCGGTGGTTCTCCTTCCACCCCTCCTCTGCGGCTACGTGTTCTGCCTTCGTCATTCACGCTTCCCACGCAGCGGGTGGCTGCTGGCTGTAGCTTGCCCCTAGAGCCTGGCTGGCTTGTGCACAATACGCCTGTGCCACTGCTAGCCTGTCATCTCTTTTTATTTGTTCTCTCTCACACCAAAGCACGCTCACATTATTGTGTTACCTAGCGCTAATGAATCACCATGCAAATTCTATACTTATTATATAATTATAAAATAAATTTGTATAAATATTTTGAAGGGCATACCCTTAAATAAAATCTAAGCTTCGCCCCCCACACAGAACACACTGTCTAACATCCCCATAGTAGCAACGGGGACCTCGCACACGATGAGACTGGAGTAGAAGTCAAAGGTAAGAGCCGACAGGTTGAAAAGTCGCAGCGTCGTGAGGGTGCGAGTATTGCGGCTGGAGTAGAGACCGGTGTGCACTCCATGTGGATGATAGCCCGTGAATGCCGAGGTAGCCGAAGTCCAGGTGGTCGTGGTCAGAAGACACACAGTGACAACCTCGTTCTTCGGAGGGGTCGACGTTCGAGCGTCAACGGTCGGCGGGGCGACGCAAAAAGGACAACAGCAGTGAAAAGGTGTACCTTCTTGTTTCTTTCCGCGCCCAGTGGCCGAGGAGCACTGCCAGGGTGGCCACGACCGCACTGGTCAGGGTGGCCGCGCCCGCGGCAGAATAGAAGAGGGTTGACGGATCTGGCCGGGAAGGCCACGACAGCGACGAATTCAACCATGAAGACAACGATCCGGCCAAAGGGACGACAGGTCTAACCGGGAAGGTTGCAGCAACGGTGAATCCGGACGGAAAAGCCGTGGCAACGACAGATCCAACAAAGGCGATGAAGGGGAAGGGCGACGGGGGCGGATCCAGTCGGGCAGGGGCCTGCGTCGGGCCTTGCAAGGAGGGGTTTGACGCCAGCGACGAGAGAAGCTCGAAAGAGAGAGAGAGGCCTTGCTGGGCGTCTTAGGTGAGGGAGGGGAGATGCGGTGACGGTGCTGGCCGGAGGAAGGGCAGTGGTAGCGACACAGGCCAGAGGAGGGGTGTTGCTGCGGTGGTGGCGAGGCTGCCGCGCCCGCGTCAACAGTGCTAGGGAGGCGACGCCGAATTAGAGGGGCCGCACTCACGTTGTTGCCGGGGAAGGAGAGGGTCCGCTGCGTAGACGCGTAAGGGAGGGCGCCTTAGCCGAACCCAAGGACGACGGTGCAGTCGCCAGAGCAGAGGTGGGTCAGTCGCACCACTAGGGTTGTCCGCGCCGCCAAGGAGAGGCGGGGGCGCGGGGCGCCATGCCGGATCCGAGGTCGACGGCGTGGTCGCTGGAGCGGTGGGGCGGCCACGCCGACGGGGGATCCGGGCGTCGTGGCGGCCCCTGGACGGCGGCGATGCATTTGATCTAGGGAGCGCGAGGGAGGAGATGAGCAGGGGGTTGGAGGTTGCTCCCGTGTCGGCGTGGGGGCGAGCTAGGGGGCCACGCCCGCGGCTGCAGAGGCACTGACGGTTGACGGAAGGAGACGCAGCCGTCTGGGAGGAAGAAGACCTGGGCGCCGGCGAGGTTGAGCAGGGCGGCAGTGGCGTGCTGCAGAGGCACTGACGGCTGACGGAAGGAGACGCAACCATCTGGGAGGAAGAAGACCTGGGCGCCGACGAGGTTGAGCAGGACGGCAGTGGCGTGCTCCCACGCCCGGCGACGCGCGTTGGGCCGCGGGGCGGCGCGTCCGGTGGGGAGGGCAGCTCCCTGGACCGCACGGATGCAGGCACGCTGGGGCACCGGCGACGCGTGGAGGGCCAACGTCAAAGGCAGGGGCAGTCACTGTGGCGCCCGAGAGGGACTGGAGGAGCAGGGGATGGGGCCGGTCGGCAGTTGGGAAGGGGAGCCGCCTCGGGAGGGAAGACAAACCTCCCGGGGACGGCGGAGTGGAAGCAAGTAGGCCGGCGGGTGGGATTTAGGCAAGGGTGGGCGACATCTGTGGTGGGAAGGGTGGGTGAATACCTGTTCTGATACCATGTAAAATTGTGAAGTGCTTGTTTGTATTGCATAGGGGTGGTTATATATTATATATATAGACTCAGGAACCTAACCCTAATGGGCCGGCGGCCCAACAGTGGTGCCAGCCCACACACACAGAACACACATTGTTTAACAGTATGCTATAATATTTTCTGTACAAATATACCATAGTTTATAGGACTTCTAACCCTATATTAGTGCTTACATTGAAAAAAAGAAGAGGAAGAACCTGCTGTGATAATTGTCTTATGGACTTAATTAAGTAACAATTAGTTATTAATAAAGGATAGAATACTTTATGTGATTAGACCAGGCCAACTATGCAGCCTGAGCGAGGCGGATGTTGTCCCGCTTGGGGCATGCGCAATTGCGCATGGTTGCCTGTGTCAGTCAAGTTCTCAGGGCTTCATCCAAACGCGACATAGGCAACTTCCAGGTGGTCTCCAAGCCAGGCATATTGACTCTTGCTTCTAGGCTCACATCCAAACACACCCTAACATTCTTAGTCAGCTGGTTACTTACATGTCCATAATAATCCTTATGTCGCTTAATGTATATATCATCGCATTATTGAATGGTGGCAAATATAAGGAGCTAAGAATAAGATATATTCCTGAAACGAGGTGTGCTTCGATTTTCCTGTTATAATATTTTCCCTGTTACTTTCGAAAGCACTTTTGTAGTGGGATACAGAAGTTGAACCCTTTAAATATAAGACACTTACTTTTGTTTGCTTTATTTAGGTTCTGGCCATCAAGAAATTAGACATTACTGTGATGCCATTTCAATCGTCTGATGACTTTGCTGAACTGGTCTCGAACATTTCAAAATTGCACCATCCGAATCTGAATGAGCTTGTAGGCTATTGCATGGAACATGGCCAGCACTTGCTTGTGTATGATTTCCATAGGAATGGATCGCTTCATGATCTACTCCACCTTTCAGATGAGTACAGCAAGGCACTTAGCTGGAACTCTCGCATCAAGATCGCACTCGGCTCTGCCCGTGCACTGGAGTAAGTGGAATTGTGGAAATAAACTATATATTTTTTCCTTAATCTGAATGTATGAATTCTGTTATTGAATACACATGCTATTTAGAATTGTACATGATTTTAAATACTGTAGAAATTTCCCTGTCATGTGGCTCAGCCTAACTGGACAGTAAAAGAACCTTGTTTGTTTTCATCCATATGTAGTTGCAGAAGTGACTTGTTATTAGTGGCCATCAAGTTAATACTATTACTGTTGACCTTATCATGCTATCCATAATTCCATATATAAGCTGGTAGAATCTGTGTAATATCGTATTAGATAATGGAATAAAACATAGATCCTAAACCCTGAACCCTAAAACCAAACATAGACTTTTGTTTGGGCATATTTTCTGCTCAGTGACCTAGTGAGACAGCTTTCACCATTGCACCAGGCCTACCCTTCTCATTACTTGATATATACTATAACATTTTTTTCTTATGAAATTTGCAGCTCCTTATAACTTTGAACTGAAATATAACTTGTAGGTACCTTCATGAAATATGTTCTCCATCCATCATCCATAAGAATTTCAAGGCATCAAATATTTTGCTGGACTCAGAATTCAATCCACACCTTTCAGATACTGGACTTGCAAGCTTCATTCCTGATGCTGAATTCCAGGTAATGGTCAATATACTAACAGCCATTTCAAGAAGACTGTTTGCATAGTTGCGTTAAATGAACTTCAGCACATAGATAAATCTTTGGTAGTTAAGCTATTAAATGAACAGTTTAACGAGTCTATATAAGTTCATGTATATATATTGTACAATGATGGAAAAGCAAATATCTTTTGCGTCCTCTTGGTTATCTAGTATACATCATCATCATCTACGCAATTCTTACCTAGCCTTTCAGACACTGGCTGATTAACCATCTTCATAGTGTTGCACTAAATAAAATAAACTTGTGTAGGCAGCAGAACAAAGTGCCGGATACACTGCCCCAGAAGTGGACATGACCGGTCAGTACACCCTCAAGAGTGATGTTTACAGCTTTGGAGTTGTCATGCTTGAGCTACTGACAGGACGTAGACCATTTGACAGGTACACTCCAACCATCTGTTTTTAAGCTTCCTTTTTAGTTATAAATTTGGTCTTGATGATCAGATATGCCATCATGCCACTGTTTTTCATCACAGCTCTAGACCCAGGTCAGAGCAGTCACTTGTGCGGTGGGCAGCACCTCAGCTGCATGACATCGATGCATTGGACAGAATGGTCGATCCTGCACTCAAGGGTCTATACCCAGCCAAATCTCTATCCCGATTTGCTGATGTCCTCGCCCTGTGTGTCCAGGTAGGAGTTCCATTCTTCATCTATGCAGGATAGTCATAGCACATCCATCTAAATAAATAAAATCTGAAGCTTGTGAACCGAATTCTCGTTGCAGCCTGAACCAGAATTCAGGCCACCAATGTCAGAGGTGGTGCAAGCATTGGTTCGACTTGTGCAGAGGGCCAACATGACGAAGAGGATGCTTGATGGAGGAGATACTTCTCGTGGACCAGATGATCAGGACCAATATTTCATATGACAAGCTGAACTCGAGCTTTTCAGCTACCTCTCAGATTGTATTTATCTCGTCTCGTTCCACTAGCGCCCGGCAGAGACATAATCACACAAGTGGAAGAAACAGAACTTTGTCAGCTTCGCCAGTACTTGGTAGCAAATGAGTTGTGCTCTATGGTTGATGGTTGTATTGTGTCTAGGAAACAGTATCTTGATCTTGCACTAATGACATTCTGTTATATTCTTTGGGTAGATTATATGCAAATGCCCCGGATAAATAAAACTATGGTGTCAAGTTTGCGGAATGTTAAAAGAATCAATTACTCCAGTCCTGCTGCATAAACTGAAACATGTTGCATGGTGGAATAGTCATTTGTCCTATCATCTGACGCTTGTTTTCGTCCTTGAACTTTCAAAACGACTATTTTAAATGGAAGTCTTTTAAAACCACCATTCAGATTCCCTAAGCATGCTGCTGGCTGTCAGTCCGAAGACCGAACCAAACGGATAAATTTAACTGACTAGTCTTTGTATTTAGTTGATATCTTCAAGCTTCTTGTACCTCAAGAGTGGAGTGAAATTACTTATTTCAAGAAGCTTGAGAAGTTGGTGGGAGTTCCTGTTATCAATGTCCATATATGGTTTGTTGATTAAAATATTTGGTTCTGAATTGGGAACGACTTGATTCCCTTGTCTGGTTATGCTTGTTCCTTGAGACATTTCTGAAGCTTTGCTGAGAGTTTCTGTTGTTTTGAATACCTCAGGTTTGACAGAAAACTGAAAAACACATATGGCCACCTTCTTTTCAGCAGGTACCTCTCCTGGCTCTGGTTCATGCATTTTTTTTGTGCAGTAAATATTGAACATGATTATTTATCAAGATATTTTATGTGCTATTCTGGCTGAATGTCCATGTTCAGCATTAAATACCATATCTCTTGTTTGTTTTCTTTTCAGGAGTTCACTTTTAAGTGTCTATGCAGACATGTCAGTAACCTGTAAGGTACTAAGGCATCTTGGTTTTGGATAAGTTTGGAGGGACATCATTTGTGGGCTTCTATCTTCGTCTAGCACTCAGGTGCTTCTGAATGGCATTCCGGGAGTACCTATTGAGCATAGGAGAGGACTCGGACAACGGGATCCTCTCTCCCCCATGCCTGTTATTGTAGTAATAGATGTTCTTGGCCTGCTGTTTTCTAGGGCTGAACATGCAGGACTGCTCACAGGTCTCTCCTAGAATCCATCTCCATCGGGTATCTATTTATGCAGACGATGTGGCGCTCTTCTTGCATCCATCTGCTGCGGATATTACTATTACTCTAGATATCTTACTTCTTACATATTTTTGGTGAAGCTTCAGGTCTCCGCAACAACGAACAAAAGTCTAATGTTTATCCCATTCAATGTGGGCATGAGGAGTTGGAAGTGGTTCAGGGCCTCCTCCCATGTGACATCTCAGCTCTTCCTTGTAGATACCTGAGACTGTCGTTGTCCTTGAAAAATCTCACCAAGGATCAGTTGCAGCCTATTGTGGATAGAATTGTTGATCGACTCCTAGGATGGAAAGCAGATTTGATGACAAGGGCTGGTAGAAAAGTGCAAGTACAATATGTGCTTACTGGAATGCTTATATATCTCGTTATGGCGATAAATATCCCCTCTTGGACTATCAAGGCTATTGAAAAAATTAGAAAATGTTTCTTAGGGAGGGGGCGCAAGGAGGTCAAAGGAGGGAATTGCCTGGTTGCTTGGGGCAGAGTTTGTAGACCTCTCCAGCTGGGCGGTCTTGGCATTTGTAGTCTTAAGAAGCTCAGTTGGGCCCTGCGCATGCGGTGGCTATGGCTCCAAAAGACCGAGCCTAGCAGACCCTAGTGCAGCCTACCAATCTAGGTGCCGGACAAAGCAAGGGCTTTCTTCTCGGTGGTGTTGATTTCAAAAGTTGGTAATGGGGCAAATACTTTGTTTTGGATTGATAAATGGGTTCATGGATAGAAAATTGCAAATCTAGTACCTAGATTATTTGTAGTCATTCCGAAAAGAATCACTAACAGAAGAACGGTTTAGGAGGGCGTTGACAAATAGAAGATGGATTTCAGATATCATAGGAACTCTTTCTGTGGTGGTCTTAGTGGATCATCTTCATCTCTGGAATCAGATTTTAGATTTTGAGCTATTACTAGATGTGGAAGATAAGCATATATTCAGTATTGCTGCTAATGGGGCTTATTCGGCTAAGGCTGCATATGAAGTGTTGTTCCCTAGGTCTGTTCATTTCAGTCACTATAAAAGAGTTTGAAAAACTTAGGCCCACTCCAAATGCCACTTCTTCCTTTGGCTGACGGCATGCTTATCAAGGCGTCGCCTTAGCGTCGCTTTAGCGCTAAGGCTCGCGCAGAAAGCAGAGTGTCTAGCTTGCCTTGCCACGATGCGTAAGGCGTCCGCCCCGTCCTAAGGCGTCGGCGAGGTGTTGGCGAGGCGACGCCTTAGGGGTAGATAGGGTTTTGAGTGGGGGTTTCAGTTAGGTGGACGCACGTGTACACATCGGTTCGGGTCAGAGCTTGAGGCGGCGGCGGCTGGGAACGTCTTTGCTAGTAGTGGCGTCCTTCCTCAACTCCGGCGGCGCGTGGGTGTGCTCCTCCCTTAGCTCCGGCGGCGTGTGGGCGTGGAGCAGCTGCGCTCACGGCGGCACGCCAGCGAGCTCCCTCAGCCCTCTCTTTATGATCCTATGGCTGATCCGAAGTGGAGAGCAAAGTCCAATGATCCCGGATGGAAGTATGGGTATTGGACAGAAATTGGGAACCGAGATAAGGTCACATGCAACCTTTGCAAGACCGTGACAACCGGAGGAATCAAAAGGTTGAAAGAACACCTTGCGGGTGGTTTTGCGGATACATTAATGTGTTCTAAGACAACAACAGAGATTAGAAAAGAAATGTAAGCATATTTGGACAAGAATAAGAGATGCAGACCTATTTTTCTTGATGAGGATGATGGTCATGAGCAGCAGGAGCAGCAGGATACTACTTATGTACATCAACCTAGCTTGGGGACAGCCGCTAAAAGGAAGAGAGCTGCATTTCAATTTAGAACAGCAGCTCCACAACCATCCAACATGGAAAAAGAAAAAAGAAAGGTTGCAACCATGCTTCGGAGAACTCCCAAACAAGTTGTGGATGACAGGCGTTCCTCAGGGTCACACCAAACCACCATAGAGGCTGCACTGAAGCCAAAGGCTGACAGGGAATATGTGAATGAGCAATGGGCACTGTGGTTCTATGAGTGTGGCATTATGCCATCAGTTCTTGACAATTTCAGGTTGCTTGTGAAGCTACTGCACAATATGGTTCCGGTTATGTGCCTCCTAGTTTCCATGATTTGAGGGAGCCTTTGCTTAATTCATGTGTGAAGAGGACAAACAACATGAGAGCTGAGCATGAGATAGCATGGAACAACTATGGCTGCACTCTAATGTCTGATGGATGGAATGATAGAAGGGGTCGTCAGCTAATCAACTTCCTTGATCGCAGCCCAGAAGGTACTTATTTCATGGAATCTGTTGATGCATCAAATGTACAACATAATGCATATATGCTAGCTGATTTGCTTCAGGAGAGAATTGATAAGATTGGAAGAGATAAGGTTGTTCAACTAGTCACTGATAATGGTGCTAATTATATGGCAGCGGACAGGATTCTAATGGACTGGATTCCAACATTATTTTGGACACCTTGTGCTGCACATTGTTTGGATCTCATGTTGGAAGATATTGGCAAATTGAAAGACTTCAAGAAACCTATTGCATATGCCAAAAGGGTGACCACTTTTATTTATAGACATGGAAGAATTTTAAGTGCAATGAGGGAGAAGACAAGTGGGATGGATCTGGTAAGACCAGCAGCAACTCGATTTGCCACATACTTCCTTACATTGAAGAGCTTACACAAACATTGATATGCCTTGAGAGCTCTCTTTTCAAGTGATGAATGGAAGAACAACAAATTAGCGAAGACAGAGGCAGGCAAGAGTGTGTACAACATTGTTCTATCTAAGGCGTTTTGGACTACAGTTGAAGATTGCCTTAGAGCTTCGGCGCCACTTCTTATTGTGCTTAGGGCTGTTGATGGTGATGAAAAACCAGCCATGCCAGAAGTTGCTGCACTCATGAATGTTGTAATAGAGAAGATAAGGCTTAGCTTTCCTACCCAAAACAAGCAGACATTGTTGAAAAAAATCATGGACATCATTGAGCGCCGGTGGGTGACACAAATGGACCATCCATTATATGGAGCTGCACTCTATTTGAACCCGAGAAAGTTTTTTCCATCCGAAAGAAGGGGGATTCTAGATATGTTGCAGAGCTAAGGAGTTGTTTCAATGATGTACTAGCAAGAATGGAGCCCGATGAAGAGATTAGGTCCAAGATTGATGAGTATGACATGCATCATGAAGACCAAAGAGGACCTATCTTTTCTAACAAGCTGGCACTCGAAAATATTCAATCAAAAAGCCCTCGTAAGTACTATATATGATTGGTTGATTGCTTGCTAATACTTATTTCAGCATGTGTTCCGTTATTAACTGTTGGCATATGTGTTCATTTGTTAGTTGATTGGTGGTGTGCATATGGTGGACAGGCATTTGAACTACAAAGATTTGTGATGCGTGTGGTTAGCCTTTGTGCTTCATCATCGGGTTGTGAATGGATTTGGAGTACATTTGAATTTGTAAGTCCAAAATAACTACTTTGGTTATGCTCAAATCTATTTCTTGGTACTTATTTAGCTTGGCATTTATATTTTTGATATTTATAGATGCATACAAAGAAGAGAAATCGGTTGTTGCGCAAGAGGTTGAATGACTTGGTCTTATCTGCCTATTTCATGGGAACTCAACCCACCAAATGGTCATGTTGGAGACACCCGCTGTGCCTGTGCGGCTGTGGTCCTTTGGCAAATCCTTAGAGTTGAATTGTGACGGCAGTTGATATCCTTAGACCTTCGGGAAAGCAAAAAGCGATAAAGAGATCGCAGATGGATATTGTGCTGTAGCACTTTCAGATGGTGGTTCGTGTCAGTCGATTAATCCACTCCCACATGAGAAGAATTGTATATTGTGCTCCCTGAACTCTATCAGGAGAGCTGCTGTAGCAGTCACTGGACATCGATAATCTCGAAGGTGCGTGCCGTTGATCTTGTTGGGCATAATAACTATATTTTATTTCCCAAGTTGCCGTCGAGATATTTTCCCTCAGATTCCTGCCGTCTCAAATAGTTACCCTTTTGAACCCAGATACTGTTGCTAGTCTGTACTGGTACTGCACAGGAGTGTTTGTTATCTGGCCATCCAGTCCAGCAAGCTGGATGTGTGCGTATGTTACATCTGTCTGCCTGAACCAGGTGGTGTAAAAATAGGCCAAGAAAGCATCGGAATGGTATACCTTTTCTTGTTCGATTTGTATTGCTAAAGGATCATTTGTTGACTGCTTGGGTTCATATAACAGAATAAAAGCATTGCGGATTATTCAGGGGCGCCGTCGGAGACGGCAGATAACTATTGCCTGCCTAGCCCGCGCCCATTCCTCTTCCTGTTGCAGTGCAGGACAAGGCGGCGGCGGTGCAGATCTTTCTCCCTTTTCTTGCGGGCGGCAAAGGAGAGAGACTGCGAGCCAAGGAACAGGCCAACAAATATCTGAGGCCCGATATTTTCTCCTGCCCCAGCCACGTGGAAAAGCGCCGTCACGTAGGCGTAAAGCTCCCGTCCAGTCCAGGGCCCGGTCGGCTCGGCTGCCGATCCTTCTTCAATCCCTCGCCTGCAACTGGCTCTCTGTCCCCTTCTGCTCCCCCCACGGTTCCCCAGAGCCCGAGCCAAAT
This sequence comes from Zea mays, assembly GCF_902167145.1. Classification (NCBI taxonomy): domain Eukaryota; kingdom Viridiplantae; phylum Streptophyta; class Magnoliopsida; order Poales; family Poaceae; genus Zea; species Zea mays. The sequence continues at coordinate 156,448,410 of NC_050104.1, read as the reverse complement.
CTAGGGGCTTCCTTCATCCGAGCGTGGTTTCAATTCTAGGGGTAGTCACCTCACCTGAATTCCGCCCAAATAAATTCGTCGCTGCCTTGTGATCCTTGGGGTTTCCTTGGTTCTTGAGTTGCGATCTTCTGCTGGTTCGTGTCCCCCAATCCGTAATCAATCCGGCGTCTAGGAAACCAATTGCTGCTCAGTTCTCTTATTTGCTCCTCGCCTTCCTTCCTCCAGCCTGGTTAAAATATCGAAAGGGGATTTTTTTTTAAAAATCTGCTCATCGAGGAAGCAGGGAAGACAAGAATTGTTGCATCGGATAAAGGTCGGGTGAAAATACAAGCAAATCCTGGGAACTCGCGTCCCTTTGCTAGGTGGTTCTTTCCTGATACAAAGAACACAATGGGCGATGTGTCCTTGAACGGACCCATTAAGGCTGCTGAGCCAGGTGCCGGTGGCATTGCCAAGGTACGAGTAAACGATAGATTTTTTTTAAGCTTACCTGTCAGTTCTTTATCTCGTGTAATTTCCTGACCGTCCGTTGAGCTTCATGATCCTCTCTCTCTCTCTGTCTCTTAACAATATATGATTTTTTTTACTTCATTTTGTTAACCATTTCCTACACACAGTAAATTAACAAGACGCTCTACTCATTCTTTGACAGGGCAATCAAGTTCTGGACACGATGTCCGCCGGGTGGACAGACGAGAGACACAGGCTGTATATAAGCTCTATGGAGGCCTCTTTCGTCGATCAACTGTACAACCACGGGAGCCGTCCGCGCAACGCAAACGGCACCGCCTTCAAGGCTCTCCGCAGGGAGTACGTCGAGTATGAGAAGACCGATGCTCCTGTGCGAAGGGGGGCTAAGTGCTGCGGCGTTCCTGCAAATCCTTGGATGCAGCATTTCAGGCCACGTAGTGATGGCGGTAATAACGCGCGAGGCGATGGGCTCGGGGATTCTGTGGGCGATCTTGAATCTGGCACTGAGGCAAACCGGAAGAGCCTCTCAGCGTCTCATGGAAGGGAACGGGACGCTTGTGAGGGAGAACCCCAGCTTCTCCATGAAAGTAGAGGTGATTAACTTCATTTTTATATTGCATTGGTATGCTTTGGTCAACTGCCTGCCCAGACTCAGCTGTAGTTATCTGAACATCTTAAATTAGTATCCGCAACATTGTTTTCACTAAGCATCACAGCCCAGCTATAAAAGTGTCCTAATTAGCTAGCTATGCAGCTAGTTCTTAATTCAATGCAGTTCATCCGTGATTGTTTCCCATGGCACGTACTGAGACTGCACAACTGGTGCCATAAACCTCACTCATACGTTTTATTAGCAGTAGCATATCTATAGAAGAGATATGGATGACAGAACATCTCAATTACTCCAATAACTTTTGTTTTTGTTCTGAATTCAACTAGCACGGCTCAGCAGCTGCACCGTGCAGTAAACTTGTTTTCTAATGCCAATTTTGTGTCTTCCCTCCGTCTCCAGAGGTCTCTGATCAAAATTTTGCTGACGACGAGGCTGAAGCTGAAACAGAATCAATGAAAGCATACAAGAAAAGGAGATTAAGCAGGACAATGATCAACTAAATTTGCAGGGTCAATTAGCTTAGCCTGTTGCAGGAATTGAGATGACTGTCCTAAAAGGAGGCAGTAAGATGATGGGACATGTCTTACGAAATTTTCAGCTGTTGCCTCTTGGTAGCCAAGGCACTTTGAATCCGAAGGAAGGTGTTGAAGGGTAGTTGTTAGTGATCTTGTGATGATATAACGAGCTCTGGAGCAGTTAGCATCGGCATTTTAGTGGATTATGTTCTTGTTATGTGTATCTGTCTATTTTTCAGTCCTCATCGGTAGTGCTGCATAGTACCTCGCTCTCTCGTCAGAAGGATATTAGGCTAGGTCACTGTTATTAAATTTTTCAATAACAGTGAAGTGTACATGTGTTTGCCAAATGGTGAGAATCATTATTGATTTCCAATTCACAAACTATTCTTTATGCCTCACTCCGTGGATGTCGCGGACATGTAACATGGTCCCGGAAGGAAGGTACAGCATACGACGTGCTTGCTGTTGAACGATGATCTTTTTAAAAAAGAAAAAAAAAATTGAAAGTGAAGTCACAGCGACCATGACCCATGCCTCCCTGTTTAACTCATGGAACTGTTTTCGGAGATATGAATTCAGATATATGGTCATCTGTATTACACACAAAGCTCACGTGCCTCCCAACCTTACAATTCTCAAGTACACCGAATATCCGGCTGCTATGATGCACAGTTACACCCTTCAATCACAAAAACATGTCGTTCAGGACAATCAGTTACATTTTTAAAAAACTAACATGTCGTTTAGGTCAATTTGGCTAGATTTTAAAAACTACAAACATCAATAACTAGCAAATTATTACCATCTTAAAAAAGGTTTAATCCTCAAGTTTAGATTTTAACTAAAATTATATAATTAAAAAGTGCTAACATTTATGATATGAAAAAATATTGTTGAATTATTTATGAAAAAATTATAAGCTCAAACTTCAGCTAGCATCAAGACCCTCTAGCTTCCCTCTCACCTCATGGCCGTGGTAGGAGTTAACTTAATGGTTCTAATCCATCTTATACTTACCTACAACGGTATCTGGATCTAGCTGAGAAAGATTACAAGCCCAAACCTCACTAGCATCAAGACCCTCTAGCTCCCCCTCACCTCATGGACGTGGTGGGAGTTCCACTTATACTTACCTACAAGGCTATCTGAATCTAGCCTTTTGAGTCTAGTGTTCTGTCTTTGAACCTATCCCCCGTTACAACGACTAAATCTCCACAAAATGTTGCTCAACCCCTCTCTTTTATAGTGCAAAGGGGAAGATATGTTACATGAATTTTAGATTTCACCAGATAAGACCCAACTACTTCATTCTTATCCTGTCTTTGGAGTCATGTTGGAGTCATGTCTTATGTCGTGCCACGCACGTCAAAAATACATAAATATTATTACGTGTAAGTTTAATGAGTTCTCATAAAAAACCTCGTCCCCGTTTATCTATCGAGGAAGAACTTTTTTTCGTTTACGTCTCCGTGAGAAAAAAAATCGCTATCTCATCCCTAAATGGATCGAGGATCGAGAGCCATCGCCATCTCTAGTCGCGGCCCAAAAATACACCACTAGGCCAGCACGGGCTGGCAAATCCAGTTTGCCCTTTCGACTAGGAAGCTCTGCTGCGCGTTGACCGTTCGCCGGTGAACTAACCAAAGCCACTCCTTCAACCTAGCTATATTTAAGCACAAACCAAAACCAGCCATCGTCCGGCACTCCGGCCACACCTTCGCTTTCCTGCCTGCCACAGCCACTGCCATGCATGCATGCGGCGCCCGGCAGGGGCCAGCCCATAAACATTTCTGCCATCCCTGGCTGGCCCCCCTTTTCTCCGCGTCCCCTTGTTCGCGGGTGTACCATCGTCCTCCTCCCGATCCTAGCATGTCATTACGATGGCAAGCCGCATCGCATCGTTCCCCTCCTTCCTCGCCTTTGTCGTCGTCACCGTCGCCACGTTATTCCCCTCCTCTTCCTCCCAGCAGCAGCCCGCCGCCGCCGTGCCACAGCCCAGAGGGTTCTATATAAGCTGCGGGTCGGACAAGGACGTGCAGGTAGGGAGCATCAAGTGGGCCAAGGATGAGGGCTTCACCGCCGTCGGGAACGCCTCCGCCATCAACAAGCCCCACCTCCTCCCCCTGCTCGCCGCGCTGCGCTACTTCCCGGACGCCACCGCGCGGAAGTACTGCTACCAGTTGCCCGTCGTCAAGGGCACGCGCTACCTTGTCCGCACCACCTACTTCTACGGCGGCTTCGACGGGGGCAAGGAACCGCCCGTGTTCGACCAGATCGTGGACGGCACCCTGTGGAGCGCCGTCAACACCACGGACAACTACCGGCGCGGCATGTCCACCTACTTCGAGATGGTGGCGCAGGGGCAGGGCAAGACCATGAGCGTGTGCCTAGCGCGCCGCCCCGACACGGCGTCCAGCCCCTTCATCTCCGCGCTCGAGGTCATCGACCTCGCCGACTCCATGTACAACACCACGGACTTCAGCAGGTTCACCATGACCACCGTGGTGCGCAGCCGCTTCGGCAGCAAGGGCGATATCGTCAGGTACGCCCGCCCGCCCGTCCTCCGGTCGAAATGTCTCCGACCGTCCCGGGAATCCTGACGGTGACGTGGCTGGCATTCTAGCTATCCAGATGACCCGTACAACCGGTACTGGGCGCCGTTCGCGGACGCCAACCCCATGGTGGAGAGCCACTCCTCCATCTCGCCCGACGACTTCTGGAACCAGCCGCCGGCCAAGGCGCTCAAGGCCGGAATCACAACCAGCCGGGGCAAGAAGCTCGCCGTGCAGTGGCCGACCACGGAGCTCCCCGCGGCGACCTACTACGTGGCGCTCTACTTCCAGGACCCGCGCACGGCGAGCCCCTTCAGCTGGCGCGTCTTCGACGTCGCGGTCAACGGCAACGACTTCTTCCGGGGGCTCAACGCCTCCGCGGCCGGCGTCATGGTCTACTCCAGCATGATGCAGCTGTCCGGGAAGACGGAGATCTTGCTCACGCCCAACGAGACGTCCCCCGTCGGCCCGCTCATCAACGCCGGAGAGATCTACCAGATCGTCCCGCTCGGCGGCAGGACCGCCACAAGAGACGGTATGTACGCATGCATTTTTTTTTTCATACACGACACGAACTTATTCTGTCAATATTTCATTCAACTATCAGTTAGCAGTTGTCGGTCGCGTCCGGTTTCTTGTGCAGTGGTTGCAATGGAAGACCTGGCAAGCAGCCTCAAGAACCTGCCTCCGGACTGGGCTGGAGACCCTTGTCTACCACAGCAACATTCCTGGACTGGGGTTGAATGCTCCCAGGGATCACCCGTGCGCGTCTTGTCACTGTAAGTATTCAGATTACAATGACAGATGTATCCAATCGATTGTCAATGACGCTCACAGTGCATTTTGTTTGTTTTCTGGTTAAATTCAGCCAATCATTAATATTCATCAGCTGTCAATAATGCTCAGTCTGTAAAGAAAAAAAAAGAGTTGAAGAACGCCATTGCAGTGCAGTAAAAATATACGACTAGAAAAATGTTGATAACTGCGGTGTTAATAAGGCCAGTTTTTTTCCGCAATACAGGGATCTAAAAAACCATGGTCTTTCAGGATCGCTACCCGACAGCATTGTACACTTGACAGGGATGAAAACCATGTAAGATAGACAAAAAAAAAAACTGATCTCTCAATGGTATGATCAGACTGGATGGACGATCCTTCTAATAATGCCTAGTAAATTGTGACTACAGCTATCTCAGTGGTAACAATCTCTCAGGCCCCATACCTGACTTGAGCAGCATGCACGCCCTGACTGCAGTGTAAGCTCAAGCATACTTGATTTGTTTTGAACACCCATTCTGCAATTTTACTGAACATGCTACGCTTTTCATCATTTGAAAAAAGGCGCCTTGATAGCAATCAGTTCAGTGGAACGATCAACCCATCAATGGAAAAACTAGCCAATCTCAAGGAGCTGTTAGTACTCGATATCTCATTTCATAATCTATCTCAAACAGTATCTCCAGGCATTCTTTACCTAATGCATTTTCTCAAAAAATGGCAGACACCTGAACAACAACAATCTCACGGGCAAAATACCAGATGGTCTGAAAAACAAAGCTGGACTTGATTTGAGGTGCAAAGAACGTGAATCTCTTTATTAGGTTCTTTGTTTGTCATAAACTGTGACTACATATGGTTTGCATCAATAACTTTCAGAACTGAGGGGAACAAATTTGAATGAGGCTGACAAGGAGGAAATCATGAGTACGATGCTGCACCCATGCACACAGTTCAATGATGAAGGGAGAGGACTGAAGACTTCAAAATTTGTACGATGACATACATTAATGGCTGATGTATAAGAGCTGAAGAGTGATTTCATATCTAGCATGCATTTGCCATTTCCATCCTCTTCTTAGAGTTTTGTTGTACATGTTGGCGCATGCTGCATCAAGAAGCATCAATTTAGGGGTAGGTAATTAAGTATTAGGTGAAAGAATCGTTCCTTAATCTTCAAAAAGTCACAAGACATGCATTTTATGAAACTTCCATTAGGACATGAACATGCAGTGGCCAGAAAATAGCTCATAATGCATTCTGCAAGTTATGACTTCTGCATCTTAGGAGTCACACTGGTAGCATCGAGACATACAGATAAAATACATACTAGGGCAATCCTGATATATAAAGCCTAAAACTACCCAAAATCCCACTTTCCACCTCCTCCTGCTAAGTTAGTACTCAGTACAGCCGTCGCGTGATGCAGTCACTCATCTACCTCACTGACATCATCAGAAGCTGCTCGGATGATATACACCTGGAAGACGAATGCATTGTTGGATGAGCACTGAACATTCTAAAGAGAGAGAGAGAGAGAGAGAGAGAGAGAGAGAGAGAGAGAGAGAGAGAGAGAGGGGAAAAAAGCGTGCTTTGAGCTCCGCGTTATTCAGTATTCGCTGAAAGCATAGTAGTACCTTGAAGGTCGTGGGCTTAATCAACTGAAAAACAGCTGAATCTCCATCCTGCATCCCATGGCATAGTGCAAAACCAGCCCATCCGCCGCTTAGCCCCTTCTTGTAGGCAAGGTATTTGGTGTCGAATTCTTCATCCTTCTCATCCACCAAGGTGATAATGGAGTCTTGCTTTGGCATGTAAGTGTCACAGAAATGGCTGGGGAGTTGCTAGGGAGAGCAAAGGATGTGATTAGTACAGAGAAAAAAAAACAGTACATGACCATGACCATGACCATGACCATGACCATGCGCTAAAAGTTGCTAGGGAGAGCAAAGGAGAGCTGAGTACTCACCAGCCAGAAACCTCGAACCACATGTGAATGCAACATTGCCTTCACAAAGGATGGGATTTCATGATCAAGTTCTGATTCTAGCTCCTCGGCCTTTCTTGTTGCCTCCAACCTAGCTTTCATGGAAATTGATCCGCGGTTTGCGAAGTAGATACGGCAAGCTGGTTTTCTAGGAGACCTACAGAAAAACAAGATTGTTACTTAGTAGAAGCAGACATATGGTCCATGCTAGGCTGCTACCTGCTAGCAAATATCTCCATACCTGGTCATTCGATCTGCAGTGTGGGGTGCTATCTGTTGACAAATATAACTTGTTGGTAAAAACATATGGATTCCAATTGATCATGTCGACACAGATGCTAGGCAAAACAGGGGCATCCTGTAACATGTTCTTTATTGTGCCATGTTAAATTACAGGATGGTTATCAAAAGAAACCTTTGTTAACGAATGCCTTTTGAAGCGATTTTGTAAAAAAAAAAAACCTATTGCGCTACAAGAATCTTCAAATTTTCAGTTGCCTTTAGCAAAATCACATGATATTTCAACTCAAGGACTAAAATGTTGCTCTGTTTAACATGGAAAGAAATGGGAAGCGTTGAGCTCGAAATAAGGAACTGCTATGTTCAGCAGACAGCAGGCACACAAACACGTCTGGAAATAACTAACATAGCGAAAGAATATATAGATACCTCTGCATACTTGAGCTCAGGGAGATTCGCAAGCCGGCGGGACCTCCTGGGAGGCGAGGGAACCACGACCGCGTCCTCGATGGGCCTGCGCCTCTTCGGCTTCTGCTCCGCCCCAAAACAAAACAAAACAAAGGGTCAGTCAGACAAACGAAACGAGAGCGCATTAGGCTACTCACAATGGGGATTTCATGTCACTGTTTCCAAAAATGCCACATCAGATTTATGGATGAATGAAATACCCTCTCTCAATAGAGAGTTTCATCTCACTATTTCATATGTCAACATACTTCTTAAATGTTGCATATAAATAACCAATAGGATTTACTCAATTATATGAGGATGAAACAAAACACTCTCAGTGGAGGTTTCACACAGTTTCCAAGATCTTGGAAACGAGTTAACATGGTTTCATCCCCATGAAACTCCATGAAACTCTTTCTTCTTAAATGATGTGACATGTCATCAAAATAGCTGATGTGGCAGGCTAATTAATACATGAAACACCCCATGAAACCTCCATTGTGAATAGCCTTACAGCAGATGGAGACAAACGGAGGAGGCAGGCAGCAGCAGCGGGCGTGGTATCACCATGGGAGAAGGGGTCTTGGGAGCCTCCTTGATGACGGCGGAGAGGTGGCGCAGGTTGAGCGCCTCCATCTTGCGCTTGTTCTCCTCCACATTCCGCTCCCGCGCCACCTCGTACGGCGACATCCACTGCGTCTCCGCGGCCGCCGCCACCATCTCCCTCGCCCTCCCACAGCCCCACCCAACCTCTTCAGTGAAGTGTGTGGGGTGAGGTGTGCGGGGGCGTACGCGGAGAGGAGAGAGAGAGGTGGACTTGAGGGCGGCAGGCGCGAGGTTGGGGAGGGTTTAATGGGAGCACCTCGTGTGGGTGTGGCGGTGTGGTGTCTGTGTCGAAGAAAATCGACCGTTGGAGGAGGCGTGGGAAACGGTAAATTCTGACGCACAAAGGCGTGGCCGCATGGGAAAAAAAACACAGAAATTTGCTCTGTGGCCATGTTCTCGGGGAGAAAGGTTTTGGGAAAAGGCCATGAAAGGAGGAATTTTTTTGCGAGCCCGTTTGGACATACTGCGAAAAAACTAACAAGAGACTTTCCCACCGTCGATTCTCGACCCATTAGCGTGTAACAACTTACAATTAAGATTGGCTATATCACTATGGTTTCCTTTAAAAATAACATAGAAGTTGTTTCGCAAAATGGTTTTTATGTATTGGCTCCTCTAGAAATGCATACAGTCATTGCATCGCTGACACCATACACTGAGTTTGTGGCAACATATGAGACAACTGTACAGGCAATATGGGTAAAGAAAATTATACTTAGATTAAGAGTGGCTGACAACATGAAAGACCAACGAGCGTTAAGTGACAATAGCCAACAGAATCTACACCTACAACAAGTTAAGTGGGATTGCTAAGCACATTGATATTAAGTGTTTTGTTGCTAAGGAGAAGATCCAGGATCAAACTATTAAAGTAGATCATATCGATCCATTAGATGTTAGTGGATCTACTAAAAAAAATATTCCACCCATTGTGTTTAAACAACATGTAAGCAGTCTAAGATTAAAGGAAAACATATGATTCTAGCTTAAGAGGCTCTACGACAAATGTATCACAGATTGACAAAATTATCCTAACTTGAGACAGAGGGGTATCTTATAGTCAATGAGTTTTGTGACATCATTGGTCTTGATGTGTCAATTTGTTAAAGGGTAGAATATAGAAAGTCAGAATAAGAGAAACCAAAAAAATAAAAGAAAGAATATTGGATATGCCCTCGAGGTTGGTCAAGAAACTAAATCTAGGGTAATCTACAACTAATTTTGCCTTGACCAAGGATGCATTCCTATAGTGGTAACCCAAATTGTTAGTATAAATTTAATATTTTAAAATAGTTATGTATAAAATTTGATATTGATCTTTTCTTATGTTATCAAGCACATTGTTACAAATAAGAATTAAATATTACATAAATTATTTTATTTATTATTTGCTCCCTAAAAGTTGATAAAATTATCGAATTTGTTTTCGAATCCATACCAAATTTTATTTCTATCATGTGAGAAAGTATAGAATGAATTTGCGGTTTACCTTTTATGAATCTTTAAAAGCTCAATATTAAGAACAAGAATACACATTCATACAGTATATTATATATTCTATTTATTCGCAATCAAAGAAAAACCACTAAAAAACTGATAACCGAGTAAATATATTTTCCGACTATTTTCATCTCTAATTTCCTATCCTATGATTATGGCCCCGAGCTCATAGGCGGCATAAAAATGTGGCAGGGACCGACATGAAGGCAAGCGCTTCATCCATAGAAACCAATATTCCTACACCGCCGACGATGAGGAGAGAAAAAAACAAATCAGGACACATACGCTCTACACTCCATCCTCCTTTTCTACCTCTATACACTACTTCAGCCTCTTCCTCTACCTTTCTACACTCTTTCACCCTTATCTACCTCTCTAGTATGAACCTATTCATCTATTGAAAATACCAGATACCGAAGATAAGAAATCAACAAGTTCCTTAGGATAAGAAAGGATCCACAGAGCACAGAGCATCTGTTGTGGACTTGTTCTCAAGTGCTAAGAGTTAAGAACAAGGCAACATAGAAAATGTTAATCGTTAAAGTCCTTCGTCCTCCGAAGCATTATTTCCCTTAGGATATAATGGTTTACGGACGAAGGTTATGAAGGACGTACCTTCATAAGTTCATTAAACAATGACGAAGGAGAAAGTGTAAAGGATATAAAAGACAACATGAACGATTATTTATTATTATCAAGCATAAACGGAAATATTATTGAATTACAAGTGTACCTTTAGTCGAGAAGGGATGACAATACAAGCGTGACGCAAAAAGTGAATGCCAAGTCAGCGTGAACAGTACGGGGATACTGTTCACCTATTTATAGACACAGGACACAACCCTTACAAAATTACATTCATGCCCTTTACATTTGATAATAACTCTATAGTAGTCTATCGAGGTCTGAATAGCCTTTTCATCTTTAAGTCGGTTCCACTCTTTGCTGTCGCGCCGAAGCTTTCCTGCTCGCACCTTCGGCTCTGTGTCAACCTTCGTATTATTCCGGTCTATTGCAATGCCGACTTTAGTCCGAGGATACCTGTTCACACATTGTACTGCAGAAATACTGTTAAATCCTGTTTTTGAGGACCTTCGGACGCCGAAGGTCCCCAACAGTAGCCCCTCGCAATATTAATTTGTTCGAAATAATAAATTTAGATTGCGATATGGACGAAGGCTTTACGCCGAAGGTCCGAAAAAACACCTTCCCTTTGCTAGAATAGCAACATTCAATGACAAGTGGGGTCTTTCAGCTTTCAACGCACCGAGCGTATAAATACGGCCATACCGCAAACTCATTTTGCACGCTTTCTGGCCAACCACTCCCGCTCACTCAATTTTTAGCTCTTGTGCACTGTGATTTGCTAAGCTTTTAGCTTTGAAGCTTCGGCTTTGAAAACAGTTTTTTAGTGTTTCCGAAGATGTCTGAAGCTGCTAAGAAGGCTGCTGCTGAGATGAAGCTGAGTCTTGATGAAGAGAAGAACTTAGGGTTTCTTATAGCGATGTCGAAGACCAACACAGAAAAAATCACCAAGGAGATTCTGGAAGGGCTGTCTGAAGATACTGGTGACAGTGAAAGTTATGATGTGGACAGCGGTGGCGAAGACTCCGAAGATCGCCCCTGGCGACCAAGCCATTCAGTTTATGGTAAATCAACTATCAAAGAGAATCATCTTGTTAACATGAGAGGAAGGTATTTCCGGGATTTGTCCGTTGTGAGGGCCGACGAAGGGGAGAAGACTTGCCCACACCCCGAAGAGAATGAAGTCGTAGTGTTCCGAAGCTTTTTAAAGGCTGGGCTGCGATTTCCCTTGAGCAGCTTCGTCGTGGAGGTGCTGAAAATTTTCGAAGTCTACCTTCACCAACTTACCCCCGAGGCAATCATAAGGCTGAACATCTTCGTGTGGGTCGTGCGAAGCCAAGGTCTGAAGCCTGATGCAAAAAGTTTCTGCAATATGCACGAATTATCATACGAGACAATACCTTGGGGTAAGGAACAGTATCACAATAACTTTGGCTGCTACAATTTTGTTTCTCGGTCTGGGTCAAGCTGCCCCGTGCCAACTTTTCGGAAAAGATGGCCCAGCGGCTGGATGACAGAATGGTTCTATGTAAAAAATGATCTGAAAGCACGAGAAGACATCAAGGGTATAATTATGCGCCCTATTTGGCAAAGCTTCGGCCTTCGCAGGCCGAAGGTTGAAATGAATGAAGCTGCCGAAGAATGCCAGAGAGCCTTCGGCGTTGTCTGCTCTTTTATAGGGACAAGGGACTTAGTACAAGAGCATATCGCCTTCAGGGTGTGGCCGCTTGCGGAGAAATGGGAAATGCCACAAGAAACCATAAAAGAGGCCGACGAAGGTGGACTTATCAGATTTAAGTACACTTTTAAGTTTGGAGATAAATTTATTGAGCCGGATGATGAGTGGTTAAAAAGCATTGACAATTTAAGTGATGAGCTGCTTGGGACCTACTCGAAGGCCGAAGATACTGCAATGTCAGCAGCCTTCGGAGGCCGAAAAAAGAAGAGGCTGAATCGGGTATTTGATGCCATCGGGTTTGTCTACCCTGACTATTGCTATCCCATTCGAAGGCAAAAGAGAAAAATCACAACCTCTGCAAAAGAAGAAGCTGCAGCTGCTCCTAGCGAGCCAGAACCAAAAAGGAAGAAGATAAAGGTTCTTACGCATCGGCCGCGCTATATTGAACCAGCTTCGGTGCCTGAGTTTACCGGAGAAACTTCTCCGGCGTCCGAAGCTGAAAAACCAACCGAGCCAACTTTACTGCCAGAAGTCGCAGAAACGGCCGAAGTGCCAATAAAGTCAAAATTGGAACAATCAGAAATTTTGTTATCAGGAACGAAAGAGAAGGCCGAAGCGCCGTCCACAGAAAAAATGGAAGAGATGAAGGAAGCAACTGAGGGCTCCAAAACATCAGAAGTTTTGAGTCCTGCAGCAAACATTGGGACAGCAAAAAATGAAAAAGTGTCAGCCGTAACTCCGAAAAGAAAGAGAATGGCTAATGTGCTAGATGTACTGGAAACAATCAAATCTTCAAGCACACCTCCGAAGAAGGCTGCTGTCACTCCTGAAACAGCAATTGAAATTCCTGGTTCTACAGCTCCAGAGCAAGAGATTGAAGCCGAAGCTGGGCCCTCAGAGCCCGCAAAGGTAAAACCCTTGGAAAGTGAGGCAGAAAAAATAACAAAGCCAACTTTTGTTGAAGAAACCGGTGTTGTTGCCCCCGAAGCATCCCCCAAAATTCGTGATTATATTTTCCGTCATGCTTCGGGGAAAAAATTATCAGAAAAAGAAGAACAAGAGGCCCAGCACTATGCCCAAAAACTGAAATATCCAAAGGGGGCGTTAATATTTAATGGCAGTGGAGAAGAAGACTTCTTGTATTGTCTTCCCGACAGCAAGGAGATTTCTGTCTGCCGGGAGATGAGCAAGAGCTTCGGATTCCTGACTTTAGAAGACGGGCTCTCAGTGCTATCGAAGAACGATCTGGCCGACAGCCTGGCTTACAATAGCTTAAAGGTACGATACATGAAATCCTTGTATTTTTTCGTTCGTTTAAACATATTGACACACACATATTTCTCTTTGCAGGGCTTGATACTTAGCAATGCTCTCAGAGCACAGAAAGATGCTGAAGACGAAGGGTGTACTATAGCCCTGAGCAACCTTCGTTCCGAAGTAATTGAACTGAGGAACGAAGGTCTCGAAAAAGATAAAATATTACACTCATTGATAAATAAAATAAAGGAAGACGAAGCTATTTTTAAAGTTCAAGCTGAAGCTCAGAAGCGCGAAATTGAAGATCTTCGGAAACAACTGGCCAGAGCTAAGGAAGAACGCATACTTGAAGAAACAAAGCGTGAACTCAGCGATCAATGGGCAGATCACCTAGAAGTGACTGTTGAAAAGCTTCGTTCGTCCAAAAAGAGATGTTATGACAAATCTATAGATTGTGTTAAGAAACTAAAGGCTAGCTTCGCCAAGATCGGCGCATTCTCAAGTGAGGAAAACTTTTCGAGAGGCAATCCCGAAGGTGTCATTGAATGGATCGACCATGAAGCTGAAGCCTTCGAAGAAATTTTAAGTAGCCGAGGAGATATATGCGCCTTCTCTGGTGCCAGAGGGATTGCCACCATCTTGGAGAAGAAAGGCTGCGAACATGTAAAAATTTTAGCACAATCCGAAGCTGCTTTGTCCTTTGAAGATGCAAAAGATCCTTCGGCCGAAGCTAGTATAATTGGTGGAAAATTTTTTACCGATATCTGGGATAATGGTGGCCGAGAAATGGCCGGAGAAATTGTTCGAAGAAGTGAAAAGGGCATTCACGATGCTAGAGAAGTAGCTGATGCTGCTGAAAAGAGCGCAGAGGCCGAAGGTCAATTAGGTATTAAATAATAGTTTTTATCGTGTTGTAATCTTAGGTTTTAAGATTTGTTTGCGATTTGTAATAGCAATGTAGCCGTGTCCTGTCCTTCCTCAGATCCTACTGAAGTATCTCCGGATGCTCGGCCTAGGGGTGACGATGAGATCAAAAAGATGGTTGAAGCTATTTTGGATGAAGTTGTCGATCGACTGTTGAACGAAGCTGCAGAAGTGGTACTTAGGGAAGACTAAATGCTATTGTAAAAACATTTTAAATGTAACATGTGTAATATCTTGTAATCCTGTATGTAATATATTTGTTTTATTTTTCTTTGTGGTTCAATTCTTTACGATGCATGAAACTTTACGTACGTACCGTTTTTGAGTCTTTGGCGAAAAAACACCTTCCCTTCTTTTCATGCTTCGTGAAGAAGAATTACCATTTATCACAACAATATCCGAAGTATCCTGAAAAGTGTTGAAGCTTCGTAGAAACATTCTTCAAGGCTATACTTCAGAGATCAATATTGTTTCTCCTTGTGACTTGGCATGATTTGCTCCTTTTTCAAAGCGTTTTCCCGAAGATTGATATCATATCTCTTTCTTATGCCACATGCAGTATGATGTATGATGCTTATGTTATGCAAAGATGATGTGATGATGTTATGCTATGTAAGGTGATATTCCGAAGGTACACGCATGTCTGCGCGATAAAACACATAATCTTTTTGTGAATCAGCGTTGACTTTTCGCTGTAAGCCTCCCTTAGGAGCTTCTTCGCCTTTTACTTCAGCGGAATCAGCGTTGACTTTTCGCTGTAAGCTCTGCATCCCCTTAGGAACGACTTTGGAGCTTCTTCGCCTTTTACTTAGGCGGTATCAGCGTTGACTTTTCGCTGTATGCTCTGCATTCCTTTTGGAACGACTTTGGAGCAGAAAACTTACACTGCGCTCCCTTCGGAGCGGCTTTTTGTAACCTCGTCAAACTTACTCTGCGTTCGTTAGAACGACTTTTTGTTGCTTCGAAGAATTTTTGATAGTTCGAAGGTCCTTCTTATTATCACAAGACTTTGAACTTCGATCAATTTAAGCCTGTGGAGAAAACAACATATTTTTCTGTAGGAATCAACGAAACTAATTACACGAAACCTAAACAATGTCCTTTATTACAGAAAATAAAACTGAATGGAAAAGATTGCTATTAAGGTAGGATATTCGTCAATAGATGTGCTTTGACTCTGGCACAGTGCTATTGACTGTACGAGCTTCGGACTGCTCTCTGAAGTCCCTCTGGTGTGGAGTATACTGGCTCCCTTCTGGCTGCTGGCCTTGTTGCAACGGAGGTGGAGGCGGAGGCTGTTGCCAGGAAGCCTGAGGCTGACTCGCCGAAGCAACAGAAACTGCAGGATGATTGCCCACATATTCTGGGATGTAGGGCGAATGATACGAAGTTGTATGCATGACCTGCTTCGGCTGAGCCTGTTGTGCTGCTGCTTCAGCTATTTCCTTTTGCTTCTGAATAGTAACATGGCACATCCTGGTAGTATGGCCTTTGTTCTCACCGCAGAATAAGCAAAAGATTCTTCTCGGTTGATCGCCAAATCTTCCTCCGAAGCCCCTGGCGCCTCTGCCTCTTGGAGCTGGAGGTCGGAAGGAGCTTTGTTGTTGCCCTGAAGCCTGTGAGGAGTATTGTGGCCTTTGCTGCTGACTCCCTTTATCATCATTCTGAGTAGAATTATGAATTGACCTGACATGCCTCGGGTAAAACCTTCCTCCGAAGCCCCTGGTCATTTCAGAAAACCTGAAAGCCTCCTCCCTTCTTTGACGAAAATCATTGTCAGCTCGAATGTATTCGTCCATCTTCTGGAGCAACTTTTCCAGTGTTTGTGGTGTCTTCCTGGCAAAATACTGTGCTGACGGCCCTGGCCGAAGCCCCTTGATCATAGCCTCAATGACAATCTCATTGGGCACTGTTGGCGCCTGTGCCCTCAATCGTAGAAACCTTCGGACATATGCCTGAAGGTACTCTTCATGGTCCTGGGTACATTGGAAGAGAGCTTGAGCAGTGACCGGCTTCGTCTGAAACCCTTGAAAGCTAGTTAACAACAAGTCCTTCAGCTTCTGCCATGAAGTGATCGTTCCTGGTCGAAAGGAGGAATATCAGGTTTGAGCAACACTTCTGACAGCCATAACGAAAGATTTGGCCATGACTGAAGCATTGCCACCGTACGAAGACACTGTTGCTTCGTAGCTCATCAAAAACTGCTTCGGGTCTGAGTGGCCATCAAATACGGGGAGCTGAGGCGGCTTGTAGGACGGAGGCCAAGGTGTAGCCTGCAGCTCAGCGGACAGGGGAGAAGCATCATCAAAAACAAAATTCCCATGATGGAAATTGTCATACCAGTCATCTTCGTTGGGAAAACCCTCCTGATGAAGGTCTTGATGCTGAGGCCTTCGGTGTTGCTCATCCTGAGCAAGATGACGAACTTCTTCAGAGGCTTCGTCTATCTGCCTCTGTAGTTCAGCTAGCCTGGCCATCTTCTCCTTCTTGCGTTGAACCTGCTGCTGAAGGATTTCCAGATTTTGAATCTCCTGATCTAGATCATCCTCCGGAGGTGTTGGACTGGTAGCCTTCCTCTTCTGGCTTCGTGCCTCTCTAAGAGAAAGGACGTCTTGATTGGGGTCCAGCGGCTGCAGCGTGCCAGCCCCTGCTGCTGAAGCCTTCTTCGGCGGCATGACGAAGGTGATGCTTGCCGAAGGTGTTGAAAAGCTCAAGAAATGGAAGTGAGTTCACCGGAGGTGGGCGCCAATGTTGTGGACTTGTTCTCAAGTGCTAAGAGTTAAGAACAAGGCAACATAGAAAATGTTAATCGTTAAAGTCTTTCGTCCTCCGAAGCATTATTTCCCTTAGGATATAATGGTTTACGGACGAAGGTTATGAAGGACGTACCTTCATAAGTTCATTAAACAATGACGAAGGAGAAAGTGTAAAGGATATAAAAGACAACATGAACGATTATTTATTATTATCAAGCATAAACGGAAATATTATTGAATTACAAGTGTACCTTTAGTCGAGAAGGGATGACAATACAAGCGTGACGCAAAAAGTGAATGTCAAGTCAGCGTGAACAGTACGGGGATACTGTTCACCTATTTATAGACACAGGACACAGCCCTTACAAAATTACATTCATGCCCTTTACATTTGATAATAACTCTATAGTAGTCTATCGAGGTCTGAATAGCCTTTTCATCTTTAAGTCGGTTTCACTCTTTGCTGTCGCGCCGAAGCTTTCCTGCTCGCACCTTCGGCTCTGTGTCAACCTTCGTATTATTCCGGTCTATTGCAATGCCGACTTTAGTCCGAGGATACCTGTTCACACATTGTACTGCAGAAATACTGTTAAATCCTGTTTTTGAGGACCTTCGGACGCCAAAGGTCCCCAACAGCATCTTTCCCTGAAACTACCACATCATCTTGCGGAAGCTTTTCCATTTACAGTTCCTTTAAAAAAACATTCCATCTACAGTTTTCAGTGGACTCCATCTTGAGAAGCTTTGTTTTGCCTTCATTTCTCGTGAAGCAATCAGGAGATCAAAACAGTACCAGTGAGTGTGGTAGCATGTGCTGAACTGCTCCTGTGGTCCTGTCCTAAAGGCTATTTACAATAAGAATTTCATAGCACTCTTTCCAACGCTGCTACATCATTAAAAACGTTATGAATAAAACAATGTCTCTCAATATAATATTTCACTAAGAATATTGTATAGGCTAACATATCAATTAAATGTTACAACTCAATAGCTAATTGAAATTAGTAAGATGTGTGAAGATAAAACAAATCACTTTTAATAGAGGTTTCATACTGTTTCTAAGACCTTGGAAACGAGTTAACATGGTTTCATCCCTATAAAAATAATTTTATCTCATAAAACTCAATCATCTTAAAGGTTATACCATGATTAAAAATTTTGATGTGACACACTATTAAATATCCATGAAATCACCACAAAACCACAATTGTGAATACCTAATCCCCTTTACTGCATAATTAATAGCAGCACTTGGCACCACCGCACCACATCATCTTGCGGAAGCTTTTCCATCTACAGTTTTTAGCGGGCTCCATCTCGAGAATCTTTCTTTGTTCTCTGCAGCTCATTTAATACTGATAATTTTGCAAAGTCAGTTTGATGTTTACATTATGAAATTTCGTTCTTTAGCTTATCAAACCCAAGCAATATATGGTCACTCTCCTGCTTATAGAAACAAATGAGTCTATGTCCCAGAGCAAGTATTTATAAGGACGGGATAGCAGTTCTAAGTTACCTTTGCTGCCTGTGTCCTGTGAGTTTTCTAGTTGATGTTGTCACCCAACTTTGAAGCAGTAACCTTTACTGATTCAGTGAGAGTCGTAGTATGAACAATGGTTTTATGCATTCTTAAGTACTTGCTGGTGTTATGATCTGCTCAGTGCCGTGTGTCTCCTAGGCTCATTTGGCGCTTATGAAATCTGTAGGCGATCAGTGGTCTATCTTCTTTCACCCTTTTCATGATGGCAGGTGGTGTTTCATAAGTAACCTTACCAGAATCAATCAAGAAGCCTCAACCTGGACCCCTAAAATTAACCTAAGCATGGAGTGTGAAGCTGCACATATATTTACTTCTGAAGCTTCCAATGTGATATAATCATCTTGGGCTTCCTTTGATTCATAAGCCTTTCTAGAGAAAGTTAAAAAACCATCAGGAACCTCATTGGCTGATGTTAATTCCCTACTGTCTGCTTTTGGTGAAAGGGCAACATAATCACCACAAGGAACATTCTGTTCAACATAAACTTCTTGCAAATCGTGTTTCTTGTCAAGCAAACTGAGGCTTATAGGGCATTCTTGCTGCTTTGATGCCTCAAACATGCAACTAGATGTGTTTGATTTCATTGTGTTTGGATCATCTACTTCACTGCTATAAGCCTTGCATGGCACTTCACTGCTATCCATTTTTGGTGAAAGATTAATAGAAACACCTGTAGGAATCTTCTGTTCAACTAAAATTTCTTGCAAATTGCTTTTGTTTTCAGTCAATACAAGGCTTATAGGATGTTCTTGCTGCATCGATGCCACAAAATTGGCACTGTGACTTACTGTTTTCTGGAGGTTATTGAGATCATCTTCATTAGTACCTTCAATTAGCTTAGGCCCTACTGAACTTTGCAAATATTTTGTGGAAGAGATAATGCGAGATGAATCAGTCCCTTTGATCTTCTTGTCTGCCATCCTTTCAAGCCGCAACTCAACAAATTTGTTACTAACTGAAGAAGAAACATTGAAGATAAGAATCAAAAACTCGGCCGGTAGGGGAAAGACCGTCCCCACGGTATTAAATGAAGAAAAAGCTCAATCGGAGCCCCGACCGATAAAGGTCACGAAAGCTGGTCCCTCGTGCAATATAAGGGTCCGCCCCCTATATGTCAGATCTTTACTCGTGCTTTGAGCCCTCCTAGCCCCTACACGAGGATCCGTCCCCATAAGTTAGTCCATCTCGTGTGCACACGACCAGAGAACTAACGAGTGATCTTTTTTAATCTCAACCTGAAATTCGCTCTTACTAGGATTCGAACTCAATAGCTAAGGAGTGTTACTCGAACCATCTAACCAACTCGGCTAGAGGTCCTTTCGCTGAAGATAAGAATAAGGATGGGCAACAAAACAGTCAAAGCCTAGACTTGTGTCGCAATTGATTTTACCAAAAGAAACAATAGATACATGCACAACAAGAAGCTTGTATGTGAATATAAAACATTAATTTATTGATCAAAGTGGTGTAGATAATGAACCCCACTACTGTATCACTGAATAAATACCCTTCATCTATGAAGGCTCTAAGACAAGAACATTCGAGGCAGGACAGACCCAATGTCGGAGGCTCCAACATGAGTGAGGTCTAGAGAATGAGGCAAAAAAGTCTTCCCTCGCAAATATGGAGAGATTGCTTTGAAGTCACGACCTGGTGACTCAGTGAGATAGCTCTCATTAGAAACAAGAACATTCAGGAATGATCAAAACTAAGAACTAGATAAAATTTTGTCCATGATGCATAATTGTCTTTATAAGTCACAAACCATTGGCTACAAGTTCAAGGAGCCCTTTCTCCATATCAATCTTTTGTTGTCTGCAAATAGAACTATCTCAATGTGAGCAGATTCAAATAGACAACTTTAGTCGGAAGGTCAAAGATCTTCTCATGAAAGCTTTGTCATGATGTGTTTATACCGCCAGTACTTCTACCGGATGGGTGCTGGGAGATGAGTTATGCATGCAGGGAACAGCAGCAGTTTTGAATTGACTCCATCCTCATCCTGGATACGTTTTATTTTGCCACCATTTCATGTGAAATAATAAGGAGATCAGTATATGTTACTGGATAAGTTTTATTATATCTCTTGTGGTAACATTTGCTGATATTTATCTTCAGTCAGCTTCCTGGTTGCTGTACAAGACAGGAAGCATAGTAAGTAAAAACTGCTGCACCGATGATGTAGAATACCAGCTTTGTAACCACATGAAATTACAATACCATCAAAACATGCAGGCACTTCAAGTCTCTTCATATCACTAATCGCATGATTTGGTTTGCCCTGTTGCAATCCTTTCTGGCAAACCAACATTAACAATCAATCATATAATCAACAGTAGTCTTTCAGGTCACTAATTCTGTTAGTGTTCAACAATTAGGGTGACAAGAGATTTATGTGTAATAAAGTAGTTGAAACCTACCCTCTTTGAAGATGTGAAACCCTGACAAGTCCATGGAGTCTTATGCTTTACTACAAAATTTCCACGCAGCTTTTTCCAGAAGGTTTCGCTAACTCTACACTATCAATCATCATCCTCACTCTCTTTGCATCTTCTACCATCCCAGCCTTTGCATATATGTTTGACATTGTCACAAAATTCCCAGCATTCTCAGGCTCCACCTGAACCAGTTGTTCAAATGCAATCTTTGCAAATTCCACGTTGTGATGCATCTTACTTGCAGACAGCAAAGCACCCCAGACAACTGTATTTGGTCTCACTGACATCTGGCCGATAAATTCCAAGGCCTCCAGAAACCTCCCAGCACGTGCAAGCAAGTCCACAATGCAAGCACACTGCTCCATAGTTGGAACGAGCCCAACAACTGACACAAAGCGCTGGAATAGTACAAGCCCTTCATCAACCAAGCCACAATGGCAGCATGCCATGAGAACGGCCGTGAATGTCACAGAGTCTGGCTTCATACCACACTGCAACACCATGTCCACAAATTCAAGGGCCCTTTCTCCATATCCATTCTTCGCAAACGCTCCGATCATCACATTCCATGACACAACATCCTTCTTTACAATCTCCAGGAACACCCTCTCTGCATCAGTGACACAGCCGGCACGCGAATACATGCTCATCAACGCGTTCCACAAAATGGCGTTTGAAGAACCACCATGACTACTCACTATAGTCCCATGGACCTGCCTGCCGGACTCCATGTCACAAGATCCCAGCACCACCACAGCTGTGCGGGCATTCCCTCGAACACCTCTCGAGTGCATCTCCCGGAAGCAGGCCCACGACTCCTCGTCCATCCCGGCACTAGCGAACCCGCCGATCATGGCGTTCCAGGACACCACGTCCAAGCCGTCCATGTAGCCAAACACCCTCCTAGCCGCACCGACCTTCCCGCGGCTCGCGTACAAGGCGACCAGCGCCGGACCTGCCGAGGCGTAGAAGGCCAGCGCCGCCACGTTCTTGATCCCGTAGGCGTGCGCCGCGCGCGCGGGGAGTAAGGCGGACGCGCGGCGGCAGCATGAGACGAGGCAGGAGAGGAGCTCGGCGTCGGGGGCGACCGCGGACGCGGAGGTGGCGAAGAGGGAGATCGCCTCGTGGGGACGGCCGTGGCGGGAGAGCGCGGAGAGGACGGTGGTGTAGGAGGCGGTGGAGGGGTGGCTGAGGAGGGAGAAGACGCGGAGGGCGGAGGGGAGGAGGTCCGCTTGGGAGTAGGCGGAGATGAGGGCGTTCGAGGCCGGGAGGGAGGAGGGGAGCGCGCCGAGCTTGAGACCGGTCGCGTGGAGGGCGGAGACTGCGCGCTCGGCGAGGAAGGGGGAGGTGCAGGAGGTGGCGGAGAGGAGGAGGCGCGGGAGAAAGGAAGGGTCGAAGGGGATGCCGCGGCAGTCGCCGACGGCGGCCGGCGCGATCGGGAACGCGGGGAGGTGTTCGTACATTGGGTGCGGTCCGGGGCCGCCGTGGGGTTGGAGAACAGCCGGATTTGAGATTTTCGCAATTATGGGGCGGCAAAATATGCTTCATCATTCATAATAGAAACGTTGCCGTGGAATCTATTAAATAAAAATGAAATAGCCTCACAAACTTCTCTAAAGGAAGCGATTCTCAATCACTCTTCATTGGTAGAGAAAGGCGACAATTAACCGACAGCGAGAGCAAACGTTGTCAATCCGTCTCCTCCCGAACCGTTGCTCCTCCTCAATTTGCACTATTTCCTCCATGCTGATATTCACCGCCCGCTGATGCATCTTTACATTCCAATGCCGATGCTCCCTATCTGAATAGAAAATATGTTCCCGTCGAGCCGTGTTTACATGCGAATCAATAGAACTCTTGAATTCCCTAATGCTCCGTTTAGATATTGATTTTGAAGGGTATAAAATTGATTTAGATTCAATACTAAATCAATCATGATATTAAAATGAGAGGTCGTTGAATTGGAGTTTCGAATTGTATGGTCAAATTCCACGCAATACAGGCAGATGATGTTCTATATATGGGAGATAGAGTTTGTAGTTATAGTCCAATTTCAGAGAATTGGGTCTCTGATTCTAAATTTTAATTCCATGTGCAAACAATAGAATTTAGAAAAGCTGATTCCAATTCCAAATTATGTGTTTCAATATCTACGTCAAACAGGATGTAAGTGCTGAGGTTATAATTCTCAGGAGTAGCTATAATATTTGAACGGTACACTTCTCTAGCGTTTATATGATTTATCAAATCAGGGGTGTTGTAGTGAAATATTATACTACAATAATATTATACTCCAGAACTTTAGTGGGCTACGAAAACGGTTTAAGGACCGAAATAAACTCTCGGCCCATTTACAGCCCGACGGCCGCTTCACAGCCAGCCACATTTCCCTTCGTCCCCGCAGAACAGATTGAAGCGGCGCAACCTCGTCGCCGTCCTCGCCTAAAACCTTCCGCCTCCCCGCCTCTCGTCCACGCGCGACAACGCGTCAGCAAGCAATCAGTTCATCCCAAGGTGCTAACCCCAATTACCCACCTGTTGCTTCCCGTTTTCGCCTCACAGTTCCCCTCTGTGGCTCCTGTGAGTCGACCAAATGTTAGCACACGCAAGGATGCCAAGACAAGTGAACCTGCGCCAGAGACCGGAAGCGAAGAAGAGGGTGTGCTGCTACAGCCAAGATTAAAAAGGAAGCTTAAGCCCAATAGCAAGGTGTCCGGTCCAGAGTGGGTTCGTTGACTGTAATAGTGTGGCCCAGTCGTGGTGCCATATGTATGACTTCAGTCTGTAAACCGGGACATGGAAAAAGAACAGAAAACACTACTACCTATCTTCTTCCCCTCTTCCAAGTCTTCTCCTTCCCTGCCGCCGTCTTGCTTTCCCCTTTCCTCTAGGAAGCTAACAGTGGTATCAAAGACCATCGTTCCTCGGATCTGGATTCTATCCACTACACCCGCCGCGCCAAAACCCTAGGCGCTATGGATCCCCAACTCAAACTCGCCTTGGAAGCACAGACTCGCTCCTTCATCTCCGAACTCGACAAAAAATTCGCCGACCACGACGCCAAATGGGAGTCTCGCGTTGGTGAACTGGAGAAGGCGGCGGTGTCTGCTGCCGACCAGTTCTACGACCTCAAGGCGGACATCCATACCGATGTCACGGCGCAGTTGGAGTTCTTCGTCTCTTCTGCGACCGAACAAGCAAATCGGGTCGCCGCGGCCACGACGTCGCGCGTCTCAGCGCTGGAATCCGCCACAGCGGCCTTCGAGGCGTGGCGCCCCGCCATGGAATCGTCGGTCGCCGAGGTCAAACGCGGCGTCGCCGCTGTCCAAGCCGCCGTCGCCAACATACCTCAACCAGGGGAACGTCGTCCGTTGGAGCCGCCGCACCTACAACCCGGCATCCTCGGCGAATTCGGATCGGGCCCTGCGCGTCCATCTACCGGTCTGCGGATCGACGGCCCCGACGGGCATTGCTCCGACCATCATCGTCGGGAGGCTGGTTTTGGACGCGTGTACGCGTCCACCCACCTCCCGCCCAATGGTATGCCCCCGTTCAATTCGCCCACATTTTCCCATCTTCTAGGGTCACCACACAGTCACAGCGGAGAGCCCGCAGCGGGGTTCACGCAGTCCTCACAGTTTGGTCCCTTACCGAAGGTTCCGTTTCCTCCATTTGACGGTGAAAACCCACGTCTTTGGATCACTCGTAGCGAGGACTATTTTGACTTATACAATGTTGATCCCTCCGCCTGGATCCGTGTGTCTACAATGCACTACACAGGACCAGCCTCTCGCTGGTTGCAATCATTAGGCCCGCGGTTTAGGTTTTTCCCTTGGGCAGAATTCACCAAACTACTCCTTGAACGCTTTGGTCGGGATCAACATGACGCCCTCATTAGACAACTTTTCCACATCAAACAATCCACCACCATAGCAGCTTATATTGAACAATTCTCAGGAATAGTAGATCAGCTATTGGCTTATGAGTCTCACACAGACCCTCGCTTCTACACTATGTGATTTATTGATGGCTTAAAAGATCATATCAAGTCTGTTGTATTGTTACAGCGACCTTCGACTCTCGATACTGCTTGTGCTCTTGCCCAATTGCAGGAGGAAGTCTCGGAGCCGGGGCGAGCAGATCATCGCAAGTTTATATCCACTTCTTCCACAAGACCAGCTTATTCTCCGCTGCCCCTGCCCCGACCCCCACAACCTGAAGCGTTGGTGGCTGATTCTGGCAAGCTGAATTCCCTGCCTCGCTCTCGTCAGATGGATGATAAACTTGCATCATTGAAGGCTTATCGCAGAGCTCGTGGGTTATGCGACCGGTGTGCTGAAAAATGGGTGCCGGGACATCGTTGTGCACCAACAGTCCAACTTCATGCCCTGGAAGAATTGTGGGAATTAATTGAAGACAAGTCAAGCACTAACGAAGTGGATACTGGGCTCTCACCACCAGGCGAGCTACTGTCTCTCTCACTGTCAGCAGTTTCAGGGATTCCTTCGCGCCGGACTATACAATTCTCGGGCGAATGCCAAGGGCATCCTATTGTTCTGTTAGTAGATTCAGGCAGCTCACATTCATTTGTTAGCTCAACATTAGCTGGGCAGCTCTCTGGTATATCTCCTCTACCTCATCCTGTGACAGTCCAAGTGGCTGATGGAGGCAATGTTAATTGTTCCCAATTTTTCAGCTCCATTCCATGGTCAGTTCAGGGCTACACATTCTTTACTGATTTTCGGGTGTTTCCCCTAAAGACTTATGATGCAGTGTTGGGCATGGACTGGCTTGAACAATTTAGTCACATGAAAATTAATTGGACAGAAAAATGGTTGTCAATTCCCTACAAGGGCCATACTGTGGTACTTCAAGGCAAATATCAATATACAGACAGTCTAGACTTGTTCCATGTGGTCTATTTATTGCATGCTATGGACAGCGACTCGGCAATGGGGGATGTTGATCCCAAAATTTCTGAAGTATTGCAGAGTTTCCAACCAGTGTTTGATATTCCGCAAGGTCTACCTCCTTCACGTTCTTGTGATCACTCAATCCCTCTAATTCAAGGTTACCAGCCAGTTTTCATTAGACCATACCGTTATGCCCCGGCTGTCAAAGATGAAATCGAACGACAAGTCAATGAGATGCTTGCGTCTGGCATAATTCAGCACAGTAACAGTCCGTTCTCGAGTCCGGTCTTGTTAGTGCGGAAAAAGGATCAATCATGGCGTTTTTGTGTCGATTTCAGACATCTCAACGCCCTCACGGTTAAGCGGAAATACCCTGTTCCTATCATTGAGGAGTTAATGGATGAGTTGCAAGGGGCCAGTTGGTTTTCCAGTTTGGACTTAAGGGCAGGTTTCCATCAGATTCTGCTCAAAGAAGGAGAGGAGTTCAAAACAGCGTTCCAAACCCACAGTGGCCACTATGAATTTCGCGTTATGGCATTCGGTTTGACTGGGGCACCAGCAACGTTCCAAAGCGCCATGAACTCTACCTTGCAGCCTGTTCTGCGCAAGTTCGCACTTGTTTTCTTCGATGATATATTAGTATACAGTCCAACACTGAACGATCATGTGGAGCACCTGTCCGTGGTACTATCTCTCTTGCAGAAAGATCAATGGAAAGTGAAGCTGTCCAAATGTACCTTTGCCACTCGTTCTATCTCCTATCTGGGGCACGTGATCAGTGAAGCTGGAGTGCAGACCGATCCCAACAAAGTTACTGCAGTGGTCAATTGGCCAACACCTTCTAATGTCAAAGAACTCCGTAGTTTCCTTGGCCTTGCAGCACTTTGGTATTATCTCCAAGCCTTTAACCCTACTACTCAAGAAGAATACCAGATTTCTTTGGACTCAAGAACAGGACATTGCATTCCATTGTCTGAAAAACAAGCTGAGCCAAGCACCAGTTTTAGCCTTGCCTGATTTCTCCAAGCCTTTCAGGCTTGAAACAGACGCTTGTGACCAGGGCATCGGGGCAGTGCTAATGCAAGGTGGCCACCCACTCGCCTATGTCAGTAAAGCACTGGGACCACAAACTCGAGGCCTCTCTACATACGAAAAGGAATACCTCGCAATATTAATGGCCGTCGACCATTGGAGAGCTTATCTGCAACATTCGCAATTTGTTATTCACACGGATCAGAGAAGTTTAGTCCATTTGAATGAACAACGGCTGCATACAAGTTGGCAACAGAAAGTTTTTTATAAGCTTTTGGGGCTGCAATATTCGGTTTCCTACAAGAAAGGAAGTGAAAACAGTGCAGCAGATGCTCTCTCTAGAAAACCTTCTCATGATTCCAGTTGTGCTGCTATTTCCACCGTAGCACCATCATGGGCTTCATCGGTCGCTGACTCTTATTTGCATGACTCGAAGGCTCAGGAATTATTGGTTAAACTCTCCCTGGATGCCTCCTCTGTTCCCCACTTCTCCCTCAAGGATGGTCTTTTGCGGTACAAGAACAGAATCTGGGTTGGCTCTGATCCTCAGCTTCAACACAAGTTGGTTACTGCCTTCCACCATAGCCCCGTTGGTGGCCACTCCGGCGTGCCCGTCACGTACAGGAAGATCAAGCAAGTGTTTGCCTGGCCGGGTCTCAAGTCCTTTGTCCAGACTTGGGTGGCTTCCTGTGTTACTTGTCAACAAGCGAAACCAGACCGCACACTTTCACCTGGTTTGCTCCAGCCCTTGCCGGTTCCCACAGCTGCTTGGCATACGATTTCAATGGATTTTATTGAAGGGTTGCCACGGTCACAACGTTTTGACTGCATCTTAGTGGTGGTTGATTTATTCACTAAGTATGCTCACTTTATTCCATTGGCGCACCCATTTTCAGCAGTTTCCATTGCTCAGGTATTCTTTCAGCAAGTCTACAAGCTGCATGGCCTCCCAGTTGCTATTGTCTCTGACCGAGATAAGATTTTCACAAGTAATTTTTGGAAAGAACTCTTCAAGCTAGCCGGGGTCAGTCTCCACATGAGCAGTGCATACCATCCTCAATCGGACGGACAGACCGAGCGCGTGAATCAATGCCTCGAGACGTACATACGATGCTTTGTACACTCTTGTCCTTCCAAGTGGGCTAATTGGATAGCTTCAGCAGAGTTTTGGTATAATACTAGCCACCATTCCTCTATTGACAGATCGCCATTTGAAGCTCTCTATGGCTATGTCCCACGGCATTTCGGTATTCCGGCATTGGAGAATTCTTCGTCTGATTTGGCTGCATTCATCCAAGACAAACAGCGTATCCATCTGTTATTGCAGCAACATCTACACCGTGCCAAACAGCGTATGAAGCATCAAGCGGACAAGCGTCGTTCCGATCGCACATTCCAAGTGGGGGATTTGGTGTTTGTCAAGCTTCAACCATACGTCCAAACATCCCTGGTCTCTCGTGCCAACCAGAAGCTCAGTTTTCGCTACTTTGGTCCTTACCAGATTCTGTCCAAGATTGGTTCAGCTGCATACAAATTGGACCTACCAAATTCATCAACAGTTCACCCCGTCTTTCACGTATCACAACTCAAACAGTTTATTCAGCCTCCTACACAGGTATCTGCTGTCATACCAGATTTGTCTGACCCATTTCAAGTGCCTGTGGCTATTCTTCAGCGTCGCATGGTATCTCGCGGAGTTCGCGCGGTGCAGCAAGGACTGGTGCAGTGGTCGTCCCTTCCCTAGTCACTTGCTACATGGGAAGATCTGGAGGCTCTGCGACAGCGCTTTCCATCAGCACCTGCTTGGGGACAAGCTGGCGCTCAAGGCGGGGGTACTGTTAGCACACGCAAGGATGCCAAGACAAGTGAACCTGCGCCAGAGACTGGAAGCGAAGAAGAGGGTGTGCTGCTACAGCCAAGATTAAAAAGGAAGCTTAAGCCCAATAGCAAGGTGTCCGGCCCAGAGTGAGTTCGTTGACTGTAATAGTGTGGCCCAGTCGTGGTGCCATATGTATGGCTTCAGTCTGTAAACTGGGACATGGAAAAAGAACAGAAAACACTACTACCTATCTTCTTCCCCTCTTTCAAGTCGAGAAATTTGCTATTTTGCCACTCTCAATTTTGGCTGCCTGTTATTATGCCATCCCGTGTCTATGACTGGTGGGACCGTCTGTGTCTATGATTTGTGGGTCCGATGGCATACTGGCGAAGCCCACAAATGATAATGTCAAAATTGCCCATGACTCCTTCCAAGTCTTCTCCTTCCCTGCCGCCGTCTTGCTTTCCCCTTTCCTCCAGGAAGCTAACACCAAATCTGGTCGTGCAACCCCGATTCCCCCGCGAACTTGCGAAGCGATGGTGGACGCGTGGTGGTCTCTGTTGGGCGCGGCGTTCCCGGCGCTGGTGGCGGGTCAGTTCATCCGCACCAAGCGCCGCCGCGACGAGGAGCAGCGCCTCAAGGCGGCGCGCGGGCGGGAGAAGAGCTCCGACGAGGTCTTCGTCTGCGAGCGCGTGTGCACTTCCAAGCGTATGCTCAACAAGGTAGGGGCCTTCTCCAAGGACCCCATACCGGAGACCTGCGTCACCGTGTGCGGCGTCTCTGAACTCGACGCCTGCGCCGACGCCTGCGCGCGCACCGTCTGCGTCAACCAGCACCAGGTGCCCAACTGGAACGACGTCTGCCTCAAGAGGTGTCAGAGCGAGTGCCTCAAACTCTCTTCAACGCTAATGTAATGGCCATCTCGCTATTGTGCTGCGCTCCTTAGATGCCAACCGTGAGGTTCTTCTCTGTTCCGTTCTGCTTAGATGCCATCTCGCTATTCATCATGCTTGAGGACAGTGAATGTTTCTGGTCAAGGCCGTTATGTCTTCCATTCCATTCGTTCTTGCACATTTCTTTAATTTAACAACAAAACTCTTTTTATGCACAATAATTTACTTCATGGTCCTAATTTTATTTCTGAATTGAAACCATTAATGATTACGCTACGCCATTCGTCCTCCCCCTTTGATTAAATCCTTATATGTAAATGGGAATGCCTTAGTATAAAGTTTTAGAGTACGTGTTATTGGAGTCATGTTTTAATAATCATCTTTCCTTTTTTTAGGAATTTGATGCTCGTAAGAAAAATGGACTACGTTCTATTTAACTAAGTAATTTTAGTGTTTGATGATTAATATAACATGTGAACTAATGTATTTGCAAGTGTTTGTATTTTGTAATTTACATGATGTAAATTAGATTGGACTAAGAGTCAGTTTGGATAGCAGCCTACGACACCACACCTTGCCTAATGTGCGGCGGCCAAATTGGACGCCAGACCTGCGGCGTCTAAAATGTGGTGTGTTATGGCGCTCGGAGTATCGTTCCAAACATGCCCTAAAGCTTTGAAGATGCAACAGCTCAAAAGAAAACTTAAAAGACTCATAGAAGACTTACAGATACTCAACACAACACAAGTTTAAGAAGTAAGACTAGAGATGTCAATGGGAATTCTCCACCGGGTTATAGCGTACCATACTCATCCTTATCATGTTTGATACATCTCCGTACCTATCCCCATACCCATCATGGGTGCAAAACTCATCTCATACTGAAAGGCAATTAGGCTTACACCTATTTTCCTAATTGATTTTGGTGGTTGAATTGTCCAACACAAATAATTGGACTAACTGATTTGCTCTAGTGTATAAGTTATACAGGTGTAAAAGGTTCACACTTAGCCAATAAAAAGATCAAGTATTGGGTTCAACAAAAAAGCAAAGGGATAACTGAAGGCTCCTCTGGTCTGGCGCACCGGACTGTCCGGTGTACACCGGACAGTGTCCGGTGCACCAGAGGACTCAAACTCAAACTCGTCACCTTCGGGAAAATCCAGAGGCACTCCGCTATAATTCACCGGACTGTCCGGTGTACACCGGACAGTGTCCGGTGCTCCAAGGAAGAGCGGCCTCAGGAACTCGCCAGCTTCGGGAATTCGCAACGGCTAGTCCGCTATAATTCACCGGACATGTCCGGTGCACACCGGACTGTCCGGTGCGACATCGAGGCAACGGCTACTTCGGCGCCAACGGCTACCTGCAGCGCATTAAATGCGCGCCAGCGCGCAGAAGTCAGGCACGCCCATGCTGGCGCACCGAACACTCTACAGTACATGTTCGGTGCGCCACCGGACATCCAGGCGGGCCCAGAAGACAGTGCTCCAACGGTCGAATCCCAACGGCTTCGGTGACGTGGCTGGCGCACCGGACATGTCCGGTGTACACCGGACTGTCCGGTGCACCATACGACAGTCAGCCCCACCAAACGACTAGTTTGGTGGTTGGGGCTATAAATACCCCCAACCACCCACCATTCATTGCATCCAAGTTTTCACACTTCCAACCACTTACAAGAGCTAGACATTCAATTCTAGACACACTCAAGAGATCAAATCCTCTCCCAAATTCCACACAACGCCCTAGTGCTTAGAGAGAGAGATTTGCTTGTGTTCTTTCGAGCTCTTGCGCTTGGATTGCTTTCTTCTTTCTTTGATTCTTCATTGCGATCAAACTCATTTGTAATTGAGGCAAGAGACACCAATCTTGTGGTGGTCCTTATAGGAACTTTGTGTTCCAAGTGATTGAGAAGAGAAAGCTCACTCGGTCTGAGGGACCGTTTGAGAGAGGGAAAGGGTTGAAAGAGACCCGGTCTTTGTGACCACCTCAACGGGGAGTAGGTTTGCGAGAACCGAACCTCGGTAAAACAAATCCGCGTGTCACACCTCTTATTTGCTTGCGATTTGTTTTGCACCCTCTCTCGCGGACTCAATTATATTTCTAACTGTCGGGGACCATAATTAGGGGTACCCTCAAGACGCCTAATTCTCAGCTGGTAACCCCCATCAGCATAAAGCTGCAAAGGCCTGATGGGTACGATTAAGTCAGGGATCAGTCCACACGAGTGACTCGATCACGCTTCACCCGGGCCTAGCCTCGGCCAAAGGCAGCCGACCTCGAGAGACTTCCGTCTCGCCCGAGGCCCCCCTTTTATGGCGGACACATCACCGGCTCGCCCGAGGCCTTGGCTTCGCTCAGAAGCAACCTTGACTAAATCGCCACACCGACTAACCAAATTGCAGGGGCATTTAACGCAAAGGTGGCCTGACACCTCTATCCTGACACGCGCCCCCGGCAGAACCGAAGTGACCGCCGTCACTTCACCACTCCACTGGCCAGTCTGACAGAAGGGCAGCGCCGCCTGCGCCACTCCGACTGCAGTGCCACTCGACAGAGCGAGTTTGACAGGCAATCAGGCCTTGCCAAAGGCGCCACGGCGAACTCCGCTCCGCCCGACCCCAGGGCTCGGACTCGGGCTAAGACCCGGAAGACGGCGAACTCCGCTCCGCCCGACCCCAGGGCTCGGACTCGGGCTAAGACCCGGAAGACGGCGAACTCCGCTCCGCCCGACCCCAGGGCTCGGACTCGGGCTAAGACCCGGAAGACGGCGAACTCCGCTCCGCCCGACCCCAGGGCTCGGACTCGGGCTAAGACCCGGAAGACGGCGAACTCCGCTCCGCCTGACCCCAGGGCTCGGACTCGGGCTAAAACCCGGAAGACGACGAAACTTCGCCTCGCCCGACCCCAGGGCTCGGACTCCGCCCTGGCCTCGGCCGAACGACTTCCGCCTCGCCCGACCCCTTGGCTCGGGCTCGGCCACGGCAACAGAAGACAGACTCAACCTCGGCTTCGGAGGAACCCCCACGTTGCCCTGCCTAGGGCACAGACCGCCACGTCAACAGGAGGCGCCATCATCATCCCACCCCGAATCGACTCGGGTCACGGAGAACAAGACCGACGTCTCATCCGGCCAACTCCGCCAGAGGGGCAATGATGGCGCTCCACAAGCTCTATGACGACGGCGGCCCCCAGCTCTCTTACGGAAGCAGGACAACGTCAGCAGGGACTCGACCGCTCCAACAGCTGTCCCTCCATCAGGCTCCGCCGCACCTCCGACAGCCACGACATCACGCCAGCAGGACGCCCAGATCTCTCCGGCTGCCACATTGGCATGTACCTAGGGCGCTAGCTCTCCCTCCGCTAGACACGTAGCACTCTGCTACATCCCCATTGTACACCTGGATCCTCTCCTTACGACTATAAAAGGAAGGACCAGGGCCTTCTCAGAGGAGGTTGGCCGCGCGGGACCGAGGACGGGACAGGCGCTCTCTTGGGGCCGCTCGCTTCCCTCACCCGCGTGGACGCTTGTAACCCCCCTACTGCAAGCGCACCCGACCTGGGCGCGGGACGAACACGAAGGCCGCGGGACTTCCACCTCTCTCACGCTCGACTCCGGCCACCTCGCCTCTCCCCCCTTCGCGCTCGCCCACGCGCTCGACCCATCTGGGCTGGGGCACGCAGCACACTCACTCGTCGGCTTAGGGCCCCCCTGTCTCGAAACGCCGACAGTTGGCGCGCCAGGTAGGGGCACGCTGCGTGCTGACGAACAACTCCCCGTCAAGCTCCAGATGGGCAGTCTCCAGCAACCTCTCCGGCCCGGGACGGTGCTTCGTTTCGGGACTCTTGAGTTCATGTCCTTCGACGGCAGCTACGACATGACACTTCTTCCACCGCCGCACGACTACGACAATGGCGGCCGACAACCCGCCCGCCGGCGGCGGAATCGACGACGTCTTCCCCGCGTGGTGGAAGAGCAACATTCGGGCTCGCTCCGTTCTCTCCCCCGCCAACGGAGGAGAAGACGGAGCCGTCAAGGCCAGGCGGGAGGCCGCGCTTCGTCGGCCGTCGAGCGAATCGACGCCCCCGACGCCCCGACGGAAGGCACGCCGGACGTCGACCTCGCGTTCGAGACGGAGGCAAGCGCCGTCTCCCCGCGGCACGCTGACCTTGAGCAAGAAGACGACGCCGGCGCACTCGCGGAAAGCCTGCAGGACGTCGCCCTCGAACCAGAGATGACGGCGCAACCAGTCCCCGATGTGACTACGTCGCTCCTCGTCGACCGAAAGGTAACGACTAACTCCCATCTTGCGTCATTTCGACTCGGCCTCAACCCGCCAAACGACCTCGTTTTGGCGGGCGCTCTCATTGAGGCGAGTGCAACCCCACTGAGGTTCTGTGTGCGGTCGCCTTGGGACCGACTGACGGACGTCTCGACCTACGGGCCCTCTGGGTCCGAGGAAGAGGACGATCCCAGCATCGGTTGGGATTTCTCCGGACTTGGCAACCCCAGTGCCGTGCGGGACTTCATGACCGCATGTGACTACTGTCTATCCGACTGTTCCGATGGAAGCCGCAGCCTTGGCGACGAGAGCTGCGGCCCAAGTCGCGAATGTTTCCACATCGAGCTAGGGGATCCCACCGAAGGCAACCACCTTGGCATGCCGGAGGATGGTGATCTCCCTAGGCCGGTGCCTCGCGCCGACATCCCACGGGAGCTAGCTGTGGTCCCCGCTCCGGCGGGGGGTTACGACCCACAACTCGAGCAAGTCCGCGAGGCGCAGGCCAGGCTCAACGAGGGAACAGGAGCGCTTGAGCCGATCCGTCGGGACATCGGACAGGCATGGGTGGGCCAACCCCTGGCCGGAGAAATACGTCATCTGCCCCAAGGTCTCCAGCACCGCGTTGCCAACGATGTCAGGATCAGGCCGCCGCCCGCATCCAGCGGGGTCGGTCAGAACCTGGCAACCGCAGCAATGCTCATCCGCGCGATGCCGGAGCCGTCAACCACCGAGGGTCGGCGAATCCAGGGAGAACTCAAGAATCTCCTGGAAGGCGCTGCGGCCCGGCGGGCCGAGAGCACTGCATCCCGGAGGCAAGGATATCCCTCGGAACCTCATGCCGCGACTTCCCGATTCATGCGGGAAGCCTCGGTCTACACCGGGCGCACGCGCAACACCGCGCCTGCGGCCCCGGGCCACCTCGGCAACGAGCACCATCGACGCGACCGTCGGGCTCACCTCGACGAAAGGGTGCGCCGAGGCTACCACCCCAGGCGTGGGGGCGCTACGACAGCGGGGAGGATCGGAGTCCCTCGCCCGAACCACCCGGTCCGCAGGCCTTCAGTCGGGCCATCCGACGGGCGCCATTCCCGACCCGGTTCCGACCCCCGACCACTATCACGAAGTACTCGGGGGAAACGAGACCGGAACTGTGGCTCGCGGATTACCGCCTTGCCTGCCAACTGGGTGGAACGGACGACGACAACCTCATCATCCGCAACCTCCCCCTGTTCCTCTCCGACACTGCTCGCGCCTGGTTGGAGCACCTGCCTCCGGGGCAGATTTCCAACTGGGACGATTTGGTCCAAGCCTTCGCTGGCAATTTCCAGGGCACATACGTGCGCCCCGGGAATTCCTGGGACCTTCGAAGCTGCCGGCAACAGCCGGGGGAGTCGCTCCGGGACTACATCCGGCGATTCTCGAAGCAGCGCACCGAGCTGCCCAACATCACCGACTCGGATGTCATCGGCGCGTTCCTCGCCGGCACCACTTGCCGCGACCTGGTGAGCAAGCTGGGTCGCAAAACCCCCACCAGGGCGAGCGAGCTGATGGACATCGCCACCAAGTTCGCCTCTGGCCAGGAGGCGGTCGAGGCTATCTTCCGAAAGGACAAGCAGCCCCAGGGCCGCCCATCGGAAGAAGCTCCCGAGGCGTCAGCTCCGCGCGGCGCCAAGAAGAAAGGCAAGAAGAAGTCGCAATCGAAGCGCGACGCCGCCGACGCGGACCTTGTCGCCGCCGCCGAGTATAAGAACCCTCGGAAGCCCCCCGGAGGTGCAAACCTCTTCGACAAGATGCTCAAGGAGCCGTGCCCCTACCATCAGGGGCCCATCAAGCACACCCTCGAGGAGTGCGTTATGCTTCGGCGTCATTTCCACAGGGCCGGGCCACCCGCCGAGGGTGGCAGGGCCCACGACGACGACAAGAACGAAGATCACCCAGCAGGGGGGTTCCCCGAGGTCCGCGACTGCTTCATGATCTATGGAGGGCATGCGGCGAATACCTCGGCTCGGCACCGCAAGCAAGAGCGCCGGGAGGTCTGCTCGGTGAAGGTGGCGGCGCCAGTCTACCTAGACTGGTCCGACAAGCCCATCACTTTCGACCGGGCCGACCACCCCGACCATGTGCCATGCCCGGGGAAATACCCGCTCGTCGTCGACCCCGTTGTCGGCGATGTCAGGCTCACCAAGGTCCTGATGGACGGGGGCAGCTGCCTCAACATCATCTACACCGAGACCCTCAAGCTTCTGCGCGTCGATCCGTCCTCCGTCCGAGCAGGCGCTGCGCCCTTCCACGGGATCATCCCAGGGAAGCGCGTCCAGCCCCTCGGGCGACTCGACCTCCCAGTCTGCTTCGGGACACCCTCCAACTTCCGAAGGGAGACCCTGACGTTCGAAGTGGTCGGGTTCCGAGGAACCTACCACGCCGTGCTAGGAAGGCCATGCTACGCGAAGTTCATGGCCGTCCCCAACTACACCTACCTGAAGCTCAAGATGCCGGGCCCCAATGGGGTCATCACCGTCGGCCCCACGTACAAACACGCGTTCGAATGCGACGTGGAGTGCGTGGAGTACGCCGAGGCCCTCGCCGAGTCCGAGGCCCTCATCGCCGACCTGGAGAACCTCTCCAAGGAGGTTCCAGACGTGAAGCGCCATGCCGGCAACTTCGAGCCAGCGGAGACGGTCAAGGCCGTCCCCCTCGACCCCAGTGGCGACACCACCAAGCAGATCCGGA
This sequence comes from Zea mays, assembly GCF_902167145.1. Lineage (NCBI taxonomy): Eukaryota > Viridiplantae > Streptophyta > Magnoliopsida > Poales > Poaceae > Zea > Zea mays. The sequence continues at coordinate 156,411,845 of NC_050104.1, read as the reverse complement.
TCGGTTCCGGGCTCGACCCCAAATAGGAAGCAGTGCTCGTCGACTTTCTCCGCGCAAACGCCGACGTCTTTGCGTGGAGTCCCTCGGACATGCCCGGCATACCGAGGGATGTCGCCGAGCACTCGCTGGATATTCGGGCCGGAGCCCGACCCGTCAGGCAGCCTCTGCGCCGATTCGACGAGGAGAAGCGCAGAGCGATTGGCGAAGAGATCCACAAGCTAATGGTGGCAGGGTTTATCAAAGAGGTATTCCATCCCGAATGGCTTGCCAACCCTGTGCTTGTGAGGAAGAAAGGGGGGAAATGGCGGATGTGTGTAGACTACACTGGTCTCAACAAAGCATGTCCGAAGGTTCCCTACCCTCTGCCTCGCATCGACCAAATCGTGGATTCCACTGCTGGGTGCGAAACCCTGTCCTTCCTCGATGCCTACTCGGGGTATCACCAGATCCGGATGAAAGAGTCCGACCAGCTCGCGACTTCTTTCATCACGCCGTTCGGCATGTACTGCTATGTCACCATGCCGTTCGGCTTGAGGAATGCAGGCGCGACGTACCAGCGGTGCATGAACCATGTGTTCGGCGAACACATCGGTCGCACAGTCGAGGCCTACGTCGATGACATCGTAGTCAAGACACGGAAGGTTTCCGACCTCCTCTCCGACCTTGAAGTGACATTCCGGTGTCTCAAGGCAAAAGGAGTCAAGCTTAATCCTGAGAAGTGTGTCTTCGGGGTACCCCGAGGCATGCTCCTAGGGTTCATCGTCTCCGAGCGAGGCATCGAAGCCAACCCGGAAAAGATTGCGGCCATCACCAGCATGGGACCCATCAAGGACTTAAAAGGGGTACAGAGGGTCATGGGATGCCTCGCGGCCCTGAGCCGCTTCATCTCACGCCTCGGCGAAAGAGGTCTGCCTCTGTACCACCTCTTAAGGAAGGACGAATGTTTCGCTTGGACCCCTGAGGCCGAGGAAGCCCTCGGCAACCTGAAGGCGCTCCTTACAAAGGCGCCTGTCTTGGTGCCGCCGGCGGACGGAGAAGCCCTCTTGGTCTACGTCGCCGCGACCACTCAGGTGGTCAGCGCCGCGATTGTGGTCGAAAGGCAGGAGGAAGGGCATACATTGCCCGTTCAGAGGCCGGTCTACTTCATCAGCGAAGTGCTGTCCGAGACTAAGATCCGCTACCCACAAGTTCAAAAGCTGCTGTATGCTGTGATCCTGACAAGGCGGAAGCTGCGACACTACTTCGAGTCCCATCCGGTAACTGTGGTGTCATCCTTCCCCCTGGGGGAGATCATCCAGTGCCGAGAGGCCTCGGGCAGGATCGCAAAGTGGGCGGTGGAGATCATGGGCGAAACGATCTCGTTCGCCCCTCGGAAGGCCATCAAGTCCCAAGTGTTGGCGGATTTCGTGGCCGAATGGGTCGACACCCAACTGCCAACGACTCCGATCCAACCGGAGCTCTGGACCATGTTTTTCGATGGGTCGCTGATGAAGACGGGGGCCGGCGCGGGCCTGCTCTTCATCTCGCCCCTCGGGAAGCACTTGCGCTACGTGCTGCGCCTCCACTTCCCGGCGTCCAACAATGTGGCCGAGTACGAAGCTCTGGTCAACGGACTGCGGATCGCCATCGAGCTAGGGGTCAGACGCCTCGACGCTCGCGGTGATTCGCAGCTCGTCATCGACCAAGTCATGAAGAACTCCCACTGCCGCGACCCGAAGATGGAGGCTTACTGCGACGAGGTTCGGCGCCTGGAAGACAAGTTCTTCGGGCTCGAGCTCAACCACATCGCTCGGCGCTACAACGAAACCGCAGACGAGCTGGCTAAGATAGCCTCAGGGCGAACGACAGTCCCCCCGGACGTCTTCTCCCGGGATCTGCATCAACCCTCCGTCAAGCTCGACGACGCGCCCGAGCCCGAGGTACCCTCGGCTCAGTCCGAGGTACCCTCGGCTCGGCCCGAGGCACCCTCGGCCCAGCCCGAGGTACCCTCGGCCCTCGAGGGCGGGGCATTGAACGTTGAGGAAGGGCAGAGCGGGGCCACGCCAGATCAAGATTGGCAGGCCCCGTACCTGCAATATCTCCGTCGAGGAGAGCTACCCCTCGACCAGGTCGAGGCTCGGCGGGTAGCGCGACGCGCCAAGTCATTCGTCTTGCTGGGCGACGAAGAGGAGCTCTACCATCGCAGCCCCTCGGGCATCCTCCAACAATGCATCTCCATCGCCGAAGGTCGGGAACTGCTGCAAGAAGTACACTCGGGGGCTTGCGGCCACCACGCGGCGCCCCGAGCCCTTGTCGGAAATGCTTTCCGGCAAGGCTTCTACTGGCCAACGGCGGTGGCTGACGCCACTAGAATTGTCCGCACCTGCGAAGGGTGCCAATTCTATGCGAAACGGACACACCTGCCCGCTCAGGCTCTGCAGACAATACCCATCACCTGGCCCTTCGCCGTATGGGGTCTGGACCTCGTCGGTCCCTTGCAGAAGGCGCCCGGGGGCTACGCGCACCTGCTGGTCGCCATCGACAAATTCTCCAAGTGGATCGAGGTCCGACCTCTGAACAGCATCAGGTCCGAGCAGGCGGTGGCATTCTTCACCAACATCATCCATCGCTTCGGGGTCCCGAACTCCATCATCACCGACAACGACACCCAGTTCACCGGCAAAAAATTCTTGGACTTTTGCGAGGATCACCATATCCGGGTGGACTGGGCCGCCGTGGCTCATCCCATGTCGAATGGGCAAGTAGAGCGTGCCAATGGCATGATTCTGCAAGGGCTCAAGCCTCGGATCTACAACGACCTCAACAAGTTCGGCAAGCGATGGATGAAGGAACTCCCCTCGGTGGTCTGGAGCCTAAGGACGACGCCGAGTCGTGCCACGGGCCTCACGCCGTTTTTCCTGGTCTACGGGGCTGAAGCTATCTTGCCCACTGACCTGGAATACGGCTCCCCGAGGGCGAGGGCCTACACCGAACAAAGCAACCAAGCTAGCCGTGAGGAATCGCTGGACCAGCTGGAGGAAGCTCGGGACAGGGCCTTGCTACGCTCGGCGCGGTACCAACAGTCCCTGCGACGCTACCACGCCCGAGGGATCCGGTCCCGAGAACTCCAGGTGGGCGACCTGGTGCTTCGGCTGCGACAAGACGCTCGAGGGAGGCACAAGCTCACGCCCCCCTGGGAAGGGCCATTCGTCATCACCAAAGTTCTGAAGCCCGGAACATACAAGCTGGCCAATAATCAAGGCGAGATCTATGGCAACGCTTGGAACATCAAACAGCTACGTCGCTTCTACCCTTAAGATGTTTTCAAGTTGTTCATACACCTCGCACCTACGCAAAGTTTAGTCGTCAAGGAAGGGTCGGCCTAGCCTCGGCAAAGCCCGACCCTCCCTCGGGGGCTAAAAGGGGGGAGACCCCCTCTGCGTCGAATTTTTCCTCGAAAAAGGATCTCTTTTTAGCAGGATTTCTTTCGTGCTTCTTGACTACTTCGGAAAGCGGATCCTGGAAACGACGAGGTACACGTAAGCAGCCAAGGCTGACCGAGCCGAGGGACTCCTACGCCTCCGGGATACGGATACCTCACTCGTCCCTTTCTGTGATAAGTAACTTGCGCTCGGATAAAGCGACTCCGTGGACCGAACGAGTCATCACGTCCGGAAGCTCTCCTGCCGAAGCAGTCCTTCAAGCTTTCTCGACTAAGTCGGCGACAGGGCCTCATGGACGGGTGAAAGTACGCGTAAGCGGCAAGGCCGACCGAGCCGAGGGATTCCCACGCCTCTAGGATACGGATACCTCACTCGTCCCTTCCGCGAAAAGCAACTCTCGCTCACACAAACATCCCTGTTACCGACAGAGTCCAGATGCTCGAAACAGGAGGCAAAAAAGACGCAGCTTCGCAAAGCGCAGCAAGGGCGTGTTCTTCTGGCCTCGGCGACCGCAGAAAGCACACGCTACAAGATGATCTGATCCTGCAGGCTCGGGTCTTCACGCCGAAGGGAGCCGTAGCACCCTCGGCATCGACGACGTCTTCAGCAAAGCCCGACCCAGCCTCGGGCGGCGCCGCGGTCCAGGGACTCCTCCGGGAATCCGGCCCGAGCAGGCGGCTCAACCGGTTACCCCTGGGGCCTCGGTCAACCGGCTTCCAAGGGCGCCAGCCCGACCCGAGGCCTCGACCGACCGACTTTGGCGTCGGCTCCGCTGACGGACAACACGGCTAGGCTCCGGCCAACCAGGTTCCCATTCTCGAGCCAACTCCGCCTCTGTTCATACTGATATCGCTACCCCTGGCCTCGGTCCACCGAAGGGCGGCCGAGGGGTCTCTTCAACTAAGCTAGAGGAGCCCCAGACAACAAGGCCGAACGGGCCGAGGAATTCCTACGCCTTCGGGATACGGATACCTCACCCGTCACCTTGACACGGGGCGACTCATGCTTGGTAAAGCGGTTCAGATAATCAACAGGCGAGACTTAGTGCTCGAAAATGAGGAAAAAACACGGCTCCGTGCCGAAATTACATACACGTTCAGGCCTCGACAGCCGCAATGAACGAACTCACTGGCATACGAGATGCCACTACCAACGGAACTCCGGTTCCCTCCTCCGCAGGTACGAACAACCCCCCTCCGAAGGGGAAGGCCTGCGGAGTAACTGAAGAACGATGGGCGGCTCGCTGCCGCCCGTTCCAACCGCGACGGCCACCACCCCTGCCCCAGACGGCGAAGCGGCTTAGGCAGCAGCTTTGGGGGAGGTGTCACGGCAGAAGGGCTCCCCCCCGCTGAGGACGAGAACCAGCCATTCAGGCAGGGAGACGGGGACCCAGGGCCCCTAGCACCCTGCATATCCTGGCATGGCTGGAGGAAGTCTCCGTGGGGCTCAAGGACGCCCTTCACCCCCGGGCGCAGGGGGAAGAAAGGGGCAGCCGACCCACGCGGAGGCAGCCCCCCGACTCGCCTCATCTTCCATCTTGGCCTGGATGACAAAAATCCTTGAGGCCGAGGGAGGAGTAGAGGCCGCGGCCTGGCCCGTTTTCCCCACCGTCAAACTGGAGGTCACCATCTTGGGTGACCGCCGGTGGCGGGGTGTGGCCAGGCTGCGTGATGAAAATCCTTGAAGCCGAACGATGGCTGAGAGGTACCAACTCCCATGGAGTTGCGTTCCTCCAACGAGGAGGCAGAAAGGCGGTGGATACCCCCCATCCAGGGGCTTGGAAGATGAGAAGGCACGACGCTTAAGGGAGGAAGAAGACATGGTTGCCTTACGAAAGGAGTCTCCCTCCTTTTAAAGGCGACTCTCCCTACGTGCGCCCCCAGGTGCCGCGGGCTGAGACTTCTCCGACACGCTCCAAGGCTCTCCCCTGCGACTCGAGGGCTGGGTCCCGCATGTCATGCAAGCCGGCTCAGGGCAGAAGAAGCCAAACCGCCGCGCGTGGTGCGCACGACCGTCCAGCGGTTACAGGCGACCCCCCATTTTCGCCCAGACCAACGGGCAGAAGGGGCGGGCAGCCATGCAGGCGGCATGCAACCGCGCCAGATGGACGCGCTTCTCCGACTTCTGACACGCCAGCTTGGAACCCAGGCCCACGCGTCGAGCAACCGGTGCGCCAGTTGCTGCATGCAAGCAACCGCACCGCCACTTGTGCCACCATCGCGCCTCTTCGGTTGCGAAGCCTATGCCACGACTCGAGGCGACCCAACAGCGCCAGACTGGCGCGTCGGTCAAAGCGACCGAAAGTGGGCCGGCAGTAATAGCGGTGGCAGGCGGGCGGGCGCAGCGGTCACGTCGTCAGCCAGGCTCACGTCCCATCCTGAGACAGCAAGAGAGCCTCCTCTCACGGCGTGAAGACGGTGCACCCGTGACCCGTTCCTCGAACGGATCACACGCGCGCAACGGCCGCCCCGCCAACCACTCGCCCCGCCGCATTAACTCCGCGGCGGAACACGCGGCGCCCCTGGCAGGAGGAGCGCGCGACGCTTCACCTTCGCCGTAATAAACGCGTCAGAAAAGGTACGCCACGTCATCCGATTTCGTATCCTTTTCTGTTTTCCTCTTTCTCTATCTCTTGCAACAGGGACCGGGAAAGGGGGATACCCCGAAAGGGATCCTTCTCCGCGAAGGAACCGGGCTCCGAGCCCCCCATTACTGATCAGGGGTTCGAAGGCTGGCCCCCCGAGGGTTCAACAGTCGCCTCAGATCGCGTGGGCCCGACACCCACTACTGGTCAGGGGTTCGAAGGCCAGCCCCCCGAAGGGCTCCATGGCCGCCTCAGGCTACTCGGGCTCCGCGCCCATTACTGATCAGGGGTTCGAAGGCTGGCCCCCGAAGGGTTCACAGTCGCCTCAGACACCGAGCGAGGGATGACCAGGGGTACGTTCGATACATAACCGAGGCTCGGGCTGCGCTCCCGAGGTACCCTAGGACATTTCCGAGACCAGCGGGAACGATCTTGTAACGGAATCCCATCGGAGGGAGGCATCGAGCCCTCGGACCCCGTCGCCAGGGGACCGGGTCCGGCAAATCACCCGCAGGTACTTTTGGGCGTGCCTCTGGGCCCCTAGCCGACCCCCAACGAACGGGGCACGGACGTCCACTCGGATTACCCGCTTGCAGCTCACCGGAGACACCATGTTCGGTGCCCATCGAGGGTAACATGGCGCACTCCCCCCCTCCTCCTTGCGGAAAGGCGACGTAGGGGCGTATGTAAAAAGTCGAGTCTGTCCCTGATCGCCCTCTCGCCCTGTGCGGAGGCTCGGGGGCTGCTCTCGCAAAAACCGGCTCCGGTCGAATCGTTGACAGCGTCAACATACCAGCCCGAGAGCTTGGGCCCCGACCGTGCACCCGGGCTACGACCAGTTCGCATGAGGGAACGACCAGACCAGCCAAAGCGTTAAGCGAAGTATTAAGACCTCGAAGGAGTGTAACCACTCCTCCGAGGCCTCGGGGGCTACACCCGGCGGGTGCGCTCGCGCGCACCCACCGGAACGAAATGCAACCGAGAAAGGCTGGTCCCCTTGCAAAAAAGTGCGACAAAAGCCTCCAAGCGAGTGCTAACACTCCCTTCGAGGCTCGGGGGCTACTGTCGGGGACCATAATTAGGGGTACCCTCAAGACGCCTAATTCTCAGCTGGTAACCCCCATCAGCATAAAGCTGCAAAGGCCTGATGGGTACGATTAAGTCAAGGATCAGTCCACACGAGTGACTCGATCACGCTTCACCCGGGCCTAGCCTCGGCCAAAGGCAGCCGACCTCGAGAGACTTCCGTCTCGCCCGAGGCCCCCCTTTTATGGCGGACACATCACCGGCTCGCCCGAGGCCTTGGCTTCGCTCAGAAGCAACCTTGACTAAATCGCCACACTGACTAACCAAATTGCAGGGGCATTTAACGCAAAGGTGGCCTGACACCTCTATCCTGACACGCGCCCCCGGCAGAACCGAAGTGACCGCCGTCACTTCACCACTCCACTGGCCAGTCTGACAGAAGGGTAGCGCCGCCTGCGCCACTCCGACTGCAGTGCCACTCGACAGAGCGAGTTTGACAGGCAATCAGGCCTTGCCAAAGGCGCCACGGCGAACTCCGCTCCGCCCGACCCCAGGGCTCGGACTCGGGCTAAGACCCGGAAGACGGCGAACTCCGCTCCGCCCGACCCCAGGGCTCGGACTCGGGCTAAGACCCGGAAGACGGCGAACTCCGCTCCGCCCGACCCCAGGGCTCGGACTCGGGCTAAGACCCGGAAGACGGCGAACTCCGCTCCACCCGACCCCAGGGCTCGGACTCGGGCTAAGACCCGGAAGACGGCGAACTCCGCTCCGCCCGACCCCAGGGCTCGGACTCGGGCTAAGACCCGGAAGACGGCGAACTCCGCTCCGCCTGACCCCAGGGCTCGGACTCGGGCTAAAACCCGGAAGACGACGAAACTCCGCCTCGCCCGACCCCAGGGCTCGGACTCCGCCCTGGCCTCGGCCGAACGACTTCCGCCTCGCCCGACCCCTTGGCTCGGGCTCGGCCACGGCAACAGAAGACAGACTCAACCTCGGCTTCGGAGGAACCCCCACGTTGCCCTGCCTAGGGCACAGACCGCCACGTCAACAGGAGGCGCCATCATCATCCCACCCCGAATCGACTCGGGTCACGGAGAACAAGACCGACGTCTCATCCGGCCAGCTCCGCCAGAGGGGCAATGATGGCGCTCCACAAGCTCTATGACGACGGCGGCCCCCAGCTCTCTTACGGAAGCAGGACAACGTCAGCAGGGACTCGACCGCTCCAACAGCTATCCCTCCATCAGGCTCCGCCGCACCTCCGACAGCCACGACATCACGCCAGCAGGACGCCCAGATCTCTCCGGCTGCCACATTGGCATGTACCTAGGGCGCTAGCTCTCCCTCCGCTAGACACGTAGCACTCTGCTACATCCCCATTGTACACCTGGATCCTCTCCTTACGACTATAAAAGGAAGGACCAGGGCCTTCTCAGAGGAGGTTGGCTGCGCGGGACCGAGGACGGGACAGGCGCTCTCTTGGGGCCGCTCGCTTCCCTCACCCGCGTGGACGCTTGTAACCCCCCTACTGCAAGCGCACCGACCTGGGCGTGGGACGAACACGAAGGCCGCGGGACTTCCACCTCTCTCACGCTCGACTCCGGCCACCTCGCCTCTCCCCCCTTCGCGCTCGCCCACGCGCTCGACCCATCTGGGCTGGGGCACGCAGCACACTCACTCGTCGGCTTAGGGACCCCCCTGTCTCGAAACGCCGACACTAACGCTAACCCGGCTTGTAGTTGTGATTATTTTTGAGAATTTCAGTTTCGCCCTATTCACCCCCCCCATCTAGGCGACTTTCAATTGGTATCAGAGCCCGGTGCTTCATTAGAGCCTAACCGCTCGAAGTGATGTCGGGAGATCACGCCAAGAAGGAAATGGAGACCGGCGAAAAACCCACTACAAGCCATGGGAGCACTTCATCGGAAGAGTCCCACACCAAGAGAAAGGAGGAGAAGAAAGGCTCCTCCAAAGGGAAGGAGAATAAATCTTCCTCACACAACAAACAGAAGAAGAAATCCTCTTCCCACAAGCCACATCGGAGTAGGGACAAGAAAAAGAGGATGAGGAAGGTGGTCTACTACGAGACCGATTCTTCATCGACATCCACTTCCGGCTCCGACGCGGCATCCGTCACTTCAAAGCGCCAAGAGCGTAAGAAGTATAGTAAAATCCCCCTACGCTATCCTCGCATTCCTAAACATACACCTTTACTTTCCGTCCCATTAGGCAAACCACCAACATTTGATGGTGAAGATTATGCTAGGTGGAGTGATTTAATGCGATTTCATCTAACCTCACTTCACAAAAGTATATGGGATGTTGTTGAGTTTGATGCACAAGTACCATCCGTAGGGGATGAAGACTATGATGTGGATGAAGTGGCCCAAATCGAGCACTTCAACTCCCAAGCCACAACCATACTCCTCGCCTCTCTAAGTAGAGAGGAATATAACAAGGTGCAAGGGTTGAAGAGTGCAAAGGAGATTTGGGACTTACTCAAGACCGCGCACGAGGGTGATGAACTCACCAAGATCACCAAGCGGGAAACGATCGAGGGAGAGCTCGGTGTCGGCGTTTCGAGACAGGGGGGTCCCTAAGCCGACGAGTGAGTGTGCTGCGTGCCCCAGCCCAGATGGGTCGAGCGCGTGGGCGAGCGCGAAGGGGGGAGAGGCGAGGTGGCCGGAGTCGAGTGTGAGAGAGGTGGAAGTCCCGCGGCCTTCGTGTTCGTCCCGCGCCCAGGTCAGGTGCGCTTGCAGTAGGGGGGTTACAAGCGTCCACGCGGGTGAGGGAAGCGAGCGGCCCCAAGAGAGCGCCTGTCCCGTCCTCGGTCCCGCGCGGCCAACCTTCTCTAAGAAGGCCCTGGTCCTCCCTTTTATAGTCGTAAGGAGAGGATCCAGGTGTATAATGGGGGGTGTAGCAGAGTGCTACGTGTCTAGCGGAGGGAGAGCTAGCGCCCTAGGTACATGCCAATGTGGCAGCCGGAGAGATCTGGGCACCCTGATGGCGTGATGTCGTGGCTGTCGGAGGTGCGGCGGAGCCTGGCGGAGGGACAGCTGTTGGAGCGATCGAGTCCCTGCTGACGTCGTCCTGCTTCCGTAAGAGAGCTGGGGGCCGCCGTCGTCATAGAGCTTGTGGAGCGCTATCATTGCCCCTCCGGCGGAGCTGGCCGGATGGGACGCCGGTCTTGTTCTCTGTGACCCGAGTCGATTCGGGGTAGGATGATGATGGCGCTTCCTGTTGACGTGGCGGTCTGTGCCCTAGGCAGGGCGACGTGGGGGTTCCTCCGAAGCCGAGGTTGAGTCTGCCTTCCGTTGCCGTGGCCGAGCCCGAGCCAAGGGGTCGGGCGAGGCGGAAGTCGTTCGGCCGAGGCCAGGGCGGAGTCCGAGCCCTGGGGTCGGGCGAAGCGGAGTTTCGTCGTCTTCCGGGTGTTAGCCCGAGTCCGAGCCCTGGGGTCGGGCGGAGCGGAGTTCGCCGTCTTCCGGGTCTTAGCCCGAGTCCGAGCCCTGGGGTCGGGCGGAGCGGAGTTCGCCGTCTTCCGGGTCTTAGCCCGAGTCCGAGCCCTAGGGTCGGGCGGAGCGGAGTTCGCCGTCTTCCGGGTCTTAGCCCGAGTCCGAGCCCTGGGGTCGGGCGGAGCGGAGTTCGCCGTCTTCCGGGTCTTAGCCCGAGTCCGAGCCCTGGGGTCGGGCGGAGCGGAGTTCGCCGTCTTCCGGGTCTTAGCCCGAGTCCGAGCCCTGGGGTCGGGCTGGGCGGAGTTCGCCGTGGCGCCTTTGGCAAGGCCTGACTGCCTGTCAGACTCACTCTGTCGAGTGGCACTGCAGTCGGAGTGGCGCAGGCGGCGCTGTCCTTCTGTCAGACTGGCCAGTGGAGCGGTGGAGTGACGGCGGTCACTTCGGCTCTGCCGGGGGCGCGTGTCAGATTAAAGGTGTCAGACCACCTTTGCGTTAAATGCCCCTGCAATTTGGTCAGTCGGTGTGGCGATTTAGTCAAGGTTGCTTCTGAGCGAAGCCAAGGCCTCGGGCGAGCCGGTGATGTGTCCGCCATAAAAAGGGGGCCTCGGGCGAGACGGAAGTCTCTCGAGGTCGGCTGCCCTTGGCCGAGGCTAGGCTCGGGTGAAGCGTGATCGAGTCACTCGTGTGGACTGATCCCTGACTTAATCGTACCCATCAGGCCTTTGCAGCTTTATGCTGATGGGGGTTACCAGCTGAGAATTAGGCGTCTTGAGGGTACCCCTAATTATGGTCCCCGACAGTAGCCCCCGAGCCTCGAAGGGAGTGTTAGCACTCGCTTGGAGGCTTTTGTCGCACTTTTTTGCAAGGGGACCAGCCTTTCTCGGTTGCATTTCGTTCCGGTGGGTGCGCGCGAGCGCACCCGCCGGGTGTAGCCCCCGAGGCCTCGGAGGAGTGGTTACACTCCTTCGAGGTCTTAATACCTCGCGTAACGCTTCGGCTGGTCTGGTCGTTCCCTCATGCGAACTGGCCGTAGCCCGGGTGCACGGTCGGGGCCCAAGCTCTCGGGCTGGTATGTTGACGCTGTCAACGATTTGGCCGGAGCCGGTTTTTGCGAGAGCAGCCCCCGAGCCTCTGCACAGGGCGAGAGGACGATCAGGGACAGACTCGACTTTTTACATACGCCCCTACGTCGCCTTTCCGCAAGGAGGAGGGGGGAGTGCGCCATGTTACCCTCGATGGGCACCGAACATGGTGTCTCCGGTGAGCTGCAAGCGGGTAATCCGAGTGGACGTCCGTGCCCCGTTCGTTGGGGGTCGGCTAGGGGCCCAGAGGCACGCCCAAAAGTACCTGCGGGTGATTTGCCGGACCCGGTCCCCTGGCGACGGGGTCCGAGGGCTCGTTGCCTCCCTCCGATGGGATTCCGTTACAAGATCGTTCCCGCTGGTCTCGGAAATGTCCTAGGGTACCTCGGGAGCGCAGCCTGAGCCTCGGTTATGTATCGAACGTACCCCTGGTCATCCCTCGCTCGGTGTCTGAGGCGACTGTGAACCCTTCGGGGGCCAGCCTTCGCACCCCTGATCAGTAATGGGCGCGGAGCCCGAGTAGCCTGAGGCGGCCATGGAACCCTTCGGGGGGCCGGCCTTCGAACCCCTGACCAGTAGTGGGTGTCGAGCCCACGCGATCTGAGGCGACTGTTGAACCCTTCGGAGGGCCAGCCTTCGAACCCCTGATCAGTAGTGGGGGGCTCGGAGCCCGGTTCCTTCGCGGAGAAGGGTCCTTTTCGGGGTATCCCCCTTTCCCGGTCCCTGTTGCAAGAGATAGAGAAAGAGGAAAAAGGAAAAGGATACGAAATCGAATGACGTGGCGTACCTTTTCTGACGCGGTTATTACGGCGAAGGTGAAGCGTCGCGCGCTCCTCCTGCCAGAGGCGCCGCGTGTCCCGCCGTGGAGTTAATGCGACGGGGCGAGTGGTTGGCGGGGCGGCCGTTGCGCGCGTGCGATCCGTTCGAGGAACGGGTCACGGGTGCACCGTCTCCACGCCGTGAGAGGAGGCTCTCTTGCTGTCCCAGGATGGGACGTGAGCCTGGCTGACGACGTGACCGCTGCGCCCGCTCGCTTGCCACCGCTATTACTGCCGGCCCACTTTCGGTCGCTTTGACCGACGCGCTAGGCTGGCGCTGTTGGGTCGCCTCGAGTCGCGGCATAGGCTCCGCAACCGAAGAGGCGCGATGGTGGCACAAGTGGCGGTGCGGTTGCTTGCATGCAGCAACTGGCGCGCCGGTTGCTCGACGCGTGGGCCTGGGTTCCCAAGCTGGCGTGTCAGAAGTCGGAGAAGCGCGTCCATCTGGCGCGGTTGCATGCCGCCTGCATGGCTGCCCGCCCCTTCTGCCCGTTGGTCTGGGCGAAAATGGGGGGTCGCTTGTAACCGCTGGACGGTCGTGCACACCACGCGCGGCGGTTTGGCTTCTTCTGCCCTGAGCCGGCTTGCATGACATGCGGGACCCAGCCCCCGAGTCGCAGGGGAGGGCCTTGGAGCGTGTTGGAGAAGACTCAGCCCGCGGCGCCTGGGGGCGCACGTAGGGAGAGTTGCCTTTAAAAGGAGGGAGACTCCTTTCGGAAGGCAACCATGTCTTCTTCCTCCCTTAAGCGTCGTGTCTTCCCATCTTCCAAGCCCCCGGATGGGGGGTATCCGCCGCCTTTCCGCCTCCTCGTTGGAGGAACCCAACTCCATAGGAGTTGGTACCTCTCAGCCATCGTTCGGCTTCAAGGATTTTCATCAGCCGGCCCGGCCGTACCCCCATGCCGACGATCACCCAGGATGGTGACCGCCGGTTTCTGGGTGGGGAAGAGCAAGCCGGGCTGCGATCTTGGTCCCACCCTCAGCTTCAAGGATGTTCATCATCCCCGCTGGGGCGGGAGCCACGCTGAGCCGGCGCTCTACCTTCCGCGCGGGTCCGCGGGTCGCCCTTTCCGCGGCGTTTGGGGGTGGAGGCGCTCGCTGGCCCTGCGGACGGCGCGGACTTAGACAACGTGGGGCTGATCGACGGCGGGCGTCGTCACCTCCAGCGTGTCGGAGTCGTCGGCCGGGCTTCCGGCGGCCCCTCCTGTCGGAGGGTGACCGCCGCATCGTGTGCACGGGAGGACCACCCACGATTCCGCGCGCCGTTAGGGCGGCGTTCGTGTTCTGGGGTGGTCCTGCTTTTGCACTGGGACGACGCCCTTGCGCAGAGGCCGGTGCCCCACTCGTCTGGGAGGATTTGAGTGGGGATCTGCCGGGGGGCTGGTGTCCCCTGCCATCGGCGCCGAGGCGGAGGCGGCGCGAGAAGTCCTCGTCACCGACGGGATCACTGCCACCACCCACGCCCCGGGCCACCGCGCCGGCGTGCTTGTCCTCGCCCCTCGAGCGTCGGCGGGGGCGAGGGCAAGATCGCAGTAGCGCCGGCCCACTGTCGCCGTAGTCAGGATGGGCGGCGGCGAGCCGGCCGTCGGTCTTCTGTTGCTCCGCAGGCCTTCCCCATGGAGTGGGGTCGTTCGTACCTGCGGAGGGGGGAACCGGAGTTCCGTTCGTAATGGCACTTCGAATGCCAGTGTTTTTTGTTCATTGCGGCTGTCGGGGCCTGAACATGTATGTAATTTCGGCACGGAGCCGTGTTTTTTCCTCATCTTCGAGCACTAAGTCTCGCCTGTTGATTATCTGAACCGCTTTACCAAGCATGAGTCGCCCCGTGTCAAGGTGACGGGTGAGGTATCCGTATCCCGGAGGCGTAGGAATCCCTCGGCCCGTTCGGCCTTGTTGTTTGGGGCTCCTCTAGCTTAGTTAAAGAGACCCCTCGGCCGCCCTTCGGTGGACCGAGGCCAGGGGTAGCGATATCAGTATGAACAGAGGCGGAGTTGGCTCGAGAATGGGAACCTGGTTGGCCGGAGCCTAGCCGTGTTGTCCGTCAGCGGAGCCGACGCCAAAGTCGATCAGTCGAGGCCTCGGGTCGGGCTGGCGCCCTTGGAAGCCGGTTGACCGAGGCCCCAGGGGTAACCGGTTGAGCCGCCTGCTCGGGCCGGATTCCCGAAGGAGTCCCTGGACCGCGTCGCCGCCCGAGGCTGGGTCGGACTTTGCTGAAGACGTCGTCGATGCCGAGGGTGCTACGGCTCCCTTCAGCGTGAAGACCCGAGCCTGCAGGATCAGATCATCTTGTAGCGTGTGCTTTCTGCGGCCGCCGAGGCCAGAAAAACACACCCTCGCCACGCTTGCGAAGCTGCGTCTTTTTTCCTCTTGTTTCGAGCATCTGGACTCTGTCGGTAACAGGGATGTTTGTGTGAGCGAGAGTTGCTTTTCGCGGAAGGGACGAGTGAGGTATTCGTATCCCAGAGGCATGGGAATCCCTCGACTCGGTCGGTGAAAGTCGCCTAGAGGGGGGGGTGAATAGGGCGAAACTGAAATTTACAAATATAAACACAACTACAAGCCGGGTTAACGTTAGTAATAAAGAAACGAGTCCGCGAGAAAGGGCGCAAAACAAATCCCAAGCGAATAAGCAAGTGAGACACAGAGATTTGTTTTACCGAGGTTCGGTTCTTGCAAACCTACTCCCCGTTTGAGGAGGCCACAAAGGCCGGGTCTCTTTCAACCCTTCCCTCTCTCAAACGATCCACGGATCGAGTGAGCTTTCTTTTCTCAATCACTTGGAACACAAAGTTCCCACAAGGACCACCACAAGTTTGGTGTCTCTTGCCTCAATTACAAGTGAGTTTGATCGCAATGAAGGAATCAAGAAAGCACGATTGAAAAGACCAAGCGACAAGAGCGACAAATAACACACGGATCACTTTCTCTCTCAAGTCACTAATTACTAATGATCTCTTTTCTCAATTGTGGAACTTGGAGAGATGGAGGCTTTGAATGTGTCTTGGAATGGATTGCTAGCTCTTGTATTGAATGTTGAAGGTTGGAATGCTTGGTTGAAGTGAATGGAGGTGGTTGGGGTTGTATTTATAGCCACCAACCACTTCCTAGCCGTTGGGCCATTCTGCTGAGCGCGGACGGTCCGCGATCCAGGTCCGGACGGTCCGCCCCTGTAGATCAACGGCTGAAAATGCAACGGTCAGTAGTAACGGCTATATCAACGGCTATATTGCATTTAATGCGTCGTCAGATGTCAGACAGAGCCAGTCGCGGACGGTCCGGTCGTGCACCCCGGACGGTCCGCGAGGCCCCTATAATTCATTTCTCCGAACCCGTTACCTTCGGGTTTTTCGGTTTCTTACCTACCGGACAGTCCGCGCCTGAGGCCGGACGGTCCGCGCGAGGACCCAGACGGTCCGCTCTTTTCCTCCGGACGGTCCATAGTGCAGACTTAGATTTTTGCATTGGTTCTGTCCGAGTGTCATCCTCGTGTCGCGGACGGTCCGCCGCAAGGGCCCGGACGGTCCGCGCTTGGCCTGTTTTTCCAAAAAGCTTCTCCTGTCCGGAATAATCTACGGTATTCCGGACAGTCGATTTAGTATAGTTGTAGATGAACCTTTGGCACCTGTAGAACATATAATCTAGAGCAAACTAGTTAGTCCAATTATTTGTGTTAGGCAATTCAACCACCAAAATTAATTAGGGACTAGGTGTAAGCCTAATTCCCTTTCAATCTCCCCCTTTTTGGTGATTGATGCCAACACAAACCAAAGCAAATATAGAAGTGCATAATTGAACTAGTTTGCATAATATAAGTGCAAAGGTTGCTTGGAATTGAGCCAATATAAATACTTACAAGATATGCATGGATTGTTTCTTTCTTATACAACATTTTGGACCACGCTTGCACCACAAGTTTTGTCTTTGCAAATTCTTTTGTAAATCTTTTTCAAAGTTCTTTTTGCAAATAGTCAAAGGTAAATGAATAAAATTTTGCAAGGCGTTTTTCAAGATTTGAAATTTCCTCCCCCTATTTCAAATGCTTTTCCTTTGATTAAACAAAAATCCCCCTAAATAAAATTCTCCTCTTAGTGTTCAAGAGGGTTTTGATATGTTATTTTGAAATACTATTTTCTCCCCCTTTTGAACACAATAGGATACCAATTGAAAATATTCAATACTTAAGTTTTCGAAATTGGTGGTGGTGCGGTCCTTTTGCTTTGGGCTCTTACTTTCTCCCCCTTTGGCATGAATCGCCAAAAACGGAACCATTAGAGCCCTTAAAGCACTTTCTTCCCCTTTGGTTATAAAAAAAATGAGTTAAGATTATACCAAAGAAGAAGTCCTTTTGCTTGGTGCTCATGTTTTCTCCCCCTTAGAACGGAGAGATGCTTGGAGCGACGGCGAAGGATGAGTTACGTAGTGGAAGCCTTTGTCTTTGCCGAAGACTCCAATTCCCTTTCAATACACCTATGACTTGGTTTGAAATAGACTTGAAAACACATTAGTCATAGCATATGAAAGAGATATGATCAAAGGTATACAAATGAGCTATGAGTGCAAGTTAACAAAAGAAATTCCTAGAATCAAGAATATTTAGCTCATGCCTAAGTTTGTTAAAAGATTGTTCATCAAGCGGCTTGGTAAAGATATCGGCTAATTGATCTTTAGTATTAATGTAAGAAATCTCGATATCTCCCTTTTGTTGGTGATCCCTAAGAAAATGATACCGAATGGCTATGTGTTTAGTGCGGCTATGCTCGACGGGATTGTCAGCCATTTTGATAGCACTCTCATTATCACATAGCAAGGGGACTTTGGTCAATTTGTAACCGTAGTCCCGCAGGGTTTGCCTCATCCAAAGCAATTGCGCGCAACAATGGCCTGCGGCAATATACTCGGCTTCGGCGGTGGAAAGAGCGACCGAATTTTGCTTCTTTGAAGCCCAAGACACCAAGGATCTTCCCAAGAACTGGCAAGTCCCCGATGTGCTCTTTCTATTGATTTTACACCCCGCCCAATCGGCATCCGAATAACCAATCAAATCAAATGTGGATCCCCTAGGATACCAAAGGCCAAACTTAGGAGTATAAGCCAAATATCTCAAGATTCGTTTCACGGCCGTAAGGTGAGCTTCCTTAGGGTCGGCTTGGAATCTTGCACACATGCATACGGAAAGCATAATATCCGGTCGAGATGCACAAAGATAAAGTAATGAACCTATCATCGACCGGTATACCTTTTGATCCACGGACTTACCTCCCGTGTCGAGGTCGAGATGCCCATTGGTTCCCATGGGTGTCTTGATGGGTTTGGCATCCTTCATCCCAAACTTGGTTAGAATGTCTTGAGTGTACTTTGTTTGGCTGATGAAGGTGCCCTCTTGGAGTTGTTTGACTTGGAATCCTAGAAAATACTTCAACTCCCCCATCATTGACATCTCGAATTTTTGTGTCATGATCCTACTGAATTCCTCACAAGTAGATTCGTTAGTAGACCCAAATATAATATCATCAACATAAATTTGGCATACAAACAAATCATTCTCAAGTGTTTTAGTAAAGAGTGTAGGATCGGCCTTTCCGACTTTGAATCCATTTGCAATAAGAAAATCTCTAAGGCATTCATACCATGCTCTTGGGGCTTGCTTGAGCCCATAAAGTGCCTTAGAGAGCTTATAGACATGGTTAGGGTACTCACTGTCTTCAAAGCCGGGAGGTTGCTCAACATAGACCTCTTCCTTGATTGGTCCATTGAGAAAGGCACTTTTCACATCCATTTGATAAAGCTTAAAGCCATGGTAAGTAGCATAGGCCAATAAAATGCGAATTGACTCAAGCCTAGCTACGGGTGCATAGGTTTCACCGAAATCCAAACCTTCGACTTGGGAGTATCCTTTGGCCACAAGTCGAGCTTTGTTCCTTGTCACCACACCATGCTCATCTTGCTTGTTG
Organism: Zea mays; assembly: GCF_902167145.1. NCBI lineage: Eukaryota > Viridiplantae > Streptophyta > Magnoliopsida > Poales > Poaceae > Zea > Zea mays. Next base: position 156,393,510 of record NC_050104.1, on the reverse strand, counting down.
CGGAAGACCCATTTGGTTCCTACAACATTTTGGTTAGGACGTGGAACTAAATGCCATACCTCATTTCTAGTGAAGTTGTTGAGCTCCTCTTGCATTGCCACCACCCAATCCGAATCTTGGAGTGCTTCCTCTACCCTGTGTGGCTCAATAGAGGAAACAAACGAGTAATGTTCACAAAAATGTGCAACACGAGATCGAGTAGTTACCCCCTTATGAATGTCGCCGAGGATGGTGTCGACGGGGTGATCTCGTTGAATTGCTTGGTGGACTCTTGGGTGTGGCGGCCTTTGTTCCTCTTCCTCCTTGTCTTCCTCATTTGCATCTCCCCCTTGATCATTGCCATTATCTTGAGGTGGCTCATTTGCTTGATCTTCTACTTCATCAACTTGAGCTTCATCCTCATTTTGAGTTGGTGGAGATGCTTGCGTGGAGGAGGAAGGTTGATCTTGTGCATTTGGAGGCTCTTCGGATTCCTTAGGACACACATTCCCAATGGACATGTTCCTTAGTGCGATGCATGGAGCCTCTTCTTCACCTATCTCATCAAGATCAACTTGCTCTACTTGAGAGCCGTTAGTTTCATCAAACACAACGTCACATGAGACTTCAACTAGTCCAGTGGACTTGTTAAAGACCCTATATGCCCTTGTGTTTGAGTCATAACCAAGTAAAAAGCCTTCTACAGTCTTAGGAGCAAATTTAGATTTTCTACCTCTTTTAACAAGAATAAAGCATTTGCTACCAAAGACTCTAAAATATGAAATGTTGGGATTTTTACCGGTTAGGAGTTCGTATGATGTCTTCTTGAAGATTCGGTGTAGATATAACCGGTTGATGGCGTAGCAAGCGGTGTTGACCGCCTCGGCCCAAAACCGATCCGAAGTCTTGTACTCATCAAGCATGGTCCTTGCCATGTCCAATAGAGTTCTATTCTTCCTCTCCACTACACCATTTTGTTGTGGAGTGTAGGGAGAAGAGAACTCATGCTTGATGCCCTCCTCCTCAAGGAATCCTTCAATTTGAGAGTTCTTGAACTCCGTCCCGTTGTCGCTTCTTATTTTCTTGATCCTTAAGCCAAACTCATTTTGAGCCCGTCTCAAGAATCCCTTTAAGGTTTCTTGGGTTTGAGATTTTTCCTGTAAAAAAGAATACCCAAGTGAAGCGAGAATAATCATCCACAATAACTAGACAGTACTTACTCCCGCCGATGCTTATGTAAGCAATCGGGCCAAATAGATCCATGTGTAGGAGTTCCAGTGGCCTGTCGGTCGTCATTATGTTCTTATGCGGATGATGAGTGCCAACTTGCTTCCCTGCCTGGCATGCGCTACAAATCCTGTCTTTCTCAAAATGAACATTTGTTAATCCTAAAATGTGTTCTCCCTTTAGAAGCTTGTGAAGATTCTTCATCCCAACATGAGCTAGTCGGCGGTGCCAGAGCCAACCCATGTTGGTCTTAGCAATTAAGCAAGTGTCGAGTTCAGCTCTATCAAAATCTACTAAGTATAGCTGACCCTCTAACACTCCCTTAAATGCTATTGAATCATCACTTCTTCTAAAGACAGTGACACCTACATCAGTGAATAGACAGTTGTAGCCCATTTGACATAATTGAGATACGGAAAGCAAATTGTAATCTAAAGAATCAACAAGAAAAACATTGGAAATGGAATGGTCAGGAGATATAGCAATTTTACCCAAACCTTTGACCAAACCTTGATTTCCATCCCCGAATGTGATCGCTCTTTGGGGATCTTGGTTTTTCTCATATGAGGAGAACATCTTTTTCTCCCCAGTCATGTGGTTTGTGCACCCGCTGTCGAGTATCCAACTTGAGCCCCCGGATGCATAAACCTACAAAACAAGTTTAGTTCTTGATTTTAGGTACCCAAATGGTTTTGGGTCCTTTGGCATTAGACACAAGAACTTTGGGTACCCAAACACAAGTCTTGGAGCCCTTGTGCTTGCCCCCAACATATTTGGCAACTACCTTGCCGGATTTGTTAGTCAACACATAAGATGCATCAAAAGTCTTAAATGAAATGCTATGTTCATTTGATGCAATAGGAATTTTCTTCTTAGGCATCTTAGCACGAGTTGGTTTCCTAGAGCTAGATGTCTCACTCTTATACATAAAAGCATGGTTAGAACCAGAGTGAGACTTCCTAGAATGAATTTTCTTAATTTTGTCCTCGGGATAACCGGCAGGGTATAAAATGTAACCCTCGTTATCCTGAGGCATGGGAGCCTTGCCCTTAACAAAATTAGACAATCTTTTAGGAGGGGCACTAAGTTTGACATTGTTTCCCCTTTGGAAGCCAATGCCATCCTTAATGCCCGGGCGTCTCCCATTATAGAGCATACTTCTAGCAAATTTAAATTTTTCATTCTCTAAGTTATGCTCGGCAATTTTAGCATCTAGTTTTGCTATATGATCATTTTGTTGTTTAATTAAAGCCATATGATCATGAATAGCATTAACATCAATATCTCTACATCTAGTACAAATAGATACATGCTCAACAATAGATGTAGAGAGTTTGCAAGAATTAAGTTCAACAATCTTAGCATGAAGAATATCATTTTTATCTCTAAGATTGGAAATGGTAATATTGCAAGCATCTAGTTCTCTAGCCTTAGCAATTAAATTTTCATTTTCTATTCTAAGGCTAGCAAGAGAAATGTTTAATTCTTCAATCCTAGCAAGCAAATCATCATTATTATCTCTAGGATTGGGAATTGAAACATTACAAATATGTGAATCAACCTTAGCATTTAAACCAGCATTTTCATGTCTAAGGTTGTCAATCATCTCATGGCAAGTGCTTAGCTCACTAGATAGTTTTTGACATTTTTCTACTTCTAGAGCGTAAGCATTTTTAACCTTAACATGTTTCTTGTTTTCCTTAATAAGACAATCCTCTTGGGAATCCAAAAGGTCATCCTTTTCATGGATGGCACTGATTAGCTCATTTAGTTTTTCCTTTTGTTCCATGTTAAGGTTGGCAAAAAGAACGCACAAGTTATCCTCCTCATTGCTAGCATCATCCTCATCACTAGAGGTTTCATATTTAGTGGAGGATCTTGATTTTACCTTCTTCCTTTTGCCGTCCTTTGCCATGAGGCACTTGTGGCCGACATTGGGGAAGAGGAGTCCCTTGGTGACGGCGATGTTGGCGGCGTCCTCGTCGGAGGAGGAGTCGCTAGAGCTTTCGTCGGAGTCCCACTCCCGACAAACATGGGCATCGCCGCCCTTCTTCTTGTAGTACCTCTTCTTCTCCTTTCTTCTCCCCTTCTTGTCGTCGCCCCTATCACTATCACTTGATAATGGACATTTAGCTATAAAATGACCGGGCTTACCACACTTGTAGCAAACCTTCTTGGAACGGGATTTGTAATCCTTCCCCTTCCGTTGCTTGAGGATTTGGCGAAAGCTTTTGATGATTAAAGCCATCTCCTCATTGTCGAGCTTGGAGGCGTCAATTGGTTGTCTACTCGGTGTAGACTCCTCCTTCTTCTCCTCCGTCGCCTTAAATGCCACCGGTTGTGCCTCGGACGTGGAGGGTTCATCAAGCTCGTTGATCTTCTTGGAGCCTTTGATCATGCATTCAAAGCTCACAAAATTCCCGATAACTTCCTCGGGGGTCATTTGAGTATATCTAGGATTACCACGAATTAATTGAACTTGAGTGGGGTTAAGAAAAATGAGTGATCTAAGAATAACCTTAACCACCTCGTGGTCATCCCACTTCTTGCTCCCGAGGTTGCGCACTTGGTTCACCAAAGTCTTGAGCCGGTTGTACATGTCTTGTGGCTCCTCCCCTTGGCGAAGACGGAAGCGACCGAGCTCCCCCTCGACCGTTTCCCGCTTGGTAATCTTGGTGAGTTCATCACCTTCGTGCGCGGTCTTGAGTAGGTCCCAAATCTCCTTTGCATTCTTCAACCCTTGCACCTTATTGTACTCCTCCTTGCTTAGAGAGGCAAGGAGTATGGTTGTAGCTTGAGAGTTGAAGTGCTCGATTTGGACCACCTCGTCCTCATCATAATCCTCATCCCCTACGGATGGTACCTGTGCTCCAAACTCAACAACATTCCATATACTTTTGTGGAGTGAGATTAGATGAAATTTCATTAAATCACTCCACCTAGCATAACCTTCACCGTCAAAGGTTGGCGGTTTGCCTAATGGAACGGAAAGTAATGGAGTATGTCTAGATGTACGAGGATAGTGTAAGGGGATCTTACTAAACTTCTTACGCTCTTGGCGTTTAGAAGTTACGGAGGGCGCATCGGAGTCGGAGGTCGATGTTGATGAAGTGTCGGTCTCGTAGTAGACCACCTTCCTCATCCTCTTGTGCTTGTCACCTTTCCGATGCGACTTGTGGGAAGAAGATTTTTCCTTCTTCTCTTTGTGGTGTGAGGAAGAAGATCTTTTCTCCTTCCGTTTGGAGAAGTCCTTCTTCTTTTCCTTCCTCTTGGTGCGGGACTCTTCCGATGAAGTGCTCCCTTGGCTTGTAGTGGGCTTGTCGCCGGTTTCCATCTCCTTCTTGGCGTGATCTCCCGACATCACTTCGAGCGGTTAGGCTCTAATGAAGAACCTGGCTTTGATACCAATTGAAAGTCGCCTAGAGGGGGGGGTGAATAGGGCGAAACTGAAATTTACAAATATAAACACAACTACAAGCCGGGTTAACGTTAGTAATAAAGAAACGAGTCCGCGAGAGAGGGCGCAAAACAAATCCCAAGCGAATAAGCAAGTGAGACACAGAGATTTGTTTTACCGAGGTTCGGTTCTTGCAAACCTACTCCCCGTTTGAGGAGGCCACAAAGGCCGGGTCTCTTTCAACCCTTCCCTCTCTCAAACGATCCACGGATCGAGTGAGCTTTCTTTTCTCAATCACTTGGAACACAAAGTTCCCACAAGGACCACCACAAGTTTGGTGTCTCTTGCCTCAATTACAAGTGAGTTTGATCGCAATGAAGGAATCAAGAAAGCACGATTGAAAAGACCAAGCGACAAGAGCGACAAATAACACACGGATCACTTTCTCTCTCAAGTCACTAATTACTAATGATCTCTTTTCTCAATTGTGGAACTTGGAGAGATGGAGGCTTTGAATGTGTCTTGGAATGGATTGCTAGCTCTTGTATTGAATGTTGAAGGTTGGAATGCTTGGTTGAAGTGAATGGAGGTGGTTGGGGTTGTATTTATAGCCACCAACCACTTCCTAGCCGTTGGGCCATTCTGCTGAGCGCGGACGGTCCGCGACCCAGGTCCGGACGGTCCGCCCCTGTAGATCAACGGCTGAAAATGCAACGGTCAGCAGTAACGGCTATATCAACGGCTATATTGCATTTAATGCGTCGTCAGATGTCAGACAGAGCCAGTCGCGGACGGTCCGGTCGTGCACCCCGGACGGTCCGCGAGGCCCCTATAATTCATTTCTCCGAACCCGTTACCTTCGGGGTTTTCGGTTTCTTACCTACCGGACAGTCCGCGCCTGAGGCCGGACGGTCCGCGCGAGGACCCAGACGGTCCGCTCTTTTCCTCCGGACGATCCATAGTGCAGACTTAGATTTTTGCATTGGTTCTGTCCGAGTGTCATCCTCGTGTCGCGGACGGTCCGCCGCAAGGGCCCGGACGGTCCGCGCTTGGCCTGTTTTTCCAAAAAGCTTCTCCTGTCCGGAATAATCTACGGTATTCCGGACAGTCGATTTAGTATAGTTGTAGATGAACCTTTGGCACCTGTAGAACATATAATCTAGAGCAAACTAGTTAGTCCAATTATTTGTGTTGGGCAATTCAACCACCAAAATTAATTAGGGACTAGGTGTAAGCCTAATTCCCTTTTAGTCGGCCTTGCCGCTTACGCGTACTTTCACCCGTCCATGAGGCCCTGTCCCCGACTTAGTCGAGAGAGCTTGAAGGACTGCTTCGGCAGGAGAGCTTCCGAACGTGAAGACTTGTTCGGTCCACGGAGTCGCTTTATCCGAGCGCAAGTTACTTATCGCAGAAGGTGATGAGTGAGGTATCCGTATCCCGGAGGCGTAGGAGTCCCTCGGCTCGGTCAGCCTTGGCTGCTTACGTGTACTCCGTCGTTTCCAGGATCCGCTTTCCGAAGTAGTCAAGAAGCACGAAAGAAATCCTGCTAAAAAGAGATCCTTTTTCGAGGAAAAATTCGACGCAGAGGGGGTCTCCCCCCTTTTAGCCCCCGAGGGAGGGTCGGGCTTTGCCGAGGCTAGGCCGACCCTTCCTTGACGACTAAACTTTGCGTAGGTGCGAGGTATATGAACAACTTGAAAACATCTTAAGGGTAGAAGCGACGTAGCTGTTTGATGTTCCAAGCGTTGCCGTAGATCTCGCCTTGATTGTTGGCCAGCTTGTATGTTCCGGGCTTCAGAACTTTGGCGATGACGAATGGCCCTTCCCAGGGGGGTGTGAGCTTGTGCCTCCCTCGGGCGTCTTGCCGCAGCCGAAGCACCAGGTCGCCCACCTGGAGTTCTCGGGACCGGACCCCTCGGGCGTGGTAGCGTCGCAGGGACTGTTGGTACCGCGCCGAGTGTAGTAAGGCCCTGTCCCGAGCTTCCTCCAGCTGGTCCAGCGATTCCTCTCGGCTAGCTTGGTTGCTTTGTTCGGTGTAGGCCCTCGCCCTCGGGGAGCCGTATTCCAGGTCAGTGGGCAAGATAGCTTCAGCCCCGTAGACCAGGAAAAACGGCATGAAGCCCGTGGCACGACTCGGCGTCGTCCTTAGGCTCCAGACCACCGAGGGGAGTTCCTTCATCCATCGCTTGCCGAACTTGTTGAGGTCGTTGTAGATCCGAGGCTTGAGCCCTTGTAGAATCATGCCGTTGGCACGCTCTACTTGCCCATTCGACATGGGATGAGCCACGGCGGCCCAGTCCACCCGGATATGGTGATCCTCGCAAAAATCCAAGATTTTTTTGCCGGTGAACTGGGTGCCGTTGTCGGTGATGATGGAGTTCGGGACCCCGAAGCGATGGATGATGTTGGTGAAGAATGCCACCGCCTGCTCGGACCTGATGCTGTTCAGAGGTCGGACCTCGATCCACTTGGAGAATTTGTCGATGGCGACCAGCAGGTGCGTGTAGCCCCCGGGCGCCTTCTGCAAGGGACCGACGAGGTCCAGACCCCATACAGCGAAGGGCCAGGTGATGGGTATTGTCTGCAGAGCCTGAGCGGGCAGGTGTGTCCGCTTCGCATAGAATTGGCACCCTTCGCAGGTGCGGACAATTCTAGTGGCGTCAGCCACCGCCGTTGGCCAGTAGAAGCCTTGCCGGAAAGCATTTCCGACAAGGGCTCGGGGCGCTGCGTGGTGGCCGCAAGCCCCCGAGTGTATTTCTTGCAGCAGTTCCCGACCTTCGGCGATGGAGATGCATCGCTGGAGGATGCCCGAGGGGCTGCGATGGTAGAGCTCCTCTTCGTCGCCCAGCAAGACGAATGACTTGGCGCGTCGCGCTACCCGCCGAGCCTCGACTTGGTCGAGGGGTAGCTCTCCTCGACGGAGATATTGCAGGTATGGGGCCTGCCAATCTTGATCTGGCGTGGCCCCGCTCTGCCCTTCCTCGACGTTCAGTGCCTCGCCCTCGGGGGCCGAGGGTACCTCGGGCTGTGCCGAGGGTACCTCGGGCTGAGCCGAGGGTACCTCGGGCTCGGGCGCGTCGTCGAGCTTGACAGAGGGTTGATGCAGATCCCGGGAGAAGACGTCCGGGGGGACTGTCGTTCGCCCCGAGGCTATCTTAGCCAGCTCGTCTGCGGTTTTGTTGTAGCGCCGAGCGATGTGGTTGAGCTCGAGCCCGAAGAACTTGTCTTCCAGGCGCCGAACCTCGTCGCAGTAGGCCTCCATCTTCGGGTCGCGGCAGTGGGAGTTCTTCATGACTTGGTCGATGACGAGCTGCGAATCACCGCGGGCGTCGAGGCGTCTGACCCCTAGCTCGATGGCGATCCGCAATCCGTTGACCAGAGCTTCGTACTCGGCCACATTGTTGGACGCCGGGAAATGGAGGCGCAGCACGTAGCGCAAGTGCTTTCCGAGGGGCGAGATGAAGAGCAGGCCCGCGCCGGCCCCCGTCTTCATCAGCGACCCGTCGAAAAACATGGTTCAGAGCTCCGGTTGGATCGGAGTCGTTGGCAGCTGGGTGTCGACCCATTCGGCCACGAAATCCGCCAACACCTGGGACTTGATGGCCTTCCGAGGGGCGAACGAGATCGTTTCGCCCATGATTTCCACCGCCCACTTTGCGATCCTGCCCGAGGCCTCTCGGCACTGGATGATCTCCCCCAGGGGGAAGGATGACACCACAGTTACCGGATGAGACTCGAAGTAGTGTCGCAGCTTCCGCCTTGTCAGGATCACAGCATACAGCAGCTTTTGAACTTGTGGGTAGCGGATCTTAGTCTCGGACAGCACTTCGCTGATGAAGTAGACCGGCCTCTGAACGGGCAATGCATGCCCTTCCTCTTGCCTTTCGACCACAATCGCGGCGCTAACCACCTGAGTGGTCGCGGCGACGTAGACCAAGAGGGCTTCTCCGTCTGCCGGGGGCACCAAGACAGGCGCCTTTGTAAGGAGCGCCTTCAGGTTGCCGAGGGCTTCCTCGGCCTCAGGGGTCCAAGCGAAACACTCGGCCTTCCTTAAGAGGCGGTACAGAGGCAGACCTCTTTCGTCGAGGCGTGAGATGAAGCGGCTCAGGGCCGCGAGGCATCCCATGACCCTCTGTACCCCTTTTAAGTCCTTGATGGGTCCCATGCTGGTGACGGCCGCAATCTTCTCCGGGTTGGCTTTGATGCCTCGCTCGGAGACGATGAACCCTAGGAGCATGCCTCGGGGCACCCCGAAGACACACTTCTCAGGATTAAGCTTGACTCCTTTCGCCTTGAGACACCGGAATGTCACTTCAAGGTCGGAGAGGAGGTCGGAAGCCTTCCTTGTCTTGACTACGATGTCATCGACGTAGGCCTCGATTGTGCGACCGATGTGTTCGCCGAACACATGGTTCATGCACCGCTGGTACGTCGCGCCCGCATTCCTCAAACCGAACGGCATGGTGACATAGCAGTGCATGCCGAACGGCGTGATGAAAGAAGTCGCGAGCTGGTCGGACTCTTTCATCCGGATCTGGTGATACCCTGAGTAGGCATCGAGGAAGGACAGGGTTTCGCACCCAGCGGTGGAATCCACGATTTGGTCGATGCGAGGCAGAGGGTAGGGAACCTTCGGACATGCTTTGTTGAGACCAGTGTAGTCTACACACATCCGCCATTTCCCCCCTTTCTTCCTCACAAGCACAGGGTTGGCAAGCCATTCGGGATGGAATACCTCTTTGATGAACCCTGCTGCCATTAGCTTGTGGATCTCTTCGCCAATCACTCTGCGCTTCTCCTCGTCGAATCGGCGCAGAGGCTGCCTGATGGGTTGGGCTCCGGCCCGAATATCCAGCGAGTGCTCGGCGACATCCCTCGGTATGCCGGGCATGTCCGAGGGACTCCACACAAAGACGTCGGCGTTTGCGCGGAGAAAGTCGACGAGCACTGCTTCCTATTTGGAGTCGAGCCCGGAACCAATCCGGACCTGCTTGGTGGTGTCGCCACTGGGGTCGAGGGGGACGACCTTGACCATCTCCGCTGGCTCGAAGTTGCCGGCATGGCGCTTCACGTCTGGCACCTCCTTGAAGAGGTTCTCCAGGTCGGCGATGAGGGCCTCGGACTCGGCGAGGGCCTCGGCGTACTCCACGCACTCCACGTCGCATTCGAACGCGTGTTTGTACGTGGGGCCGACGGTGATGACCCCGCTGGGGCCCGGCATCTTGAGCTTCAGGTAGGTGTAGTTGGGGACGGCCATGAACTTCGCGTAGCATGGCCTCCCTAGCATGGCGTGGTAGGTTCCTCGGAACCCGACCACTTCGAACGTCAGGGTCTCCCTTCGGAAGTTGGAGGGTGTCCCGAAGCAGACGGGGAGGTCGAGTCGCCCGAGGGGCTGGACGCGCTTCCCAGGGATGATCCCGTGGAAGGGCGCAGCGCCTGCTCGGACGGAGGACAGATCGACGCGCAGGAGCTTGAGGGTCTCGGCGTAGATGATGTTGAGGCAGCTGCCCCCATCCATCAGGACCTTGGTGAGCCTGACATCGCCGACAACGGGGTCGACGACAAGCGGGTATTTCCCCGGGCTCGGCACATGGTCGGGGTGGTCGGCCTGGTCGAAAGTGATGGGCTTGTCGGACCAGTCTAGGTAGACTGGCGCCGCCACCTTCACCGAGCAGACCTCCCGGCGCTCTTGCTTGCGGTGCCGAGCCGAGGTATTCGCCGCATGCCCTCCATAGATCATGAAGCAGTCGCTGACCTCGGGGAACTCTCCTGCTGGGTGATCTTCGTTCTTGTCGTCGTCGCGGGCCCTGCCACCCTCGGCGGGTGGCCCGGCCCTGTGGAAATGACGCCGAAGCATAACGCACTCCTTGAGGGTGTGCTTGACGGGCCCCTGATGGTAGGGGCACGACTCCTTGAGCATCTTGTCGACGAGGTTTGCACCTCCGGGGGGCTTCCGAGGGTTCTTATACTCGGCGGGGCGACAAGGTCCGCGTCAGCGGCGTCGCGTTTCGATTGCGACTTCTTCTTGCCTTTCTTCTTGGCGCCGCGCGGAGCAGACGCCTCGGGAGCTTCTTCCGATGGGCGGCCCTGGGGCTGCTTGTCCTTTCGGAAGATAGCCTCGACCGCCTCCTGGCCAGAGGCGAACTTGGTGGCGATGTCCATCAGCTCGCCCCCCTGGTGGGGGTTTTGCGACCCAGCTTGCTCACCAGGTCGCGGCAAGTGGTGCCGGCGAGGAACGCGCCGATGACATCCGAGTCGGTGATGTTGGGCAGCTCGGTGCGCTGCTTCGAGAATCGCCGGATGTAGTCCCGGAGCGACTCCACCGGCTGTTGCCGGCAGCTTCGAAGGTCCCAGGAATTCCCGGGGCGCACGTATGTGCCCTGGAAATTGCCAGCGAAGGCTTGGACCAAGTCGTCCCAGTTGGAGATCTGCCCCGGAGGCAGGTGCTCCAACCAGGCGCGAGCAGTGTCGGAGAGGAACAGGGGGAGGTTACGGATGATGAGGTTGTCGTCGTCCGTTCCACCCAGTTGGCAGGCAAGGCGGTAGTCCGCGAGCCACAGTTCCGGTCTCGTTTCCCCCGAGTACTTCGTGATAGTAGTCGGGGGTCGGAACCGGGTCGGGAATGGCGCCCGTCGGATGGTTCGACTGAAGGCCTGCGGACCGGGTGGTTCGGGCGAGGGACTCCGATCCTCCCCGCTGTCGTAGCGCCCCCCACGCCTGGGGTGGTAGCCTCGGCGCACCCTTTCGTCGAGGTGAGCCCGACGGTCGCGTCGATGGTGCTCGTTGCCGAGGTGGCCCGGGGCCGCAGGCGCGGTGTTGCGCGTGCGCCCGGTGTAGACCGAGGCTTCCCGCATGAATCGGGAAGTCGCGGCATGAGGTTCCGAGGGATATCCTTGCCTTCGGGAGGCAGTGCTCTCGGCCCGCCGGGCCGCAGCGCCTTCCAGGAGATTCTTGAGTTCTCCCTGGATTCGCCGACCCTCGGTGGTTGACGGCTCCGGCATCGCGCGGATGAGCATTGCTGCGGTTGCCAGGTTCTGACCAACCCCGCTGGATGCGGGCGGCGGCCTGATCCTGACATCGTCGGCGACACGGTGCTGGAGACCTTGGGGCAGATGACGTATTTCTCTGGCCAGGGGTTGGCCCACCCATGCCTGTCCGACGTCCCGACGGATCGGCTCAAGCGCTCCTGTTCCCTCGTTGAGCCTGGCCTGCACCTCGCGGACTTGCTCGAGTTGTGGGTCGTAACCCCCCGTCGGAGCGGGGACCACAGCTAGCTCCCGTGGGATGTCGGCGCGAGGCACCGGCCTAGGGAGATCACCGTCCTCCGGCATGCCAAGATGGTTGCCTTCGGAGGGATCCCGTAGCTCGATGTGGAAACATTCGCGGCTTGGGCCGCAGCTCTCGTCGCCAAGGCTGCGGCTTCCATCGGAACAGTCGGATAGGCAGTAGTCACATGCGGTCATGAAGTCCCGCACGGCACTGGGGTTGCCAAGTCCGGAGAAATCCCAACCGATGCTGGGATCGTCATCTTCCTCGGACCCAGAGGGCCTGTAGGTCGAGACGTCCGTCAGTCGGTCCCAAGGCGACCGCATACGGAACCTCAGTGGGGTTGCACTCGCCTCAATGAGAGCGCCCGCCAAAACGAGGTCGTTTGGCGGGTTGAGGCCGAGTCGAAATGACGCAAGATGGGAGTTAGTCGGTACCTTTTGGTCGACGAGGAGCGACGTAGTCACATCGGGGATTGGTTGCACCGTCATCTCTGGTCCGAGGGCGACGTCCTGCAGGCTTTCTGCGAGCGCGCCGGCGTCGTCTTCTTGCTCGGGGTCAGCGTGCCGCGGGGGGACGGCGCTTGCCTCCGTCTTGAACGCGAGGTCGACGTCCGGCGTGCCTTCCGTCGGGGCGTCGGGGGCGTCGATTCGCTCGACGGCCGACGAAGCGCGGCCTCCCACCTGGCCTTGACGGCCCCGCCTCCTCCTCCGTTGGCGGGGGAGAGAACGGAGCGAGCCCGAATGTTGCCCTTCCACCACGCGGGGAAGACGTCGTCGATTCCGCCGCCGGCGGGCGGGTTGTCGGCCGCCATTATCGTAGTCGCGCGGCGGTGGAAGAAGTATCATGTCGTAGCTGCCGTCGAAGGACATGAACTCAAGAGTCCCGAAACGAAGCACCGTCCCGGGCCGGAGAGGTTGCTGGAGACTGCCCATCTGGAGCTTGACGGGGAGCTGTTCGTCAGCACGCAGCAGGCCCCTACCTGGCGCGCCAACTGTCGGCGTTTCGAGACAGGGGGTCCCTAAGCCGACGAGTGAGTGTGCTGCGTGCCCCAGCCCAGATGGGTCGAGCGCGTGGGCGAGCGCGAAGGGGGGAGAGGCGAGGTGGCCGGAGTCGAGTGTGAGAGAGGTGGAAGTCCCGCGGCCTTCGTGTTCGTCCCGCGCCCAGGTCAGGTGCGCTTGCAGTAGGGGGGTTACAAGCGTCCACGCGGGTGAGGGAAGCGAGCGGCCCCAAGAGAGCGACTGTCCCGTCCTCGGTCCCGTGCGGCCAACCTTCTCTAAGAAGGCCCTGGTCCTCCCTTTTATAGTCGTAAGGAGAGGATCCAGGTGTACAATGGGGGGTGTAGCAGAGTGCTACGTGTCTAGCGGAGGGAGAGCTAGCGCCCTAGGTACATGCCAATGTGGCAGCCGGAGAGATCTGGGCACCCTGCTGGCGTGATGTCGTGGCTGTCGGAGGTGCGGCGGAGCCTGGCGGAGGGACAGCTGTTGGAGCGGTCGAGTCCCTGCTGACGTCGTCCTGCTTCCGTAAGAGAGCTGGGGGCCGCCGTCGTCATAGAGCTTGTGGAGCGCTATCATTGCCCCTCCGGCGGAGCTGGCCGGATGGGACGCCGGTCTTGTTCTCCGTGACCCGAGTCGATTCGGGGTAGGATGATGATGGCGCTTCCTGTTGACGTGGCGGTCTGTGCCCTAGGCAGGGCGACGTGGGGGTTCCTCCGAAGCCGAGGTTGAGTCTGCCTTCCGTTGCCGTGGCCGAGCCCGAGCCAAGGGGTCGGGCGAGGCGGAAGTCGTTCGGCCGAGGCCAGGGCGGAGTCCGAGCCCTGGGGTCGGGCGAAGCGGAGTTTCGTCGTCTTCCGGGTGTTAGCCCGAGTCCGAGCCCTGGGGTCGGGCGGAGCGGAGTTCGCCGTCTTCCGGGTCTTAGCCCGAGTCCGAGCCCTGGGGTCGGGCGGAGCGGAGTTCGCCGTCTTCCGGGTCTTAGCCCGAGTCCGAGCCCTGGGGTCGGGCGGAGCGGAGTTCGCCGTCTTCCGGGTCTTAGCCCGAGTCTGAGCCCTGGGGTCGGGCGGAGCGGAGTTCGCCGTCTTCCGGGTCTTAGCCCGAGTCCGAGCCCTGGGGTCGGGCGGAGCGGAGTTCGCCGTCTTCCGGGTCTTAGCCCGAGTCCGAGCCCTGGGGTCGGGCGGAGCGGAGTTCGCCGTCTTCCGGGTCTTAGCCCGAGTCCGAGCCCTGGGGTCGGGCGGGGCGGAGTTCGCCGTGGCGCCTTTGGCAAGGCCTGACTGCCTGTCAGACTCACTCTGTCGAGTGGCACTGCAGTCGGAGTGGCGCAGGCGGCGCTGTCCTTCTGTCAGACTGGCCAGTGGAGCGGTGGAGTGACGGCGGTCACTTCGGCTCTGCCGGGGGCGCGTGTCAGGATAAAGGTGTCAGGCCACCTTTGCGTTAAATGCCCCTGCAATTTGGTCAGTCGGTGTGGCGATTTAGTCAAGGTTGCTTCTGAGCGAAGCCAAGGCCTCGGGCGAGCTGGTGATGTGTCCGCCATAAAAAGGGGGCCTCGGGCGAGACGGAAGTCTCTCGAGGTCGGCTGCCCTTGGCCGAGGCTAGGCTCGGGTGAAGCGTGATCGAGTCACTCGTGTGGACTGATCCCTGACTTAATCGTACCCATCAGGCCTTTGCAGCTTTATGCTGATGGGGGTTACCAGCTGAGAATTAGGCGTCTTGAGGGTACCCCTAATTATGGTCCCCGACACTCGGTCGCTTCCGTCTTCGCCAAGGGGAGGAGCCACAAGATATGTACAACCGGCTCAAGACCTTGGTGAACCAAGTGCGCAAACTCGGGAGCAAAAAGTGGGATGACCACGAGGTGGTTAAGGTTATTCTAAGATCTCTTATTTTCCTTAACCCTACTCAAGTTCAATTAATTCGTGGCAACCCAAGATATACACTAATGACCCCCGAGGAAGTAATCGGAAATTTTGTGAGCTTTGAATTTATGATCAAGGGCTCACGGAAGATCAACGAGCTTGACGGCCCCTCCACGTCCGAAGCTCAACCGGTTGCATTCAAGGCCACGAAGGAAAAGAAGGGGGAGTCTACACCAAGTAGACAACCAATCGACGCCTCCAAGCTCGACAATGAGGAGATGACGCTTGTCATCAAAAGCTTTCGCCAAATCCTCAAACAAAGGAGGGGGAAGGATTACAAGCCTCGCTCCAAGAAGGTTTGCTACAAGTGTGGTAAGCCCGGTCACTTTATAGCTAAATGTCCAATTTCTAGTGACAGTGACAGGGGTGACGACAAGAAGGGGAGAAGAAAGGAGAAGAAGAGGTACTACAAGAAGAAGGGCGGCGATGCCCACGTTTGTCGGGAGTGGGACTCCGACGAAAGCTCTAGCGACTCCTCCGACGACGAGGACGCCGCCAACATCGCCGTCACCAAGGGCCTTCTCTTCCCCAACGTCTGCCACAAGTGCCTCATGGCAAAGGACGGCAAAAAGAAGAAGGTTAAATCTAAATCCTCCACTAGATATGAGTCCTCTAGTGATGATAATGCTAGTGATGAGGAAGATAATTTACGTACCCTTTTTGCCAACCTTAACATGGAACAAAAAGAAAAACTAAATGAGCTAATTAGTGCCATCCATGAGAAGGATGATCTCTTGGACTCCCAAGAGGACTTCCTAATCAAGGAAAATAAAAAGCATGTTAAGGTTAAGAATGCTTATGCTCTAGAAGTAGAAAAACGTGAGAAATTAACTAGTGAGCTAAGCACATGCCATGACACTATTGCCAACCTTAGAAATGAAAATGCTAATTTGTTAGCTAAGGTTGATTCTCATGTTTGTAATGTTTCAACTTTCAATCCTAGAGATGATAATGATGATTTACTTGCTAGGATTGAAGAATTGAACATTTCACTTGCTAGCCTTATAAATGAAAATAAAGAATTGCTTGCTAAGGCTAAAGATTTTGATGTTTGCAATGCTACTATTTCCGACCTTAGAACTAAGAACGATATATTACATGCTAAGGTTGTAGAATTAAATTTTGCAAACCCTCTACATCTACTATTGAGCACACTTCTATTTGTACTAGATGTAGAGATATTGATATTAAGGGTGTGTTTGGTTTGGCTTTTGGCTTTGGCTTTTGCCCCCTAAAAGTCAAAAGCCAACCAAAGGGCTGGATCCAGGAAGCAGCTTTTTCTAAAAGCCGACTTTCTCGTAGTGCAAAACTGAAAGCACCCCTGAACCTGCTTTTAGTGGCTTTTGGATAGAACTGTGAAAACATATATCGAAGAACTTTTAACGACTTTTAGTGGTTTCCACCAAACGATTTTTAGCTTTTTAACAGCACACAGCCTACAGCAGCTTTTTCCACAGCTCACAGCCCACAGCAACTTTTTCCACAGCCACAGCCCAACCAAACAGACCCTAATGCTATTCATAATCACATGTCTTTAATTAAACAACAAAATGATCATATAGCAAAATTAGATGCTAAAATTGCTGAGCATAACTTAGAGAATGAAAAATTTAAATTTGCTCGTAGTATGCTTTATAATGGGAGACGCCCTGGCATCAAGGATGGCATTGGCTTCCAAAGGGGAGACAATGTCAAAATTAGTGCCTCTCCTAAAAGATTGTCTAATTTTGTTAAGGGCAAGGCTCTCATGCCTCAGGATAACGAGGGTTACATTTTGTACCCTGCCGGTTATCCCGAGAGCAAGATTAGGAGAATTCACTCTAGGAAGTCTCACTCTGGCCCAAATCATGCTTTTATGTATAAGGGTGAGACATCTAGTTCAAGGCAACCAACATGTGCTAAGTTGCCTAAGAAGAGAACTCCTAATGCATCAAATGATCATGACATTTCATTCAAAACTTTTGATGCATCATATGTTTTAACTAACAAATCCGGTAAGGTAGTTGCCAAGTTTGTTGGGGGCAAACACAAGGGCTCCAAGACTTGTGTTTGGATACCCAAAGTTCTTGTTTCTAATGCCAAAGGACCCAAAACCGTTTGGGTACCTAAAGTCAAGAACTAAACTTGTTTTGTAGGTTTATGCATCCGGGGGCTCAAGTTGGATTATCGACAGCGGGTGCACAAACCACATGACAGGGGAGAAGAAGATGTTCTCCTCCTATGAGAAAAACCAGGATCCCCAACAAGCTATCACATTCGGGGATAGAAACCAAGGTTTGGTCAAAGGATTGGGTAAAATTGTTATATCTCCTGACCATTCTATTTCCAATGTTTTTCTTGTAGATTCATTAGATTACAATTTGCTTTCTGTTTCTCAATTATGCAAAATGGGCTACAACTGTCTATTCACTGATGTAGGTGTCACTGTCTTTAGAAGAAGTGATGATTCAATAGCATTTAAGGGAGTGTTAGAGGGTCAGCTATACTTAGTAAATTTTGATAGAGCTGAACTCGACACTTTCTTAATTGCTAAGACTAACATGGGTTGGCTTTGGCACCGCCGACTAGCCCATGTTGGGATGAAGAATCTTCATAAGCTTCTAAAGGGAGAACACATTTTAGGATTAACCAATGTTCATTTTGAGAAAGACAGGGTTTGTAGCGCATGCCAAACAAGAAAGCAAGTTGGTGCCCATCATCCACACAAGAACATCATGACGACCGACAGGCCGCTTGAGCTACTCCACATGGATCTATTCGGTCCGATTGCTTACATAAGCATCGGCGGGAGTAAGTATTGTCTTGTAATAGTGGATGATTATTCTCGCTTCACTTGGGTATTCTTTTTGCAGGAAAAATCTCAAACTCAAGAGACCTTTAAGGGATTCTTGAGACGGGCTCAAAATGAGTTCGGCTTAAGGATCAAAAAAATTAGAAGCGACAACGGGACGGAGTTCAAGAACTCTCAAATTGAAGGCTTCCTTGAGGAGGAGGGCATCAAGCATGAGTTCTCCTCTCCCTACACGCCACAACAAAATGGTGTAGTGGAGAGGAAGAATAGAACTCTATTGGACATGGCAAGAACCATGCTTGATGAGTACAAGACTTCGGATCGGTTTTGGGCCGAGGCGGTCAACACCGCCTGCTACGCCATCAACCGATTATATCTTCACCGAATCCTCAAGAAGACATCTTATGAACTCCTAACCGGTAAAAAGCCCAACATTTCATATTTTAGAGTCTTTGGTAGCAAATGCTTTATACTTGTTAAAAGAGGTAGAAAATCTAAATTTGCTCCTAAGACTGTAGAAGGAATTTTACTAGGATATGATTCAAACACAAGGGCATATAGAGTCTTCAACAAGTCCTTTGGACAAGTTGAAGTTTCTTGTGACGTTGTGTTTGATGAGACTAACGGCTCTCAAGTAGAGCAAGTTGATCTTGATGAGATAGGTATTGAAGAGGCTCCGTGCATCGCGCTAAGGAACATGTCCATTGTGGATGTGTGTCCTAAGGAATCCGAAGAGCCTCCAAATGCACAAGATCAACCATCCTCCTCCACGCAAGCATCCCCACCAGCCCAAAATGAGGATGAAGCTCAAATTGATGAAGTAGAAGATCAAGCAAATGATCCACCTCAAGATGACGACAATGATCAAGGGGGAGATGCAAATGATCAAGACAAGGAGGATGAAGAACAAAGGCCGCCACACCCAAGAGTCCACCAAGCAATCCAACGAGATCACCCCGTCGACACCATCCTCGGCGACATTCATAAGGGGGTAACTACTAGATCTCGTGTTGCACATTTTTGTGAGCATTACTCTTTTGTTTCCTCTATTGAGCCACACAGGGTAGAGGAAGCACTTCAAGATTCGGATTGGGTGGTGGCGATGCAAGAGGAGCTCAACAACTTCACTAGGAATGAGGTATGGCATTTAGTTCCACGTCCTAACCAAAATGTTGTAGGAACCAAATGGGTCTTCCGCAACAAGCAAGATGAGCATGGTGTGGTGACAAGGAACAAAACTCGACTTGTGGCCAAGGGATACTCCCAAGTCGAAGGTTTGGATTTCGGTGAAACCTATGCACCCGTAGCTAGGCTTGAGTCAATTCGAATATTATTGGCCTATGCTACTTACCATGGCTTCAAGCTTTATCAAATTGACGTGAAGAGTGCATTCCTCAATGGACCAATCAAGAAAGAGGTCTATGTTGAGCAACCTCCCGACTTTGAAGATAGTGAGTACCCTAACCATGTTTATAAACTCTCTAAGGCGCTTTATGGGCTCAAGCAAGCCCCAAGAGCATGGTATGAATGCCTTAGAGATTTCCTTATCACTAATGGATTCAAAGTCGGAAAGGCCGATCCTACTTTATTCACTTAAACTCTTGAAAATGACTTGTTCGTATGCCAAATTTATGTTGATGATATTATATTTGGGTCTACTAACGAGTCCACATGTGAAGAATTTAGTAGGATCATGACACAAAAATTCGAGATGTCTATGATGAGGGAGTTGAAGTATTTCTTAGGATTTCAAGTGAAGCAACTCCAAGAAGGCACTTTCTTAAGCCAAACGAAGTATACTCAAGATATTCTAAGCAAGTTTGGAATGAAGGATGCCAAACCCATCAAGACACCCATGAGAACCAATGGGCATCTCGACCTCGACGAGGGAGGTAAATCCGTCGATCAAAAGGTATACCGGTCGATGATAGGCTCTTTGCTATATTTATGTGCATCTCGACCGGATATTATGCTTTCCGTATGCATGTGTGCAAGATTCCAAGCCGACCCTAAGGAAGCTCACCTTACGGCCGTAAAACGAATCTTGAGATATTTAGTTTATACTCCTAAGTTTGGGCTTTGGTATCCTAGGGGATCCACCTTTGATTTAATTGGTTATTCGGATGCCGATTGGGCGGGGTGTAAAATCAATAGAAAGAGCACATCAGGGACTTGCCAGTTCTTGGGAAGATCCTTGGTGTCTTGGGCTTCAAAGAAGCAAAATTCCGTAGCTCTTTCTACCGTCGAAGCCGAGTATATTGCCGCAGGTCATTGTTGCGTGCAACTACTTTGGATGAGGCAAACCCTTAGGGACCATGGTTACAAATTAACCAAAGTTTCTCTTCTATGTGATAATGACAGTGCAATCCGCACGGCGGATAATCCTGTTGAACATAGCCGCACTAAACACATAGCCATTCGGTATCACTTTTTAAGGGATCACCAACAAAAGGGAGATATCGAGATTTCTTACATTAACACTAAAGATCAATTAGCCGATATATTTACCAAGCCACTTGATGAACAAACTTTTAACAAACTTAGGCATGAGCTAAATATTCTTGATTCTAGGAACTTCTTTTGTTGATTTGCACACATAGTTCACTTATATACCTTTGATCATGTCTCTTTCATATGCTATGACTAATGTGTTTTCAAGTGAATTTCAAATCAAGTCATAGGTATATTGAAAGGGAATTGGAGTCTTCGACGAAGACAAAGGCTTCCACTCTGTAACTCATCTTTCGCCGTCGCTCCGCGCTTCTCTCTATCTTTGGGGGGAGAGAACATGAGTCCAAAGCAAAAGGACTCCATCTTTGGTATAATCTTCACTCATTTATTTATGACCAAAGGGGGAGAAAGTTCTAAGGGCTCTAATGATTCCGTTTTTGGCGATTCATGTCAAAGGGGGAGAGAGTATGAGCCCAAAGCAAAAGGACCGCACCACCACCAATTTGTAAAATTTTTAGTTTTTCAAAGAGTACTTTCAAATTGGTATCTTACTTGTGATATAATTTCAAATTGGTATACTCTCTTCAAAATTAATATCAAAACCCTCTTGAACACTAAGAGGAGGATCTCATTAAGGGGGAGTTTTGTTTAGTCAAAGGAAAAAACATTTGAAACAGGGGGAGAAAATTTCAAATCTTGAAGATGCTTTGCAAAATCTTATCCATTTACCTTTGACTATTTGCAAAAGAACTTTGAAAAGGATTTACAAAAGGATTTGCAAAAACAAAACATGTGGTGCAAGAGTGGTCCAAAATGTTAAAAATGAAAAACAATCCATGCATATCTTGTAAGTATTTATATTGGCTCAATTCCAAGCAACCTTTGCACTTACATTATGCAAACTAGTTCATTTATGCATTTCTATACTTGCTTTGGTTTGTGTTGGCATCAATCACCAAAAAGGGGGAGATTGAAAGATAATTAGGCTTACACCTATTTTCCTAATTGATTTTGGTGATTGAATTGCCCAACACAAATAATTGGACTAACTGGTTTGCTCTAGTGTATAAGTTATACAGGTTTAAAAGGTTCACACTTAGCCAATAAAAAGATCAAGTATTGGGTTCAACAAAAGAGCAAAGGGATAACTGAAGGCTCCTTTGGTCTGGCGCACCGGACTGTCCGGTGTACACCGGACAGTGTCCGGTGCACCAGAGGACTCAAACTCAAACTCGTCACCTTCGGGAAAATCCAGAGGCACTCCGCTATAATTCACCGGACTGTCCGGTGTACACCGGACAGTGTCCGGTGCTCCAAGGAAGAGCGGCCTCAGGAATTCGCCAGCTTCGGGAATTCGCAACGGCTAGTCCGCTATAATTCACCGGACATGTCCGGTGCACACCGGACTGTCCGGTGCGACATCGAGGCAACGACTACTTCGGCGCCAACGGCTACCTGCAGCGCATTAAATGCGCGCCAGCGCGCGCAGAAGTCAGGCACGCCCATGCTGGCGCACCGGACACTCTACAGTACATGTTCGGTGCGCCACCGGACATCCAGGCGGGCCCAGAAGACAGTGCTCCAACGGTCGAATCCCAACGGCTTTGGTGACGTGGCTGGCGCACCGGACATGTCCGGTGTACACCGGACTGTCCGGTGCACCATACGACAGTCAGCCCCACCAAACGGCTAGTTTGGTGGTTGGGGCTATAAATACCCCCAACCACCCACCATTCATTGCATCCAAGTTTTCACACTTCCAACCACTTACAAGAGCTAGACATTCAATTCTAGACACACTCAAGAGATCAAATCCTCTCCCAAATTCCACACAACGCCCTAGTGCTTAGAGAGAGATATTTGCTTGTGTTCTTTCGAGCTCTTGCGCTTGGATTGCTTTCTTCTTTCTTTGATTCTTCATTGCGATCAAACTCATTTGTAATTGAGGCAAGAGACACCAATCTTGTGGTGGTCCTTGTAGGAACTTTGTGTTCCAAGTGATTGAGAAGAGAAAGCTCACTCGGTCCGAGGGACCGTTTGAGAGAGGGAAAGGGTTGAAAGAGACCCGGTCTTTGTGACCACCTCGACGGGGAGTAGGTTTGCGAGAACCGAACCTCGGTAAAACAAATCCGCGTGTCACACCTCTTATTTGCTTGCGATTTGTTTTGCACCCTCTCTCGCGGACTCAATTATATTTCTAACGCTAACCCGGCTTGTAGTTGTGATTATTTTTAAGAATTTCAGTTTCGCCCTATTCACCCCCCCTCTAGGCGACTTTCACATACTCATCCCCATTTGGGTTTCGGGTCCCCAATGGGTCCCCATCCCCAATTAAGAGATAACTAGGTACTAACAGCTAGCACAAATTATCCAGATTTCAGACATCACCACATCGGCAAGCACTCATCTATGAACCATGATCCATTCATCCATCCATCAGAAAAAAAAAATCAGTACTTTGGGACCGATAGAAGAAATGGAGAAATGAGGTCTGCTCACCTTCCTTGTCACTGAGTTTGTTGGCGCCTAAGAATCCATGGTCGTCACCGTTGTCCTTGGCTCCTAGGAGTCGGCGGTGCTCCTCGTCGCTGGTCAAGTCGCCAGTGTACAGTGCCAGCGCAACATCTTGTCGTGTGGCGGTTGACCGGCTGGGCAGGGCGTAGCGTATGGCTGGTTATTTTAGGTTTTTATTTTTTGCTAGTCTACCAGTTGCCTTGCTGTGTTGCATTGTTGGGCTAGGACTTGGGGCCTGGTGCGCTGCCGTGCTAGGCTTGGTGGTCGGCTCGGAATCAACTCATTCATACAAACAGGACATGTATACACGTATGAAATACCCATGGGTAATCGGGTTCGGATTATGGCTTCCCAAACCCATACCCGTTTACCTAATGGGTGAAAATTTTGTCCCATATCCATACCCATAGTGACATTTTTTGTCTCATACCCGTACCCTAATAGGGGAATTCCCCACGGGTTAGCGGGTATCGGGTCCCCATTAACATCTCTACGTAAGACCAAAAGAGGCCAAACAAAAAAGATTGAAGAATCAAAAAGTAAGCTGTCAAATTTGATTATTACTATCTCTACCAACTTAACTATCACATACTTATATTCAAACTCTACTTTATAAGCAGTGCAATCGTACAAACAGTATCTTTAGGTAAATTATGGATAAACTGTTAGATATGATCTAAACTTATGTAATTTTAAAAGGGTGTTCGTATCTTATTTCATCCATCGCATATAATGACCATTTTCATTTGGGACCATTTTCAAATTTGATTACTCGTGGTATTTTTGGGTGGCTACGGCTGCTGCAACCGTACGAAATCCATTGTTTGGTAGTCAATAAATACTTTGAAACTAAACATGAGCTAGTTTTATGGAATACTTTGGTTTTAGTGAGCTGATGGAAAACCATGGTATTAATGCTGTAACCGGATGCATACCGTGGTTTCAAAAAGCTTTGCTACGGTGTGAGAACCTCTCGACCAGTGTTTTTTAAATTTCATCCCTAAAAAAAAATATTATCTCGTCCTCTATATCTTATTCACCTCTAACAATATTCTCTAAATTTGATCTTCTATAACTACAATATTAACATAATACACAACTACCTTATTTACTCATTATTTTCATATAATTTTAATTAGATCTAACATGCCGCATTAAAATGATGCAATTAATAATTTTCCAATGCTACAAACTAGTGATCGTATAAATATTATGCAAAATATAATGTATACATATTATGTGAAATTAATTAAATTCATGAGCACATAAAAAACAATATCGTCATCCATAAAATACATAAAAATAACATAAAGTACAATGTAGTCATTCGTAAAATACATAAAATCCAATATCCTCCCAAGAGTCTAGCACCTTCCTTTAGAATTAGACAAAAAACAAACATAAAATACATTTCAGCAAAAGGCGGATAAGGAGATCTCGGAGAGCACGAGCATGCGGGAACGACGACGGCGTCCGCCCACGCTGGGCCTTGCTAGCTCGGGAGTCGGGGGCTTTCCATCGAACGCCTTACCTGTACCCAAGCTCGAATTTTTTGTATTTTGGTCTTTCATCGGAAAAAAAAATTCACGTTTGGACCCTAAAAAATTTTAATATAATTTTTGGACCCTTTACTCGGCGCCGTAGCCTGTGGTACCGAGGTAACACAGCTCGGCGCCATAGGCTATGGCGTCGAGGTACGTGCTGCGTTGGCACAACGGACGTCGTGGCGCTGACGTGGTACCGAGCTTGGCGCCATAGATCTTGGCGCCGAGCTCCATTTTGTACAGAAAACTTGTCTAGCTCAGTTGGTAAAATACAAGACTCTTAACCTTGTGGTTGTGGGTTCGAGCCCCACGGTGGGCGTTTTTTAATACTTTTTGTCTTTGTCACTTTGTTTTTTTGTTGTCCATATTTTTCGTTTATGTTGCTGATTTGTCTGTCCTGATTTATTTTTCATCCAGTTTTATTTTTGTGACTGATTTGTTTATTCGTCCAGATTTTTTTATCCGGCGAGCACAGCAACTGTGTGCCACAGTGCTCACAAGCCGTCAACTTCTCCCCTTGTTTGCTTAGCTAACCACAATAAAAATCAAATGAGAACACTCTTACTTCAATCGTGATCAAATAAAAATATTATATTTTCATTGAGTTCTTTTGAACATAAATTTTAAATCCATAATAACATATTCCCAGTAAAAAGAAGCACACATATTCATCTTTTTCTTCTGCACTAAATAAAAGTATACTCCATTATATACTTGTCTCATGGATGATATATTTTAGAATTTACTGCATATACAACTGCTGTGCTCGCCGGATAAAAAATCTGCACGAATAAACAAATCAGTCACAAAAAAACTGGATGAGAAATAAATCAGGACGGACAAATTAGCGACATAAACGAAAAATATGGACAACAAAAAATAAATAAGTGACAAAAACAAAAAGTATTTAAAAAACACCCACCATTGGGCTCGAACCCACGACCATAAATTTTAAAGCCTTGTATTTTACCAAATGGGCTAGACAAGTTTTCTGTACAGAATGGAGCTTGGCGCCAAAATCTATGGCGCCGAGCTCGGTACCACGTCGGTGCCACGATGTCCGTTTGTGCCAACGCGGCACGTACCTCGGCGCCATAGCCTGTGGCGCCGAGCTGTGTTATCACGGCGCCACAGGCTACAGGCTACGACGCCGAGTAAAGGGTCCAAAAATGACATTAAAATTTTCTAGGGTTCAAACGTGAATTTTTTTCTGATGAAGGACCAAAATGCAAAAAATTCGGTACCCAAGCCACTAACGGCGGTGGTGTGGCTCGCTGGCGCCCGTGTGGGCGCGGACGAGTAGAGCTGGACGTCTCCTCCATCCTCGGGCTACTGTGCTCGTACCACGATCCATAGCCTCCTTGGATCCTCGCCCCCGTGATCTATGGCCGCCTTGGATCCCCGCCCTTCGTCTTCTTTGACACGAGTAGAGATGGCAATGGGTACCCGAAACCCGAATACCCGACGGGTTTTCCCCGATATGAAGGCGGGTACGGGATGATTTCTCTACCCGCGGGTATGTTAATGGGTAAAAAACTCTACCCGTTGGGTAGACGGGTACGGATATGGGTTGGTACGTCTATCCGTGGGTAAAATATACCCGCATCAATAACACTATAAACATCTAATAGAGTCCAACTTAGCTAGAATAAAATCCTTCTCTAGTTATCATTTATCTAGATACCAAGTTATGTAATCATATGATTTGTTATATGTGAAATTGAAGTTGTTTTTATATGTTTATTTAATATTTTGAGTGATTGGTATATTGGAATTTAATTCTTTCCGAGCGGGTACGGGTTACCCGATGGGTAAAAATACCCGCGCGGATACGGGTATGGGTAAGATTTTATACCCGCGAGCATATATGGGTAACCTGACGGGTAGATTTTTTTTTGATGGGTACGGGTATAGAATGGTACTACCCGACGGGTATGTACCCGTTGCCATCCCTAGACACGAGCATGCTACGGAAGGAGCGGTGGGAGGTGTTAGGCTGGTGGCAATGGGGGCTAGAAGGGAGGCGAGAAGGGCCCTCTACCGCCCCGCGCGAGGCGATAGGCAGGCGAGAGGGAGAGAGAGGGCGACGGCACTCACGCCCGGCGAGAGCGGGCGATATCGCCCCGCTCTCGCCCGCGTTGGCGCGCGCGTCTGGGCGAGAGGGAGGCGAGAGGGGGGCGACGCACTGACGGGGCGAGAGTGAGGCGGGCGAGAGTGCGGTGGCGCGACGTGATTGGTCCATGTGTGCCACGTGGACTAGCCGTTTTTACCGTTTGGAGTCCAAAAAATTCGAAAAAAATTACAAAAAATCACAAATTTCATTCTCAATCCATCTATAAATATCCCTACCTGTTGGAGGTCATAATTAGATTTATGTAATTTTCTATTAATTGTTATGTATTTTTTTAATTGTCATGTACTTTTCTTTTAATTATTATATACTTTGTAATTTTAAATTCAATAAAAAATATTATGTTGTATAATTTGTAAGCGTTGAAACAAATCTGTGTGAATTATTTAATTCTGAAATAGAAAAGCTGATGTGGCTGTAGGCTGAGGCTATGACCTGCTACAGCCTGTGCACTGGAGCAGCAGAGGCGAGAGTGGAGGCGAGAGCTGATGTGGCAGAGGCGAGAGAGAGGCTGTGCACTGGACTCAGCCTTATACAGGAGCGCGACGTGTGGGTTCCGAGGTGGCGTGGGAGCGAACGAATAGAGCGACGTGGGAGCAGAACAATGGACAGAGAGTCCTCAAGCCGGACGACAAAAGCACCCTACAATTTAGTGGACCTGATACATGTCCTTGCTGGAGGCGTACCGGAGATCTCCGTTCGCTACATTTAGCGTCGCGGACTCTTTATAAGACCCTGTTGGAGAGAGCATAAGGGTTTGTTTTTTTGGCTGTGGTTGTGAAAAAATAGTTATAGGCTATAAGCTGTTAAAAATTAAAACCCAAACTAAAAGCCGTTAATTTCTTTTTCATATATATTTTTCATAATTTCACCTGAGCCAGTAAAAACAGATCTAAATGTGTTTTTAGTTTTATACTGCGATAAAATCGGTTTTCAGAAAAAAACTGCTTACTGAATTCAATCATTTTGTTTGGTATTTGGCTTTAGAGTCACGTAAGTTTAGACCGGAACTATATAAAAAAAGGCCCCCGCGGTTTCTTCATCTTCAATCTCCCGCTCCCTCACCCCCCCACCCCCCCCCACCCCCCCCACACACACACACTCGCGCTCGACACGCAGGCGACGGTGGCGGCGATCAGGCCCGGTATCTCAGCACGGCCGACAGTCCCAGGCTCGACGGCGGCGTCAGCGGCTCCCCTTCCCGCCTCTAGCCAGTGGCCTCGTGCCCTCGGCTCCGGTCCTCTGCACACCGGCCGGAGACCCTGCGTGCGTGCCTCCCTCTATCCTCCCGACTCCTGTGTACCCCGACGGCGCCCGCCCCCGGCGGATGCGCCGCGCGCGGCCGTCGATCAGCGGGATCCAGCAGCCGCTGCTCCACCTAGGCAGTCGCGCCGCTTTGGGAGCGCTTATGCCCCAAAGCGATGCGTTACCCGTCCGCTTTTAGCACTGAAACGTGCGCCTAGTGCCGCTTTTTGGAACCCTGGTTTCGAACATCTCATATTGCATCATCAATCGGTTTATCAGTTGACATACCTAAACTTTTTCTGTCGATGCAGATTTCTTTATACGATGAGCTGGAGATTTCCTCTATTCGGGTATGTTGATCTTATTGAAACCAATCTATGCTGATGTCACAATCTATGTTTTATGAGCCCTGACATCTCATTTATCTGTCTAATTAGTTAGGTTTTACATATTCCTAATTTGCTATATGCATTTGGTACATGTTTCCTTTGGAACCTGCTAGTTCAAATACGTTGCACAATCACAACACTATGATGCCCAGTTTTAGTTTTTTCTCCCTGTATAACCCTGCAGTCCAAAAGTTCTTTAGTTAACAAAAGAGAATTTTACCTGATTGCTATATGTGCCATTTCCTGTGGATGCATCTTAACAGTTATACTGGATGTAGGATGCCATATACGAAATTATGCCTTACAAGTTCTGAAAATTTTGCTTCTCTTGGTTACTGTTATTTGCTCCTTTGAATGCACTCATAGCAGTTCCCAGCAGCAGCAATCAGATCCAAATTTCCAGGACATTCCTATGCAGTCTTGGTACCCTACCTCGGTTGTAGGTTTGTCTTCATCTCCAGCCACACCTACCTCTTCTAGCTCCAGTCCACATCAAAGAGCTTCAAATAATCTGCAGTTTTCATCCCGTGGGCAACCATCTCCTGCTGAGGCTGCAGAGATAATTGCCCATTTGAAGGACAAGAGGTTAGCACATAGTCTTATTTTCTCTAGTGATTACCTCTGGCTTTCTTGCGTACAAGATTGTTTCCTGTCTCATATTTATTACATTGCATCGAAGTATTTTGTCATCCTTTACTATGAATCACACGCTTTTAGGGTTATCCCCAAACTGGGACACTTAACAAAACTGTGTCCAGATCTATAACATACGACTGCTCAAATTTTGATACCTTAACAATATACTAGGGCATGGTCCTTCAGCAAATACCATTATGTTATGGATTGGCATCTCAAATCTCATATCTGTATAGTACATATGTTAAGGTAGCCTGAATGACCAGAAGCACACAGCTTATAGGTTGACTGTAAGGGTAATAAAAGTAAATATGAACTGGCTGTCTAAAAATTGTCATTTGGTGTAACTTGGAGAACTAGTTGATGAGTGCTGTATAATTTTAGATCGACTGTTTATGCATGGCTGATTCTTTGTGCTGTATGTTGGCAGCTTATGTATTTGCACAATATTATTTTTTCTGATGATGTATCATTTGGCTGGAGTTGACAACTTTGTCATATCATGCTATTTTTTATTCATTTTTTGTGTGTAGTATTGAGGAGTTACAGAGGCTATTGAAAGAGAAAGAGGCATATAATGCATTCTTTAACACATTCGATCAAGTGAAAACCCAGAACAATGTAAGCTCTGTTGCACGACCACTTCTTTATATTTATGCTGAGCTCACCAAAGGATGCTGAAATCCTGTCTGCATCATAACCACATTTTTATGGCCTGTTTGGAACAAAAGAATGAAAAACACAGGAAAGGAAAAATTATAGGAATAGGAAAGAAGTGTAGTGGCAAAACAGAGAATTGAAACACTGGAATTTTTTATGAGTTGGTGAATGGTGATTGGAATTCAGGAATAGGAGCATAGGAAAAAAATGGAAATAAATAGGGATCCAATATGCCTGAACAGTGTGCGACTTATTTATTTATTTTTAGTCATCAATGGATGGATTAACTCATCTCTATAATTTACGATATTGGTTAATTATTATTGAGCTTCCTTTGGGTTTTAAACTTTGGAATTAGATTTTTTGGCTCAGTGGTTCCAATTATTATTGAGGTTCCTAAGAGTAAAACTTTTGTATTGGATATCCTCGCTACAATGGTTATGGAAACAGTTTTGGAACCTTATTGGTTAGTTAATGATGTCAGAGATCCAGTGGTACTATTTCTTTTCATTATTTCTTCTTTACAATATTGTCTCCTAGTGTACAAAATCCTTGAAAGCTTACATATTGTCATTTGTCAACCATCTTGTGGGCTAAGTTTTAAAAATTTTAACACATGTTTTCAAGGTTTTAAAGTTGTCCGACTAAGGCCTTATCGCTGGAGCAAGCTCGATCAGGATCTTCGACTCGACTAGGGCGATTAGGAAGCGATTAGTCGTCCTAGTCGCTGACTAATCACGATTAGTCGTCTGACTAGGGTTATGACCGACTAATTTTGTCTGTTTTGGGCCAGTATCCGGTCTCTTTTCTTTGGGACGACCCACCATATCTAAAGGTCTAAATATATTGTTTTGCCTTACCTGGAGTCTAGGATATGCAACGTTGTAGCCACCGGCACCTATATGCGGCGTGCGCCGTGCTCAGCGCCATCGGCCTCCTCTCACGTCGCCCTGTTGTGCATGCGTGCTCCATCACGTGGCTGCCCCCCCATCTCGTGGCGGCTGCAGAGGTCCTCTGCTCGAGCCTTTGGTGTGCGGCGCCTCTGCTCCATCCTCTAGCGCGCGGTGGCCTACTGCAAGCCTAGGTCGTCCTCCACTCCATCAACACTTGAAGTAGGGAAGTGCCCAAGAGCGCCTGAAGTGGTTAGAAAGGAGATGACAATCTATTTGAAGAAGAATGCAAGGAATAAGATGGTGTTGTTAGATAATGAAGAGGAGGATGTAGAAGGACATCAGGAAGATGGTGATGCAAGAGATGTACCAAGTTCTGGCATAGCAGGAAAACAAGTGAAGAGGAAATTCGCTCAAGCTGCTAAAATGGTATTTGAAATGTAGGGTCCTGCTGTCCTGCATTTAATCTTAGGACTTGCATTTGAATTTTGAACCTATGATGATGCTACAACTATATATATTAGTACACACACATGGTCCTGTTATAGTTAGACGACTAGGAGTCGTAGGCTCAACTAATCGACAACTTATTGTGATTAGTCACCTCATCGGTGCTCAGGCGACTAGAGCCGACCTGTCGACTTTAAACCCTTGCATGTTTTATCTTTCTTCCGGCGCGCCATCCATGTGTTGGTGGTTGTTTTGCAAGTATTTGTTTTGTTTTGTGACTTTCTTTTTATCTGGTTTAGTGTTTTTTCCTCAATGCCTCATCTCTGGCATACCCTTATAGGGAATTACTGTAGTTTTGTGTATTTGCTGACTGGCCCTCTTAATGTTCAGGTGCGTGGCGAGCTTAGAAAGGAGACATTGCAACTTGCAAGTGAGTTATACATTCTGTTTGTCTAAATAGTGGTGTTTGAATTGGTTCCAAAGAAATAGTGGTGCTTCGAAAGTACACTTTGATTTACAGAACTTTAAATAAGATGTAGGATATATATAATGTATTCTTACTCTATTTAGTGCTGTAAAATTACAGGGGAAAATTTAGAAAAGGAGCAGCGGATTTTGGAGCTTGGGAATCAGGTTCAGCACTGTCACTTATATGTCATGAAGAAAGAAACCATTGTTTTGGGCTATTCATTAATAAATCAATATCAAATGATCAGAATAATTCATAAGTTTTGTTAATACCATGAAATGGTAACCTTGTAATACTGTTACTGTGAAGCTTTCTACCAGTGTTTACAAGTCGTCCGACTAATCGCGATTAGTCGGGCTGGTCGCCTGGAGATGGGCGATTAGGAGGACGACGTGATTAGGGTTTCTAGTCGTCCTAGTCGTCCGACTAGTCGTCGACCTGGGCGATTAGTCGTCTGGTCGAGCGCAGTCTAGTCGTTTTTGGTCGTTTCAGTTCTGGACTTTTGGTACTGGGCTTCCCTCTGGTTTTTGGCCCATCTATAGTAGCGCCCCTTCAGAAACCCCCCAGGCTCCCAGCCGCCAAGGCCTTCCAGCCGCCAGAACATTTCCTAGCCGCCAGAAAACCCTAATCCTCTCCTCTCCTCTGTCCTTGCCGACATCTCTCACCTCTCCTCTGTCCTTGCCGGCGTCTCTGCTCCAGCGGTCAGGCCTCCAAGTGCTCCAGCCGTCCGGCGTCTGCCAGCTACTCAGCTAGTCAAGAATTGAAGATGAGCTCGTCATCTGAAGGTAGCACTTGCTCTCCCTTCTCTGATTATTTCCCAGCCTTCCCTTTCCCTCTGTTACCTCTGCAGCGCCCGGAAGATAGCAGTAGCCCTTCCCTCTCCCTTCTCTGATTGTGTGTTTGTGTTGTCTGTTCAGATTTTAATGGTGGCTGTGGACGTGCTAATAACGTTGAGGTCTTATTCCCTGGGTCAAATATGGTCGGCAGTGAAAGTCAAAGTGCTTCTGTTCCTCAAGTGGCCTCAAATGCAGGTAGCACTGGTCCTGCGTCTGCTTTATCAGCTGCTGCAGATTGTAAAACCCTTGCTGAAAAGGCAATTGCAGCATTCCCTCCTGACCTTAGTGCACAAGCAAATGACCCCAAGAGAAAGGCAAGGTCACAGGACCCAGGATGGCAGTTTGGGTGGTGGCCAGACACAACAAAGAAGGATTTTGTTCAGTGTGTCTTCTGTAAGAAGATTGTGCCATCTGGAATCAAGAGGTTTAAGCAGCATCTAGCCGGTGGGTTTGGTGACACCATGAAGTGTGCTAGAGTACCAGAAGTGGTTTCAAAGGAGATGCACACCTATCTGAGAAGGAACATGAGGGTTGTGATTACTGCGGATGGTGATGAAGGTGAAGAGGAAGGGGAGCAGATTGATGTAGGCCCCCTACCAAGTTCTGGGACAAAAACCAAGCAAACAAAAAAGCAAATTGCTCAAGCTTCCATGTCTTCATTTGTTGTAGCAGCTCCTATAAAACCAAATACACAGAAGGCAAGCAAATCAGTGAGTGCCATGCTTTGCAAGACTCCAGAGGAAGTTGTAGCAGAGAGACATAAAAATAGAACTTCTCAGACCACTCTTGAGCATTGCACAAAGAAAGGAACAGAAGCAAAGCAAATTGTTGACGACCATGTAGCTGATTTTCTATATGAGAACAAGATTCCATTGAATGTCGTCAATTCAAGAAGCTGGCAGATTATGATGGAGTCCATTGGTCAGTATGGTCCTGGATATCGTGGCCCATCATACTATGAGGCAAGGGTACCTTGGCTTGAAAGGGCAGTGAAGAGAACATCAACATTGAGAGCTAAGCACGAAGAGGCTTGGAAGGAATATGGTTGCTCAATTATGTCAGATGGGTGGACTGACATACGACAACGGCATTTGATAAACTTCCTTGCCAACAGTCCAGCGGGGACCTACTTCTTAGGTTCTGTCGATGCATCAAGTGAGATAGCAAATGCCAATATGTTGGCAGATCTATTGGAGAAGCAAATAATTAAGGTGGGGAAAGAACATGTGGTACATGTGATCACTGACAATGGAGCCAATTTCAAAGCAGCAGGGAGGATCCTTATGGACAGAATTCCCCATCTGTTTTGGACTCCTTGTGCTGCGCATTGCTTGGATTTGTTGTTGGAGGATATTGGCAAGATCAAGGAGTTCAACACTTGCATCAACATGGCCAAGAAGGTTTCGAGGTTCCTGTACAAGCATGGGCGACTTCACAGCCTAATGAGAGAAAAGCTAGGTGGGGACCTTGTTAGGCCAGGTGTGACTCGATTTGCAACATCATTCTTGACTTTGGCAAGCATGTATAAGCATAAGAGTAAATTACAAGGCTTGTTTGTTAGTGATGAATGGAACGGGTCTAAATTTGCCCTAGTTAAAGAAGGTGAACAAGCTGAAAATATTGTCCTTTCAGTATCATTTTGGCAAACTCTTGAAAATTGTCTTCGGGCTTCACAACCACTACTCATTGCTCTAAGGATTGCTGACGGTGATGAGACGCCAACAGCTCCAGAGATAATGGCAGCTATGGACAAAGCAAAAGCTACCATACAAGAGTCTTTGAAAGAGAAGCCACGATTACTTGCTGAAGTAATCTCATGCTTTGAGAAGAGGTGGGATACTCAGATGGAGCAAAAATTATATGGGGCAGCCCTTTATTTGAATCCAGGTAAATTCTTTACCTTAAGGGATAAAGACAGGAGGCAAGCTGCAAGACTTCGAGCTATGTTCAATGATGTTTTGTGGAAAATGATCAGTGATGAGGATGAGCAAACAAAAATAAGTAAACAAGCAGATGACTATGAAAGATCAGAAGGGGAATGCTTTTCAAAGGCTGGAGCAATAAGAGAAAGAGAGAAAAAAAGTCCTAGTAAGTCTGTTTTACTATTGCAGCATTAGTTAGTTTGTTTGCCTGTTTCTGTTTGGCACTACAACTGATCTATTTTTTGTATAACTATAACAGTCCTATGGTGGGGTGCATATGGAGGACTGGCATATGAACTATAAAGCTTAGCAAAAAGGGTTATAAGCCTATGTTGTGCAGCTTCAGGTTGTGAGAGAAATTGGTCAGATTTTGCAGCAGTAAGTATTGTTGTTCTTGTTCACTTGTTTGAGTGGTTGTATAGGTCAGCCCTTTTTTGCTGAATCTGATGTCTTGCAATTGTGCATTTTTAGATCCAT
Organism: Zea mays; assembly: GCF_902167145.1. Classification (NCBI taxonomy): domain Eukaryota; kingdom Viridiplantae; phylum Streptophyta; class Magnoliopsida; order Poales; family Poaceae; genus Zea; species Zea mays. The sequence goes on along the minus strand of NC_050104.1, from coordinate 156,359,328 downwards.
ACAAAAAAGAGGAACCGACTAGAACACCAGAGGCTTAATAAATTGGTCTATGTCAGTTACAATAGGAAGATGGAAAATAGGTTTCAAACACTAAGAGAGCTGGGATCCAAAGGAAAAAGAAGCAACCCACTCGTGCTTGAAGAGTTCATGTGGGAAAATGAATGGGTTGAAGAAAATGAAGATGATGGTGACAACAACATATGGCATGCTGTGGATGAGGCTTTAGGAGCAACTCAGGCTCTTCGAGGCAGAAACTTGCCAAGAATAGCTGCTGCAGGTGCTGGTTCGTCTTCTCAGCCTCAACGAACATATGTTAGGACAAGGAAGCGTTCAAGAAATACAGCAGCTCAAGATATTGGAGAGGAGGATAGTGATGATCAAGAAGATGGTGTTGCTGCAGCACAAGCAGAACAAACCCAAGAAGCAACTGGATTGGACGAAGATGGTGCTGCTGCTGATGCATTTTGTTTGGATGCTGATCTGCTCTAGGTAGCAGCCAGCAGGTAATATTACTTTCAGTTTAGACTTTGGATGGATTCAGTTTTACACTTTTACTGAATTACTGCTAGTCTGCTACTAATTATGCCTATATTATTGCAGAAATGCAGTGTTTATATAGTTAATATATAGTTATATACATATACATATGTCCTTAAATCCATAGGACGACTAACGGACGACCAGAGGTCGACCAGGACCGATTAGGTCGACTAATCGTCGCCCTAATCACGATTAGTCGCCTGGTCGCCCCTCTCACTCGACCAGCTGGTCGCCCGACTTGTAAACATTGCTTTCTACTGATTTTGTTATTATGTTTTCAGCGCTTCATTTCTTTGCTGACATTTTCATTTGCATTTATAATTTTCTGCAGTGCACAATAATTAGAACCACACAACTGGCTGCTGCTCAAGACCGGCTTACTGATTTGGAGAGGCAAAAGGATGATATTATGAGGTCCTATTCCCCTGCTGCACTACTCGACAAACTCCAAAGTAAGTACTCTGAACAACATCTTCAGCCCCCCTTTGGTTAGGTTTTCCAGACCGCTTTTGGGTCTGTTTGATTGAAATGTGGCTGCGGGGAAAAATTGCTGTGAGCTGTGGAAAAGTTGTAGTTGTAGGATGTGGAACGTTATAGGATTTGGATAAGTTGTAAGTTGTTTGGTTGGAACAAGTATAAAACTTAGCTTTTATCTTCATTTCCCTTGAAACAACTGTAAAACAGTTCTCTATTTTCAAGATTTCAAAAAGTTGAAAGCCAAAAGTAGGGTCAAAGCGCTCTCAACTGTATTACTCAAAAGTACTGGTTTCCATCCCATTGGTTGGCTTTTGACTTTCTGAATGCAAAAGCAGCTCCTAAAAGCCCAACCAGAGGCACCCTTTGCTTCTTAAAAAGCCAAAAGCTACATTGTTATGGGCTTAAAACATCCTTTTAGGAGTTTTTTCAGAAGCCACAACTCAACTTTCATATAAACAGTCCCTAGGGCCTTCAGGGGTATTACAGGTATTTCCTACACAATCTACAGTTTGACAGCTGCTCTAACCAAATGACTTTCAGCTTCAAGAAATGCAGCTCAGCTTCATCAACTTCACTATAGCTCAGCTTCACAATGAAATTGTTGAGTTTTTTTAAGTGTTTGGCTTGCAGACCAACTTTAGCTTCACGAATTTGGTGATTTGGTTGGAAAAGACAATTTTGCCCTTGATTGAATTATTCACTATGAGTAGGGATGGCAACGGGAATTCCCTATCGGGAATAGCTTCCCATCCCCTTTCCCGTGACAAAAAAATTCTTCCGCAGGGATCCCCACGAACGCTCGCGGGAGATATTTCTTTCCCATCCCCGTTCCCCGCGGAGATAAATCCCTGACGGGAATCCCCGTCCCTGCTTAAATTATAATTATAACATACTTTGTTTGTTGTTAATGTAAAATGTTGTCACTTATCCACATTGTCTGATGTAAGAAGCCACCATGTGTACATCAAAATGAAAACATTTGTACAATGAGTGATCTCTTGATAAGGTAATTATTTATTTTTATTATTAACTATTATACGAAAACATCATCACGTGCAAGTTTAATGGGTCTCCGCAGGAAACGGGGATGGGGGATACTTCCTCGTCCCCGTTTACTCGTCGGGGGAGAACTTTCCCCGTTTACGTCCTCGTGGGGAAAGAAACTTCTCCATCCCCATCACCTACTAGAAGAAACTTCCCCGCGGGGAATCAGGGATCGGGTCCTCATTGCCATCTCTAATCATGAGTTTCGTTTCTTCTTATTTTTGCATCAATCAATACTATTAAAAAAACCTAAACAAATAGAACATCTAGCCTGGGGCTGGTATAAATTATCGTAATTGGTGCAAAAACAAATTTACTTGGTTGATTAAACAATACAATGTGACTGTTAATTTATTCAAATAAGGGTGATAGAAATAGGAGTACAATAATACTGTTTATACAAACAAACATTTTTTTCTCGAACGCGCAGGAGAGCTGCGCATCATTATATTAAAAAGAACGGTCCAAAATAGACCAGTATATGAAAGGTACAACACCTCATTAAGAGGCAAAAAACATAGAAACATAAACAGATCCAGGATCAAATGCCTACTACAACCGACTAGGATACAACACTTAACACTTGTGCCGCTGCAGAGAGCAGCGAATGCCCCCTGGCACCAGCCATCTCCCAGAACTTGCAATCTTCACCAGCTTGCTGAAGGACCAGGTCCAAACTGGGGCTGAGGCCATAAAAAACACACTTATTCATGTCCTATGATTCCATATAGTCCAAGCACCCAAAGCAATTAGAGAGTCCAAACCCTTATAAGAGGAGCTGCGACTTCATTTACATCATCCACCAGCTCATGAAAGATGTAGTCTCAGGGTGAGGAGCTAATTGATGCAGCCCAAATCTTTTATACAAAATTACCGTACATACTGAAAAAATAAGTTATGACATTATTATTGGAGAACGATACTAATTAATCAGCAACCAAACAAATCCTGAATTCAGCCAAGTTTTTTTCTTCCTGCCAACATTAATCTAGACATACCATTCCAGTAATTTTCTTAATAACAATACCTGCAATGACTTATTGGTTTGTTCGTTTGTTTGTCAGTGTGCAGTATCACCAACTATCAAACTACAGCTAGCCTCAATTGGCCAAATTATAATCCTATTAATTCACTACCGCGTATTGCAGCCATTTACCTTGGCGCTGTCAGCCGCCTGTGGCCCAGGGAGATCGACCCTAGTTACTGGTGGGGGCAGGGCGGGCCATGGGAGTGCGTAGAACATAGTTGTCGGATATCACTGTTTGAGAGGTCACCTCGTCGTTGGAGCTCCTGACGGGTCGTCCATGGCCGTCGGCGGCTAGATTTTGGCTCTGTGCTGAATGGGAGTTGAGCGGGATAGAGGAGTCGGGCAGATCTGTTCGGTGGGGGATTGAAGAAAGAAAGAACGAACTGTTGCCGTCTGTAACCATTGACAAAGGTGGGTATTTTCTACCCAACTTCACGGCGAGGTTAAGCTTCTCTTTTGCTGCTTCAAGAAAAAACATGAATCTTTTCTAACTTTAGTTTTTTTAAGCTGAGCTGTTGAATTTGTATATGTTTGACTTGTAAATTTGAGCGATCTACTGAAATGGGTGAAGCTGAGCTCTCCCAAACAAGCCCTTAACTCGTGACAACTTTTTCATTGGCTATAACTCACATCAGCTTTTTCAGAAGCCATATCTCAACAAAAACGTTCCTTTCTTATCAGTTACATACTTGTTTCTGAGTTTGTTATTTTCTGATCCTTAACCGGATACAATATGCATTGCATTGCAGTTCCAACGTTCAGATGTCACATTGCATGTGACGCTATGATTATACTAATGTCTTATGAACTCCGATACCCAGTTGAAAACACAACAAAAAAAGGATATGCAATTAAGTATTTGAATTTGAGATGTTTGTCACACAAAATAATCATATTGTTTTTCCTCAGCGTCGATGGCAAAGCTGGACGAGGAGTCTGAGGAGCTGCAGCAGAAGTTCCTGGCAAAGGACATCGACTTCCCACACTTGGTACAGAAGTACAAGAAGCTCCGCACGGCTTATCACAAGCAGGCGTTGCTCCATCTCGCCGGCCAGACATAACTCCACTGACATCCGGCCTGCATCATGTCAACTTTGCTGTATTCCTCTGCTTGGCCCTGTTTTATTGCTGCAGCTTCCTATAGGGCTTGCCAAACACTTTGCACGATTTGTTGGATGATAATAAAGCTTTCGTATGCTTCATGTTTCGTGGATGCTGGCTCTGGTGAGAGGGGAATTGGAGGGAATCCATGGAGAAATTCTCTTGCTATTCAAAATTGTCCCATGATCTCCTCTTATTAGGGTAAATTCTTCTTAGGGTCTGTTTGTTTCCGTTCATTTTGATGAATTGTAATTTAACTAACACAGTAGGCTATTTTTTAGAATGTGACATTTCACAACTTTCTAAAGTGTATATATAAGCTTATCTCAAATTCATGAGGTGAAAGATGAAAATTAATTCCATAGATTTACATGCTACTTTTCGAATGTACAATTTATAGCACATTCTTATACTTGTTTTTCTATAAGATAAATGTAGTGTATAACTATCTATCTGATATGATTTAGGATAATATGTGTGAATTGAAATATATGTGAATTGTACTTTATTTGTTGGTATTAAATACATGAATTGTGTACCACTTTTTTTGGCATTGTCATGTTTCATATTAAATTGTTATGTACTTAGGTGGTGTTTTTGTGTTTAGGGACTATTTTTTAGTCTCTACATTTTATTTTATTTTAGAATATAAATTGTAAAATACAAATATTAAAATAAAATTTTAGTTTTCGTATTTTGCAAATTAGAGACAAAAATGAGACTAAAAAGAAACCAAACACCCCCATTTTGCAAGACTACGGTTTGTGTCATTTCATATTGAGTTGCTATGTACTTATTGGTATTTTTTAAGACTACGGTTTGTGTCATGGTTCATATTAAATTGCTATTTTTTTTTGTGCCCACCCTATTATAGGGTGGCCGAGCGAGTTGCCCCATTGAGCAAAAATCATACTGTAAAGTGAACTTTATCGCTTCAGGTAAAGTTGCTCAAAGCGGCTAGCCTAAGCTACCCTTTGGGTGAAAACGTCAGGCTTTCTGAAACAGAGAGTCTGTGATTCCACAAAGTAAATCCACGCTGAAGATTAATGTATTAAACTGCGGCCGCCGATGCTGAAAAACAGGAGCGCTCCCGCGAACTGCGTCCGTAGAGCAGCGCGCGCTGCGCTCCTGCGGGACTGGCGGCAGCGGAGGAGCCGGGGAGGGGTGGGGGAACTGGGGAGAAACCCGGAACGGCCTTGTTGGCTCACGAACCCGATTCTTGCTTGTTCCTCTCTTGGGCTCTTGTGGGCTTGAATAGGCCACTGTTGGCCTTTCGGAAAGTCATTCGGCCCCAGGACCGCGTCCTCTTAACCTGTAGCCTCGGACGGAACTCTGAGCCCTAAACCCTACTCGAACCAAACCAGAGCAGCCTCCACCGCCAGCGCCGACAGCTCGTGTTCGACCTTGCGCACTTCTCCGCCCATGGCTGAACCCGAGGTAGGGGTGGCCGCAGACACAGCGATGGAAACCGAAGCTCCTGAAGCAGCCGGTCAGAAGAGGGAACGGGATGAAGTAGGTGATCCTGCTGCTGAAGGAGGCGAGGCGGCGGTGGAGGAAGCGGCGGCGGCTAAGAAGCCGAAGTTGGAGGAGGAGACTAAGGAGGTAGAGGAGGCGTCGGAGGAGAAGGCAGAGGAGACGGCGGAGGGGAAGACAGAGGAGGCGAATGAGAAGACAGTGGAGGCGGAGCGCAAGCCAGTGAAGCTGGGGCCAAAAGAGTTCTCCTCATCCGTCGAGATGTTCGACTACTTCTTCGGTCTGCTTCACTACTGGACGCCGCAGATTGAGTTCAATAAGGTGAGGGTTAGCGTTTGGTTATCTTGACTGCAAAGAAGATTGATCGTTTACCTTTAATCTGGCATGCGTGGTGTAGTCTATTCGATCTGATGAACTGTTGTTAGCCAGGCTGCGGCAGTAACAAGCTTGTAGTGCTAGTTAAATTTCATAAGCTTCAGTTGAGTTCGGGGATGCATTTACTTGTACTATATAAGGTTGCTCTTAAACATCAGTTTACTGCAGTTATCATTTTTATTTTAATTTGCAAATCCGTTCTTTAAAGCCGTCAGTTTGCAATTACTTGATTAGTTCGTCCTGAAGGGTTCTAGGTAGAACCTGCATTATGTGCTGCCCCTTCCAGCTCCACTGTCTTCATCAGTCATAGATATGGAACTGGATGAATGTACTAGAAAACCATGATGCAGTTTGGTCTTCAAGTTATGTACTTCTGTTATTGCTAGGGAAGTCTTCTAATTAGTATGATTTGTTAAATCAAGTTTTGGATTAAGTTTGTGGACAAATGCCGGCCTATATTTTTATTTGGCTTGATTCATTGGGGTTTCATGTGTCTCTATGTTATGTTTGATCAGCTTTTTGATAATCTGTACTGTTTTTTGGTGTATGTATTAATATTTTTTCCATGGTTTTCAGATCTATGTATATATTTGCATTTACAGTCATAATCGCAAGCAGCACCTCTTTGATCCACTTATAACATCGCTATGACAGTCACACGCAGCACCTCTTTGAGATCTTAAGCTTCATTTTCTATTTGATCCACTTATAACATGCTTCATTTTCAGTATGGAGTTCAAAGTTTTTTTTTCTGATGTTTGAGTAAGAAAACTCTGCTGTTGGTAGCTTTTGAGCTGTCCACAAAACCATGAATCACTGTCTTAATATTGTTGTTTACTTATTCCTTCCGATTCCCTTTTTCTTGGTTATGCATTGCTAACTGTAACGAGACCTCCACTAGATGGTCTTAGACAATTAGGGTATTTTGGGTGCCATTGCTTCCATGTTATCTAATATATCGGGAATGCGAAGAACTGTAGTAATCTCTTCTTTTCTGGTATGGTGATAGTGATTCTTTTTTCTTCCAAACTTGTATTTCATGTGTGTTTTAAGTATGTATTCGATGTAATTTGTGTTTTGAATTGTGATTTTTACCTCGTTTTCCACATTTGTGGTGCTTAAATAAAAACAATAATTAAACCAGTGCCGTGGTAGCACTTGAAAGTCAAATGAATGACTTGTTAACATGACTGCACTCTTGTTTTCCTTACAAGCATACATTGTAAGTTGAACAATGGAAACATCTGTCAGGTGGTTGTTGTGTTGTTGAAAATGATTGCTGTCTATGTAGTGTCCGCTAGGTAATTGAGCGTCATTGGTGTCCCATAGGCCATAGGTAAAAGCCATATGCCCATAGCCTTCATTAATATCTGTTCATGGACACATGGTTTTCTTATTTGCATCTCGACTTTTGCAGTATGAACAAATGGTGCTGGAGGATTTGCTGAAGAAAGGCCACGCGGAACCTGCTAAGAAGATCGGGGCAGGAGTCGAAGCATTCGAGATACGCAACCACCCGGTGTGGCAAAGCCGCTGCTTCTTTATCCGCAGGATCGATGGATCCTCGGATGACTTCAGCTTCCGCAAGTGTGTGGACAACATACTGCCTCTCCCTGAGGACATGAAGGTCGGCAACGGCAAGAAGTCTGGTGGCCACCACAAGGGTGGCGGTGGCGGCGGCGGGGGTAGGGGAGGAGGCCGTGGCCGAGGCGGCTGGCGTGGTGGCCGTGGCCGGGGCAGGAGGGGAGGGTAGGATCTTAATTCTTAACAGGCCCTGCAATTTTGCCCGGTTAATAAGACACTGGTGGCCGTGGACACGAAGGCGTTTATTATGTGACTGTCCTGAAAGACCGATGCCCACCTTACAACTGATCCACGCCGAGTGCTTGCCGCGTGCTGTTCTTAATTTGTGCCTTATTTTTCTTCTTGTCAGCTGCTCGTGTACGTTGCTTTAGGCCATCCGGTCTGTTCGCTGCTGGTCTGGAATGAAGGATAGATAGGATTACACTTGCACAGTCATAGATGCGCTTGGCATTCGGCACCGAGACCAAAAGGCCACCTTCTCTGGAAAGTAGGCACGCAGACGCTTTTGCCAAAAGCAGCGCCTCCTTGTTGCGTGCTCGTCGTCATCAACCTCCCGAAAGCAACTTCATTGCCGCTTTTGGAAGGGAGGGAGTGAGGGACCCAGCCAAGGATATGCCACCCATCTGGTGTCATGCGCCCGAGCCAGATGTGACGTCGCAGCCGGGACGACGAGCGATGTGCAACGCAACAGGATGGGGGCCTGGCTGCCAGCGGAGCGGATAAAGTTTCACCGACTTATTTGGCCTTTTCCGGCATAGATTAGTCAAATTTGATGATTTTTGCTACTCTCTAAAATAGATTTTATTAAAAAGAGTAAGGTACTCCAACAGATTAGTTGAAGGGTGACATGCAAGTGTAGAAATAAAAAAACAGCAGACATTGATTGATCTACATTGAACAAAACGATGAATCGCACATGGCAGGTTTCCATTAATTATCGTGTATTCAATTAGTTTACTGATTTTTCAAACGATTTAGAGCTAGTTTGAAAACTTTATTTTTCTAATAGACTCCTATTTCCCCAATAAAAATTAAACTAGTTTCCCTTAAAAATGAAAATCCCTTAAAATATGGTTCTCAAACTAGTTCTTAATAGGGATGGGTAAAAATGTAGAAACCGTCTATAAAAAAAATCGTGTCTTCACGTGGATCCTGGAAGCAACTCCAGTAGTTCTCTAAAAAACTTCCTAAATCAATAATTTAGGTAGTTAACATGAAAACGATTCTCCAACAGTTCTCTAAATGAACTTTCTAAATTTAACAACTTGTCATCTAACCTCATTTTCTCTCTACATTTGGCAACCATTTAACAACTCCCTAAACAAAAATGTTGACTGCATTATATAGTTTTTGTGACTTATTTTTTATATGGATAGATACAAAACAAAATTACAACCTATATTTAGAGAACTATTGGAGAACTCATATTTTTTTACTCCAAAAGCCATTTAGCAACTTCTTAAATCTGTGATTTAGAGAGCTAAAATTTACATAACTATTGGAGTTGCTCTAAGAAAGGAAACAAGTTTGTCTCTATCAAGACAGGCTAAGGGAGCGTTTGGCAGATGCGAGGTGCAAATAGTCAAAGGTGTATGAATAGGATTTCGAGAAGCATTTTTAGGATTTGAAATTTTCTCCCCCTGTTTCAAATGCTTTTCCTTTGACTAAACAAAACTCCCCCTCAATGAAATTCCCCTCTTAGTGTTCAAGAGGGTTTTTACAATTTGAAAGAAGATCAAATATTTTAGATACTAATTTTTTAAAAAAACTCCTCCTTAAAATATAAATACCAATTGAGATAGAATTTCTTAGAGGAATACTAATTTGAAGGATACCAATTGAAAACATTAAAAAAAACTTTGTTTCGAAATTTTTTGCAAATAGTCAAAGGTGTATGAATAGGATTTCGAGAAGCATTTTTAGGATTTGAAATTTTCTCCCCCTGTTTCAAATGCTTTTCCTTTGACTAAACAAAACTCCCCCTTAATGAAATTCCCCTCTTAGTGTTCAAGAGGGTTTTTACAATTTGAAAGAAGATCAAATATTTTAGATACTAATTTTTTAAAAAAACTCCTCCTTAAAATATAAATACCAATTGAGATAGAATTTCTTAGAGGAATACTAATTTGAAGGATACCAATTGAAAACATTAAAAAAAACTTTGTTTCGAAATTTTTTGCAAATAGTCAAAGGTGTATGAATAGGATTTCGAGAAGCATTTTTAGGATTTGAAATTTTCTCCCCCTGTTTCAAATGTTTTTCCTTTGACTAAACAAAACTCCCCCTTAATGAAATTCTCCTCTTAGTGTTTAAGAGGGTTTTTACAATTTGAAAGAAGATCAAATATTTTAGATACTAATTTTTTAAAAAAACTCCTCCTTAAAATATAAATACCAATTGAGATAGAATTTCTTAGAGGAATACTAATTTGAAGGATACCAATTGAAAACATTAAAAAAAAACTTTGTTTCGATTTTTTTTGAAATTGGCATGATGGTGTGATCCTTTTGCTTTGGGCTAATACTCTCTCCCCATTTAGCATTAATCGCCAAAAACGGAGTCTTTAGAACCCTTTTACTTTCTCCCCAATGGTACAAATAAATATGCGTGAAGATTATACCAAAGTGGAGAGCGATGCGGAGTGACGACGAAGGGTAAATAATACCGATAGAGTGGAGTGGAAGCCTTGTCGTCGTTGAGTACTCCATTTCCCTTTCAATCTATGACTTAGCATAAGAATTTACTTGAAAGCGCATTAGTCATAGCACATGAAGGAAATATGATCAAAGGTACATAAATGAGCTATGTGTGCAAAGTGTCAAGCAAAATTCCGAGAATCAAGAATGTTTAGCTCATTCCTAAGTTTGGTAAAAGTTTTTTCATTTAGTGGTTTGGTAAAGATATCGGCTAATTGTTCTTTGGTGCTAACATAAGCAATCTCGATATCCCCCTTTGTTGGTGATCCCTCAAAAAGTGATACCGAATGGCTATGTGCTTAGTGCGGCTGTGTTCAACGGGATTATCCGCCATGCGGATTGCACTCTCATTATCACATAGGAGAGGGACTTTGGTTAATTTGTAACCATAGTCCCTAAGGGTTTGCCTCATCCAAAGCAATTGCACGCAACAATGGCCTACGGCAATGTACTCGGCTTCGGCGGTAGAAAGAGCTACTGAGTTTTGTTTCTTTGAAGCCCAAGACACCAGGGATCTTCCCAAGAACTGACAAGTCCCTTATGTGCTCTTTCTATCAATTTTACACCCTGCTCAATCAGTATTTGAGTAACCTATTAAATCAAAAGTGGATCCCTTGGGGTACCAAAGACCAAACTTAGGTGTATGAACTAAATATCTCAAGATTCTTTTCACGGCCCTAAGGTGAACTTCCTTAGGATCGGCTTGAAATCTTGCACACATGCATACAGAAAGCATAATATCTGGTCGAGATGCACATAAATAGAGTAGAGATCCTATCATCGATTGGTATTGAAAGTCGCCTAGAGGGGGGGTGGATAGGCGAAACCTGAAAATTAAAACTTTATCCCCCAACTAGATCCTTTGATTAGTGGTTAGAACAAGATGAACAAATATCGGAGTATAAAAACTAAGTCCTTTGCTTGTAACCAAAGTTGCTTTGAAATAATGCGGAATTGATAAACAATATAACTACTAGATATATGGATAGTAAAGCAAGAAGGCTTAGATGAGAAGAGCAATAAGTAAAGTTCTTTCTTGCGGAGTGTTGCTTCACTAAATGAGAATTTAACTTGAAGCAACACCAAATGATATGAGCAAAGAATAGTGCAAGAGAACTTAGAGTAAGGGAAAGCAAACAAATCACAAGCAAAAACACAATGAACACGGGTGATTTGTTTTACCGAGGTTCGGCCCTCGAAGGCCTAGTCCCCGTTGAGGAGTCCACTTAAGGACGGGTCTTTTTCAACCCTTTCCCTCTCTCCCGATCACACAAGGATCGGCGAGCTCTTCTTCTTCTCAAGGATCGCTCTCGATCCCACAAGGACCACCACACTCTTTGGTGTCTCTTGCTAGCTTTTACAAGCCTCCAATACTTTGGAGGAAGTTTGAATGGGAGTCAAAACTCCACGCGCAAATGAACACAAGAATGTAGCACACACTATCTCTCAATGAATCTCACAAGGCACTAGAGCTAAACTCACACGAGAAGCTCTCTATTGCTTGCTCTCTCTTTTGTGGCACTTGTGTTGGTTGTAGTGGTCTAGATCTTGTGTATAGGATGGATCAATGAATATATGTGGTTGGGAGGGCTTGAGTATGTCAACTATGTGACTTGGAATGTTGCTTGGACTCCCACACCTTGAAGTGGCCGGTTGGGGTGGTATTTATAGCCACCATCCAATTTTGTAGCCGTTGGAGAAGTTGCTGGCGATGGGTGCACCGGACAGTCCGGTGCACACCGGACATGTCCGGTGCGCCAGCCACGTCATCCTATCCGTTGAGATTGGAGCTGGTCGACCGTTGGAGGCTTTGTCCTCATGTGGCACCGGACAGTCCGGTGCAGCACCGGACAGTCCGGTGCAGCACCGGACAGTCCGGTGCCCCTCTGACTTCTGCTCTGACATTCTGAATTCAACTGTACACTTTGCAGAGTCGACCGTTGCGCGCAGATGACCGTTGCTCTGCTGGCGCACCGGACAGTCCGGTGTACACCGGACAGTCCGGTGAATTTTAGCGGAGCGGCCTTCCATTTTCCCGAAGCTGGCCAGTTCAGAGCCGCTTCACTCTGGAGCACCGGACACTGTCCGGTGGTGCACCGGACAGTCCGGTGAATTATAGTGGGCTGCGCCTGAGAAACCCGAAGGTGAAGAGTTCGAAGGCAATCCTCCCTGGTGCACCGGACACTGTCCGGTGGTGCACCGGACAGTCCGGTGAATTATAGTGGGCTGCGCCTGAGAAACCCGAAGGTGAAGAGTTCGAAGGCAATCCTCCCTGGTGCACCGGACACTGTCCGGTGGTGCACCGGACACTGTCTGGTGCCACACCGGACAGTCCGGTGTGTCAGACCAGGGAGCACTTCGGTTTCTCTTTGCTCCTTTCTTTTGAACCATGTCTTGTTCTTTTTATTGGTTTTGTGTTGAATCTTTGGCACCTGTAGAACATGTAATCTAGAGCAAACTAATTAGTCCAATTGTTTGTGTTGGACATTCAACCACCAAAATCATTTAGGAAAAGGTTTAAAGCCTATTTCCCTTTCAATCTCCCCCTTTTTGGTGATTGATGCCAACACAAACCAAAGCAAATATATAAGAGAATAATTGAACTAGTTTGCATAAGGTGAGTGCAAAGATTGCTTGGAATTACACCAATATTCTTTTCATAAAGTATGCATGGATGCTTTTCTTTCTTATTTAACATTTTGGACCACTCTTGCACCACATGTTTTGTTTTGCAAATTCTTTTGTAAAATCTTTCCAAAGTTATTTTGCAAATAGTCAAAGGTAAATGAATAAGAATTTTGAGAAGCATTCATAAGATTTGAAATTTTCTCCCCCTGTTTCAAATGCTTTTCCTTTGACTAAACAAAAACTCCCCCTAGATGAAATCCTCCTCTTAGTGTTCAAGAGGGTTTTGATATAACATTTTGAAATACTACTTTCTCCCCCTTTTGAACATAATAGGATATCAAATGAAAATATTCAACACTTAAGTTTTTGAAATTAGTGGTGGTGCGGTCGTCCTTTTGCTTTGGGCTCTTATTCTCTCCCCCTTTGGCATGAATCGCCAAAAACGAAATCATTAGAGCCCTTTCTATAAGTTGTCTCCCCTTTGGCAAATAATATATGAGAGAAAGATTATACCAATGGAGAGCTAGTGTGGAGTGATGGCGAAGGATAAATAGTACCGATAGAGTTGAGTGGAAGCCTTGTCTTCGCCAAAGACTCTATTTCCCTTTCAATCTACGACTTAGTATAGAAATATACTTGGAAACATATTAGTCGTAGTCATGGTACGAGAATAATAAAATATATGCATTTGTACCAAAATGAAAGAGATATGATTAAAAGATATGTCAATTAAACATGATCATAGTTCTATACAATATAGATTTTTGCCCCTAAATATGTGTGATGCTCATGACAGATTATGCACTTATGAAAGCATGTTGCAAACATTTTAAGCATTTTCCTTTAAAGATTTCAAAGAGACTTAAGGACCATCCACCTTTGGAACAAAGGTAGCTTATCCTCGTTACAAGGTTAAGCTTTAAGCTCTTTGACAATAAAACCACTTCATCTAGTTTTAACAAAGATGCAATAGTGCATGAGTGAAATTTTAAGAGGTTAAACTAGGTATGAAGCAGGGATAAATGCAAAGGACATGCTTTCTCTTCCTTTTATACAAGATATGCAAAGAGTGTATATAAGAGGAAGATTTAGGTACATATGTAAGTGATAGGAATTAGTTTTACCCTTTTTGTACCTTTACTTGTAGACGCTCTCTCCATTGTGCTTATGTCCTTGGTCTTGTTTGCTTAAGACCTATGCTTAATGACAGTGTGTGAAAACATTTTGCACAAGAGAGAGTTCTTACAACTAGTGATCCTTTTTCTAAGACATTGTTAACATATATCAAGTGGATCACAAATTGCATAAATGAATCATGAATTCTCCTTTTAACTTAGTGCATATCAAGAGAGATATCGATTTGAAAGAGTATGAGGCACCAAGTGTCATTTGATGTTATTCTATGATCAAACAAACACTGGATGGGATCAAGAGAGTAACATATTGGCATATGAATTAAGCTTAATATGGGAGAATCCAATAAGCATGCTACTTTAGCAATGAAAGCAACAATCCTTGATAAAAGCGACATTATTTTTAACAAGTTGGATTGATGTGTAGTAGCATACAATATGAGAGACATTATTCTCATGCAAGAGACTATATGAAATTATTAAGATAAGGCAATAGTCTCAACATAATCAAAATATAATGATGGACTCCCCCTAAAGATATGCATTAAGTAATTGAGAGAATTGATTTCAATGCATTCTATTTTATGGACATAAAGAGAGAATCATTATACATCTTGATCAAGGCTCATAAATTTAGCAATGAACAACTTGAGCCTGGTAATCTCATAAATAAAAAAAAAGATTTAGAATGCTTACAACCACACCATTGATTGTTGTGAGGACCTTATTATCCAAGTAGGTGTTGTTGTCCTTGATGTTCTTCCCTTTTCATTTGAGTGCCTCCCCCTTTGAAGTTGTCTCTTTTTCCTTTCATACTCATTGAAAATACTCAAGAGAGATGTTAATGGCGCAAGGGAGTATATGGCGAAGGATGATTTCTTTAGATAACTAATATACACAATTCATCATCCACAAGTCACATAGACATGAAGTAAAATCCTTAATATTAGTGCACACCATAAGAAAAGAGGGATATGCACCTCTTAAACGTTTTGACTAATCATAGGAAATTTTACTTCTTCATATTGAATTTTAACATCATAACTTTTAGAAGCAAATCAATATGAAAACAAATATAGCAAAGGCATGAATTAGATTCTAATGGACAAGTGCATTTATGAGAATGTGATTGAATGCACATCAAGACGAATTTAGTCCAATAAAGAATCTATTCTTCAAGAATGATAATTAAGAGTGAATAATTATTGAATGGAACTATATTAAAGAGATGAGTTCCCACACCTTTGCTTTTACCTTTCTTCCTTTTGGGTGAAGATCAACCCTTTGAGGCTTGTGGCATTAAACTTGCACTTACTCTCTTGTCGATTTTCATAAGTAAGCTCAAGTGAAAAGTTAATGGCAACACAAGCACTAGTTTCCCTTTTTGTAATCATTTGATAAGGAATGAAAAAACTAGATTACTAAAAGCATGGAAACTTCATAGCATGAACTAGATTATCCATAGAAGATATTATGCTCAATTTTAACTCATAAAACAAGCATAACCAATCCTTTAAGATCATGGGAATAAATCTAATTCATGATATGGAAAGCGATAAATGTAGAAGAATCATATCCAATTTAAGCAATAAGACATACAACATAAATTAATGGATTGATTTTTCTTGTCATGATAAATTACGCATCTCCAAAGAGAAATTTATTTCTATAAGTGAGACTACTTAAATTACTTAGATAAAAAAACATTAGTCTCACTTTTCTAGCTATAGAGAGAATTTTCCTTTTATAAGTGTCCTAAGTATTTGAATTCCTTACATGACACTTTATTCTTTTAAGAACATGAAATATTTCTCTATATCTAGAACATGGCAAAAATAGAATAATTAATGTAAACCATGCCATGGGAAATAGCAACAATTTTAAAGCATGTAGATTGTCATAATATAGAAATGAGGAATATGCAATCTACCATATGAGAGGAATTTCTTCAAAGAATGGTGACGTAAATTTAAAAACATCTTAAGTGCTTCCTTTTTCTATGTGACTACACAAGACACATGAGAAATGATAAGTTAAGACACTTGCACTTAAAAGCATAGGTGTTACCATCCTTTGACATTCCTCCATGTTGTAGGCCTTGATTTTCCGTACATGATGATTCTTTAATTCCTACAACATCAATATCTTCCCCGAGATGATATGGGTTTTGAATACAATAAATTGAAGTAACCTTGGGTCAATCTTGAATATGTAGATCATTTGAAGATTGATAGCTTGAGTTGATAAGAATTGAATTAACTCCCTCAAGCACCTCAAGGCATCATACCATCTCTTTCTCCTACAAAGCTTGTCAAGCACATTTTGGTACCCATCGCTTGATGGGTCCGTTAAGGTTAGTAAACAAAGATCTAGGAACCCAAGTGTCCTTTGTGCTAGCGCTTGGTAAACTCGTTACCCTTCTAGCACAAGTTGCAATCTTGGGTTGCCTAGTTATATATGAATCAAATGACAAGTTAGGAGTGGGATTTTTACCCATGGGACAATCCTTGCATAGATGTCCCTTTTCCGGCATGTGTAGCATAGGCGTTTTTGAAGTCTTGAAGATTTCTTCTTTCCTTGTTTGTTGCCTGCTACATGGTTAGTAAAAACTTTCTTTTCTAACCCTATGCCTCTTTGTTTTAAATAGGGACAAGATTTGATTAAGTGTCCCTTCTTTGAGCATTTAAAACAAAGTCTATCATCCTTGTTAATAATCAAGCCATTTTTAATGTAGGGACAAGACCTAATCAAGTGTCCCTCTTCAAAGCATTCACTACACTTCTTATTTTTCATAGTGTGAAGTGTGGCTTGATCATTACCTTGGATGTTACCTTTTATGGAGGCATGGTTGAGGCTTTTGAAAGAGGTATTGATTTTCTTCTTTTGCTTCCTCTTCCTGGTAATCCTCAAGTCCTTGACATTTTCTTCAAGGGATGTAGTGCATGCCACGGTTGTACCCGTCTCAAGCTTCTTCACCATGTGATCACGGTTATCTTGAGAAGGTTGAGCGATGCATTTCCCTTTAAGTTGTGTCAAGCTCATCTTTAGCCTCTCATTTTCTTCTTTGAGCTTTTGATATGTATCATCATTTGTTCCTGCAAATTTTAGCTCAAAAGAAGATTTGCTTGTCGACGGACAACAAGCATTAGCACATGGTAATATAGTATCAATATGAACACATGTGCAAGAGTGAGGTTGTTGGAATTTTAAGTTTTCTATTACAACCTCATGAGCAATGTTTAATATGATATGATCATCACTAAGATTTTCATGATAACATAGAAGCATATCATATTTTTTTTGAAAAGCTAGATTTTCAATTTTTAGCTTTTCTACTCGGTCCTTAAGCAAGGTATTCCTATTTACTAATTGAGCGATACAATGTAAAGCGTTATCTTGCTCAATTGAAATAGTTTCATACCTTTGGACCAAACCATCATGAGAGCACTTTAGCTCCTCATGTTCTTTAGTCAACTCGTCAAAGCATTGCATCTTCATGGAGAGAATACTTTCTAGCCTTTGACGAGCTTCGCCTTGCTCTCTCGCTCTTTCTAGAAGTTTGAGCATGACCGCCTTATCTTCTTGGCTTAGGCGAGCGTAGAGTTGCACAAAGCTTCTTTCTTCCTCCTCATCCTCATTTGTACTTCCGCTATCATTTGCATTAGCCACACAACATATGTGGGAATCAAAATGGGAAGACAAACCTTTTGGAGAGGTGGATTCATCGTTTGGTCTCCATCGTTCATTTTCCTCTTCTTCCTTGCAAGGGTTAGTATCACAAGAACTAAAGGAAGTAGAAGCATCAAATGAACTATCATGTTTGGACTCATCAAATTTGCTTCTAATTCTAGTCCAAATATCATGTGCATCATGAATGGATTCGTCATAATTTGATATGAAGGCACGATAATCTTCTTTGCTAAGAGAATTAGCTAAGATGTCAAAAGCTAGATAGTTTAAGCGATAACATCTTTGATCTTCCTCGGAATCAATTTTTCCATTAAAACTAGAGGGAAAAATACTCTTGTCAATAATTTGTTCTAATCGTGGATCTATGGTTCTAAAAGCATTTAGCACACTACTAGACCATGAATCATAATTAGAACAATCAGAAAATAATATCTCAAGAGTTACCTCCTTCCGAGTTGTGTTCTCCTGGGTCTTCTTGTTCTTTTGGGATCTTTTCCGAGCCATCACTTCGAGTTGTTAGACTCAAGATGAAGTGCCTAGCTCTGATACCAATTGAAAGTCGCCTAGAGGGGGGGTGGATAGGCGAAACCTGAAAATTAAAACTTTATCCCCCAACTAGATCCTTTGATTAGTGGTTAGAACAAGATGAACAAATATCGGAGTATAAAAACTAAGTCCTTTGCTTGTAACCAAAGTTGCTTTGAAATAATGCGGAATTGATAAACAATATAACTACTAGATATATGGATAGTAAAGCAAGAAGGCTTAGATGAGAAGAGCAATAAGTAAAGTTCTTTCTTGCGGAGTGTTGCTTCACTAAATGAGAATTTAACTTGAAGCAACACCAAATGATATGAGCAAAGAATAGTGCAAGAGAACTTAGAGTAAGGGAAAGCAAACAAATCACAAGCAAAAACACAATGAACACGGGTGATTTGTTTTACCGAGGTTCGGCCCTCGAAGGCCTAGTCCCCGTTGAGGAGTCCACTTAAGGACGGGTCTTTTTTAACCCTTTCCCTCTCTCCCGATCACACAAGGATCGGCGAGCTCTTCTTCTTCTCAAGGATCGCTCTCGATCCCACAAGGACCACCACACTCTTTGGTGTCTCTTGCTAGCTTTTACAAGCCTCCAATACTTTGGAGGAAGTTTGAATGGGAGTCAAAACTCCACGCGCAAATGAACACAAGAATGTAGCACACACTATCTCTCAATGAATCTCACAAGGCACTAGAGCTAAACTCACACGAGAAGCTCTCTATTGCTTGCTCTCTCTTTTGTGGCACTTGTGTTGGTTGTAGTGGTCTAGATCTTGTGTATAGGATGGATCAATGAATATATGTGGTTGGGAGGGCTTGAGTATGTCAACTATGTGACTTGGAATGTTGCTTGGACTCCCACACCTTGAAGTGGCCGGTTGGGGTGGTATTTATAGCCACCATCCAATTTTGTAGCCGTTGGAGAAGTTGCTGGCGATGGGTGCACCGGACAGTCCGGTGCACACCGGACATGTCCGGTGCGCCAGCCACGTCATCCTATCCGTTGAGATTGGAGCTGGTCGACCGTTGGAGGCTTTGTCCTCATGTGGCACCGGACAGTCCGGTGCAGCACCGGACAGTCCGGTGCCCCTCTGACTTCTGCTCTGACATTCTGAATTCAACTGTACACTTTGCAGAGTCGACCGTTGCGCGCAGATGACCGTTGCTCTGCTGGCGCACCGGACAGTCCGGTGTACACCGGACAGTCCGGTGAATTTTAGCGGAGCGGCCTTCCATTTTCCCGAAGCTGGCCAGTTCAGAGCCGCTTCACTCTGGAGCACCGGACACTGTCCGGTGGTGCACCGGACAGTCCGGTGAATTATAGTGGGCTGCGCCTGAGAAACCCGAAGGTGAAGAGTTCGAAGGCAATCCTCCCTGGTGCACCGGACACTGTCCGGTGGTGCACCGGACAGTCCGGTGAATTATAGTGGGCTGCGCCTGAGAAACCCGAAGGTGAAGAGTTCGAAGGCAATCCTCCCTGGTGCACCGGACACTGTCCGGTGGTGCACCGGACACTGTCTGGTGCCACACCGGACAGTCCGGTGTGTCAGACCAGGGAGCACTTCGGTTTCTCTTTGCTCCTTTCTTTTGAACCATGTCTTGTTCTTTTTATTGGTTTTGTGTTGAATCTTTGGCACCTGTAGAACATGTAATCTAGAGCAAACTAATTAGTCCAATTGTTTGTGTTGGACATTCAACCACCAAAATCATTTAGGAAAAGGTTTAAAGCCTATTTCCCTTTCAGGTATACCTTTTGATCTACGGATTTACCTCCTGTGTCGAGGTCGAGATGCCCATTGGTTCCCATGGGTGTCTTGATGGGCTTGGCATCCTTCATTCCAAACTTAGTGAGTATGTCTTGAATGTACTTCGTTTGGCTGATGAAGGTGCCCTCTTGGAGTTGCTTCACTTGAAATCCTAGGAAATACTTCAACTCCCCCATCATAGACATCTCAAATTTTTGAATCATAATCCTACTAAACTCTTCACAAGTAGATTTGTTAGTAGACCCAAATATGATATCATCAACATAAATTTGGCATACAAACAAATCATTTGCAATGGTTTTAGTAGAGAGTGTAGGATCGGCTTTACCGACTTTGAAGCCATTAGTGATTAGGAAATCTCTTAGGCATTCATACCATGCTCTTGGGGCTTGCTTGAGCCCATAAAGCGCCTTAGAGAGTTTGTAAACATGATTAGGGTACTCAATATCTTCAAAGCCGGAATGTTGCTCAACATAGACCTCTTCCTTGATTGGTCCATTGAGGAAGGCACTTTTCACGTCCATTTGGTAAAGCTTAAAGCCATGGTAAGTAGCATAGGCAAGTAATATACGAATTGACTCAAGCCTAGCTACAGGTGCATAGGTTTCACCGAAATCCAAACCTTCGACTTGTGAATATCCCTTGGCCACAAGTCGGGCTTTGTTCCTTGTCACCACACCATGCTCATCTTGCTTGTTGCGGAATACCCACTTGGTTCCTACAAAATTTTGGTTAGGGCGTAGAACTAAATGCCATACCTCATTTCTCGTGAAGTTGTTGAGTTTCTCTTGCATTGCCAACACCCAATCCGAATCCCTTAATGTGTCTTCCACCCTGTCAATAGAAGACACAAAAGAGTAATGCTCACAAAAATGTGCGACACAAGATCGAGTGGTTACCCCCTTATGAATATCGCCGAGGATGGAGTTCACGGGGTGATCTCGTTGTATCGCTTGGTGGACTCTTGGGTGAGGCGGTCTTTGACCCTGATCATCTTCCTTGTCTTGATCATTGGCATCTCCCCCTTCATCATTGCCCTTCTCTTGAGGTGGCTCTTCTTGATCTTCATTTTCATCATCTTGAGCTTGATCCTCATCTTGAGTTGGTGGAGATGCTTGCATGGAAGATGACGGTTGATCTTGTGCTTGTGTGGGCTCTTCGGATTCCTTAGGACACACATCCCTAATGGACATGTTCCTTAGCGCAACACATGGAGCTTCTTCATCATCTAGCTCATCAAGATCAACTTGCTCTACTTGAGAGCCATTAGTCTCATCAAACACAATGTCACAAGAAACTTTAACTAGTCCAGTGGACTTGTTAAAGACTCTATATGCCCTTGTGTTTGAGTCATAACCAAGTAAAAAGCCTTCTATAGCCTTAGGAGCAAATTTAGATTTTCTACCTTTTTTAACAAGAATAAAACATTTGCTTCCAAAGACTCTAAAATATGAAACATTGAGCTTTTTACCGGTGAGGAGTTCATAGGATGTCTTCTTGAGGATTCGGTGAAGGTATAGTCGGTTGATGGCGTAGCAAGCGGTGTTGATTGCTTCCGCCCAAAACCGGTCCGAAGTCTTGTACTCATCAAGCATGGTCCTCGCCATGTCAAGTAGAGTTCTATTCTTCCTCTCCACTACACCATTTTGTTGAGGTGTGTAGGGAGAAGAGAACTCATGCTTGATGCCTTCCTCCTCAAGAAAGCCTTCTATTTGAGAGTTCTTGAACTCCGTTCCATTGTCGCTTCTAATCTTTTTGATCCTTAAGCCGAACTCATTTTGAGCCCGTCTCAAGAATCCCTTTAAGGTTTCTTGGGTTTGTGATTTTTCCTGCAAAAAGAACACCCAAGTGAAGCGAGAATAAGCATCCACAATTACAAGACAATACTTACTCCCGCCGATGCTTATGTAAGCGATTGGGCCGAATAGATCCATGTGGAGTAGCTCAAGCGGCCTGTCGGTCGTCATGATGTTCTTGTGTGGATGGTGAACACCAACTTGCTTCCCTGCTTGACATGCGCTACAAACCCTGTCTTTCTCAAAATGAACATTGGTTAGTCCAAAAATGTGTTCTCCCTTTAGAAGCTTGTGAAGATTCTTTATCCCAACGAGAGCTAGTCGGCGATGCCAGAGCCAACCCATATTAGTCTTAGCAATTAAGCAAGTATCGAGTTCAGCTCTATTAAAATCAACTAAGTATAGCTGACCCTCTAATACTCCCTTAAATGCTACTGAATAATCACTTCTTCTAAAGACAGTAACACTTATATCCGTAAAAAGACAGTTGTAACCCATTTTGCATAATTGAGAAACAGAAAGCAAATTGTAATCTAAAGAATCTACATTGGAAATAGAATGGTCAGGAGATATAGCAATTTTACCAAGTCCTTTGACCAAACCTTGGTTTCCATCCCCGAATGTGATAGCTCTTTGGGGATCATTGTTTTTCTCATAGGAGGAGAACATTTTTTATTCCCTGTCATGTGGTTTGTGCACCCGCTATCAATGATCCAACTTGAGCCCCCGGATGCATAAACCTACAAAACAAGTTTAGGCCTTGTTCTTAGGTACCCAAACGGTCTTGGGTCCTTTGACATTAGAAACAAGCACCTTGGGTACCCAAACACAAGTCTTGGAGCCCTTGTGTTTGCCCCCAACATATTTGGCAACTACTTTGCCTGATTTGTTAGTTAAAACATAAGAAGCATCAAAAGTCTTAAATGAAACATTATGTTTATTTGATGCAATAGGAGATTTCTTTTTAGACAATTTAACATGGGTTGATTGCCTAGAGCTAGAAGCCTCATTTTTATACATAAAAGCATAATGTGAAACATTATGAGGTTTGCTAGCCTGAATTCTCCTTATTTTGTGCTCAGGATAACCAGCAGGATATAAAATATAGCCCTCGTTATCCTGTGCCATGGGAGCCTTGCCCTTAACAAAATTGGACAATCTCTTAGGGGCATTAAGCT
Source organism: Zea mays (assembly GCF_902167145.1). Lineage (NCBI taxonomy): Eukaryota > Viridiplantae > Streptophyta > Magnoliopsida > Poales > Poaceae > Zea > Zea mays. The sequence goes on along the minus strand of NC_050104.1, from coordinate 156,336,283 downwards.
TGACATTTTCTCCCTGTTGGAAGCCAATGCCATCCTTAAAGTCAGGGCGTCTCCCAATATAGAGCATGCTTCTAGCAAGTTTAAACTTTTCATTTTCTATCTCATGCTCATTAATTTTGCTAGTTAGTGAAAGGGAAATGTGCCCTTGGGCCATTTCTAAATATTTTGGTGATTTAGTGTCCAACACAAGTGCCTAAGTGTAAATGGTGGACAAAGTACAAATCAAGTATAAAGGTATGTTTCTCAAACTTAGTACATTGTTTTAGAGACTAATGTATTGTGTCTAGGTGCTGGAAACAGGAAAAATCAAGTTGAAATTAAAGATGGCTTTGTTCTGCCATAGTCAGCTCTGTCTGGGTGCACCGGACTGTCCGGTGGTGCACCGGACAGTGTCCGGTGCGCTAGGCTGACTCAGGCGAACTTGCCGCTCTCGGGAAGTGATTAACGGCGTACGACTATAATTCACCGGACTGTCCGGTGTGCACCGGACTGTCCAGTGAGCCAACGGTCGGCCGCGCGATCCGCGCGAGACACGTGGCCGAGCCAACGATCGGAAGGGGGCACCGGACTGTCCGGTGTGCACCGGACAGTGTCTGGTGCGCCAACGGCTCCAAAGCGCCAACGGTCGGCTTCGCCAAAGAAGGAAAGAAATCTGCACCGGACAGTGTCCGGTGGTGCACCGGACTGTTCGGTGCGCCAGGCGACAAAAGGCAAGAATTGCCTTCCTGGAATGCTCTCAACGGCTCCTAGCTGCCTTGGGGCTATAAAAGGGACCCCTAGGCGCATGGAGGAGTACATCAAGCATTCTCTAAGCATTCCTAAGCACCAAGACTTCGATTCCGCGCATTTGATTCTTTGTGATAGCAACTAGAGCTTCATTTGAGTTGTGTACTCACTGGGTTGTGTTGTGAACTCTTGTTGCGACTTGTGTGCGTGTTGATACTCTGATTTCGTGTCTTGTGTGCGTTGCTCATCCCTCCCTTACTCCATGCTTCTTTGTGAACATCAAAGTGTAAGGGTGAGAGGCTCCAAGTTGTGGAGATTCCTCGCAAACGGGATATAGTAAAGCAAAGCAAAACACCGTGGTATTCAAGTGGGTCTTTGGACCGCTTGAGAGGGGTTGATTGCAACCCTCGTCCGTTGGGACGCCACAACGTGGAGTAGGCAAGTGTTGAACTTGGCCGAACCACGGGATAAACCACTGTGTCTATCTGTGATTGATCTTCTTGTGGTTATCGTGTCTTGTAAAGACTCTTCTCTAGCCACTTGGCTTTAATTGTGCTAACTCCTAATCAAATTTTGTGAATTAAGTTTTAAGTTTTTACAGGATCACCTATTCACCCCCCCTCTAGGTGCTCTCAATTGGTATTAGAGTCTTTCTCTTCAAGAAAGGGACTAATCGCCCGAAGAGATGGATCCTAAGGGCAAGGAGATTGTGATCAATGATAAGGAGAAGGAGTCCTTCGTCAACGAGCCTAAAGATGACAAGCCTACAGACTCGGGCTCGGGCCACAAACGAAGAGATGGGAAGAAGAAGAAGACGAGGCGCATCAAGGAGATCGTCTACTACGACGACAGCGACGAGTCCTCTTCTTCCCAAAAGGATGACGACAACAACTACGAGAAAAAGAAGATGGTTAACTCAAACTTCTCTTTCTATTATTCTCGTATTCCGCATAGCTCAAATGCACATTTGCTTTCCATTCCACTTGGTAAACCTCCTCATTTTGATGGAGAGGACTACAGATTTTGGAGTCACAAAATGCGTAGTCACCTGTTCTCTCTCCATCCTAGTATATGGGAGATAGTAGAGAGTGGAATGAAATTTGATAGCTCGGATAGTCCTTTATTTATAAATGAACAGAATCATAAAAATGCACAAGCTACTACTGTGTTGTTAGCCTCATTGTGCAGGGACGAGTACCATAAGGTGAGCGGCTTGGACAATGCCAAGCAGATCTGGGACACCCTCAAGATCTCACATGAGGGGAACGACGTCACCATGCTCACCAAAATGGAGTTGGTGGAAGGCGAACTCGGGAGATTCACAATGATTAGAGGGGAGGAGCCAACACAGACGTACAACAGGCTCAAGACCCTCGTCAACAAGATAAGGAGCTACGAAAGCACGCGATGGACAGACCACGACGTTGTCCGCCTAATGCTAAGGTCCTTTACCGTCCTTGATCCACATCTTGTGAACAACATTCGTGAGAATCCTAGGTACACGAAGATGACGCCCGAGGAGATCCTTGGAAAGTTCGTAAGCGGGCGGATGATGATCAAGGAGGCTAGATGCGTCGATGATGCATTAAATGGCCCAATCCAAGAGCCTCAAACTATTGCTCTCAAGGCAACAAGGAGCAAGGAGGCGCTACCTAGCAAGGTGGCGCAAGTTGAGGCGGCCAGGCTTAATGATGAAGAGATGGCCCTCATCATCAAGCGATTCAAGATGGCGCTAAAGGGTCGCAAGGAGCACCCCAACAAGAACAAGACGAAGGGGAAGCGCTCCTGCTTCAAATGTGGTAAGATTGGTCATTTTATCGCTAACTGTCCCGATAATGATAGTGACCAGGAAAAGAAGAGTGGAAAGTGGGAAAAGAAGAAGAACTACAAGAAGGCGAAGGGCGAGGCACATCTTGGAAAGGAGTGGGATTCGGATTGCTCCTCGTCAGACTCTGACAACGAAGGACTCGCCGCCACCGCCTTCAACAAGTCATCCCTCTTCCTCAACGAGCATCACACTTGCCTCATGGCAAGGGAAAAGAAGGTAAGCACTCGTAATACTAGTACTTATGCTTCTTCAAGTGAGGATGAGTCTAGTGATGATGATGAAATAGATTATACATGTTTATTCAAGGGCCTAGATAGAACCAAGGTTGATAAAATTAATGAATTAATTGATGCCTTGAATGATAAGAATAGGTTATTAGAAAAGCAAGAGGATCTTTTGTATGAAGAGCATGATAAATTTGTTAGTGCACAAAATTCTCTTGCTCTAGAAGTTAAAAGGAATGAAATGCTTTCTTTTGAACTATCTACTTGTCATGAAACCATTTTCTACTTTAAAAGGTGTTAATGATGATTTAAATGCTAAACTAGAAGTAGCTAATAAATCTAACTCTTGTGTAGAACATGTTATGATTTGCAATAGGTGCAAAGATTTTAATGTTGATGCTTGTAGTGAACACCTAGCTTGCATTTCTAAATTAAATGATGAAGTGACTAGTCTTAATGCCCAACTTAAGACTAGCAAGAGTGAATTTGACAAGCTAAAATTTGCAAGGGATGCCTACACGATTGGTAGACACCCCTCAATTAAGGATGGTCTTGGCTTCAAGAGGAAAGTCAAGAACTTAACAAGCCATAAGGTTTCCATCTCCGCCAAGGAGAAAGGGAAGGCCCCTATGGCTAGTAGTGCTCAAAAGAACCATGCCTTCATGTATCATGATAGGAGACATTCTAGAGATGTTTATAGAAGTTATGATGTTTTTGATTCTCATGCTATGGTTGCTTCTAGTTCTTCTATTATGCATGATAGAAATTTAGCTAGGAGAAATGCTATTAATCACATGCCTAGAAGAAATGTTGTTCATGTGCCTAGGAAAACAAATAGTGAACCTTCTACAATTTATCATGCTTTAAATACTTCCTTTGCTATTTGTAGAAAGGATAGGAAGATAGTTGCTAGAAAATTAGGGGCAAAATGCAAGGGAGATAAAACTTGCATTTGGGTCCCTAAGGCCATTTGTACTAACCTTGTAGGACCCAACAAGAGTTGGGTACCTAAGACCCAAGCCTAAACTGCCTTGCAGGTTTATGCATCCGGGGGCTCAAGCTGGATTATCGACAGCGGATGCACAAACCACATGACGGGGGAAAAGAGGATGTTCTCTTCCTACGACAAGAACAAGGATCCCCAAGATTCAATCATATTCGGTGATGGGAACCAAGGCAAGGTGAAAGGGTTAGGAAAAATTGCTATTTCTTCCGAGCACTCTATTTCTAATGTGTTTTTAGTTGAGTCGCTTGGATATAACTTGTTGTCTGTTAGTCAACTTTGCAATATGGGATATAACTGTTTATTCACAAATGTAGATGTGTCTGTCTTTAGAAGAAGTGATGGTTCATTAGCCTTTAACGGTGTACTAGACGACAAACTTTATTTAGTTGATTTTGCAAAAGAGGAGGCCGGTCTAGATGCATGCTTAATTGCTAAGACTAGCATGGGCTGGTTGTGGCATCGCCGCTTAGCACATGTGGGAATGAAGAACCTTCACAAGCTTCTAAAGGGAGAACACGTGATAGGTCTAACTAATGTTACTTTCGAAAAAGATAGACCTTGTGCAGCTTGTCAAGCAGGGAAACAAGTGGGAAGCTCTCATCATGCCAAAAATGTGATGACAACATCAAGACCCCTGGAGTTACTTCATATGGACCTCTTTGGACCCGTCGCCTATCTAAGCATAGGAGGAAGTAAGTATGGTCTTGTTATAGTTGATGATTTTTCCCGCTTCACTTGGGTATTCTTTTTGCAGGATAAATCTGAAACCCAAGGGACCCTTAAGCGCTTCCTAAGGAGAGCTCAAACCGAGTTTGAGCTCAAGGTGAAGAAGATAAGGAGCGACAATGGATCCGAATTCAAGAACCTTCAAGTGGAGGAGTATCTTGAGGAGGAAGGAATCAAGCACGAGTTCTCCGCTCCCTACACACCACAGGAAAATGGTGTGGTAGAGAGGAAGAACAGGACGCTTATAGACATGGCGAGGACGATGCTTGGAGAGTTCAAGACCCCCGAGTGCTTTTGGTCGAAAGCCGTGAACACAGCTTGTCACGCCATCAACCGGGTCTACCTTCATCGCCTGCTCAAGAAGACATCATACGAGCTTCTAACCGGTAACAAACCCAATGTTTCGTATTTCCGAGTTTTTGGAAGTAAATGCTACATTCTAGTGAAGAAGGGTAGGAATTCCAAATTTGCTCCCAAAGCGGTAGAAGGGTTTTTATTAGGTTATGACTCAAATACAAAGGCGTATAGGGTCTTCAACAAATCATCGGGTTTGGTTGAAGTCTCTAGCAATGTTGTATTTGATGAGACTAATGGCTCTCCAAGAGAGCAAGTTGTTGATCTTGATGATGTAGATGAAGAAGACGTTCCAACGGCCGCAATACGCGTCATGGCGATTGGAGATGTGCGGCCACGGGAACAACAGGAGCAAGATCAACCTTCTTCCTCAACAATGGTGCATCCCCCAACTCAAGACGATGAACAGCTTCATCAAGAAGAGGCGTGTGATCAAGGGGGAGCACAAGATGATCATGTAATGGAGGAAGAAGCACAACCGGCACCTCCAACTCAAGTCCGAGCGATGATTCAAAGGGATCATCCCGTCGACCAGATTTTGGGTGACATTAGCAAGGGAGTAACTACTCGGTCTCGATTAGTTAATTTTTGTGAGCATTACTCCTTTGTCTCTTCTATTGAGCCTTTCAGGGTAGAGGAGGCCTTGCAAGATCCGGACTGGGTGTTGGCCATGCGGGAGGAGCTCAACAACTTCAAAAGAAATGAAGTTTGGACACTGGTGCCTCGTCCCAAGCAAAACGTTGTGGGAACCAAGTGGGTGTTCCGCAACAAACAAGACGAGCACGGGGTGGTGACAAGGAATAAGGCACGACTTGTGGCAAAAGGTTATGCCCAAGTCGCAGGTTTGGACTTTGAGGAGACTTTTGCTCCTGTGGCTAGGCTAGAGTCCATTCGTATTTTGCTAGCATATGCCGCTCACCATTCTTTCAGGTTGTTCCAAATGGATGTGAAGAGCGCTTTCCTCAATGGGCCAATCAAGGAGGAGGTGTACGTAGAGCAACCCCCTGGCTTCGAGGATGAACGGTACCCCGACCACGTGTGTAAGCTCTCTAAGGCGCTCTATGGACTTAAGCAAGCCCCAAGAGCATGGTATGAATGCCTTGGAGACTTTTTAACTGCTAATGCTTTCAAGGTTGGGATAGCCGATCCAACTCTTTTTACTAAGACTTGTGATGGTGATCTGTTTGTGTGCCAAATTTATGTTGATGACATAATATTTGGTTCTACTAACCAAAAGTCTTGTGAAGAGTTTAGTAGGGTGATGACTCAAAAGTTCGAGATGTCGATGATGGGCGAGTTAAGCTACTTCCTTGGGTTCCAAGTGAAGCAACTCAAGGATGGGACCTTCATCTCCCAAACGAAGTACACACAAGACTTGATCAAGAGGTTTGGGATGAAGGACGCCAAGCCCGCAAAGACTCCAATGGGAACCGACGGACACACCGACCTCAACAAAGGAGGTAAATCCGTTGATCAAAAGGCATACCGGTCTATGATAGGGTCTTTACTTTATTTATGTGCTAGTAGACCAGATATTATGCTTAGTGTATGCATGTGTGCTAGATTTCAATCCGATCCAAGGGAATGTCACTTAGTGGCGGTGAAGCGAATTCTTAGATATTTGGTCGCTACGCCTTGCTTCGGGATCTGGTATCCAAAGGGGTCTACCTTTGACTTGATTGGATATTCAGACTCCGACTATGCTGGATGTAAGGTCGATAGGAAGAGTACATCGGGGACGTGCCAATTCTTAGGAAGGTCCCTGATGTCGTGGAGTTCTAAGAAACAAACTTCTGTTGCCCTATCCACCGCTGAGGCCGAGTATGTTGCCGCAGGACAGTGTTGCGCGCAACTACTTTGGATGAGGCAAACCCTCAGGGACTTTGGCTACAATCTGAGCAAAGTCCCACTCCTATGTGATAATGAGAGTGCTATCCGCATGGCGGATAATCCTGTTGAACACAGCCGCACAAAGCACATAGACATCCGGCATCACTTTTTGAGAGACCACCAGCAAAAGGGAGGTATCGAAGTGTTTCATGTTAGCTCCGAGAACCAGCTAGCTGATATCCTTACCAAGCCTTTAGATGAGCAGACCTTTTGCAAGTTGCGTAGTGAGCTAAATGTCTTAGATTCGCGGAACTTGGATTGATTTATAGCATACATGTGTTTTATGCATTGATCATGTTCCTTAAGCATTTTGTTGTTTATTTTTGGTGCTCAAGTTGTACAAGCTCTCCCCGGACCTTACAAGTCCATTTGCAAGTGATGCACATATTTAGGGGGAGATGTGTTACAACTTGACTCTTTGGGACTAACCATGTGCTTGAGTTTGCTTGATTTAGTCTCAAAGGTGAATTAAAAGGGAAAAGATGGACTTGGACCATGCGAGACTTCCACTGCACTCCGATGAAAGAGTAACTTATTCCAAGTTCATCTCTATGCTCTTATTGCCTTTTTTACTCTTAGTTGAAGATTTTGGTGAGGCAATAGGGTTAAAGGGACAAAATTGATCCTGTTTTGGTGCTTGATGCCAAAGGGGGAGAAAATAAGGCCAAAGCAAGAAATGGATCAGCTACCACTTGAGAATTTTGAAAAAAATAGAGTTAGAGTTTTTGTTTGTCAAAATACTCTTGTTTGCCTCTTATTGTCAAAAGTTGGTCTCTTGTAGGGAGAATGCTTAATTATGGAAAAAAGGGGGAGTTTTTTAATCCTTGATCAATTTCTCGTGTAATATCTCTCTTTATATTTCAACGAGTGTGTTTGACTTAGAGATAGGAAATTGAGTTTGGTTTGCAAAAACAAACCAAGCGGTGGCAAAGAATGGTCCATATATGTCAAATTTGAATCAAAACAATTTTGAGTTCTCAACTGAATTGATTTTGCACTTGTTCTACTTGCTTTATGTTGTGTTGGCATAAATCACCAAAAAGGGGGAGATTGAAAGGGAAATGTGCCCTTGGGCCATTTCTAAATATTTTGGTGATTTAGTGTCCAACACAAGTGCCTAAGTGTAAATGGTGGACAAAGTACAAATCAAGTATAAAGGTATGTTTCTCAGACTTAGTACATTGTTTTAGAGACTAATGTATTGTGTCTAGGTGCTGGAAACATGAAAAATCAAGTTGAAATTAAAGATGGCTTTGTTCTGCCATAGTCAGCTCTGTCTGGGTGCACCGGACTGTCCGGTGGTGCACCGGACAGTGTCCGGTGGTGCACCGGACAGTGTCCGGTGCGCCAGGCTGACTCAGGCGAATTTGCTGCTCTCGGGAAGTGATTAACGGCGTACGGCTATAATTCACCGGACAGTCCGGTGTGCACCGGACTGTCCGGTGAGCCAACGGTCGGCCGGGCCGCGCGATCCGCGCGAGACACGTGGTCGAGCCAACGGTCGGAAGGGGGCACCGGACTGTCCGGTGTGCACCGAACAGTGTCCGGTGCGCCAACGGCTCCAAAGCGCCAACGGTCGGCTTCGCCAAAGAAGGAAAGAAATCCGCACCGGACAGTGTCCGGTGGTGCACCGTACTGTCCGGTGCACCAGGCGACAGAAGGCAAGAATTGCCTTCCTGGAATGCTCTCAACGGCTCCTAGCTGCCTTGGGGCTATAAAAGGGACCCCTAGGCGCATGGAGGAGTACACCAAGCATTCTCTAAGCATTCCTAAGCACCAAGACTTCGATTCCGCGCATTTGATTCTTTGTGATAGCAACTAGAGCTTCATTTGAGTTGTGTACTCACCGGGTTGTGTTGTGAGCTCTTGTTGCGACTTGTGTGCGTGTTGATACTCTGATTTCGTGTCTTGTGTGCATTGCTCATCCCTCCCTTACTATGTGCTTCTTTGTGAACATCAAAGTGTAAGGGCGAGAGGCTCCAAGTTGTGGAGATTCCTCGCAAACGGGATATAGTAAAGCAAAGCAAAACACTGTGGTATTCAAGTGGGTCTTTGGACCGCTTGAGAGGGGTTGATTGCAACCCTCGTCCGTTGGGACGCCACAACGTGGAGTAGGCAAGTGTTGAACTTGGCCGAACCACGGGATAAACCACTGTGTATATCTGTGATTGATCTTCTTGTGGTTATCGTGTCTTGTAAAGACTCTTCTCTAGCCACTTGGCTTTAATTGTGCTAACTCCTAATCAATTTTTGTGAATTAAGTTTTAAGTTTTTACATGATCACCTATTCACCCCCCTCTAGGTGCTCTCAGTTAGTTGTGCTATGTGATCATTTTATTGTTTAATTAAAGCTAGGTGATCATGAATAGTATCAACATTAATATCTCTACATCTCATGCAAATAGAAACATGATCAACGGTGGATGTAGAGGGTTTGCAAACATTTAATTCATCAATCTTAGCATGTAACATGGCATTCTCATTTCTTAGATTGGAAATAGAAACATTGCAAACATTTAAATCTTTAGCCTTAGACATTAATTTATCATTCTCAATCTTAAGGCTAGAAAGTGATTCATTCAACCTGTCAATCTTAGCAATCAAACTAGCATTATCATTTTTAAGGTTGACAAGAGAATCATCACAAACATTTAATTTCTCAACCTTAGCAATTAATTTGGAATTTTCAATTCTAAGGTTAGAGATAGTGTCATGGCAAATGCTAAGCTCATTAGTTAATTTTTCACATTTTTTCTACTTCCTGAGCATAAGCATTTTTTACTTTAACATGCTTCTTGTTTTCCTTAATAAGGAATTCCTCTTGGCTATCCAAGAGTTCATCCTTCTCATGAATAGCTCCTATCAATTCATTTAATTTTTCTTTTTGTTGCATGTTAAGGTTGGCAAAAAGAGCAAGCAAACTATCTTCATCATCACTAGAGTTATCCTCATCACTAGATGTTGCATATCTAGTGGAGGCTCTAGATTTTACCTTCTTCTTTTTGCCGTCCTTTGCCATGAGGCACTTGTGGCCGATGTTGGGGAAGAGGAGGCCTTTGGTGACGGCGATGTTGGCGGTGTCCTTGTCGGAGGAGGAGTCGCTGGAGCTCTCATCGGAGTCCCATTCCCGACACACATGGGCATCGTCGCCCTTTTCTTGTAGTATCTCTTCTTTTCTTTCCTCCTTCCCTTCTTGTCGTCGCCCCTGTCACTATCACTTGACATAGGACATTTTGCAATAAAATGACTGGGCTTACCACACTTGTAGCAAACTTTCTTGGAGCGAGGCTTGTAATCCTTCCCCCTCCTTTGCTTGAGGATTTGGCGGAAACTCTTGATGATGAGCGCCATCTCCTCATTGTCGAGCTTGGAGGCGTCGATGGGGAGCCTACTTGATGTAGACTCTTCTTTCTTTTCTTCCGTCGCTTTGATTGCGACGGGTTGCACCTCGGGTGTGGAGGTGGCATCTCGCTCGATGATTTGTTTGGAGCCTTTGATCATCAATTCAAAGCTCACAAATTTTCCTATAACCTCCTCGGGAGACATTAGCTTGTATTTAGGATCACCACGAATTAATTGAACTCGTGTAGGGTTAAGAAAAACGAGTGATCTTAGAATAACCTTGACCATTTCATGGTCATCCCACTTGGTGCTCCCGAGGTTGCATACTTGGTTTACCAAGGTCTTGAGCCGGTTGTACATGACTTGTGGCTCCTCCCCTTGGTTGAGCATGAATCGACCGAGCTCCCCATCGATCGTCTCCCGCTTGGTGATCTTGGTCACCTCATCTCTTTCGTGCGTGGTCTTTAGTATGTCCCAAATCTCTTTGGCACTTTTCAACCCTTGCACCTTATTATACTCCTCTTGACTTAGAGAGGCGAGGAGTATAGTAGTGGCTTGGGAGTTGAAGTGCCGGATTTGGTCGACCTCCTCCGAATCGTAGTCCTTGTCCCCTTCCTTCGGTACATGTGCTCCATACTCAACAATATCCCATATGCTTTTGTGGAGTGAGGTTAGGTGATGCCTCATTTTATCACTCCACATAGAATAATCTTCACCGTAAAAAATCGGTGGTTTACCTAATGGGACGGAAAGTAGTGGAGTACGTTTGGAAATGCGAGGATAGCGGAGGGGCATCTTACTATACTTCTTGCGCTCATGGCGCTTAGAAGTGGCGGACGCCGATTCGGAGTCGTAGGTGGAGGGTGACGAAGGGTCAGTCTCGTAGTAGACCACTTTCTTCATCTTCTTTTTCTTGTCACCTCTCCGTTGTGACTTGATGGAGGAGGAGGATTCCTCCTTGTGCTTGTGGCCGGACTCCCTCGAGTGGGTTCTCCCCGAGCTTGCGGACTTGTCGCCGCCAGTCCCAATCTCCCTCTTGGCGGATGCTCCCGACATCACTTCGAGTGGTTAGACTCTAATGAAGTATCGGGCTCCGATACCAATTGAAAGTCGCCTAGAGGGGGGTGAATAGGCAAATCTGAAATTTATAAACTTTAAGCACAACTACAAGTCGAGTTAGCGTTAGAAATATAACCGAGTCCGAAAGAGAGGGCCAAAACAAATCAACCAAAGAAATAGAGCGGATGACACAGTGATTTGTTTTACCGAGGTTCAGTTCTTGCAAACCTACTCCTCGTTGAGGTGGTCACAAAGACCGGGTCTTTTTCAACCCTTTCCCTCTCTCAAGCGGTCACCTAGACTGAGTTAGCTTTTCTCCTTAATCAATGGGTCACTTAGACCCCTCACAAGGACCACCACAACTTGGTGTCTCTTGCTTTGCTTACAAGTTGCTTAAGAACAAGAATGGAGGAAGAAGAAAAGCGATCCAAGCGACAAGAACTCAAATGAACACGAAAATCTCTCTCTCACTAGCCACTAAGTGCTTGGAGTGATTTTGGACTTGGGAGAGGATTTGATCTCTTGTTTGTGTCTTGGAGTGAAGTCTAGAGCTCTTGTATTAAATGCAAATGGCTGAAAACTTGGATCCTTGAAGTGGTGGTGGTTGGGGGTATTTATAGCCCCAACCACCAAACCAACCGTTGAGGTTGGACTGCTGTCGATGGGCGCACCGGACATTGTCCGGTGCGCCAGCCACGTCATCCAACCGTTAGGGTTCTGACGGTTTCGATCGTTGGAGCTCTGACATCTTGGTGCACCGGACAAGCACTATTCACTGTCCGGTGCGCCTCTGGCGCCTGCTCTGACTTCTGCCGCGAACTGTAGCTCTGTCAGGACACTGTGCAGTCGACCGTTGTGCTGATAGATGTTGCTCCGCTTGGTGCACCAGACAGTCCGGTGAATTGTAGCGGAGTGCGCCTGGAGAAACCCGAAGGTGAAGAGTTTGAGGTCGATCCACTCTGGTGCACCGGACACTATCTGGTGCGCCAGACCAGGGTCCTCTTCGGTTTCTTTTGCTCCTTTCTTTTGAACCCTAACTCGGATCTTTTTATTGGTTTGTGTTGAACCTTTGGCACCTGTAGAACTTATATTCTAGAGCAAACTAGTTAGTCCAATTATTTGTGTTGGGCAATTCAACCACCAAAATCATTTAGAAAAAGGTTTGCCCCTATTTCCCTTTCAACCGACACCATTGATGATCAAACTTGTAGTAGGGGTTACAAGCAGTCGAGAGAGGGAGGAGAGGCTCCCAGATCTCTTATCGGGGTGGAAGTGGAGGTTAGAAGCTGAGAGGTGGAGTCCTAGCTAAGTTTTGGCTTAGCGGGGCTCCGGCCTCCTGGTCCTCGTCGACGCTCCTCTCGTTCGTCCTTGTGGGCTCGTCTCCGTCTGAAGGCGTCTGGTCGTCTCCAAGTTGATCTCTTCTCTTCCTCGATCGGTTCGTCTATCGATCCGTCTGTCCACCCCCTTGTCGTGAGGCCAACCTCTCCCTTTTATATGCCAGGACAGGGGTCGCCCAACGGTGGCTTCATTAGGAAGGAGCCGTAAGGCAAGGGTAAAACCAATGTTTTACCTCAACTGAGTCCACGTGTACTCGTGGGGCCTAGGGTTGTCTGGCTATATCGTATTTATCATGGGGCAGTGATGGTCCTAGGCGCCATCATTCCGGCTACGCCGACCCCTGGCTTTCGTAGCCTGGGGCTCGGTGTAGTCCGTCGTGTAGTGCCCTACGGAAGGTCTGCGCACTCAAGCCTAGTCTGATAGTTCATAAGTGCGTCGCAGTCTGAGGGTGTGTGGGCCATTAATGAGCTGCTGCCTAGGGGCTCGTATGTCATGAGTGCTATGTGGCCCGAGGGGTCCGTAGGTCATGAGTGGGAAGCGGACTAGCGCCCACGCTATTGCTCGGTGCCAAGCGTGGTTAACACGGCTAGTCATTTATGACGGGTTAGTAGAGGGCCTGATAGTCGCCTAGAGGGGGGGTGAATAGGGCGAAACTGAAATTTACAAATATAAACACAACTACAAGCCGGGGTTAGCGTTAGTAATAAAGAAACGAGTCCGCGAGAGAGGGCGCAAAACAAATCCCAAGCGAATAAGCAAGTGAGACACGGAGATTTGTTTTACCGAGGTTCGGTTCTTGCAAACCTACTCCCCGTTGAGGAGGCCACAAAGGCCGGGTCTCTTTCAACCCTTCCCTCTCTCAAACGATCCACGGATCGAGTGAGCTTTTCTTCTTCTCAATCAAAACGGGAACAAAGCTTCCCCACAAGGGTCACCACACAATTGGTGCCTCTTGCCTTGGTTACAATTGAGTTTTGATCACAAGAGCAAGTGAGAAAGAAAGAAAGCGATCCAAGCGCAAGAGCTTAAAAGAACACGGCAAATCTCTCTCGCTAGTCACCAAAGGCTTGAGTGGAATTGGAGAGGATTTGATCTCTTGGGTGTGTCTAGAATTGAATGCTAGAGCTCTTGTAGTAGTTGGGAAGTGGAAAACTTGGATGCAATGAATGGTGGGGTGGTTGGGGTATTTATAGCCCCAACCACCAAATGTGGCCGTTGGGAGGCTGTCTGTTCGATGGCGCACCGGACAGTCCGGTGCACACCGGACATGTCCGGTGCCCCCGCCACGTCATCACTGCCGTTGGATTCTGACCGTTGGAGCTTCTGACTTGTGGGCCCGCCTGGGTGTCCGGTGCACACCGGACAGGTACTGTTTGCTGTCCGGTGTGCCAGCATGGGCGCGCCTGCCTTCTGCGCGCGCAGAGCGCGCATTAAATGCGTCGCAGGTAGCCGTTGGCGCCGAATAGCCGTTGCTCCGGAGTTGCACCGGACAGTCCGGTGCACACCGGACAGTCCGGTGAATTTTAGCGGACTAGCCGTTGGAGTTTCCCGAAGCTGGCGAGTTCCTGAGGCCGACCTCCCATGGCGCACCGGACACTGTCCGGTGTACACCGGACAGTCCGGTGAATTATAGCGGAGTCGCCTCTGCAAATTCCCGAAGGTGGCGAGTTTGAGTCTAAGTCCCCCTGGTGCACCGGACATGTCCGGTGGCACACCGGACAGTCCGGTGCGCCAGACCAGGGGTGCCTTCGGTTGGCCCTTTGCTCCTTTGTTGAATCCAAAACTTGATCTTTTTATTGGCTGAGTGTGAACCTTTTACACCTGTATAATCTATACAGTTGGGCAAACTAGTTAGTCCAATTATTTGTGTTGGGCAATTCAACCACCAAAATTAATTAGGGACAAGGTGAAGGCCTAATTCCCTTTCAATCTCCCCCTTTTTGGTGATTGATGCCAACACAAACCAAAGCAAATATAGAAGTGCATAATTGAACTAGTTTGCATAATGTAAGTGTAAAGGTTGCTTGGAATTGAGCCAATATGAGTACTTACAAGATATGCATGTATTGTTTCTTTCTTATTTAACATTTTGGACCACATTTGCACCACATGTTTTGTTTTTGCAAACTCTTTTGTAAATCTTTTTCAAGGTTCTTTTGCAAATAGTCAAAGGTAGTGAATAAGAATTTTGCAAAGCATTTTTAAGATTTGAAGTTTTCTCCCCCTGATTCAAATGCTTTCCCTTTGACTAAACAAAACTCCCCCTAAATGAGATCCTCCTCTTAGTGTTCAAGAGGGTTTTGATATATCATTTTGAAATACTACTTTCTCCCCCTTTTGAACATAATAGGATACCAATTGAAAATATTCAACACTTAAGTTTTTGAAATAGGTGGTGGTGCGGTCCTTTTGCTTTGGGCTCTTACTCTCTCCCCCTTTGGCATGAATCACCAAAAACGGAATTATTAGAGCCCTCGAAGGAAACTCTTCCCCTTTGGTCATAAACAAATGAGTTAAGATTGTACCAAAGATGAAGTCCTTTTGCTCTCTCCCCCAAAAGATGGAGAGTGGCTTGAAGCGACGGTGAAGGATGAGTTACGGAGTGGAAGCCTTTGTCTTCGCCGAAGACTCCAATTCCCTTTCAATAACCTATGACTTGGTTTGAAATAGACTTGAAAACACATTAGTCATAGCATATAAAAGAGATATGATCAAAAAGTATATAAATGAGCTATGTGTGCAATCTAGCAAAAGAAGTTGCGAGAATCAAGAATATTAAGCTCATGCCTAAGGTTGGTAAAAGTTTGTTCATCAAGAGGCTTGGTAAAGATATCGGCTAATTGATCTTTAGTGTTAATGTAAGAAATCTCGATATCCCCCTTTTGTTGGTGATCCCTAAGAAAATGATACCGAATGGCTATGTGCTTAGTGCGGCTATGTTCGACAGGATTGTCGGCCATTTTGATTGCACTCTCATTATCACATAGCAAAGGGACCTTGGTTAATTTGTAACCGTAGTCCCGCAGGGTTTGCCTCATCCAAAGCAATTGCGCGCAACAATGACCTGCGGCAATGTACTCGGCTTCGGCGGTGGAAAGAGCGACCGAATTTTGCTTCTTTGAAGCCCAAGACACCAAGGACCTTCCCAAGAACTGGCAAGTCCCCGATGTGCTCTTCCTATTTATTTTGCACCCCGCCCAATCGGCATCCGAATAACCAATCAAATCAAATGTGGATCCCCGAGGGTACCAAAGCCCAAACTTAGGAGTATAAGCTAAATATCTCAAGATTCGTTTTACGGCCGTAAGGTGGGATTCCTTAGGGTCGGATTGGAATCTTGCACACATGCATACGGAAAGCATAATGTCCGGTCGAGATGCACATAAATAAAGTAATGATCCTATCATCGACCGGTATACCTTTTGATCCACGGACTTACCTCCCGTGTCGAGGTCGAGATGCCCGTTTGTTCCCATGGGTGTCTTGATGGGCTTAGCATCCTTCATCCCAAACTTGGTAAGAATGTCTTGAGTGTACTTCGTTTGGCTAATGAAGGTGCCCTCCTGGAGTTGTTTCACTTGAAATCCTAGAAAATACTTCAACTCCCCAATCATCGACATCTCGAACTTTTGTGTCATGATCCTACTAAATTCCTCACAAGTAGATTCGTTAGTAGACCCAAATATAATATCATCAACATAAATTTGGCATACGAACAAATCATTTGCAAGAGTTTTAGTGAACAAAGTAGGATCGGCCTTGCCGACTTTGAAGCCATTTGCAATAAGAAAGTCTCTAAGGCATTCATACCATGCTCTTGGGGCTTGCTTGAGCCCATAAAGCGCCTTAGAGAGCTTATAGACATGGTTAGGATACTTACTGTCTTCAAAGCCGGGAGGTTGCTCAACATAGACCTCTTCCTTGATTGGTCCATTGAGGAAGGCACTTTTCACGTCCATTTGATAAAGCTTAAAGCGGCCCTACAGAACCGAGTGGTGCTAGTGGACTGAAGGAGAATACCCAATGGGCCACATCTACATGCCGGTCACCTTCGGAACTCCGGAGAACTACAGAACCGAGTTTCTGAGGTTTGAAGTGGCGAACTTCGACTGCGGGTACGACGCTATCATCGGGAGGCCGGGACTGGCCAAATTCATGGCCATTCCACATTACACATATATGATACTGAAGATGCCAGGACCACGAGGAATCATAACTGTGCGCGCCGACTTCCAAGGCGCCGCAGAGTGTTTCCGAGTGGCCATTCAAGCGGCCCTCACCACTAAGCCGTCATTGGTCCCTTCTACACCGGCGAACTCTAAGCCTGAGGAGGACCTCACGGTACCGGCGAATGAAGCTCAGGCCGCGACCTCTATGCGGCCGACTGAAGAAACCAAAAGAATCAACTTGGGGTTCGCCGACGAGCGCAAGACTGCCATCATCAGCTCCAGCTTGGACGACAAATAGGAAAGCGCGCTCGTCCAGTTTCTGCAAGATAACCGAGACGTATTCGCATGGCAACCTGCGGATATGCCGGGAGTCCCAAGAGAACTGGCCGAGCACAAACTGAAGGTCTATCCCCAGGCGAGGCCGATTCGACAAAAGCTACGTCGTTTCACGCCAGACAAGAGAGAGGCCATTCGCGCCGAATTAGCTCGCTTGGTCGCGGCTGGATTTATTAGAGAGGTATTACACCCTGAGTGGTTAGCCAACCCTGTTCTTGTACTCAAAAAGAATAAAGTGGATTGGCGCATGTGCGTCGACTATACCGATCTCAACAAACACTATCCGAAGGATCCCTTCGGGCTCCCGAGGATAGACCAGGTGGTGGACTCTACCGCTGGATGTTCTGTGCTGTCTTTCTTAGATTGCTATTCCGGATATCATCAGATTAGTCTGGCGAAAGAAGATGAGGAAAAGACAGCGTTCATTACTTCGTTTGGTGCTTTCTGTTATACCTCCATGCCGTTCGGCCTCAAAAACGCTGGAGCGACTTATCAGAGAGCCATACAAACATGCTTAGCCGATCACTGGGGGAAGCGTGTGGAGGCCTACGTAGATGATGTGGTAATCAAAACAAAGAATTCGGAAAACTTCATCGAAGACTTACAGTTGGTTTTCAACAGCCTGAGACGATATAGATGGAAGCTCAATCCTGAAAAATGTGTTTTTGGGGTACCAGCAGGAAAGTTGCTCGGGTTTATCGTCAGCCACCGGGGAATTGAGGCTAATCCAGATAAGATTGAAGCTATCATGAAAATGGAAGCTCCTTGATCACAAAAGAAGGTTCAGCGACTCACTGGATGTATGGCGGCTCTAAGCAGATTTATATCCAGGCTAGGGGAGAAAGGCTTGCCGTTTTACAAACTGCTCAAGAAGGTGGATAAGTTTCAATGGACTTCAGAAGCACAAGAAGCTCTAGATGCATTGAAAAAATTCTTGACAACGCCACCAGTACTAAAACCGCCCCGGCGAGCTACATCAACTCAACCGGCTGAAGATTTGCTGTTGTACATCTCTTGCACGACTCACGTGGTAAGCACCGCGTTGGTAGTCGAGCGAGTAGAAGAAGGACATACCTACCCGGTACAACATCCTGTTTACTTCATCAGTGAAGTTCTGGGCCCCTCAAAGAAAAAGTATCCTCAAGTTCAGAAGCTACTATACGCAGTACTTCTAACTGCCCGCAAGCTGCGTCACTACTTTGACGACCACAAAGTCATAGTAATCACTGGTTTTCCAATAGGGGACATTCTTCACAACAAGGAGGCTATTGGCCGAATAGCCAAGTGGGCTTGCGAGTTGGGATCCCACGATATCGAGTTCCGACCTCGCACCGCCATCAAAACCCAAGCACTGGTTGATTTCGTATCAGAATGGACCGAGCAGCAAGTACCGGATAATCCAGAAACTACAGAAGTATGGCGAATGTATTTCGATGGCTCGCTGAAGCTGCAGGGAGCAGGAGCAGGGATTCTCTTCACTGCACCTGGAGGCGAGCACCTCAAGTATGCTCTCCAGTTGCTATTCCCGGCTTCCAACAATGCAGCCGAGTATGAAGCTCTGATTCACGGGTTGAACATTGCCATATCACTGGGCGTCAAGAGATTGATGGTATACGGAGATTCTTTGGTAGTCATCAGCCAGATAAACAAGGAGTGGGATTGCTCAAGTGATTCAATGGGAAAATACTGCGCTGCTGTTCGAAAGCTGGAAGACAAATTCGAGGGTCTGGAATTTCATCACGTGGAAAGAGATCGTAACACAGCAGCGGATGTACTGTCCAAGCTCGGATCCAGTCGAACTCAGGTCCCACCTGGAGTCTTCGTGCAAGAAATCCTACAGCCGAGTATCTCAATGGACCAAACAGAAGAATGCAACATCATAGATCAAGTTGAGTCAGACTCTGATGACTGGAGAAGGCCGATCATTAAGTATATAAAGAATGAAGAAGAACCAGAGGACAAGAACTCGGCAGAACGCATCGCCAGACAGTCGGCTCATTACACACTCATCGGGGAAATATTATACAGAAGGGGTTCCTCAGGAGTTCTCATGAAGTGCATTCTCCCGTCCACCGGGAAGCAGCTTTTGGAAGAAGTCCATGCTGGACAATGTGGAATACATGCAGCCTCCAGAACACTAGTTGGGAAGGTCTTCAGGTCAGGATTCTATTGGCCAACAGCGAAGAATGATGCAGCCGAGTTAGTTCAAAGGTGCGAAGCTTGCCAATACTTGTCAAAGCAACAACACATGCCAGCACAGCAACTACAGACCATACCAGTAACTTGGCCTTTCGCATGCTGGGGGCTGGATATGATTGGACCTTTCAAGAAAGCTCAAGGAGGATATACTCACGTATTGGTGGCAATTGACAAATTCACTAAATGGATAGAGTTCAAACCCATTGCTTCTTTAACCTCTGCTAAAGCCGTAGAATTCATACAAGACATAATATTCAGATTCGGGATACCAAACAGCATCATCACTGACTTAGGATCCAACTTCACCAGTTCAGAATTCTTCGACTTCTGCGAGCAAAAGAGCATTCAGATCAAGTATGCATCTGTAGCACATCCAAGAGCCAACGGGCAGGTCGAGCGAGCCAACGGAATGATATTGGAGGCACTCAGGAAAAAAGTCTTCGATAAGAATGAAAAATTCGCAGGAAAGTGGATAAGGGAATTGCCTTATGTTGTTTGGAGCCTAAGAACCCAACCTAGCCGAGCCCTGCATGGGAACACCCCTTTCTTCATGGTCTATGGGTCGGAGGCAGTGCTACCTGCTGATCTCAAGTTTGGGGCTCCAAGGTTGATCTTCGACAGTATAGCAGAAGCTGAGGCCACCAGACTAGAGGATATTGATGTACTCGAGGAGGAACGGCTAAATGCAGTGATCCAATCAGCACGGTACCAGCAGACTCTAAGACGCTATCACGACAAGGCCGTGCGGCAGCGATTCTTCTCAGTAGGAGATCTCGTCCTCCGCCGAATTCTAACGGGGGAGGGACGACACAAGTTATCACCTTTATGGGAGGGACCCTTTGTGGTAGCAGAAGTCACTCGGCCCGGATCGTATCGTCTCACTCAGATGGATGGCACAGAAGTTGGGAACTCCTGGAATATAGAACACCTCAGAAAATTTTATCCCTAGCTGTATCTCAAAACTGCTGGGACAACGATGTAATCTGTAAAGTGGAAATATGTCATCAATAAAAAAGAGGTTTTCAAAGATACTCAGTTCATCTACGTTTGACTTGCATTCTTACTTAACTCGGGGTGACCACTATGCCCTGCTAACGGAGCAATTGACTTAAGTCGGCGTCGACTTAAGGCGGTGCAACATGCTCATGCTTACTTAACTCGGGGTGACCACTATGCCCTGCTAACGGAGCAATCGACTTAAGTCGGCGACGACTTAAGGCGGTGCAACATGCTCACGCTTACTTAACTCGGGGTGACCACTATGCCCTGCTAACGGAGCAATCGACTTAAGTCGGCGACGACTTAAGGCGATGCAACATGCTCACGCTTACTTAACTCGGGGTGACCACTATGCCCTGCTAACGGAGCAATCGACTTAAGTCGGCGACGACTTAAGGCGGTGCAACATGCTCACGCTTACTTAACTCGGGGTGACCACTACGCCCTGCTAACGGAGCAATCGACTTAAGTCGGCGACGACTTAAGGCGGTGCAACATGCTCACGCTTACTTAACTCGGGGTGACCACTACGCCCTGCTAACGGAGCAATCGACTTAAGTCGGCGACGACTTAAGGCGGTGCAACATGCTCACGCTTACTTAACTCGGGGTGACCACTATGCCCTGCTAACGGAGCAATCGGCCAAAGTCAGTGGCGACCAAAAGCCGGTGCAACATGCTCATACCCATGCAATTAAGGGGATAACTTCTACATCCCACAAACAAATCTCGTAATCATCATGCGTCGTTTCATTACTGCAAAATTACGAACTACTGAATTCTGATACAATAAGAGAATAGTTATATCACCCGAATACTAAACTGAGGTTCTCTAACTCGATCGTACTAATTGCGCGCTCAAAGCACGCAAAATGTTTTCTATTTAGCAATGTCTTTCTCAGGAGCGACCGACGAAGAAGGGCGACTCGAGGAATCAGGGGCAGCGATCACGTCAGCCCTTATGTCCTCAGGAACAACCACGCCGGGTCTCCTCATCAAGATTCGTCCTGCTCGAATAGCCTTGTCCATGGCTTTGTCGCGTTGGGCTTGAAGGGTAACAGCAGTCTCCTCAGCAACTTTAGCAGCCAGTCGAGCGGTCTCTAACTCCTGGACAATGGATTTCTTGGAAACTCGGAGTTCTTTAATAGTGGCATCCTTTGCTGATATCAGCTGCTTGAGGCGAGTCACCTCATCTGTAGATTCTTGCAGCCTGCAACGCTGATTGTCCAACTCCTCCATTGTGAAGCGATGACTCCTCTCCAAGATGGTTAGCGAGTTACTGGAATCACGATACAATCTATCAAGATTGTCGCGAGAAGCAGCAAGGATACGCTTTTCTTCCTACAAACAAAAATCAACCCCTTCAGAAACCAAACAAGTAATAGGAACACAGCAAGGCAAGGCACAGCTTTGTAAGTCACCTTCTCAGAGTCGAGCCGAGCATGGAGGGAAGAACTCAAAGCATTGGCGTCATCCAGGGCAGCAGAGACCTGATTCAACTCAGTTTGGCTCTGAAGATACTTCTCCTCGAAGTCAGCGCACCGTCGAGCCATTTCAGCCTGATCTCGGGAGTGTTTTTCCTCAAGAGTGGCAACTTGCCGAGTCATTCCTAGTGAGAGGTAATCAAACAAAACAAGTTCAGAAGGTAAAACAGTCCACTACGAAGGCAAAGAGAAGGAAAAGAGCACTAACCAGCGTTGGTTGCCTCCAACTCGGATACACGACGCTGAAGGGACACTGGACTCCAGCATGCAAGGGACGAGGCCACTTCTGGAACGAAAGCACCATGCAATCTCAGCTGGCTAGCCATCCCATCCACCAAAGCCTGATAAGGAGAACAAATGAGTACAACGATAGGAATTCATACAACCTGAAAATCAAGCTAAAATACATAACAGTACCTGGAGGTTGGAAAAGAACGAAGGTATTCCCAAGTCAGGAGAAATCAGTGGATAAGCAGATGTAAGGTCACCACCCGGAGTAGCTTGCAATGAACCAGCAGAAATCAGCTCAGCACCTTCAACAGAGCCCAGCACTCGGTTGGCAGGGACGCTGCCCTCTAAAGCGACCTCCTGACCCAAAGTCTGGGCTACCACCATGCAGCCAGAGTGTGGAGGAGACCCTACGTGAACGTCCATAGAAGTGCATGAAGGAGACCCTGCTTGGACACCCTCGGGGGCTGGGTCATAGTTGGCATTGCCCACTTGAGCCGGATCATTCCCGGCAGCACCCTCGGGGGCTGGGCTGTAGCCTGCATCCTTCGCCCGAGCTAAGTCACCCCCGGCGACATCCTCGGGGGCTGGGCATATGTCAGCATTACCCTTGGGGTCCAAGCTCTCAGCAATAACCACCTCTAAGGTTGATAGGCCCTCTACTACTTCCATGGGAGCAGGACGATCCAAGTCAGTCTCCCGACCCTCGAGATCGCGCTCTAAGGTCGACGAGGCACGGGATGACCTCAACCCGGCATCAGGCACGGCGGCACAACCTTCTGTTGCATCATCATCCACTGGCTCTGACAACAAGTCCTCTGGAACCATATCCTCAAGGGTTTGATCAAAATTAGCCAAGGACAGTTCCTGCAGACCAATAAGGGCAGACAAAGCAGGAGAAGGAACTCCGCTACTTTCACCACTAATGATGAATTGCCGACTGTTCTTCCGAGTCAAGGGAACTTCATTTTCTTCCTCCTCATCTTCGACAGAAACAACACATGCAGTACCCCCATTGGGATCAGCAGCAGATAGAGTACCCACATTGGGATCAGTCGCTGTCCGGGTACACCCATTGGGAT
The DNA here is from genome assembly GCF_902167145.1 of Zea mays. Lineage (NCBI taxonomy): Eukaryota > Viridiplantae > Streptophyta > Magnoliopsida > Poales > Poaceae > Zea > Zea mays. The sequence goes on along the minus strand of NC_050104.1, from coordinate 156,313,294 downwards.
CAGCAGCAGGAACTGAAGTACCAACATCCCCATCAAAACTGGACACTCGCCGGAGGCGTCTTCTCTTCTTCTTAGGCTCGTCAGCGGAAGGCTCAGGCTGATTGGTTCGGCTGGGACGCCTCGGGCGAGTACTGACAGGCTTTTGAACGTCCAAAGTTGAATCAACCTCTGGGAGGGGAACCACTGCCAACGTACCAGCAGGAGCAGCATCGGAAGAGTCCTCAGCTAGCAGATCAAGCATGGTATTTATATCCGCATCACTAGGGTTCAAGGGCACCTCGAAATGAACTTCTCGTTCGTCAGCAGGAATCTCCCCAAGCGAAGCAACCAAAACACTGACTTCTTCAGCAGAGGGTCGCACTCTAAGGCCCAGACTGCCATTGGTAACGGGTGGATTTGACACAAATAGGGTGAAGGCTTTGGGAGGAGGCAGATTCCAGGCCGAGTAAGCTACTGGAGCACCAACATTCGATACCTTGCCCCTGAGTATCATTTCAAGACGGCTCACCAAGTCTGCAGAAGAGATTCTCCTGTTGGTAACCCGAGTTGAGTCGGCTAGCCCTCGATACAGATAAGCTGGGTAGGCTCGGTCTTTCAGTGGCTGAATGTTCTTGAAAACAAAATCAGTGACCACAGCTTCAGCAGTTAGACCTTTCTCTTTCAACAGTCCAACTTCGGCTAGCAACACACCCGCCTCAGCCACCTCCTCATCTGTGGGAGACTCGGTCCAGCTTGGAGTGCGAACGTCCGGCTGTCTTCCTGACCGGGAGGGGAGAGAATTTCCATAGTTATCAACTATAAACCACTCCAGACGCCAACCTTTAATACTATCTTTGAGGGGTATCTCGAGATACTCGGTCTTCCGCCCACGACGCATCTCCAAACTGGCACCTCCGACCAACTGATGTTGCCCCCCGGCCATCCCAGGACGGCAGTGATACAGATACTTCCATAAACCGAAATGCGGCAGCACGCCGAGATAAGCTTCGCAAAGATGAACGAAAATAGAGATTTGGAGAATGGAATTAGGGTTCAAATGAGTCAGGTTGATGTGATAAAAATCAAGGAGGCCACGGAAAAAAGGAGAGATGGGAAGGCCAAGGCCGCGGAGAAGAAAAGGAGCGTAAACTACAGATTCATGGGTATCCTCTGTCGGGACAGTAGTCCCGTGGCAAATCCGCCAAGAACAGAGTTCCCGCGGAGGAAGAACCCCAACGGATACGAGGTGGAGGAGTTCAGCCTCGGAAATGATCGACATGTGGTTACCTGCGAAAGGCAACTGGCTGTTGGGGTCGATTGGAGGGATCACAGCAGCAGACGAGCCCGCGGTTTTCCTCTTGGGCGCCATCTCAATTCTATCAGCAAGCAGAGTGGAGGCGAGCGGCAGAGAGGATTCGGAAGCAGGAATGCAAGAACTAGGGCACGGAAAGCAAAGGCGGCTAAAAGCGCAGCTCTTATGGGATATTCTCGAGCCGGATACCGTTTCAAAAAGTGCCCAGTCATCACCCGGCGGTTATTTCCAAAACCAGCGAGCCACGTGGTCACCCGGCAGTTATCCCCATAACACCAATGTGCCACCTCATCACTCGGCCGTCGTCTTCAAAGTGGTTCGCGTGGCCTGTTATCACTCGGCATTGCCTCCAAAACGCTGATTTCATGTTCAGTTGCTCGGCATTACCTCTAAAATGCTGACGTCGTCTACCAGTCACTCGGCGTTGCCTCTAAACGCTATTCGCAAGTTCAGTCGCTCGGCATTACTTCTAAAGTGCCGACGTTACCCTCCAGTTACTCGGCGTTGCCTCTAAACGCTATTTGCAAGTTCAGTCGCTCGGCATTACTTCTAAAGTGCCGACGTTACCCTCCAGTTACTCGGCGTTGCCTTTAAACGCTATTTGCGAGTTCAATCACTCGGCATTACCTCTAAAATACTGACGTCGCCCTTCGATCACTCGACGTTACCTCTAAAGCGCCGACATAATGATCAGTCGCTGGACGTAACCTCTAAAAACACCGACGCCTTCTACAAGATTACTCGACTGCCGCTTCAAGAAACGCCAGTGTGGCTCCCAAGTATTTCATTCACTGCCGTAAAGGAGTTGGTTTTATAAGCAAACTCAATGAGTCATTCGGAAGAGATCAACTTCATTCTTTCATTAAGGGAAGACAGTAAACTTACAAATCAACTCATTATGAGCTGATACTTCCCTACTCTTACTACATTACATTACTACTATTACTACACTACGCTATACTACTCTACATTACTACTACATTATTCTAACTATACTAATAATATCTAAGAGGACCAGTGGCGTCTAGCCACTGGCCCTGCCCCTGCTGCCGCCGCCGCCGCCCTTGGTGCTGCCCTTGCTGCTGCCGCCGTCACCGTCCCTGCCGCTGCCGCCGCCGTCGTTGTCGCCACCGTCGTCGTCGCCGTCGTCGTCGTCGTCCTCGCCTTCGCCGCCGCCGTCCGAGTCCTCCTCATCCGAGGAGTACTCCGACCCATCCGAGCCCTCGAGCCCGGAGCGCTCGACGGCCCGGATATACGTCCAGACCTCCGCGGCTATCCCCTGGGAGTCGTCCGAGTCATCGGACGACGCCGGGGGAGAGATGGGAGCCGGAGACCCCTCGGACTCGGAGGAGAACTCCTCCTCCGAGTATTCCGAGTCGCCGAAGTCCTCCGATGGAGGAGTCGGCTCGCGCTTGCGTTTGTTGCTCTTTCCCATGGCGGAAGCAGACGGGAAAGAAGAAAGGAAGCAGTAAAGAACAGCGAAGAGATGTGAAAAAACCAGAAAGGCAACGGTGTTATTTATAAGGGGAGAATGCAACCGCTCACCTCCAACTGCGGCCACTGAACAGTCGCAAAGCATTCAATAAGCACTCCCACCCGTCTGAAGACACGTCAGGCGGCTGACGCTGTTTCATGCAACTCTACACCCATTGGGACTCCAGTCAACAGCGCAAAGGATATGATTACACTCGCCGTCCCGTCATATTACTACTCAGAAGCAACCGGTTAAAACACTCAGCGCACCAAGCCGTCCCTTGCCCACACCCATTGGGGGGGGACGCCCAGGAATTTTCAGTATATTTTTCAAAACGGTCACATCTGTGCAGGGCACGCAGTGAATACCCCAAGACAAAAGTGAGATATCAGTAAGGATCAGAGGAAAGCCAAATATAGCCAGCAAAGTACAAGATATGGCCGACAGAAGCGACGTGAAGACTGGACAGACAACGTCCATCAAACGTCCAATCAGTCGCAGAAGCAAATAAATGGCGTTACCTAGCAAGATATGGATAGATTGCAAACTCGGCTGCTAAAGACAAAATATATGCTGACCTTTGCAGCAAAATATTGATGACATAATGCTGACCTCCAAAGCATAATACAAATAGCTTCATGCCGATTTCTACAAGCAAAGGGAATAATTTACAAGCAAAGAGACACAAAAAGAAGACCTTCGAATGGATTATCCTTAAAAATCCATTTGAAGGTCGGGGGCTACACCCATTGGGTGCACCTCCGGTGCACCCCATGGATTGCCATTCCAAACCAAGATAGTGCCGACTTCTAAGGCGTAGGACAAGATTAAAAGACCAGTCTTCAACCAAAACGCAGAAGCATCAATGGAGATAATCTCTGAGGAAGACCTTCGAGTAGATTATTTTCTAAAATCTACTCGAAGCTCGGGGGCTACACCCATTGGGAGCACCTCCGGTGCACCCAATGAAGTTCAGAACCCTGCGAATTGGAATGCCGACCTCTAAGGCACAAGCACGAAACTAAGCTTCGGTTAACAAGTGATCGGAGCAGGAGAAGGCAACAGGAAGTCATTTTTATTCAAGTCATCTGCAAGCTGGACCTGGGATCTTCGGGTTGATTACCTCTAAATTAACCCAAAGATCGGGGGCTTGTGGGGGATGGATATCCCCTAGGTCCACTAAAGGAGTAAAAGACCTCACGAAAGGCCCAAGGGCCCAATAACTCGTAAGGTCATTCTTTCGTGGGCCTGGGGAGGAACAACCAGCGAGGGAAAACGACATAAGGCCGGATTGGTGCAAACCCGGACGGCCCACGTCGTCGAGCGAATGATTGCAACGAAGATCCGACTTTCCAGCGCTGGAGCCCCATGCAACGGAGCCATGCGAGGATAAGTCAGCGAGGATCACGTAGGATAAACTCAAGAGGTTCACTATCTTTTAGCTACTTGTTGTTATCATATCCACATGTATTGCCCCACGGTCGAGTATATAAGGCCTAGGGGGCACCCTTTCAGATCGATAGACCCAACTACTAGGCCACCCACACCAGTTCTCTGAATTCTTAATCCAGAGAACCCTCTTGTAACCTCACCCACCAAGCATACTCACCAGGACGTAGGGTGTTACGCATCTCTAAGCGGCCCGAACCTGTAAACCTTGTCCACTGTCCCTCGTGCAATCGGCACGAACCATTTTGCTACAGTCGCCGACACCGTCCTACTCCTAAAAACACCTTGAGGGGCAACCCCGGGTGTGCGGTCGGACCCAAAACACCGACACATGGTAAGTAGCATAGGCTAATAATATGCGAATTGACTCAAGCCTAGCTACGGGTGCATAAGTTTCACCGAAATCCAAACCTTCGACTTGGGAGTAACCCTTGGCCACAAGTCGGGCTTTGTTTCTTGTCACCACACCATGCTCATCTTGCTTGTTGCGGAAGACCCATTTGGTTCCTACAACATTTTGGTTAGGACGTGGAACTAAATGCCATACCTCATTTCTAGTGAAGTTGTTGAGCTCCTCTTGCATCGCCACCACCCAATCCGAATCTTGTAGTGCTTCCTCTATCCTGTGTGGCTCAGTAGAGGAAACAAACGAGTAATGTTCACAAAAATGAGCAACACGAGATCGAGTAGTTACCCCCTTATGAATGTCGCCGAGGATGGTGTCGACGGGGTGATCTCGTTGGATTGCTTGGTGGACTCTTGGGTGTGGCGGTCTTGGCTCGTCATCCTCCTTGTCTTCTTTATTTGTATCTCCCCCTTGATCAATGCCATCATCTTGAGGTGGCTCATTTGCTTGATCTTGCCCTTCATCAACTTGAGCCTCATCCTCATGTTGAGTAGGTGGAGATGCTTGCGTGGAGGAGGATGGTTGATCTTGTGCTTTTGGAGGCTCTTCGGATTCCTTAGGACACACATCCCCGATGGACATGTTCCTTAGCGCGATGCACGGAGCCTCTTCATCACCTATCTCATCAAGATCAACTTGCTCTACTTGAGAGCCGTTAGTCTCATCAAACACAACGTCACATGAGACTTCAACTAGTCCAGTGGACTTGTTAAAGACCCTATATGCCCTTGTGTTTGAGTCATAACCAAGTAAAAAACCTTCTACAGTTTTAGGAGCAAATTTAGATTTTCTACCTCTTTTGACAAGAATAAAACATTTGCTACCAAAAACTCTAAAATATGAAATGTTGGGCTTTTTACCGGTAAGGAGTTCATATGATGTCTTCTTGAGGATTCGGTGTAGATATAACCGGTTGATGGCGTAGCAAGCGGTGTTGACCGCTTCCGCCCAAAACCGATCCGAAGTCTTGTACTCATCAAGCATGGTCCTTGCCATGTCCAATAGAGTTCGATTCTTCCTCTCCACTACACCATTTTGTTGAGGTGTGTAGGGAGAAGAGAACTCATGCTTGATGCCCTCCTCCTCAAGGAAGCCTTCGATTTGTGAGTTCTTGAACTCCGTCCCGTTGTCGCTTCTTATTTTCTTGATCCTTAAGTCGACCTCATTTTGAGCTCGTCTCAAGAAACCCTTTAAGATCTCTTGGGTTTGGGATTTTTCCTGTAAAAAGAATACCCAAGTGAAGCGAGAATAATCATCCACTATTACAAGACAATACTTACTCCCGCCAATGCTTATGTAGGCAATCGGGCCGAATAGATCCATGTGGAGTAGCTCAAGCGGCCTGTCGGTCGTCATGATGTTCTTGTGTGGATGATGGGCTCCAACTTGCTTCCCTGCCTGGCATGCGCTACAAATCCTGTCTTTCTCAAAATGAACATTTGTTAATCCTAAAATGTGTTCTCCCTTTAGAAGCTTATGAAGATTCTTCATCCCAACATGGGCTAGTCGGCGGTGCCATAGCCAACCCATGTTAGTCTTAGCAATTAAGCATGTGTCGAGTTCAGCTCTATCAAAATCTACTAAGTATAGCTGACCCTCTAGCACACCTTTAAATGCTATTGAATCATCACTTCTTCTAAAGACAGTGACACCTATATCAGTAAAAAGACAGTTGTAGCCCATTTGACATAATTGAGAAACAGAAAGCAGGTTGTAATCTAATGAATCAACAAGAAAAACATTGGAAATGGAATGGTCGGGTGAAATAGCAATTTTACCCAAGCCTTTGACCAAACCTTGATTTCCATCCCCGAATGTGATAGCTCGTTGGGGATCTTTGTTTTTCTCATATGAGGAGAACATCTTCTTCTCCCCTGTCATGTGGTTTGTGCACCCGCTGTCGAGTATCCAACTTGAGCCCCCGGATGCATAAACCTACAAAACAAATTTAGTTCTTGACTTTAGGTACCCAAACGGTTTTGGGTCCTTTGGCATTAGACACAAGAACTTTGGGTACCCAAACACAAGTCTTTGATCCCTTGTGCTTGCCCCCAACAAACTTGGCAACGACCTTGCCGGATTTGTTAGTTAGCACATAAGATGCATCAAAGGTTTTAAATGAAAGACTATGTTCATTTGATGCACTAGGAGTTTTCTTCTTAGGCAACTTAGCACGGGTTGGTTGCCTAGAACTAGATGTCTCACCCTTATACATAAAAGCATGATTAGGGCCAGAGTGAGACTTCCTAGAATGAATTCTCCTAATTTTGTCCTCAGGATAACCGGCAGGGTACAAAATGTAACCCTCGTTATCCTGAGGCATGGGAGCCTTGCCCTTAACAAAGTTAGACAATCTTTTAGGAGGTGCATTAATTTTGACATTGTCTCCCCTTTGGTAGCCAATGCCATCCTTGATGCCAGGGCGTCTCCCATTATACAACATGCTACGAGCAAATTTAAATTTCTCATTCTCTAGGTTGTGCTCGGCAATTTTAGCATCAAGTTTTGCTATATGATCATTTTGTTGTTTAATTAAAGCCATATGATCATGAATAGCATCAATATCAACATTTCTACATCTAGTACAAATAGATACATGCTCAACAATAGATGTAGAGGGTTTGCAAGATTTTAATTCTACAACCTTAGCATGCAACATATCATTCTTAGTTCTAAGGTCGGAAATAGTAGCATTGCAAACATCAAAATCTTTAGCCTTAGCAATCAAATTTTCATTTTCTACTCTAAGGCTAGCAAGAGAAATGTTCAACTCTTCAATCTTAGCAAGCAAATCATCATTATCATTTCTAAGATTGGGAATTGAAACATTACAAGCATGAGAACCAACCTTAGCATTTAAACTAGCATTTTCATTTCTAAGGTTGTCAATCATCTCACGGCAAGTGCTTAGCTCACTAGATAGTTTTTGACATTTTTCTATTTCTAGAGCATAAGCATTTTTAACCTTAACATGTTTCTTGTTTTCTTTAATTAGGAGGTCCTCTTGGGAATCCAAGAGATCATCCTTCTCATGAATAGCACTAACTAATTCATTTAATTTTTCCTTTTGTTCCATGTTAAGGTTGGCAAAAAGAACGCGCAAGTTATCCTCCTCATTGCTAGCATCATCCTCATCACTAGAGGTTTCATATTTAGTGGAGGATCTTGATTTTACCTTCTTCCTTTTGCCGTCTTTTGCCATGAGGCACTTGTGGCCGACGTTGGGGAAGAGGAGTCCCTTGGTGACGGCGATGTTGGCGGCGTCCTCGTCGGAGGAGGAGTCGGTGGAGCTCTCGTCGGAGTCCCACTCGCGGCACACATGGGCATCGCCGCCCTTCTTCTTGTAGTATCTCTTCTTTTCCCTCCTCTTGCCCTTCTTGTCGTTATCCCTGTCACTGTCACTTGATAATGGACATTTAGCAATAAAGTGACCGGGCTTACCACACTTGTAGCAAACCTTCTTGGAACGGGATTTGTAATCCTTCCCTTTCCGTTGCTTGAGGATTTGGCGAAAGCTTTTGATGATTAAAGCCATCTCCTCATTATCGAGCTTGGAGGCGTCAATTGGTTGTCTACTTGGTGTAGACTCCTCCTTTTTCTCCTCCGTTGCCTTAAATGCCACTGGTTGAGCTTCGGACGTGGAGGGTTCATCAAGCTCGTTGATTTTCTTGGAGCCTTTGATCATGCATTCAAAGCTCACAAAATTTCCGATAACTTCCTCGGGGGTCATTTTAGTATATCTAGGATTACCACGAATTAATTGAACTTGAGTGGGGTTAAGGAAAATGAGTGATCTAAGAATAACCTTAACCACCTCGTGATCATCCCACTTTATGCTCCCGAGGTTGCGCACTTGGTTCACCAAGGTCTTGAGCCGGTTGTACATGTCTTGTGGCTCCTCCCCTTGGCGAAGACGGAAGCGACCGAGCTCCCCCTCGATCGTTTCCCGATTGGTGATCTTGGTGAGTTCATCACCTTCGTGCGCGGTCTTGAGTAGGTCCCAAATCTCCTTTGCATTCTTCAACCCTTGTACTTTGTTGTATTCCTCCTTGCTTAGAGAAGCAAGGAGTATGGTTGTAGCTTGAGAGTTGAAGTGCTCGATTTGGGCCACCTCATCCTCATCATAGTCCGCATCCCCTACGGACGGTACCTGTGCACCAAACTCAACAACATCCCATATACTTTTGTGGAGCGAGGTTAGATGAAATCGCATTAAATCGCTCCACCTAGCGTAATCTTCACCATTAAAAGTTGGTGGTTTGCCTAATGGGACGGAAAGTAAAGGTGCATGCTTAGAAATGCGAGGGTAGCGTAGGGGGATCTTACTATACTTCTTGCGCTCTTGGCGCTTAGAAGTGACGGACGGCGCATCGGAGTCGGAGGTTGATGGCGATGAAGTGTCAGTCTCGTAGTAGACCACTTTCCTCATCCTCTTGTGCTTGTCGCCTTTCCGATGCGACTTGTGAGAAGAGGATTTCTCCTTCTTCTCTTTGTGATGAGAAGAAGATCTCCTCTCCTTTCCTTTGGAGGAGTCCTTCTTCTCCTTCCTTTTGGTGCGGGACTCTTCCGATGAAGTGCTCCCGTGGCTTGTAGTGGGCTTTTCGCCGGTCTCCATCTCCTTCTTGGCGTAATCTCCCGACATCACTTCGAGCGGTTAGGCTCTAATGAAGCACCGGGTTCTGATACCAATTGATAGTCGCCTAGAGGGGGGTGAATAGGGCGAAACTGAAATTTACAAATATAAACACAACTACAAGCCGGGGTTAGCGTTAGTAATAAAGAAACGAGTCCGCGAGAGAGGGCGCAAAACAAATCCCAAGCGAATAAGCAAGTGAGACACGGAGATTTGTTTTACCGAGGTTCGGTTCTTGCAAACCTACTCCCCGTTGAGGAGGCCACAAAGGCCGGGTCTCTTTCAACCCTTCCCTCTCTCAAACGATCCACGGATCGAGTGAGCTTTTCTTCTTCTCAATCAAAACGGGAACAAAGCTTCCCCACAAGGGTCACCACACAATTGGTGCCTCTTGCCTTGGTTACAATTGAGTTTTGATCACAAGAGCAAGTGAGAAAGAAAGAAAGCGATCCAAGCGCAAGAGCTCAAAAGAACACGACAAATCTCTCTCGCTAGTCACCAAAGGCTTGAGTGGAATTGGAGAGGATTTGATCTCTTGGGTGTGTCTAGAATTGAATGCTAGAGCTCTTGTAGTAGCTGGGAAGTGGAAAACTTGGATGCAATGAATGGTGGGGTGGTTGGGGTATTTATAGCCCCAACCACCAAATGTGGCCGTTGGGAGGCTGTCTGTTCGATGGCGCACCGGACATGTCCGGTGCCCCCGCCACGTCATCACTGCCGTTGGATTCTGACCGTTGGAGCTTCTGACTTGTGGGCCCGCCTGGGTGTCCGGTGCACACCGGACAGGTACTGTTTGCTGTCCGGTGTGCCAGCATGGGCGCGCCTGCCTTCTGCGCGCGCAGAGCGCGCATTAAATGTGTCGCAGGTAGCCGTTGGCGCCGAATAGCCGTTGCTCCGGAGTTGCACCGGACAGTCCGGTGCACACCGGACAGTCCGGTGAATTTTAGCGGACTAGCCGTTGGAGTTTCCCGAAGCTGGCGAGTTCCTGAGGCCGACCTCCCATGGCGCACCGGACACTGTCCGGTGTACACCGGACAGTCCGGTGAATTATAGCGGAGTCGCCTCTGCAAATTCCCGAAGGTGGCGAGTTTGAGTCTGAGTCCCCCTGGTGCACCGGACATGTCCGGTGGCACACCGGACAGTCTGGTGCGCCAGACCAGGGGTGCCTTCGGTTGGCCCTTTGCTCCTTTGTTAAATCCAAAACTTGATCTTTTTATTGGCCGAGTGTGAACCTTTTACACCTGTATAATCTATACACTTGGGCAAACTAGTTAGTCCAATTATTTGTGTTGGGCAATTCAACCACCAAAATTAATTAGGGACAAGGTGAAGGCCTAATTCCCTTTCAGGGCCGGACGCATGATCCACTCGAGCGATTACCTTCCGACACGCTCGTCCCCCCTTGTTAGGCTCTGCCACGCCCGACCCTAGCTTGGTGCCGCATGGTTTGACCGGGGGTGGGTCCTTCCAGGGTTGGCGCACTTGCCTCTTTTTTCCGACTAACGGGCCCCAGCGATTAGGGGCTCTTCCCATAGCACGCTCACTGACCAGCGGGTCCTAGGGACCGGGGATCATTTCCACGACAGTTAAGATTAATAAGCACCCTTCCAGTTTCAACTGCAACCACTAAAAAGAGCCTTATCAGTTATAAAACTTATCTAAACACGTCTACAGAATAAAATGGGAGATAATTTTCTACAAAGTTACATGATCATCTATATTGAGAAGAAATTGAGGACGAAATTAGCTCTAATGATATAATCGAAGTTTTTGGTTTGATCGGTCCTTGCAGAGGAAAATTCAAGTTGATAGAGATGTAATCATGTAAGTCTATTATTCTCTAAATATATCGCATATGCAGATTATGTTTGATCCATGTGAAGCTAATTAATATGTAATTATGTGGTGCAATTTTTAATTAGCTTATTATGTATGCTATATAAAAGTTAGTTATCTATACTATATAAAGTTAGTATACAAAAAATAGTATACACATGTGTATATCATGCAGATTTTTTCACATGTTTCGATTGATCGTAACACTAATTTATTTTTATACTCTATGTGGCGATGTTTTGGCTTTTTATGTCTGATTTTGATCGGTTACCGATTTTTTCCTTTCGTTTTGGTTTGTTTTCGTCACCCGCTAGTCTAGTTTTCGAAATAGAATGTGAAAATGAAAACATGAAAAAGTTATTCTGACTGATCTGCCCATCCCTAGGTGGCGGCGAGGTCTTACTCGCGTCCTCATGACTTCAGGCCTCGCAGGCGTGGCGTATGGGAACATGATCTGGATGTCGCCTGGAGGGGGGTAAATATGCAAATAAAAACTAACACTTAAAACTAGAGTTTCTTACTCTACTCGAAGACTGGATCGTAGAGGAATGGAAGACACTTCGAGTAGATATCCGCGGAAATGAAGTTCCTGTCTCAAAATACCGTGCGCTTTAAAGACAATTTATACCACAGATAATTATTGAAATGTAAGTATAAAAGTAATAAAGACAAAGAGACTGAACACAACATAGAGTAGAGCACACAAACACATGGATTTATCACGAGGTTCGACCAAGCCTGAAATGCTCGTCTAGTCCTTGTTGGAGTTAGCCACACCTTGGACGGAGTCTATTTCAACTCCTTCCTCCGTCTGCTCAGATCTGTCAATGCGACAGATAGAGTATTCTACTATGTTGATGTCAGTTACAACAATGTTGTGGCTGCTTACAATATTCTCGACGGCACTCCAGTAGAGTAACAATACGCTCAAGATCTTGCTCTTGCTCTCAACAGAACTTACCCTCTCTCTAAAGCCTTATAACCGAGCCTATACACAAACTAGAGAGATACAAATGAGAGGAAGAGAAAGAATATGATCACTTGATGTATCAACTTGTTGGCTACACTTTTGCTTACGTCAAATAGGCGCCTAAGGGGTCCTTTTATTGCCCCCAACGAGCCCCTAGTCGTTGCTACTTTCCTTGTGAAGATCTCAATTTCCTTCTGTCGACGGTCTGTTTCCTTCTATGGCTGAGCCGACCGTTGAAGCCTTCAGCCGCCTGGCACACCGAACAACGACTCGCATGAGACCACGACTCGCACGACGCCACAGCACGCCCGAGGCCATAGCTCGCCCGAGGCAGTCACGGCCTGCCCGAGACAAACCTCGACGGGAGACACACTTCTGATTCGTCCGAGACCAACCTCGTCGGGAGACGAAATCACGACTCACCCGAGCGTAGTCATGGCTCGCCCGAGCACAGTCACGACTCACCCTAGGGCGTCTCGGGTGACTACCTGACGAGGCCCAGACTGACCCAAGTTTGGCCAAACTTCTCCAACTCTTTTTGAGAGGTTCCCTAACACTTAGAGAGACATAATTAGAGTATAACCCAATTGACTAAGTGATGGTTTCATACCTCACTCACTTTTTTCTATTTCACATCAAATAGAGCTCTAGATGACACTTTCTGTATAAACATGGTTAGAGAGAAAAACTAAAGTGCCATATGCATAGTAAAAGGTGTATGCAACATATTTGAACACTCAAACCTGCATACTTAACCTTCTTTACCGTTTTGCTCCTTTTGGCTTGTTTGAGGTCGATGTTGGACTCCAAAACTCCAAGTCTTCATGACTTGACCTAGATCGCCATATATGAGCTCCAACACCCTGCATAGGTCACACAGAACATATCCAAACACAGGAACAACCCAAACTCGGGTTTAAAGTAAACTTAGCTCTTTTGGGTTATTTCCAGGTTATGGCTTTGACACTCCTTCTTCTAGTGACCTTGCTCTATGTCTTGAGCTTGATCTTGAGCCTTATGACTTACACCACATAACCATAGATGTTACATCATTGGTTGTAAGTCATGTTCTTAAGTCGTGATCCTCGACGCACCATGTCTCTTTTCAACTCGATCAACCTTGGCTTTGCAAGTCTTCTTCACCCCTGGTATTGGGTTCCTCGTCCTCCATGACCTTCTTCGGAGCACTCGATACCTTGAAGCTCTTCTTGCCTCCATCCTTGGCTTGACCAGTTGTCTCCAAGATATGCACACCAAGTCTCACATAAAGCAATGTTCCCCTTCGCTTGTGATGTCCACAACCCTAATCAACTCAACCTTTGGACCATCACTCTTGAACACTTGTGTTGAACTTTACAAGCTTCTGTCCAATACTTAACACACTAATCAGTCCTTTAATTGGGTTGTCCTCCAAACCACCAAAAATCATAAGAGAGCTTTCACCCTCCCTCCTTAACCAAACAACTACTAACTCCAAATCGAACCTAACTAATGCTAAATTTACTGAAAGTCGCCTAGAGGGGTGTGAATAGGTGAAACCTGAAATTTACAAACTTAAACTTGCACTCAGGCCGAGGTTAGCGTTAGAATTAAATCGGAGTTCGAAAGAGAGTTCTCCTTGCTTAGAGTTGCAGAATCAATGCAGATAACGTTTGGGAGCAAACTCAAACCAATATGAGCAAGGGAACTTTAGAGAGAGGAAAGAGGAGAAACAAATCAAGTGAGAATCAACAAGTGAACACGGTGATTTATTTTACCGAGGTTTGGTTCCAAAAAACCTAGTCCCCGTTGAGGAGACCACAAAGGCCGGGTCTATTCCAACCCTTTCCCTCTCTCAATCGGTCACTTAGACCGATTGAGGCTTCTCCTTAATTACTTGGGTCACTAAGACCCCGCAAGGATCACCACACACTTAGGTGTCTCTTGCTAGCTTTACAAAGCACTTATGAGAATAAGAGTAGAAAAGGAGGAAGAAATCCAAGCAACAAGAGCAACAAAAGAACACAAAAACACTCTCTCTCAAGTCACTAAGTGATTGAGTTGAATTTGAGACTTGAAGAGGATTTGATCTTTGGAATATGTCTTGGGGTGAAGTCTTTTGCTCTTGCAATGAATGTGAAGTTCAGAAAACTTGGATGCCATTGAAGGAGGTGGTTGGGGGTATTTATAGCCTCCAACCACTTCCTACCCGTTGGCTGTTTTTGCTGTCGATGGGCACACCGGACAGTCCGGTGGTGCACCGGATATGTATTGTTCACTGTCCGATGTGTGCCACGTTAGCACGTCCCGTTGGGGTTTGAAGCGGTTGACCTGAAAGTCGCCTAGAGGGGGGGTTGAATAGGCGAAACATGAAATTTATAAACTTTAAACACGCACTAAGGCCGAGGTTAGCGTTTCGAAGTGCAGAAGAATGTTTCTCTTGCTATGAGTTGCTCAAATTGATGCGGATAACTTTTGTGAGCAAATTCAAATCAATGTTAGCAAGGAAACTTTAGAGAGAGGAAAGAGGGAAAACAAATCAAGTGAGAATCAACAAGTGAACATAGTGATTTGTTTTACGAGGTTCGGTTCCAAAGAACCTAGTCCCTGTTGAGGAGGCCACAAAGGCCGGGTCTATTCCAACCCTTTCCCTCTCTCAATAGGTCACACAGACTGGTAGATGCTTCTCCTTAATCACTTGGGTCACTAAGACCTCGCAAGGATCACCACACACTTAGGTGTCTCTTGCTAGCTTTACAAAGCACTTATGAGAATAAGAATAGAGAAGGAGAAAGGAATCTAAGCAATAAGAGCAACAAAAGAACACAAATGATCCTCTCACAAGTCTCTAAGCAATAGAGTTGATTTTGGAGCTTGGAGTGGATTGAATGCTTTGGTTGTGTCTTTGGAGTGGTTGCCTTTGCTCCTGTAATGGATGTGATGTTCATAATACTTGGATGCCATTGAAGGAGGTGGTTGGAGGGGTACTTATAGCCTTCAACCACTTTCTAGCTGTTGGCTGTTGTTGCTGGCGATGGGCACACCGGACATTCCGGTGGTGCACCCAACAGGCACTGTTCACTGTCCGGTGTGTGCCACATCAGCACGCTCGTTGGGGTTTGGAGCAGCTTGACTGTTGGAACCCTTGTCCTGTAGCTGCATAGGACAGTCCGGTGCCACACCGGACAGTCCGGTGTGCTCTGACTTCTCTGCTCTGACTTCTGCCGCGCACTATCCACAATTGTTCACTTTTGGCAGACGACCATTGCGCAGGTTACCGTTGCTCCGTTGGCTCACCGGGCATGTCCGGTGAATTATAGCGGAGCGCACCCTAGGAAACCCCGAGAGTGAGCTGTTCGAGTGGAGCTTGGCCTGGTGCACCAGACATTGTTCGGTGCGCCACTTGGCAGCACACTCTTGAGTCTTGCTCCAAATATTGTTGAATCCCCAACTTAATTTCTTTCTTGGTTTGTGTTGAACCTTATGAACCTAAGATTAATGACACATAGGCAAACTAGTTAGTCCACGTGGTTTGTGATGGACGCCAACCACCAACATCGATTATAGGAAATGATTAGGCCCATTTCCCTTTCACGACCATTAGACTCCTTGAGAGCACCTAGAGGGGGGGTGAATAGGTGATCCTGTAAAACTTAAAGCTTAACACCACAAACTTGATTAAGGGTTAGAACAATGAAATCAAGTGAGTAGAGAGGAGAGCTCTTGTGAAGCACAATAGACACAATAAAGACAAGCACAAGAGACACGAGGATTTATCCCGTGGTTCGGCCAAGTACAAAACTTGCCTACTCCACGTTGTGGCGTCCCAACGGACGAGAGTTGCACTCAACTCCTCTCAAGTGATCCAATGATCAACTTGAATACCACAGTGTTCTTCTTTACTTTACTCTTTTCCCGTTTGCGAGGAATCTCCACAACTTGGAGTCTCTCTCCCTTACAATAAGAATCAATATGAAGCACAAAAGTAAGGGAGGAAAGCAACACACTCAAATCCACAGCAAACACGCACACACAAGACCAAGATTTGAGCTCAAGACAATATCTCGAGGTTCTCACTAGAACAGAGCTCAAATCACTAAGAATGTCGAACAAGTGCGCAAGAATGAAGTGTGAGTAATCAACAATGCTCAAGGAATGCTTGGTGTTCTCCTCCATGCACCTAGGGGTCCCTTTTATAGCCCTAAGGCAACTAGAAGCCGTTGAGAGCATTCCAGGAAGGCAATTCTTGCCTTCTGTCGCCTGGCGCACCGGACAGTCCGGTGCACCACCGGACACTGTCCGGTGCGGATCTCTTTCCTTATTTGGCGAAGCCGACCGTTGCAGATTCTGAGCCGTTGGCGCACCGGACACTGTCCTGTGCCCCCTTCTGACCGTTGGCTCTGCCACGCGTCGCGCGCGGATTCCGCGGTCGACCGTTGGCCCGACCGACTGTTGGCTCACCGGACAGTCCGGTGCACCACCGGACAGTCCGGTGATTTATAGTCGTACGCCGTTGATCGCTTCCCGAGAGCAGCCAGTTGACAGACGCCGGCCTGGCGCACCGGACACTGTCCGGTGCACCCAGACCGAGCTGTCTTTGGCTGAACAAAGCCATCTCTTTTCCAACTTGATTTCTCCTGTTTCCAGCACTTAGACACAATTCATTAGTCTCCAAAACAATGTACTAAGTCTTAGGAACATACCTTTTTACTTGATTTGCACTTTGTCCATCACTTGGCATAGTTTATCATTAAAGCACTTGTGTTGGACACTAAATCACCAAAATACTTAGAAATGGCCCAAGGGCACATTTCCCTTTCAATCTCCCCCTTTTTGGTGATTTATGCCAACACAACATAAAGCAACTAAAAGAAGTGCAACATCAATACAATTGAGAACTCAAAATTGTTTTGATTCAAATTTGGCATATATGGATCATTCTTTGCCACCACTTGGTTTTGTTTTTTTGCAAATCAGCCTCAAATTCCTATCTCTAAGTCAAACACACTTGTTGAGACATAAAGAGAGTTGTTCCAAGACAAAATTGACCAATGATTTCAAAAACTCCCCCTTTTCCCATAATCAACCATTCTCCCAACAAGAGGCCAACTTTTGACAAAAGAGACAATAAGAGATTTTTGACAAACCAAAAGCTCTATTCTACTATTTTCAAAATTCTCAAGTAGTAGCTGATCCATTTGTTGCTTTGGCCTTATTTTCTCCCCCTTTGGCATCAAGCACCAAAACAGGATCAATCTTGGCCCTTAAACCCCATTGCCTCACCAAAATCTTCAAATAAGAGTAAAAAGGCAATAAGAGTACAAAGATGAACTTGGAATTAGTTACTCTTTCATCGGAGTGCAGTGGAAGTCTTGCATGGTCCAAGTCCACCTTTTCCCTTTCAAACCTCCTTTGACACTAAATTAAGCAAACTCAAGCACACAGTTAGTCTTCAAAGGGTCAAGCTGTAGCACATCTCCCCCTAAATATGTGCATCACTTGCAAATGGACTTGTGAGGTCCGGGGAGTGCTTGTACAACTTGAGCACCATAAATAAACAACAAAATGCATTAAGGAACACGATCAAGGCATAAAACACATGTATGCTATAAATCAATCCAGGTTCCGCGAATCTAAGACATTTAGCTTACTACGCAGCCTGCAAAAGGTCGACTCATCTAGAGGCTTGGTAAAGATATCGGCTAGCTGGTTCTCGGTGCTAACATAAAACACTTCGATATCCCCCTTTTGCTGGTGGTCTCTCAAAAAGTGATGCCGGATGTCAATGTGCTTTGTGCGGCTGTGTTCAACAGGATTATCCGCCATGCGGATAGTACTCTCATTATCACATAGGAGTGGGACTTTGCTCAGATTGTAGCCAAAGTCCCTGAGGGTTTGCCTCATCCAGAGTAGTTGCGCGCAACACTGTCCTGCGGCAACGTACTCGGCCTCAGCGGTGGATAGGGCAACAGAAGTTTGTTTCTTAGAATTCCACGACACCAGGGACCTTCCTAAGAATTGACACGTCCCCAATGTACTCTTCCTATCGACCTTACATCCAGCATAGTCGGAGTCTGAATATCCAATTAAGTCAAAGGTAGACCCCTTTGGATACCAGATCCCGAAGCAAGGCGTAGCGACTAAATATCTAAGAATTCGCTTCACTGCCACTAAGTGACACTCCCTTGGATCGGATTGAAATCTAGCATACATGCATACACTAAGCATAATATCCGGTCTACTAGCACATAAATAAAGTAAGGACCCTATCATAGACCGGTATGCCTTTTGATCAACGGACTTACCTCCTTTGTTGAGGTCGGTGTGTCCGTCGGTTCCCATTGGAGTCTTTGCGGGCTTGGCGTCCTTCATCCCAAATTGCTTGATCAAGTCTTGTGTGTACTTCGTTTGGGAGATGAAGGTCCCATCCTTGAGTTGCTTCACTTGGAACCCAAGGAAATAGCTTAACTCGCCCATCATCGACATCTCGATTTTTTGAGTCATCACCCTGCTAAACTCTTCACAAGACTTTTGGTTAGTAGAACCAAATATTATGTCATCGACATAAGTTTGGCACACAAATAAGTCATCGTCACAAGTCTTAGTGAATAAAGTCGGATCGGCTTTCCCAACCTTGAAAGCATTAGCAATTAAAAAGTCTCTAAGTCATTCATACCATGCTCTTGGGGCTTGCTTAAGTCCATAGAGCGCCTTAGAGAGCTTACATACGTGGTCGGGGTACCGTTCATCCTCGAAGCCAGGAGGTTGCTCCACGTATACCTCCTCCTTGATTGGCCCGTTGAGGAAAGCGCTCTTCACATCCATTTGGAACAGCCTGAAAGAATGGTGAGCGGCATATGCTAGCAAAATACGAATGGACTCTAGCCTAGCCACATGAGCAAATGTCTCCTCAAATTCCAAACCTGCGACTTGGGCATAACCTTTTGCCACAAGTCGAGCCTTGTTCCTCGTCAACACCCCGTGCTCGTCCTGTTTGTTGCGGAACACCCACTTGGTTCCCGCAACATTTTGCTTGGGGCGAGGCACCAGCGTCCAAACTTCATTTCTTTTGAAGTTATTGAGCTCTTCCTGCATGGCCAACACCCAGTCCGGATCTCGCAAGGCCTCTTCTACCCTGAAAGGCTCAATAGAAGAGACAAAAGAGTAATGCTCACAGAAATTAACTAATCTAGAGTGAGTAGTTACTCCTTTGCTAATATCACCCAAAATTTGGTCGACGGGATGATTCCTTTGAATCGTCGCTCGAACTTGAGTTGGAGGTGCCGGTTGTGCTTATTCCTCCATTACATGATCATCTTGTGCTCCCCCTTGATCACACGCCTCCTCTTGATGAACCTGTTCATCGTCTTGAGTTGGGGGACGCACCATTGTTGAGGAAAAAGGTTGATCTTGCTCCTTGAGTTCCTGCGGTCGCACGTCTCCAATCGCCATGGTGCATATTGCGGCCGTTGGAACGACTTCTTCATCTACATCATCAAGATCAACAACTTGCTCTCTTGGAGAGCCATTAGTCTCATCAAATACAACGTCGCTAGAGACTTCAACCAAACCCGATGATTTGTTGAAGACTCTATACACCTTTGTATTTGAGTCATAACCTAACAAAAACCCTTCTATAGCTTTGGGAGCAAACTTAGAATTCCTACCTTTCTTCACTAGAATGTAACATTTGCTCCCAAATACACGAAAGTAAGACACATTGGGTTTGTTACCGGTTAGAAGCTCATATGATGTCTTCTTGAGGAGGCGGTGAAGGTAGACCCGGTTTATGGCGTGGCAAGCCGTGCTCACGGCTTCCGTCCAAAACCGTTCGGGCGTCTTGAATTCACCAAGCATCGTCCTCGCCATGTCTAGTAGCGTCATGTTCTTCCTCTCTACCACACCATTTTGCTGTGGTGTGTAGGGAGCGGAGAACTCGTGCTTGATTCCTTCCTCCTCAAGGTACTCCTCCACTTGAAGGTTCTTGAATTCGGACCCATTGTCGCTCCTTATCTTCTTTACTTTGAGCTCAAACTCGTTTTGTGCTCTCCTTAGGAAGCGCTTGAAGGTCCCTTGGGTTTCAGTTTTATCCTGCAAAAAGAATACCCAAGTGAAGCGGGAAAAACCATCAACTATAACAAGACCATACTTACTTCCTCCTATGCTTAGATAGGCGACGGGTCCGAAGAGGTCCAAATGAAGTAACTCCAGGGGTCTTGATGTTGTCATCACATTTTTGGCATGATGAGAGCTTCCCACCTGTTTACCTGCTTGACAAGCTGCACAAGGTCTATCTTTTTCGAAAGTTACATTAGTTAGACCTATCACGTGTTCTCCCTTTAGAAGCTTGTGAAGGTTCTTCATCCCCACATGTGCTAAACAGCGATGCCACAGCCAGCCCATGCTAGTCTTAGCAATTAAGCATGCATCTAGACCGGCCTCCTCTTTTGCAAAATCAACTAAATAAAGTTTGCCGTCTAGTACACCCTTAAAAGCTAATGAACCATCACTTCTTCTAAAGACAGACACATCTACATTTGTGAATAAACAGTTATATCCCATATTACAAAGTTGACTCACAGACAACAAGTTATATCTAAGCGACTCAACTAAGAACACATTAGAAATAGAGTGCTCGGATGAAATAGCAATTTTTCCTAACTCTTTCACCTTGCCTTGGTTCCCATCACCGAAGATGATTGAATCTTGGGGATCCTTATTCTTGACGTAGGAAGAGATCATCCTCTTTTCCCCCGTCATGTGGTTTGTGCATCCGCTGTCGATAATCCAGCTTGAGCCTCCGGATGCATAAACCTGCAAGGCAAATTTAGGCTTGGGTCTTAGGTACCCAACTCTTGTTGGGTCCTACAAGGTTAGTACAAATAGCCTTAGGGACCCAAATGCAAGTTTTATCTCCCTTGCATTTTGCCCCTAATTTTCTAGCAACCACCTTCTTATCCCTTCTACAAATAGCAAAGGAAGCATTTAAAGCATGATAAATTGCAGAAGGTTCATTACTTGTTTTTCTAGGCACATGAGCATTTCTCCTAGGCACATGATGAATGACATTTTTCCTAGCCAAACTTCTATCATCCATCATAGAAGAACTTGAAGCAAACACTGCATTTGAATCATAAGCATGTGAAACAATATCATTGCAACTTCTATCATGATAAACATTCCTAGAATATCTCCTATCACGGTATAAGAAAGCATGGTTCTTTTGCTCACTATTTTCCATAGGGGCCTTCCCTTTCTCCTTGGCGGAGATGGAAGCCTTATGGCTTGTTAAGTTCTTGACTTCCCTCTTGAAGCCAAGACCATCCTTAATTGAGGGTTGTCTACCAATTGTGTATGCATCCCTTGCAAATCTTAGTTTGTCAAATTCACTCTTGCTAGTCTTAAGTTGGGCATTAAGACTAGCCACTTCATCATTCAAATTAGAAATTGACACTAGATGTTCACTACAAGCATCAACATTAAAATCTTTACACCTATTGCAAATTGCAACATGTTCTACACAAGATGTTGATTTATTAGTTATTTCTAACTTAGCATTCAAATCATCATTTGTGCTCTTTAAGCTAGAAATAGAGTCATGGCATGTAGACAATTCACAAGAAAGCATTTCATTTCTTTTAATTTCTAAAGCAAGGGATTTTTGTGCCTCTATGAACTTGTCATGTTCTTCATACAAAAGATCCTCTTGCTTTTCTAATAATCTATTTTTGTCATTCAAGGCATCAATTAATTCATTAATCTTATCAACCTTAGTTCTATCTAGGCCCTTGAATAAACATGAATAGTCTATTTCATCATCACTAGATTCTTCATCACTTGAGGAAGCGTAGGTACTAGTATCACGAGTGCTTACCTTATTTTCCCTTGCCATGAGGCAGGTGTGATGCTCATTGGGGAAGAGGGCAGACTTGTTGAAGGCGGTGGCGGCGAGTCCTTCGTTGTCGGAGTCGAACGACGAACAATCCGAGTCCCACTCCTTTCTAAGGTGTGCCTCGCCCTTAGCCTTCTTGTAAGCCTTCTTCTTTTCCCTCTTATTCCCTTGTTCCTGGTCACTATCATTATCGGAACAGTTAGCGATAAAATGACCAATCTTACCACATTTGAAGCATGAGCGCTTCCCCTTCGTCTTGGTCTTGTTGGGATGCTCCTTGCGACCCCTTAGCGCCGTCTTGAAACGCTTGATGATGAGGGCCATCTCTTCCTCATTGAGCCCTGCCGCCTCAACTTGTGCCACCTTGCTAGGTAGCGCCTCCTTGCTCCTCGTTGCTTTGAGAGCAATGGTTTGAGGCTCTTGGATTGGGCCATTCAACGCATCATCAACGTATCTAGCCTCCTTGATCATCATCCGCCCACTTACGAACTTTCCAAGTATCTCTTCGGGCGTCATCTTGGTGTACCTAGGATTCTCACGAATATTGTTCACAAGATGTGGATCAAGGACAGTAAAAGACCTTAGCATTAGGCGGACGACGTCGTGGTCCGTCCATCGCGTGCTTCCATAGCTCCTTATTTTGTTGACGAGGGTCTTGAGCCGGTTGTATGTTTGAGTTGGCTCCTCGCCCCTGATCATTGCGAATCTACCAAGTTCGCCCTCCACCAACTCCATCTTGGTGAGCATGGTAACGTCGTTCCCCTCATGTGAGATCTTGAGGGTGTCCCAAATCTGCTTGGCGTTATCCAATCCGCTCACCTTATGGTATTCATCCACTGCACAATGATGCTAGAAGAACAGTAGTAGCTTGTGCATTTTTGTGAATTTGCTCATTGATAAACATGGGACTATCACTACTATCAAATTGCATTCCACTCTCTACTATCTCCCATATGCTTGGATGGAGAGAGAACAAGTGACTACGCATTTTGTGACTCCAAAATCCGTAGTCCTCTCCATCAAAGTGAGGAGGTTTACCAAGTGGGATGGAGAGTAAATGAGCATTTGAACTTTGCGGAATACAAGAATAATCAAAGGAAAAGATTGAATTGTCCGTCTTCTTTTTCTCGTAGTCGTTGTCGTCGTCCTTTTGGGAAGTGGAAGATTCGTCGCTGTCGTAGTAGACTATCTCCTTGATACGTCTTGTTTTCTTCTTCCTCCCGTCTTTTCTTTTGTGGCCCGAGCCTGAGTCAGTAGACTTGTCATCCTTTGGATCATTGACGAAGGACTCCTTCTCCTTATCGTTGACCACCATCCCCTTGCCCTTAGGATCCATCTCTTCGGGTGATTAGTCCCTTCCTTGAAGAGAACGGCTCTGATACCAATTGAGAGCACCTAGAGGGGGGGGGGTGAATAGGTGATCCTGTAAAACTTAAAGCTTAACACCACAAACTTGATTAAGGGTTAGAACAATGAAATCAAGTGAGTAGAGAGGAGAGCTCTTGTGAAGCACAATAGACACAATAAAGACAAGCACAAGAGACACGAGGATTTATCCCGTGGTTCGGCCAAGTACAAAACTTGCCTACTCCACGTTGTGGCGTCCCAACGGACGAGAGTTGCACTCAACTCCTCTCAAGTGATCCAATGATCAACTTGAATACCACAGTGTTCTTCTTTACTTTACTCTTTTCCCGTTTGCGAGGAATCTCCACAACTTGGAGTCTCTCGCCCTTACAATAAGAATCAATATGAAACACAAAAGTAAGGGAGGAAAGCAATACACTCAAATCCACAGCAAACACGCACACACAAGACCAAGATTTGAGCTCAAGACAATATCTCGAGGTTCTCACTAGAACAGAGCTCAAATCACTAAGAATGTCGAACAAGTGCGCAAGAATGAAGTGTGAGTAATCAACAATGCTCAAGGAATGCTTGGTGTTCTCCTCCATGCGCCTAGGGGTCCCTTTTATAGCCCCAAGGCAGCTAGGAGCCGTTGAGAGCATTCCAGGAAGGCAATTCTTGCCTTCTGTCGCCTGGTGCACGGACAGTCCGGTGCACCACCGGACACTGTCCGGTGCGGATCTCTTTCCTTATTTGGCGAAGCCGACCGTTACAGATTCCGAGCCGTTGGCGCACCGGACACCGGACAGTCCGGTGCCCCCTTCTGACCGTTGGCTCTGCCACGCGTCGCGCGCGGATTCCGCGGCCGACCGTTGGCCCGCCCGACAGTTGGCTCACCGGACAGTCCGGTGCACCACCGGACAGTCCGGTGATTTATAGCCGTACGCCGTTGATCGCTTCCCGAGAGCAGCCAGTTGACAGACGCTGGCCTGGCGCACCGGACACTGTCCGGTGCACCCAGACCGAGCTGTCTTTGGCTGAACAAAGCCATCTCTTTTCCAACTTGATTTCTCCTGTTTCCAGCACTTAGACACAATTCATTAGTCTCCAAAACAATGTACTAAGTCTTAGGAACATACCTTTTTACTTGATTTGCACTTTGTCCATCACTTGGCATAGTTTATCATTAAAGCACTTGTGTTGGACACTAAATCACTAAAATACTTAGAAATGGCCCAAGGGCACATTTCCCTTTCACTCCTTTCTCCAGTTGTTGTACCGGACAGTCTGGTGCCACTCTGCTCTGACTTCTACCGCACACTGTTCACAACTGTTCACTTTTGGCAGACGACCATTGGCGGCAGGTTACCGTTACTCCGTTGGATCACCGGACAGTCCAGTGAATTATATTAGAGCGCACCCTCAAAAAACCCAAGAGTGGCCAGTTTGAGTGAAGCTCGGCCTGGTGCACCGGACAGTGTCTGGTGCGCCATTGGCAGCACACTCTCAAGTGCTTTCCTCCAAATTTATTTGAGTCCCCAACTGAATTTCTTTCTTGGTTTGTGTTGAACCTTATGTACCTGAGATACATGACATCTTGGCAAACTAATTAGTCCACCTGGTTTGTGATGAGCGTCAACCACCAAAATCGATTATTGGAAATGATTAAGCCATTTCCCTTTCATTTACTAAATCAAAAATTCATGTATCTCAATTGATAGCTTGATAGCTTTGGTGCGCTAACACCTAGAACCCTCGTCTATACGGACCATCGTCTTGATTGCATTTGCTGCCTGCATATGCGGGCGCATCACTGGTGTACGAGCATATATGTCTAAATGGACCAAGTTTGTTGGCGACTCGTGTCCCAACACTGTTAAGCCCAACCCGAGCATGGTCTGGCCCATTATCCACCAGGCCCGTGCTGGCCTGGTCATCGTGATGTGCCTAGGTCGTAGGCGTGATATGATAGGCTAGGCTTTGTACGGACCGATTTTATTTTTTCGCATTTTTTTAAAATATATAAAATATGATTGAGTATAGAATAACTATGTGTGTTCTGTTGTCTTAGTGGATGAATATCTATAATATGATTAAGTATAGAATATAAAACACAAAAATATATATGTTCTATTGGTTAGAAGAGTGTGAATGTGGAGTCAACAACTACATTACACTATCTCTAGCATACTACCTATCACACACCCTATTTCACCCATATTTTAAACTCCACTCTGTAAATAGTATCGTCTACATTACAAATCAATTTTTGCACACACGTTTGTACGGACTGCTAGAGTCAGCCTTATTGTAGCAGAGATTTTGATCTATCTATTATTATCAGGGGACATTTTCATGCGATCACTTATTTGGTGCAACTGTGCAATCAAATCATCTAAATCACCCAATATAGACCCGACAATTTCATATGAAATGGGTTAAATATAAAATAACCACTAGATTTCATGTGAAAAGGGTGAAATGTAGTATGCAACCAAATTATCTGAACATCAGATTTAGATCAACGACTTCGTATGGAAAGGGGTTAAATATAAAATAGGCACTAAATTTTATGTGGAAAGGGTGAAATGTAAAATAGCAGTCACCCATTGGATCCATGTCAGATGCTTTAGATGGTTTAATCGCACGCTTGCACCAAACTATTGATTACATAAGATATGTCCCCATAGTTGTCGAGAACTTATGATGTACAACTAGTTATACCGATGCAACCGTGCAATTAAGCGATGTATCCAACTATTTATATTTAAACCTTCCACTTGAAACCTAGTTGCTATTTACACTTAAGCACTTCCACCTAAAGTAGCAGACAACGTTGGATTTTAATTAGATGCAACAAATCATCTGGTTGCATGACTGCACCAATATAATTGTTTGCATATGATATGATCTCATCATTATTTACATATAGCGTTTTATTTTCATCTATCTATCATGACTCTTTATCCTATTGGATAAAACATCTTATCGGCTTACGTACATCCCAGGTTGACCAAACCGTTTTGATTTAATCACCGAAAAATGGGAAACCAAACGGTTTTCAGTGGATTTCGAATTTCCGACCGACCTGCAATTCAAATTAAAAAAACAATTTTCGTGAATCCCTGTGTTTCTCAGCAAAATAAGTTTTCACGAGGAAATTTGTTGTACAAATTTTTAAAATGAAAAGAACAAATTATGTTTTGCTTGTAAAAAGCTGGGGTTTTATCGACGAAATTCGTTATTTTTATTACAAAAAAATCAAATTGATTTCAAATAATTAATATGAGATATACCATATTACTTAGAAAACATGCAGTCCTTTTCTCATTTGTTTCCTGTTAATATATATACAATTTTTTTTCTAAATTTTAATATTTTGAATGAAATTTTAAAAAACAGGATGGAAAAACCGCTCGGACCGGGGGTTTCCGGCCCGGTTTTAGCGGCGACCGGTTTTAAAACCATGTCAAGTATGCATCAGAAACAGGGTACAGGGAAAAAAAACACCCCGGCAGGAAATACAGAGAAACCCAACCCAAAAAGAAAGAAAAGAAAGAAAAAGACGATAAATTTTATACGATTTCTGCGCTCCTGTTCGGCGTTTTCGCTACCCCCCCCCCCCCAGCGAGCCCCTGTACGACCAACCCTCCCGCCGCGCCGCCGCTCGCCGCGGGCCATGTACAAGCTCCGCGGCCGTGGCGGCGGGCGCGGCGGCAGCGGCGTAGCAAAGCGACCGATGCCCTCCAACGCCCGCGGCCGTGGCGTTGCCTCCTCTATCGGCGGGATGGCCGGGCCTCCTCGCAGTCGCGCCGCCGCCGCCGCCTTGAAACAGCCGGTGGGACGCGAGGAGGCGTTCTGCCTCGAGTCCAGCGGGCTGCCTGCCTTTGCGGCTATAATACGGCTGACGCCCGACCTCGTCGACGAGATACGGCGGACGGAGGAGGCCGGTGGAGGCGCCCGCATCAAGTTCAACCCTAACATGTACAACTCATCGGAGAACGTGAGCTGTCTTTCACCCTTTGTCTTTCAGCTGTCTGTCCCTATGAGTTCCTCTTAAGTTTTAGCCTAACAAATTTAGATACTTCTTTACCAATACAAAATATATCCTGGTAAGTTGTTTTCCTTCTGTTGGCAATTTTACTGGGTTTGAGTGAGTTCTGTAATTTGCATTCACGCCAATCAAATTTTAGCATGGTACCGGCGAGATATTTTGTATTGTTAGGGCACAATGATCTGTTAGGTGTCTTTCTAGGATTAATGATGGTTCTCTTCATCTCGGGTGATGGTCTTGGAGTATTTTGATTCGTACAGCGAGCTCTCATTGCTCCTATCTCAATTTATATGATTTAGATGGGTGAAACGGCATTTGGTTTAGTAATTTGAATTCAAGCCTTCATATCATTGCTGTGTCTTATGCTCCCATTTCAAGTCACACTGTTGCTTACTTTGCACTTACATTGATTTATTGGGTCAAAGTTGAATGTTTATTACATTCTCATTGGACATTTGAAGGCCTAGCGATTTTTCTAAGGAATCTCGAGTTTTACCATGCTTTATGGTCCCAGACTTCTGGCTATTCTAATTTATTTTAGGCTGATCAGAGCAGGCACTTTTCTCATTTGATGGTTCTTTCAGTTCAGCTAAATTTCTCATTCCACATTAGCACATTGCTTATTTGATGATTCTTTCAGTTCAGTTCACTTTCTTGATCCGCGTCCACATTTTCACTATTTATTGTTGTACAATTAGTTCTTACATGGTATTTGATTTGGTGTTGTTACTTTTGTACATGGTTATTAAAGCGGTAAAACGTTATGAACCAACTTTTTAACTTTTAAACGTTTAAACGAATGTTGAAACGTCTTTTCAGACTTGACATAGAAATTCAAATATAGAATAAGTTCATACATAAGTTGAGTTCACAAACCAAATAGCATAAAAAGATCACCCTGAATCATTTGACTTTGGCCTTCGTGACTGATCTTTGACTTTGGCCGGCTGTGGCTGAGGAGAGGAGAGGAGAGAGGAGAGCGGCGGCTGGCTGAGGGAGTGAGGGCGCCGTGTCCAGCGCTGGCCAGTGCCCAGGAAAGTGACCTAGAAAATGCTAAAGGCCCAGGACGGGTAGAACGTCCTTAGAACGTCTAAAACGCCCTAAAACGCTATTTGGACGCTTAAACATCGTTTAAACACACGAAATGGACGTTCTACGCCCTAAACCTAAAACGTTAGGACATTCCAACTTTTAAACACGTTTTCTCGTTTAAACGGCGTTTAAACGTCGTTTAAACTACGTTTAAACGTCGTTTAAACTACATTTTAATAACAATGCTTTTGGATGACTTCCCTTAATGGTGATTCAGACATATCTAGCATAATAATGTCATATTTCAGTTAGCTTTGTACGGTGGATCAGGAGTTCAAATCTCAGCTCTGAAGTATTAGCAGGGCCATCTGCCCTGCATAGATTGGATGCCCCCCTCCTAGCAGTTTTTTTCTTGCATTTTATGAGTCGCCTTTTTTTTCCATATATATGGAATCGCCGACAAGTATGATCACTGACCAGAAATTCTGAAACAACAAAGAATATGCCTATTCACTTTGCCTTGAACGTCCAACCCAAACTGAAATCGTGGAGGCTGAGTGAACTGTGAAGGATGCTTTAAAGAATTTCAAGGTTACAATGCTTACTTAAATGGCCTTACTAGATCCAAACTGGATTTGTTTGACATGAGAACTTATTTCAACATGATGATTGCACTTGTACATTTAGTGTTTCAATTGGAGCTCTCAAATCTCTTTTCCTGTGCCAGGTTATAGATGTTAGTGGTAAAGAATTCAAATTCACCTGGGCATCTGAACGAGGCGAATTGTGTGATATTTATGAAGAACGTCGGAGTGGAGAGGATGGAAATGGGTTGCTTCTGGAGTGTGGCTCTGCTTGGCGCAAGGTGAATGTGCAACGCATTTTGGATGAATCAACAAAGAACCTTGTGAAAATGCGCTCAGAAGAGGCTGAACGTCTCTCAAAATCTCGAAAGTTTGTCTGCTTTCACTGTTCTATAATCCTCTTGGTCTCTATTGATTTATGATAAACCTGATATTTATGATTTCTAAAATTTTTTGTTTTATGATATTGTACTTCTCAACCGCTTATATATCCTTTTTACTTTTCTGGCTGTAGATCAATCGTGCTGGACCCTGCCAATCCATCTGTCAAGAGTCAGGCCAAGTCAATGGCTGCTGCAGCTGTAGAAGGTCTCCCCTTTCAACTATGTCTCATGTTTCCTTTCTCAACATTATACTATGGGTTTGTGATCTCTACCTGGATTCTGCGTTCATAATAGAAATGGACATTGCTGTATGATTATTATGTCAGAATTTTCTATGTGCAATTCTCACTAATGTTAGTAGTGGCTGTAATTACAATTTAGTGCTGTTATTGTTCCAGGTAATCCACGGAGGATGCACTGGAAGCAGAAGAGCGAATTTCTTAAGAAGAATAAAGGTTCTAATCCTGCTGGGTCATATTTTTTCTTTGTTTCATCTGTTTATGTTTAATATATGTCGTTTATTCACCTACTCCAGCTGCTGTTATCACCCCAACCAAATCAGTTTTGAAGGTGAAGTTATCTAACAACATCCCCAAAGGGAATATCTCAAGTTCACCTGCACCTTCTCCTGAACAACCTGGAGAAAGCAATCCTTCGTTTCCTGTTGGATCAGATGCAAATAATGAAGTCATAACACCTTTTGATTTTAACAAAGAGGAAAACAGTAAATATGAGAAATCAGTTAGAAATAAGATGTCTAACAAAGATATAAATCGCCGAGCAAGTTCTCATGCTGCAAATGTGGATGATAATACAAATGAAGTGCGAAGCTACTTGATATCCGTGCTCTCAAAAAATCCAAAAGGAATGGGCCTAAAGGTAAATCTCTCTATCTCTCTGAGCATGGGTAACATGATATTAATCAAGTCCATGTGCAAATGGTAAAAATACTCAGGAACCTTGTGCACTCCTTTGTAAAGACTCATACCTTATTAGTTATTAATGTTGAAGGTGTTGGGACTTACATTTCTGCAGAGTTTGTTGCCTTTTCTTTTGACTGTCAAACCCATTTGCATCTTGGTGCTTTTATCAAGTGGTATTGTATTTGTATCTCTATTTTGTGGTTTGATGATTTCTCTTTTACCTTTTGAACATAGTGCATAGTAACATTTTTTTGTTCATACACATGAAATGTTTCTTGTTTGTTACGTAACACCATTTTTTTTGTTTTACCATACTCTGTAGATGCTTATGGACGTCATATTCCATTATTCTAGTATTCCACAAATATTTGTCTGATTTTGTTTTCACATGTTATGAATCATATGCAGGCCTTGGAGAAAGCTGTTGCAGATGCATTTCCAAATGCATCAAAGAAAATACAGAGCATCATCAAGAATGTGAGTAATCAAACAATTTTTTTTACCATGTCCTCTCCCAATTAGGATTTTTTAAGGAATAAGGAGTAAACACACTTCACATTTGGATGTTCTTTCAGATTGCAAATTACCAAGGACCTGAGAGGTATGTTCTGAAATCAGGGTTGGAGGTAGAAAGCTCAAAAAGTCATGTATCTGAAGGAGTAAGGTATTATTGTTTTCTTGTTTAAGTCCAAGCTCTGGTCCTTCTCTCTTTTGGATCTCGCAGAAGTTGGTTTTCATTATGTTGCTTCTGCAACTTTGGACAATTATATGCCTACATATTTGTAATTCTACCATAACGCTTTAACAAACATCTATTGCTGTGTCTAACAGATCCATCAGTAAGAAAATTGAGGAATCGGCTCCAAGCCTGACGATTGATGATCCTGATATATGTGAGAGGATTGACATTGTGGGCTCCCTAGTTGCTCCAACTGATGGAAAACTCAGTAATGACAGTGAAGGTAAGGCTGGAACTTCCAGTGACAGTGGAAGCGATAGCGATAGTGACAGCAGTAACAGTGGAAGTGATAGTGGGAGCCAAAGCAGAAGTGCTGCAGAAACTGGTAGTGGAAGCAGCAGCAATAGTGACAGTGATGGCTCATCAAGCAGCAAGGAAGGATCTGATGCAGCTGTTGATATTACGAGTGATGATGACAAAGCAAATATAGCACACACAAAAGTAGTGGATGACCTTAATTTGTCTTCATCGCCAAGAGATTTGAAAAGACTCGATGTTGATGATGAACAAATTGACATTGAAACAAATCTTGACTACAGGAGTACATCACCTCATATTGGTCTGAATAAGTTTAATACCGGTAATGATGATGCAGCAGCAGAGGGCTTTAGTGCCGGCAACCTTAGTAAGCCATCTGAAATGTCAGGAAGCAAGAACATGACGAGCACCAGAATGGATTCTATTGGAGTTGATACCAAATATAATGAAATGTCTTTTCTGGACAACCTTTTTGATGACTCCATGAGAATAGCCAGTGAAAACTCACCCAAGGGGGAAGCTGGTCAATTGACAGTGCAGCATGTCAACAAGAGAAAATCAACATCAAAGGATGAATCAAAATTTGGCCCAGTGAGTATTGCTAAACCTAAATTAAAAAGGTCTTCTGGCAGCGAGAACTCTACAGCAAAGCCTGAGAGTGCTAAAAAGGTCAAAGCTGACATAGCATCGTCAATAGGTTCTTTATCAGAGCACAAAAGAAGTTTACCACCTGAAAAATATAGCAATGATAGGTTTAACAAGGGGACATGGGATGTTAGCCGCCATGCTTCACAAGATAGCAGTCCTGCCATGAAAGGAAGACCTTTGGCTCCTGGAAATTTACAGAGGATAGATCAGAGCCCAAATTTACCTGTCCCAACAATGCACTCTGAGAGAACAAAAGAAAATACTGTGAAATCAAGTTTGAAGAAAAAATCAGATAAGTCGCAGAAACCATGGCATGGTATGGATGGTGACTTTGGGCCAGGTTATTCACATGGTGTAGATCACCACGCTAATTTTGATGGCTCTGATGATTTTTCCACAAGAAAAAGGAGTAGACATGGGAATCTTCTTATTGATGATAAAATGTTTAAGCGTTCGAAGGACGCTAATGCCAATGTAGATTCCATGAATTTAACCAAAAGTTCCAGAGAAACTGTTGTGCCTGATGAAATAACTGCTTTTCCTGAATCTAATGAATGTAATGGTGAGCAGTCAAATTCTCAAAGAGATAATGTTGAGAGATCACCTTACGGTAAAAAAAAGCTCCAGAGGGAGTTTTCTGATCTTGAGTTGGCTGAACTTCGCAAGACTTCTTTGGAAAATGACGATGGAAGGATAAGGAAGCAATTTGAGAGTAGTTCCTCCAAGTCGCTTGATGCTAAATTAAATGTAATTAACTCCTACCCCAGTATGAATGACAGAAAGGTTCCTGTTACCGTCTTTAATGATACTAAGAGGAAACCTTCACCTCAAGAATATGGAATTGGAGGCCATATAAACCAGGAAGGGTTTCCCAGGAAGGCAGCAGGGTATGAGTTTGATGATAATAGGCCTCAGCAAAATATTCCAGACAGTCAGCATTTGCCAAGGATTTATAATACAGATTTTGAGAATTTAATATATCCAGATAGTTCAGGAAAAACAAGCAAAAGGGAAACTAGGATGACACATGGTGGAATGCTAGAGTATGCTGATATCCAGAAGAAGAAAACAACCTCAAGGCTTCCACAGAATGGTACTAATAATGTCAGAGTGTCTCGAATGCAGAAATCAATATCCCCATCAGATAATGATGAAAGAAGTAGGAACGACTCTTTGATTGAGACAAAGACAGGTAGGAAGAGAAGGGGCAGTTCTTCAGATGATGATAATTTGTTTTTCTCCAAGTATGATAAAGATGCTCCGGAGCTTAAAGATCCAATAAAAGATTTCTCACAGTAAGTTCCAATATCCTCCACAATGTCAGTTTTATGTATGTTTGAAAAAAATTGTTTAGTGCATTTTGACTTTTCCTCTACTTTTGTTGCTATAAGCAATAAGCATGCTGATAGACTGACTTATCCTGTTCTCGAACTATTTGATATGATCTTGGACATTTCTACACACCTTTCAATTAGTAAGTTATGTGGTATTTATCAAACTAGAACATACTTCTGTTTTTTTTGTGTTCCCTCGTAGTCCAGCTTACTTTCTGAGAATGTTATGGGCCTTAAGCCCATTAGCTAGGGTATTATGGTTAGGTTAGATGTGGCCACTGTAGCGCGTGAACAGTGCCGTCCAGATAGGGTTTGTTATGTTGCTTAGCTTTTAACTTAGGGTTACCTCTCTATATAAGGAGGGGCACAGGGTGTTAGTGGAGATAAGCGAGAAGAATAGATTTGGTTTACTCTTAGGGCCTTCTGCGGGAGGGCTGAGTATCGGGACTATCTTGCGAGTGCATCACAGTTCACAATAGAGAATGATTGAATTATATCAGCAGGCTTGGGCCAGCAATATATAAATTTATAATGTCTGACCTCCCCCCTTAATCTTAAAACTGTTTACACTTCGACCAGGGTCCCAATGTTTAAAGTATTTTCTATAGGCTCTTTAATTTGCCCGTGTTGTCTAAAATACTGTAGGTAGTATGATCATTCCTACATTTTAGTAAGGCGTCTCTATAATTTAAAAAAGGGCGTACCTTGTGCCGTAGGCTTCCCGCAATGTGCGGGGTCTGGGGAAGGGCATCTTTTAAGCGCCAAGCCTTACCCGCATAATATGCAGAGGCTG
This sequence comes from Zea mays, assembly GCF_902167145.1. Taxonomy (NCBI): domain Eukaryota; kingdom Viridiplantae; phylum Streptophyta; class Magnoliopsida; order Poales; family Poaceae; genus Zea; species Zea mays. The sequence continues at coordinate 156,279,269 of NC_050104.1, read as the reverse complement.
GGGCTCGAACTCGGGACCTTCCGGTTACAGACCGTAGGCTCTACCGCTGCACCAGGCCCGTCTCTATAATTTAATTTGTTTTCTAAATGCAAATTGTTGAAGCTCTTAGCATTGTTTCAAAGGCGTCGCCTAGGCGTCTAGGTGCCCAAAAGATCCAAGGCGTCCCCACCGGCCACCGCCTAGGTAAGAATCAGCAAGAGGGAAGAGGGGAAGGAGAAGGGTGGCGTCGAATCAGGGCGGCGACGTCCGAATCCAGGCGGCGGCGGCCGAATCGGGGGTGGCAGCGGTCGAATCGACGCAGGCGGCGGCGAATCATGGGCGACGGTGGCTCAATAAGGGGCGGCAGCGGCTGAACCATGGAGGAGAAGGCAACCGGCGGCTGAACTGCGGAGGAGAGAGGAAACCTAGGGCAACCAGGGAAATGATTATATGGGCTAGCTAATGGGCTGGGCCTCCTACTCCTTCCCCTTCTCCTTTTCCTTTTTTTTTTCTTTCTCTTCCTCCATGTTGCTGGTTTACTGGTTCTCAGATTGATAAGGCGTCGCCTTGCTTGCCTTAGACATCATCTAGGCGTCCAGACGGTGGTCCAACGCCTTATCTCGCCTTACTGCTTTAAGAACCATGGCTCTTAGCTGCCAGTTTTCTATTTCCAAATATTTTTTTTTCTAAACAAATAACTTTTGTTTTTGATGCATACAACCCATTTGATTATATTCTTTTCCAGATACAAGGATTATGTGCAGGAGTACAATGAGAAGTATGGGGTTTATTCTTATTTGAATAGTCAGATAGACAAAACTATGTAGGTGGTTTGAAGATCTTTCTGCACTTCATTCTCTCTTTCCGTTAGTCCATAACATAACAATCTCCTGCAACTGTTTCCTTTTTTGAAATGCAGGTCAGAATTTTTAAAGATTCAGGATGATCTCAATGTTGGAAAAGAAAGAGGCAAGGAACAGTATTATAACACCTTAGAAAGACTCAGAGACATGTATCATGAATCAGGAACAGTATGTTTTCTGCCTTCCCTACCAATATACTCAACATGAATCCCTGCTTTTTCATGGCCTGAAAGGGGGACCAAATGGTCCTCATTCTGTGATCTTCTCTTAAAAGTTTCTACATGCATCCTTATCTAACGAATTAAAGGATACTATTAAACAACACCGTTGTTTATATAACTCTTGATTAATAACTGAGGCCCTAAAGTGTGATTGTGAATATTATCTCCTGCAGAGACATAAATTGATGAAGAAGGTCTTCGTTTTGCTTCATGAGGAACTGCAGGTGTGTTTACTATAGTAGTTTACCATAGTTATCTGATTTCTGATTTCCTTGGTTGTTACCCCAGATTATTAAGGAAAGAATCAACGATTTTACGGACGCCTATTCAAATGAGTAGCTGTTTTACTCTCATAACATGTGAGTTAAGTTCTAATCGATAATTTCCCTGAAGCACTGCAGAACAACAGCCAACTGAGGTCTGACGACGAACTACATTATTGATCTGTGGCAACTATGCAGGTGACTGCTTCTTGTCAAGGCTGATAATATCTGGGCATCAGCATTATGCTTTGCCTTTGTAGAAATTTACTTGGCTTGGAAATATTCAGTCGAAGGCACGTATCACAGGAAACCTGAGAGACTTAGGGTGTGTTTGGTTGAATGTACATGAAGGGATGGAAAAAGGTGGCCACAGATTTAATAGTGTTTGGATGAGAGTCGCGTAGGGGCGAGGTGAACACCGGAGTAGTTTTAGGTGGCGGCGTGTTGCCCTGCCTCATCCCACTTTGTCCTCAAACCAAATCAGCGTGATGAATTTGATAGTAATCACGGTGAAGTGGAATCAAAGACAGTTCAAATATCAATGGCGTCGCTGGATACCTGCGCGGTTCCGCACAGGAGAGCAGAAGAAATGATTCATTACTCAGGGAAGAGGTGAGGTTATCTCTGAGGAAACGAGTAGGCCTTACATCAGCAGTTTTGCAGCTAGTTTGGCACTGTGACCGGGCGGTTCTCTTTGTAGATGTTCTGTGTTTTTTTAACCCCCTGTGAAGGGCGAGATCTCTCCTCTCTTGGCATTTGTACATCGCTTTGTATTAGTGTGATCCATGTCAAACTGAAATAAATTGCTAACTGTGTACATATCTGTAGAGCCGATAGAGAAGAAGTTTTGGAGGGAGAGAAAAGTCTGGGACATTTTTTTTTGTCGCAAACACCCACACACCAATTCCTAAATCTTGCAACTGGTAACGAAGATATTGGTTCGATTTTTCTTCTTTTACGTCATTGACCTCTTTATGTCTATGAAACTGCGACCCATTTCTCGTCTCTTGCGAATTACGATGTCTTCGGTTGGTGGTGATGCTCCTTTCTATCCAGCGCTCGGCTTTGACGACACCTCATGCTCTTTTCTATCCTGCAATCGGCTTTGACGACCCTTCCCTCGGGCCTTCTTGGAACTGATGATGACCAGAAAAATAAAGGAGATCAATAAATTGCTATTTTAACTGATGATGACCAGAAAAATAAAGGAGATCAATGAATTGTTATTTTATTAAATAGCAAGTAGATTCCTCTCCGTAGATCTCTTCATGGTCACTAAACCGGCTCTTAAGATGAGGTCAACCCTTAGGGCTGGTTTGGTGGCTAGAAATCACGAGAGAATCCACAATCATATCAACTCTATACCAACTACATCATATTATGTCATTTTTTTTTCAATTCTCTTTTATTCACCATCAAACTACCTCCTTCCATATCACGTCAGCGCACAGGATTTCATGGTGCCAAGAGTTAAGGCTCATGTCCTCTGTAAATGAAGTTTTTTTGTGGCCAACTCTATTTTACAGTAGCCGATGGTGTACACCGTTGCCGCTCTTTTCACACTGTAATATGGACTCCAACTAGATACAGTAGTTCGTAAGGTGGATGACTGCAGACAGCCTCAACCCAACTTTAAGGTAGTAGTGTTTAGTTGAGGAGTCAAGTAGAACGGAGTCGTTCCATTCCTGATTCTATGAACGGAGCCGCTCTGTTCTGTGTTTGGTAATCTAAAACGGAGTGACTCTATTTTTTGTTTGGTTGCAGAGTGAACGGAACGGAGCGTGACTGTGAGAGCGGGATGGGAACGGAGCGGCTCCGTCCCGTTGATTTTTTTGGAGCGGAATGGTTCTAGATCTGAGGAGAATATTCCCTAATTGGAGCCATTCCGTTCTAGTTCCTTTGTAACCAAACAGCAACAAAACTGGGACAGAACAGCTCCGTTCTACTTGGCTCTTCAACCAAACACTACCTAAAACTACGTAGTTTCTCGCTAGCTAGCCACAGGCCCGCAAGAGCGAGCACAGCAGATAACACATCGCCAGTCCAAATTTATAATTCGTTCAACTTTTTTACAATATATATATTTGATAGACATATTTTATTCATTTTTAAATCCAAAGTCATACTTAAAAGTGTGTTACTCACTCTATTCTTTTTTATTTAATATCTTTTAGTTTAAAAATGAATTAGCGAGCGACAAATATTTAAGAACGGAGATAGTATATACTAAACAATATCAAAGAGAAAAAAATATAATTATGATTTTTCAAGAAGGTGACTCGGTGAAATTTAGAGTAAAAAAGTCAAATGAATTATAAATTAGAGCAAAGTACTATTGTCTCTCTAAATTCGCTGCAGTAAAAGTGTTGTTTAATGATCAAAGCATAGCATGCCTTTTATTAACAAACTTCCTGGATCAACGAGTAGGTAGAAATTGCAGCCTGTCGTCTCACGCGGTTGGCTTTTGATCGGACGTCCATGGTTGTGACTTGTGAGCTCACCATGAAACCATCCTAATCCAAGGGCATACTAAAAAAGAAAAAAGAGAGAAAATGCGGCGGTAGGCCCCACCTGGCAGGCCGCTCCTCGTTCAGCGGCGGCTTCACGCGTCTCTGGCCGGCTGGCCCCACTCCCCAACCCGGGGCATCTCGGTACTCTGTTCCTGTATGGAACCCTTCCATTCTTGTTCCTGGAACCCAGACCTCAAGCCTTCGCCACCGCGCAGTGTCCAGAATCATCCCCCACCCGGTCCGCGGCGATCGTGCGGAAGCTGGCGACGCGGGAGAGCGAGTGGCAGCGAGGGTTAGCTGGAGATGAACGGGGCCGAGAAGCTGCGGTGGGCCTTCTCGGACGGCAGCGTCACCGATCTCCTGGACGCCCGCAGCCTCCACGGCTCCCCCGTAAGGCCCCTCAGAGCAGCAAACCCTTGAATTTTCTCCTAGCGCTTTTGGCGGCATTTGTTCTCTGCTTTGTGATCGAATTTGCCGATTCGTCAGGGTTCGTGTCGGCGAATCGATGGGGGCAGGAGTGATTGGCGGGGCGGTTTTTGATCATCTAGGGGGAGTCGGCTTGCATTTCCGTATCGGTGCTTTTGATTAGGATGAAACTCAAGGGTTTGTGGACATGAAACGTACCTTTTACTATGTATCTAGAAAAGCCAAGCCATAACGTCGTAAAATTTGGAACGGGCGGAACATATCTTCAATTAGCAGGACACTTAATTGTATTCTTTGTACTGTTCTTCTTCGCTCCTGCATTCTGTAAGTGTGCATGTCTCAGTTATGGTTTAAGCCAAAGCATAATGCAAGTGCAACTAATATTTTCCCCTTTGCAGGACATTAAGAAAAAAGTACAGTTCCATTCTTCTCTAGTGCAAAAGCTTGCTTTGGAAAAGGAGATGGAGGTATCTAACTAACATTTTCATTCATTGTCTTACCATGTGCATTAATATATATGAATGAATCTCATGTTGGCGTGCTGGAATTTATGTGTGCGTTGAGTAAAAAGCTAGTTACTTGCTCTTTGCTTGCTTGCCTTTTACGATGTACTTCTTTCTTTTGTGGTATTGAACAGGGTCACGTAGGTTGCGTGAATGCCATTGCGTGGAACTCAAGTGGTTCGCTTCTTGTATCAGGATCAGATGACACTAGAGTAAGTTTCTAAGCCTAGATTGGTTAGCTATCATGATAATTTTTTCAAGATCTTTTTTTATTTGTTTGGATTCTCACTTCTCTATCTGAATTATAGCCCTGGAAGTGGCTTTGATTCATGAACTTCTTGTGTCTTTTGCATCTATATGCCTTGGTGTTTTCCCTTACAGAAGGACTAAGTCATAAGGGTAAATGGTAATGCCTACAATATACATAGGTAGTGCATGGTAGTCTTTTCTTTTATATGTTACAGGACATAGTATCATGGATCTTGTCGTTGAAAGGCGGCATCGTAGTGTGTGTATGCTTTCACAAACATAAGAAGTTATCCTGATTTTGATTTGGGTATCTGGATTTTAAGCTGTGGACAAAGGAATAAACATATTTTTTAGGAATTAGATCATCTTCTTGTGAAAAGAGTTGTTGCTTCAGTACTCTGTAGCCCTTAGATATTTCCTATATGACTTGCTTTAATATTTTATGGTATCACCTTTAACTAGGAAAAGATTCTTGGCAAATGGTTTAGTATTGGTGACTACTTGTTCTGCAGATTAACATCTGGAATTATAATAACCGAGAGCTGGTGCATGATATTGACACTGGCCATTCTGCAAATATCTTTTGCACAAAGTTTGTTCCAGAAACATGTGATGAAGTAGTAGTCTCTGGAGCAGGAGATGCAGAGGTACACCTACCTCTTTCTTTTCTTTTTAATAACTTTGTATTCCCTGTTATATTGGGCCTTTCTTCAACTCGGTTACTAATTCTTTTCCAGGTTCGTGTTTTCAATATGTCTCGATTAAGTGGCAGAAGGCCTAGAGAAATTTCTATGGAACCAACAGCAGTTTACCAGTGTCACTCAAGAAGGGTCAAGAAACTAGCTGTAAGTTAGCATGCTGATGGGACATTTTTTCGTATTTGAAATTCTAGAGCATGACAAAATTTGTATTTAATTTTGACAAAAAAAATCTGAAAGAAGTCTCAGATTGTTATGGACTGCAATGGGATTGGGGAATTAGAGAGGGAGTTGTAGTTGCAGGAATGCCGGCTGGGGGGCTCTTCTCACGACCGAGCAAGAAGAAGGCTTGCTTCTAATTCTTGCTTACCCTTAACAGATACAATAGTGTCCCTTTTATAGAGATGACTGACTTATCTCTATCCAACTAACCAAATCTGATACAATCCTTATCTCTTCCCTAATCTAATCCTTATCAACTAAATCTGATCTAATCTCGGTACTGTTCCACGAAGTGCCTCCCTGACACTACACCCCACCTGGACATGTAGCTCGTCCTCGAGATGCAACCTAACGATGATGCTAACGATGACTCCACTTGACACAAACTTAACACCTAAAAATAAGCCTTTTACATCTTAGGTTATTTTATTATTCCGAACCTGAATTAGACTGTGACTCTATTTTTTTGACCCCTTAAGATAAGGCGAACACCCTCCGCGCATTGGACCTGCACGTGTGCAGCCACCTGGATCCCATGGACGCCATCTGGACGAAAGAGGACACGTGGATGGCCACCTGGAATGGGTCGCAACAATGACCAACAGAGGCACCCTCGTGGCGGTTGGTAGCGGAATGTGGTGGCGCTAGGCAATTCGCCCTCGCCGATGACAAGGAGGGGAGCGCCTTCCCTACCACTGCTGTCGTAGAGTTGGAGTTCGTCGCCCGCGGGACACGCACCATGCTCGCGCTTGGAGATAGCGGGCCAGCGCGGTTGTTGATGGCCGATCGACAGTGCGAGGTCACGCCCCTATGTGCTGAGGTCGACCACCACCAAGGCTGCCTCGAGCATCTGCCGCCACACCTCCTGCGGCCGCCACCACACTAGGAGGCCACGCGCCGCAGCCTGCAGCCGCACCGCTGCAGACACCTTGCAGGCACTCGCCTGCACAATCACCTTCCTCTCCGCGCGCTGCTGCAAGTTTGTTGGGACGACTGGGCTCCGCCGTTTGAAGATGGGACGCTTTCCTTGCCAGGGCGCTAGGAGGCAGCGTGCCGCCACCTGTAGCTGCGCCATCGATGCCCGGATACCATCCACACCCCCGTAGAAGACGTCATTGTAGTGCTGCTGTGGCGGCACAGGCATGGGGGCGGTGAACGACGGGGTCGGTGAAGGAGACGTTGTCATCATGAATTCCGGTGCCGTCGTTGATGAGTGGGCGTACGATGGAATTGGTGATGGTGATGGTGGCATGGAGTTGAGGTAAAGGGGCAGCCCTGTTGGTGCGGGGGCACTGGCACCAATCGGGCGATGTGACGGCGCCAGTGGTGGCAGGGGTGGTGCTGCGGTTGCTGGTGAGTGCGTTATCGCCGACGGCTAGTTCGTCGGCGGGTGTTGGGAGGGACACGCCATGTGCGCCATGAAGGCTTCAATGGTTGCCACAGAGCACGTGAGAGTGGCGAAGTTGTTGGTGATGATGGTAAGACTAGCGTCGAGCTTGGCGTTGAGGCACTCGAGGGTCATCGGCGTCGGATGGCCTGACATATCCGATACCAGATTGTTATGGACTGCGATGGGATTGGAGAGGGAGTTGTAGTTGCAGGAATGTCGGCCGGGGGCCTCTGCCCACGGTCGGGCAAGAAGAAGGCTTGCTTCTAATTCTTTCTTACCCTTAACTGATACAATAGTGTTCCTTTTATAGAGACGACCTACTTATGTCTATCCAACTAACCAAATCTGATCCAATCCTTATCTCTTCCCTAATCTAATCCTTATCAACCAAATCTGATCTAATCCTTATCTTTTCGATAACTAATCTGATCCAATCCCTGGCATGGATGAACTGCTTTTTTTTTGGAAAACTTGCAGTTATTTTTTAGGCGAACAGCTGCCATCCTGACATAATGCACCGCTCTAAATTTGTTCTCCGTATCTGCATGTTTAGACATTGATGTATTGCATTTTCTGTCTTACCATTTGAGATGTGTTCTGCTGACCCATGCTCTTATATTTTCTACTTTTTTGAGTCTCTGCATCATTCGGTAATACTTTTGTTTGTTGGCATTCCACATGTAGGTTGAAGTTGGCAATCCTAACGCAGTGTGGAGTGCAAGTGAGGATGGTACTCTGAGACAACATGATTTTCGGGAGTGTAGTTCCTGTCCTCGTGCAGGATCTGCTAACCAGGAATGCCGTAATGTGCTTGTGAGCATTCACTTCTTTCCTTGCTGTGTCTACTTGTGTTTGCTTCACTGCATTCTTGACATGGAGCATGGCATTTTAGTCTGTCCAGCTTATGCTGATCATTTTTTATTGTCAATAACTTTTCCATTGTTTTAAAAAAAATCGACCTGCGGGGGGCAAGACAGCCCCCGAGTATTGTATTAAGAAGAAGACCTTCTCACACAGGTCGAGAAAACCCCGGAACCCCTGCCCCACCCATACACAGCGGCATCAAAGCCCATGTGAGAACGATCGCGACCGGGGCCGAGCCTTAGACCTGTGTTTTGGCGTGATACAGATGAGAGGATTTTTTAACCACAACCTGAAATTCGGTCCCACAGGGAGTCAAACCCAGTACCTGAGGAGTGCTACTCATACCACCTAACCAACTCAACTAGAGGCCCTTTCGCAACTTTTCCATTGTTTTAGATATTTCGAAATATAATAGTGGCAAGCCAAATTATATTTTGGGGTATTTTGTTTTTTATTTGAAATGTTATGTTTGTAAATTAAGTTTTTTATAACTTTTGGTGGTATCTGGATCTGGATATCATTTTCTGCCTTTGAATCTATAAATCTTAGAAAAAGTGAACTCATAATGCTTCATTTGTTGGAAAATTCAGTTGTAGCTTTGTGTTCAGTATTCTGCACTTCTCATGCACCTGCTTATATGATTTATACCAGTAGTCCATTTTTTCTCCTGGATTCTATTTGAATGCATGGATAAGTCTGCTTGAAGAATGAAGATAAATGCTTGCTAATAATATTAGCTGATCTAATTATGGACGTGGTTCTGATTTTATTTTCTGCACTACATATTTTTGGCAGCTTGATCTACGGTGTGGAGCAAAGAAGTCTTTAGCTGATCTACCCAAACATCCATTGGCACTGAAGTCTTGTGACATTAGCTCTGTCTGTTCCCATCAAATCCTTGTTGGTGGGAGGTAACCTAGTTTCTTGTCATCAACAGTCAGTACATAACAAGCCTTTTGTGTTTCTATACCTGACTAATGACTAGCACTTCTCTGCTCCATGATGTTCATGCAGCGATGCATTTGCTAGGTTGTACGATAGAAGAATGCTTCCACCATTGAGCTCGTGTCAAACCAAAAGGAAGCCACCACCATGTGTTAAAATGTTCTGCCCATTGCATCTTGCTGACAGTGTGAGTTCATTCTTTCATTTGATTGTTATGCTGTGTTGTTTCAGTTGCAACCATTGTAGCTTTGCTTGTATGAAGTCAATAATTGTAAATCCGATATGCATGTGCTACAAAAGTTATCATGTGAGAAGGAAACATGGTAAAGATACATTTTTTTCTTGATTCCTCCCTTGAACCAGAGAGCATTTATGAAATGGTCTAGTCAGTTTAAATAGTTCTGTTAGCCTTATTATGGTAAAATTGCCTTTATACCATTAAACTACCGTGATGATTGCTAAAATACAATACAAAGTGTTGATACTGCCAAAATAACATCTGCTGGATGCCTGGACCCACTGGTCATAGACACAACAATGCTATTTTGGCAACTGGGTTTCAACTTCATGCCATAATGGCAATGAGTCTTAAGTTTTAACTGTTTTATTTTATACTCTCTCCATTCCAAATTATAAGTTGTTTTGGCTTTTCTAGTTACATACCTTTTGCTATGTACCTGGACACGGCATATATTTAGATGCATAGCAAGAAAAGCCAGAACAACTTATGGTGTATTTGGTTTGTGGACTCAGTGACTCACCCTATGCTTCACGAGGTGATGCATCATAAGTTCATCCCATAAATTTTGGTGAAATCAACTCACTCCTCATGTATATACTAATTATTAGCTTATGAGGAATGAGGTGGTGGTGGATCAACTCATTCTATTCCACAAACCAAATAAAAAAGTGAGGAGTGAGAAGAAGATGAATCGTTTCATTCCTCAAACCAAACACACCCTTATAGTTTGGAACCGAGGGAGTAGAAAATACTAGTTCTGGTGCTTTTATCCTTGTTCACAGTACGCCACTTCAATGAGTTTTTAGTTTCACATTTGTTATACCTTGAACTATAGTTGTTTTCTTATTGATTTTCTGCCCCCAATTTGTTCTCAGAAGAAGACATATTCACACCTTACACATGTTGCATTCAGCCCAAATGGGAAGGAGGTTCTTTTAAGTTACAGTGGTGAACATGTTTATCTGTTCGATGTTGACCCAGGTATTATAAAATAACTCACTTTGTGCTTTTTATCACATCTACTATACACTTCTAGTCTATGCGGCACTGTTTCAATTCAATGACCGATATACAATACTGATATGTTTATAATGTTATCTGTTCAGATGGTATGAGTTCTAGATACACAGCAGACTATGTAAGGGAACAATTATTTGTACCTCCTTTTCACAAAGTATCAGCAAAAGGACATGCAAAACAAAAGAAGGCTTCAGTAAATACAACTTCAAGAAGTTTGTCTAGGGTGAGAAAAATGGGATCACCATGTCATACCATATCCGTATCTTGGTCTGCGATACATATTGAACCCCTGTGCCTTCTTTGGCTCCCGTTTCAGGTAGATATGTGCAAGAAATTTATGCAAGTCGCAACAAGATCTCTGGAGACAGGTAAGAACTTAATGCTTGGGATTGAAGCATGCAGTGAAGTCCTTGAATCAATGGAACCTGATATTGACGATGACACGAGGCACGAGTTTTTGTGTACTCGAGCAGCATTGTACCTAAAGGTTTGTCTGCTTCCTTTATCATTTGTGGGAGCTCTGTTCCACATTAAATTAGGGATCATAGAATTTGATCTACAGAGGAAATGGAAAAATGATGTTTACATGGCGATTCGAGATTGCAATAGAACGTGGAAGATTGATGTCACATCGTATCAAGCACACTTGCATATGGCTGAGGCACTATTGCAGGTAAGCATCAGCAAATCAGTCAGAACAACATATGGATTTACTGTCAAATAGTCTGGTACTTTCGTATTTATACAGAATTGGTCAAGCCTTCCTTGAATATGTTCTACGTAGGATGCTAAGTTTTACACTAGCACGAAGGGTTTGATAAATTTATAAGTTCTTCTGTTTTCCTATTCCTTCTCAGGAAAACATGATCATAAACAATCTCTTACTTTAGGGGGCCTTCATTATCCCAATAAGTGCCCCTTTTTGTTTAATCATGTCATCTACTTTTGGTTTTGTTAGTCCTGTATTGAATATAGTTGGTTTTAAAATTTTGACTTTGGAACTTGCTAATGGAATGCAAATCCTCGTTTAAATGGGCTTCCGAAATAGGATGATAATAAGGCTGGTCTGCGTTTAAATGGGCTTCCGAAATAGGATGATAATATGGCTGGTCTGCAGGAGCTCCTTCTTAGGAGTGGTCCTGTCCCTTAGGTGTCCCTGCAGCTAGTAGTGTCTTTCTGTTTTTTTATATAATAGAAAGTTGTATGGTATAAGAAGATCATTTCCTCTTGATGTACTTAGTTTTCTTCCTCTTAATGAAATGACACGCAGTTCTCCTGCGTGATCCGAGGAAAAAAACCTTCCGTCTCATAAATAGCTGCCATGCCTTGTGTAGTTAGGAAGACTGAAGGAGGCATCTGAGCATGCAGAGGTGGCAAATGGTCTTCTTCCACCTCATTGTCCATTGAGGGAGCAGGTGGATGATTTCAAGCAACGCATCGCTTCAGGTGAGTACATGCACAAGAACAGCATGTACTATTTATTTTGCTGTGTAGCTTTAGCATATGTGCTGATCATTTTGGAGATTATGTGCATTCTAAATGGCCAAGAAGATGTTCTTCATGTCTAATGAACTATGCTTATTAATCTTCCGTATATGGTAGCTGTTTGCATGAATGTATTTAGGCCGTTCACTGATAAACAGATGAGCTTAGAATTTACTTGTGAACATGCATTTGCATTTTTGTCCATCTGTCCATTCTTCTTTCTACTTTCACCTTGGGTGTTTAAGTCAAGGAATTGAACTTTGAAACTTGTTGCTCTTCAATATTTTAATGGATTTCTTTTGTGCAAGCAGCTGAGCTTGAGAAGAACAGAGCGGATAAAAATGGGAGCTCAAAAGCTGATACTCATGGAAAATTACGCTCATTGAGTGAGATACTCTTTAGACCTGATGTTGGTGGTTCATCACAGGAGGGACGAGAAGATTCAGATTATGATGATGATACGGAAATGGACTATGAAACAACGGTATCTGGTCATGAAAGCCGAGAGAATGATCAAGGTGTCTTCCGGGGTAGTTTAAGTTTCCAATTTCATCAAAGAGAGGATCAAACCAATGTACACACTGATGAGAATGGGTCAGTTGAGTCCCCTCGAAAAGATGATTATGCTTTTCAGGTATTCTTTTTTCCTTTATTCTTACCTTTTCTGTCTATATCTAATAAGGTGCATGTGTTTAATGCTGTTGGCCTCTTGCATGGATTTTCACAAATTGTGCAATGCAGTCAGATGTTGCCATTGATATGAAACAAAGATATGTTGCACACTGCAATGTAGGGACAGATATAAAACAAGCCAGTTTTCTTGGTGAGCAAGGTTAGGCTATTTTTCGCTGCATGGTTCTATTTTTTCGTCTGTGGATTTTATATTAACAGAAACCTTTCATGTAAGAGTAAGAGAGAATTGTTCTGTGTTGTACTCCCTCCGCCCCAAATTAAGTGCTCATGTCGTACTTCAAGGAGTCAATTAATCTTAAGCTTGACTAGATTTAGACAAAATAGTATCAACATTGTCTATTTTGTTCCATGACCATTAATACTTTATTTGTATATATTTAGTCAAACTTAACTTTTTTCTCTTGAAAGCGCAGGAGAACTGCGCCCCATTATATATTAAGTAGAAAAAAGGGGTGGTCTTAAGAAGACCAATACAAGAGGCCTCCCTACGGAGGCCCAGTAGCAAGCATACATTAAAAAGTCCATCAAATTAGGACAGCTACAAAGGAAACCAAAAACCCTCCTAATTCTGAGCTAATGGTGCTGCCAAATGGGAAAGGCCCTTGGCACCATCAATCTCCCATTTTTTTTCTTTCCTCATCAGCAGCTCCAAGACTCATGATAACACTAGGGCTGCAGCCATCAAAGACGCATTTATTTCTATGGTTCCACAAAATCTAGGCTCCCAGGATGATAATGGAGTCAAGTCCTTAACACTTAAGATTGATTAACTCCTTAAAGTGTGAGATGAGCACCTATTTTGGGACTGGGAAGTAGCCTTTAGTTAAATACTGTAGTTTTGCAGGTAATAAAAAGATGGGCTGTGTTGCAAAAATCTGGAGTCTGGATTTACAGTAGTACCTAAAATTTACTGTGCATAACTGTAAATTGACTCTGCCTTGAGATCCATGAAATAAACATAGCTCAGGTTAATAAAAACAATAAATATCCATGCCGTGTTAACACATTGAAGTGACCAATCTTCCTGTGAAACAACCTAATTGAATTCAAAATTTGTTGGTTAAGGTGAGCTTGTCCATGTGGTTCTTGACTCTTGTCCTTTATTCCTCTCACAACAGGGGAGTTCATTGCCAGTGGAAGTGATGATGGTAGATGGTTCATATGGGAGAAGAGAACAGGAAGGCTTATTAAAATGCTTGCAGGGGACGGAGCTGGTAATTATATTTCAGCTTCCTTTTCTGATACCTTTCTGATACTTCTGCTCATGTGTTTTACATTTTCCATAGTTGTGAACTGCATACAGTCTCATCCCTTCGACTGTGCCGTTGCAACAAGCGGAATCGATAACACAATAAAGGTATTATAATCTACATTTTTAGTTGCAATTGATTATACAATACAGCTCTGTTTCCCACATTCCACTGTATCACTAGAATGTTGGCCCTGGTTCTTCTATGTTCATATATGCAACAACTGTATCACTGGCATGTTGGCCATGGTTCTTCATACCAGCCATACAATGAGTGAATGCTTGAAATGTCATTGTTCAGTGGTACTCCATCCATTCCAAATTATAAGAAGTTTTGGCTTTTCTAGATACATTGTTTTATTTTGTATCTAGACATATTGGATATCTAAGTACATAGCAAAAGATATGTATCTAAAAAAAGTCAAAATGTCTTATAATTTGGAATGGTGGAGTATATTTGGTGTAGATTCACATTTTTTTATCTCAAATAGTTACACATATTCTACTGAAGCACTTAATGGCTCTCTCTGTTTTTATTTTGTTATTAGCTATGGACACCCGATGCAAATGCTACATCAATGGTTTCTGGACCTGAACTTGATGTATTGAGTGCCATAGAGAATAATCAGCAGAAGTTATGTCGGAACCGTCACTTTGTACTGTAAGAAATCCAAGCTTTACTACACACTCAATACCTTACCTTGTTTTCTATTCTTCAATCAAATTAGCAAAAGTAATATTCGACACGATTCCTCCATTTTCTTCCGGGGCTCAGACCATACTTGGAATTAGGTCAACAGTAGTTTTTTTTCGTTGTACATTACCACATACACCTTGTATGCTTGCTTTTGTCTTACTCAACTTTCCGTGGTTTTCATATATCTTGAAACAATCCAATCTGATTGTAGAAGGATAAAGAATAGCTAAATTTATATAAACACAATGTGCTTTTCTCCTTGGCTGATGACCTGATGTTACTCACCCTGTCACTTGGGTCTAATGTAATGACGTTAACTCAGCACAGTGTGTTTGTATTATCTTTTAGTTCTGATCTGGAAAAATCTACATGCTATATGCAGGCCTTCTGAATTTTTAGAACGATTTCAGATGCATGAGTTTTCAGAAGGTTTCGAGTGTGCCCAGAGCTGATTTACTATCGCTGGAGCTGCTTGAGGTACTTGCATTCACATAAATTTTAAGGCAACCAAAGGAATCAGTTCGCTAAAGTGAGCTAAAGACAATTACACCGTTTGTTTGAGCTTTTCCAGGAAAAGGGTAATACTTGGAAGAATGATATCATCCAAGCTACAAGCAGCCTATGTTTGAATTAGTGAAATCGGAAGGCCTTGTTGCCATTATAGAGTGTAGACGCACCTGGATAGATAAACAGGTGTGCCGGTGCTGAAACTATTGCTTGAGATGTCAATAAACACTGGAATTATGTTGTTGTTTGGGGGTGGTATAATGATTCATACGTGTGTAATGCAGTGTGGATTCATTCCCTTGTACAGATTGTAGATAGGTGAGATTCTGCAATAAGTGACAATCACAGATGTACATGTGTGGTATTCTTGTCTCTGCGTGCCGCAGGTAGGTCATGCTAGTTTGTGGCTGACGATTGGGGTATATCTTCTCTTAAAGACTTGCTGGGTCTGGATGTGGTGTAGGAACTGTGTTACTTTATGTTTCCTAAATATGTTACTCTTTCCATCCCAATTTATAATTCATTTAATTTCTTTTGTTCTTCCTGCGTGCATTAGGGATAGGAATATTCTGTTATAAAGATTAGTTCCTTTATTTTAGTTTTATTTAGTCTCTAAATTGTCAAAGGGTGAGACTAAACTGTTTTCGTCTCTAGTTTCTCAAGGGGTAAATAAAAGAGATTAAATCATATTAATTCTATCTTTTGGCTCTCATTTATTTTACTTGTACTAATTGTTGGAAAAATGCTTTGGGGTATTTTGGTTTTCTTATGATTTATTTAATGTGTTTTGAATACTTTTAGTTCCTACAAATAAATATGATAGAGACTAAACTTTAGTCTCTTGACTAAAGAAACTAAACATGATTTAAATCAATGAATGAGACTTCCGGAGATGGCTTCTATTCTATGTGGACATATGTCAAATTTGAGTCGTAGAATGTTAGGAAAACCTACCGCCGATTGCATTGGTCACATGAAAATTGAATTTGCTGCGGAAGTTCCTTTAAAAAAACATTTTGATTGAAAGTTGTAACGACAATCCGACATATGCATGTGTGGTTTGTTGCGAACGGTCTTAGCTGGTCATCATATCGTGTATTTGGCGGCATAAAATATTATTTTGTACTATATTATTTATATAGTGAAATTTGGAATACGAATGTGACAAGTAAGTTTGTCGGAAATAGTGTTATAACAACCTCATTTTTTGAGCTGTTGTGTTGTAAGGTCATGTTCCAAAGCTAATTATTAGTCAGCTAATAAGGTATTTGAGAGGTTTTAGCTAGGTTAAAGCAGCTAACAATTAATAACTATTTAAGAGGTATAAGTAATAATTAGTTGATTTATTAGCTGATCCGTTTTAAACCTCTAAACTAATTTTAGCTGTTAATAATTAGTTTTACGTCCTGTTTGGATCATTGGAATTGAATTCCATTCTAATAATAGTAATTTAGACATATATCAATTAAGCTAATTAGGTTTTATGCAAAATATATTTGTATAATATTATTAGTAAGATGTCGGAGATATTTATGTGCTACATTTTTATTATATAAGAGTGAGACGAAGAGTGTCATGTAAGTTACAGAGTAGAAACCAATTCTATTAATGCATAAAATCATTTCTCACCCTCCAACCCATGAATTTAAGGTAGGCTTATATTTGAACTTTGGAAAGTGGTGGAATGTCAAATTCCAAACTAAATAAGTTATTTTATTGAGTGAATTCCAATTCCTCTAAAATAAAGGGATCCAAACGCGCCGTTAGAGATTTGGAATAGAGCATATACCATCTCAAAAGAGTACGGAACGGGACCATGTGTCCATGTGGTGCTTGCTTGCCGGTTCTATCCGGAAGGCTCTAGCTAGCCTCTAGCAATACTTTGAGCGCGCGATACCGATAGGCATGCAGCAAATGATCCGCAACTTGTAATAAGGTGCAGCAACGAGGCTCGGCCACTTGCCCACTACCCTCTGCCGGCTGGCATGTCGGCGCGGCGAGGCCAGCCGGCGGATTAGACAATTTCGGTTTCCTTTGGACCAAACAAAATCCACGTTATCTTGAATATCTCAACTTGTACGTTGGTCGCAAGAATCAAGACATAGAATGATAGGTAATCTCGGTAGTACGTGCATGCCGATAACCATCGCAATCAAATCATCATCAGAAGTCGAAATTTGTGAATAAAGTAGTTTTTATCTTACGTGAAGCACTAGCTAGCGAGTTAAGGCTTTGGATGTCAAGTACTTTTAAAGCACAAGAGAAATACTGTAGTTTTATTAAATTATTTGGTTCTCAAAAGCTATTCGCTATCTAGGTATAACAAATTTTATAGTGTTTTAAATCATGGTTGTATCGAAACTATAATTTTTTAGAGTTTTGTTATAAACTCTTCTCATAAACTTTTTTTTAATTACATTTTTGCGTCTCTTTGACTTATAAAATCACACTATCCCAGTTGTGTGATACTTGTACAACTACAACCTACTTTTATGAAGTTCAACAGACAGACCTTGAACTAGTTTTTATCTTAATTGAAGCCTCAACACCCTTATAATGGCTCTCTTTAGTCCTTGACTTAGATTTTCGCTCCATTAAACTGAAACCAAGTAGTACAATGAATCTAGCACTATGGTTCGTCTTGGTAGAGCTCTTCATCTGTCAGCTTCAGTTAAAAATAATTTTCTTCTTACTTGTAGGAAGAGCCTTTAAAAAAGTACTCTATTTAGTTGAAAATGCAGCTTTTTATATAGCTTCGTGTGATGTGGGCGACAAAGATAAAAACATGAGAGATAAGTTGGTAGAAGCTCCTTCTGGCTTCCGACTCTATTGTATTTTAGAAGAACTTCCCCTCTTTTTTAGAAAGAGACTACAAAAGTCTTCCCACTGTGAGACCAACTCCAGCAGTGTGCGACTCCGTATCCCTAAAACGCGCGGCCGACACATTCTCTCTCCTCTCCGTATCCGGCTCCGTTTCCAGCAACACTCCCCATCCCACTCCGCATGCAGTCTATGACACCTGGGGCCCGCCAGCAGGCGCGCGCGCCCGCGAGAGAGCTGCGGAGAGGAGAGAGAAAGCGTGGAAATGGGGAGTCTGGGTACACGCCGTGCGTTTTACGGAGCCGGATACGGAGCCTGCTGGACTGATGAATAGTGTGCTAGACTCCGCAAAATACGGATACGGAGCCGCATGCGGAGTGCTGCTGGAGATGGTCTGAGCCTTTGGAGGAGCCCTAGTCACATTCGGATGGACCGTTGCCACATCGGATCAACGTGGCCCTACTGCCTTCCTGGCTGTTGCGGTCGTGTCACGTAGAAGGGTCAAACGTGGCCCCA
Organism: Zea mays; assembly: GCF_902167145.1. Classification (NCBI taxonomy): domain Eukaryota; kingdom Viridiplantae; phylum Streptophyta; class Magnoliopsida; order Poales; family Poaceae; genus Zea; species Zea mays. Next base: position 156,260,908 of record NC_050104.1, on the reverse strand, counting down.
GTACCCTGCCCTCTACGGCTCTACCAGACTGTTACAAAATATTGTGTACAAAGTGATCAACCCTTACCTGACAGTTTTCTCCCAAGGGACACACCCCTTGGGAGACACTGCATCCATTGTATATAAGAGATCCTATCTGCAATAAAGTGGACAACAGTTACTTGATTCTATCATTCTCTCTACATCTCGTTACCACTGATTCACCGAATTCTAACACGTTATCAACACGTGCTCGTGAGACCAGAGGATAGAACAAATCGCTCGCTGTTTTTGAGATGGAATTGTTGTTCGTAAAGGGAATGGAACGCACAAGAAAGAATAACGGTAATATGCAAATATCGTTTCCTTCACACCACTTTTCTTATCTCTTTCATGAACATGGCATTGACCTTCACCGGTGGCATGTGCCATCGCCATGCTGTGTGCGCCCTGGATCGCGCTTGCGCCACTGGACTGCGTGCGCCGTCGCCGGAGCCGTGCCTGTGTCGCGTGCTGCCGGGCCGCGGTCCCGCGCCGTGGCTGCGCACGCGCAGTCGCGCAGGGGGGCTCGCACCCGCGCCGTAGCGCTAGGGGCCTCGCCCACTCGTGCCGGGACGGCCACGCCTCGCGTGCCGTTGGGGCTGCACTCGCGCCGCCGAGGCCGAGGGCCGCCGCGCCGCCGTAGCCGGACCAGGGCCATTACAGGCCTGCGCAGGGGCTACCCGCGGCGAGGCTGTGCCTAGCAGGGGCCGCGCTCCACGCCTGAGCTGAGCCGCGCTGGTGGCCGCGCCCTTACGATGGAGGAGCGGCACGCCCACGCCGTCGTGGCCGCGTGCCTGCTACGCTGGGGCCGGCGCGCACCCGTACTGACTGAGGTCCGCCTGCGTCGGACCGCGCTAGAGGAGCCGCACGCCCGATCCGTCGTGGTCGTCCGTGACCGGTGCTCCCGCGCCTGAGACGCGCCAAGTCGGGGGCGGCCGCGCGCCCATGCCCATCCGGTGCCGCGCCGGGGGCCCGCTTGTCCGCCGGGCCGCGGTCCCGCGCTGGAGGCCGAGCGCCCGCGTGACGCTCGTCGCGGTGCCCGCGCCTGGCCTCCACGCCGCCGACTGGGGATGCTGGGGCCGAGCCCACGCGCGCCGGGGTTGCGCACCCGCGACGAGGCTGGCTGGAGCAGCGTGCCTGCCAGGACCGAGCCCGCGCTGGGGATGCGCCTGACCGGTCGCCCGCGCCCTTGCCAGAAGATTCAGCGGAGCCGCCATGATTCAAAAAAAAAGCATAGGCGGCGGCGCTACCAGCGCATGGAGAGAAAACGGTTTAGGGATGACCAACCTCCATTTTAGACCGTGTACCAGGCCATCCACCATGGGCCATTTTTGGCCAGAATGGGCTACTTGAACATTTTTCTCTTATTTTATTTTCTGTAGATTTTGTACAAGACTCTGTGTTTTGTTCATAATTCTGTCTTGATCTATGTTTTATGCGTCTAAATTTGAATATTTAGACTGCTGATGTTATATGTAATTGTACATATTTGTCTGTTTTTAATATATATAAAAAATACAGACTTGTTAGTGAATTATATTTTTATTTACATTTATAATTCACATATTTTCGACTTGCTTTTGTTTTTGTATTCTTTTATGTTTGCATGGAAAACATAACACATAATTAAGTTGAAACTAATGGTCCTCATGCAAAATGATATTGCATTTTTGGAAAAGCATAAGGTGATGGAGTCCTAAGCACCGGCTGCGCTAAATTCTTTATAGAGTTTAGTAGCCCAGAGACCATGCTTTAGGCCGCATTTGAAATGTCCATCACTATGAGGTCTACATCTTTCGAGATGATTACCTATACTTGCTATCTAAAAAAAGATCACGGACCACACAGGCGTCGCGGGCTATGGAGCCAGGCTGGACGTTGCAGTCATGCTGACTGCTAAAAGAATTCTTTTAATTAAGTTCTACTTAATTAAACGATGAATTCTTGCAAAATATGACACATATCTTGAACTTGGGATATTTCAACACATGATGGAGATCTAGGCTTTGGCTGCAATAAGTTCTTTGAATTTATTTGCCCTGAGACCAAGCTTTTAGGCAGCAAAAGATTATTTGCCCATCAGTAAGAGATCTACATCATATGATCATGATGATTACCTATGTGTTCTCCCAAGTAGATATGTTGGAGATGTGATGTTGGTTATTCACCTTTATGGTGATTACCGTTTTATTTTTGAAATTTTGGTCAAGCACATGGTAGTGGAGTCCTAAGCATTGGCTGCGGTATGTTCCATGAATATATCAGCCCAGAGACCATGCTTTCAGGCAGCAAAAGTTTTGCCCACTACTGGGAGATCTACTCCATTGTTTCATTACATGGAGATTATCTACGTTGTGTCCACTAATTTTTCAAAAATCTTTTGGTACACTGTATGTGATACCTAGAATTCTCCAACATATATAGATATGATATATTTTGCGGCATGTTACAACATCAGAAAAAAATGGTTAAGCCATTAGGAGGATAATTATTTAATAGAGTTTGATGAACTCGCCTAATGGGCTTAATTATCCTCAATGTTTATTGAATATGTTCATTAATGATATGGGATTCACCTATTCACTTTGGAATATGTGTGATGCTCTCTTTCTCTTGTTGTTCTTATGAAAGGAACAAATGTGCTTTTGTGGCTTGATGTGCAAGCCCAAAATGAATAGCAAAGAAAATCATAAGACTTGTGGACTTATGAGTATGTGTCTACATTAAGTTGTAGACTAACACTTTGTATTCATATATTTTGCTTGAAAAGCAAATATATAAGCACATTAAAAAGGGAAGGGCAATGAGTATGACAAACTCTTTTGTCATTACACTATACGTGATATAGTGTTGTATGCCCAGGCATCTAATCTTGTATATGAAATCCCAATAAATGCATACTACTCATGAAAGCTAAGATATGAAGTGTACTTCAATCTTCCATCTGACATGATGACAATGGTTAGTTGTGTAAATCATGATTTGGACTAATCATGTAACAACACTTCTTTTTCTAAGAGAAGACCACTTTGTTAGATGATTTGCTTTTGAGTACTATTTAAATGATGCATGAGATTTAGTATAATCTCATAATTGATGTTGTGATAGGTTCAACTCATGCGATGTGAGTTGAACACACTCATGTGATTTGAGTGTAAAAACTCATATGAATTTGAGTTAAACAAACTCATCGATTGGAGTTGATCTCTCATGTGATTTGAGTTGAACAAACTCATCGATTAGAATTGAACCAACTCATCAAGGGAGTTGAAGACTCATTGATTTGAGTTGTGCAAACTTGTATAGGGATTCTTCCAATTGAGGAAGAAACATGCAATATGGAAAATTGAGCCACAAACTCTATAAGTGGGGAACAAAATATTCTCATATTCCTTTGGAAAAAGGAAAGAATATTTTGACAATCGCTTCGTGCGATATCATGATATGTTATTACCATATCCCCTTTGGTATTGGAAGTATCAAGGATGTGTTGATATATCCTAATTGATATCTTACCATATTATAGAGATATCCATATAATTTCTATCATGTGGAAACACAAGGTGATAGTGATGGATATTGCATGTGTTTCTCAGAAACATTTCTTATGGATTGTATTCCACATACATCCTCTCATACAATGTGTTGCATTTGTTAAACTTTTCATATGATGATACTTACCATGTTGGGTAAGACTGAATGGGTAATTCCATTATTGGAATGAAATGAAAAGTTATGGACAATTCTATTGGTCATGTTTTTCCCATAAGATAGATACTTGATGAGTATCATTGGGAATGAGATTTTAAGTCCCTCTTATCTTAAAATCTGATCTGAATTGGTTAAGTTCTTTGAATTATTTCAAAGGAACAAGTGTGGTCCATTACAGAGTTGTATGGACATTGAAGGTTTTATATGGTTATTTGGTGCATCTATATGATTACCTCAAGTGTGTCATTCGGACAACACATGACCATTAAGTAATAATGTCTCAAGCTTGAGCACATTAGCCTCCACACTGCTGAATTTACCAAATCTGCTTACAATGATGATTGTTTGTCTTGGTATTCAGAATGATATCCATAAAGGATATGATGAATCTATGATAGATTCGAAAATTTCAGATCATTAATGACCATCAGTAATGAATTGTCATTTCCAACTGGTTATGGTTGGAGTCAGGAAGTTTTGCACGCTCCTTGACTTGTGATTAACTGCATGTACTACATGTACAAGTTCCCCTATGGTTTTTAGTACATGGGAATCCATGAAAGATTTCCCATGCGTACATTGGGTATGTTTTCCCAATCTCACCACCGCAGCGTACATATATGGGCACACAGAAAACTGGGGATCTATATGAGAATTCATTCTCCGTCGATCATTAAGTTTTAGAATCTCTTCATGAGAATCTATTTATGGCCCGTACACTTGCTTGAATCATGAGCTTTTTGTAGCATCCCAAAAATCCTAATCTAGGTTTGAAACCCTAATCCATCTTTTACCCCTCCCTTCATCCTCTAATTCTAAAATCCTCCCCTAAATTTTCCTTCATCATATGCATACATTTTGTTTGATCACAAAAGCACCTCACTTAGATTCTATTTTCTAAACACCTAGAGTATCTACAAAAATAATTTGTTCCAAAGAAAAAGATACAAAATGGGAAATAGGAATTAGAAAGTAAAAAGAAAAAGAGAAAAGCCTCCTCCTCCCCCTGTTGGGCCGACTCTCGGCCCAAACCCGTGACTCCCCCCCCCCCTCGCGCGCCCGCGCTCCTCCTCTTTCGGCCCACTCTCGGCCTGCCTCCGCGCGCGCGCCAGCCCACTCCGCACTCCGCCGCCCTCTCACTGACAAGTCAGCCCCACCTGCCAGCCGCTCTCTCTCACGCGCTCGCTTCCACTGGCAGACCGGCCCCACCGGTCAGCCGCTTCGTCATCCTCCCCGCATACGACGCCCCGCCGTCCCTTCACCGCCGTCCTTCACCGCCGTCTCTTCACCGCCGTCTCCTCGCCGCACAGAAAAGTTTGGCACCGCTCCGTCCTCCTCCCCTTGACCAGCGTCCTCGCCAGTACCGCCCCGCCGTAGCGTCCCCTCGGCGGCGCTGTGTGCCATTAATGGCGGCACCGGGAAGCTCGCCGGAGTCAGGGAGCTCCACCGCTCCCCTCGCCCCCGCGCGCCTATAAAAAGCTCGCCCCGAGCCCCTTCTTCCTCGCACCAGTCTCGACCACTACCCTCCTCCCCTCGCCCGAGCCTAATTCGCGAAGCGCCATCGTCTTCCCCCTCTCCGGTGAGTCCCTCCCCCTCTTCTCTCTCCCTCTCTGTTAGCCCAGCAAGCGATTGAGTTAGACTAGCAGCTTCCTCACCTTGCCGCAAACGCAATACACCACTCCCCCACCCCGATTGCTCGCCCAGAGCTCACCGACGGCAACCCCGCCGCGAAGCTCCGCCACCTCCCCGCGGGCAGCCCCCTCCCGACCTCCTCTGACCAAATTAAGCCCACCTCTAGGTCCGCCATCCCCTCCCCATGCTAAGGCGCCTACACATTGCCCAAGAACCGGGCCACCGGCGGCGAACCGCCGCCGAGCCCACCGGCGGCTGAGTCCTCCCCGCGGACGGCCGGTTCACCCCCCCGTCAATCGTAACGCCGTTCCTTCTCCACCCCCCCTCTCGCTGGCAAGTGGGCCCTATGCGACGCCGTCACCCCCCCACGGCCGCGCCGTTCTCCCCGCTCGTGGGCCGCCGCTGGGCCGAAAGCGCCTCAGCGCGCGCTCGCGCCCGGGGTGGGCCAAAATTCATGCCCCCGGCCCAGATAAGAGGGATTCCCTTATCTTTTTCTTTTCACCCCCTTTTTCCCATTTAATTAGTATTCTTCAATATTTTATGCACCAAAAATTATCCAAATAATTTCTAAAAGATCTCATACAACAATGATGTTAGAAAATGACACACTATAATTTGTAAATCCCTGTTGATGTATTGTTTTATTGCCTGTTTTCCTAGAAGAAGCGGGGATCGTTGATCCGGAACCCATAGCCCCGGAAGAGGGACCAGAGCCCGAACTTCCGGAAGTAGGTCTTCTGTGCCAGGAAAGCTTCGACGAAGGCAAGTCCATCCTTCCCTTGATGCATAAATTACCTATTCTCTCTACTACTACCTAGGCCGGGAATCACGGGGGAATATTGCATTGTGAGTGAGAGATGGCCCGCATTAGCATATACTTTCTGGATACATAATATGGTTTGGAAGGAAGGGCAAAGTGTTTCCCCTAAAAAAGTCTCTTCTTGAAAAGTTTTGCGATGAAGGGTGCTCACCCTCATCACCCTGGGAGTGGGATGATCAGGAACTCCCTGGTTTAGGGGAGGGCCTAAGGTGTTGGCTCAGCTGGTTTAGGCGTGAGCAGAAGGATTGTCCCCTCATGTAAGGACCGGTTTGTCATTTTCACTACCTGTACTCCTTTGTCGTACAACCACTCGAGACTGTGTGGGCAGTCACTCAATCCGAACTCGTGTGGTCCGACCCCAGGGTTAAGAAGGCTGGGGAGCACCGGGAGGATAAGGAGGGGGAAAGTTTTGTCCGGTTTGGGCATGGTGGTGGCCTGACTCCTTCCGGATAACCGTTAAGGTTAGGATGCACGAGTAAGGAAAGAGATCCGGCATTCGGGTCTCGCGACGGTGAGATCGCAGAAACCGGGCTAGTGGGTAAAGTGTACCCCTCTGCGCAGAGTTGAAACCTATTCGAATAGTCCGTGTCCACTGGTATGGATGAGTCTGGTATGGTATGGCAATTAGAACTTTTTCTCTAAGTTCTTATCAAAGGAAAGGTGTGTTTAAATGGGTTTTGAAAAAGAAATAAAGCCACTGGAGCGGGAAGCTCAGTGGTGGTTGAGTTTTTGGTTACTTATAATACCATGGGAAAACCTTCAAGTAACTGCCTCTCTCTAAGAAAATGATGAGTGACTACAACTCCACCAAATTGAGCATGTACATCATAGGTCTCTTTCTCTCTACGGGAGCGGGGTGGGCTTGCGGAATACCTAGTGTATTCACCCAGATTTATTTATGTTTTTCAGCAGCCGAGGACTTCTTTTCTGCTATGCTTGACTAAGTGGGCTGTGTCTGCACCCAGTTCTGCCTGTGGCTTGGGCTAGTGTTTTTCCTACTACGCTTCTCTATTTGGCTCTCTCTCGAGCTTGTACCCCGGTATTGTAATAAATTTATCTAAACTCTGTACTATTTGAAGTAAGGAATGTGTTTACTAGCCTCTTGGGACTAGTAATTGTTTCACATTTGAGTCCCAAAGGATCGGGACGCTTCAGGTGGTATCGGAGCCCATAGGATTGGCCGTAGGTCGCAGCCCTGACCCTAAAACTTACCTTAGAAAGAAAATACCCCTTACCTCAGGAAAAGTTTTCTCTTCCCTTCCCCGGTTTTAACAAGACCCTTCTTTTCCTATTCCAGATGGAAGACACTCTGGCCATTAAGTCATCCTACTGCTCAGAAGTGGAAGGGTTCCCCCGCCTCTTGCGAAGCTGTCGCTCCGCATGGGAATCCGCAAGAAGCCGGAATACGTCTGGACGGAACATTTCGAGGGCGGAATGATAAGATGCTCTATGGCAGTCTACCTGGGGGAAAGCCAAAGCTATCCCAACCAACGTTCCTTCCAAGTCACTTTTACCGGAGTCCATTTCCTAGATGCTTGCCAAAATGTCGCCCGAAAAGCCCTCCGACAGCTATGCCAGAACTACAACAAAGTAATCATTGAAACCCCTCTTCGCTACTTTCCACCCAGCAACAAGAATACCCCCACCTGGAGGAAAAGACTTCAGGCCCTATCAGGAGGAGATCCTATTGAGAATGATCCCACCATTGTCTACATGGCTGGATACCTTCATACCCTTGATAACCAATATGATGACCTCGCCCTCCACTGCACCTCCCTAACCTCCCAGGTGGAAAGCCTGGAGCAGAAAGTCAGGGAACTTTCAGAAGAAAAAGCGTCCCTCCAAGAGAGCCTCTCGTTAGCTGAAGGCGAAGAGGCCAACACCCGTGAAGCCTACCGCACCCTCAAAATGGACTACGACAAGGTACTGAAGAAGCTCGCCCCCGCAAGGAAAATCCGCAAGAAGACCAAAAGCCAAGGATGTCAGACTGAGCGGCAGGAAGAAAACCCTCCCAGGAACCAGTCCGACACCGAGGACATGTCCCTGGCCAGCCTTGATGACCTTCTCAAGGAATTTGGGGACACTTTAGAGAAAGAGTTCGGGGGTACCTTAGGTAGCACTCGTGTGTGATAAACCTTGTGGTAGTGGTATGCTATGTAATGTAATGGCTTGATGTAATGAATAAAATAACTAGTTAAAAACAAATGGCATTTGCATAATAGCGACTCTCTTCCCATGGCAGATGGCTTCGGATAGAACCACGCCTACCGCCTCCGGGATTGGAGCAAGACTTCCTCTAGGAGCTGAGGGAGAGGCTGGCGGAGAAGGGGGTGAGACCCACCTCCCCGCACCTCCAGAACTACCACTAGACCTAGCCCAAATTCTGGCCAATCAAACCAGACTCATTGAAGTCCTCACTCGAAGTCTGGAGAACCAGCGCCCAGGCGGTGGAAGGCCCCAGGACAGGATGGGAGAATTCCTGAGACTAAAGCCGCCCACGTTCGCGGGGTCCAGCAATCCCCTCGATGCAGATGACTGGCTTCGCACAATCAAGAGGAAGTTGGACGCCATCGCTTGTCCTGAGAATCAACGTATTCAGCTGGCAGCTCATCAGCTTTCAGGAATGGCTTTAGCATGGTGGGACACTTTCAGTGAAGCCATCAGAGACGCTACATGGGCAGAATTTGAAGCAGCCTTCCGTGAGCACCACGTACCCCAGGGGATAGTTCAACTCAAGGAGGATGAGTTCCGGGAGCTAACCCAAGGCGGAAGAACAGTCAGTGAATATGTGCACAAGTTCACAGAGTTGGCCCGCTACGCGCCCGAGGATGTCAGCACCGAGGCCAGAAAGATGGCTCGTTTTCTAAGAGGGTTAAAACCCGAGCTTAAGACCATCCTCGCCAGCCAGGACTTTCACAACTTCTCTCACCTTTCCAACAAAGCTATTCAAGTGGAAAGAGCAAAAGAGGAAGAAAAGGGGCACATCAAGAGAAAGTTCCAGGTCCTCCGAGCACAACAGCAAGAACGTCACCAGAGAGCTCGACCCTTTGGGCTCCCACCCAGGGGTCCAAGCTTCCATAAACAATCTGGACCCTCTCCATCGCGCTACAGTCAACAGAGTCAGAGCTCCCATCAGGCACTCTCCGTTGCAAGCAACCAGCCGCCAGCAAACGCCTGTTGGCACTGCGGGGACCCCAATCACTTCAAGAACAACTGCCCCCAGTTGAAGGCACCAGGACCAACCTACTCCAACTCGGTGAATGGCCCCAAGGTTCCATCAGCACCCACCCCCAAGGCGTTTCCTTCCAGCAGCCAGCAGAGCAGGGCTCAGTACCAGGGCAGGGCCCGGGTCAACCACGTCGACGCTCAGGAAGCCCAGCAAGCCCCGGGAGTAGTGCTCGGTGAGTTCCTAGTTGAATTTACTCCCGCTTCTGTGCTTTTTGATTCAGGAGCATCCCATTCATTTATAGCCGCTAAGTTTGTGGAAAAGCATGGCATACCCTCTACACCTCTAGCTATCCCCTTGGTCACCCGAACCCTGGGATCAGACCTCCTGTGCAAACTCAGGTGTTCCCAAGTTAGAATTCTTTTAAGTGGGGTAGTGTTCCTGGCAGACTTAACCATCTTACCATCCCAGGGAATTGATGTAATTCTAGGAATGGATTGGCTAGCTAGGCACAAGGGTGTTATCAGCTGCGCAAGCAAGACTGTTCTTCTCATAGATCACCAAGGAAAGGCAGTTTCCTGTCAAGCCCAACCGCCCGCAAATGATCCAATGATATTTAATCTGGCAGTAGAAAGCATGTCTGTAATCAAGGAGTTTGAAGATGTATTCCCAGAAGAGTTGCCCGGGATGCCACCGGAAAGAGGAGTAGAGTTCTATATAGATCTCATTCCCGGCACCGCACCCATCGCAAAGAGACCATACCGCATGGCCCCCACTGAGTTGGCAGAATTGAAGCTTCAGATTTCGAAACTACAACAAAAAGGGTACATCTGTCCCAGTTCGTCTCCCTAGGGAGCACCCGTTCTTTTCGTTACCAAAAAGGATGGGAGTATGAGGATGTGTATTGATTATCGATCCTTGAACGAGGTTACAATCAAGAATAAGTACCCTCTTCCCCGGATCGATGACCTATTCGACCAACTGCAAGGAGCCAAGTACTTCTCCAAGATAGACCTCCGGTCAGGGTATCACCAACTCAGGATTAAGGAAGCAGACATTCAGAAAACTGCATTCGTCACCAGATACGGGCAATATGAATTCACAGTGATGCCATTTGGACTAACCAACGCACCCGCCTTTTTCATGAACCTCATGAATAAGGTATTTATGGAAGAATTGGATAAGTTTGTCGTGGTTTTTATCGACGACATCCTCATCTATTCCAAGAGTCGCAAGGACCATGAGCAGCACCTTCGAACCGTCCTCGGAAGACTCAGAGCACATCAACTTTATGCTAAGCTCAGCAAGTGTGAGTTCTGGTTAGAAAAGATAGCCTTCCTAGGGCATATCTTGACTGCTGAAGGGATAGAAGTGGACCCATCTAAGGTAGAAGCTGTTTCAAATTGGGAGCAACCATCCAACGTCAGTGAAGTTCGAAGCTTTCTGGGAATGGCAGGGTATTATCGCCGCTTTATCAAGGGATTCTCCAGCATAGCAAAGCCCATGACGGAACTTCTCAAAAAGGACAATAAGTTTGTATGGACTCCCAAATGTGAAGAAAGTTTCCAAATCATCAAGGAGAAACTTACAACTGCACCAGTCCTGACCCTACCAGGCATACACCAGGATTTCGTCATCTTTTGTGATGCTTCCAAGCAAGGCTTAGGGTGTGTCTTAATGCAAAATGAGAAAGTCATTGCTTATGCATCCCGTTTGCTCAAGCCGCACGAGCAGAACTATCCTACCCACGATCTGGAATTGGCAGCCATAGTGCACGCCCTAAAAATTTGGAGGCATTATCTGATTGGAAACAAATGCCACATCTTCACTGATCACAAGAGTCTAAAGTACATCTTCACGCAACCGGACCTCAACCTCCGTCAAAGAAGGTGGCTCGAATTGATCAAAGATTATGACCTCGAAATCCACTACCACCCCGGAAAGGCCAACGTGGTAGCAGACGCCCTCAGCAGAAAACCCTTCGGGGTTAAAGGAGCAAACTCTTTGGAAGATTGGAAGAAAGAATCAGCTCAGCTAAATGCATGTCTGGGAGACAACGGTAGCCTGGAAGTCAAGCCAAATCTAGAAGATCTCATATGCAAGGCCCAACGCCTGGACACAGAAACAACCAAGCTGATAGAAAGAGCACGAAAGGAGCAACTTCCGGACCTCAGGACAGATAATCAAGGAGCCCTCTGGTTCAAGGATCGCCTGTGCGTGCCAATGGGAGAAACACGAGAAACCCTGCTCGATGAAGCCCACAACTCAGCTTACTCTATCCACCCAGGGACCACCAAGATGTACTTAGACCTTAAGACCAGATATTGGTGGAAAGGAATGAAGAGGGAAATAGCACAGTATGTGGCCCGATGTGACACCTGCCAGCGAACAAAGGCCGAACATCAGAAGCCTGCAGGCCTGCTTCAACCCCTCCCAATACCCGAATGGAAGTGGGAAGAAATAGGCATGGATTTCGTCACCGGACTGCCCAGATCACAAAGAGGAAATGACTCCATATGGGTAATCATCGATCGTCTCACCAAGGTGGCCCATTTCATTCCAGTAAAGACCACTTTTGGAGGAGCAGCCCTTGCCCGCTTATACCTTAAAGAGATAGTCAGGCTACATGGCATCCCACGAAAGATAGTATCAGATAGAGGAACGCAGTTCACCTCAAAATTTTAGAAGGGCCTTCAGCAAGCAATGGGCACCAAGCTAGATTTCAGCACTGCTTATCACCCCCAGTCAGATGGTCAAACAGAAAGAGTCAACAAGGTCCTTGAAGATTTACTCAGAGCCTGCGTATTGGCTTTCGACAGAGATTGGGAGTCTAGTTTACCGTACGCCGAATTCTCATACAACAACAGCCATCAGGCCAGCATCAAAATGTCACCATTCGAAGCACTGTATGGAAGAAAATGCCAGAGTCCCCTAATGTGGTCCAATGTAGGGGAAAGAACACTAGAAGGACCCGACTTTGTTAAAGAAGCCGAAGAAAAAGTTGCTTTGATCCACAGAAGGTTACTTGAAGCTCAGAGTCGACAGAAGAGTTACGCAGACAATAGGCGACGGGAGCTCAGATTTGAGGAAGGAGATTTTGTTTATCTCAAGGTTTCCCCGATGCGTGGTGTCAAAAGGTTCCAGATGAAAGGAAAGCTAGCACCCCGTTTCGTTGGTCCTTACCCTGTCATTTCCCGAATAGGACCTGTGGCATACCGTCTTGAGCTACCAGAATCCATGTCAGATATTCACAATGTGTTCCATGTGTCTCAACTCCGCAAATGTCTAAAAGTACCAGAAACCCGTATCGAGGCAGAAGCAATTCAGATTCAAAAAGATCTCCAGTACCGGGAAAAGCCAGTGAAGATTCTCGACTCAGCAGTCAGAAGAACCCGCAATTCAAAAGTGAAGCTCTGTAAGGTTCAGTGGAGCAGAGATGGGGAAGAGGAAGCCACCTGGGAAAGTGAGGACTCTCTGAGGAAGGAATACCCTTACCTTTTCTTGAGCCCCGTCTGAATCTCGAGGGCGAGATTCCTTTAAGTGGGGTAGGTTTGTAGCATCCCAAAAATCCTAATCTAGGTTTGAAACCCTAATCCATCTTTTACCCCTCCCTTCATCCTCTAATTCTAAAATCCTCCCCTAAATTTTCCTTCATCATATGCATACATTTTGTTTGATCACAAAAGCACCTCACTTAGATTCTATTTTCTAAACACCTAGAGTATCTACAAAAATAATTTGTTCCAAAGAAAAAGATACAAAATGGGAAATAGGAATTAGAAAGTAAAAAGAAAAAGAGAAAAGCCTCCTCCTCCCCCTGTTGGGCCGACTCTCGGCCCAAACCCGCGACTCCCCCCCCCCCCTCGCGCGCCCGCGCTCCTCCTCTTTCGGCCCACTCCCGGCCTGCCTCCGCGCGCGCGCCAGCCCACTCCGCACTCCGCCGCCCTCTCACTGACAAGCCAGCCCCACCTGCCAGCCGCTCTCTCTCACGCGCTCGCTTCCACTGGCAGACCGGCCCCACCGGTCAGCCGCTTCGTCATCCTCCCCGCATACGACGCCCCGCCGTCCCTTCACCGCCGTCCTTCACCGCCGTCTCTTCACCGCCGTCTCCTCGCCGCACAGAAAAGTTTGGCACCGCTCCGTCCTCCTCCCCTTGATCAGCGTCCTCGCCAGTACCGCCCCGCCGTAGCGTCCCCTCGGCGGCGCTGTGCGCCATTAATGGCGGCACCGGGAAGCTCGCCGGAGTCAGGGAGCTCCACCGCTCCCCTCGCCCCCGCGCGCCTATAAAAAGCTCGCCCCGAGCCCCTTCTTCCTCGCACCAGCCTCGACCACTACCCTCCTCCCCTCGCCCGAGCCCAATTCGCGAAGCGCCGTCGTCTTCCCCCTCTCCGGTGAGTCCCTCCCCCTCTTCTCTCTCCCTCTCTGTTAGCCCAGCAAGCGATTGAGTTAGACTAGCAGCTTCCTCACCTTGCCGCAAACGCAATACACCACTCCCCCACCCCGATTGCTCGCCCAGAGCTCACCGACGGCAACCCCGCCGCGAAGCTCCGCCACCTCCCCGCGGGCAGCCCCCTCCCGACCTCCTCTGACCAAATTAAGCCCACCTCTAGGTCCGCCATCCCCTCCCCATGCTAAGGCGCCTACACATTGCCCAAGAACCGGGCCACCGGCGGCGAACCGCCGCCGAGCCCACCGGCGGCTGAGTCCTCCCCGCGGACGGCCGGTTCACCCCCCCCCCCCGTCAACCGTAACGTCGTTCCTTCTCCACCCCCCTCTCGCTGGCAAGTGGGCCCTATGCGACGCCGTCACCCCCCCACGGCCGCGCCGTTCTCCCCGCTCGTGGGCCGCCGCTGGGCCGAAAGCGCCTCATCGCGCGCTCGCGCCCGGGGTGGGCCAAAATTCATGCCCCCGGCCCAGATAAGAGGGATTCCCTTCTCTTTTTCTTTTCACCCCCTTTTTCCCATTTAATTAGTATTCTTCAATATTTTATGCACCAAAAATTATCCAAATAATTTCTAAAAGATCTCATACAACAATGATGTTAGAAAATGACACACTATAATTTGTAAATCCCTGTTGATGTATTGTTTTATTGCCTGTTTTCCTAGAAGAAGCGGGGATCGTTGATCCGGAACCCATAGCCCCGGAAGAGGGACCAGAGCCCGAACTTCCAGAAGTAGGTCTTCTGTGCCAGGAAAGCTTCGACGAAGGCAAGTCCATCCTTCCCTTGATGCATAAATTACCTATTCTCTCTACTACTACCTAGGCCGGGAATCACGGGGGAATATTGCATTGTGAGTGAGAGATGGCCCGCATTAGCATATACTTTCTGGATACATAATATGGTTTGGAAGGAAGGGCAAAGTGTTTCCCCTAAAAAAGTCTCTTCTTGAAAAGTTTTGCGATGAAGGGTGCTCACCCTCATCACCCTGGGAGTGGGATGATCAGGGACTCCCTGGTTTAGGGGAGGGCCTAAGGTGTTGGCTCAGCTGGTTTAGGCGTGAGCAGAAGGATTGTCCCCTCATGTAAGGACCGGTTTGTCATTTTCACTACCTGTACTCCTTTGTCGTACAACCACTCGAGACTGTGTGGGCAGTCACTCAATCCGAACTCGTGTGGTCCGACCCCAGGGTTAAGAAGGCTGGGGAGCACCGGGAGGATAAGGAGGGGGAAAGTTTTGTCCGGTTTGGGCATGGTGGTGGCCTGACTCCTTCCGGATAACCGTTAAGGTTAGGATGCACGAGTAAGGAAAGAGATCCGGCATTCGGGTCTCGCGACGGTGAGATCGCAGAAACCGGGCTAGTGGGTAAAGTGTACCCCTCTGCGCAGAGTTGAAACCTATTCGAATAGTCCGTGTCCACTGGTATGGATGAGTCTGGTATGGTATGGCAATTAGAACTTTTTCTCTAAGTTCTTATCAAAGGAAAGGTGTGTTTAAATGGGTTTTGAAAAAGAAATAAAGCCACTGGAGCGGGAAGCTCAGTGGTGGTTGAGTTTTTGGTTACTTATAATACCATGGGAAAACCTTCAAGTAACTGCCTCTCTCTAAGAAAATGATGAGTGACTACAACTCCACCAAATTGAGCATGTACATCATAGGTCTCTTTCTCTCTACGGGAGCGGGGTGGGCTTGCGGAATACCTAGTGTATTCACCCAGATTTATTTATGTTTTTCAGCAGCCGAGGACTTCTTTTCTGCTATGCTTGACTAAGTGGGCTGTGTCTGCACCCAGTTCTGCCTGTGGCTTGGGCTAGTGTTTTTCCTACTACGCTTCTCTATTTGGCTCTCTCTCGAGCTTGTACCCCGGTATTGTAATAAATTTATCTAAACTCTGTACTATTTGAAGTAAGGAATGTGTTTACTAGCCTCCTGGGACTAGTAATTGTTTCACATTTGAGTCCCAAAGGATCGGGACGCTTCACTTTTCTAGGCATTAGGGGGAGATTTCGAGTACCAAAAAGAATGCCAGGAAATTATAATGAATGCAGTAAGCATTCAGGCTCAGGATCACGTACTAAAACTGAACCTTTGGGTTCGAATGATTTGCAAGAAGTTGCAAATTGACTGCCTTATGCATTTACTATGAGGTGTCACTCAAATTAATCCTATGTGGAAGTGCCAGAAAGAGTGGTTAAATGGAACACCACTAAACTCCCTATTACAATGATGTTGTAAATAAGAGGGGGAGAAGTATGGTCACAAATCCTAGGATTAAGATGCTTGCAAGCTAATGAAGGCTAGACCTTCTGAGATAGTAAATGCAGACCATCTATTTGTTGGTAACCAACATGGTGTTGGTGGACACCTAAAGGATATTGATTATCCTGTGAATGGAAGTCATTCACAACCTAGCTCAGTGCGCACTGATGAGGCTAGGTTATCGGAAGCCCTTGATTCTCGTTTTGGGATTTCACGAGGAATCATAAGGGTATATAAAAAATGACTTCATGTCAACTGGAGAATTGTGTTATTTAAAAGCTACGAGTGTCGACACATACATCTCAGCAATTGTATATGCGCTCCAAGTGATCCAAAAGTCTATGGCCATAGCAAAGCATGAGTATGCTCAAACTGGATCTTGTTGAGTGATACAATGTTGCAGAGATAGCCTTGCTCACCGGAAAGAAGTGTTAACTTATTTTCACTTCAAGGTATCTTACTGTGGATACAAGTTTGTTTTCATGGACTTGGAAACAATGAGGTGGTGAGAAAGCATGGCTAGTAGCAACTGGGTTTATACGCAAACCCAAGCATTATTTTAATGCTATAAATTCTCTTCTACTGTGAGTAGTAAAATTTCGATACAATATTATGGGCAGTAAATTATCTATCTGTGCAGTTGATAGATGTAGTGACAACATGTGTATATGTGGTCACGGGATTATGGTATTTATGGAGTCTTGAAGGATTCCAAATACATAATCACCAATCACAAATTTGTAATGCTTGGAAGGTCTTTGTGACTTAGAGCATCCTGGTCAAATATGGTACATTCGACCTAGTGAATTCTTCCTTCTGAAAGGATACACATAGAATGGTATGTTCAGTGTAAATATGTGCAGCATATTTTAAACATACATTACTTATCGACGGAGTTCGAGATAGAGGATATGAATTGAAAGAGATTTTCAATTCAAAGTAAAATATCTTGAGTATCTTGGATACAAAATTGTCTATATCCAACATATATTGAAGAAATTCAATATGAGAGAATCATTGTTATTTGATTCTTTCTGATCATGAGATGTGCTATTGTATCTTGCAAGAGCATCCGGCCGGATATTGCTTTGCAAAGACTTGCTAGCTAACAGCACATGAGATCGAGTTATGATCTCCAGGTGTACTCATGCTCTCCTTATGTTTGGATATACTGATCTTGGATATCTATAGAAGATCCCCAGGTACAAGATCAATGACATACTTCTGGTAAGTTGGACCTACTGTTTGATATATGTCGATCAACAGAGATTAATGGTCACTTACACACATAATGATATACTACATACTGAGGGTATGTGGTGGTCATGATTTTCTATCACTGACCTTATTATCTATAAAGATAATATTACTTTGTGTTGTTTAGATGAAAAACAAGTTACGAACTAAGTCTCTACCTTACTCCACATTTTAAATGTGTTTGAGAGCAGGTATAGGATGACTTAGTGATTTGCAAAGATCAGGGGGAGTTTCCTCTTGATCGAAAGAACTTGTTTATACATCATGTTGTACTCTTTTCTTCGCATGAGTTTTTCCCTGCTTGGGTTTCTCATTCAAAGTTTTTAACGAGACAACATCAACACAAGGCCTATGTCGTATCATCTATTTTTTCCGTAGAGGTTTTCGAGGATGATACATTATGACATAGCTATTATTGTATTTGAACTAGGATATGAGTTTATCTCCCTAGAGTTCAAATGGATCAATAATAGAGTATGACTACTCTCCTTATTTTTCCCACTGGGTTTTTAAGGAGACTCAGCTGATATGTTGATTTCTCAGATTTTCTGGCAAGATTATCTTGGAGAAATATTAGTCTGAGTTATATGTCTCATCATTTATTTTCCCCACGGGGTTTTTGAGATGATGGCTATAGACATATTATTGTTCTTTGGGCTAGAGGTCCATTGGAGAACAATATCGTACCATGATTCAACTGATTCACCGACCATTATCCATAAGGATAATTGAGCTTGTGTTGTTCAGATGGAAACAGGTTATATCAGGAGCAACATTAATAAACATATTGCTCCTAAATTGTTTTATCCCCATGACTTCAGGAAAATGGAGATATAAACATCTTGCAAACAAAGTCTTGTGATAATCTTGCTGATCTATTCACAAAATCTCCACCATACTCAACATTTTCAGAAATGTGTTGATGTGATTGGTATGAGAAGACTTAAATGCTTGCAAGGATCAGGGGAAGTAATTCTCCATGATATTTGACCTGTTTTGATCCATCATATTACACTCTTTTCTTTGTATGAGTTTTGCCTTGTTAAGGTTTTCTCATCCAAAGTTTTTAATGAGGTAATATCAACTAAGCTATATGCTTCATCATTGATTTTTTCCTAAAGGGGTTTTTACGAATGATGATTACAAGCATATTTTTCTTTTGAAGTTCAATGTGAGTTTTACTCATGATCCAAAAGCATTATGTACTCCTTGATTCTATTATTCTCTCTACTTCTCGTTACCACTGCCCCAGCGTACTTCGTTAGCATTAGGCCCACCGGACAGCGTGTAGCCAGCAAAGTCGACCACCTCCTCTCACCGCACGGCACCACGTGGATCTGACAGGCGGGCCTTGCCATCTGGGCCCTGCGCGTCAGTGGAGGGACGGTGACTTCTCGCAACGTGAAGGCCGGCCCACGTTGGCCCAGCCGTCCAACGTTGTCCATCCACCCAGCTGTAATTATTCCTGAGAGAAAAAAGGGTTTGGCCCTCGATGCCGTCCTATCCACGGGTTTGCCACTCACAAGGACGTCTTATTTGTTCTTGGGAAGACTATCGATTTAATTTTTATTCGAGGTAATTTTTTATATTCATACATACGACCCTCCGTTCTGAACACTTGGGTCTTTGGCTGTTAGTTAATTATTCTGGACAAAAATTATCATGCTCCGAGAGCAAATATTTAGAAGTAAAACTACGAAAGCTCAAGGGGTAGAATGCAAAATCCAAGTAGTGAATAAAAATGTCACAGCAAGAGGACGACAAAAAGAGGGCAGCTTCCGCAAGATCTACCTACGCCTTGCGATGTGTGAGGACTGGAGAAGACCCCGCATCAGTCAGGCACCACCACCACCACCTTTTTAGTTGCTGCCTCCAGCGTCCAGCCACCCTCCCCAGGACATCCACCCCGCAAGTTTGGCACCACCACCTTCTCATCACCTATCCAGGACCAGGATCGACGACGAGGAATCAAGCAGCCAGCAGCGACCGATCGAGACGCAGCCCTGTGGCTGTGCCGCTGTGGGTTGGATCCGGCCGATTCGACAGCACGCGGCACCTACGGATGCCCCACGCACCCGTCTCCTGAGAGAACTCGATCGATTGCTTCATGGGGAGCGGCAAGGCGTCGTCTCCGCCAGGCCCCACTGCCGGCGGGCGCGGCTCGCCGCCAGGTGCCGCCGTCTGCTGCATGTGCGGCGACCGCGGCCTCCTGCCCGAGCTCTTCCGCTGCTCCGCCTGCTCCGTCCGCTCCCAGCACACGTACGTGCATCCATATCCATCCACCCTATAATCAGTTCTTTTTTTACCTTAGTGCGCGTCGTCGTCGTCGTCGTTCGTGTCCGTACCTGCGGCCGATCCCTAATTCGATCTGCACTCGCAGTAGCGTCGATTACGCTACTTATGAATATATTTAAAAAAAATCCCCATCTATATCTGCTTGTGATCGTGCGCATCGGGGGTTTAATCACTTTATTTGGGCGCTTTTATTTGTGAATCGAATCGGGGACAGATACGTGCGCTAGCTGCTTTGGCTTTCTTAGCCCAAGCACTATTCCTGACAGTTTTAGAAATTACTCCCATGAGTGCAAAAATGCGTGGTTCTCCTGCACATTCTCAAAGATTTAAAAAAAAAACTGTTGAATTTGGAATATAATCTTGAAGAACGACGACCACACGATCTAGCTTCTTTGAATCTGGAAATGCCCACCACACGATCGAACTGATAGTTCATGAGTTGATGTTAACCTGCACAGCCTTTTTTCCAGGACAACACGTGAACCGCCTGCACAAACTGCTCATCAGCGCTAGCTATTCCCTCAATCCCTCCCCCCGTACGTCAGAAAATATCATCGTCTGTGTACTCACTGTACTGCTACTTCATCTGATCTCTGTCTCCCATCCTTTTCCGTACGTCGCACGTCCTTGTACTCATAAATTATAGTCATTTAAACCTTTTAAATAAAAAGGGTTCAAGCATCGGTAAGTTCAACAAAATTATATAATAAAATAATAATAATTGTGATATCAAATATATATTATTAGATTTTTTTATCAATTAAAATTTTATAGTACAAAGATTTGATGGCATAAATGTTTATAATTTTTTTCTATAATTTTAATTAAACTTGAGATACTTTAACTCTGTGAAAATGTTAGAACGAATTATAATCTGGAACAGCGTGCTGTCACCAAATTGTCAAACGAACACAGGGCCTAATGCACTCGCTCGACTTTATTTGACCCGAATCCAACAGCGGCACTGTTTATTATCTGCGGGTCTTAATTAGTGTGAATGTACGTGTTGACACCTCATAATTTGCATGCAATAACGTATTATGAGATCATCTGTCGTCTGTGTTAACATTCTGCTGTTCACGAACGTATGTATGTACGTGGTCGGGTACCCAGATACTGCACGGATCGGTACCCGAAGGTGGAGTCATACGGCGTCTGCAACTGGTGCCTCAGGGCGGACGGGGGCGTGGCTTCTACTTCTAACTCGCCGAGATCCGCCGGCAAAGCGGTTGTCCAGCGCCCGGCTCCTCACGGCGGTGACAAAATCGGCAGCGGAACATCACCCAAGGCTGCCGCTCGTGGCGACTTCGCGTCTTCCAACCTGAGCAAGCCTATCAAGAAGCAGCCGCAGCAGCATGCGCAGAGGCTGTTGCTGCGGCGGTCGGCGTCGGACCTCGGCAGTCGCGTCGTTCGTACCGACCACGACGCGCCGCCTTCGCCCGGCGTTACTACGCGTGGCAGGCCGAGGGTCCGGAGGTACAAGCTCCTGGAAGAGGTGATCACTAGCTAGCTAACTAGCCGTACCCGGGGCGTGTGTGTTGTGTATTAGGTGTAAAATTAAATATACGTGCGTTTAATTTGTGTATATATATCTACTTAGCTACATCTAGGGGTAGACACGGCATCTCTTGCGGTGCTGCCATGCATGCATGGAGATCGAGCAGTGTGTACGTATGTACTACGTGCTGATCATCTCAGGCGTTAATTCATCACCATGCATCAGGGTGCTCGCGTCGTGTTGTACTTGTACATGAGGAATAATGTAGTGCTTGCTACCGCGCAGTTCGATCATGCGAGATGTGCAGCTTTGATCGATGATCCCTATCTACTACTCTCTGTTAGTACGTCAACCAATTAACTGATTAATTTATGCAGACGTTTTTTTCTTGAACACAAACAGACGCACACCGTACCTCTGCATATAAACAATAACAAGTGAGCCAGCTGCACTACTACTAAATTTAACATACTTTTAGAGGCGGCTAGGGTAGCTAGGTTTTCAGAAACAACGGCTGCATCGCCCACCTCTATGTGCGTCAGTACTCAGTATACACAAATCGATCTCATCAACGGTGGTTTTACCCCCCTTCCCTTCACTGTTAACTTTCCGCCTGGGTGGTGTAAATGGGCCAATATTGGACAAAGAATAATCAGCACCGACTGATAACCTACCACAGTACTGAGCACAATTGAGACTATAAATATGTCAATCTTTAGTATCGGTTTATGACTCCAACCAATACTAAAGAGATGCCTTCGTGGCTCGAATCGGTATTAAAGAAGAGTCTTTAATACTAGTTTGTGACTCAAAAGAGAGACACCAACCAAAACCAAAGTGTCTAATTTTTTTGTTTATTCTATTATTTAAAATTTGATATTTATAGATATTTAATACTCCCTTTGTCCCGCTGATTAGAGCATATAATTTTTTGGCACGGTCTTTAAAGCAAAACATTGACCATTCATATCTTTTAAAATATAGCATCAATAAATACAAAAATGCCATCATTTTAAAGTACTTTTTGTATATGATACCAAATATATAGCATGAATACTATATATATAGGCTAAATTATTAGTCAGAGATCTAAAAGGTTGGCTTTGTCAAATAAATGCACTCCTTAATGGGATAGAGCTAGGGAGTTGTCGGCGTTTCGGACCCAGGGGACCTTCAACTGAGCCGACCAGTGAATTTATCGCTGCGTGCCCCTGCCCAGATGGGTTGGCGCAAGATGGAACACAAGGGGGAATGCGGCTTGTATTATCTCGCACCGGGGGTGCTCGTAGTAGGGGTTACAAGCGTCGAGAGAGAGAGAGAGCAAGAACGAGAGAGAGAAAGTCTCGCGGCAGTCGTCTTCTCCCGCCTCGCGCCCCTCACGGAAGGCCCTGGACCTCCCATTTTATTATTAATAATGTAATTTATTTTCTAAAATACATGATTTAGGGCTTAACGGTTGCATCCCAATTTGTTTTTAGTGCCCTAAACACTTTAAATGGTGTAGTATTTTAATTTCTATGACACTATTTTGAGGTACCTTATTGAAGATACTCTAAGGACTCTATTGGTGCTTCTTTCTTAGATATTTTCTTCTTAAACTATTGAGAGCACTTAGAGGGGGGTGAATAGGTGATCCTATAAAACTTTAAACTTAAGCCACAAAACTTTGTTAGACGTTAGCACAGTAATCGCCAAGTGGCTAGAGAGAAGTCTTAGCAAAACACAATAACCACAAGAGAACAATCACAGAGATGACACAGTGGTTTATCCCGTGGTTCGGCCAAGACCAACGCTTGCCTATTCCACGTTGTGGCGTCCCAACGGACGAGGGTTGCAATCAACCCCTCTCAAGCGGTCCAAAGACCCACTTGAATACCACGGTGTTTTGCTTTTCTTTTCTTAATCCCGTTTGCGAGGAATCTCCACAACTTGGAGCCTCTCGCCCTTACACTTGAAGTTCACAAAGAAACACGGAGCAAGGGAGGGATTAGCAACTCACACAAGTCACAAAGATCACAGCAAATACGCACACACAAGACCCAGACTTAAGCTCAAAAGACTAGCACACTAGAACGGAGCTCAAATCACTAGAATGTCGAACAAGTGCGCAAGAATGATGTGTGAGTGATCAAGAGTGCTCAAGGAATGCTTGGTTTTCTCCTCCATGCGCCTAGGGGTCCCTTTTATAGCCCCAAGGCAGCTAGGAGCCGTTGAGAGCAATCTGGGAAGGCAATTCTTGCCTTCTGTCGCGTGGCGCACCGGACAGTCCGGTGCACACCGGACACTGTCCGGTGCCCGATTTCTTTCCTTAACTAGCGCAGCCGACCGTTGGCAGTCAGAGAGCCGTTGGCGCACCGGACATGTCCGGTACACACCGGACAGTCCGGTGCCCCCTTCTAGCCGTTGGCTCGGCCACGTGTCTCGCGCAGATCGCGCGGCCGACCGTTGGCCCGGCCGACCGTTGGCTCACCGGACAGTCCGGTGAATTATAGTCGTACGTCGCCGGTGAATTCCCGAGAGCGGCCACTTCGCTCGAACCAGCCTGGCGCACCGGACACTGTCCGGTGCACCACCGGACAGTCCGGTGCTCCCAGACTGAGCAGAGTCTTGGCTGCTCGAGCCAAGATAATTCCAATTGGATTTTTCCTGTTTCCAGCACTTAGACACAATACATTAGTCTCTAAAACAATGTACTAAGTCTGAGAAACATACCTTTATCCTTGATTTGTACTTTGTCCACCATTTTACACTTAGGCACTTGTATTGGACACTAAATCACCAAAATACTTAGAAATGGCCCAAGGGCACATTTCCCTTTCAATCTCCCCCTTTTTGGTGATTTATGCCAACACAATATAACGCAAGTAGAACAAATACATAACCAATTCAAATAAGAACTCAAATTGTTTTGATTCAAATTTGACATATATGGATCACTCTTTGCCACCACTTGGTTTGTTTTTGCAAATCAAACTCAAATTTCTATCTCTAAGTCAAACACACATGTTAAGACATAAAGAGAGTCATTCCAAGAGATATTGATTCAAGATTTCAAAAACTCCCCTTTTTCCCATAATCAACATTTCTCCCCACAAGAAGCCAACTTTTGACAAGAGAGACAATAAAAGAGTTTTGACAAACCAAAAGCTCTATTCTACTATTTTCAAAATCTCTCAAGTGGTAGCTGATCCATTTATCGCTTTGGCCTTTATTTTCTCCCCCTTTGGCATCAAGCACCAAAACAGGATGAATCTTGGCCCTTAAACCCCATTGCCTCACCAAAATCTTCAATAAGAATACAAAGGCAATAAGATTACATGAGATGAACTTGGAATAAGTTACCCTCTCATCGGAGTGCAGTGGAAGTCTTTCATGGTCCAAGTCCACCTTTTCCCTTTCAATCCTTCTTTGAGACTAAGGCATCAAGCTCAAGCACATGGTTAGTCTCAAAGGGTCAAGTTGTAACACATCTCCCCCTAAATATGTGCATCACTTTGCAAAAGGACTTGTGAGGTCCAGGGAGTGTTTGTACAACTTGAGCACCATAAGTAAGCAACGAAATACATAAGGAACATGATCAAAGGCATAAACACATATATGCTATAAATCAATCCAAGTTCCGCGAATCTAAGACATTTAGCTCACTACGCAACCTGCAAAAGGTCTTCTCATCTAGAGGCTTGGTAAAGATATCGGCTAGCTGGTTCTCAGTGCTAACATGAAACACTTCGATATCTCCCTTTTGCTGGTGGTCTCTCAAAAAGTGATGCCGGATGTCTATGTGCTTTGTGCGGCTGTGTTCAACAGGATTTTCCGCCATTCGGATAGCACTCTCATTATCACATAGGAGTGGGACTTTGCTCAGATTGTAGCCAAAGTCCCTGAGGGTTTGCCTCATCCAAAGTAGTTGCGCGCAACACTGTCCTGCGACAACATACTCGGCCTCAGCGGTGGATGGGGCAACGGAGGTTTGTTTCTTAGAATTCCATGACACCAGGGACCTTCCTAAGAATTGGCACGTCCCCGATGTACTCTTCCTATCGACCTTACATCCAGCATAGTCGGAATCTGAATATCCAATTAGGTCAAAGGTAGACCCCTTTGGATACCAGAGCCCGAAGCAAGGCGTAGCAACTAAATATCTAAGGATTCGCTTTACTGCCACTAAGTGACACTCCTTAGGATCGGATTGAAATCTAGCACACATGCATACGCTAAGCATAATATCCGGTCTACTAGCACATAAGTAAAGTAACGACCCTATCATTGACCGGTATGCCTTTTGATCAACTGACTTACCTCCTTTGTTGAGGTCGGTGTGTCCGTCGGTCCCCATTGGAGTCTTTGCGGGCTTGGCGTCCTTCATTCCAAACCGCTTTAGCAAGTCTTGCGTGTACTTCGTTTGGGAGATGAAGGTGCCGTCCTTGAGTTGCTTCACTTGGAACCCAAGGAAGTAGTTCAACTCGCCCATCATTGACATCTCGAATTTCTGCGTCATTACCCTGCTAAACTCTTCACAAGACTTTTTATTAGTAGAACCAAATATTATGTCATCGACATAAATTTGGCACACAAAAAGATCACCATCACAAGTCTTAGTGAAAAGAGTTGGATCGGCTTTCCCAACCTTGAAAGCATTAGCAATTAGAAAGTCTCTAAGGCATTCATACCATGCTCTTGGGGCTTGCTTAAGTCCATAGAGCGCCTTAGAGAGCTTACACACGTGGTCGGGGTACCGTTCATCCTCGAAGCCAGGGGGTTGCTCCACGTACACCTCCTTCTTGATTGGCCCGTTGAGAAAAGCGCTCTTCACATCCATTTGGAACAACCTGAAAGAATGGTGAGCGGAATATGCTAGCAAAATACGAATGGACTCTAGCCTAGCCACAGGAGCAAAAGTCTCCTCAAAGTCCAAACCTGCGACTTGGGCATAACCTTTTGCCACAAGTCGAGCCTTGTTCCTTGTCACCACCCCGTGCTCGTCTTGTTTGTTGCGGAACACCCACTTGGTTCCCACAAAATTTTGCTTAGGACGAGGCACCAGCGTCCAAACTTCATTCCTCTTGAAGTTATTGAGCTCCTCTTGCATGGCCAACACCCAGTCCGGATCTAGCAAGACCTCTTCTACCCTGAAAGGCTCAATAGAAGAGACAAAGGAGTAATGCTCACAAAAATTAACTAATCGAGATCGAGTAGTTACTCCCTTGCTAATATCACCCAGAATTTGATCGACGGGATGATCCCTTTGAATCATCGCTCGAACTTGGGTTGGAGGTGCCGGTTGCGCTTCTTCCTCCATCACATGATCATCTTGTGCTCCCCCTTGATCATACGCCTCCTGTTGATGAACCTGTTCATCGTCTTGAGTTGGGGGATTCACCATAGTTGAGGAAGAAGGTTGATCTTGCTCCTTTTGTTCATGTGGTCGTACTTCACCAATCGCCATGGTTCGTATAGCGGCCGTCGGAACATCTTCTTCATCTACATCATCAAGATCAACAACTTGCTCTCTTGGAGAGCCATTAGTCTCATCAAATACAACGTCGCTAGAGACTTCAACCAAACCCGATGATTTGTTGAAGACCCTATACGCCTTTGTATTTGAATCATAACCTAACAAAAACCCTTCTACAGCTTTGGGAGCAAACTTAGAATTTCTACCCTTCTTCACTAGAATGTAGCATTTGCTCCCAAATACACGAAAGTAAGATACATTGGGTTTGTTACCGGTTAGTAGCTCATATGACGTCTTCTTGAGGAGGCGGTGAAGGTAGACCCTGTTGATGGCGTGGCAAGTCGTGTTTACGGCTTCTGACCAAAAGCACTCGGGGGTCTTGAACTCTCCAAGCATCGTCCTCGCCATATCGATTAGCGTCCTGTTCTTCCTCTCTACCACACCATTTTGCTGTGGTGTGTAGGGAGCGGAGAACTCGTGCTTGATCCCTTCCTCCTCAAGGTACTCCTCCACTTGTAGGTTCTTGAACTCGGACCCATTGTCGCTCCTTATCTTTTTCACCTTGAGCTCAAACTCATTTTGAGCTCTCCTTAGGAAGCGCTTGAGGGTCCCTTGGGTTTTAGATTTATCCTGCAAAAAGAATACCCAAGTGAAGCGGGAAAAGTCATCCACAATAACTAAACCATACTTACTTCCCCCTATACTTAGATAGGCGACGGGTCCGAAGAGGTCCATATGTAGCAGCTCCAGGGGTCTTGATGTGGTCATCACATTCTTGCTGTGATGTGCTCCTCCCACCTATTTACCTGCTTGACATGCTGCACAAGGTCTATCTTTTTCGAATTGCACATTAGATAATCCTATCACGTGGTCTCCCTTTAGAAGCTTGTGAAGGTTCTTCATCCCTACATGTGCTAAGCGGCGATGCCACAACCAGCCCATGCTAGTCTTAACAATTAAACATGCATCTAGACCGGCCTCTTCTTTTGCAAAATCAACTAAGTAAAGCTTGCCGTCTAATACACCTTTAAAAGCTAGTGATCCATCACTTCTTCTAAAGACAGACACATCTATATTTGTAAATAGATAGTTATAACCCATATTGCACAATTGACTAATCGATAGTAAATTATATCCCAGAGACTCAACTAAGAACACATTGGAAATAGAGTGTTCATTTGAGATTGCAATTTTACCTAACCCTTTTACCTTGCATTGGTTCCCATCACCGAATATTATTGAATCTTGGGAATCCTTGTTTTTGACGTAGGAGGTGAACATCTTCTTCTCCCCTGTCATATGGTTTGTGCATCCGCTGTCGATAATCCAGCTTGAACCCCCGGATGCATAAACCTGCAAGGAAAATTTAGGCTTGGGACTTAGGTACCCAACTCTTGTTGGGTCCTACAAGGTTAGTCACAATTGTCTTAGGGACCCAAATGCAAGTTTTATCTCTCTTGCATTTTGCCCCTAATTTCCTAGCAATCACCTTTCTATCCTTTCTACAAATTGCAAATGAAGCATCACAAGCATGATAAATTGTAGAAGGTTCATTAACTTTCCTAGGAATATTGACAACATTTCTCCTAGGCATATGATGAACAACATTTCTTCTAAACACATTTCTACCATGCATATAGGAAGAACTAGAAGCAAACATGGCATGAGAGTCAAAAGCATTATAAGCATTACAACTCCTATCATCATGAACATTTCTAGAAAATTTTCTATCATGGTACATGAAGGCATGGTTCTTTTTAGCATTACTCACCGTAGGGGCCTTCCCTTTCTCCTTTGTGGAGATGGAAGCTTTATGGCTTGTTAAGTTCTTGACTTCCCTCTTGAAGCCAAAACCATCCTTAATTGAGGGGTGTCTACCAATTGTGTAGGCATCCCTTGCAAATTT
Organism: Zea mays; assembly: GCF_902167145.1. NCBI lineage: Eukaryota > Viridiplantae > Streptophyta > Magnoliopsida > Poales > Poaceae > Zea > Zea mays. The sequence continues at coordinate 156,232,447 of NC_050104.1, read as the reverse complement.
TAATTTGTCAAATTCACTTTTGCTAGTTTAAAGTTGGGCATTAAGACTAGCAACTCCATCATTTAATTTTGCAATAGAGGCTATGTGTTCACTACAAGCATCAATATCAATATCTTTACACCTATTGCAAATAACATCATTTTCTACACAAGATGTTGATTTACTAGCTATTTCTAACTTAGCATTCAAATCATCATTAATGCTTCTTAAGTTAGAAATTGTCTCATGGCAAGAAGATAATTCACAAGAAAGCATTTCATTTCTTTTAACTTCTAGAGCATGAGATTTTTGTGCTTCTACAAATTTGTCATGTTCTTCATACAACAAATCCTCTTGCTTTTCTAAAAGCCTATTCTTATCATTCAAGGCATCAATCAATTCATTAATTTTATCTACCTTGGTTCTATCTAGGCCCTTAAATAAACATGAATAATCTATTTCATCCTCATCACTAGATTCGTCCTCACTTGAAGAAGCATAAGTAGTGTTTCGAGTACATACCTTCTTCTCCCTTGCCATAAGGCATGTGTGACGCTCGTTGGGGAAGAGGGATGACTTGTTGAAGGCGGTGGCGGCGAGTCCTTCATTGTCGGAGTCGGAAGAGGAGCAATCTGAATCCCACTCCTTGCCTAGATGCGCCTCGCCCTTTGCCTTCTTATAGTTCTTCTTCTTTTCCCTCTTGTTCCCTTGATCCTGATCACTATCATTGTCGGGACAGTTAGCAATAAAATGACCAAGCTTACCACATTTGAAGCATGAGCGCTTCCCCTTTGACTTGGTCTTGCTTGGCTGCCCCTTGCGACCTTTTAGCGTCGTCTTGAATCTTTTGATGATGAGAGCCATCTCTTCATCGTTAAGTCTGGCCGCCTCAATTTGTGCCACCTTGCTAGGTAGCGTCTCCTTGCTTCTTGTTGCCTTGAGAGCAAGAGGTTGAGGCTCATTGATTGGACCATTCAATGCGTCGTCCACGTATCTTGCTTCCTTGATCATCATTCGCCCGCTCACAAACTTTCCAAGTATCTCCTCGGGCGTCATCTTGATGTACCTAGGATTCTCACGAATATTGTTCACAAGATGAGGATCAAGGACAGTAAATGACCTTAACATTAGGCGGACGACGTCGTGGTCCGTCCATCGCGTGCTTCCGTAGCTCCTTATCTTGTTGACAAGGGTCTTTAGCCGGTTGTATGTTTGGGTTGGCTCCTCCCCCCTTATCATAGCGAATCTCCCAAGTTCGCCTTCCACCAACTCCATCTTGGTGAGCATGGTGACATCGTTGCCCTCATGTGAGATCTTGAGGGTGTCCCAGATCTGCTTGGCATTGTCCAAGCCGCTCACTTTGTGGTACTCATCCCTACACAATGAGGCTAGCAACACAGTAGTAGCTTGTGCGTTTTTATGAATTTGCTCATTGATAAACATGGGACTATCACTACTATCAAAATGCATTCCACTTTCTACTATCTCCCATATGCTAGGATGGAGAGAGAACAAGTGACTACGCATTTTGTGACTCCAAAATCTGTAGTCTTCTCCATCAAAATGAGGAGGTTTACCAAGTGGAATGGATAATAAATGAGCATTTGTACTTTGCGGAATACGAGAGTAGTCAAAAGAAAAGTTTGAATTAACCGGTTTCCTTCTCTCGCAGTCGTTGTCGTCGTTGTCCTTTAGGGAAGAAGTGGACTCATCACTGTCGTCGTAGTAGACGATCTCCTTGATGCGTCTTGTCTTCTTCTTCTTCCCATCTTTGCGTCTGTGGCCCGAGCCCGAGTCGGTAGGCTTGTCATCCTTCGGCTCGTTGACAAAGGACTCCTTCTCCTTATCGTTGATCACGATTCCCTTCCCCTTAGGATCCATTTCTTCGGGCGGTTAGTCCCTTTCTTGAAGAGAACGACTCTGATACCAATTGAGAGCACCTAGAGGGAGGGTGAATAGGTGATCCTATAAAACTTTAAACTTAAGCCACAAAACTTTGTTAGACGTTAGCATAGTAATCGCCAAGTGGCTAGAGAGAAGTCTTAGCAAAACACAATAACCACAAGAGAACAATCACAGAGATGACACAATGGTTTATCCCGTGGTTCGGCCAAGACCAACGCTTGCCTACTCCACGTTGTGGCGTCCCAACGGACGAGGGTTGCAATCAACCCCTCTCAAGCGGTCCAAAGACCCACTTGAATACCACGGTGTTTTGCTTTTCTTTTCTTAATCCCGTTTGCGAGGAATCTCCACAACTTGGAGCCTCTCGCCCTTACACTTGAAGTTCACAAAGAAACACGGATCAAGGGAGGGATTAGCAACTCACACAAGTCACAAAGATCACAGCAAATACGCACACACAAGACCCAGACTTAAGCTCAAAAGACTAGCACACTAGAACGGAGCTCAAATCACTAGAATGTCGAACAAGTGCGCAAGAATGATGTGTGAGTGATCAAGAGTGCTCAAGGAATGCTTGGTTTTCTCCTCCATGCGCCTAGGGGTCCCTTTTATAGCCCCAAGGCAGCTAGGAGCCGTTGAGAGCAATCTGGGAAGGCCATTCTTGCATTCTGTCGCGTGGCGCACCGGACAGTCCGGTGCACACCGGACACTGTCCGGTGCCCGATTTCTTTCCTTAACTGGCGCAGCCGACCGTTGGCAGCCAGAGAGCCGTTGGCGCACTGGACATGTCCGGTGCACACCGGACAGTCCGGTGCCCTCTTCTAGCCGTTGGCTCGGCCACGTGTCTCGCGCAGATCGCGCGGCCGACCGTTGGCACACCGGACAGTCCGGTGAATTATAGCCGTACGTCGCCGGTGAATTTCCGAGAGCGGCCACTTCGCTCGAACCAGCCTGGCGCACCGGACACTGTCCGGTGCACCACCGGACAGTCCGGTGCTCCCAGACTGAGCAGAGTCTTGGCTGCTCGAGCCAAGATAATTCCAATTGGATTTTTCCTGTTTCCAGCTGAAAGTCGCCTAGAGGGGGGGTGAATAGGGCGAAACTGAAATTTACAAATATAAACACAACTACAAGCCGGGTTAGCGTTAGTAATAAAGAAATGAGTCCGCGAGAGAGGGCGCAAAACAAATCGCAAGCAAATGAAGAGTGTGACACGCGGATTTGTTTTACCGAGGTTCGGTTCTCGCAAACCTACTCCCCGTTGAGGAGGCCACAAAGGTCGGGTCTCTTTCAACCCTTCCCTCTCTCAAACGGTTCCTCGGACCGAGTGAGCTTCTCTTCTCAAATCAAATTCGGGAACAAAACTTCCCCGCAAGGGCCACCACACAATTGGTGCCTCTTGCCTTGATTACAATTGAGTGTTGATCACAAGAACAAGTGAGAAAGAAAAGAAGCAATCCAAGCGCAAGAGCTCAAAAGAACACGACAAATCTCTCTCGCTAATCACTAAAGCCTTTGTGGAATTGGAGAGGATTTGATCTCTTTGGTGTGTCTAGAATTGAATGCCTAGCTCTTGTAAGTGGTTGAGAAGTGGAAAACTTGGATGCAATGAATGGTGGGGTGGTTGGGGTATTTATAGCCCCAACCACCAAAAGTGGTCGTTGGGAGGCTGTCTGTTCGATGGCGCACCGGACAGTCCGGTGCACACCGGACATGTCCGGTGCCCCCGCCACGTCATCACTGCCGTTGGATTCTGACCGTTGGAGTTCTGACTTCTGGGCCCGCCTTGATGTCCGGTGGCGCACCGGACATGCACTGTTCACTGTCCGGTGCGCCGGCATGGGCGACACTGACTTCTGCGCGCGCTGCGCGCGCATTTAATGCGTCGCAGGTAGCCGTTGGCGCGGAGATAGCCGTTGCTCCGGAGTTGCACCGGACAGTCCGGTGCACACCGGACATGTCCGGTGAATTATAGCGGACTAGCCGTTGGAGATTCCCGAAGCTGGCGAGTTCCTGAGGCTGCTCTTCCTTGGCGCACCGGACACTGTCCGGTGAACACCGGACAGTCCGGTGAATTATAGCGCGAGTGCCTCTGGAAATTCCCGAAGGTGGCGAGTTCGAGTTGGAGTCCTCTGGTGCACCGGACACTGTCCGGTGGTTCACCGGACAGTGTCCGGTGTACACCGGACAGTCCGGTGCCCCCAGACCAGAGGTGCCTTTGGTTGCCATTTTGCTCCTTTGTCGAATCCAAAACTTGATCTTTTTATTGGCTGAGTGTGAACCTTTTACACCTGTATAATCTATACACTTGGGCAAACTAGTTAGTCCAATTATTTGTGTTGGGCAATTCAACCACCAAAATTAATTAGGGACTAGGTGTAAGCCTAATTCCCTTTCAATCTCCCCCTTTTTGGTGATTGATGCCAACACAAACCAAAGCAAATATAGAAGTCCATAATTGAACTAGTTTGCAAAATGTAAGTGTAAAGGTTGCTTGGAATTGAGCCAATATAAATACTTACAAGATATGCATGGATTGTTTCTTTGTTTTTAAGCATTTTGGACCACGCTTGCACCACATGTTTTGCTTTTGCAAATTCTTTTGTAAATTCTTTTCAAAGTTCTTTTGCAAATAGTCAAGGATAAATGAATAAGATATTGCAAAGCATTTTCAAGATTTGAAATTTTCTCCCCCTGTTTCAAATGCTTTTCCTTTGACTAAACAAAACTCCCCCTAAATGAGATCCTCCTCTTAGTGTTCAAGAGGGTTTTGATATATCATTTTTGAAATACTACTTTCTCCCCCTTTTGAATACAATAGGATACGAAATGATAAAATTCTTTGAAAACACGAATTTTTTTTTTGAAATTGGTGGTGGTGCGGTCCTTTTGCTTTGGGCTCTTTCTCTCTCCCCCTTTGGCATGAATCGCCAAAAACGGAATCATTAGAGCCCTCGAAGTGCGATCTTCCCCTTTGGTCATAAATAAATGAGTTAAGATTATACCAAAGACGAAGTCCTTTTGCTCTCTCCCCAAAAGATGGAGAGTCTCTTGGAGCGACGACGAAGGATGAGTTACGGAGTGGAAGCCTTTGTCTTCACCGAAGACTCCAATTCCCTTTCAATACACCTATGACTTGGTTTGAGATAGACTTGAAAACATATTAGTCATAGCACATGAAAGAGACATGATCAAAGGTATATAAATGAGCTATGTGTGCAATTTAGCAAAAGAAATTGCGGGAATCAAGAATATTGAGCTCATGCCTAAGTTTGGTAAAAGTTTGTTCATCAAGAGGCTTGGTAAAGATATCGGCTAATTGATCTTTAGTGTTAATGTAAGAAATCTCGATATCTCCCTTTTGTTGGTGATCCCTAAGAAAATGATACTGAATGGCTATGTGTTTAGTGCGGCTATGCTCGACAGGATTGTCGGTCATTTTGATTGCACTCTCATTATCACATAGCAAAGGGACTTTGGTTAATTTGTAACCGTAGTCCCGCAGGGTTTGCCTCATCCAAAGCAATTGCGCGCAACAATGACCTGCGGCAATGTACTCGGCTTCGGCGGTGGAAAGAGCGACCGAATTTTGCTTCTTTGAAGCCCAAGACACCAAGGATCTTCCCAAGAACTGGCAAGTCCCCGATGTGCTCTTCCTATTGATTTTGCACCCCGCCCAATCGGCATCCGAATAACCAATCAAATCAAATGTGGATCCCCGAGGGTACCAAAGCCCAAACTTAGGAGTATAAGCCAAGTATCTCAAGATTCGTTTTACGGCCGTAAGGTGGGATTCCTTAGGGTCGGATTGGAATCTTGCACACATGCATACGGAAAGCATAATGTCCGGTCGAGATGCACATAAATAGAGTAAAGAACCTATCATCGACCGGTATACCTTTTGATCCACGGACTTACCTCCCGTGTCGAGGTCGAGATGCCCATTAGTTCCCATGGGTGTCTTGATAGGTTTGGCATCCTTCATCCCAAACTTGTTTAGAATATCTTGAGTGTACTTCGTCTGGCTAAGGAAGGTGCCCTCTTGGAGTTGCTTGACTTGGAATCCTAGAAAATACTTCAACTCCCCCATCATAGACATCTCGAACTTTTGTGTCATGATCCTACTAAATTCTTCACATGTAGACTCGTTAGTAGACCCAAATATAATATCATCAACATAAATTTGGCATACAAACAAGTCATTTTCAAGAGTTTTAGTGAATAGAGTAGGATCGACCTTTCCGACTTTGAAGCCATTAGCGATAAGAAAATCTCTAAGGCATTCATACCATGCTCTTGGGGCTTGCTTGAGCCCATAAAGCGCCTTAGAGAGCTTATAGACATGGTTAGGGTACTCACTGTCTTCAAAGCCGGGAGGTTGCTCAACATAGACCTCTTCCTTGATTGGTCCATTGAGGAAGGCACTTTTCACGTCCATTTGATAAAGCTTGAAGCCATGGTAAGTAGCATAGGCCAATAATATACGAATTGACTCAAGCCTAGCTACGGGTGCATAGGTTTCACCGAAATCCAAACCGTCGACTTGGGAGTATCCTTTGGCCACAAGTCGAGCTTTGCTCCTTGTCACCACACCATGCTCATCTTGCTTGTTGCGGAAGACCCATTTGGTTCCTACAACATTTTGATTAGGACGTGGAACTAAATGCCATACCTCATTCCTAGTGAAGTTGTTGAGCTCCTCTTGCATCGCCACCACCCAATCCGAATCTTGTAGTGCTTCCTCTACCCTGTGTGGCTCAATAGAGGAAACAAACGAGTAATGTTCACAAAAATGTGCGACACGAGATCTAGTAGTTACCCCCTTATGAATGTCGCCGAGGATGGTGTCGACGGGGTGATCTCGTTGTATTGCTTGGTGGACTCTTGGGTGTGGCGGTCTTTGTTCCTCATCCTCCTTGTCTTCCTCATTTGCATCTCCCCCGTGATTAATGCCGTCATCTTGAGGTGGCTCATTTGCTTGATCTTCTACTTCATCAACTTGAGCCTCATCCTTATTTTGCGTTGGTGGAGATGCTTGCGTGGAGGAGGATGGTTGATCTTGTGCTTTTGGAGGCTCTTCGGATTCCTTAGGACACACATCCCCAATGGACATGTTCCTTAGCGCTATGCACGGAGCCTCTTCATCACCTATCTCATCAAGATCAACTTGCTCTACTTGAGAGCCGTTAGTTTCATCAAACACAACGTCACATGAGACTTCAACTAGTCCAGTGGACTTGTTAAAGACCCTATATGCCCTTGTGTTTGAGTCATAACCAAGTAAAAAGCCTTCTACAGTTTTAGGAGCAAATTTAGATTTTCTACCTCTTTTAACAAGAATAAAGCATTTGCTACCAAAAACTCTAAAATATGAAATGTTGGGCTTTTTACCGGTTAGGAGTTCATATGATGTCTTCTTGAGGATTCGGTGTAGATACAACCGGTTGATGGCGTAGCAAACGGTGTTGACCGCCTCCGCCCAAAACCGATCCGAAGTCTTGTATTCATCAAGCATGGTTCTAGCCATGTCCAGTAGAGTTCGATTCTTCCTCTCCACTACACCATTTTGTTGTGGCGTGTAGGGAGAAGAGAACTCATGCTTGATGCCCTCCTCCTCAAGGAAGCCTTCGATTTGAGAGTTCTTGAACTCCGTCCCGTTGTCGCTTCTTATTTTCTTGATCCTTAAGCCGAACTCATTTTGAGCCCGTCTCAAGAATCCTTTTAAGGTCTCTTGGGTTTGAGATTTTTCCTGCAAAAAGAACACCCAAGTGAAGCGAGAATAATCATCCACAATAACTAGACAGTACTTACTCCCGCCGATGCTTATATAAGCAATCGGGCCGAATAGATCCATGTGTAGGAGCTCCAGTGGCCTGTCGGTCGTCATTATGTTCTTATGTGGATGATGGGCACCAACTTGCTTTCCTGCTTGGCATGCGCTACAGATCCTGTCTTTCTCAAAATGAACATTGGTTAGTCCTAAAATGTGCTCTCCTTTTAGAAGTTTGTGAAGATTCTTCATCCCAACATGGGCTAGTCGGCGGTGCCAGAGCCAACCCATGTTAGTCTTAGCAATTAAGCAAGTGTCGAGTTCAGCTCTATCAAAATCTACCAAGTATAGCTGACCCTCTAACACTCCCTTAAATGCTATTGAATCATCACTTCTTCTAAAGACAGTGACACCAATATCAGTAAAAAGACAGTTGTAGCTCATTTGACATAATTGAGATACAGAAAGCAAGTTGTAATCTAAAGAATCTACAAGAAAAACATTAGAAATGGAATGGTCAGGAGATATAGCTATTTTACCAAGACCTTTGACCAAACCTTGATTTCCATCCCCGAATGTGATAGCTCGTTGGGGATCTTGGTTTTTCTCATATGAGGAGAACATCTTTTTCTCCCCTGTCATGTGGTTTGTGCACCCGCTGTCGAGTATCCAACTTGAGCTCCCGGATGCATAAACCTACAAAACAAGTTTAGTTCTTGACTTTAGGTACCCAAATGGTTTTGGGTCCTTTGGCATTAGACACAAGAACTTTGGGTACCCAAACACAAGTCTTTGACCCCTTGTGCTTGCCCCCAACATATTTGGCAACTACTTTGCCGGATTTGTTAGTCAACACATAAGATGCATCAAAAGTTTTAAATGAAATGTCATGCTCATTTGATGCACTAGGAGTTTTCTTCTTAGGCAACTTAGCACGGGTTGGTTGCCTAGACCTAGATGTCTCACTCTTATACATAAAAGCATGATTAGAACCAGAGTGAGACTTTCTAGAATGAATTTTCCTAATTTTGTCCTCGGGATAACCGGCAGGGTATAAAATGTAACCCTCGTTATCCTGAGGCATGGAAGCCTTGCCCTTTACAAAATTTGACAATCTTTTAGGAGGGGCATTAGGTTTAACATTGTCTCCCCTTTGGAAGCCAATGTCATCCTTGATGCCAGGGCGTCTCCCACTATAGAGCATACTTCTAGCAAATTTAAAATTTTCATTTTCTAAGTTATGCTCGGCAATTTTAGCATCTAATATTGCTATATGATCATTTTATTGTTTAATTAAAGCCATATGATCATGAATAGCATTGATATCAACATCTCTACATCTAGTACAAATAGTGACATGCTCAATGGTAGATGTAGATGGTTTGCAAGAATTAAGTTCAACAATCTTAGCATGTAGAATATCATTTTTATCTCTAAGATCGGAAATTGTAACTTTGCAAACATCAAAATCTTTAGCCTTAGCAATCAAATTTTCATTTTCTAATCTAAGACTAGCAAGAGAAATGTTCAATTCTTCAATCCTAGCAAGCAAATCATCATTATTATTTCTAGGGTTGGGAATTGAAACATTGCAAACATGAGAATCAACCTTAGCTAACAAATTAGCATTTTCATTCCTAAGGTTGTCAATAGTTTCATGGCAAGAACTTAGCTCACTAGAAAGTTTATCACATTTTTCTACTTCTAGAGCGTAAGCATTTTTTACCTTAACATGCTTCTTATTTTCTTTAATAAGGAAGTCCTCTTGGGTGTCCAAGAGATCATCCTTTTCATGAATGGCACTAATCAATTCATTAAGTTTCTCTTTTTGTTGCATATTGAGGTTGGCAAAAAGAGTACGCAAATTATCTTCCTCATCACTAGCATTATCATCACTAGAGGATTCATATTTAGTGGAGGATTTAGATTTAACCTTCTTTTTGCCGTCCTTTGCCATGAGACACTTGTGGCCGACGTTGGGGAAGAGAAGCCCTTTGGTGACGGCGATGTTGGCGGCGTCCTCGTCGTCGGAGGAGTCGCTAGAGCTTTCGTCAGAGTCCCACTCCCGACAAACATGGGCATCACCGCCCCTTTTCTTGTAGTACTTCTTCTTTTCTCTCCTCTTGCCCTTCTTGTCGTTATCCCTGTCACTGTCACTTGATAATGGACATTTAGCAATAAAGTGACCGGGCTTACCACATTTGTAGCAAACCTTTTTGGAGCGGGACTTGTAGTCTTTCCCTCTCCTTTGCTTGAGGATTTGGCGGAAGCTCTTGATGACAAGCGCCATTTCCTCATTGTCGAGTTTGGAGGCGTCTATTGGTTGTCGACTTGATGTAGACTCCTCCTTCTTTTCCTCCGTCGCCTTGAATGCGACGGGTTGAGCTTCGGATGTGGAGGGATCTTCAAGCTCGTTGATCTTCCTCGAGCCTTCGATCATGCACTCAAAACTTACAAAATTCCCGATAACTTCCTCGGGCGTCATTTTAGTATATCTAGGATTACCACGAATTAATTGAACTTGAGTGGGGTTAAGGAAAATGAGAGATCTTAGAATAACCTTAACCACTTCGTGGTCGTCCCACTTCTTGCTCCCGAGGTTGCGCACTTGGTTCACCAAGGTCTTTAGCCTGTTGTACATGTTTTGTGGCTCTTCTCCTTTGCGAAGACGGAATCGACCGAGCTCCCCTTCGATCGTTTCCCGCTTGGTGATCTTTGTGAGCTCATCTCCCTCGTGCGCGGTTTTGAGCACATCCCAAACCTCCTTGGCGCTCTTCAACCCTTGAACTTTGTTATACTCCTCTCTACTTAAAGAGGCGAGGAGTATTGTTGTTGCTTGAGAGTTGAAGTGCTCGATTTGGGCCACCTCATCCTCATCATAATCCTTGTCCCCTATGGATGGCACCTGTGCACCAAACTCAACGACATCCCATATACTTTTGTGGAGTGAGGTTAGATGAAATCGCATTAAATCACTCCACCTAGCATAATCTTCACCATCAAAAGTTGGTGGTTTGCCTAATGGGACGGAAAGTAAAGGTGCATGTTTAGAAATGCGAGGATAGTGTAGAGGGATCTTACTAAACTTCTTACGCTCTTGGCGTTTAGAAGTTACGAAGGGCGCATCGAAGCCGGAGGTCGATGTTGATGAAGTGTCGGTTTCGTAGTAGACCACTTTCCTCATCCTCTTTTGCTTGTCCCCACTCCGATGTGGCTTGTGGGAAGAAGATTTTTCCTTCTTCTCTTTGTGGTGAGAAGAAGATTTCTTCTCCTTCCCTTTGTTGGAGGAGTTCTCCTTCTTCTCCCTCCTCTTGGTGCGGGACTCTTCCGATGAAGTGCTCCCGTGGCTTGTAGTGGGCTTTTCGCCGGTCTCCATCTCCTTCTTGGCGTGATCTCCCGACATCACTTTGAGCGGTTAGGCTCTAATGAAGCACCGAGCTCTGATACCAATTGAAAGTCGCCTAGAGGGGGGTGAATAGGGCGAAACTGAAATTTACAAATATAAACACAACTACAAGCCGGGTTAGCGTTAGTAATAAAGAAATGAGTCCGCGAGAGAGGGCGCAAAACAAATCGCAAGCAAATGAAGAGTGTGACACGCGGATTTGTTTTACCGAGGTTCGGTTCTCGCAAACCTACTCCCCGTTGAGGAGGCCACAAAGGCCGGGTCTCTTTCAACCCTTCCCTCTCTCAAACGGTCCCTCGGACCGAGTGAGCTTCTCTTCTCAAATCAAATCCGGGAACAAAACTTCCCTGCAAGGGCCACCACACAATTGGTGCCTCTTGCCTTGATTACAATTGAGTGTTGATCACAAGAACAAGTGAGAAAGAAAAGAAGCAATCCAAGCGCAAGAGCTCAAAAGAACACGGCAAATCTCTCTCGCTAATCACTAAAGCCTTTTGTGGAATTGGAGAGGATTTGATCTCTTTGGTGTGTCTAGAATTGAATGCCTAGCTCTTGTAAGTGGTTGAGAAGTGGAAAACTTGGATGCAATGAATGGTGGGGTGGTTGGGGTATTTATAGCCCCAACCACCAAAAGTGGTCGTTGGGAGGCTGTCTGTTCGATGGCGCACCGGACATGTCCGGTGCCCCCGCCACGTCATCACTGCCGTTGGATTCTGACCGTTGGAGTTCTGACTTCTGGGCCCGCCTTGATGTCCGGTGGCGCACCGGACATGCACTGTTCACTGTCCGGTGCGCCGGCATGGGCGACACTGACTTCTGCGCGCGCTGCGCGCGCATTTAATGCGTCGCAGGTAGCCGTTGGCACGGAGATAGCCGTTGCTCCGGAGTTGCACCGGACAGTCCGGTGCACACCGGACATGTCCGGTGAATTATAGCGGACTAGCCGTTGGAGATTCCCGAAGCTGGCGAGTTCCTGAGGCTGCTCTTCCTTGGCGCACCGGACACTGTCCGGTGAATTATAGCGCGAGTGCCTCTGGAAATTCCCGAAGGTGGCGAGTTCGAGTTGGAGTCCTCTGGTGCACCGGACACTGTCCGGTGGTTCACCGGACACTGTCCGGTGTACACCGGACAGTCCGGTGCCCCCAGACCAGAGGTGCCTTTGGTTGCCATTTTGCTCCTTTGTCGAATCCAAAACTTGATCTTTTTATTGGCTGAGTGTGAACCTTTTACACCTGTATAATCTATACACTTGGGCAAACTAGTTAGTCCAATTATTTGTGTTGGGCAATTCAACCACCAAAATTAATTAGGGACTAGGTGTAAGCCTAATTCCCTTTCACCAGCACTTAGACACAATACATTAGTCTCTAAAACAATGTACTAAGTCTGAGAAACATACCTTTATCCTTGATTTGTACTTTGTCCACCATTTTACACTTAGGCACTTGTATTGGACACTAAATCACCAAAATACTTAGAAATGGCCCAAGGGCACATTTCCCTTTCAACTATTCATTCACCTCGTTGCCGACGATAACATTGAACTATGACAGTGTTCCTTCATTATGGCAATATACCTTATAGGCAAAACTAGCCCTTATTGCAGAAAATGGATATATATATATATATATAACAACACTCATTTCCCTAAGGGCTAGTTTATTAGAACATCACTCGTAGTTGTAAGTGCTAGTTGGATGTACCTTCTCATGAAAGGGAAATGAGCTTTAAGTCATTTCAATATTGGTTTTGGTGATTGATGACCATCACAACTCAATGAACTAGCTGGTTTGCTAAATGGTTAGTTGCAGGTTCATAAGAATGATAATAGAAGATTCAATGTGAAAAACAGCTCAAAACTTAGTTTGAAAGGGCATATTTGGAAGAAGAGAACCATAAATGGTTTAAGTGTTTGGATAAGTTTTAAAAAGCCCTAGTAACATTTTGGAACACCTGAGAACGACTAGAATGATCAGATGTGAAAAATGGTGTTCCAGGAGCTAAGTTTGAAAGAAATTGAGAAGAAATGATGATATAGATTTAAAGGGATCAAAACAATGAAGACCTATAACTTAGAGTGGTTGGATAGACTAAGTATATGTTTGTCTAAGTCATAGAAGTGCTCAAGAGTATAGCCAAATGAAGGCAAGATAAAAGAGTCCAAAAGTGGATTATGTTGGTTGTTTTGAGAGCACCGTACCAGGTCCGATGGTGCACCATACCACATTTGTAGAGAAGGTTTTTAGAAGACTCGTGCAACAAGTGCACCAAACTAAACTTCTAGAGAGATTGTTTTCGAACACGGTAGACTTGGCATGCCGGGCCAATTCTAGTGGTGCACCAGACCAGAATTCCAGAGTGCTCGTTTTGGAAGAAGTTGGATGCTATGCCAAACTGAGGTCTGGTACCCAATAGTCGGCTGGGATGGATAAATGGTCGGCTGATGTGGCACGATCCAGTGGGTCACCAGACGGTTTGGTACGTACTGAGAGCTAACAACTTTTCCACAACGGCTACTAATAAGACAGGAGAGTTAGAGGTCCATTGTGCCCTAGACCAAAAGTTCGATGCACACATATTCTATGCAGTTTTGGGAATGTTTCACCAACGACAGTTTGAGTTGTTAAGGGCTATAAATACCACCCCAACCAAATCATTGAACATCCAAGAGCAGTGTAACTCCCATAAGCTAGAGCAACACCTCCAAGTGATCCTAGTGCATCATATTGTGTAGTGTACCTAGTGAGAGCATCCATTTGAGTGATAAGTGATAGAGTAATTGTGTTTGAGCTGAAAGAAGAGTGTTGTGATCATTGAACTTTGGAGATAGGCTCACATTGAGTTGTAAAGTGATCAAGAGCCTCTGAGGTGTGGAGAGCCTTGCGAGACTTGGTCTCACACTTGAGAAAGGAAGAAAAAAACTCAAGTTTGATCTTAGTGATCACTTGAGTGAGGAAAGAGTTGAAAAACACCTAGTCCTTAGGGACTACTCAACGAGGACGTAGGTCTCGTCGTGAAACCAAACTCCGGTAAACAAATTGTTGTGTCCTTGTATTCTTTTATTTGCAATTTGTATTTCTATTTTCGTCCTTAAGTTCTCTTACACCAATCTTCATTTAAATCATTCATTGTTGCTCCAATTCATAACTCCATGCATTCATAAGAGCAACATTCTGCAAGTTGAACTCGAACTCTCCCTTCATTAGAAGCTACCCTTATTTTGTCACGTGCTCAATTTTATAGTACACCTGACATAGTATCCTTGACTTGTTTTTTCTTGGATTGCTCGTTTAGTTGGTGTTGATGACTTGATGTAACCTAGGATCTGATAATCTAATATTCTATGAGATACCATTCTTCATACATTGGGTTCGGGACTTTGGAGACCTTGTTTCCCACCTTGTTGTCAATTTCAGTTGGGGCACTATCGCTGAGCTAGTAAGATGTCTCATCAGGTGTGCGAGGATTTGTGCTTTCTACATTGCATGCTTGCTCTTCTGTAACTCTTAGATATTACCAGAATCTGACTCTTTGCCGAGTGCCTAGTTTTTTGCCGAGGGAAATTTATCGTGTACTCGACAAAACTTACTTTGCCAAGTGCTAGACTCGGCAAATGAAAACGTTTGGCGATGAGTGATTTTGCCGAGAGCCGAATGCTCGGCATAAACACACTCGGTAAAGGACTCTCGACAAACATTAACACTCGACAAGGCGTCGTCAGCGGCCGTCTGCAGCCGACGAACGTTAACTATGCCGAGTGATAGCTTGTGAGTCTCGAGACAGAGGCTGGCATGGGGGCCTACTGGAGCTAACTTTGCCGAGTACCAGTGAGTACATTCGGTAACGACTCTGTCACCATCACTTGACGCTTTGAAATCGTCATTCCTGTGAAATTCGTGTACTAGTCACTACCGGAATTTGGCTCTTTGCCGAGTGCCAAATTCGTTGCCAAGTGTTTTATTTCGCTCTTTGCCGAGTGCCACGCAAAAAACCCTCGGTAAAAGAAAACACTCGGCGAAGAAGCTCTTTGCCGAGTGTTTTATTTTTGACACTCGGCAAAGAGTTTCTTTGCCGAGTGTCTTTTTTTGACACTCGGCAAAGAGCTCTTTGCCGAGTGTCACAAATACAACACTCGGCAAAGAGCTCTTTGCCGAGTGTTTTTTCTCAAACACTAGGCAAAGACAATTTAAAAATCACATTTTAAAGTAGTAAATTAATTCAAATGAAAAAGTTTTCAACTACAAATTTGTATAACTCATCATGATGTACAATTTATATATTGAACATTTCTTCATATGACAAAATAAAAATAAATTTGTTCATAAAACCTATATCTCTCTCGTAGTTTATGAAACTATGAGAGAGACGTATAGAATTTGTGCATATTGTTAGAACCATCATCTGAGATAAACAAATTACCAAACAACCAAAATAAACTTTGTAGATCTTGAGAAGTTATAGAAGTTTATAGTTGACAACTTTTTCATTTGAAGTCATATTGTCAACGAAAACTACGTCTGAATTTAAAAAATTTAAAATTTGAATTTTGAAAACGACTTCGAAAGGAAAAACCACCAACATGAAAGTTGTAGGTATTGAAAAGTTATGAAACTTTGTAGTTGACAATGTTTTAGTTTGAAATCATCTTGTTATGCAAAACTATGTTTGAATTTTGAAATTTGAATTTTTCAAACTGTCTCGGATGGAAAAACCACCAAAATAAAAGTTGTAGGTCTTGAAATGTAATGAAACTTTGTAGTTGACAATTTTTTGATTTGAAATCATCTTATCATTGAAAATTTCGTGTGAAGTTTTTAAATTTAAAATTCAAATTTTATAAACGGTCTCGGATGTAGAAACTATTAAAATAAAACTTTTAGATCTCAAAAAGTTATGCAACTTTATAGTTGGTCACATTTTCAAATGAACTCATTTAGTGCCTTAAATAATCAAATTACTCTCGATTTGTTATAGTACATGGGGAATGGAAACGTAATATAAACATAATTGGTGTAGTAGTGTAGTGGTATAGGAGGGTATGCGCGAGAGAGAGGTTGCGAGTTCGAATCTCACCATTTACAAAACATATAAGTTTGATTCAAAATAATAGTGAAAAATGATAGGGCAACGGGTAAGGTAATAGAGTAGGGTTGGAGAGTTGTTCCTAGAATTTAAAAAATGTTTTGCTGTTTTTTTTAAAAAAATTCGATTCTTAATTTGCCGAGTGTTTTTCTTTGCCGAGTGCTTTTTGACACTCGGCAAAGTCTTTGCCGAGTGTCCGAAAAAAAGCACTCGGCAAAGAACCCTTTGCCGAGTGTTCTTTGCCGAGTGTTACACTCGGCAAAGCCTTTGCCGAGTGTAAAATAGCCTTTGCCGAGTGTCTTAGACACTCGGCAAAGAACGCGATTCCGGTAGTGAGTCCTATAAAAATCTCATATTCGGAAGGAGCCCTAAAAAGATGAATATGCTCAGAAGGTTCTCGAAGAAGTATCTAGCTGTACTGACAGCTGACAAGTGTTAATCACTCATGCTGACCAACGACACAATGGCACAGCCGCAGAGGTCAACTCATCTCCGTTCACTTAGTGCCAAATGGATGCTAATTCTATGGTCTGGTCTGGTGATGCCAAATCGCGATGCTCCATCGATGTGACGTAGCTCGATCATTGCCACTTCGACTCTCCTTCACTGGAGCTCGTGCACCTTGTTGGCTTGTTGCGATTCGTTTATGCAAATATCCTACGTTGACACTGACAGAAGCTACCTTAGTGGACGTGATTACATATATATGCTTCTATGCGGCAGCTCCTACTTAGTACTGCCTTTTCATTAGGATAGTAGGATATGAGCATATGTGCAGTCTGAAAGTACTGCCTTTTCAGTGGTCAGAAAGTAGGCAAAACCTAACCTACCATAGTAAACAATGACAATTATTAATCGTCTTTAACCTTAATCCATGAAAGGACACATGGTTTTTGAGTAGCAAAACCATTTTCTTTGAGCTTTTGACATCTTGCTCTATAGTCAGTCTGTCACTTACACAGTTACGTACACTTGCTTCGTCCCTTACAGGTGTCCATGCCTGCATGGCTGCACGACGTGATATTCTTCAGAACCCAATCCTAACGTTCGGTGCTTGACTACCTTTAGAAAAACAATAAAATGTTCAGCACTCTACCAGTTTTCAAAAAAGCAAGATGCAGTATTCCCTAATATACAGGTTGAAAATTACGTGTAACTCCAGGACGACGCTAGCTTTCAAAGTTTGGCACCTTGACCATTCACCTCCAGGACGACGCAGTTGGACAGATGGAGGATCGTCGTCTATCTCTCGCAGTTGTGTTAAGCTCCTTGCATTTCTCAACCTTTTGCATGGATTCCGCACTGAACCCTGAAATCAGTTTATAAGAAGGTGAATTGGCCGGATGGCATTCGGCGAACCACAACAGCAGAATCTTATCTTGGCATGTAGGCAATCATAATTCTGCGATCATGTGCCTTTTGTGTGGATAGATGCACCCTGTCTGCAGTTCATGTATGATCACCTTGTGCTTGTGCTACTAGGATAAGATTCAGTGGCTGCATTGGATGGTTCAATACAAAAGGTGGTGGACAGAGCGTGTTCAAAATCGCACAAAAAATATCTCGCGATGCATCATGCATGTGCCCAACAACCTTGAGAGCGATGAGCTACAGAGAGAGACAGATCATGGCACCGTACCATCACCTGCTGTGGATCTGGGACGAGCGATGTTATATAAAAGACTTGGCCTGAAAAACCATAGCTGGTCCTGGATGTGGATGGTCCACTTGCTAGGAAAGTAACTTGACTGCAGGCTGTAGCAGTAATGAAAAAAAAATACAGTGATAAAAACCAAGTATTTGCGTGATTGCGTCCAGCGTATAGAATACCTCCTGTCCAGAGAGCATCTTGGACGTCTTCGCCAAGAATTGGATGGCAAAACAACAGTAGGCTTTGCATTTGGTTTCTCTATATTTGAGTGTGCAGACTTGGCAGATGAAAGAAAGCCGTGGACGGGTAACGGTGACGAAGGAACTGAAGGCTGGGGGGGGGCATACGATCATGGTGTCCTGTGTCATCTTCAGCGATGGCAAAAAGATTGCAATGATAGAAGAGAGGACCGAGGCAAAGCAGCATTGTGCACGCATACCCTCCAGCAGCAGCAGCAGGCAGCACAGGCGCAGGTGGTGTGCGTGACATATGCAGAGAGCTGATCCCAGCTCATTCTTTTGAGGTAGGCAGGCATGCCTCCGCATCAGTGACTAGCCACAGAGATGCCTTTGCTTTCTTGTGCCGCTGTGCAGCATTCACTTGCGCGCCCTTTTGCGACCAGCACTCGAGCCTTTCCATGACCACAGAGAACCAACCAGTTGGGTGGATCATCCGTCTGTCACCTTGAACTTGAAGCGACTACAGGAGGCTGCGGAAGCTGGTTCTGGTTGGAATGGATGGATGCATTGGCTCCAGCAGAGACTGAACACTGATAGTAACTGGAGATCGTGGCAGTACAGTTCCTTTGTTGCCTTTGACCGTCTCACAGTTGCCACAACAAACACCACAGATACTGCTGCTCTCTCCAAACTGAGCACGGTGATAGCGGGTAGGAGACTGTGGACTGGAGTACGTAGGACACAGTAAAAGCTGATAGCGCGTGAAAAAGCTTTTCACTTGGTGCTGCTAGTTCAGAATTGGCGAGTAGGGATGAAAGGCAAAAAAAAAAAAAGCATCTGCAACAAGTTGCAACTTTGGCCACCCCTGCAAGAAGGCAAGGGGGCCAAGGCAACGCAGCCTTTCCTCTGCTTTACCTATCCTATCACTGGCCAGTTTGATGCGGTTCGTGTCCCAACAGTGCATGGTTTTCTTGGGGTTTGAAATCATGAACAAGATTCCTCTTTTTTTTCAATTTGGTGGATCAGTGGATGTTAGGGCAGAGAGAGAGAGAAAAAAAAAGTAGAGTATACTCCTGTAGTAGCAAAATGGTTAAACAGCATCTCTTGCTCCAAGTAACCAACCACCCATGGCTGGCATCTATACATGCAGGTAGCAGTAGAATACAATATCTGCCGTCTGATCAACTCCGTGGCTGTCAATCAGGTCTGTGCTGCTGCTGCTGCTGGAAAGATAGATAGATAGATAGATAGACAATACAAAACAATGAACAGGCCTGCACTAATTTGAAATGAAAGAAGGCAGAAACAATTAAAAAAACAGAAGAGAACAGAACAGAACAGAACAGAGAGAGTGGGATCAAAGAATCGACCCAGGCTTGTCCTGGCGTGCTGCAATCTAACCACACCCCTTGGTTGCTTCTCCTCAACCCCTTGTGCCTGTTCGCGTAGTGGCTGTCAGTCACCTGCGCGCACAAGCGGCAGCGCCCCCTGGGCCGCGCTGTAGTTAGATCTGCGTGCGCTCGCTGCGAGCATTGATGCCTGCACCTGCGCGCCTTTACAAATCTCTCAGGACTCACAGAGGGAGCCCTTGCTGCTATGAAGCCTCCTCAATCATGCGCGCGTACTCGCCCGCAATGCAACTAGTTGGCTGTCTTGTCTACACTACACATGCACCATGATTGGTGAACCGCGAGCAGGAGCACGAGCACGGCCGCATTGCTCCGTGCCACGGAACGGAACGGAGCCAGGCCTCGGCAACCTCTGCCGCTTAATTTGATTGGACGACAGCGATGGCGGCTGCCTGGCTAGTGCTGCTGTGCCGTGCATGTTCGCCGAGGAGACCGCGACTGGATTGGTCGGTCGGGGCGGACCAGATGTCCCCTGCATGAGTTGTCCTCTCCTCCGAGCCCGACGATTGGCCGCTGGACTGGAACAGACGGGAGCAGCTCGCAACTCGTGGGATTGGCATGGCATGTGCATGCTCATGTCCCGGACCCCGGGAGAGGCGGGAGCAGTGCAAACACTCCACTGCTTGTTAGTAAAAACTTGAAAGAGATGCGCTGGGTGAGCTGCTCATCAGCAACGTACAGTAGTGCTTCACTGATGAGGCAATGACGCGCTCCCCTGCTTGTTTTCAGGGAAAATAAATAAATAAATAAATATCTGCGGCATTTGTTGATTCATGAGAACATGAGCAAGATTCAGGGAAGAAAATTCTCGAGTACCACGCATGCATGTTCAGGAGCCATGCAAATTTTTTTTTAGCTCGGTTCAATACAATCAAATCAGCTCGCCCAGAGACACCAGAAGCCACCGTTGACTGGTCTCGGTTGTTACAGAATATGTTCTTCGCAATCTAGCTCCCACAAATACGAAGCCACTTTCCTTTTCCTCTCTCTCTTTTCCGTCCATAAAGCAAAGCGAAATGCATCCTCCGTCTGCTGATGTTTCGACAAAAGACGCGCTGGCACCGACACTGCGTTTCATCTCACCCGGAGCTTTGATATTTGGATGCAGTAGATGGAAGATTCCTTCCCGGCCGGGGCTGCACGAGCATCAGGGTCACATGCTCTTCTCTCTCTCTCTCGGATTTAAAAAAAAAATCTACATGTTCTAGTGAGTAATTTTGTATACAAGATATCTAAATTTAAATCAGTTTAGCCTATTAAGAATAGGAAATGTATGAACTCGTCAGTAATCCTGTTGATTTATCCTCAGAAGCCGGTGGTTTACCACGTTTGAAGCAGGTAAACCATGTTTTAGTTCCGGTAAACCATGTTTAGTACCCACATTTAGTTTTATAATATTATTTATTGCCCAGGTTTAGTTCTGTGGTGTTTAGGGTTTTAGATTTAGTATCAACAATATGTTTCATATTTATATATGTTATATGTTAGTATCGTTACATAAGTTGATGGCTTATGATTTATAGATTAGTTATTGTTAAATATATCATGGTTTAGTTATTGTTAAATATGAATGCTCAATAGTTTATGGATTAGTTATTGTTAAATGTGTATGCTCACTAGAGGAAGTCAATTCATCCATGGCACACAAGATCCTTACAATGATGCACCTCATTCACAACACGAGACAATAAGTGGTCGACGTCGTTCAATTTCATTTCCAAGATGGAATTCGTAGCTCAAGTAGCTCAAGTTCTAACTATCTGTCTGAACACGACCCAATCTTGAACCCTTATGCATGGTAATGGCAACCGGGTCAGGGGGACCACCAGCCGAAATACCACCATCGATTATGTATGTGTATGATTAAATTCCGTCTCCATCGTCATATTGAAATTGTGAAATATGTATCCACTAGTACCACATGACACATATGTTCAACCATTCTATGTTGTTATCCAGGTGCCTGCACATGTAACTACAAGCAGACCGGTGTGTTATTTTTTGGTTCGTCGATAAGTATTTATTTGTCGTTCTTTTTTTCTATCTAACGTATCTCATATATTTTGTATATGACTATGTCTACGGAATGGACTCATATCACGATCCTTTCAACATGCTTGAGTGCTTTCGCTATAACTCGAGCTAAATATGTAAGTAATGTGAAACAAGTTGACATATGTGTCGTGGCCTCGTGGAAGAACTCTAAAAGAACTTGTATTTGAGTATAGCGCTGACCGATGAATGTATGTTGCGTGAGAATTGAAGTTTGTCGTTGCATATGTATGGTGTATGTCATTTTGTTGAAAACATATTGTATGGATGAATTAGTATTTACTATGCAACGTGAATTGAGCAAATTGCATATAAATCCTGTTATTTTTAATTTATTTTCTTGTAAAATAAAAAAACGGTTCATACGAGCGGTTTAACAACGTTTTTTTTTGGAGCGAAAAAACAGTTTAAATTTGCTTATTTTTGAATTGGGGCAAACCGGCCGGGGTGGGTAGCGGTTTTTTACCCTCAGCCGGTTTGGTTATCTCTGGACCCTGCTAGCTACCTCAATCAACGAAGAGTGAGTCTCACCCAAAATAAAACAAAATAAAATAAAAACTCCAAGGTGTTGACACTCTATAAAGTAATCATAGAAATCCCCCAATCTCTTCACTGACCGCATATTCACATGATTGCAAGCCCTAATCGCCACGGGCCCCGCGCAGCAGCAGGAAGCAGTTTAGTAGGAGTTAAGCTCGCGCTTCGTAGGCAGCCTCTCATAAATCATAATCAACTAGGTCAGTACCCGTGCGTTGCAACGGGAACATATAATATCATGATAACTTATATACAAAATGTGTCTTATATTGTTATAAGAAAATTTTTCATAATCCATTTGTGATCCTAGCCATACATAAATTTTGTTATTTTAATTTAGTTGTTTCACTACTACATTGCAACTATCAGTATCATGCAGACTTCGATATATGTCATGATTTGCATGGTCTCATTATTGGAGAGCACGTGCCACACCTGCCGGTAGAAGTTCCGTCGTACATCGTTAGTCATCAGACACGCACCACCATACACGCTTGCTTAAACAAAAAATGCAAGTGTGTGTTTGCGAAGAGAATTGAAGGCAGACCGGCACAAAAGGTACCCCGACGATGGCGAGTGGTCATTGTTGTCGGTCCACCTCTGCTCACCTCCGGTGTCGAGATGACGCCACAATCCTTGATATAATAGTCGTCGAACGCGCGCGATATGGTGAGTACCGATCACTCTTGGTTGGGCTGCCAAATGAAGTGCACCCCGGGCTCATCAGCGAGGTAGTACACCTGGTCGTTGCACCACCGGATGTGCTACTCGTCTACATACATCTTGTTCGAGGACACTCACACAACAAAAACAATGGTCGTCATTCCAGCGCACAAGAATTCATGGTCGGTCAGTAGCGACTTACGTGACAGGTTAGACTTCAGGTGGATGATGAGCTAGACGGCGTGATGGCGTCGTCGTAGGTTGCGATGCCCAGAACAACCCGAGAGTCGTCGACATTGGCGACGACCATGAGGTCCCCATGTTTGACGATGGACAGCGCGGTGCAGCCGCTCTGGACCACGTCCAAGCGGCGGCTGCGCCGGAGCTTACCGTACACAGCGGCGCATGGGCCATGTAGGACTGCTTCCAGAGGTCGAACTGGCAGTCGCCAAGTTTCTTCTCGTCGTCGGTGAGCGACGCCAACGCGAGCGCCTCGTGCTAGTGGTGTTTGTTCGGGGTTTCCAAGTAAGAAACATGGATTCACCTTTGGCATTGGTTTATGAAAATGATTTATAAGTTAGATCCATGGAAAAATATTACGGAGAATAAATGTTACACATGCAAAAAAAAGTATTTAAGTTGAAAACATTATTCAAACAAAAGAAATTGCATGCAAGGCTCTTCTTTAAATACTACTCCCTCAATCCAAAAAATATAATTTAATAATCTCAGTGATACTTATCTACTACTACACATTGTGCAAGGGTAGCAGGTGGGCTTCGGGAGAGATGTATTATATGTTTTTACTATAATAGATGTAGACATAAACACACATGTGGAGTAGTGGTAGCTACAAACACATTTATTTGAGAGGTCGCGGGTTCGAATCCCCTTGAAGCCTGTTTTTTTTAATTTAATTTTAGCTAGGCGTGGGATGCACGTGGGAAGATAGCTGGGAATGGAAATGTGAATGAGCTTTGGGAATGGGAATGAGCTTTACAGTGAGGACGGAATGGGAATGACAGAACACGGAATGGGGCAGGCGTGGGATGCACGTGGGAATGAGAATAAATTTTGTGGGAGGGAGAATGAGAAAGACATGTGATAGCCGGGAATGGAAATGTGAATGAGCTTTGGGAATGGGAATAGACTTTGCAGTGAGGACGGAATGAGAATGGCAGAACACGGAATGGGGCAGCCTACCCTTACCATCTTAATAGATAGTAGAGATTAATCATGATGACGCGCAAAGGCGACGACCGGCCATGCTTTCGAGTTCGGTTGTGCATGCATGAACGAAGCCTGTCTGACAAGATCTAAATGGCGACGAGTAATTAAAAACCGCGAACGCCTGCCTCTGCGGATTTGGGAGCACATGCATGCCTTGCCTAGCTACCTGCCGCGAACGCCTGGAATGGTGCCAAGCATCGAGTGGCCACGTCACACACACACACACACAGCCCAGCAACACGGTGGGTGATGAATCATCTTTGTCCTGCCGCCATCATTTCCACCCTTTTTACCGAACATAGAAAAAAAAGGCGTGGTTTAGACACGTAATGAGACGCGGGAAAGCACGGGCAAAAAACCTTTTTTGTTTGTTTGTTTGTTTGTTTTGAGGATCTGGATGGCTATGGTTGACGACTGAACGGAGCAAGATCAAACAGCGCTCATATGTCCCTGTATTCACCATGGCTCATGCACCTTCGTCGTCTCGAGCAAAGCAACCAACCAGAGGCTTGCAGATCGCCCTCAAGAACAGGAAGCATGGCCAATTATTTGACGTGATGCGGACGGGCGGACGGACGGCGACGCTAGGCCTCGACCGACGCACCATCGCGCGCGATAACTCGGTCCGGTCTCGGACGATCGGAGCGGACGGGGGGATGGAGGAGGAGGTCTCCTGTTGTTCCAGGGGAGATCGCAATCAGTAGCGCCGGGACGGTACCTTTAGGGCTTGTTCGGTTCTACCTCAATCCATATGGATTGAGAGGGATTGAAGTGGTTTCAATCCCTAATAAGTTAAAATCTCATCCAATCCGTATCAATCCCTTCCGATCCATATGGATTGAAAATAACCGAACAAGCCCTTAATAGGTAGCTAGCTTAGCTAGCTCGAACCTTGTTTAGCTCCTGATAATAATAGGGCAATGTCTAGCGCTAGCTATGAATCTATGATGCGCAATGAATCCGACTAGTACGTACGCTACGCCCTTCAATCATCGGCGAAGAAGAACAGGAAGGAAGAGAGTACACAGGCCCGGGACGGACGGACGGTCAAGGAGGCCAATGAGTTCGCCGCGGAAGCCCTTGCACCAGCTGCAGATCTCACTGTCCTTGTCAAATCTCTCGTCCTCCTCACACACACACGCTCGCTTGGCGTCTACTACGTACCACAGCAGTCCAGCTGCGCTAGTTGTACTTGTACTACTACCCCGTCCATTCATCATCACTCGCTCGTGAAAGAGCGCGGGGGGACTGGGGAGGCAGTCAAACGACGGATCGATGGATCTCCCCCGTCGCTGTCGTCTGTCGACCGGCCATCACTCCCTCATCATTTGCCATCTCTCCTCGCCCCGTCGTCTTTCCGTTCTTCTGCTCCGGATCCACCACCAGGGGGCAGGAGGCTTCCTTGGAGGACTGGTCGCCATCCGAGCAGTTTTTCCTTTTCTTTCTTTCTCTCTTTTTTTATTTCTTTCTTTCTTTCGCGAGAACAGAACAGAACAGTGGCCGGCAGGGCCATCCATCAGTCAGGCAGCCAAAGGACGGTGGGAAAGGGAGAGGCTCGTGGTGGCAGCTATTCCTTCCGCCCCCATCAAGCAAGCATGGGTGGGGCAAAACCCAATCCCCATCATCAACTCATCATCATATAATCCGCTAGGCTGCAGGAGTTGATGGGGGAAGAGCGGGCTTCAGTAGAAGCAGCCGTCGCTATCGTTATCGCCGGCCGACTGTGGACGGCAGAGACTAGCTAGGGCTGTTCAAGACAAATGGGCGCCAGGTAAGGCAATCATCAGTTGATGGACCAGGACCCTTCGCTGTTGCCGACCTTTCAGTGAGGACTGAGGAGGGGGGCAACCAACCCATGGGAAGCTTTCAGGCTATCCGCAACCGTTACCCCTAAATATTTCCCCCTATATCACTTTTCCCCCTATTTTTTCATCTCCCGCAGCGGTTCCCCCTAAATACTCCCCTATACCCCACTACCACTATAAAATATCATTTTCTATACCAACTATCAATTTTTTATCTACTAACAATTACTCGTGTATCCACAGCACAGTGTTTAGGGTGATGAACAGTGATACGCTAGATCTGGGGAAGAGAGAAGGAGACCGACACGTAGGAGGCGCTGTAGGGGGCACCGCTGCGGTTATAGGGTGCCCCCTACGCGCCACATGCAAGAGGAGGGGGAGGTGCAGCGTGCACCGCTGCGGCTAGTCTCAGGCTGTGACCGTAGGACCTCCCAGCAATGATGGCAACAACCAAAGCTCCGGATTCAGATGAGATATCGAAAAGACAGGCGCAGGTACTTTTCATAACATCAACAGGGATCAGAATATCAGATCACAGAACTTGAGACAGGGAACATTGGACTTTAACAATGGATCAGGAGGTTTTCTCGTCTCATAGTTCCAGAACGCGAAAAATGGAACAGACGACACGCAGCAGCGGCAGAAGGGCAAGTTCTAATGAATCTAATATGATATACAACAAGGTTCACCTCGAAAATTATGAGGGAAAACATGGTCATTGCACCGGCACTGAAAGACAGTCCTAGAACCGGAGCCCCTCCAGAGCAGCAAACAAAACTGAGGCAGCCATGAGGCCCCCTCCAAGAAGCCTGCTCTGCCGCGCTTTTATGGTCTCGCCGTGGAACGTACGCTTTACATACACTGATGAACTCCTACTAGAACAACAACGTCAATTTAACACCCTGCCCGCCGCTCCATTACAGCGCTTTGGAAATCCTCCTAAGAATTTGAAGAGATAAAAAAATGTACCATATCTGCAGCCCAAACAACTTACATATATTCCGTTAAATGATCTGCACTCAACTAGCATATCAAGGGCAGCAGCATGATACTACCAGAAGCAGCTTCACAGGATCTTCACAAATGGTGGTACATCTTCCCTTGGACCATCGAGTGACCGATACATGTATAAGATGTCCACACTTTCCTTCCTCTCGCTCTCATCAGGCTGGCCATTTATCAACTCCACCACCATTCGTGGTAGCCCCCGAGCCACCTCCTTGCACCCCCGCAGGGTCAGGTTGCAGCCTGACATCCAGACGAACCGCATGTTATAGAACTGGTGCATCCCAGAGAGGAGGCCGGCATCACCGAAAGGGCAGTCCCTTATCTCCAGCTTCTCGAGCTTTGAGCAGCCCCGGAGGATGTATTGCAGCGCCACGTCGCTGTTTCCAGCAAACGCTACAGAGAGCGTCCGCAGGGACTTGCCATGCCTGCCAATGTACTCAAACGCCCGGTCAGTAAGTTGCCCCGACGTGGATAGCCTGGTAAGCTTCCTACAGTTCTTAACAATGGCACCGAATCCTTCATCCATGGGCTCCTCAGTCGCATGGTCCGGCTGGTGTCGTCCCATTATACATAACCGGAATACCTTGAGCTCCGGGCAGTGGCGCGACATGTCGACAACAGCAGCGTTGGTCATTGTCTGGCAAAAATATAGTATTGAACGGAGAGCAGGGCAGCCCCGTGCGATGGCAGTAAGGCCAACCTCCGATACCAACTCGTCGGCATCCTCATGCGCATCCAATGGGAGCACGCGAAGAGTCTGGAGCTTCTTGCAGTAAATCCCCACGGCGTCGAGCCCTTCGTCGCGCACCGAGTCAAGTACCTGGTAGCAAAGAAGTCTTCAGCAAAACGGAGCGCACGCACAGAACCAGGTAAAACAAGTCGATGAAGCAGTCTACGGTAGGTTCAGTACCCATAGCGTCTCAAGGTTGTAGCATTGCCCGATGAACATCAGGATCTGATTCGGGGTGACCGCGGCGTAGCTTAAGTCAAGGCTCTTCAAGTGGGAGCACACCACGTCGATGATTGGCAGGTACTCTTGCGCGAGGTCACGGAAGCCGGAGAGAGAAACAAGCGTGCGCGCTCGCCCAGCGGACACGAATGCAGAGACAACCTCCCCGAACTCTGCCTCCCCCTCGCCGCCTTCCGCCGGGCGGAACGACCCGGTGCCCAGGTGCGACAAGCGCGGGGCGTGCGCCATGAGGCGGCGCAGCTGGCCGAGCGAGACGTGCAGGTTGACCCCCAGGCGGCTGAGGCGCGGGGACCGCGCCACGAGCGCCTCGAGCGTGGCGAAGGCCACGGGCGGCTCGTAGCACTCGAACGAGAGCGACTCCAGGTTGGTGGGCTCCGGCGGGAACGCGGCCACCCAGTCCACGACCTCCTGCTCCTCGGCCATGTCGCACTCCACCACGTCGAGCACTCGCAGGCCCCTGAGAGTGAGAACCCATCAGGTTGAAAGTCAAGTCCAAACATCGAGATGGCGCCGAGGAGGAAGAGGAAGATATACCTGCAATGGGAGGCGATGGAGGCGAGCCCGCGCGAGGTGAAGCCGTCGCAGAGGTGCAGTGTGAGGTCGCGGAATGACGCCGGGAGCGGGCGGGAGAGGAGGTCGAGGTCAGCGTCGGTGACGGGGATGCGCTTGAGGTAGAGCGAGGTGAGCGCGGGGAAGGACCCGGCGGCGACGGCGGCGGCCCAGGGGCGGAAGGCGGAGGCGTCCCAGCCGTGCGGGAGGAGGTTGAAGTCGGCGAAGCGCGGGCGGCCCTTGAGGAGGAGGCTCCGCGCGTTGGGGAAGCGGCGCGCGGCGCGGGTGGCCGAGGCGGCCAGGAGGTTGCGGACGGCGACGGAGTCGCGGGTGGCGGACTCGGCGCGGTGCCAGGAGCGGCAGACCAGCGAGGCGGCGCTCCGGTCCCGCGGGGCGTCCAGGAACTGGAGCACCGTCTCGAGCACGTTGTCGAGCACCTGGTCCGCGGGCGGCGACGCGCACGGCCGCTTGGGCGGCGGCTGGTCCTCGTCCTCCTCTGACATCGCGCGGCGCGGGCTGAGGCAGGCCGAGCTGGAGGGAGGGAGGGAGGGGGAGCAGCGGTTGCGGAGCCCGGAGTTGGAGGGCGCCTGCGCTGCGCTGCGCTGCTCTGCGCGGCGGGCTGGGTGGTGGGGTCACTGGGGTGCGGGGAGTGGGTGTGAGGTGTACTTGTGTTCGCCTGAGTCAGTCAGTCGACGCAGCCGCTTGTGCATTTGTGCTGTGGCAGTGGCAGGGAGGCGGTAGATCTGGTAATCTCACCCTTTCCAACTTCCAAGTGTTAGGTAAAAAAAAAAATCGACCGTAACAATCCAGCTCCCTTTTCCCGGGTTTATTTATTTTTCACGTGATCGCATTTTCACTGACGACGAGGACTCGAGGAGTAGTAGTGGTGATGGTGGCCTCATTGGGCCACAGCCTGACAGCCGCCCACTTGCGTTATGCTGACGAGGCCCCTCACGTTGTCGGGAATTGCCGCCTAGTTTAGCACTGGAGCCGTAGGCTTTGCTTGAAGGAGACATCTTTTTTTATTTTGGTGTATCTATCCTGCTCGGAATTTGACAGTGCTCCGTATACAAACATCTACCTGGCATTTGTTTCTGATGAATCCATAAACCAAAACGGGTCTGTTACTAATACTAAAGCCTGATCAAGATCGCTTAATTATGTCCGAACTTTGCAAACGACACTGTGAAAGCGAGGTGCTGAAGATAAACCAGTTCAGTAGGAGAGATCGGACAGGTCATTTGTTTTTGGTTTTGGTTTCTTCCCACATCTTTTATTGCGCTTGGTCGGCCTTTCGGGGCAGGGATGGCTGTCAGTCAAAGGCATTGGGATTCTTAGCGCCACGCAATTGTTTAACCTCATCAGAACGCTGAGTGGCTAAACCCATGTTCGTCAGAGCAGCAGCATTGGGACCTCTTCATGGCTTGACTCCATAAACCACAGTGTTTTCCTTTTTACAAGTTCGAGTGACATGGCAAGGAAGCTCTATAGGAGAACAAGGCATAAGTACTCGATGCTGCAGCAGCAGCTCGAAGATATGTTCCGATCAACACTGGCCGCCCTCCTATATACTGACACTAGACTAGAGCTGTGCAGAATGACCTGAATGAGCATTCGGTGCCTGCAGTCATCTCTCGCTATCTCAGATCGTCTCAAGGCCCCGTCTTCCTTTCTGTCCAGTGAGAGCGGCGGCGGCTGCTCCTGCTCCTTGTTTATTAGCACGAGATTCAAAAGGGCAGGATCGGCGACGGTGTCGCGAGAGCAGAGCAGCGCGGACCCGAATATTGCAATTGCAGTTGCACGCACGGCGGAACGGGAACTGGCGCCAAAGGTCGCCGCCTTTCTCAGTGGACCGGACTTCCTCCTGCACGGCATATTCTGCCTCAGCAGCTTATCATTTGCGACTCGAGCGCATCGAAGGTGCCACGCGTTCGCAGGGCACAGCTGAGCTGGGTATGGTTTTCTGTCTGAATCACCCATGCATCGTTCTGACAGTGAATTCAAGTGTTCTGATTTCTTCATCTTTTGATGTGTCGACTGATGACCAGCAGAGGTATTCTGATTTTGTTATCTGAACTGAACCTCTGGATTCAAAGCAAGTTACGACCTTGCTGAAAGATGCGGTAAATAGCTCAGACTGGCCACTTCCCTGCACCCTACCTTGCCTCTCGTGGTATTGCGAGGCAGGAGTATCTTTTCCGCCCTTGCAAAACAAAACGGAAAAAAGAAGAAGAAACCATTGATGTCAAATCTCGATTTTTATTCCATGCTTTTTCTGCTCTCTCAGCTGATTGATTTGTCCAGCGAACTTGCAAACACTTTTTCAAAAGAAGAATGTATATATATCTGTATATCGCACTGGACGGTGCCATGTGACTCCATGCATATCAACCTCTGTACGTGAAAGGATATTAATTTCCTCGAGGGTTTTGCGACGATAAACTATTTTATTTCATGGTGGGAATACACTTTGACCTGTCCCATGTTCATCTTTATTATATAGTGCTGACCGGGAGACTGTACTTTGTACTATCTGTTTACAGGCTCGAACCAACAGCCTAGAGAGATCCCTAATGCTAAGACATTGACATGTAGCAGCATGTCACTTATCCCATGCATTACTGTTAGGTGTATTTCAACTGTCAACCTAAAACCAGCTAATTGTGCATATGATTGAGTATACACCCGAGAAAATAGCGCAAAAAAGAAAGTGGTTGTTTCTTCTCCTCGTACTTTAGATTTATTACGGTATCATCATGCTATTTAGGGAGGTAGAAGATAAGGAGAAATGTAGAGGAGGCAAGTCACTAAGGCTAACTCTAATGGAGCACCCGAATAAACACCAATGGGAGGGCGTGCTTTATAAGGGTAGAGATAAGTTAGACCGTGAGTTAGATTAGAAAAAAAGTATAATGACCTTTTTTAAAAGGAATGAAAGAGTGACAGTGGAAGCCAGAAAAACTGATGTTTTTTAAGAGTAGAGATATAACTAAATTTCACTCTAACATATCTGAATTTAGATAGATACGAGTGAACAAGGCCATAGCAGGTCCAATTCTCTGCCAATACTCCACAACATGTCGACACTCGATAGTTGATGACCAGGGGTTGTCTTTCTGTACGTTCTGTATTAAAATACTGAGGTTTGGTCTACGCCACGTATGGGTGCTGTTTTACTTTTGCTTCTGGCAGTTTCTAAATCTGATTTGTACCCACGTCTGGAACAAACTGTACAGATTGCTTTTGATTCGTCATACTGATGATAGTCTAAAACTGTGTTGTGTAAGTCAAGAACAAAGTTCATGGCATATGGTCTTCATTTGTTGCTTGTCTCGTGCCCACAGTTCAGAATTGTGGTAGCTTCTCTCTTTCCATCTGTACTTCTTTGTTCACAGCTTTCTGCCCTCATTTTTGCAGAGGACAAGAGCACAAGAAAGAGTTGTACTTGTCACTTGTCTTCGCTTAGTATTGCACGCAGACGTGACATTGAAATGTACATACAGAAGCTGGTGTTTACTGTAGAATCTTTAATCGATACAATCGTAGCACTTCGTTTTCTCTGCGAATGAACCTATGTCACAAAATGTATATAACTGTACCTGTAGTCCTATATTCTGAACTTGTTTCTATGCCTGTCTGTATATATGCGTTCACAACCCTAGACATCACACAACAAAAACCATTGACCCTCAAGGAGCAGCTGATTCCAGGTCTGTCTTGATGGCCAACTGCTGCTCCATCTTCTGAGTCTGCTGCATCTTGCTTTGCGCCTTCTCACCGTAGAGGTATGAGGCGAAGCCCCAAAGGGAGAGGACGAGCGCAATGCCCTTGGGCCCATCGAATTTCTCGTGGAGGAAGATGACAGCGAGGACCTCGGAGAGCGGCAGGAGGACGGCGATCATGATGCCGGCGAGGAGCGAGGAGGCGCAGGTGATGAGCCCCACGATCCCCAGGTTCAGCAGCTGCCACGAGACGGCGTCCCAGACGAGCACCAGGTAGTAGTTGGTCTCGCCAAGCCCAAACGTGGCGGCCTCACTTGCCACCGCCTGGAAGTCGCTCTTGACGGCCATGCCAAGCAGGCACACCACCGTGCCGGCTGCGCCCATCACAGCCTGCATCTGCATCACGGTCGCGTACGGCGGCGGCACCCTCGCCGCGGGTCCCGTCCGACGGCCGTAGCGCGCCGTGGCGACCTCGACGAGCGGCAGCACAAGCCCGGCGAGCGCAGCCGCGGCGATCGCCTCGCAGAACCCTGTCCAGTACGTCCTCGAGGCCTCGCCGGCCGGCTTCCCGGAGCCGGGCCCGACGCCCAGCACGGCGGGGCCGATGGTGAGCAGCACGACGGCGTTGGCCGAGAAGGGCGTGAAGCGGAGGCCGACGAAGAGGAACGCGAACACCGCGGTGAAGGCGAGCTGCGTGGCCAGCAGCAGCGACGACGTGGACAGCGGCAGGGCCTGCGACCCCAGCGCGTACACGAAGCAGGAGACGGCGTAGAGCGCCCCGAGGACGGCCGCGGCGCCGGCGAGGCGCGGCGGGAGGAGGAGCTTCTTCGCCACGCCGTGGCGGCGGCTCCGGTAGAGCGAGACGCAGATGGGCGGCAGGAGGAGGGGCCACCCGGAGATCTGCAGCATGGCGGACAGGAACAGGCGCTTGCCCCCGTGGACGAAGTAGACGCGGAGGAGGAGCGGGCCGCCGGCTCCCATGAGCACGAGGCAGGCGCTTAGTATGACCAGGAGCGACGGCCGCCGGTAGCGCGCCGCCGTCGTCGGCGAGGCGATAGTGGTGGTGTTCGTCGTTGCTTTGTTGCTGGTTTCTTGCATGGCCGCTGGACTGGCACTAGCCGTTATGGCGGTGGCCGTGCTGGGAGACGACATGATGACCTTGAACACAGCCTGTTGATTATGTGCCTTCTGCAGGCTGGCTGCAGAAACTCACTTGGCAGTTGGCACTTGGCAGGCGGGAGTCTGGAGGTGGAGGCTCGACGCCTCGACCTGCTTGTACTTGGGCTTGGTTTGGCTGTGTTTGCACTTTGCAGCATATGAGAGGCCTCTAGGGTTTATATAAAGCAGGAAGATCTGATGCGGTCTCCGAAGAAAATCTAGTTAACAAAAGTTGGTGAGTCAAGCAACACAAAGCGTGGAACTGGAATAATAGGAAGAAAGAGAGAAATACGAAAGGTCAGTTTTTTTTTTTTGCGTGGGATTAATTAGCTGTGTGTGTGCTTTGTTCATTTTATTTGGTGATGCATTGCTATATATGTTCTCCAAGACTCCAACCACCAGTAATCTCAACATGTCCTTTCCTT
Source organism: Zea mays (assembly GCF_902167145.1). Classification (NCBI taxonomy): domain Eukaryota; kingdom Viridiplantae; phylum Streptophyta; class Magnoliopsida; order Poales; family Poaceae; genus Zea; species Zea mays. The sequence goes on along the minus strand of NC_050104.1, from coordinate 156,198,947 downwards.
GTCTGAACCAAGTAAAAGCATTTGGTTGTAATGACAGAACATGATATGATAGAACGATCTCTTAAATAATGTTGTTTGGTTTAGGGTTAAGGTTGAGACAGGACTATCACAGTGTTGTCTCCAATTGTCCCTCAAAATTGAAGGGGCGAGAGAGTACGCCAGAGGACGTCCCTGTCCTGCCTGTCCCGTAACCAAACACATTAACATCCACGACCAACCAACATCCACCTAGGACGACTAGGGACTGCTGACTGGCCAGCTCCATAAGACCGGGTATTAACGCATGCATGTGTGCTTCCTGGCACTTGGTTATCTAGTCGTTGTGGGTACTGATCATTATCATAGGTGTTTATTTCACCGGTCCATTCTACTCTACTAGTTTGATTCAAGGTTTAATTCAACTATTTAGGGCTAGTTTGGAAACCCTGTTTTTCTAAGTGATTTTCATTTCTTCAAGAAAAATTAGTTTATTTCCCCTTGGAAAATAGTAATCCCTTCGAAAAATAAAGTTACCAAACTAGCCATTAAGAGCAAATTTTCTTTGTACCACTGCAATCTTGTTCAGTACCTTATTTGTCATCGTAAATGTTATAATCCCTTCTATGCCACATACAATTTTTTACTCTTACATACTATCGCCAATGGTATATAAGGATAAAAAATGCATATCCTATTCCTGGCGATAACGTGTAAAAGAAATGGATTGCATTCGAGTGACAAAGAATGGTTTATGATATTTGCGATGACAAATAAGATACTTAGCAAAATTACAGTGGATATAGGGAATTGACATGCACTGTAGTCGTTAGCACCTCTAAAACACGTCAGTTACGGTGGCAGTACTGTTGTTGCGGGGAATCGCATACTGTAAATTAAATGAGCATATAGTCGGAAGATCATAAATTCAGAATTGCATCCTGAAAACCAGTGGTTTGGAGTTTGCAGTTTCGAACTTTCAGCCGGATAGTATCAAGTAACATTTGCTTTACTTCCGTTTTTTTTAAGATTCAGGAGGGGGGAGACCCCTACTGCAAACTTTATTAAAAGCGAAAAGAAAAGATTAGAACTTAGTCCTTTTACAAACAATTAAAAAAAAGAATAAGAGAGCACTATTCCTATGTCTGCCATAGACTCAGCCAATTCGGGATAGAGGTGTCAAATTTTCCCCGCACTCTGTGAATGATCAGTCGCATTTCTCTGCTGAATTCCTGCGTACAGCGGAGCACCGAGGGATCTTTGTTTGAAAACAACCACTCGTTTCGGCTTTTCCAGATACTCCAAGTCATGAGAATAATAATCTCCATAGAGAAGGGAACGTTAAGCTGGTGTTTAAGGTTCGCTGATGCCTCCTCAGGATTAGAAATTCTGGGCGGGGTAATGCCAATTGAGTTCCAGTAGGCTTTCGCGAAATTGCATCTGAGGAATAGATGATATAGGGTCTCCTCTCTTTGCCAAAGGCAGTTTTCACACGAATAGGAGTCCAGCTCCATGTTTCTCCTTCTCAGCATATTTCTGGTGTTTAGCCTATTTTTGAGCCACAGCCAGTAGAAGACTCTATGCTTAGGCTGACATTTGCTTTTCCAAACTAGTCTGTAGATAGGGTGAGTCTGCATCTGGCCCATGGAAAATCTGTAAACTTTTTGGGATGAGAATTTGTCCGACCCCCAAATGTACCTCCAACGGTCGTGAGCATCATTCAGAACGATTTGCTCCCAAGATCCCTTCAGCACCAGAAATTGATCATACGCTTGTTCAGAGATAGGTAAATGAAAGAAACCATCAAACTGCTCCTGCTCCTTGGCCTCTTTAATAGTCAATTTTGAGTTTTTGACAAAGGAGAGTAGCTCTGGAAAATTATGCCTCGGGATGCTCTGACTCCACTGATCATCCCAGAACGAAATTGATCTGCCATTACCAATAGCGGGAATAGCCAGTCCTTTGAAGTTTGGAAGAAGCTTGACTATGCTCTTCCACCAGAAAGAGTCGACGCTTCTATGGCCAGAGAGACCACGGGGTAAATAGTAATTATTCCAGATAAGATGCACCCAAGGTAAGTCACTGTAGTTGAAAAATTTATGCAAGAATTTGATTAGAAGAGCCTCGTTCTGTGATTCTAAGCGAAGAACCCCCGGCCCACCATTCACTTTCCTCTGAGTGACCGAATTCCAAGCAATCAAAGGTGGCTTCTTGGAGTTGATGTCATTTCCTCTCCACAGACAGTGCTTTCTGAAAATGTCAATTTCCTTAATGATGGTTTTAGGAATCTTGAGCGTGCACATGAAGAACATTGGTAGGGCCGAGAAGACTGAATTTACCAATTCCAAGCGCCCAGCCTGAGACAAAAAGTTTGAGGAGCAGGACAGCCTCTTCTGAATCCTTTGAATAAGAGGGAGGTAATGTTCCTTTCTGGGTCTCGCAAGGCCCAGAGGCAAGCCAAGATAGGTGAATGGAATCTCACCAATCTGGCAATTGAAGGTATGGGACAGGATCACCATTTTATCAGGGGACACGTTTATAGGGAACATATTTGATTTATTATAGTTAACCTTCAGGCCAGTAGCAGAAGCAAAAGAGTTGAGGATTGCCTTAAGGAAGAAAAGTTGCTTAGGGCATGCTTCTAAAATCAAAAGAGTGTCGTCTGCATACTGAATAATCGGGAAATCCAGTTCACCAATATCCGGTAAAGGGAGCTTAAGAAGATTCCGCATCCTAGCTTTATTGATGATGCTCTGAAGAAGGTCAGCTGCCAGGACAAACAACAGGGGCGAAAGAGGATCGCCCTGCCTAACACCTTGCTTTACTTCCGTTACTTGATAGGAGTATTACTAGAGTACTATCTTGCTAGTGGACTCTTAAGGCGATGGTTGTCGTTGAGCTGGTCTGACGACAGGGACCGCAGTTCTTGTATTGGCATGGCAGTAGAAGAGAGATTGTAGGAATTTGATATCTATTTTGATTGGATTTTCCGGTGTCTTTTCCAACTATCCTAGGAAAAATGCCGCCTTTTCGCTTTTCTTGGTAGGCGTGGGCTCAAAGTCGTCGAATGCTATAAGGCGTTCTTTGGATATTTTGAAATAAAAATTACTCTGATAATGATAATTAAGATAAAGATAAATTATATTTATTATATTATTATGATGGTATGTGTAGTTTATTTGTATACTATTATTGATCAAAGAAGGTGTTATAAGTTACAGAACAGGAATATAGCATGTGGATCGGTTAAATTCAAATTCTACCTCTCGTCCCATAAATTTAAATTCCGCAAACTTTGAAATATTACGCACCTATCATACTCTAAGTTCCTAATCTAAAAAGAATATTCCATCATCTTCGTCAACATTTTGAAGTAGCCAAACTCTGGCATCTATAACTACGCCCTTATATCTTAACCCTATACAAACTATTACATTTTTATCACATTTTTTATCAATATATATCAACATTTTGAGATTTATTGAGCAGTTCCAAACAGTAAAAATGACTCGACCTGCTTCAGTGCGAAAGCGAAGTTTGTGCGAAAGCCCCACCGAACGGGAACCACGCCAGAAGCTCAACCAGCGCACTGTGCATGCCTTCTGGGTTTTCAAAAATCAACGTTCAATAACTGCGTTCAACAACTCTATTAGAAAAATCGATGTACTGAGCTAGCCGCCTATGGTTAGACTTCTTTCAGACTCTCCTCCAATTGAGTTCGTTTCAGAGGCACATGTCAATGTTCAAGATCAGTTATTAGTAAAATAAAAACATGTTCAACCCATCTTCAGAACGAAAGAAAAAACGTTCAGTCGGGACAAGATGTCTTTTCAAGTCTATGTGTACTATTGTTTTGTGAATACACGTCATGCTTACCTACGAATGAGCTTGATACCCTGTGTTGAGTTTGTGGTCCAAATTTTGCATATACAACTGTCTTGCGAGTGAAGCAGAGTCCCATCGCCAGACCCTAATTACGGTTTTGTGTAGTGATGGATCCGGATATTTATTCGGATGTCATTTTTTGGTCTTCTTTCTTGATTGTGAACAACTAACATATAGAATTTGCTATATAAATTTATATTCTTGTTTTTAGCATTGAGACTATTAATCTTCACAAAAAATAAGCATTAAATTCATTCTATATCTTTTTAAATAATTCATATAAAATTCGGATGTCTATCCGAATACGGATTCAGATGTTTTTCACCTTTTTTTGTTCTAGGGAGAAAATAATGTACATAAAAAATTATGCAAAAATTTATTTAAATACTTCATAATATTCTTAATAACATTGCCAAAAATTAACTTTAAATTCTATGTATATCTATGCTAAAATATTAGATTTATGATACAAAATGGATGTTTTAGGAACATCCCTAGTTTTGTGGGGCATCATCAGCTTTACTCCTCTTATAAGCCATCGTCTAAGGACGGTGTTCTATACACACTCTACATTATAGTGCAGGTTTCGTCTAATTAGTGTACATAATTTTTCTCTTCGTATTGAATGATTTTCTACATAAATCTGTATGTCGTGATCTATAATTCTGGTTGATTGCTTCATTATTTTGTCTCTCGATTCTCCTAACAGGTAGGTAGGGAGTAGAAAATCCTAATAGATACCACATTATCATTGTGCATATAAAGAAACTTATATTGACAAAATCTTCTTTTTGCAAGTTCTATCTAATTGGAGTCAGAGTAGTGACTAATGAGATCATCTAATCCATGTGAGACGACGTACTATTAGCTATTACTGGTTGTATAAGGTCTTATTATGCAGCGGGCCAGCCACGTAGTTTCTCTTATATATGTCAGTTAGGTTTAGGATTTTTGAGTGAGTATTAGCTTTTACAAAGTCGCCGGTACAAATGTGTAACACTTTGTTCGCTCTCGGACTGGCGATACTTACTTCTGACAGCTCTTTAAAACCATAGACCATCCCCACAGATTATAACGAGTCTTTTGTGTGCACTTTGTCATCACTTATACGCACCCCAGAAAATTTACCGGTTGGTCATTCATCATAAATTGCTTCAAGTCAAGCACATTTAATTTGGATGTTTTTTCGATATAGGCTTTAGGGCATGTACAGTGGTGTTTAATGTGGAGGCTCTTAAAGTATTTTAAGGTGGTATTTGCAAAAAAAAACTTAGAACCGTCTCTCCGTGAAGAGACGCCTCTGGCTCGTAAACCAAGTAGCAACAGACACCTCACTTCACACCGTACGAATTTATCGTCTGTTCTATCGATCTGATGTTGTACAAATGCATTTAATTCTGTATTTGTTAACAAACTATATTTATAGACACTAGTTATCTCTTCTATTTGGAGAACCGTTTTGATGTCTCTCCACTATACATGTCCTTAGAAAATAAAGATGTAAGTTGTTTGTATGATTGCTCTTTTAATTTCATTAAGCCTTGGACAATGATGAAATATGTAGATTAATCTATGGTCCTAGAACGGCGCACTCGTCTCCGAGGGCGGCGACGAGCTGCGGCTGGACAGTCTCCTCAAGGCATCCGCCGAGGTGGTTGGCCAAGGGCGTGTCCGGGAGCACGTACAAGGCGGTGCTAGAGGACGGCGTCGTGGTGGCCGTCAAGCGCCTCAGCGCGCTGCAGTTCCCCGCCAGCGAACTGCGAACGTGAAGCCGTCCAACATCCTCCTGGGCGAGCGCGGCGGCGCGTACGTGTCCGAGTGCGAGCTCATGCGCTACGCCACCAACATCCAGCAGTCCATCGCCCCGCAGGCCACCCGGACGCGCCACCCGGACGCGGTGCCCGCCCGAGCTGTTCCTGGAGTGGGACGCGGGCACGACGTCGGGGCTCGCGTCGAGCGGCGGGAGCGGGTGGCACGGGTACGCGACCCCGGAGCTGGCTTCCGGCGCGGCCGCGCGGGCGACGCAGGAATCGGACGTGTACAGCTTCGGAATGGTGCTCTGGAGGTGATGGCTGGCGAGTGTAGCGATGAGACGATGGGGATGGTGAAGATCGGCATGCTGTGCACCACCCGAGGAGCGGCCCACGATGGCGCAGGTGCTCGCCATGATGAGCGAGTTCGTGTGAAGCTGGTGTAGATTGCCAAGTGTATTGACAATTGAGGCAAGATATTTGTTCGTCGGCAGATATATGTTGTGATCTCGTGGTGGTTCGGTAGAATTATTCCAATTCCAATATCATTACGAACGTGTCTTCATTTGTTTTACTTTCACATGTACAACTCGTATAAGCTTCGCATCTTATTACCGTGGACTCCTAATACGGCTAGTAATAGCAAGGGATCGAATTCGGACATGATATTGTAAATATTCGTTCATAATATATTCATAGTTGTAATCACTATCGGAATCCGGACCTTTACCGAGTGCCGACGGCTTTGCCGAGTGTTTTTTATTGGACACTCGGCAAAGAAGACTTTACCAAGCGCCGCACTCGGCAAAGTTCTGCGCTCGATAAAGAGTTTGTTTACCGAGTGCAGGACACTCGGCACACAAAGAAACACTCGACAAAGACTGCTTTGCCGAGTGACAAACACTCGGCAAAGAAGGCTCTCGGCAAAGGGCTGTTAGCGGCCGTCTACAGCTGACGGTCGTCATTCTTTGCCGAGGGCCGAAAGCTGACACTCGGCAGAGCAGATTCTTTGCCGAGTGTCAAATATCTGGCACTCGGCAAAGAGGGTCTTTACCGAGTGTCTTCTGTGGACACTCGACAAAGCATATTTTTATTTTTTTTATTTTGGCCACCAAACTTTTTGTGGTATGTTCCTACACTATGTAGACCTACATGTACCATTTTGGGACAATTATAACAGTGTTTTCAATAGCTAGTAGATTTAGTTCGTTTATTTAAATATTTTCGGAAAATTCAGATTTGAACTGCATGTCACTCGAAACTTGAAAAACTGTGCATGCAAAAATGATATTCATGCTACTTAGCACAAGTTACGACCGATTTCAGGAGCAGACCAGAAAATTCGAGCAACATGCTCACTAAACATGGCCGTGAACTTGCCATCCACGTGTTTAAAAATTGTATAAAGCACAAATAAAGTCAGAAAATCATGAAACTTGTCCACGTGTCATGATATCATATGTAGAGGCTGTGATAAAAATTTGAAAAAGTTTCGGGAAAGCTGTGACACACTATGTGTACAAACCTAAGAGATCCACATTGAAACTCTATGATTTTATGTGTAGTTCTCTTAGGTTTCTACACATAATGTCTCACAATTTTCTCCAAACATTCTAAATTTTTTATCACAGCCTCTACATATGATATCATGACACGTGGACAAGTTTCATGATTTTCTGAGTTTCTTTATGTTTTATAAAAATTTTAAACAGCTGGATGGCAAGTTCACGGCCATGTTGAGTGAGCATGGTGCTCGAAGTTTCCGGCCCGCTCCTGAAATCGGTCGTAACTTGTGCTAACTAGCATGAATATTATTTTTGCATACACGTTTTCCAAGTTTCGAGTGACTTGGAGTTCAAATGTGATTTTTTCGAAGAAATTCAAATAAACGAACTAAATCTACTAGCTATAGAAAACGCTTTTCTAATTATCTCAAAATGGTACATGTAGGTCTATATAGTGTAGAAACACACCACAAAAAATTTGGTTGGGAAAATAAAAAAATAAAAATGTACTTTGCCAAGTGTCCCCTGGGCGACACTCGGCAAAGAATTGTAAAAAAATCTTTGCCGAGTGTCGCCTAGGGGACACTCCGCAAAGACGACTTTGCCGAGTGCCCCCGATATGGAACTCGGTAAAGCATATTTTAAAATTAAAAAAAATCTTTGCCGAGTGCCAGATCACGGGCACTCGACAAAGCACTCGTACATAGCGCTGGTCAGTTCTTCTTCTTCCTCACTCTCTCACTCGTCGTGCCCTCGCCGTGCCCACGCCCTCACCGCGCCGCCGCCGCACCGCCGTGCCCTCACTCCACGTCGCGCCGCCGTGCCCAAGACCGCCGCTGCGCCCGCCGCGCCCGCCGTCGTGCCCTTCCTGCCCGCGACCTCGCCCTCGGCTCGTCGTGCCCTCCCTACCCGCGACCTCGCCCGCCGCCATGCCCTCCCTGCCCTCGTCGGCCCGCTGCGCCGCCGTGCCCTCGCCTGCCCGGCCGCCGTGCCCTCGCCCGCCCGCTGCCTCGCCCGCGACCCGACATCTCGCCTGCGCCCCGTCGTCTCGCCCGCGACCCGCCGTGTCGTCCGCGACCAAACCTCCAAGGTGATTGCTTGCTTTCGTTTTGTGATATTGTAATTAAAAAGCTTTATATTCTACGTGTATGATTTATATGAAATGATTAGGTTTAATATTGAGTTAATATTGAGGTAAAGTCATGCATGGTTGCATTGGTTGGTACCAGTACTCCATGCATAAATTTTATTTTATCTTCTGATATGCACTTTACGTGGTTACTTTGTAGGTGATTTCACATTGGTGTGCCTCACATCCTCTGTGCTGGGAGCAGATGGTAGATAGGTGGTGTTCGGCTGAGTGGGACGAGACGCACAACGGTAGCCGAGAACGGCGTATGATGATGCAAGGTCCCTCCCACCACCAAGGCAGTCGGAGCCTGGGCCAATATGCCGAAGCATGGGTACGCCCTCTTTTTTATTTAGGTATATAGCACTGGATTAGATATTATTTCTAACTATCTCGTTGGTTTTCTTGCAGTCGGCGTCACATGGTGGCCGGCCTTGCTCCACCTTCTCGGCCTATGCTATGGCCCATAAGGGCAAGGCGACGTTCGACGTCACCTATAACCCGAATGACGGGCCTGAGGCCTACACCAACCCCGCCGTCTACAGCCGCCTTCATGACTACACCACCATGGCGAAGGAGGTCCATGGCCCAGAATATGATCCGAGCACCGAGCCGATCGACCCCGATGTGCTCATGAGGGTCAGAGGAGGCAAGATACATGGGCGGTACTGGATTGCCAACGGGGCAATCAACTCGTCCTCCACTCCCACTCTGTCTCAAGTGAGAGCAAGGAGCACGGGCTCGAGTCCAGCCATACGACCTCGGCACGACAGCTCACAGCATCGCATACAACAACTCGAGGTTAGTGCTTCTGTAACCCGTCCTTCCTTGAGTTATATACCTTCTCTTTGAGTTACTATAACGTTGGCTTGTAATATTACAGACCCAATTGGAAGAAGAGAGGAGGGAACGTCACGAGATGTAGGCGAGGATGATGGCGGAGCGGGAGGCGGAGCGGGAGGCTCGCCTGGCAGATCATCAGAGGATGGCGGAGATGTTCCAGTACATGCAGAGCCTTAGCGCCGCACAGGGCTTCGCTCCGCCACCTCTATTGTTTCCTGGAATTGATCCTGCTATCTTCCATACTCCTGTGAGTATCAAAATTGTAGTTAGATGTTGGTAATGCATCTGGTATAACACATGCAATCTCTTCTCTGTGCAGGGCCAATCTGGGGCGGCATCCAACAACCCTCATGAAGGGTTCATCCCAACGCAGCACCAGTCGAACCGCCCACCTCCATGAGAGTTATGTTTTCAGTGTTTAGACTTCAGAACTTGTGTTGAATACTTATGTTTGTGTTGGATACTTATGTCAGAGCTTGAGACTTATGTTCTTGATACTTATGTTTGCGTTGAGAACTTGGATATTTATGTTTGTGTTGGATATTTATGTTTGTGGTGATATATGTGATGTATATATGTGATATATGTGATGTATATGTGGTATCTTTTGTTTGTTTGGATGGAATATAAAAAATAAATAAAAAAAGTGTATACTGGTCACTTTGCCGAGTGTGACACTCGGCAAAGAGGTGTTTTGCCGAGTGTCAGGGTCATAACACTCGACAAAGAACCAAGACCTGGACACCGGTATAGGTTCTTTGCCGAGTGTCGTACCAAGCACTCGGCAAAGTATCTGACATGGGGACCCCCTCTGGCGGATTCTTTGCCGAGTGCTGTCAGGCCGACACTCGGCAAAGACGTCGTCTCTGTCAATTGCCGATGCCCTGTATGCCGAGCCCTCTTTGCTGAGTGCGACACTCGGTAAAGCTAAAGCTTTTGCCGAATGTTTTTAAGGCTTTGCCGAGTGCTTCATGCACTCGGCAAAGCCGACGATTTCAGTAGTGAATCAATATCTGTCTGGGACCATACTCGTGGAAATCGGTATTCCGCATGGAGTTAGAGAAATATGTGGATTTTTTCAAAAATATATTCGGTTCGAAATCTGTTTGACAAGTTCTAACACTAGAGTAAGAGATAATTACTCTCTCTCTCTCTCTCTTTTTAACTCTCGTGTCGTGTCCCTTAGGCTCTTTTCACTCCTGGTTCCCAACCCCTCGCTGAAACAGTATGTTCCCTTTGCAGTACTGTTTCTCCATCAGTACGTCATATATTTCGATCTTTTTTCCTTTCTTTTTTGAGCAAATACGTGATTTTTGTAACATAAAACGATGATATATTTGTGGTCTTTACCATGCTTCATGCATTAACAAAATGTTATGGACCACAAGAAATTTCCTTTATTAGCATCTTTTTCATTCCCTGTTCAGTACTGCCGGTCTGCCGCTAGAGTAAGAAGAACAGAAGGCGATGCTAATGTTCGGTTGGATTTGGTGATCGCTTCTCGCAGAGTGCGTGTGGCCAACGAGCTCGGCGCCGGCAACGGGAAAAGGGCGCGAGGTTCGCGAACCGTCGTGTCGTCGACGACGTCGCTGGTGATCGGTGCTGATCATGAGCCTGCACGACAAGTTCGCGGTCATCTTCACCTCCAGCCCCGTCGTCCTCGACGCCGTCGACGACCTCTCCGTTCTCCTCGCGTTCACCATCCTGCTCAACAGCATCCATCCCGTGCTCTCAGTCTCAGGTCAGCGCGCTGCTCCACCACGCATTTCTCTTGCCCCCATTCCAAAACAAAAACAAAACGTGTGGCCCATTTAGGCCCGCCCATAAGCCCACATGATCATTGATTGGCCCAGTAGCCTGTACCGAGCAGTGCTGAGTAGTATGACCCAAGCAAGCAAATACTCAATGTGGACTGTGGTGGTGGACTGGTGGTCGTCGTGGTGTTTGTTGAATTCAGGTGTGGCCGTCGGCTCCGGCTGGCAATCCATGGTGGCCTACGTCAACATCGGCATCCCCATGGGCATTCTGCTCGGACGGCTCTTCAACGTTGGCGTGCTGGTACGTCGCGTACTGTGCCCTCGTTTATTTTCCTCTTGACCATGCATGGGCAGTCTGGTAGCTCCAGCGTTGCCTCGCCGCCTGAAATTAAATTCGCCGCACGGAACCTTTGCAGGGAATCTGGGCGGAACCCTCGTTTATTGCCACGCTCATCCTGGCCATTATGACAGTCCGCTGCGACTGGGAAAAGGAGGTCAGACACACACACACACTGCCGGCAAAATTGTTGCTCATTAGATAAACCAGATGTTCTTCTGCTTGCCGCTTGCCGAGAGCTAACGGTTTGGACGCGGTGTCGTTTGCAGGCCATGATCGCGACTCGCGAGCACGCGCATGCACAAGATGTCGCAGGTTCTGCATGTATGCTAGTTTCGTCAAATCAGATCTTGCCCCTGTGGAAAAGCAATGCAAGGTGCTCAGGAATCAGGGACAGATCGCCCGGGTCCGCTTTAGGCCTTGTTCGTTTACGTCGGATTGCAACCAGAATCGTTCCACCTAATCAAAGTTTATATAAATTAGAGAAGCAATACGGTTAGAAATCTTTCTGACCCATTAATCCGGCAGAAACGAACAAGCCCTTAAGACGAAGGAGAGGCCTGGCTTAGAGTGGCGTCGCACTGATGGTCTTTTGCTTGTACCTTCGTCTTCTAGGCCGGGGTAGACGTCTAGTCCTTGTTGATGACCTTGCTTACTTTGGGTCGCCGTCATGCAACTATGGCGGCCATTGTTTTTTTTACGGAATACATTCTTCGACTAGTTATCTCTGACCACTGGGCACCGGCCAAAAAAAGAAAAGAGAATAAAAAGAAAAAAAATAGCTCCGGCAACCGGCGTCGTTGTTTTTTTTTTTTTGCAGTCGTACACTCGTACTGTCTCATGTCATGCCTACCGTGGAGTCTACTGTACAACTTCATGCCACAGCTGGAGGCAATCAAGGACTTCCAAGTAACCGCGGGCCGCGGTTACTATCTTATTACAGTGACCAATTTCTTGAGGCATTCATATCCAGATTAAAAAAACAATGTACTAGTACCGGGATGGAAAGCATCCGACATGCTGATTCTTTCTACCATACCATCCACGTTACTTTTCCCTCCGTCTGAAAAAAATGCAGTTCTATAATTTCTAATGTCTAAGACGAAAACGTCGGGTATACTCCTTTATATAATTTTTTAGTTCAGGTTTAAAACGTTTAGCTAGAAACCAAACTAGAATCGCAAATTTTTCCCGGAGGGAAGCAGCACAGCACTTAGACGACACCGATCAATGACCATCGTCCTCGCATGGCGAAGGTAAATGCAAATCGATCAGACCTGGTTTAACAAGGCGTCATGGTCAGGCTTCTCCATGTCGTCCGTAGCATCATCCCCTGACCCGCCGCTGGGCCTTTCCGCCGGTGCCCCGTTGATCGGGACGACGCGCTTGCTGCCGCCGCTGTCGTCGACGGCGTCCGGATCCGTCCGGCTCGGCCGCTGCCACGACACGGACCGCCAGATCGACGCCAGCCACCCGGGCGTCCGCTCCGCGGCGCCGGGGTATGCGGCGAGGCTCGCGGCCCGCCGGTGCCCGCGCACCGCGGTGAGCTCCTTCATCACGTGCTCCGGCAGCCGCAGCGTGTGCCGGTCGGGCACGTCCATGGCGGACTGCGTCCGCCGGTAGTGGAACTCGTGGTAGGGGGGCGCTGCGCCGAGGCTGGCGACGACGGACTCGGGCGTGCAAGCGGCGACGAGGCGCGCCTCGCCCCGCTCCTCCTCGTCGTCCGTCTCCTCCCGCACCGCTTCGTGCGGGCGCGCCGCCAGGTTGGACCCGGACCCGGAGCCGTCAGAGGACGCGGGAGGGTAGTAAGGCGCGGCGGCGGCCGTGAGGTCGGCGCGGCAGAGCGGGCACGTGACGGCGCCGGCGAGCCAAGGGTCGATGCAGTCCGGGTGGAAGACGTGGCAGCAGGCGGGGAGCACCCGGAGCTCGTCCTGGTCCTCGAACGCGGCGAGGCACACGGCGCACTCGAGCGGGCCCGACCCGGACCCCGATCTGGCCGCCACGCGCGCCTTCACGTCGCCGTACACCGCGGTGGGGAACGACTCGACGACCTCCTTGTCGAGGCCGGCGCGCGCGCCGCCACCGCGGGGGTCCGGGTGGGCGGCGCTCCCTCCGGCCTGGTGCTGGTGGTCCGGTGGGGCGTAGCGGGACGGCCGGCGCGGGGGAGCAGGGCGGGTCGGCGCGCAGCGGTTGATGTAGATGGAGAAGAGGGTGAGCACGACGAGGGCGGAGATGAGTGCCACCAGCACGATCACTGTGGTTGGGGTGAACCCGCCGCCGGCGGTGGTTCGGGAGTGGTGTTGGCTGCTCGTGCTGTTGTTGTTGCTCGGCTGAGCCACAGACGGTCGCGCCGCGGTGGACAGGAGCACGAGGAGCAGGACGGCGAGTGGTGGCGCGACACGCCATCGGGCCATTGCCAATGCCACCTCCGGGCGCCGGAGAGAGATCTGCTGGCCTTGTATCTGGAGATTGGGAAATGGGAAGAGAGAGAGAGAGAGGTCAGAGGTGTTTTGAAGGAACCGGAATTACGCGGGCGCGCAATGTAACGCACGCGACGCGAGACAGAGGGGCCGCCTGGTCAGTGGCTGTCGGTGCGACGACGGGGGGCGGCAGAGGGGGAGACTCGCTCGACGGAGCAGGTCACGGCCACGTGGCGATGCGCTGACTCGCGCATGCCTGCCCCAGCCATGCCATGGCATAGTCCGCGCCCGGTCAGGAGTCAGGACACAAAGGCACGCGGCATGGATTAGGCGTGCAAACGTGCAGAACTGCGGACGTGGGCGGTGCCGCGGTGGCCTGGTGCTGATGGATGAAGGCTGTCCAGTCTGCACCCGAGATTCATGCCTGCAATTTGTCGGAGCTGCTTAATCATTCTCTTGTTTAACGGGTCAGCTGAGCTCGCCGGTGACAAACTATAGTGCGCCATGATCTCAGCTGGAGCAGGTGAACGAATGAGGCTGTGGTTTGGTCGAGATTTGATAATGCGTTTGCTTGTGCAGATCGATCACCCTCACACCCCCCTCTTGGATAGAAAATAAATTAAAAACAAACTGAAAAGAAAAAGAAACGCCGAGCCTCATCACCGAGCATCTCCAAGAACACCCAGTATTTAACCTCTAAATATATTTTGATTCGGATCTCCTCCAAAAGCTTTTGGACCTAGCAAACAGTTTCCAATTATTTTGCCAAGAAAACATGTGGCTTGTCTCGGTGGACCATTCTTCACCTCGAGTAATTTGCTAACACGAGAGAAGGATTGGGATTAGCAAACACTGCATCTTACACGTACGCGTCATCCAAACGAGCCTGCTGTTTGGAGCAGGTTGCATCCCACATGTACGCTGTGCGGCCGCCAAGCTCACGTCACGGACGTGCGAACACAGAGACAAACACGCGAACACGGCGCATGAATTTGAGATGTTGCCGCGGGAGAGGTCAAAATGAGGAGGATTGGGAGAGATGATCCGGCTCATGTTTTCGCAGCTATGCATGATATTGGGAGAGCATGAATTTGAGAGTTAATTTTTCTAATTTCTTCTAAAATATATTGGGAGAGATGATCCGGCTCATGCTTCCGATATCTCTAATCCTAAAATATACTCCCTCCGTTTCTTTTTAGTTGTCGCTGGATAGTTCAATTTTACACTATCCAGCGACAACTAAAACGAAACGGAGGGAGTATTTTAGATGATCCGTCGATTGCCGCGGGAGAGCATGAATTTGAGACTGTTGAAAGTTAATTTTTCTAATTTCTTCTAAAATATATTTTAGGATTAGAGATATCGGAAGCCGTTGGAGATGCTCTAGGACTGTGCAACAATCGACGCAACCGTTTTCTACTCGTTTCCACCGCCACTTCAAAAGACGAACGAACCGAGGACAGTTCTGAGCAGATCGCTTCCCGACCAGCCTGCCGCCGCCTTGCATTGCTGCTGCTGCGCGGTGTCAAAATTGTCAGGCAGGAGTCTGTTCTGCCTGTATCTGTAACCTCACTCGAGCAGAAGTTAAGCGAGCATCGTGTTTCAAGCAAAAGGATCTCCGAGCAACGCTGAAACCGTCCGTTGCAGTGTGAAATCTGGAAGCCAGCAGGTCTAGCTAGTCATTTTTATGTGTGACGACGTACTCATTGCTGATTTGAATCCTTCAACTCTTCGGCGTCGCGTCGATCGGTAATATGTTATGTTATATCTCTCTCTTGCCGATCTCATTTCGTGTGGCGTGCTAGTCAATATGAATTCCCATTCCGTGCGTGCCTGGCGCTAATCATATATAGGCGACTCTTCTTTCTCGCCCATCTCCTAAACTTTATTGATTACATTTAGTCATTTTTAATCCCTAAAATACCAAACAGTATAGCTAAAATAAGTTTTCTAAAGACTAGTCTGGAAACACTATTTTCGAAGTGATTTTCATTTTTTACAAAAAAAAATAGTTCATTTTTCATTGGAAAAATTAGAATCCCTTGTAAAAATGTTTTTCCCAAACTAGCCTCAAATGAAAATTTTAGAGACTAATATTTAGTCACAAAATTTTAGTAGGGTGACTAAATAGGCCCTGTTTGTTTCCACTTATAGATTATATAATCTAAATTATAATCTAGATTGTATAATCTGGATTATTTGCTCTGGATTAAATAAGCTAGGTGCTGCTGTTTGTTAGCTTAGATTATTTGGACTTGACTTATTATTCATAGGCATACAAATACAACAATACCCTTGGCTGCTTTACTTGTATGGTGGGTGAGAACGTTTATAGACATGTGGATGACAATTGGAAGTAATTTTAATCAACTTGCCATGGGTAGTGGGTCTTTCATAAAAAATAAGCTGAAATAAGCAACTTTTGATGAGCTTATAGATTATCATAATCTCAAGTGCTAGATTATATAATCTTATCAGATAAGTTGCTTGTTTGTTTCCTCACTAGCTTATTTACATTGGATTATATAATCTACCTAGATTATAATCCCAAACAAACAGTGTAATTGGATTAATTCAATCATGACAAGGGGTCATGTTGGAATCAAAGTCAATGACCAGATAGGAGGAAATTTTCAGACTTACACAGGCTTGAGACAAGGGGATCCTCTTTCTCCGATTCTGTTTAACATAGTAGTGGATATGCTGGCTATTCTGGTTAACAGGGCAAAAAATGATGGACAATTTGAAGGTCTTATCCCGCACCTGGTTGACGGTGGTTTATCCATTCTGCAATATGCAGATGACACCTTGTTGTTTCTAGATCATGACTTGGCCAAGGCATCTAACTTAAAGCTTTTGTTGTTAGCCTTTGAACTAGTGTCGGGTTTAAAGATTAATTATCATAAGAGTGAGTTGTTTTGTTTTGGTCAGGCGGAGAATGAGGAAGACAGTTATATTTGCCTATTCGGATGCAAAAAAGGGGTATACCCTTTCAAGTATCTTGGAATCCCAATGCATTTTAGGAAATTAAGTAATATTGACTGGAAAGTAGTGGAAGACAAAATTGAAAGGAAATTAAGTAGCTGGAAAGGGAAACTGATGTCGGTTGGTGGTCGTCTAGTGCTGTTAAATTCTGTTCTAACAAGTTTGGTAATGTTCATGTTGTCTTTTTTCGAGGTCCCAAAGGGAGTCCTAGAAAAAATAGACTACTTTAGATCACGATTCTTCTGGCAAGGTAGTGATTACAAAAAGAAATATAGACTTGCTAAATGGGAAATTCTTTGCCAGCCAAAAGAAGTAGGGGGTTTGGGTATTCAGAATATAGACGTCCAGAACAAGTGTCTGCTAAGTAAATGGTTGTTTAAATTGTTGAATGAGGATGGTTTGTGGCAAACTTTGCTTAGAAAAAAATATCTGAGTAGATACACGCTCACAAAAGTAACCTCAAAACCAGGTGACTCCCATTTTTGGGCAGGTTTGATGAAAGTGAAAGACACCTTTCTAAATTTAGGTTCTTTTATCTTGAAATACGGGACTCAGATTAGGTTTTGGGAGGACCGCTGGTTGGGGTTGCAACCTTTAATGACCCAATATCCATCGTTGTATAATATAGCGCGCAAAAAGAGTGCTACTGTAGCGTCGGTTTTCGAAACGGTTCCGCTTAATGTTTCTTTTCAAAGAGCATTGGTGGGTGAAAACCTGAGGTTATGGCATCTGTTGGTTCTCAGAGTAGCTCAGGTTGAGCTATGTGGGGAAAATGATATGTTCAAATGGGATTTATCTGTGACGGGTCTTTTCTCGGTCAGGTCAATGTATAGAGCACTCCTTAACAATAATCATGTGACTTATAATAAGACTCTTTGGTCTTTGAAGGTACCTTTGAAGATAAAAATATTTATGTGGTATTTAATTAGAGGGGTGGTTTTAACAAAAGATAATCTTCTGAGGCGTAATTGGCATGGTGATAGAAAGTGTGCCTTTTGTCACTCGGATGAATCGATTCAACACTTGTTTTTTGCTTGTCACTATGCTCAGTTCATATGGAGGTTAGTTTTTTGGAGTTTGGGTTTCAATCAACCGAGATCAGTTAGACACGCTTTTGGGAATTGGCTTTTTGGGATGCCTTCGAAAACTAAACATTTGATTATTTCAGGTGTTGCTGCTATATGCTGGGCTATCTGGATAAGTAGGAATGATTTAGTTTTTGACAAAAAACCCATGTTAACATACTTGCAGGTACTCTTTAGGGCGACGCATTGGTTTAGGACGTGGGCTGTTCTTCATAAACAAGAAGAGGGTATCCAAATAAAGGAAGCTTGTCGACGGTTAGAGTGCACGGCTCTACAGATTTTTGCTCAGCATGGATGGAGGTTTACAAATCGAATTACTTCGTAGTTTTGTCTATGGATTGTGTGTCTTTTTCTGGTTATCAAACCATGGTCTTCTATGGTGTGTTTCGGGAGGTCTGTCCCTCCATATGTGGCTAGTCGTGTGACTACTTCATGTAAAAACTTTTGGTGTATTGGCTAATCCTCCAAAAGAGGAGAAGCTGGACAAGTATCCATTATCTAAAAAAACAGGGCCTAACCAACACCCTCTAAATTATAGGCTGCAGCCTGCAAGTCGGCAACTTAACGAACTTAACTAATTCAAAAATGTGGATGGACGGACGGCTCTGACTTGCTCCGCTGGCCCCTCAGTCCCTGGAGTGTCATACTGGGCTTCCAAGCTTGGGCTTTTCACGCGGACAAGGTTCCTGTTTTACCATCCTTCTGCTTACTGAATCTGGAGTATAGTTTTTATTTGGTAAAAAGTTCATTTTACCTCTTTTAACTATCTTTTTTTCAAAAAAATATTCTCTTTCAACTATAAAATTAGGCATGCATAGCTTCTCCATCGCCTCATAAAACTGCGCATATGACCTCCCTAGGTTCTAGATGCCTAAAATCATGATATCTGATAAGAAATTCATGACACGGTAACCATATTTTTTGCAAAAAAGAGGAGTTCATCAGAAATACCCAAGCTCTCGGGCATCCAATGAAACGATTACATCCATCCTTCTGTATTGCATAACTCTACCAAACAGTCCTCACCGTGGCGGCATTTTGGCCACTCTCTTCTCTCGTGTCACCATATATACGGAGATTATTATCATTGGGGGAAACCGCTCTTCTTAACCAAAACTTGTCTGCAATGGGTAGAGTTAATACCAATTAAATCCAAGTAAAAAGTAGAGGCATTCTTTTAAATAATTTTAGGTCTCTCACGCGTGCTACCGATGTTCTCTAGCTTGTAGTTAGCTACTTAGCTCATTATTATGTATGCTAAGTATTTTCATTTAGTTAGCATATTGTTTATAGTATTTTGATATTTTCTAAGCTAACTAGTTTAGCCTTTAGTTTTTCAATCTTTATGATTAAGCTCTCATGGGTACGTAGTTGCGGGTGGTGCACTTGATTCTAACTACTCAATTTTAGTTGTTAGCTGAACATTCAAATTTGCAAATGAGTTAAATTTGTCAAGCAAAATTTTATTTTCCATTTTTTGAGGAAATTTATTTCGATCTAAGCAATTTTTAATTGAGTCTTTTGTTCTGTGTAAACCTCCTCAAAAAATTGAACTGCGTGTGTGCATGTTCTTATGTATAGGCAGGGGCGAGCCCAATGTAATTCATGGGCTATTCAAATGAACGGTAAGACGGGTCCGCATCGCCGTAGGCCCAGTACAGCCTCAGGAGTAGTCACGTTATATATGGGCCGCATAAGCCCATCAGAAGTCCGGCACTGGTAAACAGCCTGCTGGCACTTGGCATATCTAAGTTTGATGATATATTCTTTTTTTTGTTTTGTTTTCTCCTTAGACTTTCGTATACAACTTATCAATTCTCAACACGAAGATGTGTCAAAGTAGTAACTCCATCCAGTAGGCCATACTGTATAAAGTATTGACGGTCTATATTAAACTGCGTCTCTCTTTAGAAAATGAACTCTTTTTTTCCTACTATATATACCTTTGTTTATTTTTTTTCGTTCTATAAGACTACGTTTCAGAGGGTTTCACGAGCTTCTTCGAACCAAACAGGTATAGCTCCACGGGCTCTAGCTTCGGAGGGAAAATAATAATTAAAAGTAGAGATTAGGTTCATAAAATTCATGAAGATCCTCAAGGGATGCTTCACAAACACTGTTTTGATACCTCCTCATGAAGTTACATAAAAATTAACTATCATACCTCCGGTTACATAACATATCGATTCGGCTCTCTCGTGAAAACCTACTAACCGTCGAGGGTAATCAATATGAATCACACAGATCAAATGTATCACAGGAACCGGAGTCCATGTGCAAACCAAAACACTACTCGAACACACCTCAACAATTTGTTCGTTTAAGTTGTTTTATGATGAAGACGAGAAACCGAAGCTGAATTGGTCGTAGAACTTATATGTTCCCAACAAATCTGTCGACGTCGTAGTCCCTCAGAATGCAGGATACAGACCGTCGTGACAGCATGGATTGGAATATTTCGATCCGTGCCAGAATAGGCAGCGGCGCAGAGGAACTGGAATAATATCACGAGCAGCGCAGTGTCCGGAGTCTGTATAGAGGAGGGAGTACAAGTGCATGCAGTGCAAAAACAATCGGCGCCGCGCGCATGATTACCGCACGGCCGGCGCATATGGAATCGCAGAGGCCTAGCCTAGGGTCCAGGTCCAGGTCCAGCAGCGAGCGACGACGCGACAGACTGTTTGGAGTTCACCGAGCTGGCCGGAGAGGACGTGATCGCTCGTCCATGGCCATGGCCATGGGCAAGAGGAACGTGAGGCCGGGCGGTAGGGGCTACCGAGCTACGCAACGCAACGATGACAGGCACATACATGATTGCGCTGGTCCGGGCCGGCCGCAGATGGATGGATCGTCGTGGATCCGCGGCCTCATGATTCGGAGGCCCGGAATCATTTGACGGGCCGGGCGGACACCCCTGCCGTGACGGGACCTCGGAAATTGTAGCCGCGCGCTGCGGCAGGGCAGGATCCATCGGCCGTCGCTTCCTGTCTCCGGCCAGGGCTCAGGGTCCCCTCCCCTCCTCCACGTCGCGCTTGCTTGCCTTGCCCCGTTGCCGCCTGCTGCTGCGCTGCGACGAAACCAGGCGGCCGCAACGAGTGTGGTTTCTGCGGCGGACGGATGAGACGGACGACCTCGGACGCCAGAGCCAGCCGAGCCGAGCCGGGGGCATGCATGTACGCGCCGCGTGCCGCCTGACGCGATGACATGGCCATAGTACTGCACGTGCCGTCCGAACCTGCTCGTCGGCCGGGCGCGTGACATCGTCGTCGTCGTCGCGTAGCGTAACCAGGGACGGGGCCAGTGGACTGCCGCTCGCACGGACGGAGTGTCCTATCCGGCCGTGCCCCGTGGGATAAATCCTCGGGGTTGTGCGCCGCACAGGCATAGGGTCAGTGACGGGCGGGGGCACTGCCTGCCGCCGCTAGCTGCGGCAACAGGAACCCCGGCCAGCGCCCAGTAGTGCTGCGGCAGGCACGACGCGACGCGACTTCACGTCGCAGTTGCGCGAAAAAGGGGGGCGCGCTAGCCAGCCAGCCAGCACAGATGATTGCTGGCGCGGTAGGGCCAGCGTGCACGAGCTCGCCTCGCGTATGTGGCCCGGAACTGCTCCGTGCACGGCGTGGCCAGACACTGCGGTGCTATTTGTCACGTTAGGCTACCCTGCATGCTGTTGATCGCTAGTACTAAGCTACTGCTGTTACAGCAGGAAGATAACCTTTTGTCGCTTCTTGTTTTTAGTTCTTTTTTTTTTTTTGTGAGGGTGGGGGTGGGTGGGAGCCTGTGACTGTGAGGGGGGTTAGCGCGCTGGCTGCTTGTCACAACTCAGTGTGACTCTAGTTTTTTTTTTCATACACCTGTCTCTTTTAGTTACATAAATCTTTATCTGAAAATAATACTACAATATTACTATAACTCTAGTACAAGCTGAGTTTACATCCAGCATAACTGGACACTAATTAAAACTAGGCAGTTTCTAGGTATAAAATGCACGCATTAATTAATTAGATTTTGTATGATAAAATAATTTCCTTTAAAACAAAAAAACAAACTAAAATCACACAACAAAAAATGCCTTTCTTACTTATGCCCATGGAGCTAGCAATTCCGAACTACGTACTATATATTGACCTAGCAGTAGCTAGCTAGGGCTATGCTAGCTAGCTAGGCCGGAGTGTGTACATGAACCAACGCTGTCGAAACGGAATCATGCACGTAATTTAACACCATCCACACATGACCTAGAGAATTAATGTCCGGCCTGGGAGGCAGGCAGGGGGGGGGACATATATGCGGCGCGTACACAAGCACGTACGACAGTGTAGGTTTTCGACGCATTAGGCGCCTAGGTACGATCAATATGGACATTAATAATAATGACAAAATTCCCCTTTGATTTTGCATGTCTACACGCAGCGAGGGACAGGATTCCCGTGCCGACATATATAGGTTCGATCTAGTACGTAGTACTCCTACTAGTTAACAAAAACCATCCTATATGGCTGGATCGGTTTTGCCTGGATGCAGTTTGTTATTGAAACATTCAGAGGAAGTGAACGATCGATCGATCGAGTTTGTCCGTTGCATGACTTATTAACCAGAAACAGGGTTTCGATTCGTTAGCTGGCATGCACTTCGCAGTTCTACCAAGTAGAAGCATGCATGCCACACTGTATATATGTCTCTGCCTAGCTAAGCTAGATAGCTAGAAGAAAGAAAAAAAACTGTACCAAGTATATATGGATAAACTAACTGTAGCATGTACATTTATGGATGTCCATAGACCTCACCTGCCCGGAATTTGATGGATCATCAGATATTTCGGTGTAGAGATGGCAATGGGTAAATACCCACCGGGTATCAGTGTCCTATACTCATACCCACGACAAAAAGAATAATCTTATCGGTTCATCCATATACACTGGTGGATATGGATTTACCCCCATACTCATACTTATGTGGGTATAGGTCACCCATCGGGTCACCTGTACCCACAAAAATTAAGCATCTATCAAAATATTTTATTATACAAATGTCAAGTATATCCATCTAAATAACATTACAAAATTTCTAGTATCATTTAACCATCCATTCAACACACCAAAGATAATTGGATAAAGTAGTAACACTAGAACAGTACTACACAACACATTACATGTTCCATTACATGATCATTAAATTGTCGTTAAGCCTTCTATGACATTATGACCTAAAAGATTGTTAAATAGTAAAAAAGATGGATGACTAAAGTTCAAGTTCATGATTAGGCGGTATTTTATACCCACGGGTCAACGGGTATAGGTGAAGGTAGAACGTTCTAATACCCGTTTACTCACTGAGTGAAGATTTTTGCCTAATAAAAAACCCACGGATAAAATATTTAGCTCACATATATACCCTAATGGAATAAATACCCATCAGGTATTAGGTCGCGGGTACCCATTGACATCTCTACTTCGGTGCTTCCAACCGGCATGCTCAATCTTTCTTGCCTTATAAAGCTAGCTTTGCATATTCACTAGCGGTGTTCGTGTAATAAATGGCCGGGTAACACATAGTATAGATGGACATCTATTCGCTTCGTGTTTTGACGACCAACAAAAATGAGGAGCCTTTACGTTAATTACCAAGGTCTACAAGTTACGACCATATAGTAACCAAATAAAACAAAATCAATTGCTATATATTATCCACAAAATAGCCCAAATTAAGCATTTACGTCTAAATGTTGGAATTCAAACTATACAAAATAAGACACATTGGCCTAACAACAATGAACTCGGCTGCTCAAACTATTAAATTCAAGTTAATACTGACTAAACTGAAGGAATGAGTGGTTGCGTCATTACATTACATTAGCCCTTCTTGTTGGGATCCAAATTAAGCGGACGGTCCGTGAAGCGCCCCAATCGTCTAGGACTTAAATGTGATACAATTACTAGTCCTAGGAGGCTAGTAAACACATTTATACAACAGATGAATCCAGATCTGCTTAAACAAGACAAACCTATAAAGGTGGCGAACAACTTTAAGAGTTGGTCCATAACTCAGGACATATCATCAGAGTGGGGCTGAAGCAGCCCGATATACGCAGCGAAGCAAATCAGCGGTTCAACAGCCACAGGCAAGGTTGGGAACAGTCATAACTCTTACCCGATCTCCTTTTCTGAAAAACAACAAATAAGAAAGGGTGAGTACAAACGTACTCAGCAGCCCACCTTCACCCGCGAAATGGGGAAATCAGATATAATGCATGGAATATGTGGAGCTCAGGATATTTTGCAGAAACAACAATATTTGATGTAAGATTATTTTGTAAAACATTTTGCATTTTTCAAAGCGCATCCTCTCCTAAAGGAGCAGGAAGTTTTTCAATATAGAACAAAATCCCCTGGACTAAACCATCCAGGTATCTCAGCAGTTTCCCACTGGTTTTCATTTTCAAAAACAGCTACTAGACTTCCCGTCCACCATAGCTCACGGCTCAACCGCCGGACATTTTAAAAACCACTTTTCTTAAACACACCCTTTTTTTTGAAAACAAACACTAATTGCCATACCACACCAGACTCGTCCATTCCTGTGGACACAGACTATTCGAATAGGTTTGAACTCTGCGCAGAGGTGTACACTTTACCCACTAGTCCGGCTCTGCGATCTCATAGGTAGTGAGACCCGAATCCGAATCTCTTTCTTTCCTCGCACGTCCCTACCTTAACGATTATACCAGAAGGAGTCAGGCCACCGCCATGCCCAAACCAGACAAAACATTCCCCCTCCTTATCCTCCCGGTGCTCCCCAGTCTTCATAACCCTGGGGTTTGAACCGTACGAGTTCAGATTGAGTGACTGCCCACACAGTCTCAAGTGGTTGTACTTATCATGAGTACAGGTAGTGAAAGATGACAAACTAGTCCTTATATGAGGAGACAATCCTTCTGCTCACGCCTAAACCAGCCGAGCCATCACCTTAGGCCCTCCCCTAAATTAGGGAGTCCCTGATCATCCCTACTCGAAGGTGATAAGGGTGAAAACCCTTCATCATACACATTTTAAAAAGCATTTTGTTTTGAAAACTCACACCTTTTCTCAAATCATTTGTAACAAATATATCAGGGATTGATTGCGGCAAGCGGCTGGGTGGCCATAATAACTTGTCTCAAAATCATATCATGCATAAAATAACAGGTTGAGGGTTGTGGTTGAAAAATCATAGGTAATTTATGCATCAAAGGGATCTAGTGAGCTTGCCGTGCTTATCCGGCGAAGGGGGAAGAGGAGCTCGCGGAACTGGCTTCTGGCTCCACCGTCTGGCGTAGACTTGCAGATCTGGCCTCCATGAGACGGCACGAACGCTCCGATAACTATGCAACATGAACAAGCAAACATACAAACCAGCAAGTATATTAACAAATATTTAGTATAGTAGTCAGATAGCGATATATGGATGGGTAGAGTCTTGAGTAGAATCTGTGTCATGTGGTGTTGAGATACTACTAGTGGTGGAGCGGAGGTGCTTACCAGGAGGGTGGACTGGAGGCGAAGTGACACTATGCGTGTAGCCGACAGACCAGAGTAACTGAGTGGGTGGGGGTTTGCCTTGGCTGAGGGTGTTGAGTGTGTGTGGAGAGGGAGAGGGTAGTTGGGTGTATTTATAGCTGGGTGTATGTGGTGTAGCACAGTGAGGTTCACTGTTGGTGAGAATAGTGACGAATGAATCGTCTGACTTAGTATGAACAGGAGAGTTATAGGCAGAATATGGGACAAGAGTATTTTGGGAATTTTCTGGAATATGAACCATGCTTAAGGGATGACATGGTTGGATAGAGAATAGTTTGATAAAATTTAGAAACAAGATTTATTGGAATTTGAGTTTGGAAGCCTGGTTCAAAGGAATCTTAAAGTTAAGCATGCTCAACTTGGAGAAACCTAGGATGGGTGGCCAGATGGGAAGTTCCCTACTGGAAGGAAAATCACAGTCACCAGAGTTTGTATTGTGGCAGAACCACCCGAATTATTCCAGCTTAAGTGCCTAAGTCACGCCTCAGGGGCCGTAACACACTTAAATCGGAATAACCCGTCAGTCCTTCAGATCTAGTCTGATAGAGCCACTTAACCAGGATCAAATTCCACAATCTCACTCGAAGGTGAGTCACAGAAGAAATACAATAAAACAGGAAACCTCAAATTAAGTACTGAGTTATTACATAAATCGGAGTTTTTGAGTAGCAAATAAAGTTCACAAAATAAAGTGCAGCGGATAATCGATGTCGTCGGTAATGAGGAAATGGGCAAGGCCTAGCCCACTACTCCTCATGCTCCTCTCCTGCCGGAGCAACATCCCACTCGACCGTCCAACCCGGTGGCAGGGTGGTAGGCCAAGTCACACCATCAACCATTTCCTGAATGGTACCTGCAAAAATGGTGCCACAAGCAAGGCTGAGTATACTAATACTCAGCTAGACTTAACCGGTATGAGGAGTCTACTCCTCTACCTCTAGACTATGCAGCTGTTTGGCTGAGGGGTTTGGTTTGCCAAAAGCACTAGCTGTTTCTAAAATCAATTTTTAGCTTTTCAAATTCTACCATCATTAACTTAGCTAGATTTGCTCCTTCTAAGCATACATGGTAACAATCAATTAGTTCAACCAACAAGTTATCTCATATAACCACATTTCACTTCTTACTCGATGCAGTACAAGGAATCAAGCAGTCTCATTAGCTGCGAGAAGCAGACGATTCGAATCGAGTTTTAAACCTTGCAAGGTAAACCTAAACACACGGCATGTCAGGGTACTCCGACCCCACACATGACAACCGTCCCCATCGATTCCCCGTTCGCGTCCAGGCCTCACCGCCTTGGCATACAATGCTCCACTGACCCCGGCTGCCGCCGTGCAGTGACCGCACTTGTACCCACCATAGCTAGCATGGGAGACCCTGTCTCAGGTCGCATGAGGGATAAAGTCCGCGCCCGGCTTCACTCAGGTACTAGGTTTACTGGTTACCATTTTTCCCGGCATGTGCTTAGTACGTTCAAAGCTTGACTCAGGTATCCACACATTAATCCTTAATTCATTTTTCCCGTCTCATGGACAAGGCATCCTCCCTAGATCCAAGTCCATAGACCAACATAAATCCCGTTATCAAGATGAATACAATCAATTCCTGACCTCGCGCGAGTGCTAGAAAAATCACTCGACTTCTACCGAGATCCTGATTAGCAAGCAGCTACTCGACCTAGCATACTAGTATTCATCTCAAAAAGGAATCCTAAGTTCATGCAACTAGAGGTTTCAAGCAACTCCTACACTTAAGTGCACATTGCAATCCTACAAGCAATAAGTGTAGTAAAGTAGCATATAATAACATGGTTATGCATAAAACCGGGGCTTCCCTTCAATTGCTGGGGCTGCGGGGAGATCCTCAATAGCAGCCTCTGAAGCCTGCTCCTGGTCCTCCTCTTGGACAGGTCCTTGCTCGGGGATGAGCACGTACTCTCCGTCGGCAAGATTGCAATCTATTGAATGCAATGCGTAAGATATATGCATGATATGATATGTGCTTTTAGAAATTACAACTTTAAAGGTGTATGGTCTTTTGAGTTTAAACAAGTTAACTTTTCTTACGTAAAACCCTTGGGTGGTATACTTGGTAAATTGGGTTAAACTTAGCTAAGGAAAGGGGTAGGTTAGATTTTGGGATTCTACTGAATTCCTTTTAAGTCTTAGTGATAAATGATAAGTTCTCAAGTTAGACTTATTGAGGTGGGGTTTATTTCTTCTTTCCTTTTCTTTTATTCCTTTAATGTTTTGGAGTAGGTTTGAACTACAAGTTGCTTTTACAAAATTCCAAAAATTCTGCAAAAATTACAGTGGCTTGTTACTTGTGTGTGTTGCTCTGTCTCAAAATTTGGGAATCAGAAGGTGAATAGTTTTCTCTGGACAAAATCACCAAATTCTAGGGCAGAAGGGGTACTTTGAACTACAACTATTATTTAACAGTGGGTAATTCTCTAAAACTTATTTTTGCTGGCTTTTAGGTGTTATAACATGACTTAACACAAATTTCTAGCCATTAATATCTTTTAATTCTTTTCCTATGGTTTTCTTAAGGTTTCTAGCCAAATAGGTGCTTTCTACTACCACTATATTTGAAAAACATCAAACAACAGAGTTCTTATTTTTCTTAGTTAGTATTTTGTGCAAGAGCAATCATTCTGAAGTTTGGCTTCTTTTTGCTTAAGGGAAGGGGTGGTTTGCATTATTTGAATTAAGTGGCCTTTCTCATAATTTACTAACAAAAGGTATGGGTTTACTTCTTCTTTTCATGGGTTTGCATTTTTCTCTGGTGGCTTGTCTCATCATGGACTTAGCTGATTTTTGGTTGCCCATTATCACATTATTTGGGGTTGTTCATGATTTAGTTGGAAAATGCCTTATTATCACTTTGCATTTAATTTCCTTACTTAAAGAGTTGGGTTGGGGTGCTCTGTATTTTTGTAGTGGGGCTCTGGTGGTTATAAGTTCACTGGATTTTTATTAATCACTTTGGTTATAGTCTTGCAATTCTAATAATTGATTTTTAGTCTATATAAGGCTAGTTAAAGCATCTTAATTAAAAACTGGTCCAAATTAATGGTCTCTGCATTTTTCCTAGGTTCTCTGTTGCATAAGTAAACTAGGAAAAATATTATTAATCACTGTGCATTAATTTCTAAGGCCTTTCTGATTTTCTCTAAGTTTTGGACAAAATAGCTTTAAATAAAAAACTACACCATATTTTCCAATGCTGGGGTTCCTACTATTTTTAAACAGTGTGTAAATAAGGTATAAACATCTACAAATTTTCTTAAGCTCAGCACAAAAGAAAAACTAATTTTCCTTAATTAAACAAGGTTTAGGGGGTTTCTGTTTTTAAATTTAAACTTAAAACTTTAGAACAGGAAGCATAGGGTTTACTATTTTTAAATGATAGATCATAATATTCCATAGCTAGCAAAATTGGTTTGACAACTTTTTATTAAGATTTCATCAAGTTATGGATTTTCTAAGTTCTCTGGTCATTTTAAAAAGAATAACAGAATTGATTAAATGGAAATCCACTTTGCACTGGGGTCCCTGGCGGTTTTCTAAGTTTTCCTCGCGAATCAGTCCTTAGGTTACTATTCACATGAGTCGCTGACATTACAGAAAACCCCTCGGGTTCTACAGAACCTAACCCGAGGTCCTTCTTCTACCTTAAACAGTAGCCGCGGCGAAGAAAAGGGCAGAGGGGCTTACCGGCGGCGAGACTGCTCCGGTGAAGTGGTCGAGGATGAAGGGGAGGTCGCGGGGATCACAACGGTGTGCGGAACGCCGTCGGAGATGGCCGGAGTCGGTCGGTCCACGCGCGCAGGCGGGGATGCTCGTCGGCGGCGAGGAGACCGGCCTGGTCACGGCGAGATAGTTCAATCAAACAGGTCAGGGAGGTCCACGAGATGCCAGAGAAGATATGAGCGAAAGGAATCGGGCGGAGACTCACTGGATGGCTTGGTCCACGCGCGGCGGCGGAAGACCGAAGTCCGGTGAGGTCGATCTCGGGCCTCCGGTGAAGTCCGGTTGGGTCCGAGGGCTTGGCAAGCTTCACGGGCTACTGGCGGAGCTAGCCGAAGCACTGGCTGGGCTTGAGGGTGGCTGGAGTGGGCTGGCCACGGCGGCCGAAGCTCTGGCGGCAATGGCGGGCGGAATTAAGCTCGCCGGAGCTAAGGAAAGGTGGCTGGCCGGTGAGGGTGAGTGCGGGGCGAAGAGAGGTGCGCCCGGGGAGGCTTTATAGGCGCGGGCGAGCACGGCCGAGGGCGTGGGCGCGCGGCGGACTTGACCGGACGCCGGGGTGAGCGCGCGCGGGGGTTGGGCGAGCTCTGGCGTGCCGACCAGGGTCGAACACGTGTGCCCGTGCGTTCTGCCCAAGTTCTGGCGCGTGTGGTCGCTCATCCGAGCCTGCTCTCGCCTTGGTCAGTGCACAAAACCTCTTCTCCTCCCTACAAGCTACCTTTCTTGTGTGGGGGTCATAGGATTTTGCCTACTGGTTGCAGAGATATGGAGCCAGGAAATCTGGTTTGTCTCCCTGCCCAAACCCGAGGTAAATCCCAGGTTTTGTCGTGTCTAGGGCTCGCGTCCCAATGCCATCTTCTGGCACACGACAGAGGGGTTAGTTAGACAAAATTTTGTCAATGGGGCCATTAGGATTCGAGTTAGGGATCAAGGTGAACATCCCTGATCTTTGGCTCAAGGTCTGAATTTCAGAATTCTGAAATCCAGAATTCCCAATGAGTCCCTACATGAGAAGCTTGATTTGGGGTTTTATTTGAATTATTTTGGCTAAGCTTTCTCAATCTTTCTTGTTGCTTAATAAATATACTTTAACTTGTATAATTGGCTCAACTCAAAATTTTAAATTTTTCATTCCCTTTTCCTCATTTTCTTGAATTTTGTTCATGGGGCTCACTTAGGGTTCTTAATTAGGGTTGCACATTCTTATCTTTCAAAAGTCTCAATTGTTTTGATTATGACACTTTTAAGCATATACTTGGTGAATTCTTTATTACTCAAGTTAATTTGATGCTCATGCTTACTTTGATTTACATGAAATAATGGTTCTTGGTTTGGATTTCTAGGAGAAACCCTAGGTGACACTGGGGTGTCACAGCCTTCCCCCCTTAAAGGAATCTCGTCCCGAGATTCGGGCCAGAGTCCTCCCGGGGTGAAGCGAAGGGTGAGACTGATAGGAAAAAGGGTGGTGATTGTTATTATTAGGGCAAAACTGCTCTTCGAATGTCATTCTCTTTGCAACTTCAGAAGGAAGTCCTTTTAAGTTTTGCTTTATAGCTACTTCATTCTGAGTTAAGATCATATTTTTGGAAATTAGATTCGAAAGGCAGGAGGAGGGGTTGGGGGTGATTACATACCGGCTTCCTTAGGTAGGCAATCGGGGAAGTTGGATCTTAAGAATTCTTCGGTTTCCCAAGTAGCTTCCTCCTCTGAGTGATTACTCCACTAGACCTTGAACATCTTGATCGATTTAGCCCGAGTTGATCTCTCCTTGCAATCCAGAACCTTGGAGGGGTACTCTTGGTACGAGAGATCTGGCTCTATCTCCAATTCTGGCTCTGCTATGATCTCAGTCGGCAATCGAACACACTTCTTCAGCTGAGATACATGGAATACACTGAATGGCAGACATCTTTGAAGGTAACTTCAGCTTGTATGCCACGGGTCCACATGCTTCTATGATCTCATAAGGTCCAATGTAACGAGGGGCTAGCTTGCCTTTGATCCCAAACCTCTGCACTCCCTTGGTGGGTGATACCTTGAGGTATACAAAACTTCCCACCTCGAACTGGAGAGGTTTCCTTCTTCTATCATGATAACTCTTCTGCCTGGCCTGAGCAGCTTCTAGATTCTTCCTGATTAGCTTGACCTTCCTTTCGGCTTCAGTCACCAAATCAGGTCCAAAAACTTCTCTTTCACCAGGCTGAGACCAATTGAGTGGTGTCCTGCACCTTCTTCCATAGAGAGCTTCAAAAGGTGCCATCTTTAGGCTGGATTGATAACTATTGTTATAAGCAAACTCTGCCAAGGAGAGGTGCTTATCCCAGTTCTTGCCACAATCGATCGCACAAGCTCTCAGCATATCCTCCAGAATCTGGTTTACCCTTTCCGTCTGACCATCAGTCTGTGGGTGGTAAGCTGAACTCCTGATTAGCTTGGTTCCCAAAGACTCTTGCAATTGTTCCCAAAATCTGGCAACAAATTGGGCTCCTCGGTCAGAAACAATGGTCCGAGGTAATCCATGCAAACACACGATCCGGTTAATATACAACTCTGCATATTTCTGAGCCTTATCAGTGGTGTGCACAGGAAGAAAATGTGCCACTTTCGTCAATCGGTCCACAATAACCCAAATCGAATCATGATGACGAGAGGTGTTGGGCAGACCCACAATGAAATCCATGCTGATGTCGTCCCACTTCCACGAAGGTACGGACAGTGGTTGCAAGGCTCCAGCGGACTTCAAGTGGCTTGCCTTAATCCTCTGACAGGTGTCACACTCTGAAACATACTGGGCTATTTCCCTCTTCATCCTGGTCCACCAGTACAAAGGCTTCAGATCATGGTACATCTTGGTGCTTCCCGGATGCATAGAGAATTTGGAGAGATGAGCCTCATCCAAAATTTTCCTCTTGAGATCCTGGTCTTTAGGAATTACCAATCTGCCTTTGAACCATAACAAACCTTTCTCATCCTGGCAGAAACAATTATACTTCTCAACCTTCTGATGGAGATTCTTCTTGATAATCTGCACTCCCTTGTCACTGAGCTGGGCCATGATAATCTGGTCTTGCAAAGCTGGCTCAACAGCCATTTGAGACAAAGAACCAGAAGGAATCACTTCAATTTGCATCTTGCTCAACTCATCACACAAGGTGTTAACACGGGAATCCATCAGAATACAATTGCATTGCAACTTCCGACTCAAGGCATCTGCTACCACATTAGCTTTCCCTGGGTGATAATGTACCTCCAGGTCATAATCCTTGATCAGCTCTAGCCATCTTCTCTGCCTCATGTTGAGATCAGCCTGAGTAAAAATGTACTTAAGGCTCTTATGATCAGTGAAGATGTTGCAGTGGGTTCCCATTAGATAGTGCCTCCACATCTTCAATGCATGAACCACTGCTGCTAACTCAAGGTCATGAGTGGGGTAATTTTGCTCATGAGGCCTGAGTGCTCTTGAGGCATAAGCAATGACTCGGTTGTCTTGCATCAAGACACAACCTAGCCCGGTGCTAGAGGCATCACAATATACATCAAAAGGCTTGATGCTGTCGGGTTGCGCCAATACTGGTGCTGTGGTCAGATGCTGCCTTAACGCATGGAAGGCATCTTCGCACTTCTGACTCCACACAAATTTGACTTCTTTCTTCAGCAACTCAGTAATAGGCTTCGCAATTCGAGAGAAGTCCGGAATAAATCTTCGGTAATAACCAGCCAATCCCAGAAAACTCCGAATCTGGCGAACAGTTGTTGGTGGCCTCCAATTCATCACCTCTTGCACTTTATCAGGATCAACAGCTATTCCAGCCTGAGAGATAGTGTGACCCAAAAATTTGATTTCCTTTAGCCAAAAATCACACTTGGATAACTTGGCATAAAGGTGGCGCTCTCGCAGACGTTGAAGCACTACATGCAAATGCCCGGCATGTTCTTCCTCGTTCTTTGAGTACACCAGAATATCATCGATGAAAACCACCACGAACTTGTCCAATTCCGGCATGAAAACAGAATTCATCAGATACATGAAATATGCTGGTGCATTTGTCAGCCCGAATGACATCACCAAGAATTCATATAGCCCATATCTGGTTGAGAATGCCGTCTTCGGAATATCACTTGCTCGTATTTTGATCTGATGGTAGCCAGAGCGAAGGTCTATCTTGGAAAACACCTTGGCCCCGACCAATTGGTCAAAGAGAACATCAATACGAGGCAAAGGATACTTGTTCTTGATAGTTACCGCATTAAGAGGGCGGTAATCTATACACAACCTCAAGCTTTCATCCTTTTTCTTCACAAACAGCGCTGGACATCCCCAAGGCGAAGTGCTCGGGCGAATGAAACCCTTATCCAGCAACTCTTGCAACTACTTCTTCAACTCTGCCAACTCAGCGGGTGGCATTCGGTAGGGCCTCTTGGAAATTGGGGCCGTTCCCGGTTGCAACTCGATGGCGAATTCAATATCCCGGTCCGGTGGCATTCCCGGCAATTCATCAGGAAAGACATCTGCATACTCACAGACCACTGGGATCTTCTTTAGGGGTAACTCCGTCATAGAGAAAGCACATGACTGAGAAGAACCCTGACTAGGCAGAATCAAAGTGAAATTCCCGCAGAAAGGAGAATTAACTTCCACGGTACGACTGGCTACATCAAGCACAACTTGGTGCAAGGTCATCCAATTTGCTCCTAGAATAATGTCCACATTTTCCAATCCCAATACAAGAAGAGTGGTTTTGATAATGTGGCTTCCCAGTTGAATAGGCACACTTTGGTTTAATTGATTAGTTGCAATTTTACCCCCAGGTGTGACTATCATGAATGACCCTTTTGAGTGAGAGAATGGCAGTTTGCAATTAGCACTGAACTTTTGGCTAATGAAACTATGAGATGCACCAGAATCAAACAGAATTAAAGCAGGTTGATTATAAACTGAAAAGGTACCGGTCATGATAGGAGCTCCTTCTGGCACTTCCTCTAGAGCAGTGAAGTTGAGCTTCCCTTGCCTGACTTGCACCTTCTGCTTTCTTCCCTTGTCTTGATTTGGTGCTGGCATCTGCCTCTGCTGGTTCCTGGGACAATTCTTGGCATAGTGGCCCACATTGCCACAAGTGAAACACTTGTTCCCATTGCCCTGGCGGAACTGCTGCTGCTGCGGAGGCTGATTGTTCCTTGGGGCGGGAGCTGGATAGCGGTTGGGTGTCGGCTGCTGCTGCTGCTGAGGTGGCCTGATCACCCATCTGCCTGCCTGCTGCTGGAAACCCCTGCTCTGATTGTGAGAAACAATCCGGAACTTCTGAGCCTGAGCGGATGGTGCTGCCATTGGTGTCTTTCTCTTCTTCTCTGCCCGGTGAGCAACAATGCAATCTTCCTGGGAGATGGCCATATTGACCAACTCATTGAAGCTATCAGCCCGGACAGTGTTGAGCCGTTCCCGCAGCTTGGTATTGAGACCCCTGCGGAAGCGATCCCTCTTCTTCTCATCAGAATCAGCATGATACCCTGCATACTGGCATAAGTCGTTGAAGGCTTGCGCATACTGCAGTACCGTGCGGGTTCCTTGATTAAGGGCCAGAAATTCATTCAACTTCCGATCAAGAATGCCAGCTGGAATGTGGTGTCCTCTGAAGGCAGTCTTGAATTCCTCCCAAGATACCTCACGATCAGCGGGGAGCATAGCACGAAAGTGGTCCCACCAAGTCCGAGCAGGGCCGCGAAGCTGCTGTGCGGCGAAGCGAGCCTTGGCCTCGTCAGGGCAGTCTCCTGTGAGGAGGGGAAACTTGGACTCGACGACGCGAAGCCACACGTCGGCGTCCAACGGATCCTCTGCCTTGGTGAACAAGGGCGGCTGCGTGCTCAGAAACTCCTGGTATGTTGCCATAGCCGGAGGTCGCTGATGCTGGCCTCCACCATGATGCTGTGGGTGGGGCTGGCGCTGCAAGAGCTGTCGCAGAATCTCATTCTGCTGGGCCATCAGCTCCTGCACTGTGGGAGCTGGAGGAGGTGGCGGGGGAGCTTGCTCATTCTGCCCGCGACGCTGCCTAGCTGCCATCTGAAAACAGAGATTGCCGCCATTGTTATCCCAACTCACATTTCCGAACGACAAGATATCATCTCATATGGAAGGAAAATGCCATAATCATAATATTAGGTTCGAAATGAAGATAACATGGTGCCAAGGATCCCACAGATATCAAAAGTTTACAGGGTTACATTAATCAGGGGAAAGTACCCACAAGCCTAGTCCAAAACGTGATATTACTAAGCTCGCATAGGTTTCTATCCGCCTAAAAACGTCGAAGTGACTGCTTAACCCTGAGCGGTGGAAGCGACACTGGATACGAGTGAAGGAGGCATCGCGGAGGTAGTCCCATGGGCACCAGGGGCTGGTCCTAGCTCCTCGGGAGCCTCTTCTCCCTCGCTTCCGACTTCATTGGCCTCCATCTCTAGGTGGTGCATGTCCAAGTGGTCATTTGCTTCCTCGAGTTCCCTCTGCACGTCGTGAAGCTGGTTCTCCAAGACATCAATAGTGTTGTCTCGGATCTCCACTTGCTGCTCCAGGGTGGTGATACGCTGGCTCAGCCTTTCCACCTGCAGATCCTTCTCCACCAACTCTGTGGATAGGTCGACCACAAAATCTTCCCGACTGTCGAGGGTGAGCTTGGCAGCCTGAGCGGTGTTAGCAAGAAGTGTCATAGCATCGCTCTGAAGGGCCTGAAGGCGGTACAGCGCACTCATGCACTGAACAGTGACCCTCCCAACCAAGTCAGGATACATTGCCCACACATCCTTCACATGGCTCACGCGGTTACACCACATGGGATCATCCTTCTTCTCAGCAGGGAAGAGTCCCAAGGGGTGCATCACCATCTCCAGGGGATGGTAGCCACAGAAAGTCGTCAGAGTCTTCATGGCTGCTGCCTCAACGGTGTCGTCTGTCCTGAGTCCAATCGTCTCAGAGTCAAGAGAACGCCAACCCGGCTGAAGGGGATGAGCCTCCAAAGTTAGCCAGACCCGACAACGAGGTACCCGATGCTCCTCATACAACTGCACCGTGTACAAAGGGGGCGTAGGGTAACCGGCGGAGTTAAGCACTTCCCACAAGATGGAAGGAAAGCCATCGCGAGAAAGGAAGTCAGAACTGAAACGAGAGTCTCCTCCACTGGCGGGGGTGGGTGAATTCATCTGCGGAAGGGAATCAAAGATAAAGATTATGGTGGAAGGAAAAAGAAAAAGAGAGCTCGGATGATTTTAAAGAAAAGGGGGTTAGCTCAAATTTTAATTCCTCTTGGTGTTTTATAATGCATGCATGCTGTAAGGAACGTTGCCTCTCAAAAGAAAATAGGGTGCCTTTTTAGGGCATCCTTAAAAATATAAGTATTGGCCCACAGGGCCTAATTAATTAGCCACCTATTTCTCCCTCTATGCCTAAGGCCTTTCGTCCTAGGTCTAGCGATCTAGTCCTGACGATCCGTAGTAGTTTCTAGGCAAGTTTTAGATTTTAAAAATTGGTATTCATGGTTTATTGTCCTTCTCTGTGGTGGAATTTGCTCCGATACCAGCTGTGGCAGAACCACCCGAATTATTCCAGCTTAAGTGCCTAAGTCACGCCTCAGGGGCCGTAACACACTTAAATCGGAATAACCCGTCAGTCCTTCAGATCTAGTCTGATAGAGCCACTTAACCAGGATCAAATTCCACAATCTCACTCGAAGGTGAGTCACAGAAGAAATACAATAAAACAGGAAACCTCAAATTAAGTACTGAGTTATTACATAAATCGGAGTTTTTGAGTAGCAAATAAAGTTCACAAAATAAAGTGCAGCGGATAATCGATGTCGTCGGTAATGAGGAAATGGGCAAGGCCTAGCCCACTACTCCTCATGCTCCTCTCCTGCCGGAGCAACATCCCACTCGACCGTCCAACCCGGTGGCAGGGTGGTAGGCCAAGTCACACCATCAACCATTTCCTAAATGGTACCTGCAAAAATGGTGCCACAAGCAAGGCTGAGTATACTAATACTCAGCTAGACTTAACCGGTGTGAGGAGTCTACTCCTCTACCTCTAGACTATGCAGCTGTTTGGCTGAGGGGTTTGGTTTGCCAAAAGCACTAGCTGTTTCTAAAATCAATTTTTAGCTTTTCAAATTCTACCATCATTAACTTAGCTAGATTTGCTCCTTCTAAGCATACATGGTAACAATCAATTAGTTCAACCAACAAGTTATCTCATATAACCACATTTCACTTCTTACTTGATGCAGTACAAGGAATCAAGCAGTCTCATTAGCTGCGAGAAGCAGACGGTTCGAATCGAGTTTTAAACCTTGCAAGGTAAACCTAAACACACGGCATGTCAGGGTACTCTGACCCCACATATGACAACCGTCCCCATCGATTCCCCGTTCGCGTCCATGCCTCACCGCCTTGGCATACAATGCTCCACTGACCCCGGCTGCCGCCGTGCAGTGACCGCACTTGTACCCACCATAGCTAGCATGGGAGACCCTGTCTCAGGTCGCATGAGGGATAAAGTCCGCGCCCGGCTTCACTCAGGTACTAGGTTTACCGGTTACCATTTTTCTCGGCATGTGCTTAGTACGTTCAAAGCTTGACTCAGGTATCCACACATTAATCCTTAATTCATTTTTCCCGTCTCATGGACAAGGCATCCTCCCTAGATCCAAGTCCATAGACCAACATAAATCTCGTTATCAAGATGAATACAATCAATTCCTGACCTCGCGCGAGTGCTAGAAAAATCACTCGACTTCTACCGAGATCCTGATTAGCAAGCAGCTACTCGACCTAGCATACTAGTATTCATCTCAAAAAGGAATCCTAAGTTCATGCAACTAGAGGTTTCAAGCAACTCCTACACTTAAGTGCACATTGCAATCCTACAAGCAATAAGTGTAGTAAAGTAGCATATAATAGCATGGTTATGCATAAAACCGGGGCTTGCCTTCAATTGCTGGGGCTGCGGGGGGATCCTCAATAGCAGCCTCTGAAGCCTGCTCCTGGTCCTCCTCTTGGACAGGTCCTTGCTCGGGGATGAGCACGTACTCTCCGTCGGCAAGATTGCAATCTATTGAATGCAATGCGTAAGATATATGCATGATATGATATGTGCTTTTAGAAATTACAACTTTAAAGGTGTATGGTCTTTTGAGTTTAAACAAGTTAACTTTTCTTACGTAAAACCCTTGGGTGGTATACTTGGTAAATTGGGTTAAACTTAGCTAAGGAAAGGGGTAGGTTAGATTTTGGGATTCTACTGAATTCCTTTTAAGTCTTAGTGATAAATGATAAGTTCTCAAGTTAGACTTATTGAGGTGGGGTTTATTTCTTCTTTCCTTTTCTTTTATTCATTTAATGTTTTGGAGTAGGTTTGAACTACAAGTTGCTTTTATAAAATTCCAAAAATTCTGCAAAAATTACAGTGGCTTGTTACTGGTGTGTGTTGCTCTGTCTCAAAATTTGGGAATCAGAAGGTGAATAGTTTTCTCTGGACAAAATCACCAAATTCTAGGGCTGAAGGGGTACTTTGAACTACAACTATTATTTAACAGTGGGTAATTCTCTAAAACTTATTTTTGCTGGCTTTTAGGTGTTATAACATGACTTAACACAAATTTCTAGCCATTAATATCTTTTAATTCTTTTCCTATGGTTTTCTTAAGGTTTCTAGCCAAATAGGTGCTTTCTACTACCACTATATTTGAAAAACATCAAACAACAGAGTTCTTATTTTTCTTAGTTAGTATTTTGTGCAAGAGCAATCATTCTGAAGTTTGGCTTCTTTTTGCTTAAGGGAAGGGGTGGTTTGCATTATTTGAATTAAGTGGCCTTTCTCATAATTTACTAACAAAAGGTATGGGTTTACTTCTTCTTTTCATGGGTTTGCATTTTTCTCTGGTGGCTTGTCTCATCATGGACTTAGCTGATTTTTGGTTGCCCATTATCACATTATTTGGGGTTGTTCATGATTTAGTTGGAAAATGCCTTATTATCACTTTGCATTTAATTTCCTTACTTAAAGAGTTGGGTTGGGGTGCTCTGTATTTTTGTAGTGGGGCTCTGGTGGTTATAAGTTCACTGGATTTTTATTAATCACTTTGGTTATAGTCTTGCAATTCTAATAATTGATTTTCAGTCTATATAAGGCTAGTTAAAGCATCTTAATTAAAAACTGGTCCAAATTAATGGTCTCTGCATTTTTCCTAGGTTCTCTGTTGCATAAGTAAACTAGGAAAAATATTATTAATCACTGTGCATTAATTTCTAAGGCCTTTCTGATTTTCTCTAAGTTTTGGACAAAATAGCTTTAAATAAAAAACTACACCATATTTTCCAATGCTGGGGTTCCTACTATTTTTAAACAGTGTCTAAATAAGGTATAAACATCTACAAATTTTCTTAAGCTCAGCACAAAAGAAAAACTAATTTTCCTTAATTAAACAAGGTTTAGGGGGTTTCTGTTTTTAAATTTAAACTTAAAACTTTAGAACAGGAAGCATAGGATTTACTACTTTTAAATGATAGATCATAATATTCCAGAGCTAGCAAAATTGGTTTGACAACTTTTTATTAAGATTTCATCAAGTTATGGATTTTCTAAGTTCTCTGGTCATTTTAAAAAGAATAACAGAATTGATTAAATGGAAATCCACTTTGCACTGGGGTCCCTGGCGGTTTTCTAAGTTTTCCTCGCGAATCAGTCCTTAGGTTACTATTCACATGAGTCGCTGACATTACAGAAAACCCCTTGGGTTCTACAGAACCTAACCCGAGGTCCTTCTTCTACCTTAAACAGTAGCCGCAGCGAAGAAAAGGGCGGAGGGGCTTACCGGCGGCGAGACTGCTCCGGTGAAGTGGTCGAGGATGAAGGGGAGGTCGCGGGGATCACAACGGTGTGCGGAACGCCGTCGGAGATGGCCGGAGTCGGTCGGTCCACGCGCGCAGGCGGGGATGCTCGTCGGCGGCGAGGAGACCGGCCTGGTCACGGCGAGATAGTTCAATCAAACAGGTCAGGGAGGTCCACGAGATGCCAGAGAAGATATGAGCGAAAGGAATCGGGCGGAGACTCACTGGATGGCTTGGTCCACGCGCGGCGGCGGAAGACCGAAGTCCGGTGAGGTCGATCTCGGGCCTCCGGTGAAGTCCGGTTGGGTCCGAGGGCTTGGCAAGCTTCACGGGCTACTGGCGGAGCTAGCCGAAGCACTGGCTGGGCTTGAGGGTGGCTGGAGTGGGCTGGCCACGGCGGCCGAAGCTCTGGCGGCAATGGCGGGCGGAATTAAGCTCGCCGGAGCTAAGGAAAGGTGGCTGGCCGGTGAGGGTGAGTGCGGGGCGAAGAGAGGTGCGCCCGGGGAGGCTTTATAGGCGCGGGCGAGCACGGCCGAGGGCGTGGGCGCGCGGCGGACTTGACCGGACGCCGGGGTGAGCGCGCGCGCGGGTTGGGCGAGCTCTGGCGTGCCGACCAGGGTCGAACACGTGTGCCCGTGCGTTCTGCCCAAGTTCTGGCGCGTGTGGTCGCTCATCCGAGCCTGCTCTCGCCTTGGTCAGTGCACAAAACCTCTTCTCCTCCCTACAAGCTACCTTTCTTGTGTGGGGGTCATAGGATTTTGCCTACTGGTTGCAGAGATATGGAGCCAGGAAATCTGGTTTGTCTCCCTGCCCAAACCCGAGGCAAATCCCAGGTTTTGTCGTGTCTAGGGCTCGCGTCCCAATGCCATCTTCTGGCACACGACAGAGGGGTTAGTTAGACAAAATTTTGTCAATGGGGCCATTAGGATTCGAGTTAGGGATCAAGGTGAACATCCCTGATCTTTGGCTCAAGGTCTGAATTTCAGAATTCTGAAATTCAGAATTCCCAATGAGTCCCTACATGAGAAGCTTGATTTGGGGTTTTATTTGAATTATTTTGGCTAAGATTTCTCAATCTTTCTTGTTGCTTAATAAATATACTTTAACTTGTATAATTGGCTCAACTCAAAATTTTAAATTTTTCATTCCCTTTTCCTCATTTTCTTGAATTTTGTTCATGGGGCTCACTTAGGGTTCTTAATTAGGGTTGCACATTCTTATCTTTCAAAAGTCTCAATTGTTTTGATTATGACACTTTTAAGCATATACTTGGTGAATTCTTTATTACTCAAGTTAATTTGATGCTCATGCTTACTTTGATTTACATGAAATAATGGTTCTTGGTTTGGATTTCTAGGAGAAACCCTAGGTGACACTGGGGTGTCACATGTATGACTGGAATATGGGTCTGGCTGGTTTTAAGTGGCCTGGACAACATGATGGATGAGTAGTTGAAATTTGGGGGTGATCGGATGAACGCTGAATAGTAACGATGACGAATAGTAACGGTGAATAGTAATGGTAAATAGTGATGTGAATAGTGAAAGGGAAATGTGCCTTTGGGCCATTTCTAAGTATTTTGGTGATTTAGTGTCCAACACAAGTGCCTAAGTGTAAAATGGTGGACAAAGTACGAATCAAGGATAAAGGTATGTTTCTCAGACTTAGTACATTGTTTTAGAGACTAATGTATTGTGTCTAAGTGTTGGAAACAGGAAAAGACCAACTGGAAATGCCTTGGCTCGAGCAGCCAAGACTTTGCTCAGTCTGGAGCACCGGACTGTCCGGTGGTGCACCGGACAGTGTCCGGTGCGCCAGGCTGGCTCTGGCGAACAGGCTGCTCTCGGGACTTTGACGGCGGTGTACGGCTATAATTCACCGGACTGTCCGGTGGTGCACCGGACTGTCCGGTGGGCCGTTCACAGGCGAACTCGTCGCTCTCGGGAATTCACCGGCGACGTACGGCTATAATTCACCGGACGGTCCGGTGTGCACCGGACTGTCCGGTGAGCCAACGGTCGGCCGGGCCAACGGTCGGCCGCGCGATCTGCGCGGGACACGTGGCCGAGCCAACGGCTAGAAGGAGGCACCGGACTATCCGGTGTGCACCGGACATGTCCGGTGCGCCAACGGCTCTCTGGCTGCCAACGGTCGACTGCGCCATTTTTGGAAGGAAATCGGGCACCGGACAGTGTCCGGTGTGCACCGGACTGTTCGGTGCGCCAGTCGACAGAAGGCAAGACCAGCCTTCCTAGATTGCTCTCAATGGCTCCTAGCTGCCTTGGGCTATAAAAGGGGCCCCTAGGCGCATGGACGAGAACACCAAGCATTCCTACAACATTCCTAAGCACCAAGACATCGATTCCAC
The DNA here is from genome assembly GCF_902167145.1 of Zea mays. NCBI lineage: Eukaryota > Viridiplantae > Streptophyta > Magnoliopsida > Poales > Poaceae > Zea > Zea mays. Next base: position 156,156,729 of record NC_050104.1, on the reverse strand, counting down.
GCATTTGATTCTTTGCGATAGCAATTAGAGCTCTAGTTGAGTGGTGAACTCATTGAGTTGTGTTGTGAGCTCTCGTTGCGACTTGTGTGCGTGGTGTTGCTGTGATTTCTTGTCTTGAGTGCGTTGCTAATCCCTCCCTTGCTCCGTGCTTCTTTGTGAACTTCAAGTGTAAGGGCGAGAGGCTCCAAGTTGTGGAGATTCCTCGCAAACGGGATTGAGAAAAAGCAAGCAAAACACCGTGGTATTCAAGTGGGTCTTTGGACCGCTTGAGAGGGGTTGATTGCAACCCTCGTCCGTTGGGACGCCACAACGTGGAGTAGGCAAGCGTTGGTCTTGGCCGAACCACAGGATAATCACTGTGCCATCTCTATGATTGATTTCTTGTGGTTATTGTGTCTTGACTTCTCTCTAGCCACTTGGCATTTACTGTGCTAACGCTTAACCAAGTTTTTGTGGCTTAAGTTTTCAAGTTTTACAGGATCACCTATTCACCCCCCCCCTCTAGGTGCTCTCAATTGGTATCAAAGACGTTCTCTTCACAAAGGGACTAACCGCCCGAAGAGATGGATCCTAAGGGGGAGGGTATCGTGATCAACGATAAAGAGAAGGAATCCTTCGTCAACGAGCCGAAGGACGACAAGCCTACCGACTTCGGCTCGGGCCATAGACGGAAAGAAGGTAAGAAGAAGAAGACGAGGCGCATCAAGGAGATCGTCTACTACGACGACAACGATGATTCTACTTCTTCCCAAAAGGACGACGACCACAACGACTACGAGAGAAGGAAACCGGTCAACTCGAACTTTTCTTTTGACTACTCTCGTATTCCTCAAAGTACAAATGCTCATTTATTATCTATTCCACTTGGTAAACCTCCTCATTTTGATGGAGAGGACTACGGATTTTGGAGTCACAAAATGCGTAGTCACTTGTTCTCTCTCCATCCTAGTATATGGGAGATTGTAGAGAGTGGAATGCACTTTGATAGTACAGATAGTCCCATGTTCATTAATGAGCAAATTCATAAGAATGCACAAGCTACTACTGTTCTTCTAGCTTCATTGTGCAGGGATGAATACCACAAAGTGAGCGGCTTGGATAACGCCAAGCAGATCTGGGACACCCTCAAGATTTCTCATGAGGGGAACGATGTCACCTTGCTCACCAAGATGGAGTTGGTGGAGGGAGAGCTTGGACGATTCGCGATGATAAGGGGCGAGGAGCCAACCCAAACATACAACCGGCTCAAGACCCTTATCAACAAAATAAGGAGCTACAGAAGCACGCGATGGACGGACCACGACGTCGTCCGACTGATGCTAAGGTCCTTTACCGTTCTTGATCCTCATTTGGTGAATAATATTCGTGAGAATCCCAGGTACACCAAAATGTCTCCCGAAGAAGTCCTTGGAAAATTCGTAAGCGGGCGAATGATGATCAAGGAGGCAAGGTACGTGGACGACGCTCTAAACGGTCCAATCAATGAGCCTCAACCCGTTGCTCTCAAGGCAACAAGGAGCAAGGAGGCGCTACCTAGCAAGGTAGCACAAATTGAGGCGGCCGGACTTAATGATGAAGAGATGGCCCTCATCATCAAAAGATTCAAGACGGCGCTAAAGAGTCGCAAGGGGCAGCCGAGCAAGACCAAGACAAAGGGGAAGCGCTCATGCTTCAAATGTGGTAAGCTTGGTCATTTTATTGCTAACTGTCCCGACAATGATAGTGATCATGATCAAGGGGGAGCACATGATGTTCAAGTTGAAGAGGAAGAAGCTCCTCAGGCACCTCCAACCCAAGTTCGAGCGACGACCCAAAGGGATCATCCCGTCGACCAAATTTTGGGTGATATTAGCAAGGGAGTAACTACTCGTTCAAGATTAGTTAATTTTTGTGAGCATTACTCCTTTGTCTCTTCTATTGAGCCTTTCAGGGTAGAAGAGGCCTTGTTGGATCCGGACTGGGTGTTGGCCATGCAGGAGGAACTCAACAACTTCAAGCGCAATGAAGTTTGGACACTAGTGCCTCGCCCCAAGCAAAATGTTGTGGGAACCAAGTGGGTGTTCCGCAACAAACAGGACGAGCACAGGGTGGTGACGAGGAACAAGGCTCGACTTGTGGCAAAAGGTTATGCCCAAGTCGCAGGTTTGTACTTTGAGGAGACGTTCGCTCCTGTGGCTAGGCTAGAATCAATTCGTATTTTGCTAGCATATGCCGCTCACCACTCTTTCAGGTTGTACCAAATGGATGTGAAGAGCGCTTTCCTCAACGGGCCGATCAAAGAGGAGGTGTACGTGGAGCAACCCCCTGGCTTCGAGGATGAACGGTACCCCGACCACGTGTGTAAGCTCTCTAAGGCGCTCTATGGACTTAAGGAAGCCCCAAGAGCATGGTATGAATGCCTTAGAGACTTTTTAATTGCCAATGCTTTCAAGGTCGGGAAAGCCGATCCAACTCTTTTTACTAAGACTTGCGATGGTGATCTTTTTGTGTGCCAAATTTATGTCGATGACATAATATTTGGTTCTACTAATCAAAAGTCTTGTGAAGAGTTTAGCAGGGTGATGACACAGAAATTCGAGATGTCGATGATGGGCGAGTTGAACTACTTCCTTGGGTTCCAAGTGAAGCAACTCAAGGACGACACCTTCATCTCCCAAATGAAGTACACGCAAGACTTATTAAAGCGGTTTGGGATGAAGGACGCCAAGCCCGCAAAGGCGCCGATGGGAACCGACGGACACACCGACCTCAACAAAGGTGGTAAGTCCGTTGATCAAAAAGCATACCGGTCCATGATAGGTTCTTTGCTTTATTTATGTGCTAGTAGACCGAATATTATGCTTAGCGTATGCATGTGTGCTAGATTTCAATCCGATCCTAAGGAGTGTCACTTAGTGGCTGTGAAGCGAATTCTTAGATATTTAGTCGCTACACCTTGCTTCGGGATCTGGTATCCAAAGGGGTCTAACTTTGACTTGATTGCATATTCAGATTCCGACTATGCTGGATGTAAGGTCGATAGGAAGAGTACATCAGGGACGTGCCAATTCTTAGGAAGGTCCCTGGTGTCGTGGAACTCTAAGAAACAAACCTCTGTTGCCCTATCCACCGCTGAGGCCGAGTATGTTGCCGCAGGACAGTGTTGCGCGCAACTACTTTGGATGAGGCAAACCCTCCGGGACTTTGGCTACAATCTGAGCAAAGTCCCACTCCTATGTGATAATGAGAGTGCTATCCGAATAGCGGAAAATCCTATTGAGCACAGCCGCACAAAGCACATTGACATCCGGCATCACTTTTTGAGAGACCACCAGCAAAAGGGAGATATCAAAGTGTTTCATGTTAGCACCGAGAACCAGCTAGCCGATATCTTTACCAAGCCTCTAGATGAGAAGACCTTTTGCAGGCTGCGTAGTGAGCTAAATGTCCTAGATTCGCGGAACTTGGATTGAATTGTAGCATACATGTGTTTATGCCTTTGATCATGTTCTTTCTGCATTTGTTGCTTATGTATGGTGCTCAAGTTGTACAATCACTCCCCGGACCTCACAAGTCCTTATGCAAATGATGCACATATTTAGGGGGAGTTGTGCTACAACTTGACCCTTTGTGTCGGCGTTTCGAGACCGGGGGGTCCCTCGGGCCGACGAGTGAGTGCCGCGTGCCCCAGCCCAGATGGGTCGAGCGCGTGGGCGAGCGCGAAGGGGGGAAAGGAGCGAGGCAGCCGGAGACCGGCGTGAGAGAGGTGGGAATCCTGCGGCCTTCGTGTTTGTCCCGCGCCCAGGTCGGGTGCGCTTGCAGTAGGGGGTTACAAGCGTCCACGCGGGAGAGGGAAGCGAGCGACCCCAAGAGAGCGCCTGCCCCGTCCTCGTCCCCGCGCGGTCAACCCTCTCTAAGAGGGCCCTGGTCCTTCCTTTTATAGGCGTAAGGAGAGGATCCAGGTGTACAATGGGGGTGTAGCAGAGCGCTACGTGTCTAGCGGGGGAGAGCTAGCGCCCTAAGTACATGCCGATGTGGCAGCCAGAGAGAATTTGGCACCCAGCTGGTGTGATGTCGTGGCCGTCGGAGGAGCGACGAAGCCTGGCGGAGGGACAGCTGTCGGAGCGGTTAGGTCCTTGCTGACGTCCTCCTGCTTCCGTAAGAGAGCTGAGAGCCGCCGTCGTCACAGAGCATGCGGGGCGCCATCATTGCTTATCTGGCGGAGCTAGCCAGATGGGACACCGGTCTTGTTCTCTACGACCCGAGTCAGCTCGGGGTAGGGTGATGATGGCGCTTCCTGTTGACGTGGCTGGCCTGCGCCCTAGGTTGGGCGACGTGGAGGCTCCTCCAAAGCCGAGGTCGAGTCTGTCTTCCATGGCCGAGGCCGAGTTCGAGCCCCTGGGTCGGGCGAGGCGGAGGTCGTTCGGCAAAGGCCAGGGCGGAGTCCGAGCCCTAGGGTCGGGCGAAGCGGAGTTCGTCGTCTTCTGGGGCTGAGCCCGAGTCCGAGCCCTGGGTCGGACGGAGCGGAGTTCGCCGTCTTCCGGGTCTTAGCCCGAGTCTGAGCCCTGGGTCGGGCGAGCGGAGTTCGCCGTCGTCCGGGACTTAGCCCGAGTCCGAGCCCTGGGTCGGGCGGAGCGGAGTTCACCGTCTTCCGGGTCTTAGCCCGAGTCCGAGCCCTGGGTCGGGCGGAGCGGAGTTCGCCGTCTTCCGGGACTTAGCCCGAGTCCGAGCCCTGGGTCGGGCGGAGCGGAGCTTCCTATGGTGCCTTTGGCAGGGCCTGACTGCCTGTCAGTCTCACTCTGTCAAATGGCACTGTAGTCGGAGTGGCGCAGGCGGCGCTGTCCTTCTGTCAGGCCGGTCAGTGGAGCGGTGAAGTGACGGCGGTCACTTCGGCTCTGCCGGGGGGCGTGCGTCAGAATAAAGGTGTCAGGCCACCTTTGCGTTAAATGCTCCTGCGATTTGTTCGGTCGGTGCGGCGATTTAGTCAGGGTTGCTTCTTAGCGAAGGCAGGGCCTCAGGTGAGCCGGAGATGTGTCCGTCGTTGGAGGGGGGCCTCGGGCAAGACGGAAATCCTCCGGGGTCGGCTGCCCTTGTCCGAGGCTAGGCTCGGGCGAGGCATGATCAAGTCGCTCGAATGGACTGATCCCTGACTAATCGCACCCATCAGGCCTTTGCAGCTTTATGCTGATGGGGGTTACCAGCTGAGAATTATGAGTCTTGAGGGTACCCCTAATTATGGTCCCCGACAGTAGCCCCCGAGCCTCGAAGGGAGTGTTAGCACTCGCTTGGAGGCTTTCGTCGCACTTTTTTGCAAGGGGACCAGCCTTTCTCGGTTGCATTTTGTTCCGGTGGGTGCGCGCGAGCGCACCCGCCGGGTGTAGCCCCCGAGGCCTCGGAGGAGTGGTTTCACTCCTCCGAGGTCTTAATGCCTTGCGTAATGCTTCGGCTGGTCTGGTTGTTCCCTCATGCGAACTGGCCGTAGCCCGGGTGTACGGTCGGGGCCCAAGTTCTCGGGCTGGTATGTTGACGCTGTCAACGGTTCGGCCGGAGCCGGGTTTGCGAGAGCAGCCCCCGAGCCTCTGCACAGGGCGAGAGGGCAATCAGGGACAGACTCGGCTTTTTTACATACGCCCCTGCGTCGCCTTTCCGCAAGGAGGAGGGGGGGAAAGCGCCATGTTACCCTCGATGGGCGCCGAACATGGTGTCTCCGGTGAGCTGCAAACGGGTAATCCGAGTGGACGTCCGTGCCCCGTTCGTTAGGGGTCGGCTAGGGGCCCAGAGGCACGCCCAAAAGTACCTGCGGGTGATCTGCCGGACCCGATCCCCTAGCGACGGGGTCCGAGGGCTCGATGCCTCCCTCCGATGGGATTTCGTTACAAGATCGCTCCCGCTGGTCTCGGAAATGTCCTAGGGTACCTCGGGAGCGCAGCCCGAGCCTTGGTTATGTATCGAACGTACCCCTGGTCATCCCTCGCTCGGCGTCTGAGGCGGCTGTGAACCCTTCGGGGGCCAGCCTTCGAACCCCTGATCAGTAATAGGCGCGGAGCCCAGGTAGCCTGAGGCGGCCGTGGAACCCTTCGGGGGGCCGGCCTTCGAACCTCTGACCAGTAGTGGGTGTAGGGCCCACGCGATCTGAGGCGGCTGTTGAAACCCTTCGGGGGGCCAGCCTTCGAACCTCTGATCAGTAGGGAGGCTCGGAGCCTGGTTCCTTCACGGGGAAGGATCCTTTTCGGGGTATCCCCCTTTCCCGGTCCCTGTTGCAAGAGATAGAGAAAGAGGAAAAAAGGAAAAGGATGTGAAATCGAACGACGCAGCGTACCTTTTTTGGCGCGGTTATTACGGCGAAGGCGAAGCGTCGCCCGCTTTCTCTGCCAGAAGCGCCGCCTGTCCCGCTGCGGAGTTAATGCGACGGGGCGAGCGGTTGGCGAGGCGGCCGCTGCGCGTGCGCGAGCCGTTCGAGGAACGGATCACGGGCGCGTTGTCTTCACGCCGTGAGAGGGGGTTCTCTTGCTGCCCCCGGATGGGACGTGAGCTTGGTCGACGACGTGACCGCTGCTCCCGCCCGCCTGCCACCGTCATTACTGCCAGCCCACTTTCGGCCGCATTGACCGCCGCGTCAGGCTGGCGCTGCTGGGTCGTGCGCTGGGTCGCCTCGAGTCGCGATATTGGTTCCGCAATCGAGGAGGCGCGGTGGTGGCGCAAGTAGCGGTGCAGTTGCTTGCATGCAGCATCCGGCGCGCCGGTTGCGTGACGCGTGGGCCTGGGCCTTCATGCTGGCGTGTCAGGAGTCGGAGAAGCGCGTCCACTTGGCGCGGTTGCATGCCGCCTGCGTGGCTGCCCGCCTCTTTCGCCCATTGGTCTGGGCAAAAGTGGGGGGTCACTTGTAACCGCTGGGCGGTTATGTGCACCACGCGCGGCGGTTTGGCTTCTTCTGCTCTGAGCCGGTTTGCATGACATGCGGGACCCAGCCCCCGCGCCGCAGGGGAGGGCCTTGGAGCGTGTTGGAGAAGACTCAGCCCATGGCGGTTGGAGGCGCAAGTAGGGAGAGTGACCTTTAAAAGGAGGGCGACCCCTTTCGGAAGGCGACCATGTCTTCTTGCTCCCTTATGCATCGCGTTTTTCCACCATCCAAGCCCCCGGATGGGGGATCCCCGCTGTCTTTTCGCCTCATCGTTGGAGGAACGCAACTCCGTGGGAGTTGGTACCTTTCAGCCATCGTTCGGCTTCGAGGATTTTCATCACACAGCCCGGTTGCTCCCCTCCGCTGGTGGTCACCCAAGACGGTGACCTCCAGCTCCTGGATGGGGAGAGGCAAACCGGGCTGTGATCCCGATCCCGCCCTCAGTGTTGAGGGTGTTCGCCATCCTCGCTGGGGCGGGGAGCGAGGCGAGCTGGGGCTCTACCTCCTGCGCGGGTCGGCGGGCCACCTCTTCTTCCAGCTTCTGGTGGTGGCAATCGCCCTCCAGCCCTGCGGCGGAGACGTCCTCCAGCCATGCCGGGGAAGGCAAACTGTTGCTACCCAGCTAGGATGCAACATTCCGCCCTCTCCCTTGCATTCGCGGCGAGGACGGCAGCGAGGACCTACCAGTGCGCTTTGGGGCGACCCGCGTTTGCTGGTGATTCGCCCAGAGCTTGTTGCTCCGCAGGCTCCCCGGTGTGGAGGTTGTCCGCACCCGCGGGGACGGAACCGGAGTTCCGTTTGTAATGGCACTTTGAATGCCAGTGTTTTTGTTCATTGTGGCTGTCGAGGCCTGAACATGTATGTAATTTTGGCACGGAGCCGTGTTTTTCCTCATTTTCGAGCACTAAGACTCGCCTGTTGATTATCTGAACCGCTTCACCAAGCATGAGTCGCCCCGTGTCAAGGTGACGAGTGAGGTATCCGTATCCCGGAGGCGTAGGAGTTCCTCGGCTCGGTCGGCCTTGTTGTCTGAGGCTCCTCTAGCTTAGTTAAAGGGACCCCTTGGCCGCTCTTCGACGAGCTGAGGCTAGGGGTAGCGATATCAGCATGAACAGAGGCGGAGTTGGCTCGAAAATGAGACCTGGTTGGCCGGAGCCTAGCCGGGTTGTCCGTTAGCGGGACCGACGCCGGAGTTGATCAGCCGAGGCCTCGGGTCGGGCTGGCGCCCTTGGAAGATGGTTGGCCGAGGCCCCCGGGGCAACCGGCCGAGCCGCCTGCTCGGGCCGGAGTCTCGGAGAAGTCCTTGACAGCGATTGTCCGGGCGTGATGATGATGTCGTCCTCCAGCGGGGGGATCCTTGGACCGCGTCGCCGTCCGAGGCTAGGTCGGACCTTGCTGAAGGTGTTGTTGATGCCGAGGGTGCTGCTGCCCTCTTCCGGCGTCAAGACCCGAGCCTGCAGGATCAGAGTGTCTTGTAGCGTGTGCCTTCTGCAGCCGCCGAGGCCAGAGTACACACCCTTGCTGTGTTGTAAAGCTGCGTCTCCTTTTCCTCTTGTTTCGAGTATCTGGACTTTTTTGTCGGTAACAGGGATGTTTGTGCGAGCGGGAGTTGCTTCTCGCGGAAGGTGATGAGTGAGGTATCCGTATCCCGGAGGCGTGGGAGTCCCTCGGCTCGGTCGGCCTTGCCGCTTACGCGCACTTTCACCCGTCCATGGGGCCCTGTCACCGACTCAGTCGAGAAGGCTCGAAGGATCGCTTCGGCAGAAGAGCTTCCGAACGTGAAGACTTGTTCGGTCCGCGGAATCACTTTATCCAAACGCGAGTTACTTATCGCAGAAGGTGATGAGTGAGGTATCCGTATCCCGGAGGCGTAGGAGTCCCTCGGCTCGGTCAGCCTTGGCTGCTTACATGTACTCCGTCGTTTTCAGGATCCACTTTTCGAAGTAGTCAGAAAGTACGAAAGATATTCTGGCAGAAGAGATCTTTTTTCGAGGAAAATTTCAACGCAGAGGGGGTTCCCCCCTTTTAGCCCCCGAGGGAGGGTCGGGCTTTGCCGAGGCGAGGCCGACCCTTCCTTGATGACTAAACTTTGCGCGGGTGCGAGGTATATGAACAACTTGAAAAACATCTTAAGGGTAGAAGCGACGTAGTTGTTGGATGTTCCAAGCGTTGTCGTAGACCTCGCCTTGACTGTTGGCCAGCTTGTACGTTCCGGGCTTCAGAACTTTGGCGATGACGAATGGCCCCTCCCAGGGGGCGTGAGCTTGTGCCTCCCTCGGGCGTCTTGCCGCAGCCGAAGCACCAGGTCGCCCACCTGGAGGTCTCGGGGTCGGACCCCTCGGGCGTGGTAGAGCCCTTGTAGAATCATGCCGTTGGCACGCTCTACTTGCCCATTCGACATGGGATGAGCCACGACAGCCCAGTCCACCCGGATGTGGTGATCCTCGCAGAAGTCCAAGAATTTTCTGCCGGTGAACTGGGTACCGTTGTCGGTGATGATGGAGTTCGGGACCCCGAAGCGATGGATGATGTTGGTGAAGAACGTCACCGCCTGCTCGGACCTGATGCAGTTCAGGGGTCGGACCTCGACCCACTTGGAGAATTTGTCGATGGCGACCAGCAGGTGCATGTAGCCCCCGGGCGCCTTCTGCAAGGGGCCGACGAGGTCCAGACCCCACACAGCAAAGGGCCAGGTGATGGGTATCGTCTGCAGAGCCTGAGCGGGCAGGTGGGTCAGCTTCGCATAGAATTGACACCCTTCGCAGGTGCGGATAATTCTAGTGGCGTCAGCCACCGCCGTTGGCCAGTAGAAGCCTTGCCGGAAAGCATTCCCGACAAGGGCTCGAGGCGCTGCGTGATGGCCGCAAGCCCCCGAGTGTATCTCTTGCAGGAGCTCCTGACCTTCGGCGACGGAGATGCATCGCTGGAGGATGCCCGAGGGGCTGCGGTGGTAGAGCTCCTTCTCATCGCCCAGCAAGACGAACGACTTGGCGCGTCGTGCTACCCGCCGAGCCTCGGTTCGGTCGAGGGGTAGCTCTCCTTGGCGGAGATATTGCAGGTACGGGGTCTACCAATTTCGATCAGGCGTGGCCCCGCTCCGCTCCTCCTCGATACGCAGTGCCTCGCCCTCGGAGGCCGAGGGTACCTCGGGCTGAACCGAGGGCGCCTTGGGCCGAGCTGAGGGTGCCTCGGGTTGTGCCGAGGGTACCTCGGGCTGGACCGAGGGCGCCTCAGGCTCGGGCGAGTCGTCGATCTTGACGGAGGGTTGATGCAGATCCCGGGAGAAGACGTCCGGGGGAACCGTTGTTCGCCCCAAGGCGATTTTTGCCAGCTCGTCCGCAGTCTCGTTGTAGCGCCGAGCGATGTGGTTGAGCTCGAGCCCGTAGAACTTGTCTTCCAGGCGCCGAACCTCATCGCAGTAGGCCTCCATCTTCGTGTCGCGGCAGTGGGAGTTCTTCATGACTTGGTCGATGACGAGCTGCGAGTCACCGCGAGCGTCGAGGCGTCGGACCCCTAGCTCGATGGCGATCCACAATCCGTTGACCAGAGCCTCGTACTCAGCCACGTTGTTGGACGCCGGGAAATGGAGGCGTAGCACATAGCGTAGGTGTTTCCCGAGGGGTGAGATGAAGAGTACGCCCACGCCGGCTCCCGTCTTCATCAGCGACCCGTCGAAAAACATGGTCCAGAGCTCCGGTTGGATCGGAGCCGTCGGTAGCTGGGTGTCGACCCATTCGGCTACGAAGTCCGCCAAGACCTGGGACTTGATGGCCTTCCGAGGGGCGTACGAGATTGTCTCGCCCATGATTTCCACCGCCCACTTTGCAATCCTGCCCGAGGCCTCTCGGCACTGGATGATCTCCCCCAGGGGGAAGGATGACACCACAGTTACCGGATGAGACTCGAAGTAGTGTCGCAGCTTCCGCCTCGTCAGGATCACTGCATACAGCAGCTTCTGAACTTGTGGGTAGCGGATCTTGGTTTCGGACAGTACCTCGCTGACGAAGTAAACCGGCCTCTGAACGGGCAGTGCATGCCCCTCTTCTTGCCTCTCGACCACAATCGCGGCGCTAACCACCTGAGTGGTCGCGGCGACGTAGACCAAGAGGGCTTCCCCGTCAGCTGGAGGCACCAAGATAGGCGCCTTTGTGAGGAGCGCCTTCAGGTTCCCGAGAGCTTCCTCGGCCTCAGGGGTCCAAGCGAAACACTCGGCCTTCCTTAAGAGGCGGTACAGAGGCTGGCCTCTTTCGCCGAGGCGTGAGATGAAGCGGCTCAGGGCCGCAAGACATCCCATGACCCTCTGTACGCCTTTTAAGTCCTTGATGGGCCCCATGCTGGTGATGGCTGCGATCTTCTCCGGGTTGGCTTCGATGCCCCGCTCGGAGACGATGAACCCCAAGAGCATGCCCCGAGGCACCCCGAATACACACTTCTCGGGATTGAGCTTGACGCCTTTCGCTTTGAGACATCGGAATGTCACTTCAAGGTCGGTGAGGAGGTCGGAAGCTTTCCTCGTCTTGACTACGATGTCATCGACGTAGGCCTCGACCATGCGACCGATGTGTTCGCCGAACACATGGTTCATGCACCGCTGATACGTCGCGCCCGCATTCCTCAAACCGAACGGCATGGTGACATAGCAGTACATGCCGAAGGGCGTGATGAAAGAAGTCACGAGCTGGTCGGACTCTTTCATCCTGATTTGGTGATACCCTGAGTAGGCATCGAGGAAAGACAGGGTTTCGCACCCAGCAGTGGAATCCACGATTTGATCGATGCGAGGCAGAGGGTAGGGAACCTTCGGACATGCTTTGTTGAGACCAGTGTAGTCTACACACATCCGCCATTTCCCCCCTTTCTTTCTCACAAGCACAGGGTTGGCAAGCCATTCGGGATGGAATACCTCTTTGATGAACCCGGCTGCCGTTAGCTTGTGGATCTCCTCGCCTATCGCTCTGCGCTTCTCCTCGTCGAATCGGCGCAGAGGCTGCTTGACGGGTCGGGCTCCGGCCCGAATATCCAGCGAGTGCTCGGCGACATCCCTTGGTATGCCGGGCATGTCCGAGGGACTCCACGCGAAGACGTCGGCGTTCGCGCGGAGAAAGTCGACGAGCACTGCTTCCTATTTGGGGTCGAGCCCGGAACCGATCCGGATCTGCTTGGAGACGTCGCCACTGGGGTCGAGGGGGACGGCCTTAGCCGTCTCTACTGGCTCGAAGTTGCCGGCATGACGCTTCACGTCTGGCACCTCTTTGGAGAGGTTTTCCAGGTCGGCGATGAGGGCCTCGGACTCGGCGAGGGCCTCGGCGTACTCCACGCACTCCACATCGCATTCGAACACGTGTTTGTATGTGGGGCCGACGATGATGACCCCGTTGGGGCCCGGTATCTTGAGCTTCAGATAGGTGTAGTTGGGGACGACCATGAACTTCGCGTAGCATGGCCTCCCTAGTACCGCGTGGTAGGTTCCTCGGAACCCGACCACCTCGAACGTCAAAGTCTCCCTTCGGAAGTTGGAGGGCGTTCCGAAGCAGACGAGAAGCTCGAGTCGTCCGAGGGGCTGGGCACGCTTCCCGGGAATGATCCCGTGGAAGGGCGCAGCGCCTGCTCGGACGGAGGACAGATCGACGCGCAGGAGCATGAGGGTCTCGGCGTAGATGATGTTGAGGCTGCTGCCCCCGTTCATAAGGACCTTGGTGAGCCTGACGTCGCCGACGATGGGGTCGACGACGAGCGGGTATTTCCCCGGGCTCGGCACGTGGTCGGGGTGGTCAGCTTGGTCGAAGGTGATGGGCTTGTCGGACCAGTCTAGGTAGACTAGCGCTGCCACCTTCACCGAGCAGACTTCCCGGCGCTCTTGCTTGCGATGCCGAGCTGAGGCATTCGCCGCATGCCCGCCGTAGATCATGAAGCAGTCGCGGACCTCGGGGAACTCTCCTGCTTGGTGATCTTCCTTCTTGTCGTCGTCGCGGGCCCTGCCACCCTCCGCGGGTGGCCCGGCCCTGTGGAAGTGGCGCCAAAGCATGACGCACTCCTCAAGGGTGTGCTTGATGGGCCCCTGATGATAGGGGCACGACTCCTTGAGCATCTTGTCGAAGAGGTTGGCACCTCCGGGGGGCTTCCGAGGGTTCTTGTACTCGGCGGCGGCGACAAGGTCTGCGCCGGCGGCGTCGCGTTTCACTTGCGACTTCTTCTTGCCTTTCTTCTTGGCGCCGCGCGGAGTAGACGCCTCGGGAGCATCTTCCGATGGGCGGCCCTGGGGCTGCTTGTCCTTTCGGAAGATAGCCTTGACCGCCTCCTGGCCAGAGGCGAACTTGGTGGCGATGTCCATCAGCTCGCTCGCCCTGGTGGGGGTCTTGCGACCCAACTTACTCACCAGGTCGCGGCAGGTGGTGCCGGCAAGGAACGCGCCGATGACATCCGAGTCAGTGATGTTGGGCAGCTCGGTGCGCTGCTTCGAGAATCGCCGGATGTAGTCCCGGAGAGACTCTCCCGGCTGCTGTCGGCAGCTTCAGAGGTCCCAAGAATTCCCGGGGCGCACGTACGTGCCCTGGAAATTGCCGGCGAAGGCTTGGACCAGGTCATCCCAGTTGGAGATCTGCCCCGGAGGCAGGTGCTCCAACCAGGCGCGAGCGGTGTCGGAGAGGAACAGGGGGAGGTTGCGGATGATGAGGTTGTCGTCGTCCGTTCCACCCAGTTGGCAGGCCAGGCGGTAGTCCGCGAGCCACAGTTCCGGTCTCGTTTCCCCCGAGTACTTTGCGTTAGTAGTCGGGGGTCGGAACCGGGTCGGGAACGGTGCCCGTCGGATGGCCCGGCTGAAGGCCTGCGGACCGGGTGGTTCGGGCGAGGGACTCCGATCCTCCCCGCTGTCGTAGCGTCCCCCACGCCTGGGGTGATAGCCTCGGCGCACCCTCTCGTCGAGGTGGGCCCGACGGTCGCGATGACGGTGCTCGTTGCCGAGGCGGCCTGGGGCCGCAGGCGCGGTGTTGCGTGTGCGCCCGGTGTAGACCAAGGCTTCCCGCATGAATCGGGAAGTCGCAACATGAGGTTCCAAGGGGTATCCCTGCCTTCGGGAGGCAGTGCTCTCAGCCCGTCGGACCGCGACGCCTTCCAGGAGATTCTTGAGCTCCCCCCGGATTCGCCGACCCTCGGTGGTTGATGGCTCCGGCATCGCGCGGAGAAGCATCGCTGCTGCAGCCAGGTTCTGACCGACCCCACTGGATGCGGGCGGCGGCCTGACCCTGATGTCGTCGGCGACGCGGTGCTGGAGACCCTGGGGCAGGTGACGTATTTCTCCGGCCGGGGGTTGGCCCGCCCATGCTAGCCCGACGTCCCGGCGGATCGGCTCAAGCGCTACTGCTCCCTCGTCGAGCCTGGCCAGCGCCCCGCAGACTTGCTCGAGCTATGGGTCATGACCCCCCGTCGGAACGGGGACCACAGCTAGCTCCCGCGGGATGTCAGCGCGAGGCACCAGCCTAGGGAGATCACCGTCCTCCGGCATGCCGAGATGATTGCCTTCAGAGGGACCCCCTAGATCGACGTGGAAACATTCGCGGCTTGGGCCGCAGTCCTCGTCGTCGAGGCTGCGGCTACCGTCGGAACAGTCGGAGAGGCAGTAGTCACATGCGGTCATGAAGTCCCGCATGGCACTGGGGTTGCCAAGTCCAGAGAAATCCCAACAGATGTTGGGGTCGTCATCTTCCTCGGACCCAGAGGGCCCGTAGGTCGAGACGTCCATCAGCCGGTCCCAAGGCGACCGCATGCGAAACCCCAGAGGGTTTGAAATTGCCTCTACGGGGGCGCCCGCCAAAGCGAAGTCGCTAGGCGAGTTGAGGCTGAGTCCAAATGACGTAGGATGTGGATCGGTTGGTACCTTTTGGTCGTCGAGCGGCGATGAAGTCACGTCGGGGACTGATTGCACCGTCGTCTCAGGTACGAGGGCGACGTCCTGCAAGCTCTCCGCGAGCGTGCTGGCGTCGTCCGCTTGCTCGGAATTGGTGTGTCGCGGGGAGACGGCGCTCGCCTTCGTCTCAAACGCAAGGTCGACGCCCGACGCGCCCCCCGTTGGGGCGCTGGGGACGTTGACTCGCTCGACAGCCGGCGAGGCGCGGCCTCCTGCTTGACCTTGGTTGCCCCGCCTCCTCCTCCGTTGGCGGGGGAGAGGACGGGGCGAGCTCGAATGTTGTTCTTCCACCACGCGGGGAAGACGTCGTCGATTCCGCCGCCTGCGGGCGGGCTGTCGGCCGCCATTGTCGTTGTCGCGCGGCGGTGGAAGGAGTATCATGTCGTAGCTGCCGTTGAAGGACATGAACTCAAGGCTCCCGAAACGGAGCACCGTCCCGGGTCGGAGAGGTTGCTAGAGACTGCCCATCTGGAGCTTGACGGGAAGCTGTTCGTCAACACGCAGCATGCCCCTACCTGGCGCACCAACTGTCGGCGTTTCGAGACCGGGGGGTCCCTCGGGCCGACGAGTGAGTGTCGCGTGCCCCAGCCCAGATGGGTCGAGCGCGTGGGCGAGCGCGAAGGGGGGAAAGGAGCGAGGCGGCCGGAGACCAGCGTGAGAGAGGTGGGAATCCCGCGGCCTTCGTGTTTGTCCCGCGCCCAGGTCGGGTGCGCTTGCAGTAGGGGGTTACAAGCGTCCACGCGGGAGAGGGAAGCGAGAGGCCCCAAGAGAGCGCCTGCCCCGTCCTCGTCCCCGCGTGGCCAACCCTCTCTAAGAGGGCCCTGGTCCTTCCTTTTATAGGCGTAAAGAGAGGATCCAGGTGTACAATGGGGGTGTAGCAGAGCGCTACGTGTCTAGCGGGGGAGAGCTAGCGCCCTAAGTACATGCCGATGTGGCAGCCGGAGAGAATTTGGCACCCAGCTGGTGTGATGTCGTGGCCGTCGGAGGAGCGACGAAGCCTGGCGGAGGGACAGCTGTCGGAGCGGTTGGGTCCTTGCTGATGTCCTCCTGCTTCCGTAAGAGAGCTGAGAGCCGCCGTCGTCACAGAGCATGCGGGGCGCCATCATTGCTTATCTGGCGGAGCTAGCCAGATGGGACACCGGTCTTGTTCTCTGCGACCCGAGTCAGCTCGGGGTAGGGTGATGATGGCGCTTCCTGTTGACGTGGCTGGCCTGCGCCCTAGGTTGGGCGACGTGGAGGCTCCTCCAAAGCCGAGGTCGAGTCTGTCTTCCATGGCCGAGGCCGAGTCCGAGCCCCTGGGTCGGGCGAGGCGGAGGTCGTTCGGCAGAGGCCAGGGCGGAGTTCGAGCCCTGGGGTCGGGCGAAGCGGAGTTCGTCGTCTTCTGGGGCTGAGCCCGAGTCCGAGCCCTGGGTCGGGCGGAGCGGAGTTCGCCGTCTTCCGGGTCTTAGCCCGAGTCCGAGCCCTGGGTCGGGCGGAGCGGAGTTCGCCGTCTTCCGGGACTTAGCCCGAGTCTGAGCCCTGGGTCGGGCGGAGCGGAGTTCGCCGTCTTCCGGGTCTTAGCCCGAGTCCGAGCCCTGGGTCGGGCGGAGCGGAGTTCGCCGTCTTCCGGGACTTAGCCCGAGTCCGAGCCCTGGGTCGGGCGGAGCAGAGCTTCCTATGGTGCCTTTGGCAGGGCCTGACTGCCTGTCAGTCTCACTCTATCAAATGGCACTGTAGTCGGAGTGGCGCAGGCGGCGCTGTCCTTCTGTCAGGCCGGTCAGTGGAGCGGTGAAGTGACGGCGGCCACTTCGGCTCTGCCGGGGGGCGTGCGTCAGAATAAAGGTGTCAGGCCACCTTTGCGTTAAATGCTCCTACGATTTGGTCGGTCGGTGCGGCGATTTAGTCAGGGTTGCTTCTTAGCGAAGGCAGGGCCTCGGGCGAGCCGGAGATGTGTCCGCCGTTGGAGGGGGGCCTCGGGCGAGACGGAAATCCTCCGGGGTCGGCTGCCCTTGTCCGAGGCTAGGCTCGGGCGAGGCATGATCAAGTCACTCGAATGGACTAATCCCTGACTAATCGCACCCATCAGGCCTTTGCAGCTTTATGCTGATGGGGGTTACCAGCTGAGAATTAGGAGTCTTGAGGGTACCCCTAATTATGGTCCCCGACACTTTGAGACTAACCATTTGCTTGAGTTTGCTTGAATTTAGTCTCAAAGGAAGTTTGAAAGGGAAAAGGTGGACTTGGACCATGAAAGACTTCCACTGCACTCCGATGAGAGGGTAACTAATTCCAAGTTCATCTCACATCCTCTTATTGCCTTTGTGTTCTCATTTGAAGATTTTGGTGAGGCAATGGGGTTAAAGTGGCCAAGATTGATCCCATTTTGGTGTTTGATGCCAAAGGGGGAGAAAATAAAGGCCAAAGCAATAGATGGATCAGCTACCACTTGAGAAATTTTGAAAAGAGTAGAATAGAAGTAGAATAGAGCTTTTGGTTTGTCAGAACTCTTTTATTGTCTCTCTTGTCAAAAGTTGGCTTCTTGTGGGGAGAAGTGTTGATTATGGGAAAAAGGGGAGTTTTTGAAATCTTGAATCAATTTCTCTTGGAATGACTCTCTTTATGTCTTAACATGTGTGTTTGACTTAGAGATAGAAATTTGAGTTTGATTTGCAAAAACAAACCAAGTGGTGGCAAAGAGTGATCCATATATGTCAAATCTGAATCAAAACAATTTGAGTTCTTATTTGAATTGATTTTGTACTTGTTCTACTTGCTTTATGTTGTGTTGGCATAAATCACCAAAAAGGGGGAGATTGAAAGGGAAATGTGCCTTTGGGCCATTTCTAAGTATTTTGGTGATTTAGTGTCCAACACAAGTGCCTAAGTGTAAAATGGTGGACAAAGTACGAATCAAGGATAAAGGTATGTTTCTCAGACTTAGTACATTGTTTTAGAGACTAATGTATTGTGTCTAAGTGCTGGAAACAGGAAAAGACCAACTGGAAATGCCTTGGCTCGAGCAGCCAAGACTTTGCTCAGTCTGGAGCACCGGACTGTCCGGTGGTGCACCGGACAGTGTCCGGTGCGCCAGGCTGGCTCTGGCGAACAGGCTGCTCTCGGGACTTCGACGGCGGTGTACGGCTATAATTCACCGGACTGTCTGGTGGTGCACCGGACTGTCCGGTGGGCCGTTCACAGGCGAACTCGTCGCTCTCGGGAATTCACCGGTGACGTACGACTATAATTCACTGGACGGTCCGGTGTGCACCGGACTGTCCGGTGAGCCAACGGTCGGTCGGGCCAACGGTCGGCCGTGCGATCTGCGCGGGACACGTGGCCGAGCCAACGGCTAGAAGGAGGCACCGGACTGTCCGGTGTGCACCGGACATGTCCAGTGCGCCAACGGCTCTCTGGCTGCCAACGGTCGACTGCGCCATTTTTGGAAGGAAATCGGGCACCGGACAGTGTCCGGTGTGCACCGGACTGTCCGGTGCGCCAGTCGACAGAAGGCAAGATCAGCCTTCCTAGATTGCTCTCAACGGCTCCTAGCTGCCTTGGGGCTATAAAAGGGGCCCCTAGGCGCATGGAGGAGAACACCAAGCATTCCTACAACATTCCTAAGCACCAAGACATTGATTCCGCGCCTTTGATTCTTTGCGATGGCAATTAGAGCTCTAGTTGAGTGGTGAACTCATTGAGTTGTGTTGTGAGCTCTCGTTGCGACTTGTGTGCGTGGTGTTGCTGTGATTTCTTGTCTTGAGTGCGTTGCTAATCCCTCCCTTGCTCCGTGCTTCTTTGTGAACTTCAAGTGTAAGGGCGAGAGGCTCCAAGTTGTGGAGATTCCTCGCAAACGGGATTGAGAAAAAGCAAGCAAAACATCGTGGTATTCAAGTGGGTCTTTGGACCGCTTGGGAGGGGTTGATTGCAACCCTCGTCCGTTGGGACGCCACAACGTGGAGTAGGCAAGCGTTGGTCTTGGCCGAACCACGGGATAACCACCGTGCCATCTCTGTGATTGATTTCTTGTGGTTATTGTGTCTTGACTTCTCTCTAGCCACTTGGCATTTACTGTGCTAACGCTTAACCAAGTTTTTGTGGCTTAAGTTTTCAAGTTTTACAGGATCACCTATTCACCCCCCCCTCTAGGTGCTCTCAAATAGTTCATATGAACGAACGATGGACGATGAATAGTGGCTATGAATGAACGATGAATAGGAACTATGAACGAACGGACGAACGATCGAATGATCGGACAAACGAATGATCGGAATTTCGGCAGCATAACGGCTGGACAAAGATTATCTGGACGAACGATGAATAGGGACTATGAACGAATGATGAACGAAGAATAGGAACTATGAACGAACGATGAATAGGAACTATGAACGAACGGACGAATGATCGAATGTCGGACGAACGAACGATCGAAATTTTGGCAGCATAACGGCAGGATAAAGATTATCTGGATGAATGATGAATAGGGACTATGAACGAACGATGAACGATGAATAGGAACTATGAATGAACGATGAACAATCGAATGATCGAACGAACAAACGATCGGAATTTCGACAGCATAACGACAGGAAAAGATTATTTGGACGAACGAACGGACGATCGATCGAACGATCGGACGAACGGACGAACGAACCATGAACGATCGGACGAACGATCGAACGATCGGATGAACGAACGAACAAACTAAGAACAGGGGGATGAACGATCGAAGAATGACCGAACGATCCTTGTGCTAGTGTGTGCTTGTGTGGAACATGGAGTGGGTGTGTGGGGGGAGGAGAGTTGCCATGAAATGGCTTGGGGTGGGATGAGAGGAGGCCCTTGCCCCTCTATTTATAGCCATGGTGGGGGATTAGGGGGAGGGATGAGAGCATTAGTGGGAGGATGAGAGGATTAGTGGGAGATTAGCATGGATTTGTCTTGTATGAGTGTAATTAGCTTGTAGAGATCACCATATGACACCGGAGGCATATGTATACGTATGAGCATGAGGAAAGTTATGAAGAAAATATTTGTAGAGACTTGAAAAATGATTCTGAAGGTATTTCTCAAGAGGAAAATACTTGGAGATATATCAGTGGAATATTTGGACAGTATTTCTGGAAAGAAATTGAAGGGGTTTACTGGGGAAATATCTGGGCAGTATTTCTGGAAAGAAATTGAGGGGTGTTACTGGGGAAATATTTGTAGGATATTTTTAGGAGGATTTTGGAGAAAATATAGACCACTATATTTTATTTGTTGATATCAACTCGCAAACAGACATTTTGAAATGAAATTTAAAATTCATTTTAAATTTAAAGTGAGTTTGAGAAAATTTCAAGATTTGAATTTTTGGGATGCTACAGTCTAGCCCTTGGGCCCGGACAGTCCGCGTGCCTCGAGATTAGATTAACTTGGGTGTTTATCCTTATCCCGTGCGTGGTTATCCATCTAATCGCGTGGGAGTTATTGGCTATCTCTTAGGAAAAGGTCCAGACCTCCTCCCCTATAAATATAACGGGGTACGGCCGATTGAGACCCCCCGAACACATTCCAATCAAACCAATTACTTTACTTACTTTTCCTGCCCTAGGAGTAGATGTAGCATAGTTCTAGTTGTAGCCTTCCGCATATCCACCTCCACCCCTATTCGACTCTACGTCGTCTAGATCCGTCTTGGGTGGCTTACCGATCCCAAGACGACCCTAGGATCTCACCCCTCCCGGGGGCAAGATCTAGTTGTCCATCCAATACCTCTTCCTCGAATTGATCTCTTAATTCCTAGGCGACTCCACGTCATCTGGGGACGCCCAGGTGACCTGTCGATCCGGAGCACCTTAACATCTTTTCCCCCAGGGGACGAGATCTAGATTCCAGCAAGGAGGAGGAAGACGACCCTGTTGCCAGGTCGCGGACCGTCCGGCCCAGAGCTGCGGACCATCCAGTGTGACACAGGGAATACACCGCTCCTGCGCCCAAGTCACGGACCGTCTGGCCCAAGGCCGCGGACCGTCCACGCCGCCACAGAGGGCACCGCCAGGCGGTACACCACCTAGTGATTGGCGCTGTCCAGATCGGCACCAACATACTTTTTGGTGACTCCGCTGGGGACGAGGTTGTAGATCTACAAAATCAGGCTTACATGGCTGATTCTAAAGATCTCAACGGTGCTTCTCCAAACAGCAACACAAGGCTGACTAATTTATCAGCCACTAAGCGTGAAAGATTAAAAGATGACATGAAGAAAATAGACGAGGAGGTCCAGCGACAAACAGATCAGGTGCTCAAGGTGGCGGATAAGTGGTTCCTCTCGCTGTCTCGCACTTCAGGGTAGATTGCCACCAAAAGGCCATCCAAGAGAGGGAGATAAACGCCGAGTACATGTCAGCCGTGCTGCAATAGCTCCCCACGATAGGTGATGCCAGGTCAGCCGATGATATTCCATTTATTAAAATTTCTTTTGATAATCGGATTAAAAGTATCACAGAGGATATATAAAGGATGGCGCATGCATTAGGAAAAACTCACATGCCTAATTTTTTATCACATAAATTAGGCGCCAAAACAATTGCGCCAAACACATCGGCAACAAATGGGTTTCCCCAACCTTATTCTGGTATGCCGACGGCCTCATATCCAAGACGACCGTCACCACCATCTTCGCTAAATGGTGAGTCAACTCTGAGCACGTCCAGACCGTCCGCACACAATCGCGGACCGTCCGGCCCTCCTTCACACTGTTCGGCACCCTACGTCGGACAGTCCGAAGTTACAAAGAGCCCACCACAAGGGTCACAGGTGTTGCCTGACGTGACTGGACAGTCCGAGAATAGTACCGGACCGTCTGATCCACTTGCAGACCGTCCGACTGCGCAGGTCGGACTGTCTGGAGCACCAGAAGTCACCTGTGATCCGCCTAGTGCGGAAAGCCGACATAAATATAACCGGTCACCCAAGCCCCAAGAACCAAAAAAGTCACATGTCCCTGAGCTTGTTTGGCCCACTAAGGCCAAACCTTCTGTTCGCTCTCACCCGCACTCGACACAAAAGGAAAAAGCTAAGTTCACATTTAATATTACTAAGTGTGATAAAATATTTGATGAGTTGCTTAAACATGGTAATATTAAATTGTCACATGTAATTCCTCCGGTTGAACAATTAAAAGGGCGCGTTTATTGCAAATGGCATGGCTCCTTTCTCTATAACACCAATGATTGTGTCGTCTTCCGTCGACAAATACAATCGGCTATAAACGAAGGCCGGTTGAGGTTTCAAAAGGAGGTGAGGATTGACAGGCCACCTGTCCTTGCCACCACATTAGAGCCGACAAGCAAAAAAGCCATAGTTCGGCCTTGTGCGGCCGATAAAACAAAGATAAAAATATCGTCATTGGTGATCCCCGCACACCAAATATGTTACGCAGAGTGGTTACTCGGAAGGCTTCAGACAAAAGAAAGACCGGAGGCGCTGGGGGGCAAGCACGATCGGACACCGGATCACGGTCACCTATCCTGCGTACGTCGGACGATCTAGGTACTAAGGTCGGACAGTCCGAGACAGGCGCGGACAGTCCGGCTATGATGGCCGACGGTCCGCAGATGGTCAGAAGCAGCAACCTCAGACCATCGGACCACAACGTTCCAACACAAGTGTTAGGAAACAAAACACTACTAAGACGTCTGGACGACTCAGTAGAGTCAGCCCTACTTTTGGTCAGTTACTTGCCAAATATATGAAGAAGGACGTTCCACACAACCGACCAATAAAACAAACAAAGTCAAAAGGGCGATCTGTGTGAAAGCAAAAGCCAACTAAACGGACCCAAAAGGTAGCACAACCAAGATCGCCTTGTCATCCTCCTCCGGGGATAGCATGGTGCGTCCCGTTCTATCCATCGCCGATGTGTTGTCCTGCTCATGTGTGGGGTGGTACGGCGATGAATTCGTATTACTGGCCCAATCCGTTTGCTTATTTGGGCTCGAGGGCACCACAAGTTTTTTGGCTATTGATAGGTTGATCAGGCAGACAGGGCCGAAGAGGATGCAATCCGAAACGGCCTCTGTGCATTAAAGTTTCATCAAGTATTTATATTATCTGATCACAAGAGCCAATGACTTGCATCGAGCTGAGTCCTTACTTCGGGAACAAAGTAGCTCATGAAGTCAATTGTTTTCGAGGTTTTTGCTAGTGCTTTTAGTTCGCCAAGCTCCACCAAAAGGCAGGGGGCATATGTTGGGATCCAAATTGAGCGGACGGTCCGGCCCTTGGGCCCGGATAGTCCGCGTGCCCCGAGATTAGATTAACTTGGGTTTTTATCCTTATCCCGTGCGTGGTTATGCATCTAATCGTGTGGGAATTGTTGGCTATCTCTTAGGAAAAGGTCCAGACCTCCTCCCGTATAAATATAAAGGGGTACGGCCGATTTAGACCCCCGAACACATTCCAATCAAACCAATTACTTTACTTACTTTTCCTGCCCTAGGAGTAGATGTAGCATAGTTCTAGTTGTAGCCTTCTGCATATCCACCTCCACCCCTATTCGACTCTATGTCATCTAGATCCATCTTGGGTGGTCTGCCGATCACAAGACGACCCTAGGATCTTACCCCTCCCGGGGGCAAGATCTAGTTGTCCACCCAGTACCTCTTCCTCGAATTGATCTCTTAATTCCTAGGCGACTCCACGTCGTCTGGGGACACCCCGGGTGACCTGTCGACCCGGAGCACCTTAAGATCTTTCCCCCCCAAGGGACGAGATCTAGATTCCAGCAAGGAGGAGGAAGACGACCCTGTCGTCAGGTCACGGACCGTCCGGCCCAGAGCTGCGGACCGTCCAGTGTGACGCAGGGAAGACACCGCTCCCGCGCCCAGGTCGCGGACCGTCCAACCCAAGGCCGCGGACCGTCCGCGCCGCCGTAGAGGGCACCGCCAAGCGGTACACCACCTAGTGATTGGCGCTGTCCAGATCGACACCAACAACCCTGTTTGGTTACATTTATACGAGAATTTGCTTATCTCTAAAGATCACGATTCTTTTAAAACTCGCGGTCTATAGAATCCGGTGCTGTAGAAGCGGAGTGTTTAGCTACTTGATTATCTGCAATGGAGCAACATCGAGCAATGGAGCAGAATCAGGCGAGTGGCACGAGCTTTGGGGTGGGTGGCGCGATAGAGCACGAGGTAGGCCGAACCGACCTCGAGGGGGGGATGGATCAAGGGCAAGGATCGAGTTGAAGCTCAGGCAGAGTTAGCGACGGTGGCATGGAGTCGAGCGCCTAGCGACGGGGTAGATATGGTCAAGGACGTGGTGTTGAGGGTGGACCGTGGGGGCGTGGGTGAGACCGCGTTTTAGAAACCGCGAGGTTGAAGTCGTGATACGAGAATGTGAGTCGTCTATGTAATCCCGTTCATGGGAGTCGCGTGTGGCGGGCAAGAAGTGCGGTGTTTGGACTAGATTTTGGCGTTTTCCCATCTATAAGCGGCTTATAAGCCTAACCAAATAGGGTCATTGTGTGATGCCATCCTTGTATAGACCGATAATTTGTCTCGGATGTCGTATCTTTTTACTTTGAGGGCTAGTTTGAAAACTCAACGCTGCTTTGCAATTGGAAAGGATTGAGAGAGGAATTAGTTCATTTCTCCCCCTAATTCTCTCTAATTATGAAGAAGATTTGAGTTTCCTAAATTAGCGCGGAAGGTTGATCCTCTTTTTACTCTCTTTCGATATATGCCACCAAAAAGTAAATCACGATTGCACCAAAATTATTCCTTACGATTTTTCAAAGGTAGCTCGGTGACTTGATATAGGAGGTTGGTTAAGTTGTACACAACAAATCGTGTAAAATAAGAGAATTGCACTGTAGATTATATTATTTACAGAGTGAATTTTAAAATAGATGGTGGAATAGATGACGGGGTACGATGGCTACAGAAGACAATCTTATGCCATCTCCAGCAGATCTCCTATTTCACTCTGTAAACCGTGTCAAATTGTGTTATCTATAGTTCCACCGTCCACTGAAGTTGCTTAGTGTAAGATTTTGTGGTGCTGTATAAAACACAGCCATAAGCGCTCACTCCAAAAGAAAGGGAAAAATGCAAGCAACCATTGGAGAGAACATTCTTTTTGCCAACGTACTTGCAGTTGTTGGCGTACTCCAAAAAGCAACGAGAATCATGTCAATTTGGCAACAGGGCGTAACACCATACCCCGGCCCTGTAGCTCTAGGGGTTGTCTTCCGAGCAAAAGCTACTGGAAGAAGAATCATTGAAAATCAAACGAGCGAGCAAACGTCTAAGCTAGCATCGTTCTGGCAATTTGCAGTAAACATGGGTTTTGGAGATATGGGTGCAAGGAAATGCATGGTTGCAATAAACTAGCGCTAGCAAAGGCACTGCCAACAGTGCCCAAGTGCGTTTTGTTTATTATATATAGCGCGCGCGTAGGACCCTGACCAAACCAGAGACGGCAGAGGTTAACAATGCTTCCAAATTCACAGCCGCAGCATTTCTTTCAGCAAATCAAATCCCCTCTACCTACCCTATCCATGCAAACTAATCCCCACGCAAGATCTCCCAAGATTTGCACGGACTAGGAAGCTTGTTTGCACACGAGTCGTGCCGCCACAGCCTGTACCGATTGAAAATAGATGTGCCAATTTTTAGTCCCGTCCTTTAGTATCGGTTCGTGACTTAAACTGGTACTAAAGTGGAGCTGACAGGCGTGCCGTGCAGGGGTTTTTTATTGACGGTTTAATTTAAGCCACCAATCGATACTAAAGTGTCCATAGACTTTTTATTCCATATATTCACAAATAAATATTGATGTATATATTTAACATGTACATATGTATGTATATTAATATATATATAAATAAATAGTTATAGTAATATATGTATATTACAATAAATATTATTAATAATATATATTTATGTATAATCAAGTACCATGAAGTTTACTGTTTACTGAATATTTCTTCATTTCTATATTCTAAATATTTATTCTCTTTGTTTTCTGATTGGGACCGAAGATTTCGTCCATTATAATAAAACTTTTTATTTTTCGATACGATCTTGTTATATGTGAACCCTATTAATTGTTCTTATATTATTTCAATTTTTTTAAAGAAGTAGTTTTTCCTTCATCTTGACAAATTATGAATCAAGATGAAATTTCAATGACCCTGGCTAAAAGGAAGGTGTGTTTGCTTAAGATTATCTTCATAATTTTAAAAAATGTTTTGATGTTTTTAGAGGGTTTTTTGTGATCCTTAATTTGCCGAGTGTTTTTCGACACTTACACTCGACGACCTAATGCTAAGTCATTAGCAACAGCTATTAACGTCGTCTACGGGCCGGGACATGACAGTTAAAATCGAACCTGAACGTTGAGTACGTATCGGTTTAAATTTCGGATGAAAACCTTTTTCTTCGACAGTGCTTGAAATGAAAGAATATAATATATATATGAGGCTCTGCCGAGACTGGGTTTGTCGTTTTCTGTTTCGGCGTGGTTTGGTACACGACGAATGAAGCCATGAAATGAACATGATGGGAAGTTGGGAACAAGATCGCCGAGAACTTTTGGCTGTGCTTCTCTGGCCTTTCTTTCGTGACGGCCATTATTTTCTTAAAGAAACACCAACACGGATTTATTTAGTTTACATGCATGATGTGGTGTACGTGCATATGATGTGTATCTCCGCAGTATCTGCGCTGATACGTAGCACGAACAACCGCCACACGATTAACGTTACATGATGGGCCGGGGTCCCGTAGAGCCTCGTTGAATCGACGTGTCATGTTAGTTAGCGCTAGACTAATCTAAATTAGTACGACTAACCTCCTCCTAGATTATATTGCTGTTGAGAACACAATTGTTGGCATATATACAATGATTCCCTGCTTCTTGGTTCGTACGGTGCGTACCTTCTTCCGAGAAAACTAGGCGATGATTCATGCTACCATCGCCAACACCAAGGACCACTTAGATTCAGCACATGCTAGTCCGATCCGGTCATCACGATGATCAGGCCACTGGATATTCATTATCCGTGACTGCTAATTCGTCCTGAAGATGATTGAGTCTAATTGAGTGTCAGTTGAATTTAAGGTAGTGTTTAGTTTTTAGAGACTAAGAGAAGAAGTACGAAGAAACTTTACACTACCAGGAACCTTGAAAGGTAATAACTGAATTTTTATTGCCGGCTACTCTTGTCATCTCTCGGCCTTGATAGAACCCATCAGGCCAGTTCCTTCAGCGCTTTTTGTTAGAATACACCTCTCTCCATCAGCTTAAATTCTTTTGGTTGGATTGCTTGATAAGATCTGAGAGAGAGCTTAAGCTTTTGGTAAATATAAGTGAATTGCCACTACTACAGGGAATCTCTGTACAGGCGGTCCGGTTAGCCTCTACACAGGCGGTTCCAGGAACCGCTTATGGTGCACCGACTGTGATGTAAAACAACATCACAGGCGGTCAATCAAAAACCGCCTGTGATAGACATACATCACAGGCGGTCCGGTTTAAAAGAACCGCCTGTGATAGACACACATCACAGGCGGTCCGGTTTAAAAGAACCGCCTGTGTTAGCACACATCACAAGCGGTTTTAATTATAAGTCCGACTGTAAGCACACATAACAGAATTAATAACATATTCAAATACAGAATTAATAACAGATTCAAACACAGATTCAAACACATATTCCATACACATATTCATCTTACAAAGATTCCATACATAGATTCAAACAAGTTCTATAGCAGGTTCCATACACAGATTCATCCACATATCAAGTTCCATCATACCAAGATTTATACACATCAAGTTGCATAACAACTCAACATCTCAAAGTTCCATAGACAACTAAACATCTAAAGTTCCTAACTAAAGACCTAAACATTGTGTGATATTGTGTACAAACTTAGTTCTGGAAATTTTTGCAAATTTCCATTTACATTGTAGAATAGCCCTTGTTGATGAAGAACTTCACGACGCATAAAGTAAAGCAAGTCTCTTACAATCTTAGCCACGCCGGTGGAAACCATATCTCTTTCTAACCATTCAGCATTGATCTTAGATTTAGGAACCTGCAATGAAAGCAAAAAGCAATCGGTGCTAAGAGTAATGTGATGAGCAACAATATAACATAAAAATTGCAACATAGACAATGATAGCGAACTTACATCCTCACGATTGACCATGTAATGGAAGGTGACACGACACCATTCACATACATAATAACCGCACAGGACAGTACCCGGAGCTTGTTTGTCACCATATGGAAATAATGATATTGACAAATTAGGCTTGTCCTCTGGATGTTCGCCGCCAAGTTCTTTCCAATAAAAACGGTATGCACTGCATATAAGAATAGCATTGTGAGATTAAGAATACATTTGTTAAGTTGTAATAAGTATAAGTGTGCAATAATAATCATACTTCTCTAAAATCTTCAAGAAGTCATTATACGTAGCCTTTTCCATTCTCAATGAGTCGAAGACCACGACTTTACCATCCTTTGGCCAGATCATGATACAAATGTAGTGGTCACTATATAGACATAGACGAAAACACATGTTAATATCACGATTGCCATAATTTATAGTTCAAAATTAAACCATGTCGATAACTTACTTAAAGTGGTGCGGAGCTATTATTAAGTCCTTGTCATGTTGTACATGATTATACATGGCTCGTCCAATATATGTCGCCATTACCTTCATTTTCTTTCTCTGATTCTGTTTGACGGCTTTCTCAAATTCAGCATCGTCCAAGTCTTTGTATTCTTCTCCTTGCCTCCGAGCAACTACTTTGTAGCGAGCTTGGGATATCATCAACGGGTCAAGAAACCCTGTCTTAAGTTGTTTCTTCTTATCATCCATGTATTGCATCCTACGTGTAATAGTGTTAATCGTTAGACTCTCGTTTATGTGTGCGTGTACAAAACTAACAAATATGAAAGTTTAGAGGTACTTACAAGCAAAAGAGGGTTAAGTAGTTGGTTTCCATCCTTTGTCGGTGGTACAACGACCAGAGATCGTCAAAGAATAAATGCCGCACAGGATTTATATGATCATTGCTCCAAAATGCATCTTCTGGCACAACAAATGTGAATTCCTCGAGTTTGTATTTGTTGCTAGCCACCATGTACCACTCATGCATTCTAATCTCCGGAGTCGACAACTTAGAAAGTTGCACCGTCGTTAAGAACGGCCTCCCATTCACAAATTTAGGAGGAACATCCTCCTTCTTGTATACCGAGATATTGGTTTTAAGACGTAATGATTCTCGAGTATGAATCATTCCATCTTCTTCCCATACTTCGAAATTGTCTATTTGAGCCGACCGTGTGCCTACTCCATGAGATGCTGATACTACTTTTGATTGATTAGTCATAACTCTCTGCAATTTATGCAGGTAGCGTGCCACTGATTCTGACGGTTTCTTGACATCGTCTGTGGCGATTCGCTTATGAATTTTCTTTGAAATAGTTGGCCCTTCAACATTGGTGCCAACCTTTGGTTCCTTTTTGATGTTGACGTCGACATTCTGAGGAACAATTTTTTCTACGTCCCCCTCGTCGAGTTCCTTCGCAAGAGGCGATATGATTGTTTCAACGATTTTTTTGGAGGACGGTGTCATATCTTCCTGCACCATGGGGTGTGGAATGATCGAACTAGCTTTTTGTTGCATTGGTGTTGAATTCGGCTCATCACCAAACTTGATGTCGCGTCGATGCCAAAGGACCAACTCGTTCATTGCCTCCTGCAAAGTTATGATCCCCTCAACTGGAAAATCTATCTCCCAATCTTCACAACCACTGTCTGTGATTTCTAGAACTTGGACCACAGCATAGTGTGGCGGGACAGGATTGTCCTTGTAGTTAACAAGTCCTGGTTTTACCAAACCAGTAGCATCTTGCTTTGTTTTTGTCCCAGATCGATTGATTGGAATATGAAGAAAGCAAGGCTTGTCCTCAACAATATCGTCTACAGGGTACTTGGTCAAGTCTTGCACAGATCCAACGCTGCTAGGGACTATAGGTGGACTCATGTGGCTTGGCTTGAGTTCAAATGATATGCATTCTGTTTTCTTCATTTTGTTCATCACGTCATTAATAGCCTTTTGTACCCTTTCATCAATAGTCTCTTCAAGGGTCCTTTTCGACTTCTCGTGTTTCCTATATGACGACGCATACTCTGGAAACGCCTCTCTCCAGGAAATCTTAGAAGAGATTCCCCGAGCCCGTCCAGTGTGTTCAGGATTGCCTAGTGCTGCAGTTAGTATGTCATTCTCCCTCCGAGGCTTAAATTCTCCTTTTTTCTCTTATCTGCATATTCTTGAATTTTTGTCGAAACTTCGCCTACCAATTCTGGATGCAAAAGTTTGCCGTCCTCACTCAAACCTGCTCGACCTAAGATCCAACGAATAGCTCTCTCATCGATATCTTTTAATATTGGGTCCAAAGTGCCGTTAGTTATAGCTTCCTCGATAATCTTGTTCCACTGCACAACTTTATGGTGATATCCGCTTGACCCCAGGCGATGGGGGTGTTTGTTCATCTTTGCTCTCTGAGAATTAGTTTCGCCCAGTTCTTTGGCCTTCAGTTCGGTCTTCTGACGAACAAATTCCTCCCACTGAGCTTGAGTGATTTCCCCCATTTTCTTGGGCGGAGGAACCTTATTCTTCTTAACAAAGTCCCTATTCATCTCGGCCTTCCACCCACGAAACATCTTGGCCATAGCAGAGAGCATCGACTTCCTTACTGCATCCTCTGTGCCTTTTGGGAACTTGAATGACTCAGACAACTTAGCCCATAGCTTGTTGCGGGTGTCTTCATCTAAATCCTTCCATTTTTGAAGTGTGATTGGCACTATATCTCTAACAGTAGCCCCGCAGGAATTTCGAAACTTTGTAACCACGTCAAGTGGTTCTTCAGGACCCCCTCTGCATTTAGTTTTGTTACATACATAACTGCACCTTCTTTCATCTGATTTGGACCTCGTCGCCCTCGTTTCCGCTTATGTGAAACGGATGATTCAGGCATCGGAGCATCCTCCGTGTTTCGTGTAGAAGATGCATCCTCTTTATTCTCTTCATTTGAAATCTATATAGTGAAAAAATTAATGGCCTTTCATATATGAACATTATTTTACAATATAGTCGGCATATTTCTATTTACCTCTTCATCGTTGGGAATATAGTCGGCATCAAGCTCGTCTGATGTTTTTTTCTTCCTTGGAGGTATAGGAGTACAAGGATTGTCGTCACTAGAACTATCCTCCCCGCTCCCTTCACCGGAGCTGCTCGTTGTCTGCCATTCAAGTTTGGTCGCGTCTTCATCAACTTTGTTAGACGCACCGGTGCAGACCACATCCATACTAGGCTGCTCGTTGTCTGCCATTCAAGCTGGTTCCATCGATAAAGGGATATACTGTTAGTCTGATATACTGGTTCCATCAATAAGGGAACTTGGAGAAAAGGTGATTCAAAATAAATCGAGCCCAAACCCCCCTACGGGGCAGAATCGGGTCGGGAAGCAAGCTCGCAGATAGAAGGGCACTTTCCAATGCAGTTAGACAGAGAAGGCATGGCTGTGATGTTATAATGCTGAAGGACCCCAAGAAGAGATTATGCCCTATAGTCTACCACCTCTCGTTATTTGTGGGCTTCACCGAGGGCGGGAAACATTTGGTGAGATCAAACGACCTTCGGGCTGGGGACGTCTGCGAGCTTGTTAAGGGGCCAGACGATGGTGAGCCGGTGTACTCTGTCCGGATGTGTGGTCACAAAATTTAAAGCCGCCCCGGCTTCATCTGTGCGCTTCTCTTCTCTTATGTCGGCTACTAAGACCACTTAGCACCCCACCTAAGAGAAGAGAAGCACACACATGCAGCCGGGGCAGCTTTTAATTTTGTGACCACACATCCGGACATAGTACACCGGCTCAACATCGTCTGGCCTCTTAACAAGCTCGCAGACGTCTTCAGCCCGAAGGTCGTTTGCTATCACCAAATGTTTCCAGCCATCGGTGAAGCCCACAAATAACGGGAGGTGGTAGACTACAGGGCTTAATCTCTTCTTGGGGTCCTTCAGCATTATAACATCACAGCCATGCTGAAGGACCCCAAGAAGAGATTAAGCCCTGTAGGACCCCAAGAAGAGATTAAGCCCTGTAGTCTACCACCTCCCGTTATTTGTGGGCTTCACCGAGGGCGGGAAACATTTGGTGACATCAAACGACCTTCGGGCTGGGGACGTCTGCGAGCTTGTTAAGGGGCCAGACGATGGTGAGCCGGTGTACTCTGTCCGGATGTGTGGTCACAAAATTTAAAGCCGCCCCGGCTTCATCTGTGCGCTTCTCTTCTCTTATGTCGGCTACTAAGATCACTTAGCACCCCACCTAAGAGAAGAGAAGCACACACATGCAGCCGGGGCAGCTTTAAATTTTGTGACCACACATCCGGACATAGTACACCGGCTCACCATCGTCTGGCCCCTTAACAAGCTCGCAGACGTCTTCAACCCGAAGGTCGTTTGCTATCACCAAATGTTTCCAGCCATCGGTGAAGCCCACAAATAACGGGAGGTGGTAGACTACAGGACTTAATCTCTTCTTGGGGTCCGCCGATTCAGGCATTCCGCCGATGCCATTCTCCATATAAGTCCCAAACAGAGAATAGGGATGAGGTAGTCAAGATTGTAGGCGCTAGTGCTCAACTACTAGCATCTATAGATATGGACACAAGTCCAAATTTGGTGCTACTCGGCACCATCGATATCACTAGAAAAAAAAAATACATCAAAGAGATCCACTTCCCAATAGTACTCGAAGATAGTTCATTGACTTGACACTCTCTAAGAGGTTCATACAAAATACATTCTCTCTAAGAGTGAAACCTACGATACTCATATCGTGTTGTTTAGGACTAAACATCAACAACCCCTTGACTGGTCGCTATCATACTCAATTCCAAAATATTTTTCCAATATGTCGGCTTGAGTAAGGAGATCTGGGCTTGGGAGTTCCTCCAAATCATCTGCAGCTTCATCATCTTCAGCATATTGCAGGGCTTCATCTTGAATAATTTTAGCCCTCTTGGAGTCAGCATACTTTTTGATGGACAGAGCACACTTCTCAAGCATGTCGCATACATCTCCAATTTGAAACAAAGTGGTCTTAAGTGTGTACACTGATTCCGGTTCACTAGTATCCACAACCCCATCAGTCACTAGACTGCGAATGATGTCAACATGTGTCTCGATGACTCGAACTGAACTCTCAACCATGTCAAGTGGCTCTTTTTCCATCTCTAAAACTGAAAATGGCCAAGTCTCACAATCAAAATTGAGATCGCAACAAAGGCAGGGATCAGAGGGAAAACAAGGATGTGGCTTATAGGGCAAAAAGAGGGGTCCAAATAACATTGTCATGGCTATGAACAAGTCAAAGATGGGAGATAAGAACAAGTCTTATAACATAGGGTTGGGAAGCAAAGATAGGTAGTCAAAAAATTAAGAAGGGAGATAAGAACAAGTCTTATAACATAGGGAGATAATAACATTGCCATGGCTATGTACTTCCATGATGTATGTGGCCATAAGCACTAAAAATAGACTTGTTGCCCCAATCACTATGGAGATTTTCTACCAAGAAGGGGTCCTAGTAGTTGCATCAACTATCCATGACAAAATTCTTCATAAGCATAATGACCAACATTTAATCACAAGGGATACAAGCTACTAAAGCAAAAATGGTGACCTTAACAAAATATGTAAGTGAAAACACCAACAATATAAGCATAATGACCAACATTAACAACATAAGATTAACAATAATTAATCTAAGCACTGATAATTAATCTAATGTACACTATCTGCAATGTAGTGCACCATGATCAAGGAGTGCACTGAGGAATCAAGGCATGACTAGCAGAAACA
Organism: Zea mays; assembly: GCF_902167145.1. NCBI lineage: Eukaryota > Viridiplantae > Streptophyta > Magnoliopsida > Poales > Poaceae > Zea > Zea mays. Next base: position 156,123,022 of record NC_050104.1, on the reverse strand, counting down.
AGTAATCAAGGCATGAATTTGTAACAAGTAATCAAGGCATGATCAAGGAGTGCACCGAGGAATCAAGGCATGACTAGCAAAAACAAGTAATCAAGGCATGAATTTGTAACAAGTAATTAAGGCATGATCAAGGAGTGCACCGAGGGCTCGGAGATGGGCACAGCGGCGCACTCGGCGCTCGGGCTTGGGGACGGGGACGGCGGCGCTTGGCCTCGGGGACGGGGACAGAGGCGCTCGGGCTCGGAGATGGAGACGGCGACGCTCGGGCTCGGAGATGGAGACGGCGACGCTCGGGCTCGGAGATGGGGACGGGGACAGCGGAGTTGGGCTCGGGGACGGCGGAGTTGGGCTCGGGGACGGCGCGGCCTGGCGGGCGCCCAGCTCGGAGATGGTGGCGCTTGGGCTCGGGCTCGGCGACGGCGTGGCGGGCGCTCACGGCTCGGAGACGGGGACGGGAATGGCGGCGCAGCAGTCTGGCGGCGTAGTATCAGCTCCGGGCGAAACCTAAACCCTAAGCCACCGTACCGAGGCTTTTATATAGTAAACACATCACATGCGAATTTTTAGAAAAACCGCTTGTGATGTATAACATCACAAGCGCTTTTCTATTTCGACCGCCTGTGATATGTAAACTTCACAGGCGGTCCAAATAGAAAACCGCTTGTGATGTTATACATCACAAGCGGTTTTTCTAAAAATCCGCCTGTGATGTGTATGTAGTATAAAAGGCTCGGTGGTTCCAGCGCAGGAACCCTAACTTCCGGAGCCCGACACGCCGCTAGGCTGCGCACTACTGTAGCGGCGGCGGATTTTTTTGATCTACGGGGAGAAGGTTTTGTTTTTGATTTTCGGGCTTGATTTCAAGAGTTTATGCATATATATGATCTCCGTTTGTTTTCTTTCTCATTTTGATACGATTTTTGCCTCAATTTTGTAATATAGACCGGAATTGAAGAAAAACTCAGGAATTCCAAGATTTGGACTTGTAGTTGATCTAATTTAAAGATTTTTTTGAAGAGTTGTCTCACCTCAAGGTACCTATATTGCTGCAATCTTGTTTCATTTTCATGCACATTAATTCGTTCATGATTTAGGGATTAAATTCAATTAATTAGGGATATTTTAAAAAAATTTTGTCTCATGTGCTAGGTACATCTCGATATGATCTTGTTTCACTTTCATGAACATTTATTTTTTCATGTTACATCTCGATATTGACGTTAATCAATATAGGGATAGGTAATGGACCGAGGTTGGATGTACAATGTGCCAAGACCACATCCGTCGTACATTCGAAATTTGAGAAGCTTTATTGAAGCGGCCAACAAGCACGCGAATTTGCGAAAGAGCAAGGAGATATTATGTCCGTGCATCGATTGTGATAATAAGATAGCTTGGAGAGATATAGGAGTAATCCAATCACATCTGCTAAAAAGAGGGTTTAAAAACAATTACACGATATGGTCAGAACATGGTGAGTTGGATCCGTGTGAAGTGCCTGGTAATGACGAGAGAGTTGTCGGAATTTTAGATCTTAAAGTTGATGGTAAAGTGGATAATGTGGATGCTAATCAAGATTTTGAAGAATTTGATTGTGAAGAGATGTTGCGCCATATGGAACCAGAAATGTTAAGTCTGTGGGATCGCAGAAAGGGCTATCTAAAATGGAGGGACTGTAAAGTGCCTCAAAAGAACCTTCATATGATGAATCAAAGGGTTGTGACAAAGAGTTTACTACACTGCGTACAGTTCTAGAACTTCTGAAGTTGAAGGCTAGCGCCGGATGGTCTGATACTAGCTTCACAGATCTTTTGAATTTTCTGTCTCAATTACTACCAAAACCCAACAAACTACCAACAAGCACTTATAAAGCGAAGAAGCTTATATCTCCCATAGCTCTGGGTGTGCAAAAAATTCATGCATGTCCGAACCATTGTATTCTGTATCGTGGCGATTTTGAGAACGCATCAAGATGCCCAGTTTGCAATGTCAGTCGATACAAGAAGAGCTACAATCAAGACTGTGTAAAAAAATTCCCGAAGAAAAATAAAAACAAGAAATCCACTATTGGACCTGAAAGTGACGATGACACTTTTGATGACATAGATGGGAAAAAGAAGTCAAAGAACCCAGCTTTGGTGATGTGATATCTTCCAGTAATTGATCGCTTAAAACGTTTGTTCTCAAACCCTAGGGAGGCTGAGCTTATGCGTTGGCATGCTGAAAATCGCAAGCAGAATAACAAACAGATTCGACACCCTGCTGATGCATCACAATGGAAAAATTTCGATCTTATGTATCCTGAGTTTGCCAAAGAAACCATAAATGTAAGATTTGCTTTGGGTACAGACGGAATGAATCCATTTGGTGAAAAAAGAAGTGTACATAGCACCTGGCCCGTGACTTTAACGATGTACAACCTTCCATCATGGCTGTGTCACAAAAGAAAGTATATTATGTTGACTATTCTTATTCAAGGTCCGAAATCAGCTGGTGTTGATATTGATGTGTTCCTAGAACCTCTTATGGAAGATATGACAAAGCTCTGTAATGAAGGAGTTAGAATATGGGATGAGTATTGCCGTGAGTATTTCAACTTAAGAGCAATTATATTTGTTACCATCCATGATTCTCCCGGTGGCGCCACACTATCAGGGCAAAAGACTAAAGGAAAGAATGGTTGTGTAGTGTGCGTCGATGGAATTGCTTCCATGTACCTTAAATCATCCAAGAAGTTGGTGTTCATGGGACACAGACGGTTCTTGATGAAGCAGCATAAGTACCGAAAGATGAAAGAGGAATTTAACAATCAACTGGAAAGTGAAGGTGCACCAAAGCCTTATAGTGGGAAACTTGTTTTTGAAATTGTAAAGAACATTCATGTTGTATTCGGAAAGGGAAAAAACAAAGGAGAAAAGAGAAAGAGAACTGACCCTTCAACTTACACAACTTTCAAGAAGCAATCAATATTTTTCAAGTACCTCCCATACTGGAAGGATATGGAAATTTGCCACAGCATTGATTTGATGCATGTAACAAAAAATGTTTTTGACAGCATCATTGGAACCTTGCTGGGCATGCCGAGTAAGACCAAAGACGGACTTAAATCACGCAATGATCTAGTAGATCTTCAAATCAGACCGGAACTTCATCCAGTGGATAGTGGCAAAGGGAAGCCTTACCTCCCCCCAGCTAGCTACAACTTGTCAGTTGAGGAGAGAACAAAGATTTGCAAATGTTTGTGTGGGGTCAAAGTGCCCACAGGTTTCTCATCCAATATCAGCAGACTAGTCAGGATGAAGGACTTGTCTCTATTTGGCTACAACTCTCATGACTGCCATGTGATGATGACGGTGTTCCTCCCAATTGCGGTAAGAGCCCTCGAAACAGAGCATGTCAAAGTTGTCATCACACGCTTGTGTTACTTTTTCAATGCGGTTTCACAAAAAGTAATAGCTTTAGAAGACTTGGACTATCTAAAGGCATACATCATCGAGACTATGTGCAAGCTTGAAATGTGTTTTCCTCCATCATTTTTTGATATGCAAGTACACCTAATCATACATCTCGTGGATCAGATAAAAATATTAGGGCCACTATATTTACATCATATGTTTCAGTTGGAGCGATACCTGGGAGTATTAAAAGGTTATGTGCGAAATCGCGCTCACCCAGAGGGTTCAATCATGGAGGGATACACTACAGAAGAAGTGATTGAGAGCTGTATAGATTACATCAGTGACGGAACAATGATAGGTGTGCCTGTACCTAAACATGAGGGTAAACTATGTGGGAGAGGGAGAATGGGCAAGAAAACTTTTCGCGTTGAGGATTACAAGCTAGTACATTGTGCTCATGGTAGTGTACTACAACATCTCACGATAGCCGAGCCTTACATAGAGGAACACCTGAATGAGCTTCGTAAAGAAAATCAGAACCGCACAGAGGACTGGATCATGAGGGAGCACAAACATCGTTTCAGCGAATGGTTAATGGACAAAAACATCCCATTCGGAGACTCTTCGGATGAGAAAACAATGAAGAATTTGGCTTCTGGGCCATCGTGTTTTGTGACATCATGGCAAGCATATGACATCAATGGGTACACATTCTACACTAAATCAAAAGACATGAAAAGTATTGCACAAAATAGCGGTGTTCGTATCGATGCTTTTGACCTACATGGACAGAAGACCACATATTTTGGATTCATAGAGGAAATATGGGAACTTGATTATGGCCCAAGCATGAAAATACCCTTATTTAAGTGCCAATGGGTACAACATCCCGTGGGGGTGATAGTGGATAACTACGGACTCACACTGGTAGACTTAAAGAAAGTAGGATATAAAGATGACCCGTGGGTTCTCGCCGAATGTGTTGCACAAGTGTTCTATGTACTCGATCCAGCAGATGAGAAGATGCATGTAGTTATTTCTGGAAAGCAAAAAATTGTTGGAGTTGAGAATGTGGGAGACCAAGATGAGGAATACAATAAGTATGAAGAGATGTTCGTCTTTAACGGTCCAGAGAGAATCAAGCGTGTGGAAAAGAAAATTGATAAGAACTTAAAGCCATACATGCGGAAAAATGGTAGTTCATGAAAAATTGTATGAATCAAATTGTATTTGTTATCATGTATGATCGACTATGAATTGTGGTTGCCAATTAATTTAAAATCTCTCTAGTTATCTATGTGTGCTATTATAATTCATTTAAATTGTATTTGCATATTATTGTTAAAAATTAAATATTAATTCATTTAAATTGTATTTGCATATTTCTGTTAAAAATTAAAATTATTTTCATATTTAAATTGTATTTTCATATTTTTACAATCACAGTCGGTTTTGTCTTAGGGTCCGCTTGTGAAAATGATAGAGCACCACAGACGGTCCTAAACAAAAACCGCTTGTGATACTATTACATCACAGGCGTACTGAACCGCCTGGGACATCACAGACGGTTTTCTAACCGAACCGCCTGTGATGTAAAAATCCTACCGCTTGTATAGAGCCAAATTGTACTAGTGTGCTCATATCTCTCCATCATCTTTTGATTTTGATGTTTTTTTGGCTTCTTATGCCTCAAGGCTAGCCATTCTATTTTTTGGAGTGTTACGTTCAACAGAGATGTAGTCATGATTTTGTTCACAAATAAAAATAGGAGAAAAATATAAGACATCCTTTTGTTGTATAACCAGTCTCCGAGAGAGAAGAAATTAAGGTGGGATGAATTCTATTAGGGCTAGTTTGGAAACCCTGTTTTTCCAAGGGAAATTAGTTTATTTTCCCTTGGGAAAATTGGAATCACTTAGAAAAACGGTGTTCCCAAACTAGCTCTTAGTTATATCTTTACTGTTACGTGACAGAGCATTTGACCCACAAGATTAAGCTAATGTGGCAATTGGAGCCGTAGGGTTACTTTTTTATTAGTAGTGTAGCATCATTTACTCAACATGGCATGTTAGTTACCACTAGGCTGAGCCAAATCAGTACTACTAACCACCTAGGATATCATTGCTAATGCATTCCTGAGAGAACACGCTTGCTTGCTTGCTTGCATACATGTACCATGCATGTACTTGTTGATTCGTATCTTTCAGAGGAAATTAGGCGTGTGCAATTGGCATCGATTTCACATTAGCGAAGGATCACATTCACATAGATTCCCCAAATGCTAGTCCGATCTGGTCGCTCGTAATGATCTACCTAAGACCCCAGTTATGCATATGACTAGTCGTTCTAGTTGTACAAAAACAATGGTACGAATGAATTATTAGTATATATATAAGCATCGAGATACTGACAATCTGATACTCCCTCCGTTTCTTTTTATTTGTCGCTGGATAGTGCAATTTTACACTATCCAGCGACAAATAAAAAGAAACGGAGGGAGTACATAATAAGTACGTGCACATCAAAACAACACGAGCGACGTAATATAATGTGCTGAATAGTTGGAGCAGTACGTAGGGCTTTTCCCCCCTATCATGTAGTAGCATGCATCCATTCAATCAGCTTGGCATGCATGTTTCCTGACTTCTTGATTCATGTGTGGCAATAATCAGCTAGCACCATTGGATTGGTTATCCAAGTCATGGGGAAAATTCATTTCTAAGAGAACACAACTGCATGATTCCTAACTTCTTGATAAGCGTATCGTATCCTGTGACAAAATTGGGCTTAGTTGCAACACGATCGTTGGTGGTTGATATCACAATCACGAACAATCATAGAAATTCCACACGGGCACATAGGCTTACGAACATTGTCCTGGATATGCTCAGTTCTAATTGAGTTTTTAATTAAATCTCACCCTCAAATTAATAGTGTACGTACTATCTATTCTATACACCTAGCAAGGCGCATATATGAGCCCTAGATAGTCCAGAGATAAATGAGTGATGCTTTTGTGAAAAATAAAGCTCGAAAAAATATGGCTGTTTTAAGTTTTTTTTATTAATCCAGTGCACGAATTAAAGAAGTAGGCGTGACCTCGATGGGAGGCATGAAATTTTGTTATATCATTACTGTGCAAGAGCGACATCATACGTTGCATTGTACTCCAATTTGCACATTATATAGGCCGGGGGATTTTTTTTTTGTCTCGTAGCATCATTTAATTGACCTCTCTGGCGCGTTATTAACTTGTTAGCACTGAATAAAGCTAACATCCTTCTACTCTATCGTTGTTAACTTGTTATGGAGAAAAAACGCATTTTCGATCTGACTTCTGATCCATATAGCGCGCATCTTTTTGCCCCCAACAGAAGAAGTTAGTTTGACCACGACGACCGGGAGCGTGAAAAGCGCGACGCAGCAATACGCTGCCAACAAGTATTGCCAAACTGACAGTCTGTCCCAGAGAAAAGCAATGACATCTCATCAGGGAAAAAAAGTAAAACTAATTATAGGCTAGCTAGGGTTAAGTACGTAGTGGTCGATTGGTTACTGATGTCCGTACGATTTTAGTATTATTACAAGCATTGTTTTTTTGTCAGTCTCCGTCGATCTGTAGAGATTCTCCACGGATGAGCATCCAACAAGCATGACAACTAATTAACACCTCCAGAGGTTACCCCATGTAAATACGAGAGATAAAAACAGCACACTCCACAGTCTTAAAACTGCCGCAGTACGTGTTTTCTTATCACCTAGTAGGGCTTTGCCTCGCCATGCACATCTGCACCCAGAAAATGGACGAAAGCGGAAGAGTTGTTTAGCCCCTTTAGGGAATAGACTAGCAGTAGAACACTAGAACCCTCGCGTGACACTGGCAGCCGGAAAGGGATTAAGAATGAAGAGACACTTAAAATAGCTAGGCGTATATAATTTATCTCTCGGGGCCTGAGGAAGCGAACAAAAAATGCGCTGCGCCAATCCGGTGGTCTGCCCACGGTTTCTTCACTGGGCATGTGGGAAACATTTTCCGGTGAGCGGTTTCAGTTTTATTAGTTCCCGGCCCGCCGCCCTGGATCGACGATCTGGCTGGCGTGTGCGTGCAGCAGCACATCATCAGCTGCTAACAAAATCGCAGCGAGCGAGCATGTTGTTCTTTGTTCGTTCTTCCCCGGAGCACACGTCAGGAACAGTGCCGAGCGAGCTCTTGTCTTTCGTGGAGCATTAGTTTAATGATTGGGGAGGCAACTTGTCAGCAGATTTCTTGGGAGCAATGCAACAAGCACTCCAGCTAGCTGTGGCCGTCTTCTCTCTACTGTCATTCAGAGACAAGTAAGGCCCTGTTTGGGAACAAAGTTTTTGAAAACTATAGTTTTTGAAATACTATACTATACTTTAGTTATGACAATACCGTAGTTTATAATACCGCAGTTTTGAAAACTGAGGTCCAGAGCTAAGTTTAGAATGCCTTAAAACAACTATAGTATTTGCAATACTTCAGTTTTGAAAACAGAGATTTTACCCAGCTTGCCAAACACCATTATGTATATAATACTACAGTATTTGAGAATACTGCAGTATTCTTCCAAAACTGCAGAAAAACTTTGTTCCCAAACACCCCCTAAGTACGCGTTGTCCTATAGTATTTTATGCGCGGGAGTAAAGATGGCAATGGGTAAAAACCCGCTGGGTATTACTTGCCCAAACCCGTACCCACGAAGAAAAAACACGCCCGCTAAAAAACCCATACCCGTGACGGGTATAAAATTTTGCCCAAACCCATACCCATGCGGGTTTCGGGTACCCAACGGGTTTCCCATACCCACTAACATCAACATAAAAAATAATTCATCATGTAAATGACAATCAATACATTAATAAGCTAGCATAAAAGGAACAAGTGATAACTAATTTTAGCCTAAAAATTGTTACATGAAGTTTATTTCAATTAGAACTTATTCAATTAATAATATTATGAGACATATTTATAAGTAATGTTGATTTTAAGGCGGGTTTTAAAAACTCATGGGTTTGCGGGTATGGGTAGTGGAAGAACAAACCCATGCCCACGTACCCGTTGGGTTTCCATTTGAACCCATTAACAAACCCATGGGTAGAGAAATTGACCCAAACTCATACCCTAATAGAGCAAAAACCCACCGGATTTCGGGTAGCGGGTACCCATTGCCATCTCTACGCGGGAGAGGGAGGGAAAAAAAACAAGATGCTCGCTTTCCCCTGTCCGTGCTTGCTGCTGCATGACGCTTTGTTTCGCAAAAAGTGCAGTGCAGTTCAGAGTTGAGACACCTAAAAGTGCATCTGTGTTTACGAGCGCAGCGCTGCCCAGGTAATTTGGGTTCCTGCATGAAGCATCGACTTTCCTGGATCTGAAAGGAGAAAGAGAGAGAGAAAAAAAAAACAACGAAGAGCAGGTCTTTTCCCCCTCTCTCTCTCTCTCGTCTGCAGTGCAGAGACAGAGAGGGGAAAGAAGAGATCAAAAAGTGACAGGCAGATTCGGTCAGTCAGAGGAACTTTTATGCATGCACCTTTCGCTTTCCTCATTCTGTTGATCTGGCACGGCTATTTCTGCTCTCCTGTTCATTACGCGGGCGGAGCAAGGTGCCGTTTGGTTCACATATTTGTAACGTAATGGGTAACGGATAACGTTAAATCATGTTTGTTTTAGTCCAACCGTAATCAGATACCACACTATAATTTGATACCAGCCTATTCAAATTTGTTACCGTCAGTAATCGATCCGAAACCATTACCATTACCATTTACGTTACATTTTTCGAACCAAACAGCACCTTGGTGCCTGCGCGTGAAAACGTCGTTCTTCAGCCCTTCGCTGTACAATGTATAGTACCAAGCTGAATCCCCGTACCCTGTCTAGTTACTTCAACTTTGGTAGATATTGTGTGTCCTTACTCCTTATGTACTCCCGTGCTAGAACTAAAAAAAATAACCTCGTATCCAAATTGTTTTTTTTTAAAAAATCAAACAAATTAGTAATGCGCAGAACATGTGGTCATCTATCTAGGTTTACATAAAATTTGAGCATTTACAAACACATAAAACAGATGTGCGAGTAGAACACATATTAATGAAAAAGATATTTGCGTGTATGAATAGTTAGGGATGCACCTGTTAGGAATAGCCTATGACGCCGAGCTTCGAGTTCAAAACCTGAAATAAGTCATCCGGGGTCTAAATGTATGTTTTTGTCATAAAAAAAAGTTAAAAAAATAAAAAAAATCGGCAGCGGAGGAGACGGACGAATAGTAAAGGTAAAGGTTCAGAGTTCAGTGTCATTCTGATGGACTCCTCGTACCCTGTAACGTGACGTACGTACGTACGGGTCATTTCCAAATAGTAACTCCATCCAAAACAGCCGAGTATCCCGATCCCACCGGCGGCGCCAGTGCTGCGAGCTGCCGCCGCCGCCGCCACCTGTTCCGGTTCCGGCAACGAACAAAACCACCCGACGTCCCGACTCCCGCGCGCCAAATCGCCCGCCACGGCCACGCAACACAGCCCCCTCTTGCAACACAGCCCCCTCTTGCCCCGTCCATCCCCCTAGGCACGAAAGCTCGCCGCACCCCGCACGTCGGGGTCCAGCTGCGCGGTGCCGCGTGCGTGTCCGCCTCGCCCACCTCACTCAACGACCCAACCCCACCCGCCTTATAAAAGCGAGCGCCCGGGCACACAGGTCTCCCTCCACTGCACACACACACACACACCACACGCCGGCTATCTGGCTCTGTACGTGTGTGGCACGGGGCGCGGGGACGAGAGAGCCGTGTCGTCGTCCATTTGGGTTTTGGGCATCGATCGAGTAGTAGCGATGGCGCTGGAGGCCGTGGTGTTCTCCCAGCCCCAGGCGGCGGCGGGCCACTTCGGCTACGGCCGCGGGGACTCGACGACGTACGCGGTGCCGTGGTGCGACCTGCTACAGGGAGGCGTAGGAGGAGGAGGGGGAGGGTTTGGCGATCTCTGCGCGGCGGGCGAGTGGGACCTCGACATCGACACCTGGGCCGCCGCCGCCGCCGCCGCGCCCACCGTGGAGCTGGGGGGCGACGACTGGGACTGGGAGGCGCTCTCCCGGGACTACCAGTCCTCGGACGCCTCCACGGAGTACTACCACGGCGGCAGCAGGAAGGCGGCGGCGGCGCCCGAGCCTGCGGGGAGGAGGAAGCGGAGGCGCGCCAAGGCCGTCAAGAACAAGGAGGAGATCGAGAGCCAGCGCATGACCCACATTGCCGTCGAGCGCAACCGCCGCCGCCAGATGAACGAGTACCTCGCCGTGCTCCGCTCCCTCATGCCGCCGTCCTACGCGCACAGGGTACGTCGTACGTTTGGCAATGTGGTTGGTTGGTATGGTAACATAACAACATCTGCGTTGTGCTTACATTTATTTACGTTACGCGCGCCGCGCAGGGTGACCAGGCATCCATCGTCGGTGGCGCGATCAACTACGTGAGGGAGCTGGAGCAGCTGCTGCAGTCGCTAGAGGTCCAAAAGAGCATCAGGAGCCGGCCGGGTGCAGGCGCCGGCGCCGCTGACAGCTCCCCGTTCGCCGGCTTCTTCAGCTTCCCGCAGTACTCCGCCACCACCACCTCGGCCCACGGAGGCTGCTCGGGCAACAACAACAACAACACGGGCAGCGGAGGAAACCGCAGCGACGCGGCCGCCGCAGGAGCAGGAGCAGCAGGGTCGTCGGCGGTCGCGGACGTGGAGGTGACGATGGTGGAAGGGCACGCCAGCCTCAAGGTGCTGGCGCGGCGGCGGCCCAAGCAGCTGCTGAAGCTCGTCGCGGGGCTGCACCAGCTGCGCATCCCGCCGCTGCACCTCAACGTGACCACCGTCGACGCCATGGTCCTCTACACCTTCAGCCTCAAGGTAATATATATTTGTTTGTTTGTTTGTTTGAAACGAATAATCAGAAGAACTAACTGCCGATGATTATACATATATACTGTATACAAAAGATCGATCCATATACATTCATACTACTGAGTAAATACAACAACGCATCCAAGGCATAAACAACTACATACTCCAAGTTAATTAGTTTAAGCCGGTAGCTAGAGAGTAGAGACAAAACCTAGAAAAAGTAGATTCTCCTCCGTTTCTATATATATGTATATATATATATTAACGAATTAAGCCGGTGGTACGGTGGCCAGCATATATATAATTCTAATGATGGCTTTCCCCGTTGGGACGGTGGCACTGGCAGGTGGAGGATGACTCCAACATGGGCTCTGTTGAGGATATCGCCGCCGCTGTGCATGAGATTATCGGCAGCATAGAGCAGCAGCAGCAGGAGGAGGGAGAGACCGCCGTCATGTGAAGCTCTGCACTCTGCACGACTGCACCCGCACATATCTGCACTCTCTGCATGCCCTCGTCCTGCCAATGGAATCCATTTGCCTCTGTAGTAGTCTGTACACATGTGAGCTAGTGACTGCGATTGCGCCCAGCTGGGCACCTGAGCCATACATGCAGAGCATTATTTGTCCAATCCGTGGTCACAAGCAGAATATGCTGAGAGATCTAGCTAGCTAGTGGGCTGTATGCAATGATCTAAGCAAGCGACAACCTCCGTTTTGGAGTGAGAGCAGTACCTGTAGATAGACACACATACAAATTTGCCTCCCTCAACTCAAGCTACAACCACTACTGCAGTGTGCAGTCTGCATACGCCAGACAGAAGAATGAGTACGTGCTCGGTGATCTATGTATGGCGTGTCGATCTGCTGTATCATCAGTTGCTAGCTGGTACTATACCACTAGCTCATCTCTGGAAATGCGTTAGCTTCAGTACCGCGGCCGTCGTCACCTCGTTCTGTTCCCTTATCAGGTTCAGATCGATGGAATGAATGTTTCAGTCAACTGTAGCACACACGTACGTGTACGTCAGTGGGAACTAAAAAAAATTGTTCTGCGGACAAAAAATGGCGCAGTCGAGGTGCTACTAGAGTACACGGACAGCATGAGTGTGCTCCTGTGCTGTGCCGCTAGAGATTCCATTGACCGTGAAACAGTACTGCTCGCGCGCGATGGGAGATTGATCGGTGTGTCTGTGTGTGTCCAGTGTCCGCATGTCTGCAGTCTGCATGTCCCAAGGACGACGGAGGTAGTAGCCCCGTGTCTCCTCCTCCTCCTCCTGGCACGTGTTGTTTCCGAAATGTAGGTGTCCATCTTCCATGCACACGGACTCGCGCCATGCAACCAAAGTGTAATGCGTGCCGGCCGACCCCGGCCTCGGCCTTAACTATAACACTCTCTGTCTCTCTCTCTCTGATGAAAAAATTGAAAAGCTAAACCGACACATGTTTATACATACCTATACCTGACTGACGACGATGGGAACAACCGACAGAGGATGCGCTCGGATTGTTCGTTGCCCGTTTCGGCCAGGTGTTTCTGGAATCTAGGTGATTGGAACGAATATGGGGCCATATGTTTGGTTTGGACGATTAGTTTTGTGATAAGCAGTCTATCTTAAACAAAGGGGGGAGAAAAGAATGCTTCATCAGAAATGTTCAAAACGTAGCAGGTATGCAGTGCAGGAGCTGTGAAAACTGAAGAGCTTCATCGCCACTGGAACTCTCCCAAGAGAACGAACGAAAGGGCCAATGTTTCTACGACTTCACTCTAGTGCTTAGCTGGATCACACGTGAAACGAGTAAACCGAAGGTTTCGTCCTCAACTGAAGTGCCGACGATGCCTTGAAAGCTAAGGTTTTCTCACTTCCATCAACCTGACAAAAAAAGAGTATGAGAGAGAGAGGGGGGCTTTTATTTGCTTGCTCGAGCAGGGTACCAGCAGCGGTTCAAGCTGAGCCCGGCAAAATTCCAAACGTCACACTGTGGTTAAGGCATGCCAAATTATCGATCGATTGCGTGTCTACCTAACCTGAACATGGGGGGGCGGCGGTGGCAAACTTCAGTTTACTGTTCCATTCTTTGGAATATTCCTTACTGTGCTTATGATGTGGTAGTGGGGGACATCCTTGGGGGGGGGGGGATTCAGTATGCTATTATTTTGAGATGAGAAAGTTGAAGGGATTTTTTTTAAAAAGAACTTAGTTCTGAATGCTTATGGGCCGGGAGCAAAACGAGGCCCAGTCAAATTCTGGCACCGTACGGTTTCTGTGTAATGCCTTCCACTCTTCGAACCGCTGGGCCTAACGAACCGCTGCTGAGCTTTATTCGGCCCGTTTGATCACCGTCGTTTGTCCCCTTGAGATCCGTCGAAAGAAAGCAAAAGGAACTGAAGGCTCTAGAGAGTGACAGAAACAGAAAGGCTATATAGATCCACGATTGCAAAGCATGAAGCGTTCGTCACCATGTACGACAACACAATCCTGCAGCCCACTGCCTGAACATGAACCAAGCACGAAGCTAAGACTCTCTTCAACGGCGTCCGCTTCCCTCCCCCTCCCCTAACATTATAGCCGATATAGGGGCTACAGTGCGCCCCCTACCCTTCACCGGCGTCCTCCTCCTCCTCCTCTCCCTTCCCAATTCTTTCTCTCTCACGCTAAATGGATGGGCACGCTACGCCGCATTCCTCCCCGCAGTCGCTTCCTTCGCCCACACGCCCGCGCGCTCGGAATACTCCGCGGAGGGTGCTCGAGGCGAACCACCGCCCCACTCGCCGCCCCCGCTGGTCATCCCTCCACCCAACCCCGCTCCTCGGGGACCTCTCGTCGCCGGAGCCGCCGGCGGCCTCGAGCGATAGGGATCAACAGCGAGCGCGCGAGCTCGTCCCGCAACCTGATCTGCGAGGACCACCGGGTGGGAGGCTGCGAGATCGACGACGGGTTCGGTTCGATTCGGCTGGCGCGAGCACCAGCCTATCTGAGACGGCCATCGGCGGCGGAGAGACCTGGTGCGCGGCGGAACGCTGAGGTAGGCTTCCGGCGTCTCAGCATTTGTTGTTCATGTTCCCACCGACCCGGCGGCCCGCTACCACGACTGATCTGTTCTGTTCTGCGCCCTCCCGCGAGCAATCAGATCGAAATGTTGGTGTTGGGTACTACTGGGTCCATCTGTAGCTGTTCTTATTGAAAAACTTAGTCTTGTAGCTGAATTGATATATTTGGTTCAAGGATTTATGCTTGACAAATCTAATGCATTCAGATATTCAGTCTCCTAGCTAATGCATCTTAAGGACGGTATTTTTTGGCATAATTGGTGATCTTGTGATTCGTAAATTCAATGTTAAACCTGAGTTGTTCTTTGGCATTTGCAGGTTATCTTATATTCTCGTCAAGACAACTCTCTTCCCTCAGAGCACTGAACAATCATTGTGATTTATGACTAACTCCGAGTGGTGAAACAATTAAGAAAATGCAGAACATCGCGATGGCTGTTAGATGCTCCTGTATTGCTCTTTTCCCTCTACTCTTCTGTTTTATGATCTGTCAGCTTTGCTATGGCACAGTAACTGATATCTAATGTCTGAAGAAGCTGAAGGCATCAGTTGATCTCGACAATAAGTTAGAATGGACATTCAATAACAATACAGAGGGATCCATATGCGGGTTCAATGGTGTGGAGTGCTGGCATCCTAAGGAGAACATGGTCCTTTTGCTTCATCTTGGTAGCTTTGGTCTTAAGGGCGAATTCCCCGATGGACTTGAGAATTGTAGTAGCATGACTTTGTTGGATCTCTCAAGCAACAGCCTCTCTGGACCTATCCCGGCTGACATCTCGAGGAGAGTTCCATTTGTTACAAACCTTGATCTGTCATTTAATAGCTTCTTGGGAGAGATACCAGAAGCACTAGCCAATTGTTCTTATCTCAACATTGTCAATTTACAACATAACAAATTGACTGGAACAATCCCAGTTCAGCTTGCTGCACTCAGTCGCCTAGCCCAGTTTAAATTGTCAGGGCAGATTCCTTCATCTTTGAGCAAGTTTACAGCCTCTGATTTTGCAAATCAAGACCTTTGTGGGAGGCCTCTAAGCAATGATTGCACTGCCAATTCAAGCAGTCGAACGGGGATAATTATTGGTTCTGCTGTTGGTGGTGCAGTTATAACTTTAATAATAGCTGCTGTTATTTTATTCATTGTATTGCAACCCTCGCATTCTTCATAGGAACATTAGTTCCAAGTGCATATTGCTTGATGATGACTATGAGCCTAAGATTTCTGATTTTGGCTTGGCAAGGCTTACGAAGTTTGCTAATTAATTGTGTTCTAAGTTACGGCCGCGCACTGTTCATAGAGCAAATAAAAATAAAACAAATATTGGATGGTAGTTGAGTTAGTTGATGATGAAAGTATAAAATATTGGTGTGGTGGGGTATAGAGGTTTGATATAGGGGGAACCGCTGTAGAGCGTGGAGATATAGGGGGAAAGAGAACGCTGACGTGGCACGTGAGTGGGATATAGGGGGAGAAATTTAGAGGGAACCGCTGAACACAGTCTAAATACTCCAGTTAGCCACAGCCCCACAGGGTCAGTGTATCTGGACTCCATCGTCATGATGATTAATGTTGGTAAGTGTATGTGTATATGTTTTTTTTTTATGAATTTCACATAATTTTCACATATGTAAGTCGACGGGCAACTGGAAGATCACCCTCTTCAACAGCATCTACAACCGTGTGTATGCAGGCTGGCTAAGTGGAGCAAATGATGCTATACTGCTTGAAGTAGTGAAGGAGAGCTTCTACAATAAGCCCGATGAAACTGATTTAAAGCTTGAGGACATATGGCATGCTCTTTGTCATTAGCCAAAGTGGTGCTCGAGACACGATGATCATGACTCTAATGATGAAAGGAAAAGACAACGTAGAGGAGGAAGGGAGAAACGGTGGAGGAGCCACGAATAGCGTTGAGGGTGGCGAGCTATGAAGCGTTTAACATAGTTTAAGGTCATCTCCAGGAAGTCGTGTAAACGGTCATGCAAACTATTGTTCTGCACTATAGATTATAATATTTGAATAGTGTGGTTTAAAATAAGTAGTGTGACAGGAAATAGGATAAAGAGTATGATGGTGATAGTATAGACCGCCTTAGCGCGGGTGACCAGACTGCTGCTGAGCGAGACTATCGGCCAGTGGCAGAGCACTAGTGCCTGCCGCGAACAAAAGTCCGGTGCCGATGCCGATGGAAAGGGTCAGCTAGCTGCATCTGCATGCCCTGCCTGTCGTCGATGCATCGAGTAGCACTTGTCGAGCCAACAGTGGCTCCTTTGTTTTTACAGTAGGCGACAAACCTGTTCCTGTAGCCTGTCTGACAAAGCTGGCGCCGTGACCAGATTTGACACCTACAGTTTATGTGTGCATGCACAGAAGCCCCAGCCACCGTCCGATCACCTAACGTGCGTGATTACTGGCTTCCAGCATTATGTGAATCGCCAACCGATAACGATGAGAAACGCACATATCCGATAAACGCGATGTGTTCTGTCTGTCAGATAAACGCGATGTTGCATCGGAGCCGAGTTGAGGGGACATGGGAAAAAAGACGACACGCCAACACGTCGACGTCGCTGCCCTGGGACACGGCACGACATCTGTTGTCCTGGCACTCTGGAGCGACTAGACTAGCGAGTGCGTGTTGGCACCTTTTTGTTTGATCCATCCATCCATCCATCGGCTGTGCCTACGACTTTTTGGGGCAAAAAAAGAGGTTGCTTCTCCGCTCTGTTTTTAGAGGTCTAGGAACAGATTCCCGCCTCCCCAAAGTTTTGGTTAGGTATGGATTCTTGTAATCATATAAATTTTAATCCGATAAAATTTATCTATTACAGCTAGTTTGATAACTCTGTTTTTCGAGGGTTTCTCATTAACCTAAGGGAGAAAATGAACTAATTTTTTTCTTGAGAAATGGAAATCCATTGAAAAAACTAGGTTGCAAAACTAGCCCATAGAGATCCAGACATTTTGGTTTTTTATGTCTTAGATAATACAGCATAATCTCAATTATCAAACCTTTGATAGATTTCTTGAGATAATGTGCACACTCTAGATTCTAAAAATTTGCTAGTTCCCAAACACAGCCGCCCGAGGGCGGTATCAAAAAATAGGAGTGGCTAGGTTTTGTTTTCGTGATATGACACAACTTGTTTTCTACCGTACGCATTCTAAATGCTCCATCAATCCCAAAATAAATAATTACATACAATTTGAATTTTATATCTAAATAGCTGTTATTTTTACCTCTCAATGCATATTTATGTTGTTTTTACAATTGCATATTTTGGACTCCAAACGTCGCTTCGCATAGATGTGACCTAGAACATCTCCTATTTTACTACAATTTCATCTACTCGGGCACCATACACAAGGAAAGAAAATATGTTAAATGACATTGTAA
The DNA here is from genome assembly GCF_902167145.1 of Zea mays. Taxonomy (NCBI): domain Eukaryota; kingdom Viridiplantae; phylum Streptophyta; class Magnoliopsida; order Poales; family Poaceae; genus Zea; species Zea mays. The sequence goes on along the minus strand of NC_050104.1, from coordinate 156,105,273 downwards.
TTAAATAGGAGGTGTTCTTAGTCATGTTTTTTTTGTGAAACAAATGTGTTCGATGGCAAAGTTGTGAAGCGCAATGTTTGGAGTCATAAGTATACAATTGTCTGTGTTTCGAGGGTATCGAGAAATAGATGTAGTGGTTGGGTTTTTGTTCCGTGATAAGACACGACATGTTTCTACTATATGTTTTATACCCTCCCATGCACTAGATGAGACGGTAATCCTCAAGCCAAACAGACGGGTTGGTGGTCCCATCGTACTGAGCGAAGTTGGCAGGAGGCCATAAACACCGAGGAAACTCGCACTGCAGATGGTTGCTCAAATGCCCAAGGCCTTGAGTGGGCCATTGTTGTGGTTGTTGCCCCCCATCAGGGCTGGCGATTCGAGCTACGTCGGCCTGCACTTGGGTGATACATCGCATGTTGATGATTAGGCGCATGTCGCGTGCCCTGCCAAAGCATTCATGCACCAGATTGCCCGACATCTAGGGTTGATGATATGCGTCTTCATCGATCTAACCCTAGGTACGGGTGCTGACGATATTCATTTGTCGGCTCACCCCCCCCCCCCCCCCCCCTTTAAGGAGGAAGTCTGCCTGGAGGTATAGTGGGAGTGATGAGTGGCGGCGTGCTCGATATTGGCACCGAGGGCTCTTGAGTCATGTGTTAGCGAAGTCTCTTGTCGGTGTCGATCGTGCGTTTTTATATGTTACTGTGACACTCTGACTTTTGGGTCCGTTTTACCAGCTTTTTTTTAAAAAAAAGTTTTTATAAGAATCAAGGAGAATCTAGGTATTATGAGATTACTTACTGAGGAAGATAAATAAAACTATAGAGTTTATAATCTATAAAGTGACGGATTATCTTTCATTTCATGACAACTTGACCGATTCATTGTTTATATTAATTTTGGATGACCGATTCATTGTTTATATTAATTTTGGATGCACTAAACGATTCCCCCAAAAGTGGGGGCAATAAGATGGACGTTTGGCGGTCCCAGGCAGAGCTGGAAAAAGACGAAAAGTGGTCTGTATCTCCATTGTCGCCGGGGACTTGCAAAGTTGCAAGCAAGTGCGCGCTGCATGCCGCTACATACGTTCAATTGACACTCGTGGCGGACCATGTTCGTGCGATCCGCAAAGAGTTCCGTCGCGCGTGTGTGTGACACGTACAATTGACACGAAGCACGATGTTGATCGGCCGATAACAACGGCAGCAGCAGGAAAAGAAAAAAAAAGAAAACCGCTTTCCTCATGTATCTGCACCAGATACTGTAAGATAATAAGGTATAGCCCATAGGCTAGTAACCGAGCAACTGTACTAGTCTCTCTTTCAAAGCCTTGCATGCACGGCCATGCATGACACGAGGATAGAAAAAAAAAAGAAGTCTTTGGCATGAGGCAAACCAGCCAAAGCACTCCACGTCGTCAGCTAGCTAGCGGGCGTTGTCTTCGCGTGCCTGCCGTGGGAAAGAGGATGGGCACGAGGAGGAACAGGCTCGCTGGGGCAACGCATCTAGTCTAGAACATCGATTTGACATCACGCACGCCGCAGCGCACGAATCTGTGAGCCGCAGCAAGCAGTAGCCTGCTGCCTGCCTAGGCTTGCTAGTGCTTAGACTGTCTTCAACGGTTCCCCCTAAATTTCTCCCCCTATATCTCATTCACGTGTCACGTCAGCGTTCTCTCTCCCCCTATATCTCTACGCTCTACAGCGGTTCCCCCTATATCAAACCTCTATACCCCACCACACCAATATTTTATACTTTCATCATCAACTAACTCAACTACCATCTAATATTTGTTTTATTTTTATTTGCTCTATGAATAGTGTGCAGTCGTAACTTAGTCCATAATTAATTAGCAAACTTCATAATTAGCAAACTTCGTAATTAGTATAATTAGCAAACTTCGTAATATTTGTTTTAACATCCAATTTTCTTGCTCTAGCACCCATAACATGATAGATTCCTGAGGGACACAATATTTAATTTCTTTATCTCCAAGACTCCAAACAGCTAAGAATCACATATCCAGTTTCCTGCCACTAACGGACAACTCTTCAACAAGTTTCAAGCTAGTTTTCAACTTAACTTTCAGTAAAATTTAACAAAATTCAAGTAGATTTACATTTGTCCCATTATAGGACTCATATGGAAATTGAACAAAACTCTGACTGTGAATACACTTCTACAAATCGTTTCTCAACAAACAGTTCATTCAACGAACTGGATCGACTGCCACAATTATATGGCTCCCTAGATCGCACTAGGACACCTAGGTTTAGAACAGAACAGATCAGAGGAACATGGGAGAAATTTGGGGAGTAGCACAGTCGATCGAGACTCGAGAGACGCCGGAGGAGGGGAGGGATGATGTGGCCGCCGCGTCCTTCGCGTTGCCGGGCGCCGTCGAGGTCGCGCGCGCCGAGGTGCTGTGCGTGCATCGGTACAGCGGGAGCATGCCGCTGGGCACGGCGGCCACCATCTCCTGCAGCTATCTGGTCAGCACGGCCACCATGGTCTACGCGCAGCACCTCAGCCGCGGACTCCCGGACCCCGCCGTTGACCTGCTCTGTCCCGGCGTGATCGTCTTCTCCGTCGGCCTCGCCGGCAACAAGCCCTTGTGGCGGTCGCGCGATCCAGTGGCGAGCGAGGCCGGGAGTTCCACGCAGCCCGCTGCGGAGCCATCCCCTGGGCTGCGGTCCCACGCGATTGAGACGGAGAGCGGGCGCGAGGAATAGGGGCAGCGGCTGTGAGTGACTGAGGGGAGCGCGAGAGGGCGAGCGCGGCAGCGAGGAAGCCGGTGAGGCCGAAGAGGAGGCAGGCCGCGGAGAAGGCCAGCGTCGAGAGCAGCCGGCGTTGAAACCGTCGCCGCCGAACGTTAAGGTTCCGGGCGCCGGCGCGCAGGGAAGAAGCCAACGAACGACGTCGGGTAGCGTTCCCCTTCATCTGGTGTGAGAGAGAGTGCTGCTGCTGGATAGAGGAGAGAGGAGGGGGCGCCGTTGCAGTAGATAGAGGTCTACTGTATCCGCTAAAGGACCTACAGTAATAGAAGAGGGGGACGCCCACGACAACGGTTGAAGACAGTCTTAGCTAGCTCCAACTGCAGCATCGCTATTCGCGGACCTGGCATCGCGGTCAGTCCTCGTCCTCCTACTACTTTAATCTGCCCGTGGGCCCCGAGACGGCGGCTCTGAGCTGGAGTGCCGGCACAGTGGCTGCCACGTTTCGCCAACACGCAAGCTCCGGTAGTTCCTTCCTGCAGAACATGCCGTGCGCCATTATTCGCGCCATCTGCCCTGGGTTCGTTTATTTTTATTTATCTACGGGGGAGCGTAGAGACTGTGTTCTAGATGTCGTGCACATGCATTCTAGACTGTGTTCGACTTCGATAGCTGCTCCTGCTCGTCGTCGGTGGCTAGCGTGTTCGTCGCGTCGGCTGCGTGGAAACGAAATTTGCCGTGATGTATAGTCGACTACGGTGGCCCGGGTTCACATTGCCCCTCCTCCGGCCTTACTAACAGGCAATGCATGCCAATTGGTTGCCAACACAAGGACATCGTGGCGCTGTCGAACCTGCGACCTGCTGCTTGCTTGCTTTTTTATTTATACCACCCCCATGGCCGCTTGGGTCAGTTGTTTGCACCTGTGGCCTCTCTCTCTCTCTCTCTCTCTCTCTCTCTCTACTCCCTCTCTCACACCCGTCCTGCAGTCCTGCTCAGCAAGGAAGGAGATAGGGATCACCGCCAACTCGTTTGTGCGTGCAACTCGGCTCCTGCTTTTCCAAGACCCCTGCCGCAGTCTCACAATAGAATCACCGCCATTTCCGAATCCCTTCCAGAGCTCAGCTGCCAAGTGCCGGTCACAGATGAAGAGGCAATCCAAGAGGCCCACCGCCAGCCGTGACTCCCCAGAAACGGGTACAGGTACCGTACAGCGCAGTTGCTGCCTGCGAGATCTCCTTGTTTTCTGTGTACTTCTTGCGTCCGTGACAGAATACCTCTGGAGTATACTACTAGTATGCTTTTCACATTTTATGATGAGTGTTGCATTGCATCTGCCTGCATTCCATTTCCCCATTTGGTTCGCAACGCATGTTCTTCGCAGTTCCAGCAAATCCGAGCGTCGGTACGTACTTAACCGCACGCGCGTATATATTATTATTGCAGTGGACAAGCAGCTGGCGCTCGCGGAGTCCCTAACGGCGCGGAAGACGGAGCCCGACGAGCTGGGGGAGAAGAAGCGGCGCCTGGCGCCGGACCAGGTGCGCGCGCTGGAGCGCTGCTTCGAGGCGGACAACAGGCTGGACCCGGACCGCAAGGCCCGCGTCGCGCGCGACCTCGCGCTGAACCCGCGCCAGGTCGCCGTCTGGTTCCAGAACCGCCGCGCGCGCTGGAAGGCCAAGGCCCTCCACCGCGACTTCGCGGCGCTGCGCGCGCGCCACGACGCGCTCCGCCGCGACAAGGACGCCCTCGCCGCCGAGGTACCTACCTACGCGCGATCGCTGTCATAGTGTCTTGTCGCCGCCGCCAGTCGGCCGTCTGCTCTTTGCGGTCTTGTGTCGCGGACAGCGTAGCGTGTCACTCACTCACTGACGTGTCGTTTTCGCGCCGGTCCTCAGATAAGGGAGCTGAGGCAGAAGCTGGCAGAGCCCGCGGCTGTGAAGACGGAGGCGACGGGCAGTGACACGGCGGAGGCGCGCCCGACGACGACGACGACGGCCGGCGCGCCGGCACCGCCCGCGGGGGGCTGCAAGGACGGCTCGTCGGACAGCGACTCGAGCGTGGTCCTCAACGACGACGTGGACGCGTCGCCGTACTCCGGCGCGGCGTTCGAGCAGCCGGGCGCCTTCGCCGGGTTCGGTGCGCCGTTCTTGGCCGCATCGGCGGCGGCGGCGCCGCCACCGACGGGCTGCTCGTCTCCCCCCGTGTTCGAGACCAAGTGGCAGCACGGGCCGACGACGTACGCTTTCGAATCGTACAAGAGCTGCTGCGCCGGATACGGCTTCACGGAGGAATGGCTCGCCAGCTCGGACGTCGTCGGCAGCGACGGCGCGGCCGGCTTCTTCTCGGAGGATCACGCCTCCAGCCTCAACTTTAGCTGGTGTGCGAGTGGCGCCCAGGACTGGGAGTGAGCGAGGTTTTTGGTCTCTGCACGGTTACTGTAAAGACACCATATCTTATGAGCAAGGAGCCCTGCTGCTCCCATGAGCAAAATCAATTCAGACCACACCCTCCATATCCAACGGTGCTGCGTCAGGGGGGTTTTTGTAAAATGTACAGAGTTACAAAGAACATTTTACAAAACCCCCTGACACAGCACCGTTGGATGTGGAGGGTGTGGTCTGGATTGATTTTGCTCATGGGAGCACCAACGCTCCTTGCGCACAAGATACGTTCTCTACTGTAAAACCAATGTTACGGCTGCATTGTACATTGGGCTCGTTTCCACAACAAGGCGCCTGCACTAGCTAGTAGCTAGTGGCCAACGCGGCAAAGCGAGCGGACATCCATCGCACGGCGGGAAAAGAGGATTAGTTATGTCCAAACGGGCTACAAGGGATGGCTAAGCAGAGCCTCATCAGACACGTCGGTCTTGCAGTACCGCGCCAATGTGATCAGGTTGAGATTCAGCCACGACACCACGGAGTTGTCGAGCCCGACACACTATGTCCTCTAAACAACTTTTTTTCTAAACAGCTTTTCTGCAAATCTGGATTCCTAGACAATTTAGCTGTATTAGGAATATGAATATCACGGAGTTTACGTAGGGAGAAAGATAAATGAGTTTGCACGATTTAGGGTTTAGAAAGCGACAAATTCCTTCCGTCGCGTCGATTTAGTAGATTATGCATCCACGTTGATATGGACAATTTTTACATGAGCGATTCTCACAAAAAGCGAACCGGAAAGAGGAACGTTTGACGGACGAAGTCGATTCTGACGTATAGAATGCCAGAAGCCGAAAGAAATGGTGCCTATGTTTGGCAAGGGTATTAAAGCGGCCAAACACCTTCCATCAATTCATAATAACATGTATATCTTCAAGTCAAAAGTTCAGCTTCTAAGTAGATAAGGCCTTGTTCCAAACCCTATAAAACTAATTGTTAGCGGCTAAAATTAGCTAAAAGATTTAGAATAGATCTGCTAATGTACCAATTAATTGTTAGCTATACTTGAAAATAGTCATTAGTTGCTAGTTGCCTGAACCTAGCTAAAAACCAGCTAATAGGTGGTTGATGACCAAATTGTTCCTGGCCATTTCTATCTATTAGCTTATCGGAAAAGGCGACATGGGTAGTGAGGACATTTAGCTTATCACAACAATCTATTAGCTTCAGGTTTAGAACCCTTAGATAATAGTTAGCCAGCCAATTCGGCTAACAACTTATTAGTTGGCTAACGATTAGCTCTAGGGTTTTGGACATGGCCTAAGTAACAGATTATAGTAAATAAGATAGATTACAACATGGCACACATCACATGTTTAGCTTCTAAGTCATATATCACAATATAAGGTAACCAGTTATAAGTTTAAATTATCTAAGTCACATATCCATCACACAATCATAGATAACAAAAGGCAAATTAAGTTTGGAGCTTGCAATGGCTTCATGGTTCAAATCTATATAGGTAAACATTCACCTTTGTGAAAAAAATAGTGCAATCGACTTCATATAAAGTTCATTACATGAACCATCAAATATCCAGAGTCTTAATAATATTACAAAACCATTACATAAATGTTATGACTCATGAAGATAGAGTAATTCAAAGATCTCTTTATGCTCCTTATCCTCTACCATACGTTGAAGCCTTGATTTCGCCACACAAGGATGCAAGTTGTTGGCAAGCAATCGAACCTTAGCAATAAATATTATTTTACCTCTATTGTCATGTTTGGTCTGCTCATTGCCACACTTGTATTTACATTATTAGCTTTACTTGTTAGTGTGTTAGTTGCCTGAGTAGCTAGCTTAGTAGTAATGTAGTTGTAACTAGCTTAGTTGCTCGCGTTTAGTAGCTTTAATAGTTGTAGCTCTTTCTTGCTAGTGTAGCTTGTTTGTTTGTTTGAGATTGACTTAGAGACCAAGCTACTAGAATTGATTAAGAGGTTTGCTTGTAATGGGATAGAGTTGGTGCAAAGTAGAGGCTAGTTAGGATCAAGTTTTATAGTAACTACTTTGCTCTAATTAAGTTGTGTTTTTGTGGAAACATTTTATACGCTATTTAACCACCATCTAGTTATCTAGATCCTAACATTTGGTGAAGATCGACAATCAATTTTGTTGCAACGCCTTCGACACGACTACTTGATCTTCTTCGTGACAAATGTGACTTCTTTCTACTACTTCTTGGTAGTCAGTCGCCGGTGATGGTGATCGGCTTTGCTACTTTTTCGCACGGGGACTAGCGGGGCGAATACACCAGCAAATGGTATGTTGACTAGCGGGGCTCTTTCTATTTTTCATGTTCGAATTTATGGCTGGTATGCTGCTCGTGATCTTGTTAGCGACTACCACACATGTATAAAAGCGTTATCTGTTGCGAAATTCCGAACGACGGATGTAGAAGCGACTTGCAACCCAGCCGTCTCCGCTGATTAGCAGGTTGGCTGCACAACCAACAACCTGACTTTCTTGCTATTGTCCCATTAGGACTTATCCCAAAATATGCCGAGAGAACGTGACCCATGGGCTAGGTTATAGCCCGAAAATCGTACTTTGCACAAAGCTTTTAGTCAAAAGCCCAGTTATGAGTTATCTGCCATTTGGGCCTTTTGGGATGTGTGATCTATGTAGTATCCTACATCGGTCCGTCTAGAGCCCTACAGTACATACACGCAAGTGCTGAAGGACGCACCAACACGTTCGCGGCGAAAAGCCGACACATGGTCACTGTCTGGCGTGTGTGCGTCTGTATCGTGGGACAGTGTCCCTGCTTGTGAGGCTTCTCGTAAGTAGTGGCCGTATGCCTTGGGCAAGGGGAGGATTTTCTGAATACGGAATAGAATTGCTTACTGTTGCCTTCGTTCTCCTCTCTTTGCTACCTTCGTCTTTCTCTCATTCTTCCCTACCCTAGATCTCTCCTCTTCTTCATTCCTTAGTTGTAGCTAACAATTTATATCAGAGTACACAAATATGCGCCGCAATTAATTGCATCGGCCGGCACGCCCAAGATCCCCGGACATTGACCAGCCTCGCTCTCGTCTTTTTTGTTTTCTTCCAATAAACATGAATGCACGTCAATTTGATGGAATTGGGAGGCAACAGGTGGCTCGCCGTCGCCGACAATGCCGTGGCGGGACGGGACGGCGAAAGCGAACGCCAACGAGCAGCTAGCACGACGACAAGCGTAAGCGGCTCGCGCCTCGCACTCGTGCTACCGCAAAACAGCATGGCGTTCCCCGTTCCGAGCGCACGGGTGACGCGTCCCGGTCGTTGTCCCGGCGACCTACCTACCAAATGATCTAGCGGTAGCGGTCCAGTCCACCGTACTGGCACTGTAGTCTATGATGATCAGTGGCCCCCGAATGTCTGATCAAGTCTGAACCCACGCCCGAACACGGCGCAGCGGCAGCCAAATTCCACCACCATCCGGTTCCGGTGCCGCCCGGCCCGACCCGTACGGCGCACGGCCGGGCGCGAGGCACACGCGCGCATCAGAGAGCTGCGTAGCTGACCAGTCAAGTCCACCGTGCGAGTGACGCGTCGCCCACGGCCACTCGTCGTCCACGCGGTTGGGCTCGCGGGCCATATCTTTCCCATCTTTCGAGCGTGTTTTTTTCCTTTTCCGCACTTACGTCTCTAATCTCTATCGAGGTGACCGGAAGCTACGAGACGAGCTTCTTTTGGCCGTCCGCTGTGCGTGGGCCGCGCTTAGATTCTCTGTGTCGTTCGCTTCCCGTCTATCCTCTGTCGACTGCGTCACTACTCACTGTGATCCTTTTTATCTATTCGCTTGACTTTAATCCTTAATTCGTATCAGATTCTACTGCTTCTATGTGTTTCTGTCTCTTTAAGTTACAGATGCAGCAGTTTATCTCAAACGAACAGTATGAACATAGTATGAACATGTGGTATTACTCTACTCGTTAGCCATGCAGATAACTCACTGCTATGTTTGTGCAAGCGATGGCCGCAGAGGAGGAGGCATAAAACGAACCACGAAGCACAAACACGGCTTTTAATCCAAAACCGAAGAAAACCGATCTATCATCCATCGTGGCTTGCGCCTCGCGGTCGCGGAACGCGCCCCCCGCCCTTTTTATCTCAACTGACACGACAACCATTAACGCGTCCCCGGCCCCCCCTTTTTTTTAATCTCAACAACCATTCCCAGTCCTCCCTCTCCCCTCTCTCTCGTCTCAACGGACGCCGCGACTTCACTTCCTCGCCGTACTAGGCCGAAGCACAGAGACAGCGCCCGGCGGTTCGGCACTTCGGCCATGCGGCGATCAGAGTGGGAGGACCGGTGCAATCGGCACCCGGACCACCGCACGTCCAAAGGCGTCTGCCCGTACTGCCTCCGCGACCACCTCGCGCGCCTCTCCGCCTCCGCCTCGGCGGCCCCCACCACCAGGCGCGCCTCCTCATCCTCTTCCTCGGCGACCACATCCGCGTGCTCCTCCGGCGGCTCGTCCCCGCCGCGCCACCGCGCCGCGCTCTCCGCGGACGTCAGCTCGGTCCACGTTGTCGCCGGCTCCTCCTTCGCCGACGCCGCCTCCTCCTCCTTCGCCGACGCCGCCGCCTTCTCGCAGCCGCTGATGCCGACCTCTGCTAGTAAGAAGCCGCCGCCAACGGCGGCGGCGGCAGCGGCAGGGAGGCGAGACGAGGCGGCGCAACCGGCGAGGGGGAAGGCGGAGGTGAGGAGGAAGAAGATCGGGAGGTTCCTGTCCAGGCTCGTCGGGGCGGAGAAGCGGCGGCACACCGGGGACGGCGGCGGCGAGCTCGTCCACTCCAAAACCATGAAGGAGAAGACGGCGTTCAAGTGGGTGTTCTTCTGAATTCCACCATCTCAGACCAGATGCCACCACCATGCACACACGCTCGAGGACCAGTTTCCTCGATCGGTCGGTATATAGTTCCCCCTCACGTACTTTTGTGCTTAAATTAATCTGCAGTTTTAGCACGGTTTCTTTTCTATTGTGTACACGAGAACTCTAAGCCAAAACCATTGACCATTCTGTACTATTTGGGATTTTTTCTTTGGGAAAAAGGTTATATGAGAAACCGTGTATGCTTATTTTGTAAAATTAGAAGGAAAGTACAACAGCTACGAAGTGTAAAGTATATTACGTGGATCTTAAATCTATGTTCCAGTATCCGATAGTGTTTTAGTTTATGTAATCTGTGCCATGAATCCAACCGCCTTTTCTTTTCTTTTCATGAAACTGTGAACATTTGTTTCATCTGATAACATACACTTAGGCTGAGTCCAGTGCACAGCCTCCCTCTCGCCCCTGCCACGTCAGCTCTCGCCTCCGCTCTCGCCTCTGCTGCTCCAGTGCACAGGCTGCAGCAGGCTACAGCCTCAGGCTATAGCCACATCAGCTTTTCTATTTCAGAATTAAGTAATTCACGCGGATTTATTTCAACGCTCAGAAAATTATGTCTAATGATTATTATGTCCCCATACATGTTCAACCAAATCATTTAGTAGTTGTGTATACATCGATGTGTCCGTCATCTCGTTGTCCATTTGAATCCTAGCTGCTAGGCTCGGGGTTGCATTGTAGTAGATCGACGGGCCGACTGTAGAATCGACTGTCTCATATGTCTCGTCTAAATCGGCATCATGCTCGTCATCGATGATCATATTGTGCAAAATGACACATGCACGCATGATCAAACCAAGAGTACATTGAGAGTAAGAACGTCCAGGAACTGCTATAATGTTGAACAGAAGCGCCCCAATCCTCTAGGACTCAAATGTGATACAATTACTAGTCCCATGGGGCTAGTAAACACATTTATACAACAGATGATTTCAGATCTGCTTAAACGGAACAAACCTATAAAGGTGGCGATCAACTTTAAGAGTTGGTCCACAACTCGGGACATATCATCAGAGTGGGGCTGAAGCAGCCCGATATACGCAGCGAAGCAAATCGGCGGTCCAACAGCCACAGGCAAGGTTGGGAACAGTCGTAACTCTTACCCGATTTCCTTTTTCTGAAAAACAACAAATAAGCAAGGGTGAGTACAAACATACTCAGCAGCCCACCTTCACCCGCGGAATGGGGAAATCAGATATAATGCATGGAATATGTAGAGCTCAGGATATTTGCAGAAACAGCAATATTTTATGCAGGGTTGTTTTGAAAAACATTTTGTATTTTGCAAAGCGCATCCTCTCCAAAAGGAGCAGGAAGTTTTTCAATATTAGAACAAAATCCCCTGGACTAAACCATCCAGGTATCTCAGCAGTTTCCCACTGGTTTTCATTTTCAAAAATAGCTACTGGACTTCCCGTCCACCATAGCTCACGGCTCAACCACCGGTCCTTTTAAAAACCACTTTTCTCAAACGCACCTTTTTTTTGGAAAACAAAACACTAATTGCCATACCACACCAGACTCGTCCATTCCTGTGGACACAGACTATTCGAATAGGTTTTCAAACTCTGCGCAGAGGTGTACACTTTACCCACTAGTCCGGCTTTGCGATCTCATGATCAGTGAGATCCAAATCCGAATCTCTTTCTTTCCCCGCACGTCCTAACCTTAACGGTTATCCGGAAGGAGTCAGTCCACCACCATGTCCAAACCGGACAAAACTTTCCCCCTCCTTATCCTCCCGGTGCTCCCCAGCCTTCATAACCCTGGGGTTGGACCGTACGAGTTCAGATTGAGTGACTGCCCACACAGTCTCGAGTGGTTGTACTTGTCATGAGTACAGGTAGTGAAAGATGACAAACCGGTCCTTATACGAGGGGACAATCCTTCTGCTCACGCCTAAACCAGCTGAGCCATCACCTTAGGCCCTCCCCTAAACCAGGGAGTCCCTGATTATCCCACTCACAAGGTGATAAGGGTGAAAACCCTTCATCATACACATTTTGAAAAGCATTTTCTTTTGAAAACTCACACCTTTCCCCAAATCATTTGTAACAAATATATCAGGGATTGATTGCGGCAAGCGGCTGGGTGGCCATAATAACTTGTCTCAAAATCATATCATGCATAAAATAACAGGCTAAGGGTTGTGGTTGAAAAATCATAGGTAATTTATGCATCAAAGGGATCCAGTGAGCTTGCCGTGCTTATCCGGCGAAGGGGGAAGGGGAGCTCGCGGAACTAGCTTCTGGCTCCACCGCCTGGTGTAGACTTGTAGATCTGGCTTCCACGAGACGGCACGAACGCTCCGATAACTATGCAACATGAACAAGCAAACATACAAACAAGCAAGTATGCCAACAAATATTTAGTATAGTGGTTAGAATAGTGATATATGGATGGCTAGAGTCTTGAGTAGAATCTGTGTCATGTGGTGTTGAGATACTGCTGGTGGCGGAGCGAAGGTGCTTACCAGGAGGGTGGACTGGAGACGAAGCGACACTATGCGTGTAGCTAGCAGAGCGGAGTAACTGAGTGAGTGGGGTGTTTGCCTTGGCTGAGGGTGTTGCGTGTGTGTGGAGAGGGAGAGGGTAGCTGGGTGTATTTATAGCTGGGTGTATGTGGTGTAGCACAGCGAAGTTCACTGTTGGTGAGAATAGTGACGAATGAATCGTCTGACTTAATATGAACAGGAGAGTTATAGGCAGAATATGGGCCGAGAGTATTTTGGGATTTTTCTGGAACATGAACCATGCTTAATGGATGGCATGGTTGGATAGGGAATAGTTTGATAAGAATTTAGAAACGAGAATTATTGGAATCTGAGTTTGGAATCCTGGTTCGAAGGAATCTCAAGTTAAGCGTGCTCAACTTGGAGAAACCTAGGATGGGTGACCAGATTGGAAGTTCCCTACTGGAATGAAAATCACAGTCACCGAAGTTTGTATAACTGGAATATGGGTCTGGCTGGTCTTAGGTGGACTGGACAGCATGATGGATGAGTAGTTGAAATTTGGGGTAATCGGATGATCGATGAATAGTAACGGTGAATAATAACGGTAAAAAGTAACGGTAAACGGTAAATAGTAACGGTAAATAGTAACGGTAAAAAGTAACGGTAAATAGTAACGGTAAAAAGTAACGGTAAAAAGTAACGGTAAATAGTAACGGTAAAAAGTAACGGTAAAAAGTAACGGTAAATAGTAACGGTAAATAGTAACGGTAAAAAGTAACGGTAAATAGTAACGGTAAAAAGTAACGGTAAAAAGTAACGGTAAATAGTAACGGTAAAAAGTAACGGTAAAAATGACAGTAAATAGTGACGGTAAATAGTGATGGTGAATAGTTCGTATGAACGAACGATGAATGGTGAATAGGAACTATGAACGAACGATGAACGATCGAATGATCGAACGAACGAACGATCGGAATTTTGGCAGCATAACGGCAGGAAAAGGATTATTTGGACGAACGAACGGACGAACGATCGAACGATCGGACGAACGGACGAACGAACCATGAACGATCGGACGAACGATCAAACGATCGGACGAACGAACGAACAAACTAAGAACAGGGGGACGAACGATCGAAGAACGACCGAACGATCCTTGTGCTAGTGTGTGCTTGTGTGGAAGGTGGAGTGGGAGTGGGCGTGTGGGTGTGGGGGGAGGGAGTTACCATGAAATGGCTTGGGGTGGGATGAGAGGAGGCCCTTGCCCCTCTATTTATAGCCATGGTGGGGGGATTAGGGGGAGGGATGAGAGGATTAGTGGGAGGATGAGAGGATTAGTGGGAGATTAGCATGGATTTGTCTTATATGAGTGTAATTAGCTTGTAGAGCTCACCGTATGACACCGGAGGCATACGTATACGTATGAGCATGAAGAAAGTTATGAAGAAAATATTTGTGGGGGCTTGAAAAATGATTTTGAAGGTATTTCTTAGGAAGAAAATACTTGGAGATATATCGGTGGAATATTTGGGTAGTATTTCTGAAAAGAATCAGAGGGGATCTCTGGGGAAATATTTGTAGGATATTTTGAGGAGTATTTTTGGAGAGAATATAGACCACTATACTTTATTTGTTGATATCAACTCGCAAACAAACATTTTGAAATGAAATTTGAAATTCATTTTGAATTTAGAGGGAGTTTGATAAAATTTCAGGATTTGAATTTTTGGGATGCTACAAATCTACCCCACTTAAAAGGAATCTCGTCCTCGAGATTCGGCTTAGAAGGGTTATGGGTATAGCTTTACTTCAGCTACATATCTTCACTTTGCAGACTCTTCGAGGAGATGGAACTTCAACAAAATCTAGCCTTTGAGGAGCATCTGGTTGCCGATTGCAAACGCTGATTCTGGCTACTCAAAGATCATCTTCAGGCTTCTAGGTTTCGCTTAGCTTATTGAGGAAGCATCGATGCCAACACGCAAACCTTCCTCTTGCGAACTTCCACATGGATTCCTTCCTTGATTGGTCTTCTAGTGCTTCATCAACAAAACTTGGGTGACCACTTCTCATCCAGGAACTTATAAGCTTCGATGATCTGGTCCTCCACAAGCTTGCTATAGGCCTTCTTCTTTTTCTCCATAGCAGGAACCTTACTGGAACACTACCCCACTTAAAATGAATGAGGGTAGATCTCTTGAATCTTGGGGATTTGAACTCCTTGAAGTACCTCATAGCACGGGTGTTACGGGGCCTTCTTCTACTGTTGCTGCTTGAGCAGGCTGCGGAGAGATGACTGGCACGGGGTTGATTCTGGGACAACCTTCTTCTCATATTCTCTTCACTATCTTCTTTTCTCTTCTCACTTCTCACTTTTCACTGCCTCTTTCTCTCTCTTTGCTCTTCCCACTCGAGGATTCTATCGATGAGTATTACCATCATACAGAGGAGGAAACCAAAGACTATGAACCATGTGCAACAGTCTTCAACCCAAGAATCACCAAGCATTATGATCTTAGGGGCGAGGGAGTGGAAAATGGAGTTGCTTGCGATTTGGCAGAGGGGATTTATCTGGAGTGTGCTTTGCTTTGAGCGAGATGGGAGTTGAGGGAGCTGGTGGGGGGATTTATAGGTGAGCGGCATGCGAGCTGGTGCACGGGTGCGGAGTGGTGATGATGGAGCAGGTGACACAAGGCAACAAGTGCGATGGAGTGGGGGATGGTGTTGCTGGCGGTAATGGTGGTGGGTGCGCTGCAAAGGGGGTGTGATAGTGCGTATGGAGGCGGGCACGCGTGCGGGGCACGGGTGAGTGGTGGGGTCGATGACCCTGATGTTTGTGGTCTCTGGTTCCAAGAATCATTGCCTCTCTTATGTCACACCCGGTTTTAGAAGGTAAACCGAATGCGAACCATGTACGTGCCAGGATCAGTTATTCACGTACACAGTAGTTACATAACATGGACATCATCACACAGTGCTCAAAACAGTATTAATAGGGAAATAATAGTCGATTACATCATACGTCTGAGACGTCCATATAGTCCTTACAATAAATCAAAGTGCGGAAAAGAAACGTAGATAAACGCGGCCTTCACAGGCAGCCGACTGGGGGTTGCCGCTAACCCACGCCTAGAACTCGTCGTAGTCTTGGAACTCCTGGAAGTCTCCTTCCACGGATTCATCTTCGCCTGAGCAGTGGTTGCAATGCTGACAACCTGGGGATGGGGGGGTTTGGTGTGTAGAGCAAGGGTGAGTACACATCAACATACTCAGCAAGTATCCTGTTTGGCTGTAGTGGACTAGCTTTATGTGGGGATAAGTCAAGCAGTTGCTTTTAGTTGGTCAGATTATTACTTACTAGTAGAAAGCCAGGTTTTAGCATTAACCCAAGTTATTAACCCAAAGTACCCTTTCCAAACGGAAAGAATACCACTTACCATTACCATAAGCATAATCATAACCAGCCTCATTGTCATCTGTAAACCAAAATGTCTCTGATCAAGTACCACTAATCATTGGAGCTCCCTTGGCCGCTCATAACCGCGAGCACGGCTGATATATCAGTTTTCAAACACTCTGCAGAGGTTGTGCACTTTACCCACAAGCCGTGATTCCCTCTTGCCTCGGGCCGATCAAACCCTTAAACACTACCAAGGTGAATAGGCAGGGTTTCACTACGTAGCCTTTACAAAGATTCCCCGGGGCTGTAGCCGCCCGTTAGGTTTCCTAAATGTACCGCACTCCTCCCCAAGGGACAAATCAACCTTGGCAGAGCGAGCCGCATACACCGAGCCCCATTGACGGCACAACGGCTAAGCGAACTACACCCCGGTTCCTCTAATTATTCAGCTAAGGGCGTCCCATTCCACCCTCATGGTTGCACTGTTTTCCCGGGCGGTCATCCATAGAACAGATCCTTACGGAGAGGCACTCGAGAAACCGCTCGAGCCCCCTTGAAGACCACAAGTACAACATCATAGTAAGAGAGGGGAAAACAGCGTATCATAGATAATCTCATCATGTTCATTGATTAGAGTTTGAGCAATAGCAAAAAGCTAAACAATAATAATCCGACCCAAATAGGTAAACAAGGACATGGATAACAAAAGCTAGTCAATCCTTAGGTATAAATATGTAATGCGGGAGGTGAATTAAAGAATTATTAGGACAGAGATAGGTCAAGGGACACTTGCCTCCACCAACCGACTGCTGCTCAGGGGCTTCTCCTGCGAATTCCTCGGGCTCTTCGACCGGATCGTTCTCTATGCGAGCGCAAACATACATACATCCACATATTTAATACAAAAGAGCAGTACACCATACAATAGAATGAAATAAGTAAACAGACATTCCACGCGGGCTCGCGAGTACGGTTAAGAGAGAAAGAGGAAAAGACAGTTGAGAAACGATCACGTTACATGATTATAAATTAACCACTCACCTAATGGAAGGAAATTTAATGTAGACACTATGTTTAGCGTAAAGTAAAGTCATGTTTCATGTCTAGTCATTATAAGCAGGTGGAGATAAATAAAAAGGGTGGTCGCGCGGCGAGACGCGCAACATAGCACTCTAAAACAAATTAAGAAATTGACGACTCGTCACGCGACTGAGCACGTAACGAGACACTTCGCCTTAGTTATGAGGGGACGTAAAACGTCGCGCGACGAAACGCACGACGGCATACGTCGACTAAACTGAGTCCAAAGTGGAACGTCGCATGAATACACACGCGGCGTTACACCTTAAACAACCTGAAATTAAAATGGATCGTCGCGCGACGAAGCGCACGACGCAACACATAGATAGCATATGAAATTAGACAATTCCGTCGCGCGACGAAGCGCGCGACGCAACACGCTAACTAACGGAGTTTGACACTAACTACCAACAAAAAAAATAATCGCAGCGAGCGCGGGCGAGCGGGGACACGGTCGGGCGAGGCCGGGACGGGGCGGGGCGACCGGGCCGGGGCCGGGGCGGTTGAACCGGCCAGGGGCGGCCGGGTCGGCCGGGACGGCCAGGGAGCCGGGCCGAGCGGGCGAGGCGGCCGAGCGCGGCGAGGGCCGGCCGAGGCCGGGCGGGCGAGCCGAGCGACGGGGGCGGGGCGGAGCGGGCTCGCCGGGGGGCGGGCGCGCTGGGGGCGAGGCGGGGCCGGCGCGGGACGGGCTCGCCGGAGCGGCCGAGCCGGGCGGCCGAGCCGGGCGGCCGAGCTCGCCGGAGCCGGGCGCGGGGAGGGGCGAGGGCTGGGCGCGGCAGAGGCCAGCGCGGCGGGGCCGGCCGAGGACAGCGCGGGGGCGGGACGGGCGCAGCCGGGGGCGGCCGAGGCCGGCCGAGCCGAAGGCGGCCGGGGCCGGCGCGAGGGCGGTCGAGGCCGGCCGAGCCGAAGGCGGCCGGGGCCGGGGCCGGGGCGCGCGCCCACGGCGCGGGGGAGGGCGCCGACGGGGGGGGGGGAAGGTGGGAGGGGGAGGAGAGGAGGGAGGAGGAGGCCTCACCGTGGGCGGGAACGGCGGCGGCGGCGCGCAGGGGCGGTGGCGCTAGGGTTTGGGGAGAGAGAGGGTGAGAGAATGGCGGGCGGGGCCCGCGGGAGGGGTTTTTGGAAAAAGAAAAAAGGGGGGGCGGCTGGGCCAAAATGGGCCCAAAGCGGGGGGAAGGGGGGCGCGCGGGTGGGCTGGCCAGGAGGCCCACACGGGGGGGAGAGGGGGCGGCCGGCTGGGCCGATCGGCCAGCTGGGCCGGCGCGAGGGGGAGGGGGCGGCTGGGCCAAAATGGGGAAGGAGGGGGGGAGAAAAAGAAAAGGATTTTCTTTTTCTAAAATCTAATTTTCTTTGGATGAATGCTTTCACATTTTTAAACAATCAAAAGTATGCATGGTTCGGCATGATGCTTCACCCAAAATAAAGTATTTTAAGGTTTTGCTTTACACGGGGTCTAAAGCCAAAACCCGCTATAACTTTGGAAAAGATCAAGGTTTAGCGAGAAGAAAAGGGAAAAAGGAAAGGGTAACGCCTGAATTTGGTGAGAGAAAAGAAGAAAAAATTCTACCCCCAAATTCAGGGCGTTACAAACCTATCCTCCTTAAAAGAATCTCGCCCTCGAGATTCAGGGTTGGCTAGCAAAGAGCTCAGGGTATTTAGCCATCAGATCATCTTCACGCTCCCAGGTTGCTTCTTCCTCAGAGTGATGATTCCATTTAACCTTGCACATTGTGATGGTCTTCCTTCGGGTGACTCTGTCTGCAACCTCAAGGATTTGCGCTGGCTTCTCAACGTAGGTCAAGTCCTCCTGGACTTCAAGACCTTCCACTAGCAACTGCTCTTCTGGCACACGCAAGCACTTCTTCAACTGAGACACTTGAAAAACATCATGCACTGCGGACAAGTTCTCTGGCAGACTGAGCTGATAGGCCACTTCTCCACGTCTTGCAAGAATCTGATACGGACCAATGTAGCGGGGTGCTAACTTGCCTTTGACTCCGAATCTTCTGACTCCTCTGATCGGTGACACTTTCAGATAGACAAAGTCTCCGACTTCAAAACTCAGCTCTCTTCTTCTTGTGTCTGCATAGCTTCGCTGTCTCGATTGCGCTATCTTCAGATTCTCTCGAACCATCTTGATGTTCTCTTCGGCTTCAAGTAGAATGTCTGGCCCAAACACTTGCTTTTCTCCAGGCTGATCCCAGTGCAACGGAGTCCTACAACTCCTTCCATAAAGCGCCTGAAATGGTGACAACTTCAAACTGGCCTGGTAACTGTTGTTATAGGAAAATTCTGCATAAGGCAATCTCTTATCCCATCCGGACTGATCTTGCAACGCACAGGCTCTCAACATATCTTCAAGAATTTGATTAGTTCTTTCAGTCTGACCATCTGTCTGCGGATGATAAGCTGAACTGAAATTCAGATGTGTGCCCAAAGCTTCATGCAACTGCTGCCAGAAATGAGAGGTGAACTGCGTTCCTCTGTCTGACACTATTTTCTTTGGCACACCATGAAGACAAACGATCCGAGACATATACAGTTCTGCCAATACTGCACTGCTGTAGTTGGTCTTGACAGGTATGAAGTGGGCTGACTTGGTCAAGCGGTCCACTACTACCCAAATGGAATCGTAGCCGGCTCGAGTGCGAGGCAATCCGACTATAAAATCCATACCGACTTCATCCCATTTCCACTGAGGGATCTGCAACGGTTGCAACAATCCAGCTGGTCTCTGGTGCTCTGCCTTAATCCGTCGACAACTATCACACATAGCCACATACTCTGCGATTTCCCTCTTCATTCCGTACCACCAGAATTTCTTCTTCAGATCCTGATACATCTTCTCACTGCCAGGGTGAATCGAATAAGCTGTCTCATGAGCTTCCTTAAGGATCAACTCCCGAATAGACTGGACATTGGAAACACATAAGCGGTCTTTGAACCATATCACTCCTTCTGCATCTTCTCGAAAATCCTTGCCTCTGCCATCTAGAATCAGTCGCCAGATCTCACTGATTTTCTCATCATTCTCCTGCGCTTCTTTGATTTCTCGCTCCAAAGTAGGTTCCAACTCAACTGTGACTCCTCGCGAATTGTTCAGAAATCCGAGACTCAACCTGTCGAACTCCTTGGCCAACTCATAAGGCATCGGACGAGCGACCATCAGATTGACTTGACTCTTTCTGCTCAAAGCATCTGCCACTACGTTTGCTTTGCCTGGATGGTAGTGAATCTCCAACTCATAGTCTTTGATCAACTCTAACCATCTTCGTTGCCTCATGTTCAACTCTGACTGAGTGAATATGTACTTCAGACTCTTGTGGTCTGTGTAAACATCGCATTTCTGTCCATACAGATAGTGCCTCCATGTCTTCAGCGCGTGAACCACTGCTGCCAACTCTAGGTCATGGATTGGGTAATTCTGCTCATGAACCTTCAGCTGTCGGGACGAGTAGGCCACAACTCTTCCCTCTTGCATCAACACACATCCCAAACCTGTGTAACAAGCATCACAATACACCGAGAAGGGCTTGTGCACATCAGGCAAGACTAAGACAGGCGCTGTAGTCAACTTCTCTTTCAGCGCTTCAAAGGCCTCTTGGCATTTCTGGGTCCACTTGTGAGAGCACCTAGAGGGGGGGGGTGAATAGGTGATCCTGTAAAAACTTAAACTTATAGCCACAAAACTTGATTAGACGTTAGCACAGTTTATGCCAAGTGGCTAGAGAGGAGTCAAAACACAATAACCACAAGAATCCAATCACAGAGATGACACAGTGGTTATCCCGTGGTTCGGCCAAGTACAAAACTTGCCTACTCCACGTTGTGGCGTCCCAACGGACGAGAGTTGCACTCAACTCCTCTCAAGTGATCCAATGATCAACTTGAATACCACGGTGTTCTTGCTTTTCTTTTCTCAATCCCGTTTGCGAGGAATCTCCACAACTTGGAGCCTCTCGCCCTTACAAAAGATGTTCACAGAGAATCACAGAGCAAGGGAGGGATTAGCAACTCACACACGACACAAAGATCACAGCGAATACGCACACACAAGACCCAGACTTGAGCTCAAAAGACTAGCACACTAGAACGGAGCTCAAATCACTAGAATGTCGAACAAGTGCGCGAGATTGATGTGTGAGTGATCAAGAGTGCTCAAGGAATGCTTGGTGTTCTCCTCCATGCGCCTAGGGGCCCCTTTTATAGCCCCAAGGCAGCTAGGAGCCGTTGAGAACAATTCTGGAAGGCCATCCTTGCCTTCTGTCGTCGGGCGCACCGGACAGTCCGGTGCACACCGGACACTGTCCGGTGCCCGATTTCTTTCCTTAACAGGCGCAGCCGACCGTTGCCGACCACTGCAGATCTGGCGCACCGGACAGTCCGGTGCACACCGGACAGTCCGGTGCTTCCTTCCGACCGTTGGCTCGGCCACGTGTCGCACGGCGATCGTGCGGCCGACCGTTGGCCCGGCCGACCGTTGGCTCACCGGACAGTCCGGTGCACACCGGACAGTCCGGTGAATTTTAGCCGAAGTCGCCGGAGAAAAACCCGAGAGCGGCTGGTTTGCTCCGCGCTGGTCTGGCGCACCGGACACTGTCCGGTGTACACCGGACAGTCCGGTGCCCCAGCCCGAAGCAGCCTTTGGCTGCACACAGCCACTCTCCACTTCTTTTCTTCTTCCTGTTTCTAACACTTAGACAAGAATATTAGTACACAAACCAATGTACTAAGGCTTAGAAACATACCTTAACTTGTGATTTGCACTTTGTTCATCCTCGGGTATATTTTCACATTTAAGCACTTGTGTTTGCACTCAATCACCAAAATACTTAGAAATGGCCCAAAGGCACATTTCCCTTTCAATCTCCCCCTTTTTGGTGATTTATGCCAACACAACATAAAGCAAGTGGAACAAGTGCAAAATTACTTCAAATAAAAACTAACTTTGAGTTTTATTCAATTTTGGCATATATGGATCATCCTTTGCCACCACTTGGTTTGTTTTTGCAAATCAAACTCAAATCTCTATCTCTAAGTCAAACACACATGTTGAAGCATAAAGAGAGTCATTCCAAAAGAGATTGATCAAAGATTTCAAAAACTCCCCCTATTTCCCATAATCAATACTTCTCCCCACAAGAAGCCAACTTTTGACAAGAGAGACAATAAAGGAGTTTAACAACACAAAAACTCTATTCTACTATTTTCAAAATCTCTCAAGTGGTAGCTGATCCATTTAATCGCTTTGGCCTTTATTTTCTCCCCCTTTGGCATCAAACACCAAAACGGGATCAATCTTGGCCTTGGAACCCCATTGCCTCACCAAAATTTTCAATTAAGAGCAAATGGCAATAAGAGTTCATGAGATGAACTTGGAAGTAATTACCCTCTCATCGGAGTGCAGTGGAAGTCTTTCATGGTCCAAGTCCACCTTTTCCCTTTCAATTCTCCTTCGAGACTAGATCAAGCAAACTCAAGCATATGGTTAGTCTCAAAGGGTCAAGTTGTAACACATCTCCCCCTAAACATGTGCATCACTTTGCAATGGACTTGTGAGATCCAGGGAGTGTTTGTACAACTTGAGCACCACAATAAGCAACAAAATGCAGAATGAACATGATCAAGGGCATAAACACATGTATGCTACAATTCAATCCAAGTTCCGCGAATCTAAGACATTTAGCTCACTACGCAGCCTGCAAAAGGTCTTCTCATCTAGAGGCTTGGTAAAGATATCGGCTAGCTGGTTCTCGGTGCTAACATGAAACACTTCGATATCTCCCTTTTGCTGGTGGCCTCTCAAAAAGTGATGCCGGATGTCTATGTGCTTTGTGCGGCTGTGTTCAACAGGATTTTCCGCCATGCGGATAGCACTCTCATTATCACATAGGAGTGGGACTTTGCTCAGATTGTAGCCAAAGTCCCTGAGGGTTTGCCTCATCCAAAGTAGTTGCGCGCAACACTGTCCTGCGGCAACATACTCGGCCTCAGCGGTGGATAGGGCAACGGAGGTTTGTTTCTTAGAGTTCCATGACACCAGGGACCTTCCTAAGAATTGGCACGTCCCCGATGTGCTCTTCCTATCGACCTTACATCCAGCATAGTCGGAATCTGAGTATCCAACTAAGTCAAAGGTAGACCCCTTTGGATACCAGAGCCCGAAGCAAGGCGTAGCAACCAAATATCTAAGAATTCGCTTCACCGCCACTAAGTGACACTCCTTAGGATCGGATTGAAATCTAGCACACATGCATACGCTAAGCATAATGTCCGGTCTACTAGCACATAAATAAAGCAAAGAACCTATCATTGACCGGTATGCTTTTTGATCAACGGACTTACCTCCTTTGTTGAGGTCGGTGTGTCCGTCGGTTCCCATCGGCGTCTTTGCGGGCTTGGCGTCCTTCATCCCAAACCGCTTTAGCAGATCTTGCGTGTACTTCGTTTGGGAGATGAAGGTGCCGTCCTTGAGTTGCTTCACTTGGAACCCAAGGAAGTAGTTCAACTCGCCCATCATTGACATCTCGAATTTCTGCGTCATCACCCTGCTAAACTCCTCACAAGACTTTTGGTTAGTAGAACCAAATATTATGTCATCAACATAAATTTGGCACACAAACAAATCACCATTACAAGTCTTAGTAAAAAGAGTTGGATCGGCTTTCCCAACCTTGAAAGCATTAGCAATTAAGAAATCTCTAAGGCATTCATACCATGCTCTTGGGGCTTGCTTAAGTCCATAGAGCGCCTTAGAGAGCTTACACACGTGGTCGGGGTACCGTTCATCCTCGAAGCCAGAGGGTTGCTCCACGTACACCTCCTCCTTGATTGGCCCGTTGAGGAAAGCGCTCTTCACATCCATTTGATACAACCTGAAAGAATGGTGAGCGGCATATGCTAGCAAGATACGAATGGACTCTAGCCTAGCCACAGGAGCGAAAGTCTCCTCAAAGTCCAAACCTGCGACTTGGGCATAACCTTTTGCCACAAGTCGAGCCTTGTTCCTCGTCACCACCCCGTGCTCGTCCTGTTTGTTGCGGAACACCCACTTGGTTCCCACAACATTTTGCTTGGGACGAGGCACCAGTGTCCAAACTTCATTGCGCTTGAAGTTGTCTAGCTCCTCTTGCATGGCCAACACCCAGTCCGGATCTAGCAAGGCCTCTTCTACCCTGAAAGGCTCAATAGAAGAGACAAAAGAGTAATGTTCACAAAAATTAACTAATCGAGACCGAGTAGTTACTCCCTTGCTAATGTCACCCAGAATTTGGTCGACGGGATGATCCCTTTGGATCGTCGCTCGAACTTGGGTTGGAGGTGCCGGTTGCGCTTCTTCCTCCATCACATGATCATCTTGTGCTCCCCCTTGATCATCTGCCTCCTGTTGATGAACCTGTTCATCGTCTTGAGTTGGGGGTAGCACCATAGTTGAGGAAGATGGTTGATCTCGTTCACCTTGTTCCTGTGGCCGCACTTCTCCAATCGCCATGGTTCGTATAGCAGCCGTCGGAACATCTTCTTCATCTACATCATCACAATCACCAACTTGCTCTCTTGGAGAGCCATTAGTCTCATCAAATACAACGTCGCTAGAGACTTCAACCAAACCCGATGATTTGTTGAAGACTCTATACGCCTTTGTATTTGAGTCATAACCTAATAAAAACCCTTCTACAGCTTTGGGAGCAAACTTAGAATTTCTACCCTTTTTCACTAGAATGTAGCACTTGCTCCCAAATACACGAAAGTAAGATACATTGGGTTTGTTACCGGTTAGAAGCTCATACGAAGTCTTCTTGAGGAGGCGATGAAGGTAGACCCTGTTGATGGCGTGGCAAGCAGTGTTAACGGCTTCCGTCCAAAAGCACTCGGGGGTCTTGAACTCTCCTAGCATCGTCCTCGCCATATCGATGAGCGTCCTGTTCTTCCTCTCTACCACACCATTTTGCTGTGGTGTGTAGGGAGCGGAGAACTCGTGCTTGATCCCTTCCTCTTCAAGGAACTCCTCCACTTGAAGGTTCTTGAACTCGGATCCGTTGTCGCTCCTTATCTTCTTCACTTTGAGCTCAAACTCATTTTGAGCTCTCCTGAGGAAGCGCTTGAGGGTCCCTTGGGTTTCAGACTTATCCTGCACAAAGAACACCCAAGTGAAGCGGGAAAAGTCATCAACAATAACTAAACCATACTTACTTCCTCCTATGCTCAGATAGGCGACGGGTCCAAAAAGGTCCATATGCAGCATCTCCAAGGGTCTTGATGTCGTCATCACATTTTTGGTGTGATGAGTGCCTCCCACCTGTTTCCCTGCTTGACAAGCTGCACAAGGTCTATCTTTTTCGAATTAAACATTAGTTAGACCTATCACGTGTTCTCCCTTTAGAAGCTTGTGAAGGTTCTTCATCCCCACATGTGCTAAGCGGCGATGCCACAGCCAGCCCATGCTAGTCTTAGCTATTAAGCATGCACCTAGACCGGCCTCTTCTTTTGCAAAATCAACTAAATAAAGTTTGTCGTCTAATGCACCCTTAAAAGCTAGTGAACCATCACTTCTTCTAAAGACAGACACATCTACATTTGTAAATAGACAGTTATATCCCATATTGCATAATTGACTCACAGATAGCAGATTATATCCAAGAGACTCAACTAAAAACACATTAGATATGGAGTGCTCATTGGAAATTGCAATTTTACCTAAACCTTTTACCTTGCCTTGATTCCCATCACCGAATATAATTGAATCTTGGGAATCCTTATTCTTGACGTAGGAGGTGAACATCATCTTCTCCCCCGTCACATGGTTTGTGCATCCGCTATCAATAATCCAGCTTGAACCCCCGGATGCATAAACCTGCAAGGCAAATTTAGGCTTGGGACTTAGGTACCCAACTCTTGTTGGGTCCTACAAGGTTAGTCACAATTTCCTTAGGGACCCAAATGCAAGTTTTATCACCTTTGCATTTTGCCCCTAACTTCCTAGCAATTACTTTTCTATCCTTTCTACAAATTGCAAATGAAGCATTCAAAGCACAATAAATTGTAGAGGGTTCATTCACTACTTTTCTATGAACATTTGCAACATTTCTTTTAGGAACAACATTTCTCCTAGTAACATTTCTATCATACACATAAGAAGAACTAGGAGCAAACATGGCATGAGAATCATAAACATATGAATCAAAAGTATCATAACTTCTATTTCTATTTTGTCTTTTATCATGATACAAAAAGGCATGGTTCCTTTTAGCACTAGTAGCCATAGGGGCCTTCCCTTTCTCCTTGGCGGGAATGGGAGCCTTATGGCTTGTTAAGTTCTTGGCTTCCCTCTTGAAGCCAAGTCCATCCTTAATTGAGGGGTGTCTACCAACCGTGTAGGCATCCCTAGCAAATTTTAGTTTTTCAAAATCACTTTTGCTAGTCTTAAGTTGAGCATTAAGACTAGCCACTTCATCACTCAATTTTGAAATGGAAACTACGTGTTCACTACAAGCATTAATATCAACGTCTTTACATCTATTGCAAATAACAACATTTTCTACACAAGTTGTTGATTTACTAGCTATTTCTATCTTAGCATTCAACTCATCGTTAATGCTCTTTAATTTTGAAATTGTCTCATGGCATGAAGATAATTCACAAGTAAGCATTTCATTTCTTTTAACTTCTAGAGCATGAGATTTTTGAGCTTCTAAAAATTTATCATGCTCTTCATACAATAAATCCTCTTGTTTCTCTAAGAGTTTATCCTTCTCATTCAATGCATCAATTAATTCATTAATTTTGCCAATCGTAATTCTATCTAGACCTTTAAATAAACTAGAATAGTCTATTTCATCATCGTCACTAGAATCATCACCACTAGAAGAAGCATAAGTAGAGTTTCGAGTACTTACTTTCTTCTCCTTAGCCATGAGACACGTGTGACGCTCGTTGGGGAAGAGGGCCGATTTGTTGAAGGCGGTGGCGGCGAGTCCCTCATTGTCGGAGTCGGAGGAGGAGCAATCTGAATCCCACTCCTTGCCTATATGCGCCTCGCCCTTGGCTTTCTTGTAGTGCTTCTTCTTCTCCCTTTTGTTCCCCTTTTCCTGGTCACTTTCATTATCAGGACAGTTAGCAATAAAATGACCAAGCTTACCGCATTTGAAGCATGATCGCTTCCCCTTGGTCTTAGTCTTGCTCGGCTGTCCATTGCGACCCTTTAGCACCGTCTTGAATCTCTTGATAATGAGGGCCATTTCTTCATCATTAAGACCGGCCGCCTCAATTTGCGCCACCTTGCTAGGTAGCGACTCCTTGCTCCTTGTTGCCTTTAGAGCAATGGGTTGAGACTCGTGGAGTGGACCGTTCAACGCGTCGTCGACGTATCTTGCCTCCTTGATCATCATCCGCCCGCTCACGAATTTTCCAAGTACTTCTTCGGGCGTCATCATCGTGTACCTGGGATTCTCACGAATATTGTTCACGAGATGAGGATCAAGAACGGTAAATGACCTGAGCATTAGGCGGACGACGTCGTGATCCGTCCAACGCGTGCTTCCGTAGCTCCTTATCTTGTTGATAAGGGTCTTGAGCCGGTTGTATGTCTGAGTTGGCTCCTCGCCCCTTATCATCGCGAACCGTCCAAGCTCGCCTTCCACCAACTCCGTTTTGGTGAGCAAGGTAACGTCATTCCCTTCATGAGAGATCTTGAGGGTGTCCCAGATCTGCTTGGCGTTATCCAAGCCGCTCACTTTGTTATATTCATCCCTGCACAGTGAAGCTAGAAGAACAGTGGTAGCTTGTGCATTCTTATGGATTTGCTCATTAATGAATGAAGGGCTATCCGAGCTATCAAATTTTATTCCACTTTCCACAATCTCCCAAATGCTTGGATGGAGAGAAAATAGGTGAGTACGCATTTTGTGACTCCAAAATCCGTAGTCCTCTCCATCAAAGTGAGGAGGCTTGCCAAGTGGAATGGGGAGCAAATGAGCATTTGAGCTATATGGAATGCGCGAATAATCAAAAGAAAAGTTTGAGTTAACTGTCTTTTGTTTGTCGTGGTCGTCGTCCTTTTGGGAAGAAGAGGACTCATCGCTGTCGTAGTAGACGATCTCCTTGATGCGTCTTGTCTTCTTCTTCTTCCCATCTTTTCGCTTGTGGCCCGAGCTCGAGTCATTGGACTTGTCATCCCTTGGCTCGTTGACGAAGGACTCCTTCTCCTTGTCGTTGATCACAATTCCCTTCCCCTTAGGATCCATCTCTTCGGGCGGTTAGTCCCTTTCTTGAAGAGAACGGCTCTGATACCAATTGAGAGCACCTAGAGGGGGGGGGGTGAATAGGTGATCCTGTAAAAACTTAAACTTATAGCCACAAAACTTGATTAGATGTTAGCACAGTTTATGCCAAGTGGCTAGAGAGGAGTCAAAACACAATAACCACAAGAATCCAATCACAGAGATGACACAGTGGTTGTCCCGTGGTTCGGCCAAGTACAAAACTTGCCTACTCCACTGTCGGCGTTTCGAGACAGGGGGGTCCCTAAGCCGACGAGTGAGTGTGCTGCGTGCCCCAGCCCAGATGGGTCGAGCGCGTGGGCGAGCGCGGAGGGGGGAGAGGCGAGGCGGCCGGAGCCGAGCGTGAGAGAGGTGGAAGTCCCGCGGCCTTCGTGTTCGTCCCGCGCCCAGGTCAGGTGCGCTTGCAGTAGGGGGGTTACAAGCGTCCACGCGGGTGAGGGAAGCGAGCGGCCCCAAGAGAGCGCCTGTCCCGTCCTCGGTCCCGCGCGGCCAACCTCCTCTGAGAAGGCCCTGGTCCTTCCTTTTATAGTTGTAAGGAGAGGATCCAGGTGTACAATGGGGATGTAGCAGAGTGCTACGTGTCTAGCGGAGGGAGAGCTAGTGCCCTAGGTACATGCCGATGTGGCAGCCGGAGAGATCTGGGCATCCTGCTGGCGTGATGTCGTGGCTATCGGAGGTGCGACGGAGCCTGATGGAGGGACAGCTGTTGGAGCGGTCGAGTCCCTGCTGACGTTGTCCTGCTGCCGTAAGAGAGCTGGGGGCCGCCGTCGTCATAGAGCTCGTGGAGCGCCATCATTGCCCCTCTGGCGGAGCTGGCCGGACGAGACGCCGGTCTTGTTCTCCGTGACCCGAGTCGATTCGGGGTAGGATGATGATGACGTTTCCTGTTGACGTGGCGGTCTGTGCTCTAGGCAGGGCGACGTGGGGTTTCCTCCGAAGCCGAGGTTGAGTCTTGCCTTCAGTTGCCGTGGCCGAGCCCGAGCCAGGGGGTCGGGCGAGGCGGAAGTCGTCCGGCCGAGGCCAGGGCGGAGTCCGAGCCCTGGGGTCGGGCGAGGCGGAGTTTCGTCGTCTTCCGGGTCTTTGCCTGAGTCCGAGCCCTGGGGTCGGGCGGAGCGGAGTTCGCCGTCTTCCGGGTCTTAGCCCGAGTCCGAGCCCTGGGGTCGGGCGGAGCGGAGTTCGCCGTCTTCCGGGTCCTAGCCCGAGTCCGAGCCCTGGGGTCGGGCGGAGCGGAGTTCGCCGTCTTCCGGGTCTTAGCCCGAGTCCGAGCCCTGGGGTCGGGCGGAGCGGAGTTCGCCGTCTTCCGGGTCTTAGCCCGAGTCCGAGCCCTGGGGTCGGGCGGAGCGGAGTTCGCCGTCTTCCGGGTCTTAGCCCGAGTCCGAGCCCTGGGGTCGGGCGGAGCGGAGTTCGCCGTCTTCCGGGTCTTAGCCCGAGTCCGAGCCCTGGGGTCGGGCGGAGCGGAGTTCGCCGTCTTCCGGGTCCTAGCCCGAGTCCGAGCCCTGGGGTCGGGCGGAGCGGAGTTCGCCGTGGCGCCTTTGGCAAGGCCTAATTGCCTGTCAGACTCACTCTGTCGAGTGGCACTGCAGTCGGAGTGGCGCAGGCGGCGCTGTCCTTCTGTCAGACTGGCCAGTGGAGCGGTGGAGTGACGGCGGTCACCTCGGCTCTGCCGGGGGCGCGTGTCAGGATAGAGGTGTCAGGCCACCTTTGCGTTAAATGCCCCTGCAATTTGGTCAGTCGGTGTGGTGATTTAGTCAAGGTTGCTTCTGAGCGAAGCCAAGGCCTTGGGCAAGCCGGTGATGTGTCCGCCATAAAAAGGGGGCCTCGGGCGAGACGGAAGTCTCTCGAGGTCGGCTGCCTTCGGCCGAGGCTAGGCTCGGGTGAAGCGTGATCGAGTCACTCGTGTGGACTGATCCCTGACTTAATCGTGCCCATCAGGCCTTTGCAGCTTTATGCTGATGGGGGTTACCAGCTGAGAATTAGGCGTCTTGAGGGTACCCCTAATTATGGTCCCCGACAGTAGCCCCCGAGCCTCGAAGGGAGTGTTAGCACTCGCTTGGAGGCTTTCGTCGCACTTTTTTGCAAGGGGACCAGCCTTTCTCGGTTGCATTTCGTTCCGGTGGGTGCGCGCGAGCGCACCCGCCGGGTGTAGCCCCCGAGGCCTCGGAGGAGTGGTTACACTCCTTCGAGGTCTTAATACTTCGCTTAACGCTTCGGCTGGTCTGGTCATTCCCTCATGCGAACTGGCCGTAGCCCGGGTGCACGGTCGGGGTCCAAGCTCTCGGGCTGGTATGTTGACGCTGTCAACGATTTGGCCGGAGCCGGTTTTTGCGAGAGCAGCCCCCGAGCCTCTGCATAGGGCGAGAGGACGATCAGGGACAGACTCGGCTTTTTACATACGCCCCTACGTCGCCTTTCCGCAAGGAGGAGGGGGGAGTGCGCCATGTTACCCTCGATGGGCACCGAACATGGTGTCTCCGGTGAGCTGCAAGCGGGTAATCCGAGTGGACGTCTGTGCCCCGTTCGTTGGGGGTCGGCTAGGGGCCCAGAGGCACGCCCAAAAGTACCTGCGGGTGACTTGCCGGACCCGGTCCCCTGGCGACGGGGTCCGAGGGCTCGATGCCTCCCTCCGATGGGATTCCGTTACAAGATCGTTCCCGCTGGTCTCGGATATGTCCTAGGGTACCTCGGGAGCGCAGCCCGAGCCTCGGTTATGTATCGAACGTACCCCTGGTCATCCCTCGCTCGGTGTCTGAGGCGACTGTGAACCCTTCGGGGGCCAGCCTTCGAACCCCTGATCAGTAATGGGCGCGGAGCCCGAGTAGCCTGAGGCGGCCGTGGAGCCCTTCGGAGGGCCGGCCTTCGAACCCCTGACCAGTAGTGGGTGTCGGGCCCACGCGATCTGAGGCGGCTGTTGAACCCTCGGGGGGCCAGCCTTCGAACCCCTGATCAGTAATGGGGGGCGCGGAGCCCGGTTCCTTCGCGGAGAAGGATCCCTCTCGGGGTATCCCCCTTCCCCGGTCCCTGTTGCAAGAGATAGAGAAAGAGGAAAACGGAAAAGGATACGAAATCAGACGACGTGGCGTACCTTTTCTGACGCGGTTATTAAGGCGAAGGTGAAGCGTCGCGCGCTCCTCCCGCCAGAAGCGCCGCGTGTCCCGCCGCGGAGTTAATGCGACGGGGCGAGTGGTTGGCGGGGCGGCCGTTGCGCGTAGGTGATCCGTTTGAGGAACGGGTCACGGGTGCACCGTCTTCACGCCGTGAGAGGAGGCTCTCTTGCTGTCTCAGGATGGGACGTGAGCCTGGCTGACGACGTGACCGCTGCGCCCGCCCGCCTGCCACCGCTATTACTGCCGGCCCACTTTCGGTCGCTTTGACCGACGCGCCAGTCTGGCGCTATTGGGTCGCCTCGAGTCGTGGCATAGGCTTCGCAACCGAAGAGGCGCGACGGTGGCACAAGCGGCGGTGCGGTTGCTTGCATGCAGCAACCGGCGTGCCAGTTGCTCGACGCGTGGGCCTGGGCCCCAGGCTGGCGTGTCAGAAGTTGGAGAAGCGCGTCCATCTGGCGCGGTTGCATGCCGCCTGCATGGCTGCTCGCCCCTTCTGCCCGTTGGTCTGGGCGGAAATGGGGGGTCGCCTGTAACCGCTGGACGGTCGTGCGCACCATGCGCGGCGGTTTGGCTTCTTCTGCCCTGAGCCGGCTTGCATGACATGCGGGACCCAGCCCCCGAGTCGCAGGGGAGGGCCTTGGAGCGTGTTGGAGAAGACTCGGCCCGCGGCGCCTGGGGGCGCACGTAGGGGGAGTTGCCTTTAAAAGGAGGGAGGCTCCTTTCGTAAGGCGACCATGTCTTCTTCCTCCCTTAAGCGCCGGGTCTTCCTGTCTTCCAAGCCCCCGGATGGGGGATATCCGCCGCCTTTCCGCCTCCTCGTTGGAGGAACGCAACTCCATGGGAGTTGGTACCTCTCAGCCATCGTTCGGCTTCAAGGATTTTCATCACGCAGCCCGGTCGCACCCCTTCACCGGCGGTCACCCGAGATGGCGACCTCCAGCTTGATGGTGGGGGAAAGCGAGCCGGGCTGCGGCCTCTGCCCCTTCCTCAGCCTCAAGGATTTTCATCACCAAGGCTGGGGAGGGGAGAGTGCCGAGTTGGGGTCGGCCCCTGCGTGGGCGGTGGCCCGCTCCTTCACTCAGTGATCGGAGGGAAAGGCGGCCGTCGCCCGTGGCGCTGGCAGCTGCAGCGTGCCTGGCCTTCAGGCGTGAGTGGCTTCGGAGCCACTCGCGGCGCTGGCATCCGCCGCGGCAGCTTGAAGAAGTTCTCCCGCCGGCGAGATGGTCGGGGCAGACCGCGGGCTGACCTCCGACTCTATGGCCTTCTGCCCGTCCTTGCCTCACAAGTTTTGGCATGGGCGGGGGCTTCCTGGCAGCGGCATCGAGCCCGAGGCTGGCGCTGCCGCTGCTTGGTCCCTCGGAGCAGAAGGCGTTGTCGTCGCTGCTGCTGGAGCGGGCGACGGCGCACCACTCGTCGGCCTTCCGTTGCTCCGCAGGCCTTCCCCCTCGGAGTGGGGTTGTTTGTACCTGCGGAGGGGGAACCGGAGTTCCGTTTGTAATGGCACTTCGAATGCCAGTGAGTTCATTCATTGTGGCTGTCGAGGCCTGAACGTGTATGTAATTTTGGCACGGAGCCGTGTTTTTTCCTCATTTCCGAGCACTAAGTCTCGCCTGTTTTATTATCTGAACCGCTTTACCGAGCATGAGTTGCCCCGTGTCAAGGTGACGGGTGAGGTATCCGTATCCCGGAGGCGTAGGAATCCCTCGGCCCGTTCGGCCTTGTTACGTGAGGCTCCTCTAGCTTAGTTGAAGGGACCCCTCGGCCGCCCTTTGGTGGATCGAGGCCGGGGGTAGCGATATCAGTATGAACAGAGGCGGAGTTGGCTCGAGAATGGGGAACCTGGCTGGCCGGAGCCTAGCCGTGTCGCCCGTCAGCGGTGCCGACGCCCAAGTCGGTCAGTCGAGGCCTCGGATTGGGCTAGCGCCCTTGGAAGCCGGTTGCCCGAGGCCCCAGGGGTAACCGGTTGAGCCGCCTGCTCGGGCCGGATTCCTGGAGGAGCCCCTGGACCTCGGCGCCGCCCGAGGCTGGGTCGGGCTTTGCTGTAGACATCGTCGATGCCGAGGGTGCTACGGCTCCCTTCGGCGTGAAGACCCGAGCCTGCAGGATCAGATCATCTTGTAGCGTGCGCTTTCTGCGGCCGCCGAGGCCAGAAGAACACGCCCTCGCCGCGCTTGCGAAGCTGCGTCCTTTTTTCCTCTTGTTTCGAGCATCTGGACTCTGTCGGTAATAGGGATGTTTGTGTGAGCGAGAGTTGCTTTTCGCGGAAGGGACGAGTGAGGTAGCCGTATCCCAGAGGCGTGGGAATCCCTCGGCTCGGTCGGCCTTGCCGCTTACGCGTACTTTCACCCGTCCATGAGGCCCTGTCCCCGATTTAGTCGAGAAAGCTTGAAGGACTGCTTCGGCAGGAGAGCTTCCGAACGTGATGACTCGTTCGGTCCACGGAGTCGCTTTATCCGAGCGCAAGTTACTTATCGCAGAAGGGGACGAGTGAGGTATCCGTATCCCGGAGGCGTAGGAGTCCCTCGGCTCGGTCAGCCTTGGCTGCTTACGTGTACCTCGTCGTTTCCAGGATCCGCTTTCCAAAGTAGCACGGAAGAAATCCTGCTAAAAAGAGGTCCTTTTTCGAGGAAAAAATTCGACGCAGAGGGGGTCTCCCCCCTTTTAGCCCCCGAGGGAGGGTCGGGCCTTGCCGAGGCTAGGCCGACCCTTCCTTGACAACTAAACTTTGCGTAGGTGCGAGGTATATGAACAACTTGAAAACATCTTAAGGGTAGAAGCGACGTAGCTGTTTGATGTTCCAAGCGTTGCCGTAGATCTCGCCTTGATTGTTGGCCAGCTTGTATGTTCCGGGCTTCAGAACTTTGGCGACGACGAACGGCCCTTCCCAGGGGGGCGTGAGCTTGTGCCTCCCTCGGGCGTCTTGCCGCAGCCGAAGCACCAGGTCGCCCACCTGGAGTTCTCGGGACCGGACCCCTCGGGCGTGGTAACGTCGCAGGGACTGTTGGTACCGCGCCGAGTGTAGTAAGGCCCTGTCCCGAGCTTCCTCCAACTGGTCCAGCGATTCCTCTCGGCTGGCTTGGTTGCTTTGCTCGGTGTAGGCCCTCGCCCTTGGGGAGCCGTATTCCAGGTCAGTGGGCAGGATAACTTCAGCCCCATAGACCAGGAAAAACGGCGTGAAGCCCGTGGCACGACTCGGCGTCGTCCTTAGGCTCCAGATCACCGAGGGGAGTTCCTTCATCCATCGCCTGCCGAACTGGTTGAGGTCGTTGTAGATCCGAGGCTTGAGCCCTTGTAGAATCATGCCGTTGGCACACTCTACTTGCCCATTCGACATGGGATGAGCCACGGCGGCCCAGTCCACCCGGATATGATGATCCTCGCAAAAATCCAAGAATTTTTTGCCGGTGAACTGGGTGCCGTTGTCGGTGATGATGGAGTTCGGGACCCCGAAGCGATGGATGATGTTGGTGAAGAATGCCACCGCCTGCTCGGACCTGATGCTGTTCAGAGGTCGGACCTCGATCCACTTGGAGAATTTGTCGATGGCGACCAGCAGGTGCGTGTAGCCCCCGGGCGC
The DNA here is from genome assembly GCF_902167145.1 of Zea mays. Taxonomy (NCBI): domain Eukaryota; kingdom Viridiplantae; phylum Streptophyta; class Magnoliopsida; order Poales; family Poaceae; genus Zea; species Zea mays. The sequence goes on along the minus strand of NC_050104.1, from coordinate 156,070,325 downwards.
CTTTTGCAAGGGACCGACGAGGTCCAGACCCCATACAGCGAAGGGCCAGGTGATGGGTATTGTCTGCAGAGCCTGAGCGGGCAGGTGTGTCCGCTTCGCATAGAATTGGCACCCTTCGCAGGTGCGGACAATTCTAGTGGCGTCAGCCACCGCTGTTGGCCAGTAGAAGCCTTGCCGGAAAGCATTTCCAACAAGGGCTCGGGGTGCTGCGTGGTGGCCGCAAGCCCCCGAGTGTACTTCTTGCAGCAGTTCCCGACCTTCGGCGATGGAGATGCATCGCTGGAGGATGCCCGAGGGGCTGCGATGGTAGAGCTCCTCTTCGTCGCCCAGCAAGACGAATGACTTGGCGCGTCGCGCTACCCACCGAGCCTCGACTTGGTCGAGGGGTAGCTCTCCTCGACGGAGATATTGCAGGTACGGGGCCTGCCAATCCTGGTCTGGCGTGGCCCCGCTCTGCCCTTCCTCGACGTTCAATGCCCCGCCCTCGGGGGCCGAGAGTACCTCGGGCTGGGCCGAGGGTGCCTCGGGCTGAACCGAGGGTACCTCGGGCTGAGCCGAGGGTACCTCGGGCTCGGGCGCGTCGTCGAGCTTGACGGAGGGTTGATGCAGATCCCGGGAGAAGACGTCCGGGGGGACTGTCGTTCGCCCCGAGGCTATCTTCGCCAGCTCGTCTGCGGTTTCGTTGTAGCGCCGAGCGATGTGGTTGAGCTCGAGCCCGAAGAACTTGTCTTCCAGGCGCCGAACCTCGTCGCAGTAGGCCTCCATCTTCGGGTCGCGGCAGTGGGAGTTCTTCATGACTTGGTCGATGACGAGCTGCGAATCACCGCGTGCGTCGAGGCGTCTGACCCCTAGCTCGATGGCGATCCGCAATCCGTTGACCAGAGCTTCGTACTCGGCCACATTGTTGGACGCCGGGAAGTGGAGGCGCAGCATGTAGCGCAAGTGCTTTCCGAGGGGCGAGATGAAGAGCAGGCCCGCACCGGCCCCCGTCTTCATCAGCGACCCGTCGAAAAACATGGTCCAGAGCTCCGGTTGGATCGGAGTCGTTGGTAGTTGGGTATCGACCCATTCAGCCACGAAATCCGCCAACACTTGGGACTTGATGGCCTTCCGAGGGGCGAACGAGATCGTTTCGCCCATGATCTCCACTGCCCACTTTGCGATCCTGCCCGAGGCCTCTCGGCACTGGATGATCTCCCCCAGGGGGAAGGATGACACCACAGTCACCGGATGGGACTCGAAGTAGTGTCGTAGCTTCCGCCTCGTCAGGATCACAGCATACAGCAGCTTTTGAACTTGTGGGTAGCGGATCTTAGTCTCGGACAGCACTTCGCTGATGAAGTAAACCGGCCTCTGAACGGGCAATGTATGCCCTTCCTCCTGCCTTTCGACCACAATCGCGGCGCTAACCACCTGAGTGGTCGCGGCGACGTAGACCAAGAGGGTTTCTCCGTCCGCCGGCGGCACCAAGACTGGCGCCTTTGTAAGGAGCGCCTTTAGGTTGCCGAGGGCTTCCTCGGCCTCAGGGGTCCAAACGAAACACTCGGCTTTCCTTAAAAGGCGGTACAGGGGCAGACCTCTTTCGCCGAGGCGTGAGATGAAGCGGCTCAGGGCCGCGAGGCATCCCATGACCCTCTGTACCCCTTTTAAGTCCTTGATGGGCCCCATGCTGGTGATGGCCGCGATCTTCTCCGGGTTGGCCTCGATGCCTCGCTCAGAGACGATGAACCCTAGGAGCATGCCTCGGGGCACCCCGAAGACACACTTCTCAGGATTAAGCTTGACTCCTTTCGCCTTGAGACACCGGAATGTCACTTCAAGGTCGGAGAGGAGGTTGGGAGCCTTCCGTGTCTTGACTACGATGTCATCGACGTAGGCCTCGACTGTGCGACCGATGTGTTCGCCGAACACATGGTTCATGCACCGCTGGTACGTCGCGCCTGCATTCCTTAGGCCGAACGGCATGGTGATGTAGCAGTACATGCCGAACGGCGTGATGAAAGAAGTCGCGAGCTGGTCGGACTCTTTCATCCGGATCTGGTGATACCCCGAGTAGGCATCGAGGAAGGACAGGGTTTCGCACCCAGCAGTGGAATCCACGATTTGGTCGATGCGAGGCAGAGGGTAGGGAACCTTCGGACATGCTTTGTTGAGACCAGTGTAGTCTACACACATCCGCCATTTCCCCCCTTTTTTCCTCACAAGCACAGGGTTGGCAAGCCATTCGGGATGGAATACCTCTTTGATGAACCCTGCCGCCATTAGCTTGTGGATCTCTTCGCCAATCGCTCTGCGCTTCTCCTCGTCGAATCGGCGCAGAGGCTGTCTGACGGGTCGGGCTCCGGCCCGAATATCCGGCGAGTGCTCGGCGACATCCCTCGGTATGCCGGGCATGTCCGAGGGACTCCACGCAAAGACGTCGGCGTTTGCGCGGAGAAAGTCGACGAGCACTGCTTCCTATTTGGGGTCGAGCCCAGAACCGATCCGGATCTGCTTGGTGGTGTCGCCGCTGGGGTCGAGGGGGACGGCCTTGACCGTCTCCGCTGGCTCGAAGTTGCCGGCATGGCGCTTCACGTCTGGGACCTCCTTGGAGAGGTTCTCCAGGTCGGCGATGAGGGCCTCGGACTCGGCGAGGGCCTCGGCGTACTCCACGCACTCCACGTCGCATTCGAACGCGTGTTTGTACGTGGGGCCGACGGTGATGACCCCGTTGGGGCCCGACATCTTGAGCTTCAGGTAGGTGTAGTTGGGGACGGCCATGAACTTCGCGTAGCATGGCCTCCCTAACACGGCGTGGTAGGTTCCTCAGAACCCGACCACTTCGAACGTCAGGGTCTCCCTTCGGAAGTTGGAGGGTGTCCCGAAGCAGACTGGGAGGTCGAGTCGCCCGAGGGGCTGGACGCGCTTCCCAGGGATGATCCCGTGGAAGGGCGCAGCGCCTGCTCGGACGGTGGACGGATCGACGCGCAGGAGCTTGAGGGTCTCGGCGTAGATGATGTTGAGGCAGCTGCCCCCGTCCATCAGGACCTTGGTGAGCCTGACATCGCCGACAACGGGGTCGACGACGAGCGGGTATTTCCCCGGGCTCGGCACATGGTCGGGGTGGTCGGCTCGGTCGAAAGTGATGGGCTTGTCGGACCAGTCTAGGTAGACTGGCGCCGCCACCTTCAACGAGCAGACCTCCCGGCGCTCTTGCTTGCGGTGCCGAGCCGAGGCATTCGCCGCATGCCCTCCGTAGATCATGAAGCAGTCGCGGACCTCGGGGAATTCTCCTGCTTGGTGATCTTCGTTCTTGTCGTCGTCGCGGGCCCTGCCACCCTCGGCGGGTGGCCCGGCCCTGTGGAAATGACGCCGAAGCATAACACACTCCTCGAGGGTGTGCTTGACGGGCCCCTGATGGTAGGGGCACGGCTCCTTGAGCATCTTGTCGAAGAGGTTTGCACCTCCGGGGGGCTTCCGAGGGTTCTTATACTCGGCGGCGGCGACAAGGTCCGTGTCGGCGGCGTCGCGTTTCGATTGCGACTTCTTCTTGCCTTTCTTCTTGGCGCCGCGCGGAGCAGACGCCTCGGGGGCTTCTTCCGATGGGCGGCCCTGGGGCTGCTTGTCCTTTCGGAAGATAGCCTCGACCGCCTCCTGGCCGGAGGCGAACTTGGTGGCGATGTCCATCAGCTCGCTCGCCCTGGTGGGGGTTTTGCGACCCAGCTTGCTCACCAGGTCGCGGCAAGTGGTGCCGGCGAGGAACGCGCCGATGACATCCGAGTCGGTGATGTTGGGCAGCTCGGTGCGCTGCTTCGAGAATCGCAGGATGTAGTCCCGGAGCGACTCCCCCGGCTGTTGCCGGCAGCTTCGAAGGTCCCAGGAATTCCCGGGGCGCACGTATGTGCCCTGGAAATTGCCAGCGAAGGCTTGGACCAAGTCGTCCCAGTTGGAAATCTGCCCCGGAGGCAGGTGCTCCAACCAGGCACGAGCAGTGTCGGAGAGGAACAGGGGGAGGTTGCGGATGATGAGGTTGTCGTTGTCCGTTCCACCCAGTTGGCAGGCAAGGCGGTAGTCCGCGAGCCACAGCTCCGGTCTCGTTTCCCCCGAGTACTTTACGATAGTAGTCGGGGGTCGGAACCGGGTCGGGAATGGCGCCCGTCGGATGGCCCGACTGAAAGCCTGCGGACCGGGTGGTTCGGGCGAAGGACTCCGATCCTCCCCGCTGTCGTAACGTCCCCCACGCCTGGGGTGATAGCCTCGGCGCACCCTTTCGTCGAGGTGAGCCCGACGGTCGCGTCGATGGTGCTCGTTGCCGAGGTGGCCCGGGGCCGCAGGCGCGGTGTTGCGCGTGCGCCCGGTGTAGACCGAGGCTTCCCGCATGAATCGGGAAGTCGCGGCATGAGGTTCCGAGGGATATCCTTGCCTTCGGGATGCAGTGCTCTCGGCCCGCCGGGCCGCGGCGCCTTCCAGGAGATTCTTGAGTTCTCCCTGGATCCGCCGACCCTCGGTGGTTGACGGCTCCGGCATCGCGCGGATGAGCATTGCTGCGGTTGCCAGGTTCTGACCGACCCCGCTGGATGCGGGCGGCGGCCTGATCCTGACGTCGTTGGAGACGCGGTGCTGGAGACCTTGGGGCAGATGACGTATTTCTCCGGCCAGGGGTTGGCCCACCCATGCCTGTCCGACGTCCCGACGGATCGGCTCAAGCGCTCCCGTTCCCTCGTTGAGCCTGGCCTGCGCCTCGCGGACTTGCTCGAGTTGTGGGTCGTAACCCCCCGCCGGAGCGGGGACCACAGCTAGCTCCCGTGGGATGTCGGCGCGAGGCACCGGCCTAGGGAGATCACCATCCTCCGGCATGCCAAGATGGTTGCCTTCGGTGGGATTCCCTAGCTCGACGTGGAAACATTCGCGGCTTGGGCCGCAGCTCTCGTCGCCAAGGCTGCGGCTTGCATCGGAACAGTCGGACAGACAGTAGTCACATGCGGCCATGAAGTCCCGCACGGCACTGGGGTTGCCAAGTCCGGAGAAATCCCAACTGATGCTGGGGTCGTCATCTTCCTCGGACCCAGAGGGCCCGTAGGTCGAGACGTCCGTCAGTCGGTCCCAAGGCGATCGTATACAGAACCTCAGTGGGGTTGCACTCGCCTCAATGAGGGCGCCCGCCAAAACGAGGTCGTTTGGCGGGTTGAGGCCGAGTCGAAATGACGCAAGATGGGAGTTAGTCGTTACCTTTTGGTCGACGAGGAGCGACGTAGTCACATCGGGGACTGGTTGCGCCGTCATCTCTGGTTCGAGGGCGACGTCCTGCAGGCTTTCCGCGAGCGCGCCGGCGTCGTCTTCTTGCTCGGGGTCGTCGTGCCGTGGGGGGACGGCGCTTGCCTCCGTCTTGAACGCGAGGTCGATGTCCGGCGTGCCTTCCGTCGGGGCGTCGGGGGCGTCGATTCGCTCGACGGCCGGCGAAGCGCGGCCTCCCGTCTGGCCTTGACGGCCCCGCCTCCTCCTCCGTTGGCGGGGGAGAGAACGGAGCGAGCCCGAATGTTGCTTTTCCACCACGCGGGGTAGACGTCGTCGATTCCGCCGCCGGCGGGCGGGTTGTCGGCCGCCATTGTCGTGGTCGCACGGCGGTGGAAGAAGTATCATGTCGTAGCTGCCGTCGAAGGACATGAACTCGAGAGCCCCGAAACGAAGCACCGTCCCGGGCCGGAGAGGTTGCTAGAGACTGCCCATCTGGAGCTTGACGGGGAGCTATTCGTCAGCACGCAGCAGGCCCCTACCTGGCGCGCCAACTGTCGGCGTTTCGAGACAGGGGGGTCCCTAAGCCGACGAGTGAGTGTGCTGCGTGCCCCAGCCCAGATGGGTCGAGCGCGTGGGCGAGCGCGGAGGGGGGAGAGGCGAGGCGGCCGGAGCCGAGCGTGAGAGAGGTGGAAGTCCCGCGGCCTTCGTGTTCGTCCCGCGCCCAGGTCAGGTGCGCTTGCAGTAGGGGGGTTACAAGCGTCCACGCGGGTGAGGGAAGCGAGCGGCCCCAAGAGAGCGCCTGTCCCGTCCTCGGTCCCGCGCGGCCAACCTCCTCTGAGAAGGCCCTGGTCCTTCCTTTTATAGTTGTAAGGAGAGGATCCAGGTGTACAATGGGGATGTAGCAGAGTGCTACGTGTCTAGCGGAGGGAGAGCTAGTGCCCTAGGTACATGCCGATGTGGCAGCCGGAGAGATCTGGGCATCCTGCTGGCGTGATGTCGTGGCTATCGGAGGTGCGACGGAGCCTGATGGAGGGACAGCTGTTGGAGCGGTCGAGTCCCTGCTGACGTTGTCCTGCTGCCGTAAGAGAGCTAGGGGCCGCCGTCGTCATAGAGCTCGTGGAGCGCCATCATTGCCCCTCTGGCGGAGCTGGCCGGACGAGACGCCGGTCTTGTTCTCCGTGACCCGAGTCGATTCGGGGTAGGATGATGATGACGTTTCCTGTTGACGTGGCGGTCTGTGCTCTAGGCAGGGCGACGTGGGGTTTCCTCCGAAGCCGAGGTTGAGTCTTGCCTTCAGTTGCCGTGGCCGAGCCCGAGCCAGGGGGTCGGGCGAGGCGGAAGTCGTCCGGCCGAGGCCAGGGCGGAGTCCGAGCCCTGGGGTCGGGCGAGGCGGAGTTTCGTCGTCTTCCGGGTCTTTGCCTGAGTCCGAGCCCTGGGGTCGGGCGGAGCGGAGTTCGCCGTCTTCCGGGTCTTAGCCCGAGTCCGAGCCCTGGGGTCGGGCGGAGCGGAGTTCGCCGTCTTCCGGGTCCTAGCCCGAGTCCGAGCCCTAGGGTCGGGCGGAGCGGAGTTCGCCGTCTTCCGGGTCTTAGCCCGAGTCCGAGCCCTGGGGTCGGGCGGAGCGGAGTTCGCCGTCTTCCGGGTCTTAGCCCGAGTCCGAGCCCTGGGGTCGGGCGGAGCGGAGTTCGCCGTCTTCCGGGTCTTAGCCCGAGTCCGAGCCCTGGGGTCGGGCGGAGCGGAGTTCGCCGTCTTCCGGGTCTTAGCCCGAGTCCGAGCCCTGGGGTCGGGCGGAGCGGAGTTCGCCATCTTCCGGGTCCTAGCCCGAGTCCGAGCCCTGGGGTCGGGCGGAGCGGAGTTCGCCGTGGCGCCTTTGGCAAGGCCTAATTGCCTGTCAGACTCACTCTGTCGAGTGGCACTGCAGTCGGAGTGGCGCAGGCGGCGCTGTCCTTCTGTCAGACTGGCCAGTGGAGCGGTGGAGTGACGGCGGTCACCTCGGCTCTACCGGGGGCGCGTGTCAGGATAGAGGTGTCAGGCCACCTTTGCGTTAAATGCCCCTGCAATTTGGTCAGTCGGTGTGGTGATTTAGTCAAGGTTGCTTCTGAGCGAAGCCAAGGCCTTGGGCAAGCCGGTGATGTGTCCGCCATAAAAAGGGGGCCTCGGGCGAGACGGAAGTCTCTCGAGGTCGGCTGCCTTCGGCCGAGGCTAGGCTCGGGTGAAGCGTGATCGAGTCACTCGTGTGGACTGATCCCTGACTTAATCGTGCCCATCAGGCCTTTGCAGCTTTATGCTGATGGGGGTTACCAGCTGAGAATTAGGCGTCTTGAGGGTACCCCTAATTATGGTCCCCGACATCCACGTTGTGGCGTCCCAACGGACGAGAGTTGCACTCAACTCCTCTCAAGTGATCCAATGATCAACTTGAATAGCACGATGTTCTTGCTTTTCTTTTCTCAATCCCGTTTGCGAGGAATCTCCACAACTTGGAGCCTCTCGCCCTTACAAAAGATGTTCACAGAGAATCACAGAGCAAGGGAGGGATTAGCAACTCACACACGACACAAAGATCACAGCGAATACGCACACATAAGACCCAGACTTGAGCTCAAAAGACTAGCACACTAGAACGGAGCTCAAATCACTAGAATGTCGAACAAGTGCGCGAGATTGATGTGTGAGTGATCAAGAGTGCTCAAGGAATGCTTGGTGTTCTCCTCCATGCGCCTAGGGGCCCCTTTTATAGCCCCAAGGCAGCTAGGAGCCGTTGAGAACAATTCTGGAAGGCCATCCTTGCCTTCTGTCGTCGGGCGCACCGGACAGTCCGGTGCACACCGGACACTGTCCGGTGCCCGATTTCTTTCCTTAACAGGCGCAGCCGACCGTTGCCGACCACTGCAGATCTGGCGCACCGGACAGTCCGGTGCACACCGGACAGTCCGGTGCTTCCTTCCGACCGTTGGCTCGGCCACGTGTCGCGCGGCGATCGTGTGGCCGACCGTTGGCCCGGCCGACCGTTGGCTCACCGGACAGTCCGGTGCACACCGGACAGTCCGGTGAATTTTAGCCGAAGTCGCCGGAGAAAAACCCGAGAGCGGCTGGTTTGCTCCGCGCTGGTCTGGCGCACCGGACACTGTCCGGTGCACACCGGACAGTCCGGTGCCCCAGCCCGAAGCAGCCTTTGGCTGCACACAGCCACTCTCCACTTCTTTTCTTCTTCCTGTTTCTAACACTTAGACAAGAATATTAGTACACAAACCAATGTACTAAGGCTTAGAAACATACCTTAACTTGTGATTTGCACTTTGTTCATCCTCGGGTATATTTTCACATTTAAGCACTTGTGTTTGCACTCAATCACCAAAATACTTAGAAATGGCCCAAAGGCACATTTCCCTTTCAACTTGAACTCAACTTTGTTGCCTAGCAACGCTGTCATAGGTTTCGCAATCTTCGAAAACCCTTCAATGAATCGCCGATAATATCCGGCCATTCCAATGAAGCTCTTGATTCCTCGAGCATCCGTTGGCGCTTTCCAGTTCAGAATGTCTGCCACTTTCTTCGGATCCACAGCCAATCCTTCTTTGTTGATTATGTGACCCAAGAACAGGACTTCGCTGATCCAGAACTCACATTTGCTCAACTTTGCATACAACTGGTGCTCTCGCAATCTCTGCAATACCATCCTCAAATGATCTGCGTGCTCCTCTTTGCTTTGAGAATAAACCAGAATGTCATCAATGAATACCACCACAAACTTATCGAGATAATCCATGAATACACTATTCATCAAGTTCATGAAGAATGCTGGCACATTGGTCAAACCAAAAGACATCACTGTGAACTCATACAAACCATACTTGGTAATGAATGCCGTCTTCGGGATGTCCGAAGGTCGGATCCTGAGCTGATGATAACCTGACCTCAGATCAATCTTGGAGAACACACTGGCTCCTCTCAACTGGTCGAACAGATCTTCTATTCTGGGCAAGGGATACTTGTTCTTGATCGTGACTTCATTCAAAGCTCGATAATCGATACACATCCTTTTGGTGCCATCTTTCTTTTCCACGAACAAGACAGGGGCGGCCCAAGGCGAGGTGCTTGGCCGAATGTAACCTTTCTCTGACAACTCATCGATTTGCTTCTTAAGTTCAACCAACTCTGGTCCAGATATTCTGTAAGCTCTCTTAAAGATAGGGGCGGTTCCAGGAAGAAGCTCTATGGCAAATTCAACTTTCCGCTCTGGTGGCATACCCGGTAAGTCCTTTGGAAACACATCCGGGAATTCGGACACAACCTTGATACTCTCAATTGGATCTGCTTCACTGCTATCGACAGCCATCTGATAACAACTTCCCTTCTTTGGCTCAGGCGGGACTAACTCGGTCACCACTTCCTCTCCTAGTGGGGGACACCAACTTGATTGTCCTTTTATCACAACTGATAACTGCCTGATACTTATCTAGTCAATTCATCCCTAGGATGACATCTATTCCCTGAGTACCCATTACTATAAGGTTGGCGGGAAACGCTATCCCCCTTATTTCCACACTTATATTCAAACAAATGCTATCGGTTCGAATTCTACCACCGGCTGAGTCAATTTGAATGGGGGTTGACATGGTAGTAATTGGAAGATTATGTGCTTCTACCCATGATGCAGTAATGAAAGAATGCGTTGCTCCAGTATCAAATAACACTTCTGCAATATGGGAGTCGACTGGGAACATACCTACTATCATGTCGGGGGTCTCCTGAACTGCTTCAGCCTCCAAGTGGTTCAGTCTCCCGTGATTGTAGCGCGGTTGAGAGCGGTTGCCTGCTCCAGGCTGAGACACATTCTGCTTTGCTGGTGCATTGGGGCCTGACTACTGCTGGGCTGCCTTCTTCGGGCATTGCATCACCCAGTGGCCTTGCTCTCCACAGTGGAAACATGCTCTGTTTCCAACCTGAGCTGGTGCTGCCTGACTGTTCTGCTGGCTTGCTGGGGCAGGAAGACGAGGTGCCTGCTGATTCTGCCTCTAAAACTGACCTCCTGACTGATTGTTCTGACGGTTCTGGTACTGATGCTGAGGATACTGCCTTTGGAACTGCTGACGCTGCTGAGGTGGACGCTGGTTCTGCCTGAACTGCTGAGATTGATTGCCTGAGAAACGAGGACGTCTGCTGCTTCCAGGCTGGGGTCCACTGATCTTGCGCTTACGATCCTCCATCTCCTTACGCTTCCTCTCTGTCATGATTGCTCTGTCAATCAGGTGCTGGAATGTCGGAAAGGTGTGATTCATCAGCTGATAGTGCAGAGGGTCAACCAAGCCTCTCAGGAAACGGTACTGTCGCTTGGCGTCGGTGTTGACATCTTCAGGAGCATAACGAGACAGCTGCAGAAATCTGTCCCGGTATTCACTGACAGACGATGACCCTTGCTTGAGAGCCAGGAACTCCTCTTTCTTCACTATCATCAGACCTGCAGGAACATGGTACTGACGGAAGCTTCCTCTGAACTCTTCCCAAGTGATGGCGTCAGGATTGGCATGGGTGGCGAGGTAAGACTCCCACCATGATTGGGCTGCTCCTCTCAACAAACGGGGACCATACAGAACTTTCTCCCTGTCATCGCACTGAGCGGTATGCAACTCCCGCTCCACAGTGCGCAGCCAGTCTTCAGCATCCATGGGGTCAGAAGAATGAGCGAACGTTGGTGGATGACCTCTCATGAATTCAGCACGCTTATCTCTGGGCATCCGAGGCATCTGAGGCTGAGGTGGTGCCTGCTGCTGTTGCTGCTGCTGCTGAATGGCGGCCAAGGTCTGACCGATGGCTTGAACTGCCTGAGTCTGCATCAGAAACATTTGCTCGATGGACATCGGGGGCGGGGGCGGCAGGTGCTGCTGCTGGGGCACCTCATCCTGCGAAGCGGCTCGCTCCTGCTGAGCACGCCTTCCTCCTCTGCGTCTGTTCTCTAACATCTGCAGAACGCAACCACACATCAGAACTGATCTGGCAACTCTTGCAGCATAAGAAAAGAGTATAGAATTCTTCAACAGCATTGAACAGATGAGCATCTTCACTGATCTCCAACACAGACCACACAGCTTCTCAGATAAAGAGGAAAGTAGAATAAAGGGTTTCCCAACTATATAACTAACTCCATTAACATAATAGGTAAGCCAAAATGCAGGGGATACCCACACTCTGGTGACAATCATTACAAAGATCCAAACCAAACATAGTTCATCATGACAAACATAAATGCACAGGATATAGCAAACTACCCTGTCTAACTAAGACTAACTAAGACCGAGACTAACGCTAAGACCGAAGCTTCTATGTATATATATTTCGTATTAATTACAAGATCCAACTCTAATGAGCTATGGTTCTAGAGTTATCTTGGTCTTGCAGTCGGGATTGCCATAAGACTGGTGTCCACGCCGAGGTGAGCGGTACGGGTGCTGAGTCCCGACGGGAGCGGGGGAACCATCATCCAAGTGACGACGTTCCGCGCGCTCAGCCCGCAGCAGGGCGATCTCAGCACGAGCCCTACTCCCGTCTAGTGCATGGTCCAGCTCCGTGTTTAGCACGGCGGCTAGGTTGACTGTGCTGCTCAACCTAGGATTGCCCTCACCGACAGGTGAGACAATCACGCCTCCTGTGCTGCCAGATGGACGGCGGGGGTAATACTTTAGGTCAAGACCGTCAGCTACCCCACCGAAAACCGAGCAGTAGTGCGAAAGCGCACGCCGTGCAGCATCTTGCATGGCTGCCTCAGCTGAGTCCCGCTCAGAGATAGAATAGTGCTCTGAGCAGGCCTCCGCTCCCTGGAGACTGTTCTCCGAGCGGCGCACCAAGCAGGTCGCCTCCCAGCGGTCCGGGTAGACCCCACGACTATGCTGGTAGACCACACAGCGATACTCGATGGACCAAGTACGCCGGTCAAGTGCCCGACGTAGCAGGGTATCGAGCGCATCATGGAAGTGACACCCGCGAGCAGCGTCGCGAGTGATGGGTCGAGCAACCCATCCTTCCGGCTCATGGTCAGCAGGGAAGTCAGTGTCGTGGCTCGGGCTGTCGTCGCCACCTCCGTCGTCTGGGTCTCCTCCAGCAGCTACTCCAGAAGCTGGGGCGCCCAGTGGTGGTGCAGGGGGCGCCTCCAGGGGAAGCACAGGGGAGCAGCTCCTCACAGACTCTATCTCCTGTTGGAGCGAGAAGGAAGAGCCCTGCTGCTCCTGTCGTCGACGTTCCTGCTCCTCATGCAGGCGGTGGTGCAGTCTCTCCAAGTGGCTGGACTGTCCGGCCACGGGACGGCGAAGCGGACGCTCAGCAAGGCGGGAGGGTAAGAAGGGGATGACGGACTTTCGTGCAGTGTGTCTAAGTCGAGCCATCTACAAAAGACATCGCAAGCAAAAGAGTGAGAACAGAATTAATATGACCAGCAAATAATGAATCATAAATAAATGAAGGATTAGAATAAAACACAATTTTCAGCAAGGTATAATTTATAGTAGAACATAGGTTTGGTCAGTATGACCAACTTTTGAAGGGGTACCAAAGTCAAGGCAGGGACAGAGGTCTATAATCCTTAGAACGACCATTCTACTCTAGGTTAGCGGTCCTACAGTCAGCACGGCTCTGATACCACTTATGTCACACCCGGTTTTAGAAGGTAAACCGAATGCGAACCATGTACGTGCCAGGATCAGTTATTCACGTACACAACAGTTACATAACATGGACATCATCACACAGTGCTCAAAACAGTATTAATAGGGAAATAATAGTCGATTACATCATACGTCTGAGACGTCCATATAGTCCTTACAATAAATCAAAGTGCGGAAAAGAAACGTAGATAAACGCGGCCTTCACAGGCAGCCGACTGGGGGTTGCCGCTAACCCACGCCTAGAACTCGTCGTAGTCTTGGAACTCCTGGAAGTCTCCTTCCACGGATTCATCTTCGCCTGAGCAGTGGTTGCAATGCTGACAACCTGGGGATGGGGGGGTTTGGTGTGTAGAGCAAGGGTGAGTACACATCAACATACTCAGCAAGTATCCTGTTTGGCTGTAGTGGACTAGCTTTATGTGGGGATAAGTCAAGCAGTTGCTTTTAGTTGGTCAGATTATTACTTACTAGTAGAAAGCCAGGTTTTAGCATTAACCCAAGTTATTAACCCAAAGTACCCTTTCCAAACGGAAAGAATACCACTTACCATTACCATAAGCATAATCATAACCAGCCTCATTGTCATCTGTAAACCAAAATGTCTCTGATCAAGTACCACTAATCATTGGAGCTCCCTTGGCCGCTCATAACCGCGAGCACGGCTGATATATCAGTTTTCAAACACTCTGCAGAGGTTGTGCACTTTACCCACAAGCCGTGATTCCCTCTTGCCTCGGGCCGATCAAACCCTTAAACACTACCAAGGTGAATAGGCAGGGTTTCACTACGTAGCCTTTACAAAGATTCCCCGGGGCTGTAGCCGCCCGTTAGGTTTCCTAAATGTACCGCACTCCTCCCCAAGGGACAAATCAACCTTGGCAGAGCGAGCCGCATACACCGAGCCCCATTGACGGCACAACGGCTAAGCGAACTACACCCCGGTTCCTCTAATTATTCAGCTAAGGGCGTCCCATTCCACCCTCATGGTTGCACTGTTTTCCCGGGCGGTCATCCATAGAACAGGTCCTTACGGAGAGGCACTCGAGAAACCGCTCGAGCCCCCTTGAAGACCACAAGTACAACATCATAGTAAGAGAGGGGAAAACAGCGTATCATAGATAATCTCATCATGTTCATTGATTAGAGTTTGAGCAATAGCAAAAAGCTAAACAATAATAATCCGACCCAAATAGGTAAACAAGGACATGGATAACAAAAGCTAGTCAATCCTTAGGTATAAATATGTAATGCGGGAGGTGAATTAAAGAATTATTAGGACAGAGATAGGTCAAGGGACACTTGCCTCCACCAACCGACTGCTGCTCAGGGGCTTCTCCTGCGAATTCCTCGGGCTCTTCGACCGGATCGTTCTCTATGCGAGCGCAAACATACATACATCAACATATTTAATACAAAAGAGCAGTACACCATATAATAGAATGAAATAAGTAAACAGACATTCCACGCGGGCTCGCGAGTACGGTTAAGAGAGAAAGAGGAAAAGACAGTTGAGAAACGATCACGTTACATGATTATAAATTAACCACTCACCTAATGGAAGGAAATTTAATGTAGACACTATGTTTAGCGTAAAGTAAAGTCATGTTTCATGTCTAGTCATTATAAGCAGGTGGAGATAAATAAAAAGGGTGGTCGCGCGGCGAGACGCGCAACATCGCACTCTAAAACAAATTAAGAAATTGACGACTCGTCACGCGACTGAGCACGTAACGAGACACTTCGCCTTAGTTATGAGGGGACGTAAAACGTCGCGCGACGAAACGCACGACGGCATACGTCGACTAAACTGAGTCCAAAGTGGAACGTCGCATGAATACACACGCGGCGTTACACCTTAAACAACCTGAAATTAAAATGGATCGTCGCGCGACGAAGCGCACGACGCAACACATAGATAGCATCTGAAATTAGACAAATCCGTCGCGCGGCGAAGCGCGCGACGCAGCACGCTAACTAACGGAGTTTGACACTAACTACCAACAAAAAAAATAATCGCAGCGAGCGCGGGCGAGCGGGGACACGGTCGGGCGAGGCCGGGACGGGGCGGGGCGACCGGGCCGGGGCCGGGGCGGTTGAACCGGCCAGGGGGGCGGTTGAACCGGCCAGGGGCGGCCGGGTCGGCCGGGACGGCCAGGGAGCCGGGCCGAGCGGGCGAGGCGGCCGAGCCGGGGCCGGGCGCGGCGAGCCGAGCGACGGGGGCAGGGCGGAGCGGGCTCGCCGGGGGGCGGGCTCGCCGGGGGCGAGGCGGGGCCGGCGCGGGACGGGCTTGCCGGAGCGGCCGAGCCGGGCGGCCGAGCTCGCCGGAGCCGGACGCGGGGAGGGGCGAGGGCTGGGCGCGGCGGGGCCGGCCGAGGACGGCGCGGGGGCGGCCGAGGCCGGCCGAGCCGAAGGCGGCCGGGGCCGGGGCGCGCGCCCACGGCGCGGGGGAGGGCGCCGACGGGGGGGGGGGGGGAAGGAGGGAGGGGGAGGAGAGGAGGGAGGAGGGGGCCTCACCGTGGGCGGGAACGGCGGTGGCGGCGCGCAGGGGCGGCGGCGCTAGGGCAAGGGGCGGCGGCGCTAGGGTTTGGGGAGAGAGAGGGTGAGAGAATGGCGGGCGGGGCCCGCGGGAGGGGTTTTTGGAAAAAGAAAAAAAAGGGGGGGCGGCTGGGCCAAAATGGGCCCAAAGCGGGGGGGGAGGGGGGCGCGCGGGTGGGCCGGCCAGGAGGCCCACGCGGGGGGAGAGGGGGCGGCCGGCTGGGCCGATCGGCCAGCTGGGCCGGCGCGAGGGGGAGGGGGGCGGCTGGGCCAAAATGGGGAAGGAGGGGGGGGGAAGAAAAAGAAAAGGATTTTCTTTTTCTAAAATCTAATTTTCTTTGGATGAATGCTTTCACATTTTTAAACAATCAAAAGTATGCATGGTTCGGCATGATGCTTCACCCAAAATAAAGTATTTTAAGGTTTTGCTTTACACGGGGTCTAAAGCCAAAACCCGCTATAACTTTGGAAAAGATCAAGGTTTAGCGAGAAGAAAAGGGAAAAAGGAAAGGGTAACGCCTGAATTTGGTGAGAGAAAAGAAGAAAAAATTCTACCCCCAAATTCAGGGCGTTACAGGTTCCAAGAATCTTTGCCTCTCTGTATGGTAATAACTCCTTCTGTCCTCTTTTCCTGTTTACTTTGACTCAGGGGCAGTGCTTTGATTCCCACGGTCGGTCCTTTCGACTGAGCGGCTGGACTGGTTTCTTCTGTAGCTTGTTCCAGGCTTCAAGGGTAAGCTTCCTGGTATCTTCTTGGGTAAGGCACTTTTCTCTTGAGATGGGTTAAGATGAGAATGGAAGCATAAGGTGAGGATTGGATCTAATTTGTGATCTATGTTTTTATAGAAAACCTTTCTTAAAAAGAAAGAGAACACACAAGCTCAGCAATGATAAGCACAAACAAATCAAATGTTTTGAATAAGGGAAGAATAGAGTTTTTCCAAAGCACGGACTACTCAGATTCGGGGGCTAAGCATAACTACTACTGTTCAGCTCCTGAATTGAGGACTATGCTAACCAGGACTTATGAGCACTAATGTTAAAGCATCACATATGCACTCAAAAGAGGAGAAAACATCAAGCGAAATTCATTTTGAAATGCCCTAGGGGGCCACACAATTAGAGTTTTGCAAAACACGAGTCTACACGATTACCTTTCATACATGCAGGGCTCTAGCCAAAGTGAAGAAAAACTTCACTACCCAATGCATGCAGAGGACTGGGCATACTAACTTCAGACCAGGCAATTCTCTTCTGGCAAGGCTTGCACACAACTTCAATCTGAGACATCTCCTGGATGGGTCAACAGGGAGCTGATGTTGATGACTTCTTCTGGCGGCGATTGATGTGGCAAGACTGGGTCAAACTCTTCTTCAAGCTAGACTGGCTCTTGTAGCTCCTCTGAGGGCGGCGGTGCTGGCGGGGTGCTTGTAGCTTCTTCCTTGACCTCAAGGGACGGTGCTGGAAACTTCTTCATGGTGAGGGGCTCACACAACTCCGGTGGGGGATCTTGGGAGGACTCGGGGTGCTCTTGCTTATCCATAGCCTTAGGGGAGACTGGAATTCCTTCCAAGACTATGGCTCCTTCCGGTAGTTCCCAAGCCTTCTTCTCTCCTCTGATAGAGACCGGGTGACCTTCAAGAATCTGAGGGTCTTTAGCTCTCCTGGGTTGAACTGGGTTGGATGGAGCGGGCTCTTGGATCCGCAGGGCTCTACGTTGGTTATGGGTTACCAAGTAGGCCTCCATCAACTTCTGGACATGCTCATCCTTGGCTTGCTTCAGGGCTTCAACAGCAATGACTTCACGACTTTCCAAGGCAGCTACACGGGCTTGAGCTGTGGTGAGATCCACATGGAGCTTACGGTTGAGCTTCTCTTCATCTTCTGCTCGAGCAATCATCTGACGGTGGTGCCGAGCCAAGAAATCATACTGCGCATCCAGGGTGAGCAGGTATGCAGTGAGGTACACGACTGTGGGGTCGTCCTCAAGCAGCTGCTTCCCTTCCAATGCACGCATCCTGGCCATCCAAGCAGGACGGTCTCTCTAAAAGGGCGGAAAGAATCTGAGCGGGGTGTCGGCCACTTCTTCTTCATAGATCTAACACAGGGCCCTTAATGCCTTGCGGGCGACGACTTGGCAGGTGTCTTTGAATCTGTGCCCAGCAGCAGTGACACTCCATTCCACATGGTGCGGACTGGATCCAATGTATATAGTCACGACACACTTCTCCGTGCCATGCTCGACGAATTCACGACCATCATACTCTGGATGGCTCCTGATTCCGAGGCGAACTGTGCATGCTCTCAGCAACTTGGGGAAACCATCTTCATTCTGGCAAAAGCTGGTTTGGCAACGGACCTCCATCTGACTTCTGAGAGAAGGAAAAGGGAAAACATTTTTGAAATGAAGGGATGAGAGCAATTTTTTTTTAAGAAAATAGTTTTGACTCAAAAACTTTTGATCAGGCTAAGGGTTACGTCGTGCGGCCAACCTAACAGCTCCGATACCACCTAAAGCGCCCCAATCATCTGGGACTCAAATGTGATACAATTACTAGTCCCAGGAGGCTAGTAAACACATTTATACAACAGATGATTTCAGATCTGCTTAAACGGGACAAACCTATAAAGGTGGCGATCAACTTTAAGAGTTCGTCCACAACTCGGGACATATCATCAGAGTGGGGCTGAAGCAGCCCGATATATGCAGCGAAGCAAATCAGCGGTCCAACAGCCACAGGCAAGGTTGGGAACAGTCGTAACTCTTACCCGATCTCCTTTTTCTGAAAAACAACAAATAAGCAAGGGTGAGTACAAACGTACTCAGCAGCCCACCTTCACCCGCGGAATGGGGAAATCAGATATAATGCATGGAATATGTAGAGCTCAGGATATTTGCAGAAACAGCAATATTTTATGCAGGGTTGTTTTGAAAAACATTTTGTATTTTGCAAAGCACATCCTCTCCAAAAGGAGCAGGAAGTTTTTCAATATTAGAACAAAATCCCCTGGACTAAACCATCTAGGTATCTCAGCAGTTTCCCACTGGTTTTCATTTTCAAAAACAGCTACTGGACTTCCCGTCCACCATAGCTCACGGCTCAACCACCGGTCCTTTTAAAAACCACTTTTCTCAAACGCACCCTTTTTTTTGGAAAACAAAACACTAATTGCCATACCACACCAGACTCGTCCATTCCTGTGGACACAGACTATTCGAATAGGTTTTCAAACTCTGCGCAGAGGTGTACACTTTACCCACTAGTCCGGCTTTGCGATCTCATGATTAGTGAGATCCGAATCCGAATCTCTTTCTTTCCCCGCACGTCCTAACCTTAACGGTAATCGGATGATCGATGAATAGTAACGGTGAATAGTAACGATAAAAAGTAACGGTAACGGTAAATAGTAACGGTAAATAGTAACGATAAAAAGTAACGGTAAATAGTAACGGTAAAAGTAACGGTAAAAAAGTAACGGTAAATAGTAACGGTAAAAAATAACGGTAAAAAGTAACGGTAAATAGTAACGGTAAATAGTAACGGTAAGAAGTAACAGTAAAAAGTAACGGTAAATAGTAACGGTAAAAAGTAACGGTAAAAAGTAACGGTAAATAGTAACAGTAAATAGTAACGGTAAAAAGTAACGGTAAAAAATGACAGTAAATAGTGACAGTAAATAGTGATGGTGAATAGTTCGTATGAACGAACGATGAACGGTGAATAGGAACTATGAACGAACGATGAACGATCGAATGATCGAACGAACGAACGATCAGAATTTTGGCAGCATAACGGCAGGAAAAGGATTATTTGGACGAACGAATGGACGAATGATCGAACGATCGGACAAACGGATGAACGAACCATGAACGATCGGACGAACGATCAAACGATCGGACGAACGAACGAACAAACTAAGAACAGGGGGACGAACGATCGAAGAACGACCGAACGATCCTTGTGCTAGTGTGTGCTTGTGTGGAAGGTGGAGTGGGAGTGGGCGTGTGGGTGTGGGGGGGGAGGGAGTTACCATGAAATGGCTTGGGGTGGGATGAGAGGAGGCCCTTGCCCCTCTATTTATAGCCATGGTGGGGGGACTAGGGGGAGGGATGAGAGGATTAGTGGGAGGATGAGAGGATTAGTGGGAGATTAGCATGGATTTGTCCTATATGAGTGTAATTAGCTTGTAGAGCTCACCGTATGACACCGGAGGCATACGTATACGTATGAGCATGAAGAAAGTTATGAAGAAAATATTTGTGGGGGCTTGAAAATGATTTTGAAGGTATTTCTTAGGAAGAAAATACTTGGAGATATATCGGTGGAATATTTGGGTAGTATTTCTGAAAAGAATCAGAGGGGATCTCTGGGGAAATATTTGTAGGATATTTTGAGGAGTATTTTTGGAGAGAATATAGACCACTATACTTTATTTGTTGATATCAACTCGCAAACAAACATTTTGAAATGAAATTTGAAATTCATTTTGAATTTAGAAGGAGTTTGAGAAAATTTCAGGATTTGAATTTTTGGGATGCTACATGAACCGAGATTTCAACACTCCAAAAGCGCACTCAACATCTTTGCGCCATGCTGCTTGAGCATTTGTGAATAACTGATGTTTCTCACTTTGTGGAAGCGGAATACCCTTGATGTTTCTCATACGATGCAACAGCTTCTAAGATGATGGTGGGATGTTTGATATCCCCCTTGTGAATTGACCGGCATGAGCGACCGGACAATTCCTCCATTGCCAATGCATACAAGCGATACTTCCTAGCATGCCTGGAAAGCCACGCTCTTCTGCTTTTGCTAGTAGACGCTGAATATCCGCGACATTTGGTCGACGACAGAACTCCTCCCCATAACAATGAATGATACCCTCACAAAACTTCTCTAGACACTCTAATGCAGTTGATCTAGCTAGCTTTAAGTACTCATCTATCGAATCTGCAGCGGATCCATAGGCTAACAAGCGCAGAGCTGCAGTGCACTTTTGTAGGGGAGAGAGCCCGAGTCGACCCAGAGCATCTTCTCTTTGGGTGAAATACGGAGAGTATTCACCTAATCTAAGCATAATACTCAAAAAATGTTGTCGCCTCATGCGATACCTGCGCCGAAAGGGCGAGTTTGGAAGAGAGAAATGAGATGAAATGGTGTGTGGAATGAGCTCCACCCGGGTAGGGATATATATAGAGGGATCGGGGATGAAATTTGTGATTTTTTGCAAAAAAAAATTCGAATTTTTTGGACTCCAAACGGTCAAAAACGGCTAGTTGCAACGGCTAGCACACGTGGACCAATCAGATCGCGACACGTGGACCAGTCAGATCGCGCCACGTCGCTCTCGCCCGCGCTCTCGCCCCGCCAGTGCCTCGCCCCCCTCTCGCCCGGGTGGGCGCTCCAGCGCTGTAATGCTCAAAATTGTATAAAAGCATTATATGGAGATTTCCCTATTTTATGTGCCACATTGCATCATAAAAAGAGCATCCAAGTAATTAAGAGTGATTACATCACAAAATAAATGATACCAAAATAAAATAAAATGCATCATGTTGGAGTTTTATTGTTTGTGCATTTAGTAAAATGATAATGTTGATAATAATAATAAAAAAATAATAATTCTAAAGGTTGAATTGAATCCCTAAATTAAAATCTAGGGTTTAAGAGTAAGAAGAGAAATGATATGAAAATAAAAATAATATAAATATATTTCTAGAATTTGTACTTTTCATTTCATAATATGATTTGATAACAAATTTGTACAAGGTTTGAAACTAAATTTGAATTCAAACTAAAAACCTTAGAAATGAAGAAAATAGAAAGAAAAATAAAAAGGAAAAAGAATAAAAGCTTACCTGGGCCAACTGCTTCATTTCGGCCCACCTAGGGTGACTCTCGCGCCAGCCCACTCGAGCCACGCTGCGCAACGCCCACTGAGGACTGGGGCCCGCGGGTCAGTTCCTCATCCCGCGCGCGCGCTCGATGCCTCTGCCGCGCGGGGCCAGCACGTCAGCCACTCCGACCCCTTCACTCAGCTCGCGCGCGCCTCGCTGACTCGTGGACCCAAGCCGTCGGACTCCTTTTCATCTCCACGCGCGCCGGGTGACTTCCATGTGGGGCCCTGGTGTCAGGGTTATCCCCTCCGCGGTCAGCTCGCGCGCGCTGCTAACAACCTCGCCGGGATCTTCGCGCTGATGGATCGGGAGGGGGAAACGGCTTACAGGGCCACGTCCGTGGGTATTTGAGCCGCCCCTCCTTGCCCCTCTCATCCACCCGCAAACTCCCCACCATACTCGCCACACTCACGATCCGAAGGTCGGGCGCGCCATTGCCGTAAAGGGCGGGAGAAAGGGGGAGTTCTGTTGCAGCCGTGCTTCACCGACGTGGTAAATTGGGGGCGTGCGACTGCCCTACCACTTTCGTGGCATCCTCGTGGACAAAATTGGCATCACCGCGGCATAAAGCGAAGCTCGAATCAACCGAGGATTCCTCACCGGGTTGGGCGGTCACCGCGGCCACACCTCACCGTGGCCGAAGCTTGGCGCAGCGAAAACCGTGGTAAACATCCCATCCCTCGCTTGTACTTCATACCCCCATCGTGTTGCACCAACTCGAATTGAAGTTAGCTTACAAGAACCCCTGGAATTACTCACCGGAATCTATGCGCCGCCGCGGACCCGCTCTACTCCGTGGCCAGGGCAGTAACATCAGTCAAACATTAAATTGGGGGCTCTATCGGGTTCGCCCTACCTTTGGCTTAGTGTGGCTTGGTTGGATTGGAAACTCGGGCGGCGTGTGGCCGAATCGCACAAGTCCGGCGATGGTCTGCCGTGTGCCCTGGGCGGCGCCACCGTAGCTCGACAAAGGAATTGGGGGAGACACCTGGGCCGTTGATGCGGAGACGGATGGCTAGGATTAGAAGCCAGGTAACGATTCGACCTTGGCTGTCCGGGCGCCGTTGGATGCATGGCGAACGGATCTGATTAGATCGGTGCTAGCGTTTCACCTCGGGTCAACCTGAGTCGTTGATCTCGCATCGTGCGGTTGGGGCGTGATCTCGGGATATTTAAATCCGAACCACCGGTCCTTGATCCAACGGCTAGCGTAGCGGGCGGGTTCGGTTTGATGATAGGTTCATCGGTGCCGTTCGGATCTAATCCAACGGCCAGAACGGCCCGGTACCCTTCGCGGGTACTTTTTGTTAAAGTGCCCCTAGAAAAATAACAAATCAACCCGCCATCCTATCTGACTGTGCACTGGGTCTCGTACCTCTTGCGCAGAGACCCCTGAGTTTTCTAGAAATCGAGGCCCAATCCAGAGAGAATTAAAAAACAGAGAAATAATATTAGAAATTCATTTTTAATACAAAAACAAATCTAGAAACTTGTAAAATTCATAGAAATTCCATTTTTAGTCCAAATTGAACCATTCCAATTTCTAAAATTTTGTATTAATATTCTCTACCATTTAGTGTCTCTGTTTTGACATGAACTCTGTTAGAAAATTTATTTATCATTTAACCCTATGTCAGGCACATTAAATCTTAGAAAACCCATAACTTGAATTCTATAACTCCAAATTCAGTGATTCCAATTCCTATGATCTCATTTTAATGTGTAGATTTTTACTGTATATTTTATTTACATGTTTGGTGCAATGTTAAATTTTGCTATACTATGTATGTATTGTGTTGATGCGAGTAGACGAGCAAGCCACTGTGGATTCTGAGGTTCAACAAGTAGAGGTAGCTGAGCAGGAGCTCATTGAAGGCAAGTTGTGTCCTTGATCACTTACTTTTCCCAGCCATGTTCTTATTAATTTTAATAATCTGCATAGGTTAATTTTGATGGGAGCCTTTATGTTACCCCAGTTTTGATTACCTCTATACCTTGTTCACCCCTGAAATATTTTTGGGTAGTACTTGCTATTGCTTTATGTGGATTGGGTATGGAGATACACTATTCATGATTATTCTGTTATTATCTTGTTATTATTACTGTTCATGTTTAGATCATTAAATTAATGGGAACATGGAGCGACCACCCGGGAAAACAGTGCTACCACAAGGGTTTAATGGGACGCCCTTGGCTGATTAACTAGGAAAGCTAGTGGAGGGCTACCTTACCCGAAAGGGGCAAGGGCAGTAGGGGAGTGGTCAATGTGGGGAGGTCCTTGTTTGATTTTGCTGCGATGGCGGTCAGGCAAGAACCCTGCACTGGAGCTTCCTATAAACTGTAGCGGGTAGTCTGAAGCTAGTGGAACTTTGTAAAGGCCTCGTAGTGTTACCCTGCCTCGCTTCCTTGGTAGAGGTGTATGGGATTCATGACCCCTTGGCAGATGGGTAACACGGCTTGTGGGTAAAGATGCGCAACCTCTGCAGAGTGTAAAACTAGTATACTAGCCGTGCTCACGGTCATGAGCGGCTCGGACCCTCACATGATTAATTATGGAACTTAAATTTAATTTGACATTTGCATCGCATTTGGGATTATTTTACTATTACTGTTCTTTATTATTATTAAGGTTTGGTATTTACTTACACTTAGTAATTGCTAATAAAATATTGACCAACTTATAAAAGCAATGCTCAGCCTCAGCCTTTATTTCATTGATCAGCCTTACACTACATGAACTCCCACCTTTGGTGAGTTCATGCCACATTATTCCCCACGACTTGTTGAGCTATGAACGTATGTGAGCTCACTCTTGCTGTCTCACACACCCCCACAGGAGAAGAACAGGTGGTCGAAGAGGAGCTGCCTAACACCGAGGAGTTCGATCTGATCTAGGTGGCGTTTCTCAGTTGACATTGGCGCCGACGATCCTTAGTTCGTTTTATCTTTATTATTTTATATTGTAATAAGTCTTCCGCTATGTAATAAATATTCTGATGTTTTATGACATTTATCTCTATACACTCTGTTATTATATATGTTGTCTTCTTGGCGCATGTATGAGATGCACCCGGCTTTGTCCTTTAAAGCCGGGTGTGACAGAAGTGGTATCAGAGGAAATGTTGACCGTAGGACGAGACCTAGATAGAAATGGACAAAACCCTTACCTACTTACCTTACTCTGATTCTCTCTATACTTATCTTGATCCAGTCTCACCTGCTACTGTTCTACTCTGATCATTCTTATCTTTTCTACTCTTAGACAAGATGGAATACACACCTTGGAATCCCTACCCCTATGACAATTTTAAGAGATAGGAAGCCTAAGACAAAATTAAAATTTATTTTCTCTATCAAAAATATTGGTTGATTGTTCTGATGATCAATGCCTGATTTGCTTCTTTGATTGATTGAGATATTATATATGGACATCTTAGCATGTGCCAGCGTAAGGTAATAAATTAGCTATGGTAGGTAAAACATTAAACTGCTTAGCTAATAAATCCCCCAAAGTAACATGATTGTAATTACTGCCTTGTCTACTGCTCTTTCTTACCATATGTATCTAACTCAGATGGTCAATACCAGGAGGGGTGGTGGAATTGATTTGCCTCCTAACCGGCACACTCGAAGGATATATAGACAACCTCAGCCACAGCCTGCAGAGATGAATCCTCCTAATCCTCCACCAGGCGGAGTTGACCCACTGGTTGCTGCTCAGATGGCGGTGATGCAGCAAATGGCGGACACTATGGCTGATATGCGTGCCCAGATGCAGCAAGAGCGCTAGGAAATGCGTCAGGAAAGAGAGGATATACGCCAGGAGTTGCGCCAGGAGAGAGATGAGATACGCCAAGAAAGGAGGGCGCAACAACAGTAGCTGCAACAACAACTTCAACAACAGCAACAACAACAGCAACAACAGCAACAAGTGCCATTGCCTCCACCACCACCACCAGTTCCACCTCGTGATAAGCACCGAGAGTTTATGAGTCATAAGCCACCGACCTTCGCAAGTTCGCCAGATCCACTTGATGCAGACGATTGGTTGAAGTCAATTGAGAAGATGCTGAATATTGCACAATGCACTGACCGGGAGAAGGTTTTATATGCTTCTGGACGTCTGACTGGTCCTGCTGCTGACTGGTGGGATTCTTATACTGCTGCCCATGATGCTGCTGATAATATTACTTGGGCAGAGTTCAGTACACAATTCAGGAACTACCATATTCCAGCTGGTATGATAAAGATCAAGAAGAAGGAGTTTCTGTCATTGAAGCAAGGCAACATGTCAGTCAGCGAGTACAGAGACAAATTCATTCAGCTGTCGAGATATGCTCCGGAGGAAGTTGCTGAGGATGAGAGGAAGCAGGAGCACTTCATTGAAGGACTGAATGGACCCTTGCAGTATGCACTGGTTGCACACACCTTTCCATCATTTCAGAGGCTACTGGATAAGGCTCTTGCTATTGAACACAAGCGTGTTCAACTGGGCGATTTGAAGAGGAAGGCTATCTCGCAAGGACAGGGTAGCAGCAGTGTTCGTCCTCGCTATAGTTCACCACAGGGTACACCGACTCGACCGGGAGGACCATGCCCAGTTCAGCAATCACCACTGAGGACTCCACCTCCTCGACAGGCTACCCCCACTGGCACCCCGACGAAGTTTGCAGGACAGAGTCCAGACACTACGTGTTTCAAGTGTGGGAAGACTGGTCATTATGCAAATGTCTGCCCACAGAGGGTTGCTACTACTCCAGCTCAGAACAAGCAACAGACCCTGGCAAGGGATATTCTATAGCCAGGGTGAATCAAGTCAGCGTGGATGATACTCCTGATGGTGGGGACCTCGTAATTGGTATGTTTTATGTTAATGCAATTCCTGCAACCATATTGTTTGATTCTGGTGCTACACATTCATTCATGTCTGCTAGATATGCCAACACAAATGAAATACCACTGCTAAATATGAGAAAACCCATGATAGTAATTACACCTAAAGGGCCTGTTGAGGTGAATCAAATGACACGTAGATTGACATTGACCATTATGGGTAGAGAATTTGGAGCTACTGCTATAATATTAGAGTCAAGCAGTATAGATCTAATACTTGGTATGTCATGGCTAAGAAAGGCAAAGGCCGTTATAGCATGTGGTAGAGGTACCGTGGAACTCACTACCACTAAAGGAGAAAGGTTTCAAGTTAATATTGCAGTAACCTCCTCATCCATGCGTGCAATGTTCTTCATGCCAGAGGAGTTTGTTGGAGACAACATCCAGGTGGTTAGAGATTTTCCGGATGTCTTTCCAGAGGAGTTACCAGGGATGCCACCTGATAGAGAAGTTGAGTTTGTTATTGATCTCTTACCTGGAACCGCCCCTATTTCTAAACGGCCATATAGAATGTCTGTAGAGGAGTTGAAGGAACTTAAGAAGCAGTTGACTGAGTTACAAGAGGCTGGTTACATTTGTCCGAGTTCCTCACCTTGGGGAGCACCGGTGTTATTTGTGCAGAAGAAGGATGGATCACAGCGGATGTGTGTGGATTATAGATCTCTCAACGATGTTACGGTGAAGAACAAGTACCCGTTGCCCCGTATTGAGGATTTATTTGATCAGATGAGAGGAGCCAGGGTATTCTCGAAGATTGATCTCCGATCGGGTTACCATCAGATGAGGATTAGACCATCGGATATTCCCAAGACGACATTCTCGACTCGATATGGATTATATGAGTTTACTGTTATGTCATTTGGACTAACCAATGCACCAGCTTATTTCATGAATTTGATGAACAAAGTGTTTATGGAGTATTTGGACAGATTCGTCGTGGTGTTTATCGACGATATTCTTATCTATTCTAAGAATGAAGGTGATCATGAACAACATCTAAGGTTGGTGCTACAAAAGCTGCGAGATAATCAACTCTACGCTAAGTTCAGCAAGTGCGAGTTTTGGATTGACAAGGTGCCATTCCTTGGTCATATTATTTCTAAGGGAGGAATAGCAGTGGATCCTGCTAAAGTGAAGGAGATAATGGAGTGGAGAGTGCCCACTACAGTTACTGAGATTCGGAGTTTCTTGGGACTCGCAGGATATTATCGGAGATTTATTGAAGGATTTTCTAAGATTGCTAAGCCCATGACCTCGCTTTTGGAGAAAGGAAGAGAATTTAAGTGGGATGAGAAATGCCAAGAGAGTTTTGATCAATTGAAGGAGAGATTGATGTCACCTCCAGTACTGATTATGCCAGATCTGCAGAAGGGATTTGACATTTATTGTGATGCATGTGGCCAAGGACTTGGATGTGTGCTTATGCAAGATGTCCTTGATCACTTACTTTTCCCAGCCATGTTCTTATTAATTTTAATGATCTGCATAGGTTAATTTTGATGGGAGCCTTTATGTTACCCCAGTTTTGATTACCTCTATACCTTGTTCACCCCTGAAATATTTTTGGGTAGTACTTGCTATTGCTTTATGTGGATTGGGTATGGAGATACACTATTCATGATTATTCTGTTATTATCTTGTTATTATTATTGTTCATGTTTAGATCATTAAATTAATGGGAACATGGAGCGACCACCCGGGAAAACAGTGCTACCACAAGGGTTTAATGGGACGCCCTTGGCTGATTAACTAGGAAAGCTAGTGGAGGGCTACCTTACCCAAAAGGGGCAAGGGCAGTAGGGGAGTGGTCAGTGTGAGGAGGTCCTTGTTTGATTTTGCTGCGATGGCGGTCAGGCAAGAACCCTGCACTGGAGCTTCCTATAAACTGTAGCGGGTAGTCTGAAGCTAGTGGAACTTTGTAAAGGCCTCGTAGTGTTACCCTGCCTCGCTTCCTTGGTAGAGGTGTATGGGATTCATGACCCCTTGGCAGATGGGTAACACGGCTTGTGGGTAAAGATGCGCAACCTCTGCAGAGTGTAAAACTAGTATACTAGCCGTGCTCACGGTCATGAGCGGCTCGGATCCTCACATGATTAATTATGGAACTTAAATTTAATTTGACATTTGCATCGCATTTGGGATTATTTTACTATTACTGTTCTTTATTATTATTAAGGTTTGGTATTTACTTACACTTAGTAATTGCTAATAAAATATTGACCAACTTATAAAAGCAATGCTCAGCCTCAGCCTTTATTTCATTGATCAGCCTTACACTACATGAACTCCCACCTTTGGTGAGTTCATGCCACATTATTCCCCACGACTTGTTGAGCTATGAACGTATGTGAGCTCACTCTTGCTGTCTCACACACCCCCCACAGGAGAAGAACAGGTGGTCGAAGAGGAGCTGCCTAACACCGAGGAGTTCGATCTGATCTAGGTGGCGTTTCTCAGTTGACATTGGCGCCGACGATCCTTAGTTCGTTTTATCTTTATTATTTTATATTGTAATAAGTCTTCCGCTATGTAATAAATACTCTGATGTTTTATGACATTTATCTCTATACACTCTGTTATTATATATGTTGTCTTCTTGGCGCATGTATGAGATGTATCCGGCTTTGTCCTTTAAAGCCGGGTGTGACAAGCGCGGGCGAGAGCGAGGCGATACCGCCCGCTCTCGCCGGACGCGAGCGCCGTCGCCCGGCGACCCTCTCTCGCCCGCCTCTTGCCCACGCGCGGGCGGTAGCGGCTCTCTCTCGCCCGCGCTACCGCCCGCGTTGCCACCAGCCTTACTTTAAATGTTTAAAAACATTTCATCTATCTGAATAGGCAAAATCGATGAAGCAAATGGTCTGGGGATGATTTTCTTAATATCAATTGGTTCATAGTCTCATAGACTCATACGACAGCCAATTTCTTTTGTATCGCAGTACTAGTTTCTTTGTTTCAAAACATGGTTACCTTAAATTTTTTTTTGGAAAAGGGTCTCCAAGATTGTCTCGTCTAGGACTATGATTTATCTTCATCTGCTTCTTCATTTGTGGTTTTGCTCCTTCTAGCGTCCTGAATCGTCTCGTCTCTTTTGCTTTTTTAGCCCCTTAGATTAGATGGTGTTACATCATTTTGATGTGAAGCTGGCTTGTCCAGATCCGGTGCCCCGACTCCCACTGCCCAGCGTGCTTGGTTGGGCAGGGTAGCTCTACAAAGCAGCTCCGTCTGATGTTGGCCTGTTGCCGATCAGGGAACGGGGGTTCCTTATTTGTTCTAGGATCGACCAATCGAGACCAATTGTATCCTGTGGCATGCGTCGTTGTACGTGACATGTACTTTGAGACAAGAGCCTATACATGGAACGATAAAATTCGTCACATGTGCGGACAAATCTCAAAGTTCACTGTACCTTTGCACATCACAACGATTAGTTGGTAAAAGGCGGCGAAGACTCCTGGGCTGGAGAGGTCATATGGGTACTTATCTGGAGCTAACATCATTTTAAACATTTGTATTTAAAAAATAGGAAAAAATCTTAAAAAAATCCAAATCCACCCTATAAATAGAAAGGAGATGTTTAGATATATTCACATTCCTCACTCTCTAATCCACTTGCCTTCCCCATGTGCAGCCTTCCACACTTTGTTTCGATATGGATGCAAGATAGAGTATAAACTTTAATATGTTTACCGACTTGCTTAATGAGTAATCTCCCTTCCGGTGTGGGGGCATGTCATTTTAGATGGTCTTTCTCTTATCCATCAAGGATGCTAATGTCTGTCTATGATTTCTGGGTCCACAACCTCTATTCTGTATCTAACAATGCGCCTTCCACCACTGAACCTTTTACTACTGATGCTCCTCCAACCACCGAACCATTTACCACTGACACTCAGTTCCACCATGAGCTTATGAGCCGCGCATTGTCAACACGGTGTGTTGCAGTGTAAACAACATTAGGTCGGTTCCAGTACACCATCCCCTTTCGCCCTTGCCACGTCAGCTCTTGACTCCACTCTCACTTCTGTTGTTCCAGTACACGACATGCAACAGACTATAGCCTCACCCTATAGCCCGTCAGTTTTTTCTATTTTAGAATTAAGTAATTGTCGGGGACCATAATTAGGGGTACCCTCAAGGCGCCTAATTCTCAGCTGGTAACCCCCATCAGCATAAAGCTGCAAAGGCCTGATGGGCGCGATTAAGTCAGGGATCAGTCCACACGAGTGACTCGATCACGCTTCACCCGAGCCTAGCCTCGGCCAAAGGCAGCCGACCTCGAGAGACTTCCGTCTCGCCCGAGGCCCCCTTTTTATGGCGGACACATCACCGGCTCGCCCAAGGCCTTGGCTTCGCTCAGAAGCAACCTTGACTAAATCACCACACCGACTGACCAAATTGCAGGGGCATTTAACACAAAGGTGGCCTGACACCTCTATCCTGACACGCGCCCCCGGCAGAGCCGAGGTGACCGCCGTCACTCCACCGCTCCACTGGCCAGTCTGACAGAAGGACAGCGCCGCCTGCGCCACTCCGACTGCAGTGCCACTCGACAGAGTGAGTCTGACAGGCAATCAGGCCTTGCCAAAGGCGCCACGGCGAACTCCGCTCCGCCCGACCCCAGGGCTCGGACTCGGGCTAAGACCCGGAAGACGACGAAACTCCGCCTCGCCCGACCCCAGGGCTCGGACTCCGCCCTAGCCTCGGCCGAACGACTTCCGCCTCGCCCGACCCCTTGGCTCGGGCTCGGCCACGGCAACAGAAGGCAGACTCAACCTCGGCTTCGGAGGAAACCCCACGTCGCCCTGCCTAGGGCACAGACCGCCACGTCAACAGGAGGCGCCATCATCATCCCACCCCGAATCGACTCGGGTCACGGAGAACAAGACCGACGTCTCATCCGGCCAGCTCCGCTAGAGAGGCAATGATGGCGCTCCACAAGCTCTATGACGACGACGGCCCCCAGCTCTCTTACGGAAGCAGGACAACGTCAGCAGGGACTCGACCGCTCCAACAGCTGCCCCTCCATCAGGCTCCGCCGCACCTCCGACAGCCACGACATCACGCCAGCAGGGTGCCCAGATCTCTCCGGCTGCCACATTGGCATGTACCTAGGGCGCTAGCTCTCCCTCCGCTAGACACGTAGCACTCTGCTACATCCCCATTGTACACCTGGATCCTCTCCTTACGACTATAAAAGGAAGGACCAGGGCCTTCTCAGAGGAGGTTGGCCGCGCGGGACCGAGGACGGGACAGGCGCTCTCTTAGGGCCGCTCGCTTCCCTCACCCGCGTGGACGCTTGTAACCCCCCTACTGCAAGCGCACCTGACCTGGGCGCGGGACGAACACGAAGGCCGCGGGACTTCCACCTCTCTCACGCTCGGCTCCGGCCACCTCGTCTCTCCCCCCTTCGCGCTCGCCCACGCGCTCGACCCATCTGGGCTGGGGCACGCAGCACACTCACTCGTCGGCTTAGGGACCCCCCTGTCTCGAAACGCCGACAGTTGGCGCGCCAGGTAGGGGCCTGCTGCGTGCTGACGAACAGCTCCCCGTCAAGCTCCAGATGGGCAGTCTCCAGCAACCTCTCCGGCCCGGGACGGTGCTTCGTTTCGGGACTCTCGAGTTCATGTCCTTCGACGGCAGCTACGACATGACACTTCTTCCACCGCCGCGCGACTACGACAACGGCGGCCGACAACCCGCCCGCCGGCGGCGGAATCGACGACGTCTTCCCCGCGTGGTGGAAGAGCAATATTCGGGCTCGCTCCGTTCTCTCCCCCGCCAACGGAGGAGGAGGCGGAGCCGTCAAGGCCAGACGGGAGGCCGCGCTTCGTCGGCCGTCGAGCGAATCGACGCCCCCGACGCCCCGACGGAAGGCACGCCGGACGTTGACCTCGCGTTCAAGACGGAGGCGAGCGCCGTCCCCCCGCGGCACGCTGACCTTGAGCAAGAAGACGACGCCGGCGCGCTCGCGGAAAGCCTGCAGGACGTCGCCCTCGAACCAGAGATGACGGCGCAACCAGTCCCCGATGTGACTACGTCGCTCCTCGTCGACCAAAAGGTAACGACTAACTCCCATCTTGCGTCATTTCGACTCGGCCTCAACCCGCCAAACGACCTCGTTTTGGCGGGCGCTCTCATTGAGGCGAGTGCAACCCCACTGAGGTTCTGTATGCGGTCGCCTTGGGACCGACTGACGGACGTCTCGACCTACGGGCCCTCTGGGTCCGAGGAAGATGACGATCCCAGCATCGGTTGGGATTTCTCCGGACTTGGCAACCCCAGTGCCGTGCGGGACTTCATGACCGCATGTGACTACTGTCTATCCGACTGTTCCGATGGAAGCCGCAGCCTTGGCGACGAGAGCTGCGGCCCAAGCCGCGAATGTTTCCACATCGAGCTAGGGGATCCCACCGAAGGCAACCATCTTGGCATGCCGGAGGATGGTGATCTCCCCAGGCCGGTGCCTCGCGCCGACATCCCACGGGAGCTAGCTGTGGTCCCCGCTCCGGCGGGGGGTTACGACCCACAACTCGAGCAAGTCCGCGAGGCGCAGGCCAGGCTCAACGAGGGAACAGGAGCGCTTGAGCCGATCCGTCGGGACGTCGGACAGGCATGGGTGGGCCAACCCCTGACCGGAGAAATACGTCATCTGCCCCAAGGTCTCCAGCACCGCGTCGCCAACGATGTCAGGATCAGGCCGCCGCCCGCATCCAGCGGGGTCGGTCAGAACCTGGCAACCGCAGCGATGCTCATCCGCGCGATGCCGGAGCCGTCAACCACCGAGGGTCGGCGAATCCAGGGAGAACTCAAGAATCTCCTGGAAGGCGCTGCGGCCCGGCGGGCCGAGAGCACTGCATCCCGGAGGCAAGGATATCCCTCGGAACCTCATGCCGCGACTTCCCGATTCATGCGGGAAGCCTCGGTCTACACCGGGCGCACGCGCAACACCGCGCCTGCGGCCCCGGGCCACCTCGGCAACGAGCACCATCGACGCGACCGTCGGGCTCACCTCGACGAAAGGGTGCGCCGAGGCTACCACCCCAGGCGTGGGGGGCGCTACGACAGCGGGGAGGATCAGAGTCCCTCGCCCGAACCACCCGGCCCGCAGGCCTTCAGTCGGGCCATCCGACGGGCGCCATTCCCGACCCGGTTCCGACCCCCGACTACTATCACAAAGTACTCGGGGGAAACGAGACCGGAACTGTGGCTCGCGGACTACCGCCTTGCCTGCCAACTGGGTGGAACGGACGACGACAACCTCATCATCCGCAACCTCCCCCTGTTCCTCTCCGACACTGCTCGCGCCTGGTTGGAGCACCTGCCTCCGGGGCAGATTTCCAACTGGGACGACTTGGTCCAAGCCTTCGCTGGCAATTTCCAGGGCACATACGTGCGCCCCGGGAACTCCTGGGACCTTCGAAGCTGCCGGCAACAACCGGGGGAGTCGCTCCGGGACTACATCCGGCGATTCTCGAAGCAGCGCACCGAGCTGCCCAACATCACCGACTCGGATGTCATCGGCGCGTTCCTCGCCGGCACCACTTGCCGCGACCTGGTGAGCAAGCTGGGTCGCAAAACCCCCACCAGGGCGAGCGAGCTGATGGACATCGCCACCAAGTTCGCCTCCGGCCAGGAGGCGGTCGAGGCTATCTTCCGAAAGGACAAGCAGCCCCAGGGCCGCCCATCGGAAGAAGCTCCCGAGGCGTCTGCTCCGCGCGGCGCCAAGAAGAAAGGCAAGAAGAAGTCGCAATCGAAACGCGACGCCGCCGACGCGGACCTTGTCACCGCCGCCGAGTATAAGAACCCTCGGAAGCCCCCCCGGAGGTGCAAACCTCTTCGACAAGATGCTCAAGGAGCCGTGCCCCTACCATCAGGGGCCCGTCAAGCACACCCTCGAGGAGTGCGTTATGCTTCGGCGTCATTTCCACAGGGCCGGGCCACCCGCCGAGGGTGGCAGGGCCCACGACAACGACAAGAACGAAGATCACCCAGCAGGGGGGTTCCCCGAGGTCCGCGACTGCTTCATGATCTATGGAGGGCATGCGGCGAATACCTCGGCTCGGCACCGCAAGCAAGAGCGCCGGGAGGTCTGCTCGGTGAAGGTGGCGGCGCCAGTCTACCTAGACTGGTCCGACAAGCCCATCACTTTCGACCGGGCCGACCACCCCGACCATGTGCCGAGCCCGGGGAAATACCCGCTCGTCGTCGACCCCGTTGTCGGCGATGTCAGGCTCACCAAGGTCCTGATGGACGGGGGCAGCTGCCTCAACATCATCTACGCCGAGACCCTCAAGCTTCTGCGCGTCGATCCGTCCTCCGTCCGAGCAGGCGCTGCGCCCTTCCACGGGATCATCCCTGGGAAGCGCGTCCAGCCCCTCGGGCGACTCGACCTCCCAGTCTGCTTCGGGACACCCTCCAACTTCCGAAGGGAGACCCTGACGTTCGAAGTGGTCGGGTTCCGAGGAACCTACCACGCCGTGCTAGGGAGGCCATGCTACGCGAAGTTCATGGCCGTCCCCAACTACACCTACCTGAAGCTCAAGATGCCGGGCCCCAACGGGGCCATCACCGTCGGCCCCACGTACAAACACGCGTTCGAATACGACGTGGAGTGCGTGGAGTACGCCGAGGCCCTCGCCGAGTCCGAGGCCCTCATCGCCGACCTGGAGAACCTCTCCAAGGAGGTCCCAGACGTGAAGCGCCATGCCGGCAACTTCGAGCCAGCGGAGACGGTCAAGGCCGTCCCCCTCGACCCCAGTGGCGACACCACCAAGCAGATCCGGATCGGTTCCGGGCTCGACCCCAAATAGGAAGCAGTGCTCGTCGACTTTCTCCGCGCAAACGCCGACGTCTTTGCGTGGAGTCCCTCGGACATGCCCGGCATACCGAGGGATGTCGCCGAGCACTCGCTAGATATTCGGGCCGGAGCCCGACCCGTCAGGCAGCCTCTGCGCCGATTCGACGAGGAGAAGCGCAGAGCGATTGGCGAAGAGATCCACAAGCTAATGGCGGCAGGGTTCATCAAAGAGGTATTCCATCCCGAATGGCTTGCCAACCCTATGCTTGTGAGGAAGAAAGGGGGGAAATGGCGGATGTGTGTAGACTACACTGGTCTCAACAAAGCATGTCCGAAGGTTCCCTACCCTCTCCCTCGCATCGACCAAATCGTGGATTTGAGAGCACCTAGGGGGGGGGGGTGAATAGGTGATCCTGTAAAACTTCAAAGCTTAAGCCACAAAAACTTGTTAAGTGTTAGCACAATTATGGCCAAGTGGCTAGAGTGGAGTCAAAACACAATAACCACAAGAAATCAATCACAGAGATGACACGGTGGTTATCCCGTGGTTCGGCCAAGTACAAAACTTGCCTACTCCACGTTGTGGCGTCCCAACGGACGAGAGTTGCACTCAACTCCTCTCAAGTGATCCAATGATCAACTTGAATACCACGGTGTTCTTGCTTTTCTTTTCTCAATCCCGTTTGCGAGGAATCTCCACAACTTGGAGCCTCTCGCCCTTACAAAAGATGTTCACAGAGAAACACGGAGCAAGGGAGGGATTAGCAACACACACAAATCCACAGCAAATTGCGCACACACACGGCCAAGAATCGAGCTCAAAAGACTATCTCGAAGTTCTCACTAGAACAGAGCTCGAATCACTTAGAATGACAAACAAACGCGCAAAGACTGAGTGTGGATGATCAAGATTGCTCTAAGGTTGCTTCATTGCCTCCTCCATGCGCCAAGAGGTCCCTTTTATAGCCCCAAGGCAGCTAGGAGCCGTTGGGAACAAATCTGGAAGGCCATCTTTGCCTTCTGTCTCGTGGCGCACCGGACAGTCCGGTGCACACCGGACACTGTCCGGTGCCCGATTTGTTTCCTTAAACAGCACATCCGACCGTTGATATCTGATGCAGATCTGCGCACAGTTGGCGCACCGGACATGTCCGGTGCACACCGGACAGTCCGGTGTACCTTTCCGACCGTTGGCTCGGCCACGTGTCGCGCGCCGATCGCGCGGCCGACCGTTGGCCCGGCCGACCGTTGGCTCACCGGACAGTCCGGTGCACACCGGACAGTCCGGTGAATTTTAGCCGAAGTCGCCGGAGAAAAACCCGAGAGCGGCTGGTTTGCTCCGCGCTGGTCTGGCGCACCGGACACTGTCCGGTGCACACCGGACAGTCCGGTGCCCCAGCCCGAAACAGCCTTTGGCTGTACACAGCCACTCTCCACTTCTTTTCTTTTCTTCTTCTTCCTGTTTCTAACACTTAGACAAGATATTAGTACACAAAACCAATGTACTAAGGCTTAGAAACATACCTTTACTTGTGATTTGCACTTTGTTCAACCATGGGCACATTTTCACATTTAAGCACTTGTGTTTGCACCCAATCACCAAAATACTTAGAAATGGCCCAAAGGCACATTTCCCTTTCAATCTCCCCCTTTTTGGTGATTTATGCCAACACAACATAAAGCAACTAGAACAAGTGCAAAATCACTTCAAATAAAAACTAACTTTGAGTTTTATCCAATTTTGGCATATATGGATCATCTTTTGCCACCACTTGGTTTGTTTTTGCAAATCAAACTCAAATCTCTATCTCTAAGTCAAACACACATGTTGAAACATAAAGAGAGTCATTTCAAAAGAGATTGATCAAGGATTTCAAAAACTCCCCCTTTTTCCCATAATCACTACTTCTCCCCACAAGAAGCCAACTTTTGACAAGAGAGACAAAAGAGTTTTGACAAACCAAAAGTTCTACTCTACTATTTTCAAATCTCTCAAGTGGTAGCTGATCCATTTATTGCTTTGGCCTTTATTTTCTCCCCCTTTGGCATCAAACACCAAAACGGGATCAATCTTGGCCCTTTAACCCCATTGCCTCACCAAAATCTTCAATTAAGAGCAAATGGCAATAAGAGTTCATGAGATGAACTTGGAATGAGTTACCCTCTCATCGGAGTGCAGTGGAAGTCTTTCATGGTCCAAGTCCACCTTTTCCCTTTCAATTCTCCTTCGAGACTAAACTAAGCAAACTCAAGCAGATGGTTAGTCTCAAAGGGTCAAGTTGTAACACATCTCCCCCTAAACATGTGCATCACTTTGCAACGGACTTGTGAGGTCCAGGGAGTGTTTGTACAACTTGAGCACCATAATAAGCAACAAAATGCAGAAGGAACATGATCAAAGGCATAGACACATGTATGCTACAATTCAATCCAAGTTCCGCGAATCTAAGACATTTAGCTCACTACGCAGCCTGCAAAAGGTCTTCTCATCTAGAGGCTTGGTAAAGATATCGGCTAGCTGGTTCTCGGTGCTAACATGAAACACTTCGATATCCCCCTTTTGCTGGTGGTCTCTCAAAAAGTGATGCCGGATGTCTATGTGCTTTGTGCGGCTGTGCTCAACAGGATTTTCCGCCATGCGGATTGCACTCTCATTATCACATAGAAGTGGGACTTTGCTCAGATTGTAGCCAAAGTCCCTGAGGGTTTGCCTCATCCAAAGTAGTTGCGCGCAACACTGTCCTGCGGCAACGTACTCGGCCTCAGCGGTGGATAGGGCAACGGATGTTTGTTTCTTAGAGTTCCATGACACCAGGGACCTTCCTAAGAATTGGCACGTCCCCGATGTACTCTTCCTATCGACCTTACATCCAGCATAGTCGGAGTCTGAGTATCCAACCAAGTCAAAGGTAGACCCTTTTGGATACCAGAGCCCGAAGCAAGGCGTAGCAACTAAATATCTAAGGATTCGCTTCACCGCCACTAAGTGACACTCCTTAGGATCGGATTGAAATCTAGCACACATGCATACGCTAAGCATAATATCCGGTCTACTAGCACATAAGTAAAGTAATGACCCTATCATTGACCGGTATGCTTTTTGATCAACGGACTTACCACCTTTGTTGAGGTCGGTGTGCCCGTCGGTTCCCATCGGCGTCTTTGCGGGCTTGGCGTCCTTCATCCCAAACCGCTTTAGCAGGTCCTGCGTGTACTTCGTTTGGGAGATGAAGGTGCCGTCCTTGAGTTGCTTCACTTGGAACCCAAGGAAGTAGTTCAACTCGCCCATCATCGACATCTCAAATTTCTGCGTCATCACCCTGCTGAACTCTTCACAAGACTTTTGGTTAGTCGAACCAAATATTATGTCATCGACATAAATTTGGCACACAAACAAATCACCATCACATGTCTTTGTAAACAGAGTTGGATCGGCTTTCCCAACTTTGAAAGCATTAACAAGTAGAAAGTCTCTAAGGCATTCATACCATGCTCTTGGGGCTTGCTTAAGTCCATAGAGCGCCTTAGAGAGCTTACACACATGGTCGGGGTACCGTTCATCCTTGAAGCCAGGGGGTTGCTCCACGTACACCTCTTCCTTGATTGGCCCGTTGAGGAAAGCGCTCTTCACATCCATTTGGTACAACCTGAAAGAGTGATGAGCGGCATATGCTAGCAAGATACGAATTGATTCTAGCCTAGCCACAGGAGCAAAAGTCTCCTCGAAATCCAAACCTGCGACTTGGGCATAACCTTTTGCCACAAGTCGAGCCTTGTTC
Organism: Zea mays; assembly: GCF_902167145.1. Taxonomy (NCBI): domain Eukaryota; kingdom Viridiplantae; phylum Streptophyta; class Magnoliopsida; order Poales; family Poaceae; genus Zea; species Zea mays. Next base: position 156,031,553 of record NC_050104.1, on the reverse strand, counting down.
CTTGTCACCACTCCGTGCTCGTCCTGTTTGTTGCGGAACACCCACTTGGTTCCCACAACATTTTGCTTTGGACGAGGCACCAGTGTCCAAACTTCATTCCTCTTGAAGTTATTGAGCTCCTCTTGCATGGCCAACACCCAGTCCGGATCTAGCAAGGCCTCTTCTACCCTGAAAGGCTCAATAGAAGAGACAAAGGAGTAATGCTCACAAAAATTAACTAATCGAGATCGAGTAGTTACTCCCTTGCTGATGTCACCCAGAATCTGGTCGACGGGATGATCCCTTTGAATCATCGCTCGAACTTGGGTTGGAGGTGCCGGTTGCGCTTCTTCCTCCATCACATGATCATCTTGTGCTCCCCCTTGATCACACGCCTCCACTTGAGGTACCTGTTCGTCATCTTGGGTTGGGGGATGCACCATGGTTAAGGAAGAAGGTTGATCTTGCTCCAAGTGTTCCTGTGGTCGCACATCACCAATCGCCATGGTGCGCATAGCGGCCGTTGGAACACCTTCTTCATCTACATCATCACAATCAACAACTTGCTCTCTTGGAGAGCCATTAGTCTCATCAAATACAACGTCACTAGAGACTTCAACCAAACCCGATGATTTGTTGAAGACTCTATACGCCTTTGTATTTGAGTCATAACCTAACAAAAACCCTTCTACAGCTTTGGGAGTAAATTTAGAATTTCTACCCTTCTTCACTAGAATGTAGCACTTGCTCCCAAATACACGAAAGTAGGATACATTGGGTTTGTTACCGGTTAGTAGCTCATATGACGTCTTCTTGAGGAGGCGATGAAGGTAGACCCTGTTGATGGCGTGGCAAGCCGTGTTCACGGCTTCCGTCCAAAAGCACTCGGGGGTCTTGAACTCTCCTAGCATCGTCCTCGCCATGTCGATGAGCGTCCTGTTCTTCCTCTCTACCACACCATTTTGCTGTGGTGTGTAGGGAGCGGAGAACTCGTGCTTGATCCCTTCCTCTTCAAGGAACTCCTCCACTTGAAGGTTCTTGAACTCGGACCCGTTGTCGCTCCTTATCTTCTTCACCTTGAGCTCAAACTCATTTTGAGCTCTCCTGAGGAAGCGCTTGAGGGTCCCTTGGGTTTCAGACTTATCCTGCAAAAAGAACACCCAAGTGAAGCGGGAAAAGTCATCAACACTAACTAGACCATACTTACTTCCTCCTATACTCAGATAGGCGACGGGTCCGAAGAGGTCCATATGCAGCAGCTCCAGGGGTCTTGAAGTGGTCATCACATTCTTGCTGTGATGTGCTCCTCCCACTTGTTTACCTGCTTGACAAGCTGCACAAGGTCTATCTTTTTCGAATTGTACGTTAGTCAAACCTATCACGTGTTCTCCCTTTAGAAGCTTGTGAAGATTCTTCATCCCCACATGTGCTAAGCGGCGATGCCACAGCCAGCCCATGCTAGTCTTAGCTATTAAGCATGCATCTAGACCGGCCTCTTCTTTTGCAAAATCAACTAAATAAAGTTTGCCGTCTAATACACCCTTAAAAGCTAGTGAACCATCATTTCTTCTAAAGACAAACACATCTACATTTGTGAATAGACAGTTATACCCCATATTACATAATTGACTTACAGATAGCAAATTATATCCAAGAGACTCTACTAAAAACACATTAGAAATAGAGTGCTCATTTGAAATTGCAATTTTACCTAACCCTTTTACCTTGCCTTGATTCCCATCACCGAATACAATTGAATCTTGGGAATTCTTATTCTTGACGTAGGAGGTGAACATCTTCTTCTCCCCCGTCATATGGTTTGTGCATCCGCTGTCGATAATCCAGCTTGAACCCCCGGATGCATAAACCTGCAAGGCAAATTTAGGCTTGGGACTTAGGTACCCAACTCATGTTGGGTCCTACAAGGTTAGCACAAATATTCTTAGGGACCCAAATGCAAGTTTTGTCTCCCTTGCATCTTGCCCCTAATTTCCTAGCAATTACCTTTCCATCCTTTCTACAAATTACAAAGGAAGTATTCAAAGCATGATATATTGTAGAAGGTTCATTCACTACTTTTCTAGGAACATGAGCAACATTTCTTTTAGGAACCACATTTCTCCTAGTAACATTTCTATCATACACATATGAAGAACTAGGAGCAAACATGGCATGAGAATCATAAACATATGAATCAAAATCATTACCAGCATTTCTAGCATGTCTCCTATCATGGTACATAAAGGCATGGTTCCTTTTTGCACTACTAGCCATAGGAGCCTTCCCTTTCTCCTTGGCGGGAATGGGAGCCTTATGGCTTGTTAAGTTCTTGGCTTCCTTCTTGAAGCCAAGTCCATCCTTAATTGAGGGGTGTCTACCAACCGTGTAGGCATCCCTAGCAAATTTTAGTTTTTCAAAATCACTTTTGCTAGTCTTAAGTTGAGCATTAAGACTAGCTACTTCATCATTTAGTTTTGAAATTGAAACTAGATGTTTATTACAAGCATTAATGTCAAAGTCCTTACACCTAGTACAAATTGCAACATGTTCTACACACGAGTTAGATTTATTTGCTACTTCTAATTTAGCATTCAATTCATTATTAATGCTTTTTAATTTAGAAATTGTCTCATGGCAAGAAGATAATTCACAAGAAAGCATTTCATTTCTTTTAATTTCTAGAGCAAGAGAATTTTGTGCACTAACAAATTTATCATGTTCTTCATACAACAAGTCCTCTTGCTTTTCTACAAGTATGTTCTTATCATTCAAGGCATCAATCAATTCATTAATTTTGTCTACCTTGGTTCTATCTAGACCTTTAAACAAGCATGAATAATCAATTTCATCTTCATCACTAGATTCGTCATCACTAGAAGAAACATAAGTAGAGTTGCGAGTACATACCTTCTTCTCCCTTGCCATAAGGCATGTGTGACGCTCGTTAGGGAAGAGGGTTGATTTGTTGAAGGCGGTGGCGGCGAGTCCTTCATTATCGGAGTCGGAAGATGAGCAATCCGAGTCCCATTCCTTGCCTAGATGCGCCTCGCCCTTGGCCTTCTTGTAATACTTCTTCTTTTCCCTCTTGTCCCCTTTTTCCTGGTCACTTTCATTATCGGGACAGTTAGCAATAAAGTGACCAAGCTTACCGCATTTGAAGCATGATCGCTTTCCCTTGGTCTTAGTCTTGCTTGGCTGTCCATTGCGACTCTTTAGCACCGTCTTGAATCTTTTGATGATGAGGGTCATCTCTTCATCATTAAGACCGGCCGCCTCAATTTGCGCCACCTTGCTGGGTAGCGCCTCCTTGCTCCTTGTGGCTTTGAGAGCAAGAGGTTGTGGCTCGTTGATCGGTCCATTCAAGGCGTCGTCCACATACCTTGCTTCCTTGATCATCATCCGCCCGCTGACGAATTTTCCTAGGACTTCTTCGGGCAACATTTTGGTGTACCAGGGATTCTCACGAATATTATTCACCAAATGAGGATCAAGAACGGTAAAGGACCTGAGCATTAGTCGGACGACGTCGTGGTCCGTCCATCGCGTGCTTCCGTAGCTCCTTATTTTGTTGATAAGGGTCTTGAGCCGGTTGTATGTCTGAGTTGGCTCCTCGCCCCTTATCATCGCGAACCGTCCAAGCTCGCCTTCCACCAACTCCGTTTTGGTGAGCAAGGTAACGTCATTCCCTTCATGAGAGATCTTGAGGGTGTCCCAGATCTGCTTGGCGTTATCCAAGCCGCTCACTTTGTTATATTCATCCCTGCACAATGAAGCTAGAAGAACAGTGGTAGCTTGTGCATTCTTATGGATTTGCTCATTAATGAATGAAGGGCTATCCGAGCTATCAAATTTCATTCCACTTTCCACAATCTCCCAAATGCTTGGATGGAGAGAAAATAGGTGAGTACGCATTTTGTGACTCCAAAATCCGTAGTCCTCTCCATCAAAGTGAGGAGGCTTGCCAAGTGGAATGGGGAGCAAATGAGCATTTGAGCTATATGGAATGCGCGAATAATCAAAAGAAAAGTTTGAGTTAACCGTCTTTTGTTTGTCGTGGTCGTCGTCCTTTTGGGAAGAAGAGGACTCATCGCTGTCGTAGTAGACGATCTCCTTGATGCGTCTTGTCTTCTTCTTCTTCCCATCTTTTCGCTTGTGGCCCGAGCCCGAGTCATTGGACTTGTCATCCTTTGGCTCGTTGATGAAGGACTCCTTCTCCTTGTCGTTGATCACGATTCCCTTCCCCTTAGGATCCATCTCTTCGGGAGGTTAGTCCCTTTCTTGAAGAGAACGGCTTTGATACCAATTGAGAGCACCTAGAGGGGGGGGTGAATAGGTGATCCTGTAAAACTTCAAAGCTTAAGCCACAAAAACTTGTTAAGTGTTAGCACAATTATGGCCAAGTGGCTAGAGTGGAGTCAAAACACAATAACCACAAGAAATCAATCACAGAGATGACACGGTGGTTATCCCGTGGTTCGGCCAAGTACAAAACTTGCCTACTCCACGTTGTGGCGTCCCAACGGACGAGAGTTGCACTCAACTCCTCTCAAGTGATCCAATGATCAACTTGAATACCACGGTGTTCTTGCTTTTCTTTTCTCAATCCCGTTTGCGAGGAATCTCCACAACTTGGAGCCTCTCGCCCTTACAAAAGATGTTCACAGAGAAACACGGAGCAAGGGAGGGATTAGCAACACACACAAATCCACAGCAAATTGCGCACACACACGGCCAAGAATCGAGCTCAAAAGACTATCTCGAAGTTCTCACTAGAACAGAGCTCGAATCACTTAGAATGACAAACAAACGCGCAAAGACTGAGTGTGGATGATCAAGATTGCTCTAAGGTTGCTTCATTGCCTCCTCCATGCGCCAAGAGGTCCCTTTTATAGCCCCAAGGCAGCTAGGAGCCGTTGGGAACAAATCTGGAAGGCCATCTTTGCCTTCTGTCTCGTGGCGCACCGGACAGTCCGGTGCACACCGGACACTGTCCGGTGCCCGATTTGTTTCCTTAAACAGCACATCCGACCGTTGATATCTGATGCAGATCTGCGCACAGTTGGCGCACCGGACATGTCCGGTGCACACCGGACAGTCCGGTGTACCTTTCCGACCGTTGGCTCGGCCACGTGTCGCGCGCCGATCGCGCGGCCGACCGTTGGCCCGGCCGACCGTTGGCTCACCGGACAGTCCGGTGCACACCGGACAGTCCGGTGAATTTTAGCCGAAGTCGCCGGAGAAAAACCCGAGAGCGGCTGGTTTGCTCCGCGCTGGTCTGGCGCACCGGACACTGTCCGGTGCACACCGGACAGTCCGGTGCCCCAGCCCGAAACAGCCTTTGGCTGTACACAGCCACTCTCCACTTCTTTTCTTTTCTTCTTCTTCCTGTTTCTAACACTTAGACAAGATATTAGTACACAAAACCAATGTACTAAGGCTTAGAAACATACCTTTACTTGTGATTTGCACTTTGTTCAACCATGGGCACATTTTCACATTTAAGCACTTGTGTTTGCACCCAATCACCAAAATACTTAGAAATGGCCCAAAGGCACATTTCCCTTTCAGGATTCCACTGCTGGGTGCGAAACCCTGTCCTTCCTCGATGCCTACTCGGGGTATCACCAGATCCGGATGAAAGAGTCCGACCAGCTCGCGACTTCTTTCATCACGCCGTTCGGCATGTACTGCTATGTCACCATGCCGTTCGGCTTGAGGAATGCAGGCGCGACGTACCAGCGGTGCATGAACCATGTGTTCGGCGAACACATCGGTCGCACAGTCGAGGCCTACGTCGATGACATCGTAGTCAAGACACGGAAGGCTTCCGACCTCCTCTCCGACCTTGAAGTGACATTCCGGTGTCTCAAGGCGAAAGGAGTCAAGCTTAATCCTGAGAAGTGTGTCTTCGGGGTACCCCGAGGCATGCTCCTAGGGTTCATCGTCTCTGAGCGAGGCATCGAAGCCAACCCGGAGAAGATTGCGGCCATCACCAGCATGGGACCCATCAAGGACTTAAAAGGGGTACAGAGGGTCATGGGATGCCTCGCGGCCCTGAGCCGCTTCATCTCACGCCTCGGCGAAAGAGGTCTGCCTCTGTACCGCCTCTTAAGGAAGGCCGAATGTTTCGCTTGGACCCCTGAGGCCGAGGAAGCCCTCGGCAACCTGAAGGCGCTCCTTACAAAGGCGCCAGTCTTGGTGCCGCCGGCGGACGGAGAAACCCTCTTGGTCTACGTCGCCGCGACCACTCAGGTGGTTAGCGCCGCGATTGTGCTCGAAAGGCAGGAGGAAGGGCATACATTGCCCGTTCAGAGGCCGGTCTACTTCATCAGCGAAGTGCTGTCCGAGACTAAGATCCGCTACCCACAAGTTCAAAAGCTGCTGTATGCTGTGATCCTGACAAGGCGGAAGCTACGACACTACTTCGAGTCCCATCCGGTAACTGTGGTGTCATCCTTCCCCCTGGGGGAGATCATCCAGTGCCGAGAGGCCTCGGGCAGGATCGCAAAGTGGGCGGTGGAGATCATGGGCGAAACGATCTCGTTCGCCCCTCGGAAGGCCATCAAGTCCCAAGTGTTGGCGGATTTCGTGGCCGAATGGGTCGACACCCAACTGCCAACGACTCCGATCCAACCGGAGCTCTGGACCATGTTTTTCGACGGGTCGCTGATGAAGACAGGGGCCGGCGCGGGCCTGCTCTTCATCTCGCCCCTCGGAAAGCACTTGCGCTACGTGCTGCGCCTCCACTTCCCGGCGTCCAACAATGTGGCCGAGTACGAAGCTCTGGTCAACGGATTGCGGATCGCCATCGAGCTAGGGGTCAGACGCCTCGACGCCCGCGGTGATTCGCAGCTCGTCATCGACCAAGTCATGAAGAACTCCCACTGCCGCGACCCGAAGATGGAGGCCTACTGCGACGAGGTTCGGCGCCTGGAAGACAAGTTCTTCGGGCTCGAGCTCAACCACATCGCTCGGCGCTACAACGAAACCGCAGACGAGCTGGCTAAGATAGCCTCGGGGCGAACGACAGTCCCCCCGGACGTCTTCTCCCGGGATCTGCATCAGCCCTCCGTCAAGCTCGACGACGCGCCCGAGCCTGAGGTACCCTCGGCTCAGCCCGAGGTACCCTCGGCCCCCGAGGGCGGGGCATTGAACGTCGAGGAAGGGCAGAGCGGGGCCACGCCAGACCAGGATTGGCAGGCCCCGTACCTGCAATATCTCCGTCGAGGAGAGCTACCCCTCGACCAAGTCGAGGCTCGACGGGTAGCGCGACGCGCCAAGTCATTCGTCTTGCTGGGCGACGAAGAGGAGCTCTACCATCGCAGCCCCTCGGGCATCCTCCAGCGATGCATCTCCATCGCCGAAGGTCGGGAACTGCTGCAAGAAGTACACTCGGGGGCTTGCGGCCACCACGCAGCACCCCGAGCCCTTGTTGGAAATGCTTTCCGGCAAGGCTTCTACTGGCCAACGGCGGTGGCTGACGCCACTAGAATTGTCCGCACCTGCGAAGGGTGCCAATTCTATGCGAAGCGGACACACCTGCCCGCTCAGGCTCTGCAGACAATACCCATCACCTGGCCCTTCGCTGTATGGGGTCTGGACCTCGTCGGTCCCTTGCAGAAGGCGCCCGGGGGCTACACGCACCTGCTGGTCGCCATCGACAAATTCTCCAAGTGGATCGAGGTCCGACCTCTGAACAGCATCAGGTCCGAGCAGGCGGTGGCATTCTTCACCAACATCATCCATCGCTTCAGAGTCCCGAACTCCATCATCACCGACAACGGCACCCAGTTCACCGGCAAAAAATTCTTGGATTTTTGCGAAGATCACCATATCCGGGTGGACTGGGCCGCCGTGGCTCATCCCATGTCGAATGGGCAGGTAGAGCGTGCCAACGGCATGATTCTACAAGGGCTCAAGCCTCGGATCTACAACGACCTCAACAAGTTCGGCAGGCGATGGATGAAGGAACTCCCCTCGGTGGTCTGGAGCCTAAGGACGACGCCGAGTCGTGCCACAGGCTTCACGCCGTTTTTCCTGGTCTACGGGGCTGAAGCTATCTTGCCCACTGACCTGGAATACGGCTCCCCGAGGGCGAGGGCCTACACCGAACAAAGCAACCAAGCCAGCCGAGAGGAATCGCTGGACCAGCTGGAGGAAGCTCGGGACAGGGCCTTGCTACACTCGGCGCGGTACCAACAGTCCCTGCGACGCTACCACGCCCGAGGGGTCCGGTCCCGAGAACTCCAGGTGGGCGACCTGGTGCTTCGGCTGCGACAAGACGCCCGAGGGAGGCACAAGCTCACGCCCCCCTGGGAAGGGCCATTCGTCATCGCCAAAGTTTTGAAGCCCGGAACATACAAGCTGGCCAGCAATCAAGGCGAGATCTACGACAACGCTTGGAACATCAAACAGCTACGTCGCTTCTACCCTTAAGATGTTTTCAAGTTGTTCATATACCTCGCACCTACGCAAAGTTTAGTTGTCAAGGAAGGGTCGGCCTAGCCTCGGCAAAGCCCGACCCTCCCTCGGGGGCTAAAAGGGGGGAGGCCCCCTCTGCGTCGAATTTTTCCTCGAAAAAGGATCTCTTTTTAGCAGGATCTCTTTCGTGCTTCTTGACTACTTCGGAAAGCGGATCCTGGAAACGACGAGGTACACGTAAGCAGCCAAGGCTGACCGAGCCGAGGGACTCCTACGCCTCCGGGATACGGATACCTCACTCATCCCTTTCTGCGACAAGTAACTTGCGCTCGGGTAAAGCGACTCCGTGGACCGAACGAGTCATCACGTTCGGAAGCTCTCCTGCCGAAGCAGTCCTTCAAGCTTTCTCGACTATGTCGGGGACAGGGCCTCATGGACGGGTGAAAGTACGCGTAAGCGGCAAGGCCGACCGAGCCGAGGGATTCCCACGCCTCTGGGATACGGATACCTCACTCGTCCCTTCCGCGAAAAGCAACTCTCGCTCACACAAACATCCCTGTTACCGACAGAGTCCAGATGCTCGAAACAGGAGGAAAAAAGACGCAGCTTCGCAAGCGCGGCGAGGGCGTTTTCTTCTGGCCTCGGCGGCCGTAGAAAGCACACGCTACAAGATGATCTGATCCTGCAGGCTCGGGTCTTCACGCCGAAGGGAGCCGTAGCACCCTCGGCATCGACGACGTCTTCAGCAAAGCCCGACCCAGCCTCGGGCGGCGCCGCGGTCCAGGGGCTCCTCCGGGAATCCGGCCCGAGCAGGCGGCTCAACCGGTTACCCCTGGGGCCTCGGTCAACCGGCTTCCAAGGGCGCCAGCCCGATCCGAGGCCTCGACTGACCGACTTTGGCGTCGGCTCCGCTGACGGACAACACGGCTAGGCTCCGGCCAACCAGGTTCCCCATTCTCGAGCCAACTCCGCCTCTGTTCATACTGATATCGCTACCCCCGGCCTCGATCCACCGAAGGGCGGCCGAGGGGTCTCTTCAACTAAGCTAGAGGAGCCTCACATAACAAGGCCGAACGGGCCGAGGGATTCCTACGCCTCCGGGATACGGATACCTCACCCGTCACCTTGACACGGGGCAACTCATGCTTGGTAAAGCGGTTCAGATAATCAAACAGGCGAGACTTAGTGCTCGAAAATGAGGAAAAAACACGGCTCCGTGCCAAAATTACATACACGTTCAGGCCTCGACAGCCACAATGAACGAACTCACTGGCATACGAGATGCCACTACCAACGGAACTCCGGTTCCCCCTCCGCAGGTACGAACAACCCCACTCCGAGGGGGAAGGCCTGCGGAGCAACGGAAGGCCGACGAATGGTGCGCCGTCACCCGCTCCAGCAGCGGCGACGACGACGCCTTCTGCTCCGAGGGACCAAGCAGTAGCAACGCCGACCTCAGGCTCGATGCCGCTGCCAGGAGGCCCCCGCCCGTGCCAAAACTTGTGAGGCAAGGACGGGCAGAAGGCCATAGAGTTGGAGGTCAGCCCGTGGCCGGCCCCGGCCATCTCGCCGGCAGCAGAACCTCTTCAAGCTGCCGTGGCGGATGCCGGCACCGCGAGTGGCTCCGAAGCCACTCGCGCCTGAAGGCCAGGCACGCTGCAGCTGCCAGCGCCACGGACGACGGCCGCCTTTCCCTCCGATCACTGAGTGAAGGAGCGGGCCGCCACCCACGCGGGGACCGACCTCAACTCGGCGCACTCCCCTCCCCAGCCCTGGTGATGAAAATCCTTGAGGCTGAGGGAGGGGAAGAGGCCGCGGCCCGGCTCGCTTTCCCTCACCATCGAGCCGGAGGTCGCCATCTCAGGTGACCGCCGGCGGAGGGGAGCAGCCGGGCAGCATGATGAAAATCCTTGAAGCCGAACGATGGCTGAGAGGTACCAACTCCCATGGAGTTGCGTTCCTCCAACGAGGAGGCGGAAAGGCGGCGGATACCCCCCATCCGGGGGCTTGGAAGACGGGAAGACCCGACGCTTAAGGGAGGAAGAAGACATGGTTGCCTTACGAAAGGAGCCTCCCTCCTTTTAAAGGCAACTCCCCCTACGTGCGCCCCCAGGCGCCGCGGGCCGAGTCTTCTCCAACACGCTCCAAGGCCCTCCCCTGCGACTCGGGGGCTGGGTCCCGCATGTCATGCAAGCCGGCTCAGGGCAGAAGAAGCCAAACCGCCGCGCATGGTGCGCACGACCGTCCAGCGGTTACAGGCGACCCCCCATTTTCGCCCAGACCAACGGGCAGAAGGGGCGGGCAGCCATGCAGGCGGCATGCAACCGCGCCAGATGGACGCGCTTCTCCGACTTCTGACACGCCAGCTTGGAACCCAGGCCCACGCGTCGAGCAACCGGCGCGCCAGTTGCTGCATGCAAGCAACCGCACCGCCACTTGTGCCACCATCGCGCCTCTTCGGTTGCGAAGCCTATGCCACGACTCGAGGCGACCCAACAGCGCCAGACTGGCGCGTCGGTCAAAGCGACCGAAAGTGGGCCGGCAGTAATAGCGGTGGCAGGCGGGCGGGCGCAGCGGTCACGTCGTCAGCCAGGCTCACGTCCCATCCTGAGACAGCAAGAGAGCCTCCTCTCACGGCGTGAAGACGGTGCACCCGTGACCCGTTCCTCGAACGGATCGCACGCGCGCAACGGCCACCCCGCCAACCACTCGCCCCGTCGCATTAACTCCGCGGCGGGACACGCGGCGCCTCTGGTAGGAGGAGCGCGCGACGCTTCACCTTCACCGTAATAACCGCGTCAGAAAAGGTACGCCACGTCGTCCGATTTCGTATCCTTTTCCGTTTTCCTCTTTCTCTATCTCTTGCAACAGGGACCGGGAAAGGGGGATACCCCGAAAGGGATCCTTCTCCGCGAAGGAACCGGGCTCCGAGCCCCCCATTACTGATCAGGGGTTCGAAGGCTGGCCCCCCGAGGGTTCAACAGTCGCCTCAGATCGCGTGGGCCCGACACCCACTACTGGTTAGGGGTTCGAAGGCCAGCCCCCCGAAGGGCTCCATGGTCGCCTCAGGCTACTCGGGCTCCGCGCCCATTACTGATCAGGGGTTCGAAGGCTGGCCCTCGAAGGGTTCACAGTCACCTCAGACACCGAGCGAGGGATGACCAGGGGTACGTTCGATACATAACCGAGGCTCGGGCTGCGCTCCCGAGGTACCCTAGGACATTTCCGAGACTAGCGGGAACGATCTTGTAACGGAATCCCATCGGAGGGAGGCATCGAGCCCTCGGACCCCGTCGCCAGGGGACCGGGTCCGGCAAATCACCCGCAGGTACTTTTGGGCGTGCCTCTGGGCCCCTAGCCGACCCCCAACGAACGGGGCACGGACGTCCACTCGGATTACCCGCTTGCAGCTCACCGGAGACACCATGTTCGGTGCCCATCGAGGGTAACATGGCGCACTCCCCCCCTCCTCCTTGCGGAAAGGCGACGTAGGGGCGTATGAAAAAAGCCGAGTCTGTCCCTGATCGTCCTCTCGCCCTGTGCAGAGGCTCGGGGGCTGCTCTCGCAAAAACCGGCAACGGCCAAATCGTTGACAGCGTCAACATACCAGCCCGAGAGCTTGGGCCCCGACCGTGCACCCGGGCTACGGCCAGTTCGCATGAGGGAACGACCAGACCAGCCGAAGCGTTAAGCGAAGTATTAAGACCTCGAAGGAGTGTAACCACTCCTCCGAGGCCTCGGGGGCTACACCCGGCGGGTGCGCTCGCGCGCACCCACCGGAACGAAATGCAACCGAGAAAGGCTGGTCCCCTTGCAAAAAAGTGCGACAAAAGCCTCCAAGCGAGTGCTAACACTCCCTTCGAGGCTCGGGGGCTACTGTCGGGGACCATAATTAGGGGTACCCTCAAGGCGCCTAATTCTCAGCTGGTAACCCCTAGGACTGGGCATAAAACCCGAGCCCGAAGCCCGTTACCCTAAATACCCGAACCCGTACCCGTTTAGCCCGATGCCCGTTACCCGAACAATTACAACGGGTACCAAAACCGAATACCCGAACTAAGTTTGGGCCTATTCGGGTATTTAACCGCGGTACCCGAAGTACCCACTAAACCCGAAATTAGGCAGGCTGAGGGTATTCAGATTCACCCGCTACGCTAGCCCGTTAGGCAGCCCAACAGGCAACAGCACAGCGTCACAGGCTCACAGCCCACGCGAGTACGCGACCAGTCGACCACGCCTGAGTTCCCCCCACAACCCTAGCTCCCACCTCCCAGGGCGTCCTCCACTGACCGGCCGACCGCCGCCGACGGCGTCCTCCACTCCTCCAGACCTCCAGCCTCCAGGCTCCAGTCCGGCTCGGCGGCTCCTCCCAGCTCCCAGGCCCCAGCGGCCAGCACGGCAGCACCGGGCGGCGGGCACCGGATTGCGCGGCTGCGCGCAGACGCGCAGGGGCTGAGCCGCTGAGTCCTCCACTAGTCCACTCCTCTCTCCTCCAGCAGCACGGCAGACAGCCAGTCAGCCAGACACGCAGGGCGCAGGCCGTAGGGCGCAGCCGCAGCCGGCAGCACGCAGTCGCCACTCGCTAGTTCCAGGCTTCCAGCACGGCTGCACGGCAGCACCAGGCCACTAGCCACCAGCACGTGCAGTCCGCAGCAGCCCACACTCCACAGCAGTCCCAGACTCCCAGCCTCCCAGGCTCCCAGCACCAGCAGGCAGCAGTCCGCAGCACGGCAGCAGCCACAGCCACTCAGCCAGGAACAGGAAGGTATGTAAATTGAATCTTGTATCTGTAGCTTAATATTAGGTAGTAGTGTAACTGTGTAAGTAACTAAGTATGTAACTCTAGTATTTTGTGATTCCATTGTCATTTAGATGCTAGAAATTGAGGAACACACAGATATGGAGGTTGAATCAGTTGCACTTTGTACTGAAACGTCACATATTCAGAATGTAGTTGCACCAGCATCTCAGTCACAGGATGTAATAGCTAAACAAGAGGACCCTGAGTTGACTAAGGATGGGAGTAGGAAGGAAATAGCACCGAGGTCAGATGTATGGCAACATTTTATTAAGATAAAAGATGATAAAGACATCGTTAGGCATGCCAAGTGCAAATATTGCCATCGAAATATGAAAGCAGAGGCTGGACGTCATGGCACATCTTCATTGAAGAGGCATTTGGTTGCTTGCAAACGCAATCCAAATAAGTTTAACAAAGATCCATCTCAAGGTACTCTACAAGCAACTCAACATGAAGGTGTTAGCACGTGGAGGTTTGATGAAGACACACTAAGGGTTTCTTTTGCCGAGATGGTAATAGAGGATGAGTTGCCATTTTGCTTTGGTGAGAAACCTGGGTTTAGAAAGTTTATGTCCAAAGCATGCCCTCGCTTTCTAGTGCCATCTAGACGAACATGTACTAGAGATGTAGTACATTGTTTCTTTCAGGAGAAAGCTAAGCTAAAGAAATTCTTCAAAGACTCCTGTCAACGGGTTTGTTTGACAACGGATGGTTGGACTTCTAAGCAACTAGATAGCTACATGACTGTGACTGCTAGCTTTATTGATGATAATTGGAAGTTCCATAAAAAAGTTATTGGTTTCTTCTTGGTTAAGGGACACAAGGGTGATGATATTGGAAAAAATGTGCTAAGATGCATGGTTGAATGGGGTTTGGAGAGAGTGATGACAATAACTGTTGATAATGCAAGTGCCAATGATACCGGTATTAGTTATTTGAGGAGGCAATTGAGTACCACTAATCTAGCTAGTGGCAAGTACTTGCACATGAGATGTGCAGCTCACATCGTTAATCTAATTGTGCACGATGGCCTAAAAGAAGTAGACCTATCAGTGAAGCGTGTTAGGGCAGCTGTGAAGTACATTAGAAATGGTGGTTCAAGAATGCTCAAATTTAAGGAAATTATAGAGGAAGAGAAGCTAACCAACAATCCATATCTTAAGGCTGATGTCCCAACTAGATGGAACTCCACATATATTATGCTTAAATCTGCAATTGTGTATGAGAAGGTGTTCACAAAACTAGCAGATGAAGACATGAGTTATGTTATGGACCTATCTGAAGGAAGGGGTGGTTTTGGTCATCCTGATGAGATAGATTGGGAAAACGCAAGGAAGATGGCAGAATTTTTAGAGCACTTTTATGATCTGACTGTTCGTGTCTCTACAACTCTCCATGTCACTGCACATACATTTTTTCATGAAATTGGAGAAGTGCATGCATTGATTCAATCATGGATGGACAGTACAGATGATTTGCAAACACTGATGGGAATCAGAATGAAAGAAAAATTTGACAAATATTGGGGACTTTGGAACAGTAGCAGTGAACATGACAAGGAGATGGAGAAGGGGAGGGGGAAGGCAAAGGAGAAGGAGAACTTGAATTTAGCTGCCTGCTTTAGCTGCCTGCTTTAGCTGGTGTTTAGTGTTTACTGCCTGTTCAACTGTTCATACTTATTCTCTAATGCTTTAATTTCTACTGTTTTAGTGCAGACTGCAGACCTGGGCATGTTGATCTTCGTTGACGACTGAATGAGCTGCGGACCTGGGCAGTGGGCACTGAGCACGTTAGCTGAATGAACTGTTGTCTGTTGGTGTCTGGATCTGGGCAGTGGACCTGGAGGCTGGAGCTGCGGACCTGGGCAGTGGGCATCTGGAATTCTGGATCTTCATTGAGCTGTTGGCGACTTGGTGTTGGGCTGTTGGCTGAATGAACTGTTGTCTGTTGGTGTCTTAGTGACTTGGTGTTGGCTGTAGCCTGGGAGTAGGACTGGGCGTTACCATTTAGCACAAAGTGACAAAGCTGTTGCGAGGCGTTTAATTTCTGTTGGCTGTTAGCACAAGTTGGCTGTTAGCACTTAGCAGTTAGCACAAAGCTGCTGGGGTTTAATTTCTGTTGCGTTGCGTTGCTTTGGAACAGTAGCAGTCGCTTAATGATTACTTTGTCTCAGTTTTCTTGTGCGCGTTGTGGACTTGTGCAAGTTATTAAACTCTAATATTTTGTGATTCCATTGTCATATAGTGATATAGAATTATAGATGTCTTGTACTCTTGTAGTCTTATCTTGTGTATGATTTATAATACCGGGTACCCGAATTCTACCCAAACCCAAACCCGAAATTGCGGGTACCCGAAATTGCGGGTACCCGAAAGTTTGGGTACGAGTACGGGTTCTACTGTTGAAAACCCGAAATATAAAAAACCCAAAAAACCCGACCCGAAATTTCGGGTAAACCCGAACGCCCAGTCCTAGTAACCCCCATCAGCATAAAGCTGCAAAGGCCTGATGGGCGCGATTAAGTCAGGGATCAGTCCACACGAGTGACTCGATCACGCTTCACCCGAGCCTAGCCTCGGCCAAAGGCAGCCGACCTCGAGAGACTTCCGTCTCGCCCGAGGCCCCCTTTTTATGGCGGACACATCACCGGCTCGCCCAAGGCCTTGGCTTCGCTCAGAAGCAACCTTGACTAAATCACCACACCGACTGACCAAATTGCAGGGGCATTTAACGCAAAGGTGGCCTGACACCTCTATCCTGACACGCGCCCCCGGCAGAGCCGAGGTGACCGTCGTCACTCCACCGCTCCACTGGCCAGTCTGACAGAAGGACAGCGCCGCCTGCGCCACTCCGACTGCAGTGCCACTCGACAGAGTGAGTCTGACAGGCAATCAGGCCTTGCCAAAGGCGCCACGGCGAACTCCGCTCCGCCCGACCCCAGGGCTCGGACTCGGGCTAAGACCCGGAAGACGACGAAACTCCGCCTCGCCCGACCCCAGGGCTCGGACTCCGCCCTAGCCTCGGCCGAACGACTTCCGCCTCGCCCGACCCCTTGGCTCAGGCTCGGCCACGGCAACAGAAGGCAGACTCAACCTCGGCTTCGGAGGAAACCCCACGTCGCCCTGCCTAGGGCACAGACCGCCACGTCAACAGGAGGCGCCATCATCATCCCACCCCGAATCGACTCGGGTCACGGAGAACAAGACCGACGTCTCATCCGGCCAGCTCCGCCAGAGAGGCAATGATGGCGCTCCACAAGCTCTATGACGACGGCGGCCCCCAGCTCTCTTACGGAAGCAGGACAACGTCAGCAGGGACTCGACCGCTCCAACAGCTGCCCCTCCATCAGGCTCCGCCGCACCTCCGACAGCCACGACATCACGCCAGCAGGGTGCCCAGATCTCTCCGGCTGCCACATTGGCATGTACCTAGGGCGCTAGCTCTCCCTCCGCTAGACACGTAGCACTCTGCTACATCCCCATTGTACACCTGGATCCTCTCCTTACGACTATAAAAGGAAGGACCAGGGCCTTCTCAGAGAAGGTTGGCCGCGCGGGACCGAGGACGGGACAGGCGCTCTCTTGGGGCCGCTCGCTTCCCTCACCCGCGTGGACGCTTGTAACCCCCCTACTGCAAGCGCACCTGACCTGGGCGCGGGACGAACACGAAGGCCGCGGGACTTCCACCTCTCTCACGCTCGGCTCCGGCCACCTCGCCTCTCCCCCCTTCGCGCTCGCCCACGCGCTCGACCCATCTGGGCTGGGGCACGCAGCACACTCACTCGTCGGCTTAGGGACCCCCCTGTCTCGAAACGCCGACAGTAATTCACACACATTTATTTTAACGCATGCATTAGGAATTGGGGATAAAATGGTGTGTGGAATGATCTCATTCGGAGGTAGGGGCATTTATAGAGGGATTGGAGATGAAATTGGTGGTGATTTTTTTACAATATTTTTTTGGCAACAGCTAGCACACGTGGACCAATCAGAAACCACTCGCTCTCGCCCGTAAGACTGGCTCCAACAAACCCTGTAAAGGATTTTGTACTCTAAATTATAGAGAAGATTCTCATCCTCCACTCCCTCTAGCAACGTCCTTTAAGCGGTCCTCTAAATTTAGAGAACACTGCCGGATCCTCTATATAGAGAGTTTGTCTCTACTCTCTATCTATTTAAATATTTTAAACAACCGGTTTACATTTAAGAGTATGACAAATACGTATGTGCAGAACATAATAAAAAAATGTCTCTAATATAGGTATTTGCGTATAGATGACGTTGTTGAGAGAAATGAGATATTGAGGATAGAATCTTTTAAAGAAGACGGTAAAGGACATATATAGTGGATAGATATAGATGATGTTACTGGAGACAGTCTAATCTCGTCCACGCTAGTGTGTCGCTCGCCTTGCGCCCTGCTCTCGCCCGAACGTGTGCTCCAGTGCAGACGAGAGCGAGATGACAGGCGAGCTGTCGCCGGGCGACGCAATTATCTCTCGCTCCTGTACGCCCTATCTCGCCTCTACTGTCGTCTTCACAGTCACCAGCCTTACACTGACTAGTCAGTTTATCGTGCTTTGCTACGATTGTTATATATTAAATAAATATTTATTTAGATATTTATTTAAATATAATTATTGATTATTTATAAACACTAAAATACATATGTTCTGATGGTTAGCTCAAATTATTGAAGAAGAGGATGCGTGAGTTTAAGTGCTATTTCTGCACTCTTTTTTACGCACTGCGGGCGATGGGCGTGGGCGTGCCGGCGTGGTAGCACCAGTCGGCCGGCAACAGAGTAGTATAGATCATCACACCAGAATCCAGGAGCACCTCAAGGCTGGAAAGAAAAGAAAAAAGAACCAGTTGCCACTGCCCTGTGGCTATTTGTTACTGAAGCTCTTCCACCGGAACAAGCTGCCAACCTTGCGAAGAACCACCCGCCGCCGGGCGGGCAACCTCGGCATCGACGAGAACACGCCCATGTCACCCTTCTGCTCGTCCATCGTGCCAAAGATGTCGTACGCCGAACCCTCGAAGGTCTCGGACATCCGCCGCGGCCGCGTGATTCCGGCCGGCGGCCTTATCTTGGAGTCCGACGGGTACTTCTCCAGCCCCGGCGGTCCTACCCTTACGCGCGGCGTGGGGCTCTCCTCCGCGTCCAGCTTTGCAGCCGCGGCAGCGGCCGTGGGGCTCGACGACGTCGCCACGAGCATGCTCTGCAGCTCCTTGACGCTATCGCGCGCGGCGGCCTCGCTGATCCGGAGGCACTCCAGCTCCTGCTTCGTGCACTTCACGGCGGTGTCCTTGTCGCCGAGCACGCTCTTGAGCAGGGCGTTCTCGCTCCTTGCCTCCTCCAGCGCCTCCTTCGCCACATTGGTGTCCTTCACCGCCTGCTTCAGGATGTCCCGTAGCTTGGCGACCTCGGCCCGCCAGGAGCGCTGCGACTCCAGGAGCCGCGCGTTCTCGTGCCGCGCCTCGGCGAGCTCGGCCTCCGTTGACTTCATGCACGCCGTGAACCCGTCCTCCTTGCCCCGCCACGCGGTGAAGGACTCTTCGGCTTCGGCCCGGAGCCGCGCCACCTCGTCGGACAGGGCGCGGAGCTTCTCGTCCTTGCGTTTCGCCGACATGTGCAGGCGGTCGGCGTCCAGCCTGGCCGACTCCGCCTCGTGCTGCGCGCGCGCCAGCTGCTGCTTCGTCGTGTGCAGCTCCGCGTTCACCTCCTTGAGCGCTATCACGAACTCCTCCATCGCCTTCTTGCTCTTCTCCTCCGCCGCCAGCGCCACCCGCAGCTCGCCGTGAACCCTCTGCATGTCGCGGTCGCGCCGGTTTCTCGCCGGCATCGTGGCGACGGGGCTTCTGGCGGCCTCGAGCCTCTGGACGGTCTCCTGCAGCGACGCAATCTCGAGCTTGGCTTCCTCGAGCGATATCTTGGTGAGCTCCAGCTGCTTCGTCTGCATTGCCAGCGAGTCGAGCATCCGTTTCTCGCATTCCCGCGACACGTTGAGCTCGGCCTCGAGCGTCTCTATCGCAGCGCGGTCATTGGCCGAAGCCAGCGCCTTCCAGTCGGTCACCTCCAGCGCGCGCTGCGCGCGGTCTCGCTCGTCGCGCACCTTGCGCAGCTCGCCCCGAAGCCTCGCGACCTGATGATCCATGTCCCAACGGCTTTCCTGCATCTCTAGCTTCCCCGATGGATTGACTTGAAATGCTGCACGGCGATCGGAGCAAGGGATCTGGGACCCCTGGAGGGTCGGCGATTGGAAATGCGCCCAAAATTTTAAGGCATTCCAAGGAAGCAGAGGGTAAAAGGGGACGTCGTCGCATGCGTGGATTTGCAGGTTTTGCTAAACCTGTGGTGTGGAATGCCAGCCTAAACTTGGAGCGGACGATAAGCACAACAACTATATTTGGAGCAACGAAGCATCAGTGCATCACGTCACGTATCACGTGTGAGGCTAAGGTCATCAAACTCTATCGTCATCATCCATTTTAAACTCGATTTTAGGGGTGGATAAATTGCCTGATAACCAACTTGAAACTACCCGCATCCCAAATACCCAATCAAAATTCCGAATAATATAATCCATATGATCGCAATGGACTGGGTGCAATGGTAAACAACAAGCGAGGTTATAATCGATGAACCAATAAGTCAATGTGATGACGTAAAGTGGACAATATTGTTAAAGGAAGATCAAGTCAAGTGTTGATTTGGGTTGTTGATCAAGCAACTATATGAAGAATGATGGAGGAACTTTATGCTATGTGCTATGATCAAAGATAGTGTGGTTGACTAACTTTATTTGTAATATACTTCTATTCTTAGTCGAGGAGGATTGTTAAAACTATAATCTTTATAATTAGTAGAACCATGAGTAGTATTAGTAGATGTTATGTGACCTTGGGGGGAGGTAAGGAAGTTCCGCAAAAACCACAAAAATATGTCGAAGTTCTGTGTGCGCGAAAGTTCCATGTCCAAGTGTGGAAGTTTTGCACTTTTATAGGTCCAATGGCTAATTACCATTTAGTTTGTATGGGACACACACACACACATCTCTTGGAGAGGCTATTTGTGATATCCAATGCCAAGAACCATTGCAAACGGCTTGAGAGCTCTCTTCACCCCCTATTTGTGAGATGTGCATGATTGTGACAAATCCAGCGAGTTGGGTTGAGAGATTTTATGGCTCACACATGAGTATTGCGAGTTCATGAATATTGCGGGACATAAGTTTCACAAGTTTGTGAATTGATTAGTATATGTTAGCAATGCAAATTGTGATAGCTCAAAATGCATCGTTAATAGAGTAAAATGTAGTTCTGACCCTTAAACTTGTCTCTGTGTGTCATGTTGGTTTGTGGGAATGGTCTATGATTATAGAAGCTACCAGGAGTAAGAACCTCCGGTCCGGGAGTGGATGTGGTGTTACAACGGCCGAGATCCACCTCATCATGGAGGTCCATAGGTCCATCTCCTGGTAGTTTTCATGTCTCATGATCTACATCGCGAGATTTGGCTCCTCGCCGCGGTGCTCGTCGGCCCGAGCTTGTCGTGAATCAGGCTCTCCTACAACAAAATCACATGCATCACCATTGGCCACCACGATGTTGTCAACCTCACTGTGACTTGCGGGGGGATGCTCCAGCGACACACTCTCGATCGTCCTCGCTACATCGTCCCATGGAGGGTCCTTGCTCGGGCCGCGACACCACACACGCTAGTGTCATGTGCAGCAATGCTACCATCTCCTCCTCGATGTCACTATATCGGAGCGGCTCCACATCGAACACCTATGCGGCCCACTCCTCCCGCACCACAGACCGCACCCACTCAGGGCTTGTTCGGTTATTTTCAATCCATATGGATTGGAGAGGATTGATACGGATTAGAGGGGATTTTGATTTACTAGGGATTGAACCCCCCTCAATCCCCCTCAATCCATATGGATTGTGGTAGAACCGAACAAGCCCTCAGGGTGGCTTAGGCCCATTGCTGTTTAGCGCCTCCAAGACCAGCACATCGAAAGTGGCCAACCTCCTACGACAACCGCTTGTTGACTTGTTGTTTGGGCGCCATGTAACCCCCCAACACGACGATGTCGTGCGATGGGATGAGCAGGAGCGTGATGGAGAAGTCTACCACGCGTGCCTTACCGTCCTTGTCAAGTACAACATTGGTGGACTTGCCTGGATCTAAAAATTGGTCCATCATGGACATTGTCGTTGGGCTAGACACCGACGTCAAGGATAAAATGGACCGCGACATCGGCCTGGAGCCTTGAATGCACTGCACTAGTTGAGGCCAATGTGAGTGACAATGTGGTGTTGTGCGAGAGCCGCTCCATCACCGAGCATGTCGAGCAGAGGCAAATGGTGTCTGCGTACAACTACACCGGCATGGTCCTGATGAACAAGGCGGCGAAGGGGTACACCACTCTCGCCGCCGTGCACGTGTTGCCCGGTTGGACGTAACAGAATCAAACAGTGGTCGGACTTTTAAGATACATACATTATTAATTAATGAACCAAATTGACATGGCGAGTCAAATTTAAGTACCAGAATTGTATTTTACTCTCCTTAATAGGTTAACAAGAGTATACTAGTAGCATAACATGCTTCACAACAATATAAAGACATAAGAGCAAATTCAGAAACCCGCACGGCTTATGTACACTAATCTTTATCTTTAGTAGTAATATAAAGCAAGAGTTTCATCGTGCACAGCGAGAGTAATAAATTTCTTTTCTCCTACCACGTTGAATATCAAAAAGTAGGGTTAACTTGTGTCTATTTATGTTATATAAAGAGAGATATTGTAAATAGTAGATACTAATAATTTAAAAATAAAAATATAACTGTGTTTCAATAAACGTCGCATTTAAATAAGATATATATAGATACTGTAGCATATACAGTTACTGTTAATTTATAAAACCTAACCGCAACCATAGAGTAGCGACGATACAAGATAAAACGACCATAAAAACTAATTTGTAGCCTCTTTATTTTATTTTATTTTAGTGCTTCAGTTATCAAATGCGAAAAAAAAAACTTACGAGCCATAAACGCCTGACAAAACTACGAGACGGTGTCCCTCTGTCTCCTCTGCGTGCTACTGCTACCGCTGCAGTACGAGCTCCGTCTAGCTGGGCCCATCTGAAGGGACGATTCTGCTGCCCCCACGCCCGGTCAAAGACAGCCTTTCGGTCAAAGCAGCTTCCCGTGCGTGCTGTCGTATCGTCGTAATTTTTTTAAAAAAAAGCACGAAAGCGATTGGAGTATATAAACAAGACAGCGCGATTACGGCTCCACATGGCTCCGCTAATGGCCCACGTAATCTCCTCTCTCGGGACTCCGTTGCCATGGCAGAGACAGAGTAGTAGTATATTACTTGGCTTGCTGCTCCTTCGACTGCGTTCTATTCTAGCGGCAGTTACTTTGATGGTGTGTGCGTGGTCCCAGCCCCTAGCGGCCAGTGGATTTGCTTGTACGGTTTCTTGCTGCGGCAGTGATTGCTTCCACTTCCCGGGGCCATTGCCTTCTTCCGCTTCCGCCGATAAAAATGGCCTGAGCGCTCATGAATGATCGCCATAATTTTTTGGTGCTACTCACATAATCCTCGTATTGCCTACGTGCTAATGGTACGTAATCCTGGCAAAAAAAATCCTATCTCAGGGAGAAGTGAAAAAAAAATCCGAGTGAAGAATTGGGTTTCCCCCCTGGGTCATCAGTAATTCAGTAAAGAAACACGCGTAGAAGAAACACACGTAGAAAGCTCGCGAAACTGCAGTCGACATGCGCAGGAGAGCGGCTGAAGCGCCGAGCATGAAGAGGCCACAGGGAGGCGCCGCAGCAACCAGTCGGCTAGCCCAGACATTGCTACCACCGCACAGCACTGTCCCACTGCGTCTGGTTCGGTTTGCCCCATAAGAGAAGAGCCTGTTGCTTGCCACGGAAAAAAATTTGTTGCAGCCGGGCTGCAAACCAGGCCGTTTGCAGCCCCTCACAAAAATGAGGATAGACCCCACCTGCAGGTCAATAATACAACAAAAACGTTATCTGGTAGACCTGCAGGTGGGGCCTATCCTCATTTTTGTGAGGGTTTGCAGCCCGGCTGCAACAAATTTTTTTCCCTTGCCACAGTGCCACTCGCCCGCCTATCCAAAAAGCTCGGTCTCCTTCCCTACTCCGTTCACTCCCCAAATCCCAGACTCTCACCGCTTCCCTCGTCTCCTCAGTCCTCCCCCGCCATGGTCACGGACAAGTCCAACCTCCCACAGCAGCAGCAGCCGCCTCCTCCCTCCGCCTCCTCAGCACCCTCCTCGCTCAAGTCCCTCAACAAGGCCTCCTACAAGATCTCCAAGCAGTCGTCTTCCGCCTCTCCCGCTCCCGTTCCCGCCTCCACCATGCGAGCGCCTTCCCCGCCGCCGCCGGCTCCCCGCCCGCCTCCTCCTCTCCCGCCGCCGCCGCCGCCGCCGCCGCAGGCCTCCTCCATCCCTGCCGACCACCCGCCTCCCCAGCCCCCCGTGTACAACATCGACAAGTCCGACTTCCGCGACGTCGTGCAGAAGCTCACAGGCTCGCCGTCCCACCTCCTGCCGCCGCAGCCAGCGCCCACTCCCGCCACCGCCCGCGCCCGCGCCCCCCTCATGGCGCCACCGCCTCCCATCATGGCGCCGCCGCCTCCGCCGCCGACGGCGATACCCTCCCGCCTCCACCGCATCCGGCCGCCGCCGCTGGCCCCGCCGCCCATCCTGCCCCCGGCCCCGCCGGCGCTCTCCCCGCTCCCGCCGCTCCCGGCGGTGTGCATGACCGCGGAGTCGCCCATCTCCGCCTACATGCGCCGCCTCCGCGGGATGCCCTCGCCGATCCGCGCGCCCACGTCGCCGCTCGGCTTCGGCTGCCTGCCGTCGCCCGGCGTGCCCATGCCAGCTACCAGCCCCCGCGTCCGCGACCCGTGACGTGCGTGATGCAGGAACCCCCACCACCACCGTTGCGCCGCCGCCGATGTGTACATACGGCCGGCTGGTGTAGGAGAGATCTGGCGAGGCGGCGGGCGGCGACCGCAGAAGGAAGCAGGCAGCAACACCTTCACATTCTGTTAGCTCCATCACTCTCTCTCAAAATTTCTCTCCTTTCTCCTAGCGTGCTCCACACCTGCCTTGATATTTTGTTGGTGTATATGGGACATGCGGCGTTTGGTTGGCAACCAATATGGATTGCTCATGCTTGGCTAATTTTTTTTGTAACAAAGCTCATGGAAGCAATATGTATGGCAGAATCTCATATCCAAAATTCCTTTAGGATGATATAGCAGCAGTAGTGGTAGTTTATCTACTCTAGCTTGCTTGGCTACACTTGCAGTAAAGAGTGAACTCATTTGAACAGCAATGTTCTTGCTTGTGAGTTGTGACTTGTGAGGTCAAAAAGGATTGGCTGGGACTAGCCCAATCTGATTTCCTGTGCATGCGATTCGTTATAAAAAAAACTTGGTCTTTGTTCTGTGCTTGATCTTTGGATCCTTGTTCATGATAGATTTTGTTCGGTAGACAATTGCAGTTGAGCTTTGGTTTCTGGCATGACATGGACCTGGCTTGTTTTGTGGTGTATGGTGGTGGCTCGTCTAATTATTATGGGTCACATGGATTACAAAGCGTGTTTGGTGACACATGACTGATTGATAAGCAGTTGTTGACTCATTTGTATCTACATGATAGATTTTTGTGTTTTTTTAAATCTCTCTCATATCTGATTCCTGAAGCTGTCGACGTTGGAGCAATGGCGTTTCTCTGGTCAATTGGGTGGTAGTAGTGCCGACGTGAGGTGCTCCACTAAAGAGAATTTTATTACTGTGAACCAAGTTGGTCGAAAAAGCAGGAGCTGGGAAGCGTAGGTGTCCATTTCTGCCAAAGATCGGTGGCATGATAGGGGTAACAGTTGCTGCGAAGTCCAATTCGGAAAGCGATGCGCTGAGAAGACGCCGGTGCCTGTTCTCTTCCTGCGAGCTGCGCTTTCTAGGGTCGAAACATTGGTTTCCTGGTGTAATTTTATCGTCTGAATGTACTGTAGTGTAGTAGTAGCATTTCACTCTCAACATGTTTTTTTTCCTTCTTCCAGCTGCTCTTGTTGTTCGTGCCAACACCATCCAGGTTGGATTTGTGCCGGATCGTAGCGTCGTCAGTTCTCTCAGTACCATCTGCTTAAATACTCTAGCTTGCCTGGACAGACAGACAGACGGAAACAGGACGGTGCAATTACAAGCAAATGGTGGGAGAGATTACCGCTAGATTGGGAGCCATAAAACCAGAGAGAATTCTAAAGACTAAAATCATCATCTTATTTAAAATTGAGGGCCCCTTTGTAGGACTTATTTTTCAGCTTCGGCTCTGCCTCATGCAAAAGTTGTGCCAAACACCTATTTTTCAAATGGCTTCACCAGTGAAGTGCTTTTCCAAAATGAACTAGAGGGCATGAGCCAAAAAAATTGGCTCGCCCGGCTTCAGCTCACGTCATTTTTGCACAATAGTCCTCCCACCAGTCCAAATTATTATTTTTTGGTCCTGCCCTCAATCCCTAGCCACGTACAGGAGAGATCGATCAGTAGAGGGTCTTTATGAAAAACAACCTATAAGCTGTTTTGCCAAATGATTTTTCAGAATGGCTTTGACTCATCTAAAGAAGTGGCTTCACCTCGTGAGGCAGAGCCAAAGTCGTTTTTGGAGAAGCCAGAGCCCTGCCAAAGGGGCCCTGAATAAGAAAGGAATTCTAGCTCCTCCAATCTACTCTGGATTTGTGGCTCACAAACTAGCCCTCTTAGCGTCTCCATCAGTTCCGGTATAGCTAATCCAACTACCATATTCGTACACGGAGAAAATGGGGAGGAGAGAGTGCAGCGTTGCAGTGCGCCTCACAACGCAAGCTGACGTGACAGATCTGCATGTGCACTGGCTTCGCAGGCCCAAGTCGGACCGACGACGGCCTCCGTTTCGCTTGCCTCCTCATACCTAAAATTTGGATCACCAATTCAACTCTGAGCAGAGATCTGTGGAGTTAGAACCATGCTACACAGGGCCTACATTTATCTTTTCCGTTTAGCTCCAAAGACAAAATATGATTGCAACCAGCAGATCAGATGAGTGGATTATTTCTTGTACACGGCAAATTCACACCTCGCATCTCAAAAACAATCGGTGCTACAGATACTTGCAGCAGGGATAAAACGTATCAATTAGAGAACAAGAGAACTAATACATCAGCACACCCTTCCCTCATGTCACAATTGTGACAAATATCTAAAATACACCGGTGTTCCAATACAATCCCGCCAAAACCCAAGTATTTCAGCAGGGATTTAAAACCAACACAATGTTGCGTGAATATATTTTCAACCCACCCAGCACCAAACGTAGAAGCATCACATGGAACTGCAGCACTTGCTCTTTGGGATTTCCTGCGCCGGACCTGGGACAAGGACCTTTGTCCCCGGCATTGCTGGGGCAGCTCCATTGCTCTTCGGCTCCGACACCATGTTCTTCTTGCTGTGGATCTTGAATATCTCTGTCAAGACAGTTTGAAAAGCACTCTCTACGTTTGTTGCCTGGAGCGCAGAGGTCTCCAGGAAGAAGAGGTTCTCCTTCTCGGCAAACTCCTTGGCATCTTCAGTGCTCACCGCTCGCTGCTCCTCGAGATCACTCTTGTTGCCAACCAGCATTATCACAATGTTCTTGTCAGCATGGGCTCGGAGTTCATCTAGCCAGCGGGGTATATGATCGAAGCTCTGGCGTCTGGTAATGTCATAGACCAGCAAAGCTCCCAGTGCACCTCTGTAATAAGCACTTGTCACAGCTCTGTACCTGCAGTAGTTGGGTGTAACCAGCAACTCAGCATGAGAAGTCAATGAAGAAAAAAGTGATGGAAAGCAGGTGCAAAAAGTCACAGCACCTAAAAATGGCTAAATATGCCATGCTTTAAGGCCACGGATATGAACCAGGACCCAATATATAAAATAATTTCCACGGGTCAGCACTCCGATAATCAGAATGCCCGAACACTATGAACATGTCTAGGGGTGGTAATAGATCACGATTCAAATGTTTCTGCACAATTTATTTGAGCCCTTAAATAATTTTAGTTAAAAAAATAGAAATAGAGCTCAATCCTAATCTGGTCTGATCCTTAAATTTTATAGTGTAAAAATTTTAGTGTAAAATTTAGAACACATTACCACCCCTAAACATGTCTAAAGCAAATGATGATTCTAATATGAAGAGTACTTCGAGAGTGAGAATCATGCACATTGTAAGTTTTCTTGTCATGAGTAAAGAATTGCCTGAAGAAGATAATGACAGACTGATGCTTGTATTCTACTTCTACGAAATTCTCCCAGTTCTACTAACAGGGCACGAACATGCCTTGCGGGCTCAAGCTATTAAGGCATATTTGCTCAAAATAAGGAGTAATGACATGTTGACAGCTGACGATGATTTGTGACCAAACGAGGAACCATGACCTAGTGCACAAGCAATGTACCTCAGATTCAAACCAGCATGGTAGGCCTCCCACCAAAGAGGTCTGAACAAACAAATTTTTTTTATCAAAGGTTTTAGATTCTTGCAGAGCATTTCATAGTACGTCTATCAGGCCTGTTGATTTGTGTACCACAAAAACTTTAAAGGTGGTGTCAATTGTGCATTAGATGACGTCGGGTATCGGAAAGCAGAAGAGCGAAGTACAAGGTAAATGTGAACAATTCAGAATTCGAATAATATTGTCCCATTTGCTCAAGCTCCCAGTCAAGCTCAAGCAACTTCTGTCAATGCAGAACCACCACCTCCACTACCTATAGCACACGTTTACTTCCTCAAATTACGGTTCCAAAAACTACAGAGCAAGTAGAAGCCAACATGAATGATTGAATTCGTCGTGCCTCAACAGTTAAAGACTTCAGTAATAGCACTGCACCATAAGCATAGAGCTGCCAGATCTAATCACCTAACAGCACATTGTCCTTTGCTGGTAAGGTAGGTGTGAACGCGCAAAAAAAAGCAAATGCTTCAGAAGTAGAGATCCACCATTGCGCTCAGCGTTTCAGCAACCGCTACAGTCCAGAGAGATCTAATGCGCCAGAGGAACGGATCGAGGAGCATGATTTGCGCAAGAGACTAGTGAGTAAAGCAGCGGATAGGATCGGGAGTAGAGCGGGGAGGCGGACGGATGGACGGGTGCGTTGTTTGCTGGTACCTCTCCTGGCCGGCGGTGTCCCAGATCTGGGCCTTGACGCTCCTGTGGTCGATGACGAGGGTGCGGGTCTGGAACTCGACGCCGATGGTGGCCTTGGAGTCGAGGCTGAACTCGTTGCGGGCGAAGCGGGCGAGGATCTGCGACTTGCCAACCGCCGAGTCGCCGATCAGCACCACCTTGAAGACGTAGTCCACCTTGTCTCCAGCCCCCGCCATGACACGGCGCCGGTAGCGAGCTGTTGGCGGCGCTCTTGCTCCGGCTCCGGGGGGCAAAGAGAGGAGAGGCAGCTGCGCTACTGACTGCCGGGATGCGCGTGCGCGTGCGCTTTTCGTTGGTTGTTGTATGGTTTTTGAAAGCAGACGAGACGACACCGGCTGGTTTTCTTTTTAGATTTTGTTTTCTAAAAGTTCAAATTTATACTTCTAAGAGCAAGTCCAATAATTCTAAGAGCAAGTCCAATAGTTCTCTAAAGACTTCTAGATCAATAATAGATAAGGCCCCGTTAAACTTTAGCTACTTTATAATCAAACAAGATAACTAATAGATCGACAAGATAAACTTTAGCTGGCTAAGAGCATCTCCAAAAGACTAGCTAAATAACTCGTCAAGCTAAATTTTAGCTACTCAATAGTAAATTAAATCTCCAACAGACTAGCTATCTGACTCGTAAGCTATCTGACTCTGTAAATTGTCTCTCTCACTAGCTAAATTTGACTAGCCAAACTAGATAGATAGTCTGTTGGACTGAGATGCTATATATAGAGTGTAATATTTATAAAAACGTAAATAGATAGTCAAATAGAGAGAAAAAAAATGAAGAGTTTCTTGTAGATGCTCTAATAGACTAGATAAGTTTTAGCTAGAACTCAGATTTCATTATTCCATCCATTTCTCAGCCCCAGCTAATGACAACTAATATTAGCTGATTGACTCGTATATCTATAACTTTCATCTATCCATGATATAGTATCGTAAAATCAAAAGGATATTTATGTCATTTTATTCGTATTAGCTAGTTCATTATCTAGAAAACCAAACAACATATTGCTTGCTAAAATTTAGCTAGCTAATATTTTTAGCTAATCTTTAGCTAGCTAAAATTTAATTAGGAAAGAACCAAATAAGTTTAAGACCCGTTAGAACTTTGCTAAGGGTCTGTTTGGATCCTATATGGTAATCTTTAGCGGTTTAGCACACTTTAAGGAGCTAAACTGTTTGCTAAAAGTGTAGTGCTAAACATGTCCTAAGTTTGGAATTTTAGAAGGTAGTCGTGTAGGCAGTCATACAGAAACTTTTTCATGCGTGTGATGTGTGGATGCAAGAGAAAAAAGTAACAACTTGTAAGAGCAAATAATGCAAAGCACAGCCAGTCGTGCAGGAATAGAGACTGAAGCTGATGGTATTAACCTGCCGTAACGTAATGATTCTTTGGACCCGACTGCGCCTTTATTTCTTTGGAGCCGATTCAAAGGGGTAAATCGATGCGCAGTTAGCTTTGGCAAAAACAAAAGAGCAAATCTGTAGTGGCAAGCGGGGGTGCCATGCCATGATGTATCTGTCAGGCTTACCATTGGACAACTTATGTAGTTATGAATGATACAAATGTTATAATACTTTACGTTATTAGTGCAAACATCAAACCGACCTTAGCTCAGTTGGTAGAGCGGAGGACTGTAGTATTTGCAGAATTAATCCTTAGGTCGCTGGTTCGAATCCGGCAGGTCGGAATTTTTTTTAAGTTTTTTTTTGTCCGGACTGGCCTGGTGGCTGGTGCTATGAAATTTGTTGATGTAGCTGCGCTTTCACGAGTTCAACTGAACCTCATAATTCGTAGTCTCAGATTCTTTACGCTTCGTCATCATCATCATCCAGAGAAAGAAAACAAGATCAACGAATCAAATGGTAGACGCTAAACATTTTTTTGCATTGGAGACCTAATCCGTCGACGGTGGTACTACAAAGATAAATTAGACACACCGCTAACTAGCAATAGATGCGTCAAACTCGAGCTCATTAACAACATCTTGCAGTTTAAACGCACGGACTTGTTTCTTCTCCCTCTTCAAGCCCAACACCGTTGTCATGTTTTGCCTCATCTCCTTGGTAGCTCGAGCTCTGGGGCCTGGCCACGAACCTGCTCCTGCTGCCCCTGCGGCTGCCGTTCCCCTCCCTGCCGCCCCGGCCCCGGCCCTTGCCCGACGACGAGCCGGGGCTCTGGCTGAGGCGGCGCGCCAGCCGCCTCCGCGAGCTGCCCCCGGCGTTGTTCCCGAGCGCCGCCTGCGCGACGCTGTCCTTGGCCACCTCGCGCGCGCGCTGCGGCTTCACGGCCTGCTTGTTCAGGTAGTCGATCCGCGGGAGCAGGCCCGACACCGCCTTGCGGAGCGTGTCCTCGCCGGTGTTCGCCTGCACCGGGTTGCCCAGCAGGCTGATCGCCCGCAGCGAGCCGTAGTTGGCCACGAGCTGGCCCAGGGACTTGGCCGTGCTGATCTTGTTGAAGCTCACGTCCAGGACGGCCAGCTTCAGCAGGCGGTGGAGCCCCTCCACGTCGCTGATCTTGTTCCCGGCCAGGTACAGCTCCCTGATGGCCGTGCAGCTCGACAGGCCTGCATAAACCAAAAGCAGAAACACACGTTAAATTGGTCTGCTGTACATTGTCGATCCATAACTCCACAGACCACATCCACGTATAAATCGTGGGGTGTAAGAGAAGCTAATGTAGATTATGAGATGTGTAAAAGTCATAAGCTGTTTGGTTCGAACAAGTATAAAACCTCTTTTTTTTTTAAATAACTCTGTTTCACTATTTCAAGGAACCATAAGTCAAAACAAAAAAAAAGATCTAAGATGCTTTCGATTAGAAAAGTGGCTTCTACCTCTCCGTCCCAAAATGTCGGTCATTCTTACTTTTTGAGGAGACAAATATTTTTTTTAACTTTGACCAAATATATAACGTTTTATATTACATAACCAGTATCGTTAAATATATATTTAATTCTGTTTTTATAGTAAAATTATTAAGAGATACAAATGTTGCTAATATTTTCTGTAAATCTAGTCAAACTCGAGAAAGTTTAATTGACACGAGTACCATAACACAATAGCGACAAACATTCTAGGACATAGGGAGTATTATTTACCAGGTTCGAAAAGAAATAAAAAAACAACTCTCATAAGTCAGAAACCCAACAAAAACATTCATAGTTGAGTGGTTAAGGTTGTCTTCGTGGATCATAAGAGACGTGATAATATAGATGACAATGTTTAATACTATTTATAGAGTGAAGTTTTAAATAGAGGATAATATATGAGATCTGCCGGAGATGGCCTAATCTATATATTGTACAAATGGACCTCCTAGGCCGATCCCAGCACAGTCCATTTAGGCCCGAATATGTTAACAGGTCGTATCCATCACGCCAGCCCAAGGCATGGCTCGCATAGCCTATTGGGACCATGAGCTGGTCCAAGGCACAATGACCCCACTAAGATGCATATGGTCCATTAAGCTTTAACATAAAAAAATAGCACTTTGTGAGGATTTAAACTGTTGTAGTCAACCTCATAAACCACCATTGTAAAAGACGTGCTAACCAATGTATCAAAATTGACGGTATAAATGCAACTGTAAATTAAATTTTCTAGAAAAAATGGGCCAACTTGAGATCCTTGCGGTATGTCGATCTTTAGAGGTGGTGGCTATGGAGATCTTTGCAAGCCATGGATGGAGGTCCAATGCTAGATTAGAAGAAGCTTGATTTGTTGATGTTTTATTTTAAAGAATGTTTACGATGGATGGTTGTTTTTTTTCGATTTGTAAGGCCGTATGTAAGAGATTGCAAAAGGCTGAAACATTTTGTTTCCATAATCAAAAAAAGAAAAAATGGGCCATGCTCGGCCCTGCTACAACTTGGGTCCTATTTGTGATGGTCTATGTTCCGCATGTTTGGTTCACTGCTGAGGAGGTGTAGTTGCATCCGCATGTTTGGTTGTTGGATGAGCCGATATAGACGTCCGACATGCAAAAAGGACAGGTGAGCCAGCCTCCGCAGAGACGCTTGTTAGCTGCGTACCCGCGCGTGCAATCACGGCTCATACATCCTCATGTTCATGCACGCAAAATAAAAAACATTTTTGGTTTTTTTGTTATATCTTCTAACTAAAAAATTTAATCGCTGAACGGATTTTATATTTATGTTTCTGATATTTTGTGAACAAAACTAGACCACATAAGTTGTATAATACTTGAAGATTTATTTGTGCATTTTTTC
This sequence comes from Zea mays, assembly GCF_902167145.1. Classification (NCBI taxonomy): domain Eukaryota; kingdom Viridiplantae; phylum Streptophyta; class Magnoliopsida; order Poales; family Poaceae; genus Zea; species Zea mays. The sequence goes on along the minus strand of NC_050104.1, from coordinate 155,998,838 downwards.
TAATACACGTTCTGATGCAGACAACCAAACACGAGCTATATCTGTTCTAAATGTACTAATGTGTAGACAACCAAACACAAGCATATGCACGTGCCACGTACCTAGCCTGCACATAAAAAGTCTGGCTCCACACATGCGAACCAGGCCATCACTATGCAACAACCAAACATGCACGTTGTGTCTCGAGCCGTCCAAAGAATCTGGACTATTTGGACATCATCGTTGACCCTGATGTCATAAACAGCGGCTGGACCACGCTGTCATGGTGATGTGCACATATGTTTCTGTGAACAATCAAAGTTAGGGCTTGTTCGGTTAGCTCTCAATCTATGTGGATTGAGTGGGATTGAATAGATTTTAATCCCAAACAAGTCAAACTTCTTCTCAATTTTTTCCAATCCCATCCAATCCATGTGTATTGGAAATAACCGAACAAGCACTTATTGGGACGGATAGATCCCCTGGAATCCAAAATCCAAAGGTCTGAACTCTCTGAACAGGCATTGGGTACCAAACAGGAGAAACATGGGAAGCGCCGAAGCGTGTCACGGGGCTGAAAAGAAAAGCATCATGAATGAGAAATGTCCGCATCAGATATCTCTGAAGCATGTGGCACCCCCATTCGTACCTGCAGGCGACTGACGTTCTTGTTACCACCCAACACCCACACGACCACATGGCGTTCTGAGTCACAACGAGCTAAAACTGCTGGACCCTTTCCCCATGATGTCTAGCAGGAACCCTAGCTAGCCCCTGCAGTGTGGTATGGACTGGACCGTGCTACTATGGTGGTATGGCCTTAGCAGTTAGCACGAGCAAAGGATCTAAACGCGCCAAACATCCAGGGTGTCAAACATTACTGCTGGCATGGGCACTGAACAATATTCGTGCGGTGCCAATAGCTCCAAGCTCTGTGTTTCCAGAGCACAGGAGGGCAGGCAGAAACGCAGACACTAACTGGTAGAGAAAGTACGTAAAAGTGATGTTGCATCGCCAGCAGAGCACAAGGACATGCTTGCTTGCTTACCATGGCCGATCCTTGAGATCCGGTTGTAGCTGAGGTTGAGCACCCGCAGCCTCGTCAGCTCCCGCAGCCCCTCGATGACTGCAATGCTGTTCCGCGACAGGTCCAGTGAGTGCAGGCCTTTGGGCAACGATCCAGCGGTGATTTGCACTGCACAAAGAGCAAGGACGATCGTGAACTGAGTCAAGCGTCAAATCAAGTAACACATGCTGTTGTTACAGTGGGAATTTACCAATCATGTTTCCAGACAGGTTGACGGCGCGGAGGGTCGAGAAGGCGGCGATCATCGGGACGGTCCGGAGCCCCATGCCGGCGATGTGCGCGACGGAGGAGAAGGCGTTGAGCGTGTGCACGACGCCGCTCGCCTGGGCGGGGGCGGCCTCGTCCGCGGCGCGCCGCTTCGCCTGTGGCTGCCTCTTGCCGCCGGCCGTCCACAGCTCCACGATCTCAGAGCGTCTCGGTCGGGGCCGCGGTCGCGCGCCGTGCAGCGTGGCGTCGTCCTCCTCGTCGACGGCGTGGAACGAGGCGTCCCCGAGGCTGTTCACCCACGCGCTGACCCGGTCCAGTGGAGACGCCTCGGCGGAGAACGCGACCCACTGGTTCGGGACGGGGTCCTCCTCCACCGCGACGACGCCCTTGTTCTTGGCGTCCGCGGTGGCAGTGCCCAGCGTGTCGGACGTGTACCCGTGGTGCACGGGACGGCCGTCTTTCCACGCAGACGGCAGCGTGGGAGTGGTCGCGCTCGCGCCCGGCCGGTGCAGGTTGCGGTGGCTCCAGAGGAACGTCTGCCACCACAGCTTCCGGCTCCGGGACGGGAGCACCTGCCGCGACGACCGTTTCTTCAGCAGGACGCGGTCGGCGGAGCACGAGGACCTGAAGGACGCCGTCGGGCTCAAGCCGCTGCGGGCGGTCGTCGGCCTTCCGGGGGGCAGGTTCTTCAGCAGGTCGTTGTGGGAGCGTGACCTCGCCGGCAGGTCGGAGTCGGACCCTGGCGGGGGGACAGACCTCGCCGTCTCCATGTTGGAGCAGGAGCGCGTCAGCTTCGGCGATGCCGTTGGCGACATGCGGCCAATGCTGTAACCGGGCGAGCCAGCGCCGGCGGAGGATGAGTCCTTGTTAACCGCGGCCTCGTCTTCACCGTTCTCGGCAGTGGCATGGCGTGGCAGCTCGGTGGCTGCGTGAACGACAAAGCTACTGCTGCATGCGGACGCATGAACGCTGCCTCCGCCGCGTCTGCCGACGAAGTCGTCGACAGCAGTGCCCGCCATGTCTACGAACTCTACCGGCTTCACCTTGGGGCAATCGTTGCCACCACTGGCCGCCTTCTTGGCGTAAGCGCCCTTGTTGCCACCCTGCCGCCATCGACGAGCAAACAAAGGCCAAAGTCACTAAAACTGATGAACAGCTCCGCCGAAATTCGGTTGCGAAAAGCCGAGCCTGGTTGTGCCACCAACCTTGAATGCCTTGCTCTTGCCGCTGAGCAGGCCGGAGAAGCAGTTCATCTTGCCCATCCCGGCGACCCGGCCGCGCCGCCACCGCACACGCTCACGGCTGGAAATCCTTCGATGCTTCAACGGGCTTTGGAATGGCAGCTGCTTGATGCTCCGCGCGGTGGTTGATGGTCCGGCCGGCGACGTGGGCCAGAGCGATCGGTACAACCTCTGCCGCCGGTCTGCCCTGCATGAAGCAAGAAGCCTAGCATGAGATGAGAACCGTGGACATGGAACCAGGTAGAGAGGGACGGAGGACACAGGGGCACCTTGTGGCGGGCACCTTGTGGCGGACATGGAACGGCGGGAACCGAGAAGCAGAGGAGCCGGGGTATGACATGAGAAGTGTCGATCCGGCGCGGCGGTGCTAGAAATAGTCGGGAGCCAGTGAGGGCGGAGGAGGGAAGAGCGGTGGGGGGCGGACCGCCACGCTGGCGTGGTTCGTTGCGAGGAACCGAACCGAACGACACTGCGGCCGCACGGCAGCTTCCGACGTCACGACGCCCCGCGTCCCATTCGACAGTTGACAGGGGCGCCATTTGGGTCGCTCGGTTCCAACTTCCAACTTGCAAGCGGCGCCGGCCTTGGGCTCGTGCCGTGCAGTCCTGCTCAATCTCCGTTCCGCGCACGTTGACAGAGGCACCATTCTTTATCATGGCCCAAATCGCTATCTTAATTAACATTTTTTTTGAAGACGTTGAAATCATCGTACCTGAGGGGGATGCCAAGGGTGCGATCGCACAGGCCCAAAAACAAAAACAGAGGGCCCTCTAACCACCGGATGGTAGCACTTTTCTGTTAAACATATGTATATTAGATAAAAATACGCAAAGAGCGATGCGTTATCGACCAGTCTCGTTTATATTGTTAAACTGATGTCTCAATTACTTATTGAATACTCCACCCGTTCTAAAATAGTATTTGTTTTATCTCTTCATTTTTATGTTTATATTTAACTAGATGATGATGAATCCACTAAAGAAGCAAAACGAATTCTATTTTGATATAGAGATAGTATTATTTACTATACACATGATGATTGCATCAGCGGAGAGAAGATTTTTAAAATTAAAATATTTTTTGAACTATTTAAGGTCAACAATAACTTAAGAGAGGTTAAATGACTTGGCGATTCTATGTGTCGAAAAGAAATTGTTGGATGAGATTGATCTCAATAATATAATCGATGACTTTATATCACAAAATGTTAGAAGATATTTTTAATGGTACCAGATAAGAAGTAATTGATTTTGACTATATCTTACATTTGTTATTTTATAAACTTTAAAACAGAATAATAATTTTAGATGTGCCTCTATATAGCATCGCTTGGATATCGTTGGTATGTCGAATGGCAATCCGACAACGATGATAGCGGCTGAAAAGTTTTTGATGCACTGTCTGTTGTCTTTAATCTGCTATCCTCTAGCGATAGCGCGCGGGGCAGAGGATCGCTGATCCTATTATATATAATAAGTGACGTACATATAATAAGTGACGTACGTGACGCCTACGGTACGTTACGCGATAGCGGCGCGTGTTGTTTCTAAGTTTGACATCAACAGGTAGAACTCGAAATCTCCATGATTTGTATTATTTGTATGCTCGGTGGCTCGGTGCTGATGAAGCATCGCAGCGGCCGCCGAACCGAATGACAGGTGCATCTGGGGGGCGCGTAAACCGGCGCCCCACGCTCAAATGAACGGCTCCCCTCGGTTGTACCACCTGACGGCGAGGGCCACCGCGACAGGCACGGTGGCGTGCGTGTCGCTTCGCCGGCCGTCGCGGTTGCGGGTCGTCGTCGTCTCGTCTGCCTTGTGTGTGCGTCCCTGTTGGCACGAGGCGGCAGCAGCAGCAGCACGCAACGGAACGATCCGGCGCTGCAAAAGAATGGCTCACGGCCGATGTGCCTTCGCCCCGCATCACGGAACTAGCTAGCTAGAGCATCTCCCTGCCACTGCCCCTGCCCCGGAACCAGAGTGCCAAACATCTTTCAGCATCGTTATCAGTACGGGTACGCTGCCACTGCCCGCTAGCGGCACACAGCTTCCCGGCCATCATATCGCAGTCGTTGCATGGTTCTGGTTGCCCCCCCGCCCGGCTCGCCATGGCAAGAGCACATGCACGCACACACGCCCATTTCACGTTTCCACTGCGTTTCAGACCTGAGTCGCCATAGCAAGCACATGCTCTCACCCACCCTCGAGATCGCACTCGAACCGAACAGGGGGGATGGATGATTTCCACGGGTATGTACTCGTAGCAACAGGACCATCAGGGCTAGTTTGGGAGTCTCAAACTCGGAGGGGATAGTTTGGGAGTCTCAAACTCGGAGGGGATTGGAGGGGCTAAAATCCCCTTCTTATTCAATTTTAAATAAGAAGAGGATTTTAGCTCCTTCAATCCACTTCGTGTTTTGGACTTCCAAACTGCCTTCAGTGTTTCACGGCATCTCAGTATTTCTCCCAGGTAGAGTCCCAGCAGGTACGCCGCCAGCCGTCCAGTTGTATGAGCACCGCTGAAGCTAAGGTCTCGCGCGTGATTGATACGACCGATCTATTTGCACGCGCAGGCCTTTGACACATACAATACAACACAACACCGTCTGCAGACGCTAGCCGAAAGCCACAAAGTGAAAGAGCACGGCCTCTCACAAGTCGTGATCAAAAGGTCAAATGCCCCTTTTTTCTATATTGGATCTTTATATCAACGAGAAGGCAGGCGTCAGGACTCAGGACCATACATTTCCAAACTTATATTATTTCTTAACTAGCTACAGATTGCGAGCAGGGGTGGTAGTGGATCAACGATCTAAATTATTCTTCACAATTTCTTAACTATACAATTTAACTAGCTACAGATTGCGAGTAGGGGTGGCGGTCTTTATCTAAAGAAGAAGGAGGAGGAGAAGAAGTCGATAACCTTTCAGAAAAGAAGAGAAGGCGTCAATGCAACACCGCATTGTGACGACGAGTAGTGGGACATGGAGGCTCGTGTGTGATCGTGTCTCATCGCCACACGCTGGTCTGCTATGCTCAGGCTGGTGCCAACGCAGGCTGCAAGACGGGCGGCACGGCGCTCCTCTCGCCCGACCGAAGGCGAGAGCCAGGCGAGAGAGCGTTTCCGGGCGACGCCGCTCGCGCCCGGCGAGAGCAGGCGAAACCGCCTCGCTCTCGCCCGCGCTGGAGCGCGCGCCCGGGCGAGAGGCAGGCGGTGAGGCGGGCTACGCACTGGCGCGGGCGGCGTGCGGGCGAGAGTGTGGGGCGAGAGCGAGGTGGCTGCTTCCGATTGGTTCTGCTGGCCACATCAGCGCCACGTGTGATAACCGTTTTTTACCGTTTGGACTCCAAAAAATTTGAAAAAAATACAAAAAAAATCACAAATTTCATCTATAAATTATTATGCACTTTGTAGTTTTTAATTCAATAAAAAGTATTATGTTGTGTGATTTCTAAGCGTTAAAATAAATCCGCGTGAATTACTTAATTCTGAAATAGAAAAGCTGATGTGGCTATAGCCTGAGGCTGTAGCCTGCTGCAGCCTGTGCACTGGAGCAGCAGGGGCGAGAGTGGAGGCGAGAGCTGATGTGACAGGGGCGAGAGGGAGGCTGTGCACTGGACTCAGTCTCATCGGTCAAACTGACGCAAGTAGATGAACAGGCGCCCGTTGCTACCGTCTGGGCATAGTTGAAAGTTGAAACCCACTGCTGGCCGGATCAATATCTGTGCTCATGCACACCTCCACAGGTGTCCCTATCCCGGCCCTGAACATCAGTTCTTCTTAACTATACAATATTTTTTTCACTTGCATTTTTCTTCACCAAAGGAGGGTAAAAACTGTACTGCTCTACATACGAGAGAGTATGTATATTTTATACGGGCCCAAAGCTCCGGCGAAAGCTGTCTACCTGGTCAGTTGTCGTGGCTGCTCCTATATATTCTGCATTTCTGACCGGAAATCCGCTGCGTCTTATGCTGGCAGATGATCAAAAAATAAAATAAAAAACTGAAACTTTTACCCTCCTTTGATGAACGAAGAAAAACGCAAGTGAAAAAACATCGCTGATTCAATGGTCTATCGCTATCTTCCAAGACTCCAATCCACCAGCAGGTTCTATAGCAGCATCCATCTGACCATCTTGCATAGTTGCATGGGGAAAGAAGAGACGATTTATCCTATTCTTCGTATACTTGCGAAGGTAGACAGCCCAACGTCGCTCTCGCCTCGCACACGGCACACCACGTCTTGCGGTGACCAGATGGGGGGCGACCCCCGGCACCGCACGCGGAAGATTAAGATTACTGCTGGCTGTTCGGTCCTCTCGATATCTGGAAGGACAAAGGCACAATTTCGATTCCCCCCTCCGAACAGAAGAATCGCTGTGGTTGCTTTCCTTTTTAATGTCTGAATCTTCAGACAGTATTTTAAACAATCAACTGGTACAATTCACATGAGACAACTTACAGTTTTTTTTTCTATAGTTAAACAAATACGGAATTACATATTGCAAATTAGGCATCTGAAAGAAAGGGAACGAGAAGCGAAGAATCCTACAAATATCCACATGCTTCCTGGTCAATAATCACGTACAACTCCCTGCTGCCGCAGCGGAACGGAAGACAAAGCGCGGAGAAATGCGCTGCAACTGCAACTTCGTCAGTCTATCTCCATCACGTTCCGGCATCGCTCCATGCCTCCATCTGACCATCCACGACACGTTTCTCTCTCTCCCGAGTCCTGCGGACACCAGATGGAGTAGAGGCGGCCTGCCGCCGGCACCGCGCGGGAATGCGAGACCAATAGGCCAGATGAAGCCAAGGCCAGAGAATCGGTTTGAGTCAGCCGGATAGTAGGCGGCAACGCATATATATAGGCTACAACATGCACATGCATGGGGGGGGGGGGGGGGGGGGGGGGGGCAGGTTGCTCGGCAAGCTGGAGATATTGTTGCGTGCACAGGGGCGGAGCCAAGGGGTAGCCGGCAGGGGCCATGGCCCCTCCGAAGGCTGCCACACATACAAGAGTATATATGTAGTTGAAATTTTGTGTGTGTAAATATATATACTCTAAAGGTTTAATATAGCGGTTAGTAATACATGATCCATACATGAATCTTGTAGCCTGATCTACGCATAGGAAAAAGCTCAGCGCTTCAGGCCTAGGATCTGCGACGAGTTACCAGGTAGTCAAAAATCTAGGAAACGTCGAGAGGATAGAGGCCGGACCACGATAGTGTACTTGCCCCTAGATTATTGATAGCCGCTAGCCACGATTGTAGACGCTGCACCTCAGCGTTAGTCGTCTGTAAGTCGAATGTACTGCTCTTGAATCCCTTAAAAAAGCATCCTCGGTTCGCTCCTGGGGAGTCCGTAAGGTGGCTGACCAGGGCACGAAGCCACGACGGCTTCACACCTCAAGAGAGTCGACCAGCACCCTAGAGAGTAAGCTAAGAATTAGTTGGCATAAGGATTAAAGGGAATCCATGAGGAAAGATGGGACGATCGCCCTTGGGCTGATTTGGTGATTAGGGATCCCTAGGGGATCCATGGGGGAGGAATCCCCTTGCAATTCAATTTTGAATAGCAAGAGGATTTCTTCCCCTCGGGATCCCCGGTCACCAAATCAGCCCTTAAGGAGCCATCATGATCCATGGGCATCAAAGGAAAGCACGAGCTAGCGAGAGATCCATGGAGAGGAACACTTTTCCCTTTCTCTCTCTATCACTCTCCCTCTCCCTCTCATGTGCTCTTAAAGAGGAGAGGTACCCGGACCAGCCCGTGTAGATAGCAGAGGGAAGGGGTTCGAAGGCCCCACAACACTAGAAACCAGAAAGCAAAAGTCTTTTTTCATATGTATTATTATTGCCATGGTGACAGTGTCGAGGCGTAGCATGTCGCTGTTAGCTTGCAGCACGATCGACGTCGTCAGCAGACACCCTAAGCACAACGTGGCAGACTACGTCATCATAACCTTCCAGTAGGTCCTCTGACCCTTCATCCGAGAGGAACGAAGGGTGGACCGATGAGATCCTGATGGTGGTAGCCAGAGCAGACCTCCGCCATGAGCAGCGCCACCGCAACCCCATGATGAACACCGAAGTCAGCAATGTCCCGAATGCAGCACGGGGCGTTATCCAAGCGCTCGATCAAAGAGGCACCATGGGCCCCAACGTAATCAAGAAGTTGGCTCGAGCAGTGGCACGACATCTTGAGCTCTGCTTCCAAGGCTGCCACGAGAAATGGGCAGGACAATAAAAGGGAGGGGAAAACCATAGAAAAAGTGAGAATGAACTGACTTACCGACGACGCGATCGTCGACCTTGATGAGTTGCACCTGCACCAGCTCGGCTTCAACCTTGGTGGCCTCCTGCGCCACGTGAAAGGCATCGCAACCCCCTGCGAGCACCCGAGGGGGAGAAGGAAGAGACGTGGAGCTCGGCCGAGATGCATCCCCCGGTTCGACGACGACCGCACCGTTGCACCGGGGGGGCAGATTAAAGCAAAATCAGACAAAAAGAGGAGATCGGTGAGCCCGAGGAATGATGCCTACCTCGGCTTGTGACCGACGAAGCGCGACATGTTGATAAACTCAAGGTTCAACCGCTGACCCGGTTCAAAATGAGTTCAAAAGACACGTCAAGGATGACCTGCAGGGGAGCGACCGCCCGAGGTTAATAAAGATGAAGAAGAGCGCCCATCTCCACCTTAGGAGGCGGACGATCCCCACAGAAGTGACACCAATTTCTGAGGGAACGCCACAATTACTTGTGAAACAAATACACAAGACATCGTCCGACCTGTCCTTAGCCCCTGAAGGTAGATACTCCCCCTTCGAGGTCTCGGGGGCTACTATCAGGGGAACGGCCCCCCAGTCCCTAGGACCCACGAGTCAGTGAGCACGCTGAGGAAAGAGCAACTGATCGCTGGGGCGCGTTAGTTATTCTGAAGAGGCAGGTGTGCCAACCCTCGAAGGACTCGTCCCCGGTCGAACCCTGCGGCACCGAGCCCGGGACCAGGCTTGGCGGGGCATGAAAGGGAAGCCGGGCGTGTCGGAAGGGAGCCACTCGAGTGGATCACATCTCGGTCCTGGGTTGACCCACCATAAAATGACTGGATGCATTAACCATGACTGGATATAGATGGCCAATAAGCACGAGGCCCGCGAGCCCGGCGCGAAGCCCGCTGTTTGGGCCCGGTCTGAGCCCGGCACGACCCGGTTCTATGCGGGCTTGGGCCAGCCCGGCATGAATAAGCAGGCCGGGCTCGAACAGGAAACTAGGCACGGTGGGCTAGCCCGGCACGACCCGTTTACCTCTAAGCTCGTTAAGCCCGCTTTTTTGCACTAAAACGTGATTACCAGCCCGTTTAGCCCGCTTTTCGGTCCGTTTTTCGTGCTAAACGGCCCGGCCCGGCCCGTTTAGGCCTGCTGCGGGCTGAGTCCGGACAGAAAACTAGGCACGGTGGGCTAGCCCGACACGACCCGTTTACCTCTAAGCCCGTTAAGCCCGCTTTTTGCACTAAAACGTGCTTACCGACCAACTTAGCCCGCTTTTCGTGCTAAACGGGCCGACCATTTAGGCTCTCTGCGGGCCGGGCTCGGACAGGAAATCGAGCCCGCGGGCTTAGACGGCCTGGCCCGGTTTTCTAATCGTGCATGGCGGGCTGGACCCAAAACGGGACGGGCTTCACCGGGCCGGGCCGGGCGGCCCGTTCGGCCATCTCTATGTCTGGCACCGAGCCAACGTCAGTTCGCTTCTCACTCATGACCCACGGACCCCTCAGGCCGCATAACGCTCATGACCTACGAGCCTCCGGAGTACGGCTCATTAATAGACTACTCGTCTCTCGGCTTGCGGCGCACTTATGGCCTATCGAACTAGACCTGAGTGCGCATACCTCTCGCAGAGCGCTACACGACGGGCCGAGCCGAGCCCTAGGCTATGGAAGCCAGGAGTTGGCGTAGTCAGAATGATGGCGCCTGGAACCATCACTTAATTAGGGCTTGTTCGTTTGTGCCGGATTGGTGGGTCGGAACGATTTTTAACCGGATTGCTTCTCTAATTTATATAAACTTTGATTAGGTGGAACGATTTCGGATGCAATCCGACACAAACGAACAAGGCCTTAGTGTTATCAAATTAGGCCGTGGATAGGATTCCATTCCATGCTTCACCTGCACTCTGCACTGCTCACCAGTCGCCGCAGGTTCAGAAACATGTCAGTAGATATAGAGGAAGGGACCAAAGCCAAACAGGGGTGAAGCCAAATTCTAAATCATGGTGGTACACTTCTAATGAAAGATAAATAATTTGATATGGTAAAAGATTATAATTATTTATATTTTTTCTTTACCTTGGTGCGGCCAAATCCATTCATTCTCACCGATCACCCAAGCACAACAGCCGGTCGCAATTCGCAAATCAATGCGCAGCTTGGACCAGCAGGTCGCACGTTAATGCCAAAACGTGGAAAGGATGGCGGCCTATACCAATAGCGACGGCCTCCCCCAAAATCCAAGTGCAGTCGAGCAAGCACCTCGTCTCATGGATACCTTTGCTCGTGACCTGCTTACTGAAATAGCTGCATCCATAGCAGGACCGTTGTTCCCACGTCTTAGGCCAAGAACGGACGGAAGAACGGTTGCGATTCACACCTTGACTGCTCATTATACATATATGAGGCCACTAGCTTGGGTAAGGAAGAAAGGGAAGGAACGGGTTGTGTAGCAAAGAAGCTCCACTGTCAGAGGATGGTGTCTTCCCTGCAAACTCTGAAGCTCTAAGGTAGTGAGCTGTGAGCGTCTCCGTGCCTGAGAGCGACTCCATTCCAAAGATTTTGGATGCTGGATGGTTTAACATTTTAATATAATTCTTTTTTAGAGTTACTTTGTTCTAATAAAACAAATCCAAACAACAATAAACTGAGCGAATCCGTCCCATCATACTTATGAACTAAAAAATACCTAAGTAAATAAGTAGGTGTTTCTTTAGAAAATAGTCCAACAAAGGTGGTACGGCCATAGATGAAGTATCAGTTTATTGTTATATATCTTGAGGAAGTATCAGTTTTTTTTTATATAAACTAATAATGACAACGATGAGCACAAAACTAGGGCCGAAAAACGAGCTCCCTCGATCATTGTATGAACTCAAGAATAAGCTTGGCTTGGCTTAAAGTTAGCTTGCAAACCATACATTGATAAATATTATTATATTAAAAATAATTAAATATATAAATGTGGAATAGAATATCACCCTTCAATATTATGAATAACCTAAATTATGAAATATCATAAATGTATCATAAAAACCAAGAAACAACCATATTATTATCTATAGAATTATAATATTTATTATTATTTTATAGATTAATTAAAACAATATAGCTCGCGAGCCTGAACAAGCCGCGGCTTAAAGTTTTTTTCCAGCCCTAGACCTAGACAAAACAGAGGGTGACAATAATAATAATTAACAAAACTTGGCAGTTCGACGAACGGACACGACAACCGACCGACGCAACGACTGAACCACTGAACGACTGAAGCTACTGAAGAAGCAGTGAGCCGAGGACCACCACCATTCTCTCTTTATTAAGGCGAGCTAAGCTAATGCTAATCTAACCACGACGACTTCACGAGAGCACTCCACCGTGGGCTTCCGCCTATTTGCTCAGTTGGACGGGGGCGCGAAGAAGATCTCCGAGTCAAGCCTCTTGGACCGGAACAGCTTCTCCATCTCCGGCGTGGTGTTGAACGACGCCTGCAGCACCTCCGCCGAGATGGCTTTCCACACCGACGTCTTTCCGGCCAGATGGCTGAAGATCGGGCTGCAATGCAAACATTCCCGTGCAATCAAATGTCCAGTGCAATTCGCAACAGCAGACCAAAAAAAGAAAGATCGATCGAGACAAATTACTTGGGGGTGGTGATGATGGAGAACCATTCCATGCCCGACGCGTCCGCGATCTTGGACACCACGTGGAAGCGGGGCACGATGAAGAGGAAGCCGCCCTCGACGCGCGTCTCCAGGACGCGCACCCCGTCGGGCCCGACCACCTGCACGCGCCCGCTGCCGCGCACGATGTAGGTGACCTGGTACGCCGAGTCGCACGAGAAGCCCGGGGAGCACATGGAGTGCGCGTCGATGCGGACCAGGTCGGCGCCCAGCCCGACCTCCCTGACCAGGGGCAGGTTCGCCGTGTTGAGCACCACCACGCGGCCCCCGCCCGGGATGTCCACGTCCAGCGGCGCCTCCAGGCAGTTGAGCGCCACCCCCTCGCGGTCCTGCGCCGAGGGCGCCGGCAGCGGGGACGAGGCCCTGACGATGCCCGACGCCGGCTGGCTCGACACCAGCGCCGCGGCGTTCGCCTCCGGCAGGTCCCACGCGCGCGACACGAACTCGGTGGAGAAGCCCGTGAAGATGCCGCTCGCGCCCGTCAGCTGGAAGTTGGTGAACTGCCCCGGCCTGTGGCCCTTGGAGGTGTCGCCGAGGAAGAGGACCGTGAGCTGGGTCGGCGCGGCGGGGCCGTTGTGCCACCACGTGACCACGCCGAAGGGGAGCGCGAGGGCGTCGCCCTCCTTCACGGCCAGCACCTTCTCCTTGGTCGCCTCCGGCAGGACGATGCCGCAGGTGCCAGTGCCTGTTGTTCGTTTCGTTCAAGCATCAGCAGATTCAGATATATTTAGGTATCTATCAGATTATCAGTGAGAGAGGCGCGCGCGTACCTTCAAGAACGTACGCGACCTTGGAAGAGTCGGAGTAGCTGGGGAGCGAGAGCCCACCGGCGGCGAGGGAGAGCTTGGCTGCGCCGATGGAGGCGACGCCGAGCATGGGCAGGTCGGCTGGGCTCCACTCGTAGTAGGCGCCGGCGTCGCCGCCATACGCCTTCCGGGGCTGCCTGGGGGTTAGATCTACCGGTGCCATCGGGACGTGGAACGAAAGCGGTGGCGGCGGTGATCGGGATGGAAGGTGGAGGAGAGGGTGTTGGTGATTCGTGATGAGGCGACGGGGCCAAGGGGGCGTCTATTTATATAACGGGATCGGAGTATCGGATGACTGCGAGTAACTGCGGCTAATCCAAGAGTAATAACGGCCACTATCTACTTATCCGGTTATCCATCGCGCGCTGGTTAACAACAGCTTCTCTAGTCCCTGCGGCGAGATTCGCGGCTGACTCACGGCCCCCGCAGATCGGATTGATGAGTCTGCGCGCCACCGAGTTTTAAGGCTATCCGCATTTATAGTAGTATAGATAGCTAAATAGAACATTCTAAATGTACCGGCACTAAACACGGCACAATCGGTAGTGTTTCGGCATGGTATTCGTGCCATATAAAATTTATATAGCATCTGTTTGGTTGTGGTACCGTGATAGCCTGGACCGTACGTGATGATTCAGGCTCATTGTATACAGACTAATTTCGTGCATAGATTTATGTTTGGTTGTTTGTATTAATATATTCAGGATAAATGTAACATGTGTTTGGTTGTCTGCGTCAGAACATGCGCTATAAAGAGTACATAAATAAATCGTCAAATATTATATAGCATGTGTGGTCTAATTTTGTTTCAAAAATATCAGGAACACGAATATTAAATTGGTTCGATGATTACATTTTTTATTTGAAAGATACAGTTAAAAAACAACGTAAAAAGCGTTCTCGGTTTATGTGCCGTTGCATGCACTTGGCCTGAACGTGGGCATACGCGGCTCGGGAGCATCGCAAGCATGCCTGGCCAGTGACTACTTTTTGCATCTATTCAGTCTGTATGTTCAGTGACTACTTTTTGCATCTATTCTGTCTGTATGTTCAGAGATGGAAACCAAACAAGGTGTACTTTAATCTCCGCGGGTGCAGTTGCACGTTCCGAGAAGCAAACCAATCACACAGATAGTGTCAATATCGACACGACACGAGTCTATGCCGTGCTTGTGCCGCCACCCCGGTACGATGGGCTTGCACGAGCACAACATGATTAAGTGACCAGCACGGTTAGGCACGACTTACACCAACCGGTAGTTTATAGATATGATTGTGATATGTGCACGTGATTGTAAATTGTTATTTGTTATGATTTTAAACACAGTGAATTCACTTTATAATGGTATATATATTTAACTTTTAAAATTATATATATAATCTTAAAGATCTTCTATATTTTTGAACTTTTAAAATGAAATAGTGTCTGGTCTGACACAAGCACTATTAGGTGTTAGTGTCGTATAGTGCCGATACGACACGATTAGCACTATAGTGTAGTGTCCGGGTCGCTGGTTAGGCACTAATGCCAGCACGACACAACACAATTACTAATAGTGTTGTGTCTAATAGTGCTAGTGTCGTGCTGGGCCGAGCGACCCGTTTAGCCATCTATATAGTAGTCTAAATTCATACTCTAGAGGCTAGTTTGGCTATTTTTCCAAAAAATTTCGATTTTTACCAAGGGAGATTAATTCATTTTCATGAAAATTCCATGAAAAATAGAGTTACCAAACTAGCTCTAAAAGAAATATTCTATACTCGTCAACAAGATTATCTAACTTATACTACAATAAGATGTAATCATGTTTACTCTATATCTCAACCATATATTAACTACTATATATTATATTATTTCTTTCCACTTCACTCACTTCTTTCTCTGCACAAATCCTCCCCTCTCTTCGCCACTTCCGGTTTATAATAGAAAAGTGTGTACGTTGGAAATAGAGTTGCCCGTGCCCTCCTAAGGTTTACAGTTGTCGGTAAGATACCCGCTACAGAGTTTTGTATGTTGGTAACGTTCTCTTTAGAGCAGGTCAGTGACAGCCTAAGAATCTGTGAGCAGATAGTTTTGGAGTACTATTTTGTTATTATATAAGATAGAGTTTGGATTGGATGGTTTCTGAGATGAGAGATTAGATAATAATTTGGATGTGCACGGATCTGAACCAAGGTGTTTTGGGCGTGCGAAATACCGCCGCCCCGCCCGAATTTGGCGCGTGTGTCGATCGGGCGCACACAGCTGCACAGCACGGGTTCCCGTCAAGGCAACTCTCCCAACTAAATCTCTGTGGCCGGATTCGAATCTAGGATCGCTACGACTACGAGTAACAACATTTGTTCGTCCATCCATCGTCCATCGTGCAAGGGTAGAGCCTTGGAGGAGGGGAAGAAGCAGTGTTCGGAGGACACGATTAACTACATAGGAAGGAGTGGTCGGAGGAGATGAGTATAATAGCTCGTTTGGATACCGACATTGGAGTATAGATTTAAGAATTGGAATCAGATTTCCTAAATTCTATTGTTTGTCTGCATATAAAATTGAGATTTAGAATTAGAGACCTAATTTTCTAGAGTTGAACTATAACTAGAAACTCTCTCTCCCAACGCAAAGTGTCACCCCTCTGTATTGTGTGGAATTAGACCGCACAATTCCAAACTCCAATTCAGTAACATCCAAACAATAGAATTGGAATTACATATCATTTTAATATTATGGCTGATTTGTTATTAAATTCAATTCAATTCAATTCTATATCATCTAATATCAACGTTCAAACGGAGCATAAGTAGTCTTCCTACACCTGCCACATTGGGCCAGAGATTCTCGTGCTAGGCCTCAGAGGCTCAGACTTTTCATGGACCGGACCAAGACAGTGTGGCGCCCATGTTGTTGTCATTTCGTTCATGCGGCGAAGCCAAGAAAGCATAAGCATTGCTAGTAGTGCAAGTCATGTGACTAAGGGTGAAAACAGTTGGAAAAAATCAGTAGTTTTTCGGTATTGTTTACTCAATTTTTCTGGTTATTTTTTTATTTATCGGGATATATAAAAAACAATACGAAAACGGGATAATGTGTTAAAAAACGGTACGATAAACAATGGGGCGTATTTACCGTCTATTTTCATATTTTTCGGAAAAATATGGTAATTTTTCGTGTTTTATGTATTTGTACTCAATTTCTTGTCTTCGGGAAAATTCAGTAATTTCTCATATTTTGAAAAAAAATCATCTTATTGTTTACAAGTAAACAATTAATGTTAGTATTATCATCTTATTCTCATCGTTAGTAGTCATTTCTTAAATCAAACATCTCATAACATATTACATTTAAACATCATGTAATTTAAACATTTTGCATTGAAACAATTTTCATTTGTAATCATCATGTAATTTAAAAAGTTTGTAATTGTACCGCTTTTATTTATAAAAATCATGTAATTTAAAAAGTTTTTATTTGTAACTATAGAAGATTTTCTTGTACTAAATTGTTTTATGTCTTTCATTTCAGCTTTCACGCATGTCCTATCTCTTCCTATGGATTTAGAGATTTTAGATGTGATACTTATTTTTTTGGGTGTCATAAAAGGTATATCAAGTGATCCAGACGATATGATACAAGATTTTTAGCTTATGTATCGTTTGTTTAAGGCATACGTATTAAAAGTTTAGAACTTATAAATGGATATATATGATCAACTCTGCATGGATAGTCTATAGTGTTTGTGTGAGTGAAACTTGTATGTAGATGTAAATGAACAGTCGTGTGTAGTTGGAACTTATTTATTGTGTGTAGTTGGAACTTACTTATTATGAGCTTTTCTAAATTAAGTTACCGTTTCTCGATTAATTTCAAGATATTTTGTCCTCATTTATCTATATTTTATATTCTGGAATTCGGCATAATCCATTTTCGACTTTTACGTTGTCGGATTCTAACCAAACAAAAACGTATGCGGGTCAAAACGGTGAGAAGGGTTTCCTAACTTTTTTATCCCTACAGGCTAGTTTGGGAGCCACAATAACGGAGAGGATTCGAGGGGCTAAAATCCCCTCCTTAGGACTAGTTTGCCAACAAATGTACAAAAAACCTAGGGAAGTAATCCACCAAGAGAATTTTAAATGACATCTCAATTCACTGGAAGATTTTTTTTTTCCACTCGGGTGTATTTCCCTGCCACTATTTGGCAACCACGGGGCTCAAAACCCCTATTGAGTAAAATAATTCAGAAAAATCACAAAAAAATCAAAGAAAATAGGAAATATTTAGAAAAATAAAAAACACAATGAAACATCACTAAAAATATAAAAACATGCACCGGACTTAATCTAATATCCAACATAGTTTAACTTAAATATCATCTAATATCCATGAAAGTTACCCCATAAAATTACCCCACTAAAAAAAATCTCTACCGCTGATAAACCTCTTCGTCTCTACCAATCGTTCACCCAATATCCCACTAAAAAATCAGCACAACTACCCATCACTCGTGTTATGTCATTTGCTTCACAGCAGTCATCCTTTTCTACAGCAAACGCGGATACCAAACCAAAATAGTTGAGAGGTGGTTGTTGTCGAGGTAGGGATAAATCAATGAACGGATTTCTACCTAGATCATGGGGGTAAGAAAGAAATCAAGAAGAGGAAATCACCACTAGGAAATGCTAGGGCCAAGCGAGCAGACGACATGAGGGAAGTGTTGTGGGGATGCTTTTGAGCGTGGCTAGAACAACAGCACGCTTTCAAGAAGATCCAGACTTCCAGAGTCAGTTCTACCACGATCCCCAGACCCCAACAGCACGCGTTCGTCACCGTCGTCCCAGACCCCGAAATACAAGATGTCGCGCTCGCTCCTACCATCCGTCCAGCCCACGTTCGTCATCGTCCAAGGAGCGAAAACAGAGAAAATAAATCCTAGCAAGACCAAGAAGGTGCGGAAGAGTTTGGATTTACTCAACAAATCACCAGCGGAGTCGTGGTGGTGACCAGCGAAGGAGGGGGTGGCGGCGCGTCTGACCGTGTCCGTGACGAGAGGAGGCGAGAGGAAGTGACGAGTCAGGGATAGTCACCCGACGTCCGAAGGCCAGACGAGTTTCCACGTGGAAGTTGGGCTCAGACTGGGCCATTATCCCGCGGAGCCGGTTACCAAATAGGACAGAGTGGCGGTCCGTGGAAGCTTCTCGCGTGGGCCAAAGACACCAGGAAAATAGCAAATTCCCCACAAGGATTTGGGCTCCCAAACTAGGCCTTATATAATTTTAATATTATATAATTTTAATAAGAAGATAATTTTAGCCCCTTCAATCCCCTCCGATATTCGAACTTCCAAACTAGCCCTACATGCGGCCGCTGGAAAGCCGATCGAAGTATAGGTATAACCGCATTAGACAGGGTCACAGATAGAATGTCCCAAATGTCGCTCTGGACTGCTGTCAATGTGTCAAATACATCAACGACAAAGTATGAAAAAAATTGTCAACAGAAATTGGGCAAGGCCGAGATTATTTCGCTGGGGCAGAGTTGCAGAGAACAATCTTCTACTAAGCCACTGAATTAGGTCTTGAATATATCCTCGTGTACAATTTGGTCAACTAGTGTGAAAAGCCTCAGCTGAACAATGTTTTACGGTACCAACCTGAAGCTACCCTCAGCATCAGGAGCTTTCGTCAAACAAGTCTACGAGAAAATTTCACAAGTTAGGGCTAGTTTGGAAATCCCATTTTCCCTAAATCCCTTAAAAAATAGAGTTTCCAAACTAGCCCTTACATACTTTTTTTTCGGCAATTTTATCAAGGTATGTGATCACCATTTGAACGTGGTTCGTAGGCTCACCAATTAATTTGTATTCACTCCACTTTCAGGACTATCTTCATCAACTCATAAACAAAATAGCTGATCGATGCTGATGGTAGAACCTGAACAGTAGAAGAAAGAAAACCAGAAACTTGAGACAATTTGAAACAGACTAGCATACACTGATCACAACGAATACTAGGAACAAAACGATACATGCAGATCTCTAAGGTCCTGTTTGGAAACAACCCAGTTTTTAAGAAATCAGTTTTTATTTTTTAGTTAGGAGATGCTAACTTCTTGGTTTTTAAGAAACTGTGAATCCAATTTCTATAAACTGATGCATAAACTGGTATATTTGGAACCACCTTGGTTTCCATAAACCAGTTTCTTAAAAACTGGGTGGTTCCAAACAGACCCTAAGTTTATGAAGGCTGTGCTAATCTGTCTCTTTCAGTAAACCAGCTCATTGCAGGGATATGTCAAGAACCTTGTCACTTCCATTAAATATGTTATCTTTATTACTGGTTTGATACATTAACAATCGAAATAGATACCCTCTCCATATCTTGTTATAAAGCATATTAGGATTCGAAAAGGTCACACCTGACCAACAATTAGTTAGAGTATATGCACGCATACTGTTTACTGCTTAGTATAAAAAAGGTATATGACCAGATTAGAATTTGGCTGATGTTTTACTATGACCTTGAGCATGAAGCAATCGATGATATACTTCAAGTGAAAAATTGGAGTCTAGAGTATACCTCTGAAGAGTTCTTAAAATGGTAGGTGCTAGTAAGCCTTATTAAAAAATGAAGGCAGTACAATAATAAATCTGAGCCCTACATGTATGTGCACATAGGTTCAGAAAGAATACATACCTGTAACATGCTGGGGATCAGACCGGCATACAGTGCTGGTACCCCACCTTGATCAACAATCTTAAGGCATGTTGCAAATGCATTCATTCTTGTTGCTTTTACTTGCATCTGTAGCTGCCTACGGACCACTTCAAACGGGTATGTAGCTGCTTCAGCACAGCAACCAGCAATAGCCCCATAGAGTAAGGTCCTCACAGTACCCAATTCAAGTTGATCCAATGCATTTGCCTCTTGTTTCTGTTGCTTCATCATCGATACTCTTTTCTTTCCTTCAGGGGAATGCAGATAAGCCATCTTCAGTATGTCATACACTCCATAGAATACAGCACCAGAGGGTGCCATGCTGATAAGAGAAGGCACCAATCCCTTGTACAGCGAGAAGAATCCTTCAGTTTGGATCATGTGGCGGGCAACACCAATGACCCCACCTAAAGCTTCACCGCCAGGAGCTACCATCTTTGTCCTGATCTGACAAACCAGGTAATTGTCAGTGAAAAGATGACAGCAAATTAAAATATTAAGGAAATATGTGATACAAATTCTTTAAAGAAACCTACTGTATCCATAGGTATGCACATAATTGTTGCTGTAACACCAGCAAAAGCACCAGCAATAAATCTCTCAAAGTTCGTAGCTTCTTCATTACCAGCCCATTTGACCAGTTGCTTTCTGTAACTGTCATATGCATAGAAGTTGACTGCCTTGAATGGAGCAGTGCGGAGGATATTCACAAAGTTTCCTTTCCAAAAGCCTTTCAATCCTTGTGTTGTTGCAATAGCATGCATAAGCTCAAATAGATTCCTCTGCTCACCACGAACTATATACTCCAACTTTAGCCTCTCAAGTGGAGCAACGGCTGTTCTGCATGAAATATAAAAATTATGAAAAAAATTCCCGTAGTATCTTCCTAATAAAAAGAACAATAACTAAAATAATTACCCAGAGGCCATGAATATACTGTGAATCTTCTAAATCTGGAGCTAGCAATAGACATCAACCATGAAACAAGGATACACAACATTCAATTTCCCAGCAGCAACAATAGTAAAAGGATTAAGAAAAAAGGGGAAAGGTTACAATATATCAAAGCACAACAATCTAATCACCTCAAAGCAACCAAATTTAATGAAAAAAAATAGTTCCCTTCTTCCAAGGTTGAACAGCAAGATCTCACAATCAACCAACTCAACAGTGAATTACTATCTGAACTCTAAAGTAGCACAGAAAATTTAAACTACTGAAAGCACACAGTGTCAACTGGGATCCAAAACATCCTGTGGAAGCCAAAAAAAAATTATGTGTGTGGTTAAGACTCGAGAGTATCATTCTCAATTCAGACAATTCTTACTAACCTACGCAAGTTTTTTTTGTCGAACTACGCAAGAGAGCTGCGTGTCATTTCATTAAGATAGAAAAAGAAAACAAGGGAAGGCTAAAAAAGCCTAACCCAAAAACACAAGAAAATCTAATTACAAGCCACACCCAAAAGGAAGGAACCCAACCAAACCGCCATAAATCCTAAGGATTAAGGGGCAACAACATGGCTAGGAGCTTCTGAAGATGAATGGCTCCAGCCATGCACCAAACAGTGCACTCATCGGCCACTTTTTGAAGGACAGCTTCCACCTGAGGTGCCAGACCATCAAAAACACAGCTGTTGCGATGCTTCGAAACTTCCCAGGCCACAAGGATAATGAGGGAATTCAACCCTTTGCGCAGATTTTTATGGGCCGCACTGATAGTAACCCTCCACCACTTAGAAAAACTGTTCGAACAGCCCACAGGGGCTGCAGCAATCAGACCCACCTGTAAAACAGCAGCCCAAATTTGCCTCGTGAAAACACAGGAGGTCAAAATATGCTGAATTGTCTCCTCAGCCTGGTCACAGATTGGACAGGCAGAAGGATGGGGCAAACCTCTCTTAGCCCGATCCGCTGTCCAGCATCTATTGTGGACGGTAAGCCAAATAAAAAACCTACGCAAGTTTTATTTTCCTATTTCTAGGCCTGTGGCTCCATTTGGGCTCTAATTTTATGAAACCAGTTTTTCCATGAGATGGTAAAGGAGCTTCACTAACTCTAGCTTCTAGCTTACATATACATCCCAGATGAAGCATCTGTCATACAGCCATACACAGCTTAAGTTACTTGACCTACAACTTAACTACTTAAATAATTTACCAAACCTGTTTCACAAAAGCTCACGCTGTTCAAATACTAATCAAGTGGACTAATGACAATAACTTGCACTCCCTCCGTTCCAAATTATAAGTTGTTTTTTTGGTACATCAATTTTGCTATGCTTCTAGATATAATGTACATCTAGATGCATAGAAATTGATATACCAAAAAAGTCAGCGACTTAAAATTTGGAAGAGGGAGGTAGAAGCCAAATTTACCGAACCACATCTAAAGGTCAACATACTCAATACCTCATTAGAGCCGAGGAAGTAGAAATTAACAAACAAAAATAATTCTTCAGCATTCCTATCAAAAGCAACAGCAACTGTTCAACGTCAAAAGAGAAAAGACTATTCCTTTTTCACTAGACTAGTAAGGTGCCCATGCTAACAATTACGACAAATCTAAAAGACATTAAAGTGAATACACATTAAGAATCGTGGCAAAAATGATGGGGATAATGAGGGGGCGCAAAAAATCTTGAGTCGTGACACCTGTGCCACTGCCCACTGATGTCAATAGAATAACCATTTCTATTCAGCTAAGGACCTTTACAGATTATCAGCTATAACTTTACATGAACTGTACCTTTTATGTCACAGTAGCAGCATTATACATGCGATTTTGTCTCATAGCTGATAGGATAGTTGTATATGCCAACAGATGGGTAAACAAGAAAAAAACAAAAGAATTTGGCAGAATATTGCCCTTTGTTTAGTCTTCGTCTCTATAATTAGATTTATAATTAAACTATATCTAATACTGTTGGTACCCTGAAACAGGGGTACCCCCTACTACAGTGTGAAGGCACGGTAAACAGCACCTGACCCCACCACGTGGACGGCTCCGGGGTCGCCACGTGGCCGGAGAAGACGATATACACCAGGATATCGACGGTGGGTCCGGACCCCTATGGGAAAGTGTCGGACCCCTGTACGTACGAACCGGACCTCCGGGTGAGGTCCAGAACCTCCACGGGCGTGCTCCGAACCCCAAGGACGGGTCCCGGACCCCTCTGTGTGGGGTCCGGGCCACTCACAGCAAGGTCCCGGGATTCTGGGATAAAGAATACCCAGGCCTTAATCAAGGTCAGGTGGGGGTCCGGACCCGACACGTGTCCGGACCATACCGTGTACGTTACCGCTCCCCGCTCAGGCGGAGTCCCGATGCTGCCACGTGGCCTACTGCCTGTGACGTAAGCCGGCGGGCGGAGCCTGACGTAAGGCCTCTGGGCCGCGCGGCCACTGCATTTATTGCGGATAAGGCGTGCCGCCTGTTTATTCTACTGGCAGGTGATGTGCCGCCTCAGCATTTAATGAGCCCTGCCACGCCGCTGGCAGGCGATGTGCCACCTCGGCATTTAATGTGCCCTGTCCACTTCGCTGACGGGCAGCGACTAGGCCATCCTGCAGGCGGCGTGCCTGTCCAATCTGTTGGCAGGCAGTACGCCCGTGCTGCGGCGTACACTATGCTCATCATCACTCGCGCGTTACCGAGGAAGGAACGCAGAATATCAATACCATATGCACTACGGACATTATGGCGCTCGGAGATCTTCTGGGCGACACTGGCATTGGATACTTCTATAGTTATTTCCTTCCATTTTGCCCCTAGGCCCACATGTCGGGGCTCAGTGCCCTTGTACGTGCCCCCCTTGAGCTATAAAAGGGAGGGCACACGACGTTACAAGGCAGCTTCACTCAGACCCAACATAGACACTCAGACTCACAAGTTCATACAAGCTCTCAAGCTCAATACATTACACAGTGGAGTAGGGTATTACGCTTCGGCGGCCTGAACCACTCTAAACCCTTGTGTGTTCTTGTGTTCATCGTCCATCTAGCTAGCAGGTAGAACGCTTAGGCCCCTCCTCATCTTAGGATTTAGGGCGGGTGCGTTCCGCCACCCGGCCGGAGAATTTCCTCTCCGACAAATACCCATAGTCGACATTCAAATGTTCGATGTGACACATACTATATTTTAGTCAGGAAAACCAAGCACCCCAGTCGAACCGATCGAACCTCCACCAGTTCCACCCTCAGTATACACTATACAGGCGGATATTACTCATACCATATTTGTTTTCATTTTTACTCTTTGGATTCGAATCAGATACGAATATTATTGAGTTGTGTCGGATAACATTTGAATGAATATCAATATCTTAAATACCCGACTTTGATTATACGGATATAAATCGAATAAGAATCGGTTACTGAATACCAGGACCCGGATACGGTTCGGATCTTAGCCCTTTTAGATGGATCGAATTCGAATACGTACAGATAATATTTGTATCGTTTACATCCCTATGCAGCATGGCACGCGGCAGCAATATGTCAATGAAAAAATAAAATAAGAGAATTGATTAGAATTTTAAAAGATAAAGAAATCAAAGAAGAAAAAACACAAAAAGTAAAGGAAAGGAAGGAAAGTGTATATGATTGACGTCGCGTACATGATTGATGGCGGGGAAGAAAGAAAATAAAGGAAAGAAAGAAGAAAAGGAAATAAAGAAAATAAAGGAAAGAAAGAGAATAAAGGAAGAAAGAAAGTGTCCCGCCATGCGGTGCTTGTGGGGTGGGAGCATGGGGATGAGTGATGATCCGAAGAATATCATCCGTTGGATGTAAATGAGTAAGAGAAAGGAGAAGTTTAGGTAGGATCTTGTCCGTTTATTTTTAATGTGTTGGTTTTCTGGGTGCATTTGTTTGGATGGCTCTAGATTTATTTGAAGTGGTGGATTATATAGTGGTATAGATAAGCGATCATGGTAAGTTGCTAAATCATGCTAATTACCAAATGCTAGATCGATAAAATTTAATTCATTTGAATAGACTATCAACAACATCCAAAAACAATTTGAAGCCAGTACTTATTTGGTAAAAAGATTCAAAGTTTTCGATTCAATTTAACTGCACGAGTACCAATCTCCCAACAATGTAATAAAACACTTAAAGCCAAACACAATGGAGGGCGTTGTTCGTCTTGACTAACTCCAACAAGAATCTCTAAAGGGTTATGTACTATAAATTTAGACGATGGGGTCGTACTCTACATATCCAGCAGTCTCCTCTAAACGGTCCTCTAAATTTAGACACTGCTGAATCCTCTCTATATAGAGTTTCTCTCTCATCTCCTCTCCTCTATCCATTTTCATACTTCAAACAATAAATTTAGCAAAATTAAAATATGTATAATACATTTGAGAGTAAGACAAATATGTATGTAAAAATAATTAAAAGTAAATTATGTCTCTGATATCGGTATTTATGTATAAAGGACGAGATACAGAGGACGCTGATAGAGGTAAAGAAGATATAGAGGAAACTGGACAAATATAGAGGATGAATAAAGAGTTCGTTGCTGACAATATTATCAATGTGAACCACAGACAATGCGGCTATACCTCGATATCATGGCAGCAACGGCTCCGGCCCATAGGTGTTTGGTCATGTTCATCGCGCCAGCTCCAGCACAATCGTCCAGCTTCTTCTTCTTTTTCTCCTTCTCCTGCAGCAGAATCACTCCCTCCGCCTCCGCCTCCGCCTCCGCTTCCACGGCCCTCTTCCCCGCGACCAGCGCGTCCGACTCCTCCGCCCCGCTCTTCTCCTCCGCACCAGCGAGCAACCCCACCGGGGCCGGCACAAAGCCCCTGCCCCCCTTTACCGACATCGTCAGCGACAGGAACCCCGGCGGCGACCCCCGGCAACGCTGGTGCCGGAGCACGAACGACAAGGAGCAACCAGGCATGGCCGCGAGGAGCGCGCCGTGCGCCGCCGCATCGGCGCCGTCGAGGAACAGCCCCCCCGCCGCCGCCACAGCCCCCTCGCCAGGCACAGGAGGCAGCCACATCTCAAACCACGGCATCGCGGCGGACCGGGCAGGACTGGGCAGGACCCTTCACGCGCCGTGCCTGTAACCTTCCCCTCGTCCCGTCGCCGGTAGGGTACGCGAGGCCGGGCGACGCATCGGTTTTATCGATGGGGGAGAGGGAGGGGAAGCTGAATCCAACCGAGCGGAATGGGATATATAGGGCGATATGCCTCGATTCGATGCGGATGCGAGGGGAGACGGGGAGTGCCAGCTGCTGGGCGAGCAAGGAGATGTGAGGGAGAATGGAGACGTTGTCGGATTGGTTCTTCTCTTGTTCTTGCGATTTGCGATCGACTTGTTGGCTGTTGGGAGGCTTTGATCTTGCCGCGCCAGGACCCTTGGGGCAGGGAGAGGACAACGGACAGCGAACGAGGTTGATGTGCTCGATGTGGGATTGTATTTTATTTAGAAAAGGAGAATTTTGTTCTTAAGAGAAGATGAGCTTTTTAAGATTTTTTATGTTCTTCAGTGGTTGTCCTCTCATTTACATTTGAGTGGAGCGCAAAAGGAGGCCGGTAGTACAACTGTAGAAGTGTATCGAAGTCTTTATCTAAAAAAGGAAATGTATCGAAACGGAGAAACAAATAACATACTTGTAGTACACTTCCGAGTAAACTATTGTACTCCCAAAATATAATTCTTTCTAACTTATTTTTTTCAATGTTCATTCAAATAATAATATATATATAAACATACATGTAAACTACATTCATATATTACATAATAAATATATAATTAGTCTAAAATAAATTATATTTTAGAACAAAGAGAATAATTAATTACTCCAAGCAAACTAAAAAGGATCATTACTCTTCAAATAAATTTAGGTCATGTTTTAATCAACTGGAGTTGATAGTTAGATAGTTAAAAAATCATTAGTAGATTTAGCTGATTAATAAATAGTTGGCTAACTATTACCTTATTTTAGATGAGTTGAACGAGCTAATGACTAGTGGGTAAATAAGGGTGCATCTAATAGTTAGTTGGTTGTTTGGATGTTTATTAGTTGAGTTGTTTGGATTAGGGATGGCAGTTGGATCCGTGGGTATGGATACCCGCGGGTTTCGTACCCACCGGATATGGATACGGGTACAAAAACTCACCCGTGGGTCCTATCGGGTCGGATACCCGAAATACATCGAGTCGGGTATGGGTAAAATACTTTACCCACGGGTATCCAGTGGATACCCGAAATATCAATATACCTCTTTAAATATGCTACATCCACTAAAAATGTGCTACATTCACTAGAAAAACTCACTCGGATGTGTTGTTGATTAATGAATATTAATTTGTGTTGTGTTAACAGTCAACTGTAATGTAATTGAGACCAATGAGGCATTGACAATGTTATAACTGTCAACTGTCATGAACTCATTAAGCTTTTATTCTCTGTACTCAAATTTAAATTTATTGGATGTGATAATTATGAGTTGAAATATTGTATCAACGTGTAGCCAAATATAGTCATTCTCATGTTGCATTGGTGCTTAGATGTAAACTAAAATATTTTATGCATTTATTATAACACTGACCGAATGTTATTTAGTCTACAATAACATATCCACTGGATACCCGATACCCGGTGGATACCCGATGGGCATGGGTACGGGTACAGTTTCTCGCCCGATTGGCTTGGTGGGTATGGATATTTGTAGAAGTCTCGGGTACAATTTCGGGTCGGGTATTATTATACCCGAACAAAACCCGACCCGCTGCCATCCCTAGTTTGGATGTCTCCAACTAATTTACTGTAAACAAGCTAGGAGACATTCAAATAGCCCAACTAATAATTCAGCTACTAGCTCGAGACATCCAAACACCTCTAACCAATAGTACAACTAACTATTAGCTGCACTCTTAACTATATTCCTTAGTTTATTAGGCGGTTCAACCAAGCTAAAATCAAAAGTCAGCTAGGCTCGTTGGAACCAGATTATGACATATACCGATATTAATTATACTACACAGTGTAGATTTTTATGCATTGTGGTACACCGCGTAAACAATTTGTTTTCTGCTACATGCACACAAATTTAGGATGAAAAAATGTGCGTTGAAAGAAAATGTATTGACATGCACGGAAACAAAAAAATGATTTAAATTATTAATTTCCTCCATAAATATAGGATCTTTCCAACATCCATTCATCTAGTCTCGTTAGAACCAGTTTATGATATATACTGATATTAATTATAACACATGGTGAAGGTATTTTTTCACTGTGTTACACTGTGTAAAAAATCAGTTTTCTGTTGCATGCGCACAAATTTAGGAAGACAAGAATGAGTTGAAAGAAAATGGATTGGCATGCATGGAAACAAAAAAAATTATTTTCAATGCTTTATTTCGAACATAAATATAAGATCTCTCCAACCGCCATGCATTTAGGTTCGTTAGAACCAGTTTATGATATATACTGATACTAGATATGCTACACGTCGAAGGTATTTATGCATTGCGGTACACTATATAAAAATCAACAAAAGTTTATATAAAATGTGAATAGAAATATCATAAACATACAAAAGATGGAAGTAGAGCCATGAACTGACAATGTATCATAAAAACGTATTGACGTTGGCATAAATATGTATAAAAATAGCATAAAACAGGGTCGTCGATCCGCCACCGATCGCGCCTAGGGAAGTCCGTCATCGTCGCTCGCGCCTAGGGAAGGTTGGCGTCGTCGCGGGAGGTGGGATGCCAGCGTGCGCGCCTCCGAGGAGCCGACGTCGCGCGCACGTCTCTGGGATCCGCCGTCGCTCGTGCGCCTACCAGATACGTCGTCGTCGCGCTCCTTCAGGGAACTATCGCCGCTACACACACCTTGGATGCGCGCCGCCGCCACGCACGCCTCAAGTGGCCGCCGTTGCAGCGCAGTCTCCGGGAGCCGCCACCGTCGCATGAGGTGAAGATGGTCGCCGCTGCAACACGGCCTCGTGGAGTCGCCCCCGTCGGGCGTGTCTCTAAGATTCTGAAAGTCGCCTAGAGGGGGGTGAATAGGCAAAACCTGAAATTTATAAACTTAAACACGCACAAGGGTCGGGGTTAGCGTTAGAATTAAATCGGAGCTCGAAAGATAGTTCACCTTGCTTAGAGTTGCTCAATCAATGCGGATAACGTTTGGGAGCAAACTCAAATCAATATGAGCAACAGAACTTAAAAGAGAGGAAAGAGGGAAAACAAATCAAGTGAGAATCAATGCAAGTGGACACGATAATTTGTTTACCAAGGTTCGGTTCCAAAGAACCTAGTCCCCATTGAGGAGGCCACAAAGGCAGGATCTATTCCAACCCTTTCCCTCTCTCAATTGGTCACACAGACCGGTCGAGGCTTCTCCTTAATCACTTGGGTCACTAAGACCCCGCAAGAATCACCACACACTTAGGTGTCTCTTGCTAGCTTTACAAAGCACTTAGAAGAATGAGAATAGAAAGGAGAAAGCAATCCAAGCAACAAGAGCAACAAAAGAATACAAATAATTCTCTCACAAGTCTCTGAGCACTAGAGTTGATTTTGGGAGCCTGGAGTGGATTGAATGCTTTGAATGTGTCTTGGAGTGTTTGGCTTTGCTATTGCAATGAATGTGATGTTCAGAATACTTGGATACCATTGAAGGAGGTGGTTGGGGGTATTTTTAGCCTCCAATCACTTTCTAGCCGTTGGCTGTTTTTGCTGCCGATGGGCACACCGGACAGTCTGGTGGTGCATCGGACAATCAATGTTCACTGTCTGGTGCGTGCCACGTTAGCACGCTCATTGGGGTTTGGAGCGACTTGACTGTTGGAACCTTTGTCCTGTAGTTGCACCGGACAGTCTGGTGCCACACCGCTGCTCTGACTTCTGCCACGCACTGTTCCCTTTTGCAGTCGAACGTTGGCGCCAGGTTACTGTTGCTCCGTTGGCTCACCGGACATGTGAAAGCTCTCTTGTGGGTTTTGGTGTTTGGATGACAACCCAATTAAAGGACTAACAAGTGTGCTAAGTGTTGAATAGGTGCTTAATGCAAAGCTAATAGGGTTCAACACAAGTGAACAAGTGTGATGGTCCAAAGACTGAATTATCTATAGATAATGAACACTGCTTAAGTGAGACTCGGTGTGCGTAACTCAGAGACAACCGATCAAGCCAAGGATGGAGGCAAGAAGAGCTTCGAGGTACCGAGTGCACGGGAGAAGGTCAAGGAGACCAGGAACCCAAAGCCAGGGGTGAAGAAGACTTGCAAAGTCAAGGTTGATCGAGTTAAGAGTTATGGTGCATCAAGAATCACTACATAAGGACATGACTTACAACCAATGAGATAACATCTACAGTTATGTGGTGTAAGTCATAAGGCTCAAGATCAAGATCGAGAAATGAACAAGGGAGTTGGAGCTCAGATATGTCAATCTAGATCAAGTCAAGTTGACTTAATGGTTTAGAGTCCAACATCGACCTCAAACATGCCAAATTGGGTAAAACGATGAAAAAGGTTAAGTATGTAAGGTTTGAGTGCTCAACCATGTTGCATACACCTCTTACTAGAAGTTTGGTGCTTTGGTTTGCTCTCTAACTCTTTCTGTAGAGAAAGTACCATTCTGAGCTCTGCTGGAGGAGAAACAGAAAAGCTAGGAGAAGAACAAAAAAGATGTAAGTTTCTAGGACTAAATCAATTGCATTATACTCTAAATGTGTTTGTTTAAGTCTCAGGAAAATCCTCCCAAAAGTTGAAGTCAAATGGAGAAAGAACAGAGGAAAAATCACTTAGTGTGCTGTTGGCTGGTGCACAGGACAGTGAATAGTAGCTGTCCGGTGCACAGGACAGTGAATAGTGACCTGTCCGGTGCATAGGACAGTGAATAGTAGCCGTGACCGGTGCACAGGACAGTGAATAGTGACCTGTCTGGTGCACAGGACAGTGAATAGTATCATGTCCGGTGCACCAACGGCTAGATGTTCCAGAGAAGGAAACTGTCAATCAGATCTGTTACTGTTCACTATCCGGTGCGCCACCGGACAGTCTGGTGCACCCGCAACCAGGGAAGGCTGGGAGCTTCCAAATGAAGCTCCAACGGCTCCTAGGCCCTTTGGGGCTATAAAAGGGACCCCTAGGCGCCTCAAACAAGTACACAAGTGCAGCCAACAAGTGCATACATCATTTGGATCAATTCTCTCTCTCTCTCCCTCTCTTGTGTATCTCTCTAGTTTGTGTAGAGGCGAAGTTATAAGCCTTTAGAGAGAGGGGAAGTGCTGCTGAGAGCTAGAGCAATATCTTGAGTGCATTGTTACTCTGCCGGAGTGCTGTCGAGAAGATTGTAAGCATCCATGGCATCGTTGTAACTGATATCAACATAGTGGAAGACTCTATCTGTCGCACTGACAGATCTGAGCAAACGGAGGAAGGAGTTGAAATAGACTCCAAGCCAAGGTGTGGCTAACTCCAACGAGGACTAGGCAAGCATTTCAGGCTTGGCCGAACCTCGGGATAAATCCCTGTGTCTGTGTGCTCTGCTCTGTGTTGTGTGCTGTTTCTCTGTCTTATTTGTTGTTTATACTTGCACTTCAATATTTATATGTGGCACAAGCTGTCTTCGAAGTGCAGGGTGTTGACACCTTTTTCGGGTGCCAAACACTCAACAAGAACCGGCGGCGGTGCTCTCTGCACAGGCGCGGACGGTCCGCGGCACAGGGCCGGACGGTCCGCGACCTGGAGCAGGGGCAAAGGTTCCCTGCCTGACGGCCGGACGGTCCGCGCCTACAGGCCGGACGGTCCGCGCCTACAGGCCGGACGGTCCGCGCGTGCGCAGGGGGTGGCGAAGGTCGCCGGCGGCGCCTGGATCTCGCTCCCGGGAGGGACCCCGTCGGGGAGGAGAGATCCTAGGTGTCGTCTAGGCTCGGCAGGCCGACCTAGACTCCTCTAATCGACGTAGAGTCGAAGAGAGGCGGAGAATTTGGAGATTGAGAGGCTAAACTAGAACTAGACTAGAACTATTCCTAATGCGTAAGGTAAAAACGAGAAATAGACTTGATTTGTTCGATTGATCGGGGTTTCAATCGGCCGTAGCCCTTCATCTATATAAAGGGGGAGGTCTGGATCCGTTTCCAACTGTTTCCCGAGTTAATCCCGCGGTTTTAGGCAACAAATCCCGCGAGAAACTAGGAACCCTAACTGACTCTGCGCGCGCGGACCGTCCGCGCCGCCACCGCGGACCGTCCGCAAGGCTCATTTTAGCCTTCAACATATGCCCCCTGCCTTTTGGTGAAGGTTGACGAACCAAAAGCATATGAACTAAACCTGATGTAAGTCATCGGCTTTTCAAAATAGAGATCATTCAATAAAGCACCAATGTATAACGGCTGTTTCAGATTTTATCTTTCTCGGCCATGACCGTTTGATCACTGAATCAAAAGGAATAGAATGGAGGTGCCCCCCAGTATGGATAGACAAAGGGACTATACATGTACCATGGATTCATCATCGTACCATTCCATGTTTGAACAGGATAATATACTGACGATGAGTAAACGGGTGGAAAGTACCCTGGTCTCATAGGATGAATAGGCGATGCTTGTTGTGTCGCCTTTCGGGCCGTTTTGTTTACCCGTTTCGTTTTAGTAGGTGACCGAGGTTTCTTCGTTGACCGATCACGTAGAACGGTCTTCTCGCTAGTATTCTTGGAGAGCAACTGATCAACAGTAGAGTCAGCTTTGA
This sequence comes from Zea mays, assembly GCF_902167145.1. Lineage (NCBI taxonomy): Eukaryota > Viridiplantae > Streptophyta > Magnoliopsida > Poales > Poaceae > Zea > Zea mays. The sequence continues at coordinate 155,966,132 of NC_050104.1, read as the reverse complement.
TCAGCCGACCATTTGTGCTTCGCCGTTGTGTCTCCTTCCCTTTTAAGGTTTTGTGTGGAGGCTGACACCTTTGGGCATAGGCGGACTGTCCGGCAGAGTTAGCCGAACCGTCTATCTGAACACCGGACCGTCCGCACGTAGGTGCCAGATCGTCCGTGATGCTCAAGACAGGCTGTCGTGCTTGACTCATTAATTGTGCCTGCCCCCCGGTGCCTCCGGACTTTTTAGCCTTATCATCCGGAGCCTTTCGAACAATCTCCTTTTGTGATATATTCGACGTGCGAGGACTACCAATGATGATGTCTTTGCTTTTGCCTTTATCGGCCATTTCGGGCCGAACTAAGATCTTTTTGCATGCGATATCTATTGTATTAACAGGAAATGGTTGTGTGTCCACTTGCATTTCCTAAAAAGCCAATCGGCCCTCATTTATGGCCGATTGTACCTGTCGACGAAAAACATTACAGTCATTGGTGGCATGAGAAAAAGAATTATGCCACTTACAATAAGCACGTCTCTTTAATTCATCTATAGGAGGGATAGTATGAGTTAATTTAATGTTGCCATTTTTAAGTAGCTCATCAAATATCTTATCGCATTTGGCAACATTAAAGGTAAATTTAATCTCTTCTTGCCGATTCTTTTGAACCGGCTGTAAGGAAGAACATGCTGAAGATTTGGCCTTTGTTGGCCAAATAAACTCAGCGGTATATACATCTGCGGATTCATCATCTGAACTATCACGCTCTATTAGATGTATAGTACGGGCGACCGATTTTGATGTCTCTTTAAATCGGCTTTCACAGGCTAAAGCCCGCTGATGTAGCTGGGCTATCGAAAAGAACTGGGTCCCATCTAATTTGTCTCTTAAGTAGGATAGCAACCCATTAAAAGCTAACTCTGCTAGCTCTTTGTCTGCGACATGGATCCGAAAGCATCGGTTTCTAGTGTCCCGGAACCTCCGGATATAATCATTAACTGATTCTTCGCGTCCTTGTCGAACTGAAGCTAAGTCAGCTAGTCCTAATTCATATTCCCCGGCAAAGAAATGTTCATGAAATTTACTTTCTAACTCATTCCAGGAATTAATGGAATTAGGAGGCAGGGCGGCGTACCATGCAAAAGCGGTACCAGTAAGGGATAGAGAAAATAACCGAACACGAAATGCTTCTCCATCGGCCAATTCACCTAGGTGTGCTAGGAACTGGCCTATGTGTTCGTGTGTGCTCCTCCCATTCTCACCAGAAAACTTGGAAAATTCTGGTATCCTTGCCCCTTGTGGATATGGGACAGTGTCAAACCGGTGATTATACGGCTTTTGGTATGATTGCCCTACTCTGGCTACACTAACTCCGAACTTATCTCGAAATAGTTCAGTCATCTCTTCCCTAATTTTTTCCATTGCACCCGGTGGCAGACCACCGGATCCTGGGCTGTGGGGCTCATTTGGTCGGGTATTAGTATACCGACCTTCTTGCCGTGACCGATCGATAGTGTTGATCGGTCTGTGGTTGTATGGTACGTTATGGTTTAAATATGTAGAGGGCGAAACATACTACTGCTGTGGTGTGTAATAATTTGGTGCATGGTGTGCAACAACAGGTTCTGCGTATGCATATCCAGCTTGCCCGGTGGTAAATCCGAACTGACCGGTTGCGTTCGCCATTATCGGGACGCCATGTGGTAGTCCTGGTGCGGGCCCGGACTGTCCGGCAGGGAAAGCCGGATGGTCCGCATAAGGGTCGGACGGTCCGGGCAGAAGCTCGGACGGTCCGACCGCGTCCAGGGTCACCGGTCTGCCAAGCAGGGACGGCGGTGGTCCTAGGGCGGCCCCAGACTGTCCAGCAGAGCAAGCCGGACGGTCTACATATGGCCGGACGGTCCGGGCAGAAGCTCGGACGGTCCGACCGTGTTCATGGGTGCCGATCTACCAAGCAGGGATGGTGGTGGTGGTACTTGTCCTGTATATGAGTTCATCGGCATACCATATAATGGCTGGGGCTGCAAATCCCCATTTGTTGCCGATGTATTAGCCATAGATATCCTGTTACTAGTCTCATATGATGGAAAACTAGGAGCAACAGACTTCTCCAACGTACGCGTTAATTTTCTAATTGACTCTTCTAACCCTACAATCGTTGTTTCATTTGATCCTGCTGCTGATCTACATACTGTTTAATAAATTGGATGTCGTCGGGTTTACTTACGTTGGGGACTTGAAGCGAAGATAGAAGAGATGCGACGTCGGTCTCTCCATGTTTGACAACTTTCTGGTGGCGATCCACCGTGTATTGTGATAAGAATTTCTCCCTCGCTTGACGCATGTAGTCCTCGTATTGCTGTTGCTCATCGGCCGTCAGACTTTCAACAGCCGGCTTCAGGATATTGTCCGGGGAGATATCGGTGTGATCTTTAGAACCGGCCATTTGAGGGCCTGATTTTTAGTAGATCTAAACACCGTCCCCAGCGGAGTCGCCAAAAGTATGTTGACACCTTTTTCGGGTGCCAAACACTCAACAAGAACCGGCGGCGGTGCTCTCTGCACAGGCGCGGACGGTCCGCGGCACAGGGTCGGACGGTCCGTGACCTGGAGCAGGGGCAAAGGTTCCCTGCCTGACGGCCGGACGGTCCGCGCCTACAGGCCGGACGGTCCGCGCGTGCGCAGGGGGTGGCGAAGGTCGCCGGCGGCGCCTGGATCTCGCTCCCGGGAGGGACCCCGTCGGGGAGGAGAGATCCTAGGTGTCGTCTAGGCTCGGCAGGCCGACCTAGACTCCTCTAATCGACGTAGAGTCGAAGAGAGGCAGAGAATTTGGAGATTGAGAGGCTAAACTAGAACTAGACTAGAACTATTCCTAATGCGTAAGGTAAAAACGAGAAATAGACTTGATTTGTTCGATTGATGGGGGTTTCAATCGGCCGTAGCCCTTCATCTATATAAAGGGGGAGGTCTGGATCCGTTTCCAACTGTTTCCCGAGTTAATCCCGCGGTTTTAGGCAACAAATCCCGCGAGAAACTAGGAACCCTAACTGACTCTGCGCGCGCGGACCGTCCGCGCCGCCACCGCGGACCGTCCGGCCTCAGGGCCGGACCGTCCGCAAGGCTCATTTTAGCCTTCAACACAGGGTATTTTAAGACAGGAACTTCAATTCCGCTGCAACCTACTCGAAGGGTCTTTCATTCCACTAGGATCCAGCCTTCGAGTATAGTAAGAATTTCCAGTTATAAAGTGATAATTATTATTCGCCTATTCACCCCCCCTCTCTAGGTGACATCCAGATCCTGTTCCCGGGCATACGGAACTTTCAATTGGTATCGAAGCCAGGTTTCTCCAGTGTGGGCTTAGCCGTCCGGAGATGACGATGTCGTCACAAGAGGTAACTCTAGAACTTCTTCTAGGCGATGGTTCTAATTATAAATCTTGGTATGTCTCTATTTATAATGCTTTCATGCATATTGATCATGATTTGAGACAGATCTTTAGTAGAAGTATTTTTCCCTCTTATATTAGTAAAAAACCGTCTAATGCTGAACTAAGATGTTTATCTCTCAATCACCATGCTTGCAACATCTTAGTTGACTCTCTTTCTAGAGGCGCTTATTTTGCCATCATGAGTAGTGATAGTGATTTATTTGTTGATGCTCATGATCTATGGACTAAAATTAAGTTAAATTTTTTTAAGTCCATATGCACTGCTTCTGCTCCCTCTATTGCTGGTGGTACTAACTTGTCCAAGGGAGACGAACAAGAACGATGGACACCAAGCGATGGATCCACCTCACCGACAGGTTCATCTCCCACTAGTTATAGATGTCTTGTTGCTAACGATGATAGTGGAGACGAAAGCGATGATGAGGAGGAATATGAGGATGATCGCGAGGATGAGTCTTCATCACCACAAGGTACATTTTCCTGTATTGCTTCCACTGATAATAGTGACAGGGAAATGAGATTGACGATGTGGAAGAAGAGGAGATTCGCCGGTTCTACACCCATCTCAACAAAGAAGACAAAGTGCTCTTGGTTAAGCTGTTGAGGAGGAACAAGGAACAAGGCGAGACGCTTCTCAGGCTAGAGGAGACTCTCATCAAAACCAACGACAGCCTGGAGAAGATGACCAAAGAACATGAGGAGCTAAAGTGCTCTCATGTTAATTTGGTCCAACGGTATGGATCTGTTTTATTTGAGCAAAGAAATAATCATGATGTATTATCTGATGTTGCTCAACTTAAAGCTGAGAATTCTATGCTTAAGAGTCAAGTATAAATGATAAATTTAGAAAAACTTGCTCTGAGTAAAAAATATGATATGCTATCTTATTCTCGTAATGAATTAGTTGATGACCATATCATGCTTGATGTTGCTCATGAGGTTGTAATTGTGAACTTAAATTCATGTGAACCTCATCCTTGCACATGTGCGCATTTAGATAATATATCACCATGTGCTAACCCCTGTTGCTCAAAAGAAAGCCAATTTTTGAATGAGCATCAAGCTGCAGGATCAAAAGAAAAGTTGCTCATGAATAAAGAAAGGAACAAGAAAGCAAAGCAACTAAGGAGAAGACGCATTGCTCAACCTCCTCAAGATATCCACGGACGCGTGGTGAAGAAGCTTGAGACGGGAGAAACCACAACAAGTGTTAAACTCCATAAGAAGGATGTTCCTAAAGCAATAAATGAAGCAATCAACATGAACAAGGAAAAAGGTAAAAATTCAATTAGTCATGTTGTTTGCACTGATCATCTCTCTGTGTCATCCAAGAGCAAAAAGAGAAGAGGAAAAGGAGGTGTTTCAAGTGCAAGGAATTAGACCACTTCATTGCGTCTTGTCCGCACAAAGACAAGGATGAAGGGATGAGGAGATGTTTTGGATGCAACGATAAGGACCATATGATCACTTCATGTCCGCTCATGAAGAATCAAAGACGTGCACCCTCCAAGATGACCCTCACTAAGAAAAAAGACAAACAGCAAGCGTCATGTCAGGTTGAGCGACGCTTCTGCTACATGTGTGGTGAGCATGGTCATCTACCTAATGTATGTAATAAGGGTAAGGTTCCTAAGCAAGTAAATTTATCTCAATATTATTCGCTTAGGAGACCCAAATCATACACTTGTGCTAGATCAGTAATGAGATCACCTAGAACTAGCACAAATGCTATTTGGGTACCAAAGGCTCTTTTAGATGAACGTTATCGACCCATCTCGAGATGGGTACCAAACTGTGCCAACTAGACCATGCAGGTGCCTCGAGATGGACTGGAGAGCTTAAGATGGCTAATTCAAACTCTATGCTTAAGCTGTCAATTTTATTGTCTATTTATTGACCCAAGGTTGAATTATTGTGCAATACTAATCTCATGTTCATCTTGAGTTAAATAAGTTGTAGAGGTCCTTAATCATTATTGGTGAATCAAGCAAAGGACCTTGATGAGAATCTGCAACTCGCTCTCCAAAGGACGGTACCCGTGTATCTTAAGTGCAATATTTCCAATCAGTATTGCTTTTAAGTTGGATTGTCGTGCTAGACCTATCCTTGGAGTAGTTATGATTTTAGATTGCTTGTGTTGAATATCTTTCAATTAATGATCCATGACTTCCAATATCATAATCATGTTTGCTCAATCGTGACTGTGTGCTTTATAGGTTATATCTCTTGAATCATTCAATGGGTAGCTTTTCAATTGATATATCCACCATGATTAACTCTCTTAGTGTATGTGGATAAACATGTATCTCTTTGTAAGTCATGCTATGTGGTTTTTAATGATTAACCTATGTGCAAGCATGATAGTTTTGTTTAGTCCATGTTCACATGATTACTTTGTCTTGGTACTCTGTGTATACCAAAACAAGAAATCCATGTTGTGTCTCTAATGCACCCTCTCGAGCTATGATGTGCATGAGCAAAAGGAGCCCTAAATTGGTGACAACAGGTGCTCTCACTCCACACTACCTAAAAGAATGAATCTCATGGCATTCAAGTAAAAGGCAAAGGTATGGAGAATGGAACTATGCAATTTCATTGAATATCTTGAAGTTCTGTTGATTGTGATCATAGCTATGTTCTTGCCTTTCAATTGGTAGTATCTTGGATTAGGTGCTTTATGCTTTAAAATGTTGTTTCCTTTGGTGTACCTAAGAAAATACTTCTTAATCATGGTGTGCTTAGACATTGTGCTTTATATGCATGATCTTGTCATTTTCAATTGGTATATGTGTTGCAATGATCATCATGTGTGAAGTGTGCCTAGGTTGCTTTTAAAATGTTATATATCTTGAGGCATGCATTGTTTCCACTAGTCATAAGTTGTATTATGTCATCTATCCAATTGGTATCTTTTTGTGATACAATTGATATATTATGCCTAGACCAAAGTATGTTGTGATCCCCTCTAGTTCTGAGGATGCTAGAATGTGCAAGGTGCAAGTCATTCAAATACTTGATGCACAACTTTAGGGGGAGCACACATAACTTGTGTCTTTTGAGACCAATTGTTTCTTGAGTGATCCTGTGTAGTCTCAAGGTGGAAAAGGGAAGATGAGCAAGAAATGGAGCAATCAGGACTTGGGTACCTCCACAAGTCGAGTAATTGGTATCTAAAGTTGTGAGTAATTGGGTATTTAAAAGGTTGCTCCTGCTCTATAATAGTTGGTGATCCTAGATGCTTATCTTTAAATATCATGGAGCTATGACAGTGATGATTTTTCAATTGGAAGCCTTGGTAGTGTGCTTCAATTGGTATCTTTTGGTAATCACTAGAATAGAAGCTTCATCTTGTGCCACAATACTATAACTTGTTCTAAGTTTGGTGTCTTAGCAACAAGAAAAGGATCAGGCACAAGTGTGAAGGAGCTCCCTAGAGATAAAGCTTTCAAGATGGAAATCTTAAATTGATGACAAAAGCAACTCCGCTTACTTAGATGGAAAGTACACCATAATAATGGTAAAGGTACAAAAGGAGGTATTGACCTTTTGTGTATTTGCACCTTAATTTTTCTCAAATGCTTGTGTTGCATATGTTTAATGTGTAAGGGGGAGTAATGTTAGTGTGTTGCATTTTACCCTGCTGTCCCTTGACGTCATCCTATGTTCTTGCTTGAATATGGTTTTGGTGTTTGATGTCAAAAGGGGAGAATTTGTGCATTAAAGCTTACCTCGACCTGAGAGGAAACCTTATCTTAAGAGTGAAGAGGGTGAAGATTAATTTTTGTGTGTGCTAAAGGACTCAAAGGGGTTTCCTTGAGGTCCTATGATCTTAAGGAAGAATGTGTTAGTTTTGTTGATAATACTGATCATATGCTTCTTGTTGTATTATATGGTGATAATACATAATTAGTGCTTCCGATGATATGAATCAATTGGTATCTATTATGTTTGTCCTGTAATAGATATCCATTTGGTTCTGGTGCTTTAAATTGGTATCTTAATGGTGAATAGTGGTAGGTTGATATTCCTGTGGTATATCCATTTAATTGGTGTTTAACTCTGATTCTGTGCATTTGTATGTTATACGCATCACGGTTTAATTATTGACACAATGCATCCCACAGGCGCTAAGGTGTAGTAATGCTTCGAATTAGCCTAAGTATGTGCAATTTGGCATATAAGGCCAAAGTTAATATTTTAATGTAAGCACATATTTAGGGGGAGCATTCTATAAACTTAGAATTCAAAATTTGTGCTTTAAATCTTATTCTTGTGTAAGCTTTAATTGTGTTGCCATCAATCACCAAAAAGGGGGAGATTGAAACTTCTCTTGTGGGTTTTGGTGTTTGGATGACAACCCAATTAAAGGACTAACAAGTGTGCTAAGTGTTGAATAGGTGCTTAATGCAAAGCTAATAGGGTTCAACACAAGTGAACAAGTGCGATGGTCCAAAGACTGAATTATCTATAGATAATGAACACTGCTTACATGAGACTCGGTGTGCGTAACTCAGAGACAACCGATCAAGCCTAGGATGGCGGCAAGAAGAGCTTCGAGGTACCGAGTGCACGGGAGAAGGTCAAGGAGACCAGGAACCCAAAGCCAGGGGTGAAGAAGACTTGCAAAGTCAAGGTTGATCGAGTTAAGAGTTATGGTACATCAAGAATCACTACATAAGGACATGACTTACAACCAATGAGATAACATCTACAGTTATGTGGTGTAAGTCATAAGGCTCAAGATCAAGATCGAGAAATGAACAAGGGAGTTGGAGCTCAGATATGTCAATCTAGATCAAGTCAAGTTGACTTAATGGTTTAGAGTCCAACATCGACCTCAAACATGCCAAATTGGGTAAAACGATGATAAAGGTTAAGTGTGTAAGGTTTGAGTGTTCAACCATGTTGTATACACCTCTTACTACAAGTTTGGTGCTTTGGTTTGCTCTCTAACTCTTTCTGTAGAGAAAGTACCATTCTGAGCTCTGCTGGAGGAGAAACAGAAAAGCTAGGAGAAGAACAAAAAGATGTAAGTTTCTAGGACTAAATCAATTGGATTATACTCTAAATGTGTTTGTTTAAGTCTCAAGAAAATCCTCCCAAAAGTTGAAGTCAAACGTAGAAAGAACAGAGGAAAAATCACTTAGTGTGTTGTTGGCTGGTGCACAGGACAGTGAATAGTAGCTGTCCGGTGCACAGGACAGTGAATAGTAACCTGTTCGGTGCACAGGACAGTGAATAGTGACCTGTTCGGTGCACAGGACAGTGAATAGTAGTTGTGTCCGGTGCACAGGACAGTGAATAGTAGCCGTGTCCGGTGCACAGGTCAGTGAATAGTGACCTGTCTGGTGCACAGGACAGTGAATAGTATCATGTCCGGTGCACCAACGGCTAGCTGTTCTAGAGAAGGAAACTGTCAATTAGATCTGTTACTGTTTACTGTCCGGTGCGCCACCGGACAGTCCGGTGCACCCGCAACCAGGGAAGGCTGGGAGCTTCCAAATGAAGCTCCAACGGCTCCTAGGCCCTTTGGGGCTATAAAAAGGACCCCTAGGCGCCCCAAACAAGTACACAAGTGCAGCCAACAAGTGCATACATCATTTGGATCAATTCTCTCGCTCCCTCTCTTGTGTATCTCTCTAGTTTGTGTAGAGGCGAAGCTATAAGCCTTTAGAGAGAGGGGGAGTGCTGCTGAGAGCTAGAGCAATATCTTGAGTGCATTGTTACTCTGCCGGAGTGCTGTCGAGAAGATTGTAAGCATCCATGGCATCGTTGTAACTGATATCAACATAGTGGAAGACTCTATCTGTCGCACTGACAGATCTGAGCAAACGGAGGAAGGAGTTGAAATAGACTCCAAGCCAAGCTGTGGCTAACTCTAACGAGGACTAGGCAAGCATTTCAGGCTTGGCCGAACCTCGGGATAAATCCCTGTGTCTGTGTGCTCTGCTCTGTGTTGTGTGCTGTTTCTCTGTCTTATTTGTTGTTTATACTTGCACTTCAATATTTATATGTGGCACAAGCTGTCTTCGAAGTGCAAGGTATTTTAAGACAGGAACTTCAATTCCGCTGCAACCTACTCGAAGGGTCTTTCATTCCACTGCGATCCAGCCTTCGAGTATAGTAAGAATTTCCAGTTATAAAGTGATAATTATTATTCGCCTATTCACCCCCCCCCCCTCTAGGCGACATCCAGATCCTGTTCCCGGGCATAGGGAACTTTCAACATGTCCGGTGCATACCGGACAGTCGAGTGAATTATAGTGAAGCGCGCCCAGAAGAAACCCGAGAGTGGCGAGTTCGTTTGGTGCTTGGCCTGGTGTCCGGTGCACACCCGACAGTGTCCGGTGCACCACTGGCAGCACACTCTCAAGTCCTTTGCTCCAAATTTATTTGAGTCCCCAACTGACTTTCTTTCTTGGTTTGTGTTGATCCTTATGCACCTAAGATAAAAGACATCTAGGCAAACTAGTTAGTACACGTGGTTTGTGATGGACGTCAACCACCAAAATCGATAATAGGATATGATTAAGCCCATTTCTCTTTCAGATTCGCCGTTGCCGCTCACGCCTAGGAGAAGACGTCGTTGCCACTCACGCCTAGGAGAGGTCGTCACCGCCTCTTTCGCCTCGGATGGCCGTTGTTGCCGCGCTCCCTCAAGGAACCAACGTCGTGCGCGCATCGATGGGGTGGGAGCACCGTCGCTTGTGCAACATGGTGGGAGTGTCACCGCCGGCGCCACTAAAAATGAAACCCTAGCGCATTGGGCCTCCTTTATAGACGTCTGAACCAGATGACACCGTTGAGCCAGAGTTTCCTCTAGTTATTGGAAGTCCAGTGCTCCAAATATATAAACTATATCTATATATATGACTCTTCACATGAGATAAATAAATCGCTACAGAGGTTGTTATGGATATAGCAGCGTTCATTCATTGTGTTGTGAGGTATTCTAATTGAGCTATAATTTTAGTGAGTTGCATCATCGCTTCTTCTCATGTCTTCGGTATAACTATCGGTTAGACGATTACAATCAGTACCTGTCACTAGAGCCTTAGTCGGTATCGACTGACTATTGACACGTGTCACTTTTTTGGTCGATTTGCGTTATTTTGATTTTTAAAAATGAAAAAAAACTAAGAATTCGATTTATAAATAGAAGAATGTTTTAACTCATTCACATATCCACACTTTAAATTTCTCTACAACTTCATATTCATGTCACTCGTTTATTTGAAAAGACTATAGTTGTGATGTCTTCCTCGATCAAGCTCGAATATTGACATGACCAAAGACGAGGTAGGAGATTTGTTGTATCAAACTATAATAGATGCAACGATGAAGCTGGCCTCTAGATCTTCCACGAGGAGGCGAAGGATGCAACATCGGAGCTACATCAATTGAAATTGTGAAGCCGTTTAAGACTATTTGATGCAAGACTACTTCAACGACCCGTGCGTCTACTCTTTGCTCTATTTCATCGAAGGTACCACGAGTGGAGACTCTTTTTCCAAATCTTGAAGAGGTTGAGTGAGCACTCCGTCTACTTCACTCTTGGAATCGATTCACTCAATTGTAATGGTTCTCCACCACTAGAAATTCACGGCTGCCCTACGCATGTGTTGCTTATGGTAACATTGTTGACTCCATTGATGACTATATTAAAATGGAGAAAATTTATGTCTTAAATTGTTGACTCAATTATAACGTTGTTGCCATTCATGAGGAGGTATAAAAACGGTGTTTTTGAAGCATCCTTTAAGGAGCTTCGAAATTTTCATAAAATTAGCATCTAGCTTCAGTTTTTTTAAGCTAGAACTCGTGAAACTGGACTTGTTTGGATAGAAGAAGCTGAAATAGATCTTAAATTCTTGAAGTGAAGCTTTCCCAAACATGACCTAAATGGGTAGGGTTGAAAACGGACGGAAAAAATATTGTCCTGACCCATAACGTTTTCCACATTTAACCCGTCGGTTTTCGTATTTGCAAAAAATCTGAAAACGAGACGGAAACAGGAGAGGGTCTATTCCGTCCGTTTTTTGCGAGATCCCATTTTCCCCGAATTTAACCTGTATTTATTCCGTATTTAAGAAATCTGGGTTGAGCCCAATATGCATTTAGTGCACAAACTAAAGCCTCTTATTCTTAAGTGATATATATTATAGCATAAGTGGTCATTCTATCCACGGGCTCTTCTTAGTAACAAGTGGTCTAAAGGCTCAAATAAATCGACAATAGCTATATGTACATCACTAGCAAGCAAGCAACAATGAAATGTTGTTTTTCTATATCTATTTGTTTTATGTTATTGTCCTGCTAGTCGGTCATCAATATCATGTATGCTTGTATTAAATTATAAGTTTCCGCTTAGGCCTTGTTCGGTTATTTCCAACACACATGGATTGAATGGGATTGGAAAAAAATTAAGAAGAAGTTTGACTTGTTTGGGATTCAAACACATCCAATCCCACTCAATCCATATGGATTGAGAGCTAAGCGAACAAGCCCTTAATATTTTCGCTCTCGTTCGTTTTTGTATACCTGTTTATCTCGCTCCTGTTTCCGACTATCCTGGACCGATTCCTAGTCTCAGTCCGTTTCCGTCCGTATAAATGGGGTTGTACCCTTACACTGAGTCGTTGTTCATGTGTTGGCTTGGTAGGCTTCTAACCTTTGTGCTGGGTGGATCAGATAATTCAGATGTGTCAGTGTCGACCGTGAAGATAATATTAGCATATAAGACTATAAGAGTACAAAGATTGTCATCGATTCCTCCACTGCTTCCGATATGAACAATGGTGCTGCCAAGTGTACCTAGGGATGAAAACGGTCGAAAACGATCGAAAAAACACTGATATTGGTTTTGGTTTTGTTTTATAACAACGGTACGAAAACGAAAATGTTACGGTCGATATACGATATCGAAATTACCGGTCATTCGAAAACGAAAAATTTGAAACGAAGATATGTCAAAAACGATCGACATATGATAAACTTGAGTCGATAATTGACAAAAACAAACAACAAACTGAATGACTTAATCCGAACATTAATATATATTAAGTTCATAGCATCAACATAAACACATATAGTGACATTATTTGAGTGAGAAATTATATCTACACTCATGTCACATACAAGCATACTGATAATTTGACGCTATAGCATAGATCACATGCAAACAACAAATGTGAAATATTTATAAATAGCTGCCAGGGACAATAGGCATTTGGTTTATCCAAAAGTGAAACATATACCTATCACTCTCTCCAAGTCTCCAGTGAGAAGTGACCACAAATCCAAAAGATCAGACAAACCTCTCTCTAAGTCTCTAGTGAGCAGTGACTACAAACCTAAAAGATGATTAACAGGTGCAGTGCAGCAGTGGTGCTTACGGCTTGCCTGGCTGCCTGCTGTACTGCTGCTTGGGCTGCTAGCTGGAAGCTGCTTGCAACAAGCCAGGAGCCAGTCGCTGCCCGCCGAGGCGCCGACCAGGGAGGTAGGAATCAGGGACGGCGGAAGGGCCGCTGGATGCAGGATGCTCACCGCTGCCCACCGAACAGACATTCAGTTTTATGTGCGTTCAGGCCTCCGTATATTGGGCTTGGGCTTGGGCTGTGTCTGACATGGGACCGCTGGATGCAGGATGCTGGAAGGCAGGAACTAAAAGGCCCAAAACCGAATAGGCTAAACGGTATAAAAAAACGAGATTTTCCCGAACCAAAACGGTAACAGCAAAAACGAACGAAAAAAACAGTCTGCCCGTTTTCGATACCGTTACCGAAGACAATATACCCGTTTTCGTCCCGAAACCGAAAAGTACATGAAGTATACGAAAACGATTCGAAAAAACCGGTAACCGAAACGGTACGAGATTTTTCCGTACCGTTTTCATCCCTAAGTGCACCTAGCTTGCATCGCATATCGCACGGCGGTTCAAACCCAAGTAATATTTTTTTAGGGATTTGCAATGTATATGATATGACTCCTACCTCCTACGCCTTGCGTGTCTTATCTTTCTCAGACGTAACAGGGTTATTACTTATTAGTTACTCTATTGTGATATAAAATTTATTCTAAAATAAATGTGCATCTAGTTATGGACTGCCTAACTACAGTGACTCTTTTTAGTTTTAATTATTGTATGCTAAAGCAATCTTTATAAGGATGCAAATATATTTTTATTAGTATTATTGGTACCTCTAACCAAATCTAGAACTATACTTATTTTGGAAGCAAGAGAGTGAAATTAAAATAATGTTGTATTAGGTTATCTTTAGCAGCCTTACCTATTGCATATCTTATTTCAAACTCCACTATATAAACATTACAACTGTAAAACAATGTTTTGCATATGCCAGAATCTGCTGGCTACAACCTTAGTAGCTGATCAGAGGCCACACCCTTGGCCTCTATTGCTCCCGCCGCCCTGGCTCCCTGTTAATGGTCACACTGCCTGTGTCCATCTCAGCCACTCCTTTCTCGCTCGCCCATGCCTCGCCACCAGCATCGTCCACCAGCCACCTCTTTCCTCGCTCGCCCATGCCTCGCCACTAGCATCGTCCACCAGCCACCTCCGTTGATCGACCTTCACCCTTCCATAAACTTGATTGGAGGAAGACATCAACCCCTCACATATGACGGTGGTTCCACCCATCGGAGGTCTCCCACCGCATGCTCAGCAACACCCTATCGTCTAGCTCGCCACCGATCAAATCATCACCACCACCCCTAGGCCCCTCCTTCTATGGCCTTTGGCGGGGCTTCTCTGAGGCGGCTTCTGCTCTGGCTTCGATGTTTCTAGTGAAGCCGTACCAAACAGTGTCTTTAAAATAGCTTTGTCTCAAAATATTTTTTGTCATTTTCATTAGGATTGTGAAGCCAAAAATACTGACTCAACCAATTTTAGCTTGCGTATATTTTGCAAAGAGCCCCTTCCACCAGATGCTTATGTTCTTTATATGAATCTTGTTTCGGGTTCCACACTGCACATGATCACACCACCGACCTCCCCGAGGAGCTCCTCACCATCGTCTTTAGTTTGCTCGGATACGGTGACTATAAGTGTTGCTCCCCTCGTGTGTTGTAGTTGGTTAGTTGTAGAGGACACCTCCCCCTCCACCTCGCGCTTGGCGCTAGTGCTCCGTTGTTTGTTGACTCCATCCTCTCACGCCTCCTCGCGCGTTTCCCCACCGTCTCCTCGGCGAAGGGCCATGGATTTGACAGGGGATTTTTCAAAAGCCATTCTAGTCTCTAGATGACATCCTGTCAAATGTTTTTTTAATGGTTGTCTCCTCTAGAGAAACTGCTTTGACGAAGAAACTAGATCTAAAGCCATTTTTTAAGTTGAAGCCATATCAAAAGGGACCTAAGACTTGCTCCAGTGTTTCCCTCTCTCTGCACCCCTCCCATCATCGCGTGTAGGAAGCCTCTCTGAGTACGTCCAACGCTTCCCCCTCTGTGGCCCTAAATACACAGAGAGAAGGAAATCCCTCTCTGTAGAGGGGAAGTTCTTATATCCTCTTTTTGTTAATCAATGTGTTTAACTACGAGCTTCAGTTTAATTAACACTATACTATAAATAATATATTATTTTTAAAACTCCAAAAATTGACGTAGAAAAATCAAATAGCTCAATTAAAGTATATAGGAGAAGCTGAGTAGAAAAATGGTTGAAGATGGGATGAAAAATGGTTGAAGATGGGATAAAATTCGATAAATTTCCGGTAATGTTTACCAGATTTTTCCGACCGTTTTCAGATTTTTCGAGATATATGGAAAATGGAACGGAAACGGGATGTGTTATTACGAAAACGGTACGGTAAACGGTGAGACATATTTACCGTCTGTTTTCGGAATTCTCGGGAAAATCCGGTATTTTCCTGTATTTTAACCGTATTTTCCCGGTCCAAAAAAACAAAGGAGGCAAGAACTATACCAGTTAGGGTTTAGAGATTAGGGTTTTAGATGTCATAAAAGATATATCAAGTGATCTAGACGACATGCCACATGATTTCTAGTTTATGTATCGTGTGTTTAAGACTTATATACTATGTGGTTAAAACTTTAGTGAACATGTATGATCATTTATGTGTGGTCATAACTATGTATTGTATATTTGTGTGGTTGAGACTTGTATGTGAATGTGAATGAACAATCGTGTTTTAAGACTTATGTGTTGTGTGTTAAAATGTAAGAGTTGACATGTATGAGTGTATGGCCAATTATATGTGGACACGATTGTGTTTTGTGTACTTTTGTGAATGAGACTTGTATGTGGATGTGAATGAACATCTGTGTGGTTAGGATTTGTTTATGGTGAGCTTTTCCGATTACAGTTACCGTTTCCCGATCAATTTTGAGCTATTTTGCTCGGATTTATCTGTTTTCGATATACCGGAATTTACCAGTCGTTATCTGTTTCCGACTTTCCCGTTTACCGATTCCGACCGAACAAAAATTTATGCGGGTGAAAACGGTGAGAGGTTTTTTCCGACCGTTACCGGCCGTTTTCACCCTTAGATGAAATAGGGGAAAGATAGATCTATTTAATATAAATAGAAATTACGAAGAGAGAGAGGGTGAATGGCCGAATTCAGCCGTAGTAGAGGTCACCACCATCGCCCCGAACCCAAACTCTCGAAGGTGAGCGAGAAAGATGATGCCTAGAATAAAGATTGTGAGTGGGGACGCAGGAAAACAAAATGCAAATGTAAAACTATGCGCTTCTTTTAGAACGTGTTTGGTTATGGAACGGCTAGAGACAGCCAGGACAACTATGTCCCATTATATCCTTTCTCATTCCTCTAATTTATTATATCCTTTCTCATTCCTCTAATTTTAAGGAAGGGCTAGTCCTGTTCCCATCTCTAATTCTGAACCAAACAAACTTATCTGAGGAACGTCTCATCCTGTCATTATAACCAAACACACTCAATTTCCATATCCTTGTCCGAGGGAAAACATGGAGCACTTGCACAGCACGCTGCCCCGGCCCACAGCACTTCTTTCCTACACTGTTTATCCCCCACAAACGTTGTCTTCTCCAGTCACTAGCACTAAATCCGCCGCAACACTGATTCACAAGGTTGTCCTCACAATCATCCATATCTCTTGGCTTTGCTCTGTTTTAGTCTAACTACTTTGTTTTTGGCCTATGTTATTTAGCGCATGAAGTTTAGGTTTCAATTAGGTTGTCTCCAGCAGTTTAGACCATCTCAAGCGAAACGTATATATGGTCATGCAAAACACTGATTTATATTGTAAATTGTATTGTTTACAAAGTGAAGTTTGAAATAAGAAGTAAGATAGAAGTTGAGATAGAGGCTGCTGGAGATAGCCTTACCCTATCTCCTATATCTTCTCCAATTTCAAACTTCACTATATAAAATAGTGCAGTGCAAAAAGATATTTTACACAATCACATATACAATCTGCTGGAGACAGCCTTAGGGAGAGAGAATAGGATGAGATAAGCAAACAACGGCATGGTATATTTTAGCACATTTGATACTTTACTTGCACCCTCTTTTCTGCTCAATTTAAACTAAAGCTAGATAGAATCATATAGAGAAAAATATGGTCAGTAGTATCAATTACATATATATGACTCATGAATCAGATCTTTTATTTCAGAAGTGTGCAGTCAACACGATGAACACCGTTTGTACTCATCATATTACTGAATGTTCAGGTTGGACACACTCTACAACATCTAGGTATTGACTATAACAATGAACAGCTAAAAATTTAATGAGTGATAAAAAAAATAAGATACAAATATCCAGTGAGGTATTGTGTACACTGTAGAACTGGAGCAAAACTATGAATTATTATCGATGAATATAATGTTTGCAGCAATTTCTTCTCTGGTTGACTAAACCAGGCCTTGATAAAGAGCTTTAACAAATTCAAACGGAGGTCCAAGCTACTTACTTGCTGGTGGATGGGTACTCACGTCGTCCTCTACCGGTGGGGTGGTGGTTGTAGCAGCATCGTTGATCTCTAGCCCAGGTCCATCGGCTGACAGCTCGTTATTCGTGACTGCTGTCCCAGGGCTCTCAACAGATTGCTTTCTTTCAATGGCTCCTGACTGCTTTCTTTCGATACTGGAACTGTTAGATCTTGCAGGTATGGTCAATAGCTGACGGACAGCGTCCAGTGTGCCTTGACACTCTGAGATCAATGTTGCCCCATTCGGGTAGCATCGACCAAAACATGCGGCACAATAAGGATGTACAACCTGGTATGGAAAACCAAGATGTGAACTCTCCCTACCTCTAAAGATAAATGTTTACAGTTTAGGCTTTATGTGTAAGGATGAGTCATTCAGTTTCATTTCATGTGTGTTGTAGCAAGTTATGTTCGCTTGTAGACTGAAAACCACTGGTCTATCATGGAAAACTAAACAAACCTCGATAAATGCCTGGCAGAGTGACAGGAAAAGAGCGGACTCATTTCCACGAAGCATCCGCATAGCTTTGTATCTTACTAGGGAGTCAGAGACTGCATGTAGTCCCTTGACCACCTCCTGAGCAAGGATGACTTTCAAGCTCAATGGTGTGCACGGTCTTAGCTCATTCATTGCTGCTGAAACACCTGCAGACAAGAGTTTCGAAACATAACACATCAATTGGGACACACCAGTTATCCACAAGATATGTTCGAGTAGTGACAAAAGCAAATACCACAAGTGATGTAGTAGAACTTACCGTTAACAAACACTGCAAGAGGTGGATGCTCCATTAAAACAGAAGGTGGAGTCACATCATCAGAAGTGTCATCGACAACACCATTTGCTACAAAGCCAACAGATGGCATCGGAACCCAGCGGTGCGAATCCAAAACAACCTAGCATGGTCAAAGGTATTACAATGTCAGTAAGATGGTATACTAATAAGACGCTGTATCCAAAGAACTAGAAAGTTGGTCAAAAGCTCAAATAGCACAGTGAATCCAGATTATAGTTGATCTAGAATTAACAGTATTTCACCATGCATAATCGTCGCTAAACACTGTGTTACCTGAAAATTTTCAACCGCCATACTCATATTCTTTGAGAATAAATTTAGAACCGCGCTGCAAAATGCAGATAACAGCATCAATAACAAAGCCCCTTTAGAGTCAGTGATAAAATTCAATAATTTAAACACCAATTACTCCTCAAAGATTGGCGGAAGGAGGCCACGGAAATCCAATCCAACTAAGCCAAGGCCCATTGCACAATACTGCAACATGAAAGTGTATCGAATTTATGATGAAACCAGATATCGCTCATAAATATTGTATCAAACCTTAATTGACATAGAAAAAGGGTCAGATGCTATTCTTACCATGCATTGTTCAAGAATGTTGGACAGAGACCCACCTTCTGTTATGCTTGGTAACATAACTTGAAGAGTAGCGAGGTGATTACTAACTTGTTGCATTGCCCAGCTGAAAAGCAGCCCACCTTCGGAGTTCTCATCATTTCCAGATTTATCATTGTTGAATATTGCTCGATATTGATTAACAACATCGAATAGATGTACCCTGTGGCAAGTCACCATGCCTTTGAGGTAATCATAAACATTCCTTTGGTCCAGATCTTCAAGAATTCCAGAAAGCCAAGCTTCCCTGCACCTCAGGAACTAGAAATTATATCAGAGTTAGAAGATGAAGATGGAAATGCAAAAATATCTTATTATCCAGAAAAATTGATTATATAAGAAAGAAAAGAAATATCGTTACAAAAAATTCTGCAGTGTTATTATGTAGAACTAATGAAAACTACTGCAAATCAAAGCAGTGACCCCCACCATTATAAATTGAACAGAAAAAAGTAAAGGCAAAATATCTCTTTAAACCTACTCACACAAAGAAAATGACATGAAAACTTTTCAGAATACCTGTAAGCGCAATTCTGACTCACTGAAAACTCCAATTCGACGCAGATGTGCTACAATACGGAGGCACTCAGGTAACTGTAGTAGAAAATGAATTGACTGTTAGATAAAGTTCTGCCCAAGATGGATAGGTAGAGCAATTTGGGGGTGAAACAAGAGCATTTGGGGGTGAATATTGGATACATAGTTACATACATAACATAATCTCTACAATACAAAACAGTCATAAATATTTTCCATTACACTGGTATCTTCACCTGAATATTTGATCGGAGTTTCTGGAGAAGCTGGGAAATTAATGATTGTACTGTCTTCTTTACTTCAGCAGCTAATCCTTGGACAACAGGTAAACTTCAATTGGAAAGGGTAAATGGTTAATATAACAGCAAATGCCAGGGCCAGTGATGCAATTATGTTATACAGCATACTCTGGGTGCAACTTCGATATTTTGCTCACAAAAGCTTCTAGATCAAGTGCTTCATCATAGTTCCCATTCCGTATACACCTACAAGCATAAGCCTAATGATTGTCATGCATAATTCAGCAATAATACAACAGCTGAAACTATGCATTATGAAAAACAAATGACATTGTCATTAACAGCCGACTCAAACATAAAGTAAAGAGACAAGGGAATGGTAAGATAAAAGTTCCATACGTGTCCATCAATGGTGGGATTTCAAGCAAGTCAAGCAATGTAGTGTGGTTGGCTAGTAATGTTTGGTTAAGCTTCCTCTCCTCCAGAATTTGTTGTGCAGACTCAACAAACTCAGTGCAGCCAGATGTTAAGTTTGGTATCTCCTCTATCTACAATGGTGCATGAACAACATGGTAAAACATTTCAAATCATTCTTCGAAGGCCGCATGAACAATAGAAGTCTATAATGTTAGCATATCATATAGAAAGAAAAAAGGAAGTGTAATAATGAGCACTGAGTTAATCCTTTCATGAAGTGTGTTTAATAAACATACTGTTGGCCATAACAGGTGCTCAAGATCATCTAGTTCACATCAGAATGTTGCAAGGTTACTTCTGTCCTGATACGCATATTTGAAGATACAGGCACTGTATTTTTTTCACGAAATAATTAGGCTAACTATATGGAAGCTTAGATCCACAAAAAGAGGTTCTATTAGAGTCATTTTTTTATTACATAGTTACATCTATATGACCGTGATTTCATGGCCAATAGAAATAATTGAAAAACTCAACTTAAAAATGACCACATTGCTAGCAGAATTGCAGTTCCACTTAAGAGGCAACCACATCTCTGGGGTGCAACAGTAACAAGATCACGTGATCTACTTGCTACCAGCATAAAGCAGCTGAACTCAATCCCTCCACAAGCATTAATCCGATCAGTTGATTGCGCAAGACCTACTTAATGTTACTGAAGCACATAGAGGAACAGCTTCTGGCATAAAGGGGGCAGACAATAGAAGCAATGGAGTAAAGATTACTACGAGCAGGGAGGGATCGGCCGCATTACCATGGCCTCGAGGTGGCCATCGAAGCTCTCGAGCTGCGCGCGGACGAAGGAGAGCGCCTCGGAGGCGGCGATGAAGGCGCCGTAGTTCTCCACCGCCACCTCCTGCATCTGCCGTCGCACTCGCTCCGCGTCGACCCTCAGAAGCTCCGGCTCCTACAATCGCTCACCAAACCAACAAACCGGGAATCACTATCGCCGCCAATCAAGGGTCGCGCGGCAAGTGTAGGCGTACGTACCTTGTGGAGGCGCTCGATGGAGAAGGAGAGGAGCTCAGAGACGTAGGGCTGGTAGGCAGCCCCGGCGAGCGGGAGACCCATGTCGGAGGCGGCATGTGGGGAGGAGCTCGAATCCGGCGTGTGGCGGTGCCTCGCGTCGAGGAGGTCCATGGCGAGCGGTGGGAGATCTGGAGTCGTGAGTTCGTGAGTCACTGAGAAGGTGGGTGGTTTTAGCAGTTGGCCTTTTCCGTTTTGTTTCTGTTCCTTCAAATAACCACAAAGGCCACTATAGAGCCCAGGGCCCATTCTTCAGCCTACGGATGGTCAAAGGACCCAGTTTTCAGCCTAAAGGGCCCAAGGTCTGTCTAGACCAAAAAGGGAAAAATAGAACGTATTTGGAAACAAAGTATTTTAAAACCATAGTTTTGTAATACTGCAGTTTTAAGATGTTATAATATAATCATAGTATTTTTTACATCACTAACAATCTATATACAACTTATTAAGACTGCAAGGGTAGCCTGCCTCACCTCCGTTCTGCCAATCTGCGATCTCAACCGTCTGTTCTACCATTTTGCGATCTCAATCGTCGATCCCATCCATCAGCCCCGCTCCCCGATCCCGCCCACCAGCCCCGCTCCCTCGTCGCTTCCCCTTCCTCCCTCGGACCCTCTCTCACCCAAAAACCCTAGCTCGCATGTGCCCACGCCACCGCCGTCGTCGCCATCGCCCCACCCACCCAAGTGATGCCCCCTGACCCCGACGCTCCTCCTCGTCGCCCACCTCGCGATGTTACCGGCGAAGCGCACGCCTAAATGTGGATCGACCGGCCGGTAGTCAAGGAGACGCCTGAATCTTTTGTGCCTCTTTCACCTCCACCTCCGCCCCCAGATCGACGCGAGTGTCATGCTATGGACCTCGCCGCTCGTGCCGACATCAACATCGCACGAGCACACCTCCTCCTCGTTGCCCAAGACCACAGGTCGAAAGCAAGCCATCCGTCGCCCATCTCAGTTTTATCGTCCTCCACCCTGAAACTTAGGGCATTTCGTTTTTGGTGAAGTCATCATCTTCCTCGTGCACGACGACCTCGACGGTTCGTACGTCGCCCGCCCGCCGCCACCCTCCTTCCGTGGATCCATAAAGCGTGGTGCAACAGCTCTCCACCTTCCACATCCCCGTCTACCATGTGCGGCACGCGAGCCACCGTCGAGATCTCCCCACCGGCAGTGAGGGGGTGTGCCCACAGACGGGCCGATTCGGATCTACGCCGACAACATCTACGACAGGTGGGCCCCATACATCGCGAGTTCATCGCCGTCCACAACCTCCCCTTCTCAAGGGCAACCGACTTCGCTGGCACCCCTTCTACATGCTCCTCAATCCACACGCCGCCATGGACCCCGACTTTGAGCTCGAGTTCGAGATGGTCGGTGTCTTGCGTGCGTACAAGACCACATGGGACGATGGTGACTCTGCTGCGGCGGCGGCGGCCACGGACGTCGATCTGCTCAAGCGAGCGTGGCTCAACGAGAAGGCCGCGTCGGATATCCTCAACTTTGACTCGCCCCTCGCGTTACGTGTCCGCGAGCAGATCCAGCACCTCATACGCTCTTCTCCCTCCCCGTCTTCTTGACCACGTTCCTCCACTCCCCCACAGCTCTGGATCTGACCGTGGCTCCCTCTCCTGGTGTCGTGTCACCCAGGAGGAGGCGCTCGATGACTTCGTCGACGACGGCGTTGACGACCTGGTGGTCTCGCTCTACCAGATGGACCTCGATCGCACGCTCTTCCTCCTCCGCTCCTACCTCCTCCTGGAGAAGGTTAGTAGGATTTCACAACCCACCATGTGTTTGTTCTTGCACCACCCTTTCTAGATTGAACCAAAATTAGCGACCCAAAAAAGAAACGACAGTTGCGGCAATCTGATCGCCCTGCTGGCGTGGCTGCTGCAGATCAAGAAGTACACGATGCATATCTCTAGGTCCGATGACCTCCTTAGTCATCTCTCACAGCAGGAGCGCCTGGTTGGGGCATTTATCACAATTGTTTGCGCCACCTTGTGAAATAAACATATAACTACAGTACCTGTCTAGGATGCATTTTAGTATTTCACCATTTGTTGTTGTGCTACGTTTTGATAGACATTGTATTATGCTATATATCCCTATGAATTCAGGCATTTTGTAAGCGCTGGATTTTTTGAAGTAGTGCTTTGTTTTCACTGTGTTAACATAAGGTGCTTAGTTTAGTCAGGTTCCTACATGACCTTGGGTATTATGAGGAAACTATCATTTAGAAGTCACTGGAACAAAGTAGTACTAGAAATCTTCCTTTTTTCTTCAATTTTTTTCCTTGAAAGCAACCCTGTGTATCATGGCGCAATAACAATTTTATGTTACAGTAAATCATTTTTGTCAAATGAACCATTTCATCCTTATTATTTTTATTAATTATTAATTGATGCTTGTTTATATCTGGTATCACCCGCAGAAAGTAGAGTTAATTATTGACATTAAAACTTTGACCAAAGCTTGAAGAGGTAAATGTGGACGAGACAACTAACTGTGATGCACATGAAGAAGGAGCTGATGAGTGCCTAATGTTTCTCGGGGTAACTGTTTCATGTTTTTTTTCAATTCTATGTCTGGGATGCAACTGCTACAGAGCCAAAATTGCCTGTATATCTCAAGGCATACAGAAATACAGTACCTGCCCCTAGGCACTGGTCTCAAAAGTGGAAGTTCTTGTACGTTTGTGTCTTTCAACTCATCAATTTAGTTTAATTATTATGGGCGCTTTATATTTGCTGGAAGCAGTTAGTAACTTAGTATACATTACATATTGTGTTTGCATTCTCTTCTCGGAGAGTCATTGAGGGTGTGGGGTGTGGGAGTGCAATGTCAATATGGTTTCATACCTCTTATACAAATACCCAAATCTTGCAGGGATGGTTGTAACAAATGGGATGACAAAGTCTCTGGCCTCCTCATCTCGTGTTGATGATGTAGAGGTTAGTTTGGTGCGTATGTGTTGAGTTGCTCGTTGGGGTAACATGATTTACTCTGTTGAGGAGGTGATTCGCCTGACGCAGTCGTCGTGGATGAGGATGGGGATCTCATTCTGGATTGGAGGAGAAGAAGAAACAAATATGTTATACCAAATTGATGGTTGCTACATATTGTGTTGTTGTGATTGGCGAGTTTCTCATTTAAGCTTTCTTGGCCTGCAGCTAGAGGTGCCTGCCATCTGCTCACTATTTAGCATGGTGTTACCAGCTCGCTAAAGAGTGTTGGGTTTCAAGTTAAGGAGGATCCGGGACATATCTCCAGGCGCCTGCAGGTGCATGGATGAAATAATCAATGGATTATTTTTGTTGGAAGGAGATAAAAAAGGTTAGGATCCAAAACTTTGGTAACCACTACTTCATCCATAAATCCGTTTAGTCAAATAAAAAATATGTGACTTGTCAGCTATGAGTTTTAGTTTCTTATGGCTCCATGAACTAAACTAGAGTTTTTTCGCAATAATTCTAATATTCATTCATAAGACCATGCTCATTTTAGTGTTTTAGAATGATTTTTGCTTTCTGATTGTCTGTTTGTGATAATGCAGAGTCCAGTTCTTGAAAGGGTGGGAATGTGTCCAAGAAGACAAAGGCATCAACCCGCCAACTCTTCGCTACAAATTCAAACAGCACTAGGGTGAGATCAGTGGGCTTGAGAGTAGCATCATCCTTCAAACAGGATGATGGGTTTCTAGCTGATGGTGTCTCTATAGCTCACTGGTATCCTTCAAAACGAAAGTATGGTGTTGTTTTATAAGCTCTCATATTTATGACTAAATAATTCTATAGCTCACTGGTACGCAAGTTGATTCCTTTTCTAATTATTATATTTTTTTGTTCATTTCTATTCTTTTATGCATTTCCTTCCCATACACATGCCAATTTTCTCACAATATCTTAAGAGTGCTCTGCACCAACTGCCGAAACAAAAAGGGCAAAACCGGATCAACTGCTTCTAGACTTCGAGGAACTTGTTTGTTACTGACATAGTGGCATATATAATACATATGCTCTTTTCTATTTAGTGTTCAAAATTTGTACCAAAATATAAGGTATTCTGGATCCTCACTCAACCCTCTCTTTCCTCTGCCTTTTTTCTGGTAGCAAATATTGAGATTCCTTTTGAACTTGGTGTCACCCAAAACAGCCAGCCAATAACTTAGGAAAATAACATCTGAACTACTCCATCTGTCCTAATAAGTAGGGGCAAGGTGGTATTTAACCAGGCTCCTTATTTTGTCTAAATTGCTTGGATACCTTGTGTTTCCGGGCATAGAGTATGTTTGCAACTCTGTACTTGCTTAGATATTATAGGCATTGGTTCATTGTAAATGTTGCATGGTCTTTCACTGTTCAGGGTGACAAACCTGTAGCAGAATGTCATGAATCATCATACTGCAGATAGACATGACAAATATTCTTTTTATATGTGGTGGTGCTTTTGTAGACTTAGAAAAGACTATTTATGAAAGGTATTTCGTATTTCATATGTAGAATAGGTTATTCCAAGGCAAAAAAAGATCCACCATGTTTTGTGGTCATTGTCACAAAGAAGTGCTTGCAAGGTATGTCATACATAGTTAGTTTTATACCTATCCCTTTTAGTAGTTCTTGCATTTAGACAAACAATTATAATCATTGAAACTCTGCTGCTATCATTACATATTCTCAGAGTATGTGGTGGGAGTTTTGTTTGATTATTTCCTATATCGAGTAGTGATTTATAATTTTTTGTGAGAGGAGAAACCAAGGGCTTCATATGCATTGTGCAGCCATAAAATTACTAGATGAGCTAACTTTTTATAAGTGGAAGGATGATGACCCTCAATTTGAATTCAACTGTCTTTCTTGTGTTAAGGAGATATCATGCCCACTGTCTAATAAAATATGGTCTGTATGCCTTTCTATACAGTGATGTAGTTAATATTTTTGTTAGCATGCCTACTTTCTTTAGTTCATGAGCTATGCCATTGATTGTTACATTTTGCTCACTTTTATTCATAGGTTGCTAGAATACAGAAAATAATAAACAATGAACAGTTTTGTTTTGATGTGAGATTATCCTCCACCCATATTTACCCATTCTTCTTAGATTTAGAGTCTTTTTTCTGAAAATAAAAGCTCTTGGTCCGGATTTCATGTTGATTGTGGAGCAAGCCTACCAGTGATGATGGAGATAGAAAGAGGGAAATTAAATATATGTTACTTGCAATTGATTACCAATCAAGAATTTAAACCTAAATTCACTTTTCCTATACCAAGCCTTGTTCATAGGCGCGACGCCATGCCATGGGCCATTGCTGGTAGACTTGGTCCCACTCCCACATGACAGTGGATGTAAATGAGTTGCAACCATTGTGCCTGTTTTTGTGAGCTTTCTAATTCTGAAAATATTGACATTATTGCTTAGCTGGATATGTTTGGATTTCAGAAAGTTTCCTTTCGAATCTTTCTAATGCAGGTGCAACCCACTCTTATTGGCAGGAAGCAAGTTTTGTCAAATAGCGGTATTGCAAGTATCTCGGTTGTGTCGATAGCATTAGTCATCGGAGGGATAGATAGGTGTTTGGATTCAAAAGAGTCAACTCTTGTTACTGCTCTTATTGATGGTGTTATCGGACATTATGCTTGTTGCAATGGAGATACATGGTCATCTGAGCTCGACATTCTTTGTAAAGTTGAGCCACGAATTATCACAACATTCAAGGTGTTGTTAAGTCTTTTTATGATTGCACAAATCATTAGCAAACATATACTTTTTCATTGTTTCCTTTTGATTTGTTCAGAGTGCGGCAGGCTACCATTGGTGGTGTAACCATAGATGGGCTTCTTGCAGCAGCAGCTGGATTCTCGATTGGGCTTGCATTTGTGCTGATAGGATTTTTCACCACTCAAAGTGCTCCTGATGTATTATGGAGCCAGCTGCTAGCTATACCCTTGGCACAGTTGCCGACCTATGTGGAAGTTTGATTGATTCCTTCTTGGGCGCAATAGTTCGGTATAGTGGGTTCTACAGTGTTCACAAAAAGGTATTACGACCAAACTATTTGAAATTTTTGCCAGTGTCTCTACATATCCTTGTCTCCTGGTTTTGAAAGCTTATTCTCTGCTATGTCATGTTTGTTTTGTTTAGCGACTAAAGACTCCACAAAATATGAAAGTAATTTTCCTAGAAATTGCAGACAAGTGTGACAAAAACATGAAGACTAGCCGCAACAAACACGATTCAACCACATTTCTCTTTTCTAACATTGATGAAATTTTCTTCTGATATCTACATTGCCCAATTTCTGAAAATCTTCTCTAATAACTACTTATCACTTTTTGGTTGGTTATCTTCATAAAGGTTCCATATGGCTGGTCTCAACTTTGTTGTATACGAGTCCCTCAAAGGCTAGCTAATCTAGACAAATTCATTTGGCCTTGCAAATGACAACGAGATTCACGTAGTTACAAGGCTTGAGTGCGGAGCTGTGGCTGGAACCATTGGCCAGACTGTTGCATACCCTCTTGATGTCATCAGTACAAGAATGCATATGGTTGGTTGGAGCCATGCTAACTCTATTGTTATTGGGCAAGTCAAATAAGCACTCCAGTACAATGGCATGATCGATGCATTCAGGAAGACTGTTCGCCATGGAGTTGGTGCTCTATACAAGGGTCTTGTGCCGAACTCAGTCAAGGTAATCCTTCTAAGAAAAGTTTAAAACTAAAACAAACTTTTGATGTTGCCTAACGTTAGCTGGCAAATTGTTTCTAGATTTTTGTCAATATTTTGTTCTGTAAAATTCTATGTAGTCTGTTTCTAACATCCTGCCCTTGTTTTTTTGTCTCTAGGTGGTGCCCTCAATTGCCATTGCATTTGTGACTTACGAGGTTGTGTAAAGGATGTGCTAGGAGTAGAGATTAGAATATCAGACTGATCAAGGAACCAGCGAGGGTAGTATTGGTCGTTTTCAATTTCTATTTTTATAGGTTTTGGGAAGTTGTGTTTTTGTAGGCAGGGTGGGTAGAAGGATATGACTGTGGCTCCATTCAGCATCAGGCCCTTTCAACCCATGTTGGATATATACTGCTACTGGCTTTAGGTCTTAGAATTGTTGCTGGATTGGGCAAAAAATAATAAGTTGGTTGTAAAGCTTTTAAGCATTTGTCTAACTCATCAAAAGAAGTCTATTCCTTAGGGCCTGTTTGTTTACCCCACAGATTATATAATCTGGATTAAATAATCCTAAGAGTCAAACAAACAGTCCAGCTTATTTGTCCAGATTATATAATCTAACCCCTTGGATTATGATAATCCATAAGCAAGTGAGGAGGTGTTTATTTCAGATTATTTTTTCCCACTTCCCCACTACCCTTTCAAGTTTTCTAGAAATTACCCACCATTGCCATTATAATCCACCGAATCGTTTTTGCGCCTAGTACTAATCAATTTGGGATGAAGAAGGTGACATGAATGCCTTCCGTGATAATATTGCTAATGCAATATTTGCCGATGTCAATTGAATTATTTTTTTTATATATGAGTTTCAACCTAGTACAAATATAGAGGGCATTCTTGTCTTCCTCATACAAAAGAATCCTATTAACAACTCAAATAATCTGGGTAAACAAACAGGACTACTCAGATTATATAATCCAGATTATATAATTCAGATTATATAATCCTCCAAAAATAATCCAGATTATATAATCCATGGGGGTAAACAAACAGGCCCTTATTGATGTAACGAGATTGAACTTAAAGCGAACTGCATGTTGCTAATAGTTGATTCTAATGATTTTTCTTTGCCTCTGTCGCGTTTCACTTTCACATGGTTGCTGGTGATTTTATCCCACATGACCGTTCAAATTTTTGGAGTTCTGTGCTTGATGTTCATACAGAGCGTTTTTTGAGATATCTGTTCGCGCCTGAGAAGAAACCTAACATAATCAATGGTCTAGCTGATAAGAATCGCCCCTAGCAAAAGGGCCTCTAGAAGTCGATTTCTATATTGGTTCTTTAAAAATAATTTGTGTGATATTATAATGTTTTCTCTACATTAGTTTATTCTATTTGAGTCGGAAGATTTATAACATTACATGTTTATATCGTCAATATAATATTATTGTTCTGGTAATATTTTGTTATGGATTTTGCTTATCATGACGTTTGTCGTTATATATTTATGTTTTATACTAATTTTAGCTTCCGTGGCAACGCATGGGCAAATACCTAGTATGTTTTGAAGACAAAGTGTCTCAAACCATGGTATTTAGTATACATGTGCAAGGCTAGTCATAAATAAAAACTTTGGATTGGAGTGGAGTTTCAAATACTCCAAAAATAATATGGTACCTACAAAACCACGGTATTCAAAACAAGTTTTTTATAATATAGCCAAACAACTCTTAGCAAAAAAATACTATGATATTCTCTAATATCATGGTTTTATCTCAAAACTCTAAAAATATTTTGCTTTCAAACGTCTTCATGGAGCGTATGATAAGGATTCTCCGCACAGCTGCTGTGAGGACAAAAGGATAGTGCGACGCAGCTTGGGTTCGGTTGGTGGGTCCCGTGGGTCAGTGTGGTTACTGGTTACTAGGGATAAAAAAGAGGACCGCTTGGGATTTGGAATAACTCCTTCCACATTTTATTTCAGAAACGAAATTGAAAACGAATCAAAAACGGAACTAACAGGATAACGAAAACAAACCAAAACGAACATAACAAATTGGTAATGGACGTAAAAAGCAGAAATATCATTGTGTAAAGTATAAAAATAAAGTAGTATTATGATCTATCGAAACATTTCATCTAGATTTATGGAAGCAATATATTGAAAACTATTGTTTTTCTCCTTCAAATGGTTGTCCAAGGTGCATGTCTAGGGTCTGTCCCAAGATTAAAAAAATGGTTTGCTACTTTTTCAGACATTTTGTTTCTAAAAATGTTATTTATGAAGGTGCGGTTGTTCACAGCAGATCATATAAAATAAGAAATTTGTACTGTAGATTACATTGTTTATAGAGTGAAGATTGAAATATGGAATAAGATAGAAGATGTGATAGGATAATTGTTGAAGATAATCTAAGTATGCCGGTGTCAAGAAATGGCTTATTAGCAAATGCTCTAGCCATTCTAAAACGAGTCTGCATCTCACATTTTAAGGACTCAACCAATTTTAACTCTGACCAGGTTTAAAAATAATAATATCAACATTAGTATCTCTAAAATAGGTTTACAATAGAAAGATATAATGTGATCAGTCCGATAGTATTTACCTGGTATCACAAATATTAATATTATTAGTATTGATATATTTTTATCAAAGTTAAAACTTTTCACTTTTTAAAATAGGAGATGAAGACTTATTTTAAGTCAGTAGATACCTTTTGTAGAGGCGGTCAGTCCTCTCGTCTCTGAAAATAGAAAAGACCCGCCTATTAAATGTTTTTCTAGGAGTCATCTCCAAATGATGTGTACATATTAACCTCCCAAAGCGATAGTCAAAGATAATGTGTTGTGACTAAATCTACACTCATCGATCAACTTATAAATGTAGTTTGTATATACTAGTGTCCTAACGCGCTCCCCACACGCAATGTTCTTACGACTCTGTCATAAAACAAATGCTTTAATAAGGTGTTGAACTAAAGTCAGAAATTTAATATTCACACACGATGTGCACATAAGCGCTGCATGTTTCTCTCTCCGATATCAAGTGGTTCCTGCCCATCCCTATGAACAGCCGAACGCGAAATGCGGCGCAGTGCTTGTCCAGTGCTACTACTAGGGTAGGCCCGAAGGCTAATCGGAGGCTTCACCCCTGAAGGCGGTTACATAAAGTAAGGAGAAGAAGAGCCTAGCTTCCTCTCTACTCCACGGAAGCTCCTCCACACCATACCGAACCAGCGGATTCCAGCTCATCTCCATCCAGAAGAGGTGAGATCGATCGATCCCTTCCCTTCCCTCACCTACCGCCCCTTCCTCCTACCTTATTCCCATTACTCTCTCTTTCCACCTCGCCGACGGCAATCAATCGAAACCCCGTCGTCGTCGCCCCGCCGGTACACTACAAGAATACTTACGATTCCCGTCAGCTAGTATAATCCATGTCTGCTTTATCGTAAGCCAACGGCTATAAAACAATCCCCGTCGGCTGTGGGGTAGCCGACGACAATTAAGTAATCCCCGTCGGCTGCTTGACCAGGCCGACGGGAGTTAATAGTCCCCGTCGGTCGCTTGACCAGGCCGACAAGAGTTACAAATGTTAGGACGCGCCCCGACCGTTCAAATTTATAATCCCCATCGGCCGCTTGACCAGGCCGACGGGAGTTAATAATCCACGTCGGCCTCTGTACCAAGCCGACGGGAGTTACTAATTATAGGAGACGCCCGATCATTCAATCTTCATTTCTTCTGGCTTTCTACCGCCGTTGCCGCCCATCTTCTTCCTCGCAGCAGCCGTAGCCCGTCTTGCCCACCGCCGACGCCGCCCGTCTGGCCC
Source organism: Zea mays (assembly GCF_902167145.1). Taxonomy (NCBI): domain Eukaryota; kingdom Viridiplantae; phylum Streptophyta; class Magnoliopsida; order Poales; family Poaceae; genus Zea; species Zea mays. The sequence goes on along the minus strand of NC_050104.1, from coordinate 155,934,548 downwards.
GCCGCCGTCGCCGCCAGTTCACCCCCACCGTGGCCGCACCCGCCCCTGCCCCATCCGCCGCCGGTACCCGCCCCGCCGCCGCTCCTTCTCCTAGCCGCGGCGGTACCCGCCCCGCCACCGCTCTCCTAGCCGTCGACTGTCTTGCCCACCGCCCCGTCGCCGCATCTTCTCCCTGGCCACAGCCGCTGCCCGTACCCGCCCTGCCCGCCCACCTTCTCCTAGCCGCCCCGCCCAGAGTGCACCGTCTCCTAGTCGTGGCTCTGACGTACTCGCGCTGCCACCGACGCTGCACCAACTTCAATCGACGTTGTCCATCATCGTCGTCCGCGTCCAGGTGTTTACTCTATCACAGTTAGCTAAATTGTTTATGATTAGCAGTATAAACAAATGGTTCATGTTTTAATTTTCGTCGGTTTTTATGGTCGACGGGAGTTAGCTGTAATGCGATTACTGAAAGTCGCCTAGAGGGGGGTGGATAGGCGAAACCTGAAAATTAAAACTTTATCCCCCAACTAGATCCTTTGATTAGTGGTTAGAACAAGATGAACAATTATCGGAGTATAAAAACTAAGTTCTTGCTAGTAAAGAGTATAGCTTTCAAATAATGCGGAAGTGATAGATCAATACAACTAATAAGTCTATGATAATAAAGCAAGAACGCTTAGATGAAAAGAGCACTAACTCAAGTTCTTTCTTGCGGAGTGTTGCTTCACTTAAATGAGAGTTTAACTTGAAGCAACACCAAATGATATGAGCAAAGAATAGTGCAAGAGAACTTAGAGTAAGGGAAAGCAAACAAATCACAAGCAAAAGCACAATGAACACGGGTGATTTGTTTTACCGAGGTTCGGCCCTCGAAGGCCTAGTCCCCGTTGAGGAGTCCACTTAAGGACGGGTCTTTTTCAACCCTTTCCCTCTCTCCTGATCACACAAGGATCGGCGAGATCTTCTTCTTCTCAAGGATCACTCTCGATCCCACAAGGACCACCACACTCTTTGGTGTCTCTTGCTAGCTTTTACAAGCCTCCAACACTTTGGAGGAAGTTCGAATGGGAGTCAAAAACTCCACGCGCGAATGAACACAAAGATGTAGCACCCACTATCTCTCAATGAATCTCACAAGGCGCTAGGGCTAAACTAAATTGAGTAGCTCTCAATTGCTTGCTCTCTCTTTTGTGGCACTTGTGTTAGTTGTAGTGGACTAAATCTTGTGATGGATCAATGAATATAGGTGGTTGGGAGGGCTTGAGTATGTCAACTAGATGACTTGGAATGTTGCTTGGACTCCCACACCTTGAAGTGGCCGGTTGGGGTGGTATTTATAGCCACCATCCAAAAACTAGCCGTTTGATGTGGCTGTCTGTCGAATGGTGCACCGGACAGTCCGGTGCACACCGGACAGTCCGGTGCCCCAGCCACGTCACCAAAGCCGTTGGATTCCGACCGTTGGAGCACTGTCTTCTGGACCCGCCTGGATGTCCGGTGGCGCACCGGACATGCACTGTAGAGTGTCCGGTGCGCCAGCATGGGCGTGCCTGCCTTCTGTGCGCGCTGGCACGCATTCAATGCGCTGCAGGTAGCCATTGGCGCCGAAGTAGCCGTTGCCCCGCAGTTACACCGGACAGTCCGGTGTACACCGGACATGTCCGGTGAATTATAGCGGAGCAGCCGTTGCGAATTCCCGAGGCTGCCAAGTTCCAGAGCCGCGTCCTCTTGGAGCACCGGACACTGTCCGGTGTACACCGGACAGTCCGGTGAATTTTAGCGCGCCGGCTCTGAGAATTCCCGAAGGCGATGAGTTTGAGTTGGAGTCCTCTGGTGTCCGGTGCGCCAGACCAGAGGAGCCTTCGGTTGCCCTTTTGCTCTTTTGTTGAACCCAACACTTGATCTTTTTATTGGCTAAGTGTGAATCTTTGGCATCTGTATAACTTATACACTAGAGCAAACTAGTTAGTCCAATTATTTATGTTGGGCAATTCAACCACCAAAATTATATAGAAACTAGGTGTAAGCCTAATTCCCTTTCAATCTCCCCCTTTTTGGTGATTGATGCCAACACAAACCAAAGCAAATATAGAAGTGCATAATTGAACTAGTTTGCATAATGGAAGTGCAAAGGTTGCTTGGAATTGAGCCAATATGCATTTCATAAGATAGGCATGGATGCTTTCTTCAAATATAACATTTTGGACCACGCTTGCACCATGAGTTTTGTTTTTGCAATTCTTTTGGAGATTCTTTTCAAAGACATTTTGCAGATAGTCAAAGGCAAATGAATAAGATTTTTGAGAAGCATTTACAAGATTTGAAATTTTCTCCCCCTGTTTCAAATGCTTTTCCTTTGACTAAACAAAACTCCCCCTCAATAAATTCTCCTCTTAGTGTTCAAGAGGGTTTTAAGATATCAATTTTGAAAGGTGCTACTTTCTCCCTCTTTAGAACACAAAGAGATACCAATTTGAAATTTACCAATTGAAAATCACTAGTTTTAAAAATTAGGGTGATGGTGCGGTCCTTTTGCTTTGGGCTAATACTTTCTCCCCCTTTGGCATGAATCGCCAAAAACGGATACTTTGAGTGAGATATAAGCCCTTTGATAACTTCTCTCTCTCCTTTTGGCAAAAATATATGAGTGAAGATTATACCATAATTGGAGAGCTAGTGTGGAGTGATGGCGAAGAGTAGATAATACCGATAGAGTTGAGTGGAAGCCTTGTCTTCGCCGAAGACTCCATTTCCCTTTCAATCTACGACTTAATCATAGAGATCACTTGAAAGCACATTAGTCGTAGACATAAAGAGATATGATCAAAAAGATATATTAAATTAAGCATGATCATAGTTCTATACAACATAGATTGCTCCCCCTAAATATGTGCATTGAGAGGAATACATATTTTGGCCTTGAAATGTCATTTGCACATAATGAGGTTAATGAGAACATATCTATACCATACAGAATGTGAAGTGCATTATGTCATAGGATAAGTGTGATGCTCATGACAGTTTATGCACTACTGAAAACATGTTACAAATATTTTAAGCATTTTCCCTTAAGGATTTCAAAGAGGCTTAAGGACCATCCACCTTTGAGACAAAGGCAGCTTATCCTCGTTACAAGGTCAAGCTTTAAGCTCTTTGACAAGAAGATTACTTCATCCAGTTTTAACAAAGATGCATAAATGCAAGAATGAAATGTTTGAGAGGTTAAACTAGGTATGAAGCAGGGAAAAAGTGCAAAGGACATGCTTTCTCTTCCTTATAGATAAGATATGCAAAGAATGCTTATAAGAAAAGGAAGATTTAGGTACAAGTGTAAATAATAGGAAGTAGATTTACCCTTTTTGTACCTATGCATAGAGACGCTCTCTTCATTGTGCTTTGTCCTTAGTCTTAGTTGCTTAAGACCTATACTCAAAGACAATATATGGAAATACTTTGCACAAGAGAGAGTTCTACAACTAGTGAACTTTTTCAAGTTATTGTTAGCATATATCAAATAGATCACAAGTTCCATAAATGAATCATGAATTCTCCTTTTTCCTTAGTGCATATCAAGATAGATGTCAATTAAAATTACCAGTTGAGATCAAATTGAAATTTCATGAGGCACTAAGAAGCATAAGTTATAATCGAAGTTGTTCAATGATCAACCAATATGCGATCAAGAGAACAACATAGGCATTAGATTTTCAATCAAGCTTAAAAATAGGAGAATCCAATAAGCATGCTACTTTAGAAATGAAAGCAACAATCCTTGATAAAAGCGACATTATTTTTAACAAGTTGGATTGATGGTAGTAGCATACTATATGAGAAACATTATTCTCATGCAAGAGACTATATGAAATTATTAAGATAAAGCAATAGTCTCAACATAATCAAAATATAAGAATGGACTCCCCCTAAAGATATGCATCAAGTAATTGAAAGAATTGATTTCGATGCATTCACTTTTAAGGACATAAAGGGAGAAGCATTATACATTTTGATTGAGGCTTATGAATTTTGCAATAAACAACTTAAGCCTGGTAATCTCATAATGAAAGGATTTAGAATACTCACAACCACACCATAGATTATTTTGTAGATCTTACTATCCAAGTAGGTGGTGTTGTTCTTGATGTCCTACTCTTTCATTTGAGAGTCCTCCCTTTGTAGTTGTTTCTTTTTCCTTTCAAACTTATTGAAAATACTTAAGAAAGATGTTAATAGCACAAGGGAGTATATGATGAAGAATGATTTCTTTAGATAGGAAATAAACAATTCATCATTCAAAAAGTCACACTGACATGAAGTAAAATCCTTAACATTAGTGCATTTCATTTGAGAAATATGAGTGAGCACCTTTTAAGCATTTTAATAATCATTGGAGATTTTACTTTATCATATTGAATTTAGTTAATCATTACTTGAAATCAAATCAATATGATAACATATATAAATATCGCAAAGGCATTAAATAGATTCTAATGGACATGAGCTTTTAAAAGAATGAGATTGGATGCACATCTAGTTGAATTGAGTCCAATAAAGAATCTATTTCTCACATGGGTAGAATATGATAATTTAGATTAAATAGTCATTGAGATGGGAACTAAATTTGACTAAGAAGATGAGTTCCCATACCTTTGCTTTTACCTCTCTTCCTTTGGGTGAAGAGCAACCCATGAGGCTTGTGGCATTAAACTTGCACTTACTCCCTTGTAGATTTTCATAAGTAAGCTCAAGAGAGATGTTAAAAACAACACAAGCACTAGTTTCCCTTTTTGTAATCATTTTTGATAAAGAATGAAAAGTGAATTACTAAAGCATGGAAACTTTATAATATGAACTAGATTATTCCATGAAGTATGCCTAGTTTTAACTCATAAAACAAGCATGGTTAAATTCTTGAGACTTAAGGGAATAAATCTAATTCATAACATGGAGAGCGATAAATGTAGAAGAATCATATCCAATTTAAGCAATAAAACATACAACATAAATTATTGGATTGATTTTCCTAGACATGATGAGATACGCATTTCCATAGAGAAATTTATCTCTACAAGTGAGACTACTTAAATTACTCAGATAAAAACATTAGTCTCACTTTTCTAGCTATAGAGAGAATTTTTCCTTTTATAAGTGTCCTAAGTATTTGAATTTCTTACATGACACCTTATTCTTTTAAGAACATGAAATATCTATCTATATCTAGAACATGGCAATAATAGAATAATTAATGTAAAAACATGCCATGAGAACTTGCAACAATTTAAAACATGTAGATTGTCATAATATAGAATTGATAAATACACAATCTACCATATGAGAGGAATTTCTTCAAAGAATGATAACATAATTTTAACATATGCTTAAGTGCTTTCTATTTCTATGTGAATACACAAGACACATGACAAATTAAGATAATTGCACTTAAGAATATAAATGTTACCATCCCTTGACTTTCATCCATGTTGTAGGCCTTGGGTCAATCTTGAATATGTAGATCATTTGAAGATTGATAGCTTGAGTTGATAAGAATTGAATTAACTCCCTCAAGCACCCCAAAGGTTCATACCATCTCCTTCTCCTACAAAGCTTGTCAAGCACATTTTGGTACCCATCGCTTGATGGGTCTGTTAAGGTTAGTAAACAAAGATCTAGGAACCCAAGTGTCCTTTGTGCTAGCGCTTGGTAAACTTGTTACCTTTCTAGCACAAGTTGCAATCTTGGGTTGCCTAGTTATATATGAATCAAATGACAAGTTAGGAGTGGGATTTTTACCAATGGTACAATCTTTGCATTGATGTCCCTTCTTCCGGCATGTGTAGCATAGGCGTTTTCCAAGTTTTGAAGATTTCTTCTTTCCTTGTTTGTTGCTTGCTACATGGTTAGTAAAAATTTTCTCTTCTAACCCTATGCCTCTTTGTTTTAAATGGGGACAAGATATAAGTAAGTGTCCCTTCTTGGAGCATTTAAAACAAAGTCTATCATCCTTGTTAATAATCAAGCCATTAATATAGGGACATGACCTAATCAAGTGCCCCTCTTCAAAGCATTCACTACACCTCTTAATGCGAAGTGTGGCTTGATCATTACCTTGGATGTTACCTTTTGTGGAGGCGTGGTTGAGGCTTTTGGAGGAGGTGTTGAATTTCATCTTTTGTTCCCTCCTCATGGCAATCCTCAAATCCTTGACATTTTCTTCAAGAGATGTAGTGCATGCCACGGTTGTTCCCGTCTCAAGCTTCTTCACCATGTGATCACGGTTATCTTGAGAAGGTTGGGCAATGCATTTCCCTTTTAGTTGTGTCAAGCTCATCTTTAGCCTCTCATTTTCTTCTTTGAGCTTTTGATGTGAATCATCATTTGTTCCTGCAAATTCTAGCTCAAAAGAAGATTTGCTTGTCGACGGACAACAAGCATTAGCACATGGTAATATAGTATCAATATGAACACATGTGCAAGAGTGAGGTTGTTGGAATTTTAAGTTTTCTATCACAACCTCATGAGCAATGTTTAATATGATATGATCATCTCTAAGATTTTCATGAGAGCATATGAGCATATCATATTTTTCTTGAAAAGCTAGATTTTCAATTTTTAGCTTTTCTACTTGGTCCTTAAGCAAGGTATTCTTATTTACTAATTGAGCTATACAATGTAACGCGTTATCTTGCTCAATTGAAATAGTTTCATACCTTTGGACCAAATCAACATGAGAGCACTTTAGCTCCTCATGCTCTTTAGTCAACTCGTCAAAGTATTGCATCTTCATGGAGAGAATACTTTCTAGCCTTTGACGAGCTTCGCCTTGCTCTCTCGCTCTTTCTATAAGTTTGAGCATGACCGCCTTATCTTCTTGGCTTAGGCGAGCGTAGAGTTGCACAAAGCTTCTTTCTTCCTCCTCATCCTCATTTGTGCTTCCGCTATTATTTGCATTAGCCACACAACACATGTGGGAATCGAAATGGGAAGACACACCTTTTGGAGAGGTGGATTCATCGTTTGGTCTCCACCGTTCATTTTCTTCTTCTTCCTTGCAAGGGTTAGTATCACAAATACCAAAGGAAGTAGAAGCACAAAATGAACTATCATGTTTGGACTTATTAAATTTGCCTTTAATTCTAGTGCAAATACCATGCACATCACAAATGGGTTTGTCATATTTTATTATGAAGGCATGATAATCTTCTTTGCCAAGGGATTTACTTAAGATGTCATAAGCTAGATAGTTTAAGCGTATACATCTTAAATCTTCTTCGGAGGCATTTTCCCTAGCATAGTTAGGAGGAATAATACTCTTGTCTAACATTTGTTCTAATTGAGGATCTACCGTTCTAAAAGCATTTATTACCCTAGTAGACCATGAATCATAATTAGAACAATCGGAAAGTAATATTTCAAGAGTTACCTCCGTGTTTTCCTTGGAAGATGTCTTCTTGTTCTTTTGGGATCTTTTACGAGCCATCACTTCGAGTTGTTAGACTCAAGATGAAGTGCCTAGCTCTGATACCAATTGAAAGTCGCCTAGAGGGGGGGGTGGATAGGCGAAACCTGAAAATTAAAACTTTATCCCCCAACTAGATCCTTTGATTAGTGGTTAGAACAAGATGAACAATTATCGGAGTATAAAAACTAAGTTCTTGCTAGTAAAGAGTATAGCTTTCAAATAATGCAGAAGTGATAGATCAATACAACTAATAAGTCTATGATAATAAAGCAAGAACGCTTAGATGAAAAGAGCACTAACTCAAGTTCTTTCTTGCGGAGTGTTGCTTCACTTAAATGAGAGTTTAACTTGAAGCAACACCAAATGATATGAGCAAAGAATAGTGCAAGAGAACTTAGAGTAAGGGAAAGCAAACAAATCACAAGCAAAAGCACAATGAACATGGGTGATTTGTTTTACCGAGGTTCGGCCCTTGAAGGCCTAGTCCCCGTTGAGGAGTCCACTTAAGGACGGGTCTTTTTCAACCCTTTCCCTCTCTCCTGATCACACAAGGATCGACGAGCTCTTCTTCTTCTCAAGGATCACTCTCGATCCCACAAGGACCACCACACTCTTTGGTGTCTCTTGCTAGCTTTTACAAGCCTCCAACACTTTGGAGGAAGTTCGAATGGGAGTCAAAAACTCCACGCGCGAATGAACACAAAGATGTAGCACCCACTATCTCTCAATGAATCTCACAAGGCGCTAGGGCTAAACTAAATTGAGTAGCTCTCAATTGCTTGCTCTCTCTTTTGTGGCACTTGTGTTAGTTGTAGTGGACTAAATCTTGTGTATAGGATGGATCAATGAATATAGGTGGTTGGGAGGGCTTGAGTATGTCAACTAGATGACTTGGAATGTTGCATGGACTCCCACACCTTGAAGTGGCCGGTTGGGGTGGTATTTATAGCCACCATCCAAAAACTAGCCGTTTGATGTGGCTGTCTGTCGAATGGTGCACCGGACAGTCCGGTGCACACCGGACAGTCCGGTGCCCCAGCCACGTCACCAAAGCCGTTGGATTCCGACCGTTGGAGCACTGTCTTCTGGACCCGCCTGGATGTCCGGTGGCGCACCGGACATGCACTGTAGAGTGTCCGGTGCGCCAGCATGGGCGTGCCTGCCTTCTGTGCACGCTGGCACGCATTCAATGCGCTGCAGGTAGCCATTGGCGCCAAAGTAGCCGTTGCCCCGCAGTTACACCGGACAGTCCGGTGTACACCGGACATGTCCGGTGAATTATAGCGGAGCAGCCGTTGCGAATTCCCGAGGCTGCCAAGTTCCAGAGTCGCGTCCTCTTGGAGCACCGGACACTGTCCGGTGTACACCGGACAGTCCGGTGAATTTTAGCGCGCCGGCTCTGAGAATTCCCGAAGGCGATGAGTTTGAGTTGGAGTCCTCTGGTGTCCGGTGGTGCACCGGACACTGTCCGGTGGCACACCGGACAGTCCGGTGCACCAGACCAGAGGAGCCTTCGATTGCCCTTTTGCTCTTTTGTTGAACCCAACACTTGATCTTTTTATTGGCTAAGTGTGAACCTTTGGCACCTGTATAACTTATACACTAGAGCAAACTAGTTAGTCCAATTATTTGTGTTGGGCAATTCAACCACCAAAATTATATAGAAACTAGGTGTAAGCCTAATTCCCTTTCAATTACAATTTGTTTAATATTGTTATTTGTTAGTATGATTTGACCTAATATTATTTGATGTATAATATTTGTTATTTCTAACTTGATTTTGTAAATATGATATGATGTATTTAATATTATTATTTAATGAATTTGATATTATGCAAGTATTAATCAATTTGATAGATTTAATGTTATAGGTAATGAATTTGATGTTCTACCATTATAATTTAATTTGATGGATTGGATGTTTGCAAATATTGTTAATTGATGAATATCATGTTAATGTGATGAAGGTGATGTTATATATATATAGTTTTACTACTTACCTATAGATGTATGTGTGACATGTAGAAACATGAATGTCTCTCACACACTCCTTATTCGTACACACAACCGCAATAATGGGTGATAGACGTGATTGGATGTATGAAGGTTTCAATAAGGGTGGGTGTCACACAAGTGAATGGTTTGCCAAGACACAGATGTTTCTGGACCATGCAGCTGCTTTGTCACAAATAGATAATATTAGATATCCATGCAATAAATGTAGAGATATGACGAGTCACACCAAGAGGCAGGTCACACTACACCTGTGCTCACATGGTTTCGTGCTAGGCTATAAGGTCTGGTATCTCCACGGTGAAGATGTTGAACGAGCAACAGAAGTAGAAGTTGATGACGGTGAAGATGTTAATAGGATGGACCATATGCTTGAGGATCTGCAGCCTGAACTGGCCACATATCATCATGATTCACCTACACCAGAGGTTCAGAAGTTCTTCGACCTCCTCAAAGCGTCAGAAGAGCCTCTTCACGGGCACACTGACGTGACCGTCCTCGAATTCGTGACCCGATTGATGTCAATTAAGTTCAAATTTGCATTCTCAATTAATTGTTACAAGGAGCTTGTGGATTTGATTACCGAGGTTCTTCCTACGGGTCACAAGATACCCAAAGACATGTACCAGTCCAAGAAATTGCTTGAAGGTCTTGGTATGGAGTATGAGAAGATTGATGTTTGTCAGGACAATTGTATGCTTTTTTGGAAGGAACATGGCAGAGAGCAGAAATGCTTAAAATGTGGGAAGTTGAGGTACGTGGAGCTTGTAAATGAAGGTGTGGAGAAGGTGGTGACAAAGGTTGCACATAAACAACTTCGGTACATGCCTCTCACTCCTAGAGTGAAACGTTTGTTTCTCTCGAGGAAGACCACTATGCACATGGGGTGGCATAAAGATTGTACGAACAGACAAGATGGGTTAATGGTGCACCCGCCAGATGGTGATGCATGGAAGGCTCTTGACAACTTTGATACAGATTTTGCCAGCGATGCAAGAAACGTTCGTATCGGCTTGGCAACTGATGGTTTCACGCCATTCAATATGACCGTTGCGTCGTATTCATGTTGTAGCTTCGATATCGGTTGCCTGACGAAGAGGATTACATGGGGCACGCTGAACGTGTGTTCCAAAACAATGCAAAGAAGCTGGTGAAGGATGCCATATACTATGCGAGAATTCAGGCTACAAACCTGTATTTTCAAAATCATCCGAAAGAAGCAGGCCCTTGAATAAAAAGGAAGGGTCCTCAAAGATATATTTGACTGAGGATCAATATCATGAGGTTAGTATTCAATTTGTTTTACCTTTTTTTATTGATTGTTGTGATTGATATAATATGTAGCATTGTGTGTGCAGGTGATGGTTCCATGGATGGCGCCCGTGCCTGATGCGTACTATGCTTGGTGTCGATATTGGGCTTCCGAAGGCTTCCAGAAAGCGTCAGCGCATCACAGGCAATGTCGAGGAACCAATCCTAACCACAAGTTTGGCGGTGACGACATGCTCCGAAAAGCTAAAAAAAATGGTAAGTTGCATCTAGCTATGTCGATCACTAAATAATACGATTTCTTATGAATGTTTTTGTCTATACAGGAAGCTACGCGTGGCCAAAAGCCTAGTGACATTGAGGTCTACCAGGAGGGCCACAAAGGACCAGACCCTAACAACCCTGACCAGCTCTGTAGCTAGATAGACACGGATCGGCTGGTGAGTTTTGGCCCAAAAGTACAAACGTTCAAAGTATAAAAATTCCTGCATTTGTAAGGTTGTGAATGATGTATAGGCGGCATATGGGGAGGAGATGGTTCGTCGCCATGGCCCTGACTTCGACTAGCAACATGAACCGGTGGATCCCTCGGTGGTGTACGCAAGTGGTGGTGGAAAAGCGTATGGACGGTAAGCTCTAACTTATGAAATTATATGATTGACACTAAATTGGTTATGCAGTAATCACAATTTTTGAATCACTTATAGATACGCACTCTTCGACGGATTCATTGACTCATCATCGGTGAGATCTCAGAGGATGGGTTCGTCTTTCCGTAACTCATGCTCTCGTCGACCGAACGAGCAGGAGTTGGAGATTATGAGGATGCGTGAAGAGACGAGACAACAACGCGAATTTATGGAGGCTTGCAATGCACATAACCAAGCGATGTATCAAGTGAGTATACATAATCTGAACTCTAAATTATTATATTTCAATACAACATCTTCAATAGTAACACATATATTTAACAGTTAATGCAGCAACAGGGCATGACAACAAATATTCCACCGCCACCACAATGGAGCCAGTTTGCATCCACACCAGCTCCGCCACCACATTTCAACACCCCTCCGACACATATACCTGCACCTGGAGATAGGGTATGTTTGATAACTCTCGATGAATTTATACACTTGTATACTTTTTGATATTTGTATTAAAAATGTTGATATTTGCTAACTTACATAGGTTACGCCCAAAGTGGATGGTAGTGGGTCTGATCCCACAGTAGGGACTGGATTTGTTGACTCCCTCTTCGCGTTCCCTCCTCCTGGTGGCGGCAGCGGTCAAAGCTCTAACCACCCAAGTGGTGGTTATCTCTAAACACTTGAACTCGTGCACGCTATGTTTCTTAACTCGTGGACGTTATGTTTCTTAACTCGTGGATGCTATGTTTTTTCGCAAACTAAACACTTGAACTTATCTCGTTGTTCCTATTTGAAATATTTGTGTAAACTATGTTGGTGATCTTAAGTTTGTGATGTGTGAATTGATTATCAATGTATGTGTCTGTTCTGTGTGATGATATATATATTTTGTGTGAAATTGTGGAGAAATAGTGGCCTAATTTGGTGCTGGTTTTGCAGCATTATAGGTTAATTCCCGTCGGCTATGGTCAAACTGACGAGGATTAACAATTAATCCTCTTCGGCCCAGTTAATTCCCGTCGGTTTGACCAGGCCGACGGGAGTTACTGGGCCATCGTTAATCCTCGTCGGTTCATCTGGCCGACGGGAGTTAACGCTTATCCTCGTCGGTGCACCTGGCCGACGAGAGTTACTGGGCCATCGTTAATCCCCGTCGGTTCAGCTGGCCGACGGGAGTTAACGCTTATCCCCGCCGACTTGTACTTGGCCGACGGGGATTACTTATTCCCGTCAACTGTCGACGGGAATAAGGTTATCCCCGACACCTGATGGCCATCGGCTTAGGGCTGACGGGAGTTAGCCATTTACCGACGGGAATTAGTTATTCCCGTCGGTTTATAGGTTATTCCCGTCGGTTTTTAGCCGGTGGGAATTAACTGGATTCCTGTAGTGGTAGTATAGCTCGGAAACCAGTACTATAGCTCGGGGCTAGGTTTCGATCGATTGCCGTCGGCGAGGTGGAAAGAGAGAGTAGTGGGAATAAGGTAGGAGGAAGGGGTGGTAGGTGAGGGAAGGGATCGATCGATCTCACCTCTTCTGGATGGAGATGAGCTGAAATCCGCTAGTTTGGTATGGTGTGGAGGAGCTTCCGTGGAGTAGAGAGGGAGCTGGGCTCTTCTTCTCCTTCCTTTATGTAACCGCCTGCAGGGGTGAAGCCTCCAATTAGCCTTCGGGCCTACCCTAGTAGTAGCACTGGACAAGCATTGCGCCGCATTTCACGTTCGGCCGTTCATAGAACTGGATGGGCAGGGAACCGCTTGATATCGGAGAGAGAAACATGCAGCGCTTATGTGCACATCGACTTATTTTAAGGTGTTCATCTGATACGTCATGTGAATATAAAGTCGGAATGTAGAAGTTTACATGCTCTTTGAGTGCTTTTGTTTGGTGTGGTCTCTGATGCCACACTGGACACGTCTAGTGTCTTGCAGAGCTTATGTGCATGTTCGACATACTCTTTTGAGTTCCTTGTCGGTGGGCCATCCATTGTTCCACTAGGCGTTCGGTTGAAAACTGTGAACTAAAAAAGAGACCAAATATTCGGTGCCATGTCAGACACCTCATCAAACATGTTCAGTGCACTCTAAAAATTTGCACTAGAACCATTTTCTTACATCTTCTCAAGCGCGCTAACTATCAAATGTTTTGCCAAATATGTTATAACCTAGTTAGCATATGGTTCAAAGTATTTTCAATATTTTTTGTCGCTTGCTCCCATGTGTTTCACTTAGGCATATATACAATGCATATGATTCGAAAGTCTAGTAGTGTTAGATGACACATGTGGTGTCTAATTAGACTTACCTTTTAACAATATAACCATCTATTCTGTGTATTGCATTGTGTTTTGACTGGTAAAACAAACATATATTTGCTTATACTTTTGACTTTAGCTCTTCTTTTTTTTATTTTTTTCTCCTTCCTATTTTAATATTGAGCACTAGATCATTTTTTTTACCACCACACAGTTTTTAATGGTTGCCCGGCCTTTATTGCTCAAACTTTATATATGAACACAAGGTTTAGAGTAAATATAGTAGATCATATATAGAGCTTTTACTGCGTTTTAGTGAGGCTTGCTTTAAAAGACCTACCTCTCTGTTAGTCAGAAGTCTGTCTACTAAAATCATACGATTTGTACTCACTAAAACGCAGATTGATAATATAGGTAGTAAATATAGTATAGTGTATGTAGGACCATCGTAGAGATTGATAATATAGGTAGTATTGCTCCCGGTCCCTAATGGAATCAGGCTACTAGGAGGCGGCAATATTGCAGATGGGTATAGCCACAATATAGATGGGCCTCGCGTTGCGATGCCGTGCTGAGGTTTGACGCCGGCCATGTGAAGCACGAGAAACAGATGCTTGGAGGTACACAAGTCCTTTTGTTTTTCATTAAACTCTGAAAAATCCATATATAGATCGTGCCAGTCGCAAAACTGTGCACGGGATCACGTGTCAGGGAGACCAGGACAAGAAAATTTTGAATTGGCGGTTGTCAGTTGAGGAGGTTCTCCGCGTCAAAGAAGTTGAAGAAGAAGAAGAAATGACCGGGAACGGAACAGGTGAACAACGTTACGCTCGTGTCTTTCTTTTTCCTGGAACAGAAACCTCAAGAGTTTAAATGTCGTCCACTGCATCCAACAGCTCGCGACGACACCCCAGCTGGATACACACATACCCCTCCCTCCCCTCCTACATGCAATGAATTGTCTCACTGTCACGACACGAGAAGGATGACACACACAGCACTACACTATATGTGCGCGATTGAATACGCGAGAGGACAGTTCGTTGCACCCGCCATCCAGCGAGCATAAATGAGGCGCATTCAAACTCGACCCTTGCACCAACTCGATTTCGACTCCGCTGCCGAATCAGCTCGCGCTAAATGAATATGCATTCAAACTCGATCGACCCTGGCATGCGTCGGGTACGTACGTAGTACTGCACACCCTAGCTAGCTTGGTGTGCACGACAGCGTCGGACGATTTAATTTATACCAATATAGTGTAAAATTTAGAGCCATTGTCACTTATATATATATATATATATATATATTACAAATCCGATCCAAATCTCTGGACAACGCAGCAGCTGCAGCGGTCGGCCACAGAGCGGTGTGTTTTCCTCGCGAGGCGGCGAGGCCCGATCGAGGAAGCGAGCAGCACCGTCGCGTACAGGGGGGCGCGCGCGGCGGCGCCAATAAATTATTCGTGCTGACCAACGGCCAACCAACTTCCCGCATCGAGCAGAGACCGGTCGCGAGGAGTTGGAATACTACATGTTTACACAGTACGTGTACATGCACACGGACAAGTGACAGACACCGAAAGTTCCGAGCTACATTTATGCTATGCATGCACTTTATGATATCTACACCACCATCCATCCATCCATCCATCTATCGCCACATGAGTAATAACATTATGACACGATATATATACCCCTTGGCGAAACGTACGTACGTACGTACGCGCACAGCCGATCGGTCGGCCACGGACATCGGCGCCGCCACTCACTACTGATCAACTCCCCTAGCTACCATACCACCACCCTGCCTCTGATTGAATATTACGCTGTGTCTTCCTTGCACATGCGTGCGACACACGTGCGCGCGTTGTACTGGTGCACGCATATGCCTGCTGGGGGAGCCCATCCATGGGTCTCGTTGGGACGCTTTGGTCTCTAGTCCCTGCAGCAGAGCAGCTGGAGGCCGAGCTTGAGCGGCGGCGGCGGCGGCGCGGCGCGGCTGGGTGGGTGCAGGAATTTGCAGTTGGGGCACGCCGGGCTGGCGCGGCACATCATCACCAGCATGTGGCACCGCACGCACACGCCAGCCACCATCTCTCTACTGCTGCTGCTGCTGTCGTCGTCCTCGGCCTCCTCCTCCTCCGCGGGCTGCTTGTTGGCCCTCTTCATCGTCTTCCTGTGGGCGGCGAGCACTCGGCGCGGCTCGAACGTGAGGTTCAGCTCCAGGTCCAGCCCCGGCGGCGCACAATTCGCGGAGTCCTCCTCCTCCTCCTGGCCTTCTTCGGCGCGGTAGTCCGACTGCAGCCCGTGGCCCCTGGGGTCCTTGCACGTCCGCTTCTGCGTCCTCGTGTTGTAGTAGTAGATCTGCCCCGACTGCATGCACACACGATCGGATCGAGAGTCACAACAGAAACACACAGGGCTGGCCACAGTACCGAATGAAGGCACGGCTGCTCGCTCGTGTAGTCGTGTGTACCTTGATGTCGAGGCAGCGTTGCCACTCGGGAGGCAGCGGCGCGGCGTCGAAATTGAGCTCGATCCCGTCCACGACCTCGCCACGGTCGTCGTCGTCGCCGCCGCAGCCGCTGCCGTCCCGCTTCCGCTTCTTGCTGGTGGCCGCCGTACCCGTGGAGGAGGCGACGACGCTGCCGACGAGTGAGAGCCACGGCGGGAGCTTGTTCGCGGTGGCGGCCTCCGGCAGGAGCGGCGCCGCTGATGAGGGCTGCAGAGACACCATCGATCGATCGACGATCTCGTCCTGCTGCTGCTATATGTGAGGAGGCTAGGCTACACGGCTTCGGCCGGGCTGCTCTGCTAGCTAGCTAGCTGCGGCGCGGATATTTATATATATATGTAAGTCGTTGTTGCACCCTCGCGGTCGGTGCAGCAAGAGTGGTAGCGTACTTTGGCTCGGTCGGCCGGCCCCCGGTCGCAACTCGCAACCTCCCTCTGGTGATGTAGTACTCTGCGGATAGGAGTGGGGGCGAGATGGGTTTGGATTCGGGCGCAGCGAGGGGTCGGGGTTTATATAGGGGGGGAGAACTGGCCTGAGAGAGAGGGTGGACGTCGACGGGGGGACGGAAATTTATGAGCACAGAAGTGGTAGCCAGGATCTTTAAAAGGGGGGACACTGCTACGGGGCCCACGAGATGTTCACGCAGCTACTTACACATTACTGCTGGTCAGGTCGGGTCAGGGTCCGCTACTCCGCTCCGCCTGCATCGCATTCCATCTTCGATTGCGTTTGCGTGTCATCCGGATCCGGGGCCATCCCCTGCTTTAACCGCTAGCTGGCCGCCTGCCTGCCGAGGCGGGCTCGATCGGTGCTCCGCTCCGCTCCCGGCTCTCCCCGCGCGGGCGGGGCACGCGTTGCCATTACTGCTGCTAGCTCTGCTCCGTCCCGTCCTCCTCACATATGCATCTCTCCTCCCACCCGCCCCGCATCGCTCTCCGCCCTCACATGCATTATGGGCTTTTGCGGTTAACCGTCGTTTTTCTTTGGCTCGCCGCGCCATCAAGGCTAGGTCCGCCGGCGTCGCGGGCCTGGGTTAATAATAAAGCAGTTTCCCTTCCCCCGTTCGTGGTTCGTTGCCGGCCGCGGCCGGATTCCGCCAGGTTCCTCGATCCGTCCATCTCTCCGGCTCCGGCCGAAAGCGGGTGGGTAGCTAAGCCTAGCACAGACCTGGACGGAAAACCACCATTAATTATATATGGAACGGCGATTCGACTTTCCGTTGGGGCTGTGTGTGCATGCAGTGGTGGATGCGACCGCATTCAATTCGCGTGACCGCGGGAAGCTAGCGGATAGGATCGTCATTCATGCATGTGAAAGATCCAATCCAAGGATCAAGCACGTCCCGTTAAGATTAATCGCCTTCGATCGTCGTCGTTCGTCTGCCAGCTGCTAGCTTGTACTACAACTACAAAGGGCGTGCATATATACCAGTATATATCTGGATCATACAATCTCGCTGCCGGACTGAAAATCCAAACAGGCCGGCCGGCCGTCCCTACGTAGGTAGAAATGGAATAAAACCACGAGATACTACTATTACGCTACGTACTGACCAAGCGTACTGGCCCGCGGTCCGCTTTAAAAGCTACTAGCTGTATCTAATTCTGTCCCGGCCTGACGGACGCAGTAAATGTGAATATCAGAAGTGTTGCACAATGGAGAGTAAATGAGTGTGTAGCAGCAAGAGAGTACGCCAGCGGCGCGCCGCGCAGTAACAAATTCATCGTACCCTTGCCCTCCTCCAGTCAGAAAAGCGGTCGTTGAATAGAGCGTCACCATATGTACATACGTACGTGCACATTAGTTAGATTAGTTCTGATTGTGGGTTTCGTCACGTTAGTTTAAACACCCGCTCTTGGTAGTAAATAAAAGTTAGCAACTATGGATAAAGATGTTGATTTTTTTCTTCTTTTTATAAAAAAAATAGTGTCAGGGGGTGTTCCCCTGTTCCTCCGTAATCCTGACTGTTTATCAGAACCTTCCATGGCAAGCCAGAGCCTTTCCAGCAGACACGTGACAACACACAAACGCAGCTCTAGGCTCTAGCAGCAGACACGTGTCGTCCGTGCGGGGCCTGAGAGCCGGCAGGGCGAGCGGCGAGAGGCTGAGAGAGCTTGCGTATGCGCACCGGGCAGGTGGCCGGAGCCGGAGCGACGATCGGATTCAATATGCGGCTGCCTAGCTCCCTCCCCATTACTCCGACTTCCAGATTTGGGTCACCAAGTGAGACTCCGATTTAAAGCGGCCCAACACCCCCAAAATTTACAGCAGGGGGGAATAAATTTTCGCCAACCTTGTCTTTAAATTAGGAGTGGGGCCGGCGTAGGCGGATTTACCGGGATGCTCCCTTGCGTCTGCCTCTCCTCAGCAGGAGATTAGTAGCTGCGTGGCCTTTAAGGGCCCTCGCCGCCTCTGGCGCCGCTGCAATTGCTATGATGCCTGGTGCAACGCAATTGCTCCGTTGTACTAGTACGTTTCGTAGCCGGTCTAGGCTAGCATATCGTACTGCCTGCTACTACTACTGGCTACCACGTACAGTACGTATTCTACGTTATGATGGGACATATGTCACAAGTGATGTGCATGTTGGGACATGGTCACCGTACGTGCACCTTGGTATTAGGAAGACAGTCCCGCAGGATAATCGCAGTGCTAGCAAGTTCATCTTCAATCTCTGTCTAGCAACTTGCAACCTAGCTAGGAGTACTGGATGAACATGAACAGTGCTGGTCAAAGGCAAGTTAATTAGCTTTGGTTTGGAACTTGGAAGTGACAATTAATCATGGATGCTGGACTCTCGTGACCTCATCATCGTGACTCTTAATGACTCGTTGACCAGGACGTACGTGCTGGGGAGCTGCAGCGGAGAAAGAGAGAGAGAGAGCATTCTCGATCGGTCAAGATTTATCGTTGCAAAAGATGTGGCCATATGCTGATATGCATGCAGCTGTTGTTTCTAGCTTTACCTGTCATTTTCACCCCATCAACGCACCGCTAGATACTCTCCTATCTACCATCGTTTGCATGGATTTTACTCGGTGGGTTTGGGCACCTGCTGCTGTTCCAGTGCAAGACGAGGAGTGAATGCGGCCGCTGCAATTATATCGGTAGTTCCACACATTTGAAGATCCAAAGGAGTGTACAAAGTCCCGCTTCTGCTTCTGCTTCTGCTCTAGTTATTATTGATTGACGTAAATTTAAGAGCTGGACGGGCGCTCTACGTACAGCCCATGTGTAATAGTGTCAGACGGGACAAAAAATACAGAATGGGAAATGAGAAATACAGGTGCCATACTGCCATGGCCACCCAGAATCTGTAGCTATATCTTTTGAAAGAACGTGTATAAACGACTGTATATTTGGGAAGGACGCAATGGCAGGCTTTTGGCTTTTCCTCGGTGATTTGGCATCTACCTCAGAGCTTCTCTTCAAGATCAGGATTCAAAAACGCCGAGAGCCATCGATGCTCGCCCGTGCAAATTCACAGGCTGAGTAGTCGGCCTTAGGTCTGCAAATTCAAAGTGGACGTTTTCAAGCATCCTGTCATTCGAAACTCAAATTCTATCGCTCACATTTCTCTCTAGAATTTCGTTTCGAAAATTGGGGGGAAAAATTACATTTATTAGCATAGAATAATTTTCTCCTGTAAACCAGTACTAGTACATTGAAAGGACATATATACGCAACCATCGGTCCTTGCGATCGAGAAGGAATAAAGAAAAAAAACTGTCGAATCCTAGTAGAATTGGGAGAGCGGGGAAATGTGGACGGCGACCACTCTTGGCAACGTCGTGCAGCCCGAGTGAAGTGCACCGGTTCCCATTAACTGCCCTTCAATATCTGCTTCAATGCGCCCGCCCCTACGCAACGTGGCTGCTTTAATTTTTGCTGAGAATGGCGAGGTCGCTGGCCACTAGAAACGCTCCCCGCCGTCCGATGCAACACGACCGGTCGCGAGGTTGCGGCGTATGTGGATTGGGGGGCGAATATGAAGGATATGCACGTGTGCTTGGCTTGGCTCTGGCTGCTGCTCTGCCTGGTCTCTTCCCTGTTTTGCTGCGCGCCTGTCAACCCGGGGGCGAACAAGGGGTGCACTGTTCGTATTAAAATAAAAAAAAAAGGACGAGCCTTCTTTTATGCACAGAAGTGGAAGGGTAAAGTTAACAGCTTAACAAGCGGTTAAGCATATTGTACAATTATGCCATTCGGGTTTTTATAAGCTCTAGAAATTCTGGTATTTAGATATCTGAACTTGATGGATACTGTTATTTAGGTCACTCGAATTGTCTCGGGCACCGACACGATATTGTACAATTATCTCATCCGGATTTTATAAGCTCTAGAAATTTTGGTATTTAGATCTCTGAACTTGATGGATACTGTTAGCAATTAGCAAGTCAAAAGCGAATTCTTCTGACCATATTTTACTGACACGAAGTTCCATTTTAAGACATATTAGACCAGAAGTCTCGGTCGTTGAATAAAACCTCAAGTCGTAAATTATGCAGATGACTACACACCACACGCCATACGTGATAGCACGTTCTATTGCAACACACGCTGGCGTTTTCTAGTTTCACTGAAAGCACAACCACCCAGGCCGGCTTTTCCTTGCGGTGGAGTAGAAGTACTGTAGTTGGTACGTACGCACTCCTAATCCGATTAGGCTGCCGTGCGCACGATGATTGATCAGCAGCTGTGCATGGATTCCTGTCATACTCATACATGCATGGGGGGCTGGTTTCAACTTACAAGCTAATCTAATGTAAGCTGTGATGTGCACACGGTCCACAAAAATGACGTCGTCCTTCAATACGCAGAGAGAGCAGCTGTTGAGATGGATCATGAGGTGAGCGCCCTGTTGCCATGGAGATCGAGCCGGAGACGTGGCAAGGCGACGACATGGCATATAGGTTTGTTGTCTTCTCGATCTCCATAGAACTGTTGGCAGCAGAGCTGTTAGCTGTACAAGCATAAATGTTGGCAATGATGATCCTGTTATCTCTAGCATCTCTGCTGCCCGTCGACCTGAAACGACTTGAGAGCTAGCGCAGTAAACTGAACGCATAGATGTTACCATATGGTATATGTACGGTGGTGTGAAATTTTAATCAAAATCGGAATCCGAAGGCAAGCGTAGCGCGGAAGACACGATCGAGACGAGATCGAGTACGCGCTACGTACGTACGTCACCAGAATTGCTGTGTTGTCTTGTCGTCTCACACTGACGTCGTCGTCGTTTCGGCGGGCCGGTGGGATATACAGGAGGAGGAGTATATAATACGTACTACATGACGAGTACGTAGACTGCTGCTGCGCCGGTACGCACGTACTCCTACTCTACTCTACATGGGGCAATTAATATATATGGGGAGTTAGTAGTCGCCATTGGTGCACAGCGGGCAGGCAGGCAGGCCGGCGGTGGCTCGCGCTCGCCTGAGTTGGGTGCGGCCTTTAAGGCGGCGTTTACTGGAGTATACGCCCCGGTCTGATCAACTCAACCCCGGCGATCCTCATTTACACACCTGCTCTAGTGCTCTGCTCTGCATGCCGCCTGCGCCAGCCAGTTCGTGCACAGGCGAAGGCGCTGTTCATACGGATCGGACACGGCTCTGCTGCTGCTGCTGCTGGCCTGCTTCTCTGCTGGGCGCCGTGAAGTGAATTGCGTCACCGTCCGTGTGGTAGCCGCGCGCGTGTTGGCTTGCTCGACCGTTGGTCCTTCTACTACCACCACCACTGCGTTCGGTTAACATGGCATCTGGTATTTATCAGGCCAATTGAAGTCCTCGTTCCTCCGCGTTCAGTTCGAATCGGACGTGTGGATACTGAATTAGGTGAATTGTTATTATAAAGATGTTACCGACTTGTCGCTGTCAACCTGCATGTGCAAGCTCCTGCCTCGTCGAACTGTAAGGAGCTTAGGATTTTGGTTTGGTGGCCCAGCAAAACAAGGCCGTTTCTTCTGATGTGTCCCATTGGACAGTGCGCTCTGTTTCTCTACAAGACTACAACCTAGCCCAACTCACACTTGAAAGAAGTTGGGTTAGCCCAACAACAAGGGCCTGCGGATGAAGGGCCCATCTGCGGACATTGGAGCTTAGACTCCCGCTCCCGTCACGTAATTTGCTTTGCGCGCTTGTGGTCACGCTATTCATGTCCAACGGGTAGTGTCAGGTCGGCCTGGCACGGTTCAGTATCGTGTCGGATCAGGCCGGCCCACGGGCTGGCTGAGGCAGGCCAGACCCGGTACGGTTATTCTTATACGGGCTATGTCGGATCGGGCCCGGACCCGTAAACACAAAAAAACACTCTAAAATTCAGAATTTAAAAATAACATTTAAATTTATTTTAGATTCAATTAATTATATTTATAAATTTAGATAGATACTTAGACAAACAATTTCATATACACATAAACACATATCACAATTCAGAATACTCTTATATAATAACATATCATCAGTATTATAGCTAAAAACAGACTGACAGTTACAAAATAAGTTCCTAAAACGGGACGTTATCGTGCCTACCAATTAACCGTGCCGGATCCGTGCCTGCACCGCGGGCCAGACAGCCAGCCCAAGCCCAGCACGGCTATCGGCCCGGGCACGGTTCTAGTCGGGTCGTGCTCGTGCCGGGCTATGACCGTGCCAGGTCACGGGCCCACTGCCAGGCCAGCCCATTTGGACATGTCTAGGTCACGCGGCGTGCACATGGAAACTAATATCATCTACACAACCATGGGCTGTCTAAAAACATAGACAATTCAAAATAAATAACATTTATAGATATGCAAAGATCTATATATCTACATTGTATCTATTTCGAACGGGAGGACACTTAACTGGGTTACGTGATCTACGACTATGATGCGAAAATAGTGGTCATACCTAGGGTGACAGTGGAATCAAGCTAGCGGGACTGTGGCGACGCGACGCGGTACAGTCAGACCCGCAACAGCTATGAAGACCTCTACAAAAAAACAGACACACACATAAACATGTCAACAAAATGTTTCGGCAGTAACTCCCTCCACATAGAGGTTTTCAAAACCTGCAAATAAAACTAACAACAAGCATCCACGTATAGATCACGACATGTATTCTATGCTCGTGTTGACACGATGGGTTTTCTCTCGCAATCGCCGTAATAGTGATGTATTGTATATGCATCTTCATCTTAACTATCAAGGTAAGTTCGAATGTATTGTAACGTTTGCATAATTCGAAGCATTCATATATATAAACCCGAAAATATTATCAAATATTGATAAAGTTATACCATATGACTATACCCTACTACCAGTCAAACATTATCGTCATCCCAAAATTACAACTCACTCCCAACATCAATCAATCAATCAACCAAACTAGTTTACCAAACTAGTTTATTGTATCTTCTATTTAACTCTTCTAGTTTTCACTGCCACCATCAATCAATCAACCAACTAGCAGTTATCAACAAGTTACCAAAAAATAGTGTACGCGCGTGGTGGCGTCAAGAAGGTGGCCAGAGCGTGCGGCGGCGCCGGGGAGGGACTGCGGCGCAGAGGAGGAGGAGCGGCGTCACGCACGGGGGAGCCGGGTCGAGGTCGGTGGCGGTTGCCGGGGAACTGCCGGGAAGGGGCGTCGCCGGGAAAAGGCGGCAGTGTCGGGGAACGGGCGGCGCAAGGGGCCAGTGGCCGCGCTCAATGGCTGGCCGCGACAGTGGTTGGCCGAGGACGGGGATGGACCGGCGGCGGCGCAGCGAGCCGGGCGCGGGTTGAGTGAGCGAGAGCGAGTGAGTGAGACTGGAACGGGACTCAAGCCCGTTAGGGTTAAGGGGGTGTTTGGTTAGAGAGACTAAATATTAGTCTCTAGTTTTTAGTCTCATTTAGTCTTTTTTTTTGTCAAACACTAAGACTAAAATATGAACTAAAATGATTTAGTCTTTAGTCCTTCACATATGTGCTAAAAGGGACTAAACCATATTAATTACACATTTACCCCTCATTTAGTTCAATTGTACTGATAACAGGAGAATGTTAAAGGCTATTTTAGTCTTATTATGAGTCATTTAATATATTTTTACTATTTTTAACCCCTAGAACCAAATATGTTAGAGACTAAACTTTAGTCCTCTAACTAAACTCTAGTCCCTAGACTAAAGAAACCAAACATGGCCTAAGTTAAAAAGCTTTGACGAGTACCCCTGGGTAAAACTTTTTTTATTTCTTATGTCCGTTCTCCGTTCCTCTCCTAGCGAGCTCCGGCGTTGTCGTTGCGTTGACTCGGTAAAACAGGAGACCTTGGGTCTCCAGACTCTCTCTACCACTACTACCACGCCGCGCAGGCGCAGCGGTATGCTAGAACCGCTCGCGTCCCGCGTCGGCCAAAGTAGCGGTTGACTTGGTACATGCATGCATGGGTACAGACTACAGAGTACAGACCTCACCATTAGTTCACCGATCGCATTCCCTCTCGACCCTACTGCTGTGGCATCACGCCATCACGGTCACGGGACAATTGCGCAAGTTGCAGCTTAATTAGGACTTCAAACGCAGATGCGGTCCACGCTGACTAGTTGTTGCCACCGGCCGGACTACATTCCATCACTAGTTCTGTATGACTCACTCAATCATCAGCAACCGTGTCTAGAGAACTCTCTATTGCGTCGCACGAACATTGGTTAATATATGCACATGCATATCGATCGATGGACGATGATCATTGATTGTCAAATGTTTCGGGATTTTGACAAGGACGAACTCCCCTTGTTCAGCCTTAATTTTGGAATCATTACTCTCATCCCTAAAGTCCTTCATGCAAATGTTATCCAACAATACAGACCAATATGCCTCCTTAACATGAGCTATAAGATTTTTACCAAGGTAGTCACGAACAGACTAAGCGTGGTAGCACATAAGGTAGTTAGCCCATCACAAACTGCCTTTATTAAAGATCGAAATATACTCGAAGGAGTGATCATTCTTCATGAAACAATTCACGAATTACATCGAACAAAACAGAGCGGAGTAATCCTAAAACTAGATTTTGAGAAAGCATACACAAAGTACGGTGGCCGTTCCTTTTACAAACACTCCGGATGAAAGGCTTCTCGTCCAAATGGATTTCTTGGATTGAGACTTTCATTTCGGGCGGCAGTGTAGCTGTAAATGTTAATGATGATGTCGGACACTACTTTCAAACAAAAAAGGGACTCCGTTAAGGGGATCCTTTGTCCCCCTCTGATTTAATATTATGGTGGACATGCTGAAAGTTTTCATTAGTCAGGCAAAATTGGACAGGCAGATTGTGGGAATCATCCCCTATCTAGTTGATGGTGGGCTTTCGATCCTCCAGTACGCAGATGACACTATACTCTTCATGGATCATGATCTGGACAAAGCTCGCAATTTGAAGCTTATTCTATTTGCTTTTGAACTAGCTTCAGGTCTTAAGATTAATTTCCACAAGAGTGAGTTGTTCTGTTTTGGGGATGCCCATGAGCAGGTAGAGTTGTACACGGAACTCTTCGGGTGCAAAGCCGGCAACTTTCCAATCAATTACCTTGGCATCCCAATTCACTTCAAAAAATTAAGAAATCGGGATTGGGCTAGAGTTGGAGAGCGCTTTGAGAAGAGACTCAATAGCTGGAAAGGGAAACATCTCTCCATCGGAGGTCGTCTGACTTCGATTAATTCAGTTCTTAGTAGCCTTCCGATGTATACGATGTCTTTCTTCTCCATCCCCAAAGGAGTTATCAAGACATTGGATTATTTTCGTTCAAGATTCTTTTGGCAGGGGGATGAAAACAAAAAAAAATATAGGCTTGCTAAATGGTCTATTATGTGCCAACCAAAAGACTAGGGAGGAATTGGAATCCTAGATTTGAACACTATGAATAGAGCCCTTCTTAGCAAATGGTTGTATAAATTGCTTACCTATGATGGTATGTGGCAACAATTGCTCCGTAATAAATACATAGGTTCAAAATCACTGGCTCAAGTGGAATGGAAAATTGGTGACTCCCACTTTTGGTCTTGTCTAATGAAGTTAAAACCAGACTTTCTACGCTTCGGAACCTTTCTGGTCAATGACGGATCTCAAGTAAGGTTCTGGGAGGATAGCTGGCTGGACGGGTCCCCGCTGAAAGATCAATATCACTCCCTGTATAACATTACAAGACCCAAATCAATAACTATAGCGGAAGCTATGAGCTCCTTCCCTCCTAACTTTTCCTGGCGACGACAACTTTATGGATCCAACTTGGTGGATTGGATTTCCTTGTTGTCACGCATAGAGGGTTTGGAGTTGTCCCATGACCGTGATACATTTTATTGGAACCTTACCCCAAATGGGAAGTTCTCGGTAAAATCGTTTTACACAGCCTTAAAGTTTAGTACTACCCCTAATGTAAACAGAGACATGTGGAAGATGAAGGCCCCTTTGAAAATTAAACTTTTTTATGGTATTTACGAAAGGGAGTAATTCTCACAAAAGATAATCTGGCCAAACGAAACTGGCATGGAAGTTTAACTTGTGTTTTCTGCCATAAGGAAGAGACCATCAACCACTTTTCTTTGAGTGCCGTTTAGCTCGGTCAGTTTAGAATATTGTACAAATGGCTACCGGCTTCAATCCACCGCATAATGTAGAACATATGTTTGGGGGATGGCTTCTGGGCCTGAATAAAATACTGAAATCTGTGTTTCTACTTGGAGCGGCGGTCTTGTGCTGGGCTCTTTGGACCGGTAGAAACGATTTAGTGTTTGAGAAAAAACTCTATTGCTCTCCTTTGCAGGTTATCTTGTCGGTGTCACATTGCCTTTCACGATGGGCTATTCTACAGAGGAAGGAGGTTCGACCTATGGTTGTAACAGGATCACGAACCTTGGTGAGGGTGGGCATGGCGTTTTTCTCCTGGAGGCACGGGTGGCGATCTAGACTTCGGATCGGTTATCATTAGATCAGTGTCTTTTTGGGTTTTTCTTAGTTGGCTATGTGCATTAGGCAGAGGCCGAAAGTTCTGTACCAAGGATTTGTATCCTCTTGATGTAATGACTTGGTATTTTCAATATAAGCTTCCTTTATCTAAAAATATATTTTCAGAACACTTGTTACTAAACACTTGCTGAACGATAACCGTATGATATCTCATACTTGCTATAAATAATGCCAAGGACAAAAACATGTACCGTCAGAGGATGACTACTATGGTGAGCTAGATAAACGATAACCGTATGATACCTCACACTTGCTATAAATAAAGCCAAGGACAAGAACATGTACCGTCACAAGAGGACTACCATGGCGAGCTAGATGAGATCTAGTCCGTTGTCCGCCAGTCAACCACGTCTGTGGAGAAGTTATCTTACTGCAGTTTATTTTATTTAGTTATTTTTGTAAAACATTTCGTTATGTGTAGTTTCTATATACACCAAGTCGTCATATATATGTAAAATTTGATCCTGACATATATAAAAGGTGTATCTGGATTTACACTTAAACCTGGGTGTGACGGTACTGGCGTTGATGATCGGGTGTTCAAAGGAAGCTTGGACCGATCAAGGTTTGTTTCCTACGAGGATATCTATTTGGATCGTTACAGTGTTCGGAAAACTTAGATATATCAATGTTAGTTAATCTACATTAGGATCACTAATAAGATAGTGTTTGGTTTCAGAGTCTGTTGGGATGGAGCAGCTCTATACCAGAGAACGACTCTATTCGAGAGATTTTGGGAGCATAATGGTTGAGTATTCGAACATAATTTTTTTAGTCACCCTGTCTTATATGAAACCAATCTAAACAATAATAAATTATAAACTAAGTAGCTCTGTCCCCTCTATACTCGGTAACCAAACATTAAAATATTCTCGTCAGATTAGTCCACCTCCGGCTGGTGGAGCGTTTTTATCCGGTGCATGCTTATATTGTTGACGCCGTGCTAATTCAATGACAGGGACTTGACTACTTGAGTGAACATGTTGCCCAACAAAGGACATATTAACCGACCGAGCTACGCTTAGTTTACACATTACTTCCTCGAGGAAAAATACATTCGACACTAAGCTATGCTTAGTTTACCCATTACGTAATTACATTGCATTCTTGAATTTAGACCAAACTATGAATAGGCTTGGGTGGTCTGCTACCACTCACAAAGTCACAGTTATTTATTAACCCATGATCTAACTGCTTTTCCCCCGAGAAAAAGAAATAATGCTTGGAAATCTTACGTCCGACCAAGTCTGTGTGTCCAAAATCCCCAAGGTTTCAAGTATTCCACACAGCAAACACATTCATAATAACACGTACAGTTATAGGTCAACGTCAACGCAACGCATGGGCCACTTGTTGCTATGGAGGATAATGTATAAATGTAAAGACTTATCTTGACAAGGAAAACGCCAAATATGATTGAAACATTGTTAGAGCTAGCTCAAAGACTCAAATGATATGAATTACCAGCCGACATGCTAGTGTCCCTCTATATAACTGATTAGCTCCTGAATGCCATGCCCAAACCCAAACTCCCCAGAAACCAGGCTTAGCTTAGCTTAGCTTCAGAGTTCTCCTGCGTGTTCCTCTTCCTCCCAAGTCCCAACCAAAGAAAAACGCATATCCTTGTTTGGCCATCGCCATGGCGTCTGCTGGTCACCGGAGACACTTCGCCGACCCACATGTGCTTCTGAAGACGCAGTACAACAGCAGTTCCCGCCACGTATGCGACATCTGCCGGTCCAAGCTGGCCGGCCTCACCGGCTACCGCTGCAGCGCCTGCGACTTCGACATCCACGAGGCTTGCGCCAATTACTTCAAGGAGACAATCTCCTTCTTCGCGCACCCCTGGCACACCCTCACGCTAAGCCGCATGCCCAGTTCCTGCGACGGATGGTCCTGCGACCTCTGCTGGGAGGGCTGTCCGCCGGGAGACTTGGTGTATCGCTGCACCGATTGCCTCTTCGATGTGCACCCTCTCTGCACCATGCTCCCGCAGACCATCCGTAGCCCCCTCCACCCACGGCACGACCTTCGCCTGGTCCCTTCAATCGGCACGTGCATGTGCGGCTGCGAGGAACTGTCCGTGTGGAACTACGTCTGCTCTTGTCCGTTGAAAGTAAACATCGCGTGCGTCTCCGGCGCGCCCAGCAGTGGTCGCCAGAGCACTGACTACTGTGGCCGAAGCAACACCGGCAGTGCTCATCATGCCAGCGCCGCCACCGCGCAGGTGAGTTCTGCTTCTGCATGCGAAAGTAGCAGCAGCGGCCAGAGCCTTCCCGTCCGACGGAGCCGTCGTTCCTCCGTCGCCAAGTTTCTTCTCAAGACAAGCTTCAATGTCGCGGTCAACGCAGCAACCGGAGGCTTGGCATCGCCGGTGCTCGATGTTCTATCGGCGGCCTTCAGTTGATTGCTACTATACTATGTCGTCCGATCCCTCCCGCGGCGCCCACCTCCACCTGCCATTCGATTCACCGCCTGCCGCTCCTTTGCCTTCAACTATTCAGTTCGAGACTCGATAAGAACACCGAGTGCAGTCTGTAATGTCTTTGCTGTATTCGGTTTTCCTGTTCTTTTCTTATGCCGTGAGCTATGGAATTATGGATGTAATATATGCTGCGTCAGAATCCTCCAAGGCTCCGTTGCTCATAGGAAAGCAAAATAGTGCACCTTTATTTTGCGCGAATGATTATGGTTGGGTGTAAGGTCATTTTCAGTGTATAGTTTCATCATACTGTTTACAAGTTTGTCACGCGCGAATAAGGTAATATAGTTGTTAGAGCAATACTATAAAACTCTCTCATATCCCTCTTCATTAAATTACATGCCATATCATCCTACTTAAATCACATGTCATATCATATCATCCTACTTGTTAGAGCAAGTATATATAATAAGGTAATATAGTTGGACTCTAAGAGATGGCGCATTAAATTTCTACTGATGTGAAGAAAAAAAGAAATGGAGAGAGAATAGAAGCAACTGCTCACTAGTAGCCATCTGAAAACGGACTCCTGATAAACTCAAGACAGTCTATGAGAAGAAGGGTGGACCACGTATTAAATATACAACTTGTATCATTGAAAGGTTATTATATGACTATACTTTTAGTTGGATAAATATGACATGATAATATCATAAAGCCCGTTGTAAGCTATATCTTGCTTTTACTTATGTGGCATATCATTTAATGAGGATAAAACTCTCATGAAATACCCACTACCAGTGGCCTAATGCACCCTCTGACCAATCCTCAGAGTCAATAGGAAGCTCCGTGGCTAGACGTCCACCGGCACGAACTCGATGAGCTATATGTTGTGTTTGTTTCAGTTTTTTTAGGATTTTGGCCGCCATAATCTCAAAGCAGAACTAAACGGGTAGCTTCCTGGCCAGCTTCTCTTCCAAGCACTTCATAACGAAGCGCCCGCACAACGGCCTGCGAGAAGCGGCCAGCAGGCCGCGGCGCCCAGAAGTTGCTCGACTTCTTGCCTACTCAGTAAAGTGACGAAGCCTGTGACCCTTCTCCCACACAGTTAGGTTGCCAAACACCTAGATTCTTATCAAATAACTTTTAGAAATATAAACAGTAAGATCTTCTCTCTATTTAAGAGCAAGGGCAATGATTTCGCCCGATACCGGCGAAATAATCTCTAGTGTGGGCAGCAGTTAATGGGACACAACGTGGACAACAACACATATATAGCCAATCGGCACTTGGGCAGCACGTGTAGCAGCAAGTAGCAAATGGGAGATGAGAGAACACGTCTCAGCCGGGTTTAAGCAGGCGCTTCGCGAAACGCTCGTTCCATTCTCTCTCTTCTCATCTCTGTCCTCCACCTAGGATTTAACCGACTACTCGCTCATCATTCTACTTGCTCTAATTGAAACAGTAAGATCGTCTGTCTCCTTATTTGAAAAAAAATGAACGTCTCTGAAAATTCATTCTGCAGTAGTTATATCAACATGTGGAGCAGCCTTGTCTGGCCCTCAGCTCGGGAGCTTGTCGTGGCAAGCGCCGGTGTTATCGAGTGTCACGGCGGTGGCGCAACCGTCGGAGCTCGACCGTTACAATACCGTTCGCCGCGGTAGAACCTAGTGCGACCTGTGTGTTAGACAAGATAAGATCTGCTTATTTCAACTTTTTCTGATGAGATTTTTTAAGAATCTAGCCGTAGGGGATTATATACAGAGAAAGATAAACGAGTTTATAGGATTTAGAATCTAAAAAGTGACGGATTATTAATATCATGATGACTCAAGTGATTCTATGTTCACGTTAATTTTAAATAATTTTCATCAAAACTAATCTTATAAAATCAGACTGAAAAACTAGTTGTTTAACTTCTAGTGGTTAGAACTTGAAAAAAAAAGAAGATAAAACAAACCGGGTCATTCACGGTTGACCTGGTCAGCATGGGGTCGTGCCTCGTGCGGCCATGCAAGGTAGCTAGTACCAAGTTGCACAGCGTCACATCACATGTCCATTCACCGGGTAACGGACACTTGCGCGTCTTCAGTCTTCACCAAGGCTCAAGCCAAGAAGAGACGCGAACGCGAGCGGCCTATCTTGGATTTTTTGGTATCCATGGAAATTACGGTCGTGCGGGTAGCGCGTCGACAAGAACCCAACAAATGATCACGGCGGCTTTGGTGGGCCTAGTTTGGAAGTCGGCAAACGACTTGGCACTGTTGCTGGTCGGGGTCAACCCACGCTGAAAAATGGGTTAGCTATCTCATCTCCTAGCTCAATTACTATTTCAAACTTCTCTATAAAAACAATCTCATCTACAGTTTCACACCCTCCTATTTTTCACACTCTACGAGAGATTGTCTTAGACCCACTTATATTTGTTAGAATATTTATAATGAGTAAGACAAGTGGGTCATTCTAATACTCTCTTTGTACCAATTTATAATTCGCTTAACTTTTTTAGTAAATTTGACTTCGTTTTTTTTTGCAACAATGAAAAATTCAAAGTTATATTTAAAGTATATTATATGTAAACGATATCAAAGCAAAAAAAATAATTGTTAGAAACGGAGGGAGTACAAAACTTTGACCACTGTTTTTTAATAATAATTTGATTTGAATCAAATCATGAGAACTATTTTTAGATACTTGACTTTGGACTTAATTATTAAGACAAGTAGACAACCCTAAAAACGTGTCTTGTTTGTGACCCGGAGGAGAATGTCTTAATTAATTAATAACTTTATAATAAGTGGTTTCTAGTTCAAATAAGCTGATGAGCTAGTGAATCTTATTTAGACGTGTATAATATACAGTAGGACAGTGGGATTTTAAAAAACAAATAAAATAAAAATATAGGCACTCTTAGGTAGTGTTTGGTTGAGGAACCAAGTAGAACGAAGCCGTTTCATCCCTGATTCTAGGAACAGAGTGACTTTGTTCTGTGTTTGGTAATCTGGAACGGAGCGGCTCTGTTTTTTGTTTGGTTGCAGAGTGAACGGAACGGAGCGTGACTGTGAGAGCGGGATGGGAACGGAGCGGCTTCGTCCGGTTGATTTTTTTGGAGCGGAATGGTTCCGGATCTGAGGAGAATATTCCCTAATTGGAGTCATTCCGTTCTAGTTACTTTGTAACCAAACAGCAACAAAACTGGGACAGAACGGCTCCGTTCTATTTGGCTCTTCAACCAAACACTACCTTAGAGTCTATTTGGTTTTCTATCAAAGGCATCTTGTCTAGCTTTGCTGTCTTAGTTCTCCAATTCCAGCAACTAAATTTAGATAAGTTACGCGTTTTAGATAGAAAACCAAATAGTTTCTTTATGTGTGCATGATGAAAAGAAAACAAAATGTATCAGTGAAATTCGTAGAGACATATAGTATAATTGTATGTGCGGTAGCACAACGTAAGCCATAATGCTAAATTATTTATAGATTAGGTGTGGTTCCTGTGAAGTCATTAGTATTACTTTTGCCGGAATTCAGCTCTTTTGCCGAGTGCTCGGTGCTTTACCGAGTGTAATTTATCGGGCGGCGAAATAAGACTCTCGACATAGACTTAATTTAGCGACGACAAAACACTCGGCATAAAAAGACACTGAGCAAAGGAGGTTTTGCCGAGTGTCAAAGTCTCGGCGAAACGCGATGCTCGGCAAAGGGCCGTCAGCAGCTGTTTATAGTTGACGGTCGTTAACTTTGTCGAGTATCAGACGTAGTCACTCGACAAAATTTCTTCTTTGCCGAGTGTTACCTGGCAAACACTCGACAAACCATTATTTTGTCGAGTGTCTTTACTTGATACTCGACAAAGTACATTTATTTTTATCTTTTTTCCTCAAACTTTTTGTGATGTGTTCCTACAATATATAGACTTAAATGTCTAATTTTGGCACAATTATCAAAGTGTTTGTTATAACTATTAGATTTAGCTCGTTTGATTGAATTTCTTCGGATAATTCAGATTTGAGTTGCAAGTCACTCGAAAAATAGAAAACGGTGAATGAAAAAATAATATTCATGTTATTTAGAACAAGTTATGGCCTATTTCAGGAACAGTCCGAAATTTTCAATTACAATGCTCACGAAACATAATCGCGCACTTTCGATCAGTTGTGTTTAAACTTGTTCAAAACACAAACGAAGTCATAAATTCATGAAACCTGTTGACATGTCATGATATCATATATAGAGACTCTAATAAAAAATTCACACTGTTTCGTGAAAGTTGTCACACACTATGTGTACAAACTTAGCCATCTTTCACATAAAATCATAAAACTTCAATGAAAAACGGCTAGGTTTCTACACATGGTGCGTGACAAGTTTTCACGAAACAATGTCAAATTTTTATCAGAGTCTCTACATATGATATCATGACATGTCGACAAGTTTCATGATTTTCTGATTTTGTTTGTGTTTTATACAATTTTAAAACAACCACATCCCAATTTACCGTTCATGTTTTGTGAGTATGGTGCTCGAAAATTCTAGTATGTTTCTGAAATAGGTCGTAATTTATGTTAAATAACATGAATATCATTTTTACATTCACTGTTTTTCATTTTTCGTGTGACTTGCAGTTCAAATCTGAATTATCCGAAGAAAAATTCAATTAAACGAGCTAAATCTAATAGTTATAACAAATACTTTGATAATTGTTCCAAAATAAAACATGTAGGTCTATATAATGTAGGAACACACTACAAAAAGTTTGGTGAAAAAATAAAAAATAAAACTTGACTTCAACTGAGGATTTAAACGTAACCAATCACATCCAATCGATATGAGTTAGGATGGAAACGAGCCCTCCAATCCATATGAATTAGGATGAAAACAAACAGGCCCTAAAGTAATTCTTCCGTCGAAAGTTACAAACCGTTTCAACTTATTTTAGAGAATAAAAATATCTTAAATTTAAACAAATTTATATAATAAAATAATAACCCATGCTTTAGTAGGGGATTACACAATTTTAGGAGACGAAAAACATTAATTATTATTTTTATTTAATACTCCTCATAAACAAACATTATTTATATTAGAATCAAGTCCATAGCTGAACCATAAACTTGTAACACATACCGTTTTGATCCCTAAACTTTCACATTCTTTCTCTATAATAGAGCGGGGAGGGAATCTCGCTTCCGAGATGGTCCACGTCACCTTTAATTTCATAGCCGCAGGATCGCTGAGCAACGGTTCCGCAAACTCTCTTACGCACCACGCGACGTTTCGTCGGCAGCAGCAACAGAACAACCCAAGATGCTTCGAGAGCTCCTTCCCCTCCCTACCTCCTTCCCCTGCTCTCCCCACCACCCCCGCAGCGCAGGCCGCCGCTCGGGACCTCTTCCTCCCCAACCAAAACTTTATCTTCGCGCCCCCCTCAAACGTCGTCGTAATGTCGGCGCGGACCGTCGCCCGACCCCTCAAACAGGAGCATCGTCGTCCTGTCGGCGCGGGGTGGAGCGACATCCTATCCTTCGTGTGCCGACTTCAATTGGAGCTCCATCCCCTTCTCTCTTGGACATCGTCCCCGTGCTCGAGCCGCCATGACGCGGGAAGCCGCCCGGAACTTCTCCCTCCCCGCACCATCCTATCCTCCTTGTGTCAACTCCAATTGGAGCTCCATCCCCTCCCCACCTCAGACACCGTACCGTAGCGGTGCTCGAGCCGCTGCCAAGAGCTCTATTCTCCTCCCCCTTCCCCTCAAGCGATGTCGCCTTGCCCGTGTAGGACGGCTCAACATGTGGTAATCCATCGCTCTTTTGTCAAGTCAGCAACAGGGGCAACTGACCGGTACAACAAATCCTTTGCACGACGCTACCGGAGTGGCACGAGCTACCACGGCCACTAGACGTAGCTGCCTCATCCCCTGTCTCCCTCCTTGCCTCCCCTGCCGATCTCCTCTTGGCTTCCTGCTTTACCGTCTCTAGAGTTCTAGATCCCCAAGTTTATTTTCAGACAATTCCATTTCACCTGTCATTCACATGGCCACGATGTATCAAACACCTTATCTTTGCACTGCACCGATGAAGGTCGATCAGTATTCAGTACCACTTGCTCTTCCATCTTACTACTACTAATTCATTGCACGTCTACATGACATTCAATAGAGGCTGAAATTAGTTGAGTGGGTTAACCTGTAGTTCCAGTATGCAAACTACAAGAACAACGTCTGCAACAAGAGTGGGAAGGGATCCTAAGGCTGGAGCTGATCAACCAGAGAGCGAACTTCGCCTTTGCGCTCTTCTCCGAATACTTCTCGGTGGTAAGACTTTAACTAATTCATCTCATGTCATCAACTTCAGTTATGTGTAATGAGCTACAACCATACACGATAGCTTGGTAGCAGCCATACACAATTCACTCTCACTTCTGTGTACAACGTAATGAACTAAATATGCACCAATGAACAGATTGTGCACACAATAAATAATCTTCCACAAAATAATATATCTGAGGGATTGCTATAAGTATACCTTTCCCAGGACGCTTTTCTTAGGCTGCTCTCTCCGGTCATACTGTTTCAAGTCAATTAGAAACTACAGGAAGCATGAAACTTCCATTAGAAACCAAATTCCAAGTTATCAAAATATAGATCACAGTCAACTATGTTCTTATGCAAAACAACCCAAAATTCTACAATGCAAAGGGCCGAAGGAAATAAATATAATATGCCTACATCAGTTAATAATTTCAGTATAACAAATCGAATATGCATGTATGGCATGCTTCCATCAGGTAATAGCTCAAGCCAATGTTTTTAGAAGAGTGAGAACTCCATGGCAACAAATTCTTGCTAAATATTCTTCCTATTAAATGGACATAAACGATAAAAATATTAGTGTTAGCAATAAACAAATGACAATATGCACTGGCACTGCATGTTAGATCCCAGATATCTTACTTGAAGAGAACATCTATGAGTAGAGGAAACTTCATAAGGAAATGAACATGTCATCAAGCATATCTCTTTGAACATGCACATCAGTAGTGTGTACAAACAGTTCCTACACCAGAATATATACCAATGGCATGTCTTGCAATAAAACCAGGGACCAGGTGACAGAGATGAAACCATCGAAAGCAACCATCCAAACCTTTTCCAGTGCTGCTAAGAAGGGATCAATTTTCTGCACAAAGATGCAAACTGTGGTGTCTGAGACAGCAGATCGAACCTGGACCAGGTATATTGAGAATTAATGGCTAAGCTGCTATTCTCTGCAAAAACGTCAATGTTCCTTCCCTTCGATCCATAGATGTGTCCATGTAAAAAGAGCAAGAGGCAACCAGTACACTTAGTTTTCAATCATCATTTTTATAGTAGCAATATGACGATCTAAGCCTCCAACAACTTCACCCCGTCAGAAACGCGTGCACCCGTGCGTCCACGTCGGCAAAAAAAACATGTGCGTAGGATGTTCCATCAACGGACGAGATTTCTTCTCAGCCTCCCCGGGCCGCTGTAGACGCCTGGAGAATTCTAGCGATGTGCAGTTCATAAAAAAATCAACTGTTTTCTAGAAGGGCGTATAAATAGGCATCGCGTGCCTAGCGTCGGCTACCGTGACTGCGGCGTCGGCGGCTGGGACCAGCGGCTGTGCGTCCCCTCTCTAGAAGCTTCGTCCGTCTTCACCATCTGTGCAGGTTAGGTGAAAAACGTTGTAGCCTTTTCCTCCCCAACAACGCATACTCTTAGCTAGGGTTTCAACGCATCTGACAGCTGAAGCTAGGGCGTCGCCACCGTCAATGTCATGGCACTCCCGCTCTGTTCACCAATCGCATCGACAGGTAACAATCCATCATCTCCGTATCACCTCCTTGGATCCTCCTCCGTTCCGTGACTTCCACAGCATGCCGCCAGGAGCCCTATCCTCAATCATGTCATGTCTTTCCCGCCGAGCTACACACCTTCATGAGCCCACCCCCTCCTCCCCCAAACGACGCCGGGTGACAAGGAGGAAAAGTAGTAATGACGACATGCAAACTGAATAAGATTATGTATTTTGAATACGATTCTAGAGATGCACACGCTCTGTTCATCAATGCTGCTACGTTTTGAAACTTCAGCATTTCATTACTGCTACAAATATATGTACACGGTAATATAATCTCTTAGCTCCTCATGTTGCTACATTTGTAAACTTCAATATTTCATTACTGCTACAAATCTATTTACAGTTCCAATTGACTATGGTAGCTTCCTTGCTTTCTGTTCTTGCCTTACCAGACTGAGCTAAAGTTTTATTAATTAAATCGTGATGCAATGTTGCATCAATGCTGGACTTCGACATTTGAATTTTACGTGCACTCTGGTTTTTATGTTGTTTACCGTCCATCTTTCTCCTAATCAATAAAATGCTTTGATTACTATTGACATAATGTGAACTTTAATTTATATGTTGTTTATTATCCATCTTTGGCCCTATCCATGAAATTATTTGATTCCTGTTCATATAATACTTAGAAGAATGTTATGTAAGCCTCGAATTCTCTAATTTGAGTTGCTATCCAGTTTAACACATTAATTCAACTCGCGCAAAGCGCAAGCAAGTTACTAGTTAAACATATGAGTCCTCTATCGCGCGGCGTTTGAGTGTCAAGCTATGTTAAACAGCTTACACATCTATATCTTTTATTTTAAACTACATTATATAAATAATACATTATATAATACAAAACAGTATTTTGCATGGTTATATATATATATAATGGCTGTAGTCTCACAGCCAGTGCAAACAGATCTAGACCCGTACGTGTCTATACGCTAACATAACATACTAGCATGTAAGCTTCATCTTCCTTTTCTCACTCACACACGAGCTCTATATGTCAGCATGCCATATTAGCATACGAGCATGAATTATTCTGAAATAAATAGAGGCATTCCCTGAGTGGCCTGAAGTACATGTGTTTAGCCATTGATCTTTTGAACGGAAACATGTCGATTCATAGACCCTGTTTGTTTTAGCTTTTTGGAGCTTCTGGCCACCAAAAGCTGTTGCGGACTGCCAAACGCTCAGCTTTTCAGTCAGCTTCTATAAAATTCGTTTGGTTAAAAATCATTCAAAATCAATATAAACACATAATCGGTTGAGTCGTTGCAATAGTAGGAATCCGTCACTTTCTAGATCCTAAGTCCTATGGACACCTTTATTTTCCTCCGCACGTAATTCTAATGATACTCAGATTCTCTACAGCCAGATTCTCAGAAAAGCTGGTCAGAAAAAAGCTGAACCAAATAGGCCCATAGTCTTCAGTCTGAAAGCCAAGGTGAGAAATTCAGAGGTACAAGTACAACCCGAACGAACCACAGGGAGGAGGCCTTCAAGGTCCAGACAAGCTATCGAACTCTCTAAATCGGCTCCCTCGCTAGCCGAATTTGGCTAATCACTCTAACTAGCCAAACTAGAAAGATAATTTTTTAAATTAAGATGTTATATATAAAATACAATCTTTACGAAAAAGTAAATAAAGGGTCAGAGCCAATATGCTCTAAGTGCTTATCTCCATTAAGCACAAACATAAACAACCATACAATAGTCTGCGGTGGCATTCAGTTTATTATCGACATTAGAATGTTTGTCACATTAGACTTACAGGTTGTTTGGTTTCTAAGGACTAATTTTCAGTTCCTCAATTTTATTCTATTTGTCCATCAATTATAAAATACGGAAACTAAAATTCTATTTAAGTTATATATTTAATAATTTAAGGACTAAAATAGAATAAAATAGAGGATCTACAAAATAGTCTATAGAAACCAAACACCATAACATGCTTGAATCAGATACTACCAATCACATTGACCGACACCAACCATTGTCCCTACTCAGGAAGCAAAATAGTTAGAGGTGGGCAAAAAAAATATCAAACACCGCGTCGAACCGAACACCATAGACCGAAATTTGTGGTTCATTCATTTTTTTGGTGTTTGGTGCAGTTTGCATTTGAGCTCTATTTGGTGTTTGGTGCGGTTTTCAATATTGAGGCACCGAAAATACAAAAAACCGAAATGTAGCAAATCTACCTCTTGAAGCCCAACAAGCACTTGTTATAAGGTCCTAATTAAACCCTAGACTCATATCATTATATTTTTAAAAAATATGTGTTAGTTGCTCTTATTCAACACTAAATTGTTATGCAAACCACAAAGAAAATCGTTGGGGCGTAACCCTCTTAGCGACGCGCCATATCGGAACCCGGGTATGGTGTTAAATGAGCAAGGGCCGGGCCGTCACCCCTTAAGTGACGCGCCGTCTCTTGATCTGGAGCCGGTGATAAATGAGCAAGGATCGGGTCGTCGCATCCTTAGTGGCGCGCTACATCGACGCCCGGGTGTAGTGGAAAATGAGCAAGGGTCTTTGCATCTTCCTCGGCGGGTGCGAAGGGTAAGGAAGTTAGTCGAGCCAACTAGGGTCCGTGTAGGTAGTTGGAACGTAGGTTCCTTAACAGGTAAGTTACGAGAAATAGTTGACGTTGCGGTGAGGAGACGAGTAAATATTTTATGCGTTCAAGAGACCAAGTGGAAAGGACAGAAGGCGAAGGAAGTGGAAGGTACAGGCTTCAAGTTGTGGTACACGGGGACTGCAACAAACAAGAATGGAGTAGGCGTCTTGATCGATAAGAGCCTTAAAGATGGAGTAGTAGATGTTAAGAGGGTAGGAGATAGAATCATCCTAGTCAAGCTGGTCATTGGGGACTTGGTTCTCAATGTTATCAGCGCGTATGCTCCTCAAGTAGGCCTTAATGAGAACTCAAAGAGGGAGTTCTGGGAAGGCCTGGAGGACATGGTTAGTAGTGTGCCAGTTGGCGAGAAGCTCTTCATAGGAGGAGATCTCAATGGCCATGTGGGTACATCTAGCACCAGTTTCGAGGGTGTGCATGGAGGCTTCGGCTTTGGGAGTAGGAATCAAGAAGGAGAGGAAATCCTGAACTTTGCCCTAGCCTATGACATGTTTATAGCAAACACTTTCTTTAGGAAGAGGACATCCCACCTGGTGACCTTCAGTAGTGGCCAACACACTAGCCAAATTGATTTCGTCCTCTTGAGAAAAGAGGACAGGCATGCCTGCTTAGATTGCAAGGTTATACCTGGAGAGTGTGTGGTAACCCAACATAAGCTTGTCGTTGCTGACTTCCGTTTTAAGATTCGTTTACAACGGAATAAGCATAACAAGGTCACTAGAACAAAGTGGTGGAAGCTTAAAGGGGTTGTGGCCCAAACTTTCAAGGAGAGAGTTATCGAGGAGGGCCCTTGGGCAGAAGAGGGAGACTCAAATATCATGTGGAGGAAGATGGCGATGTGCATCCGAAAGATAGCTTCAGAAGAGTTTGGGCTGAGTCAAGGAAACAGAAGGGAAGTTAAAGACACTTGGTGGTGGAACGAAGATGTCCAAAAGGCTATCAAGGAGAAGAAAGATTGCTACAAACGCTTACATCATGACAAGTGTGCAGAAAACATAGAGAAGTATAGGATAGCGAAGAAGTCTGCAAAGCGAGCGGTTAGTAGAGCCCGGGGTCAAGCCTTTGACAACCTTTATCAACGGTTGGACACAAAGCAGGGAGAAAAGGATATCTATAGGATGGCCAAGATTCGTGAAAGGAAGACAAGGGATGTCAACCAAGTCAAATGCATCAAGGATGAAGCAAACCAACTATTAGTGAAGAATGAAGAGATCAAGAATAGATGGAAGGAGTACTTCAACAAATTGTTCAATGGAAGGAATGAGAGTTCTACAATAGAATTGGACGAACCATTCGATAACAACAACAGGGGTTTTGTGCGAAGGATACAAGAATATGAAGTTAAGGAGGCGCTAAAAAGGATGAAGGTAGGAAAGGCGATGGGCCCTGATGGTATCCCTATCGAGGTATGGAGATGCCTTGGAGACATAGCGATAGTATGGCTGACTAAGCTTTTCAACACCATCTTTCGGACAAACAGAATGCCCGACGAGTGGCGGCGGAGTACATTAGTACCAATCTTCAAGAACAAAGGAGATGTTCAAAGTTGTACTAATTACCGTGGAATTAAACTCATGAGCCATACAATGAAGCTATGGGAGAGAGTCATTGAACACCGCCTGCGAAAGCTGACGAGCGTGACCCAAAATCAGTTTGGTTTCATGCCCGGGAGATCAACTATGGAGGCCATTTTCTTACTAAGACAACTTATGGAGAGATTCAGAGAACAAAAGAAAGACCTGCATATGGTCTTCATAGACTTGGAGAAGGCTTATGACAAAGTACCCAGGAGTGTAATGTGGTGGGCCTTGGAAAAACACAAAGTAGCAACAAAGTACATTAATCTTATTAAAGATATGTACACTAATGTTGTGACAAGTGTCCGAACAAGTGATGGGGACACCGATGACTTTCCAATTAACATAGGACTACATCAAGGGTCGGCTTTGAGCCCTTATCTTTTCGCTTTGGTGATAGATGAGGTCACAAGGGACATACAAGGAGATATACCGTGGTGTATGCTTTTTGCCGATGATGTGGTACTTATTGAGGAGAGTAGGAGCGGTGTTTCGCAAAAGTTGGAATTGTGGAGGCAGACGCTGGAAGCAAAAGGTTTTAGGCTTAGTAGGTCTAAAACGGAGTATATGAAGTGTGATTTCAGTGCCATGGGGTATGAAGATGGCGATGTTAGTCTTGATGGGCAAGTGGTACCCAAGAAAGACACTTTTCGTTACTTAGGATCAATGCTTCAGAAGGATGGAGACATCGATGAGGATGTCAGTCATAGAATTAAAGCTGGATGGTTGAAGTGGCGGCAAGCGACGGGTGTCTTATGCGACCCCCGGGTGCCACACAAACTAAAAGGCAAATTCTACAGGACAGCAATCCGGCCGGCTATGTTGTATGGAGCAGAATGTTGGCCCACTAAAAGACGACATGTCCAACAACTGTGTGTGGTAGAGATGCGTATGTTGCGCTGGATATGTGGCCACACAAGGAGAGACCGAGTCCGGAATGATGACATACGAGAGAGAGTAGGAGTGGCGCCAATTGAGGAGAAGCTTATGCAACATCGTTTGAGATGGTTTGGACATATCCAACGAAGACCTGAAGAGGCACCAGTGCATATCGGAATAATTAGGCGTCCCGAGAATGTGAAGAGAGGTAGAGGTCGACCAACCTTGACGTGGACAGAGGCAGTGAAGAGGGACCTGAAGGAGTGGAATATTGATAAAGAGCTCGCCGTGGATAGGAAGGGGTGGAAGTGTGCAATTCACGTGCCAGAACCTTGATTTATAGTTCCGCTTTTCCTCCTTAATCGTTTGACCTTTTCTTGTGCCCATTTAGACCTTGCTGGTTCTTGTGGGTTTTATCTCTTTTATGTGTTCCCCCGTTTCGTCGTTTTCGGTTCTCCTTTGCCTTTGTTTCCCCTGTTTTCTTTGGGGGTTGAGCTCTGAGGTTTTCATACGGGGTTTCATCTCTAGCCTACCCCAACGTGCTTGGGACAAAAGGCTTTGTTGTTGTTGTTGTTACTTGTTGATGAGTATGTTCTTTATGCAATTTTATGTTTACAGTTTTAAATTGCTAGTTGTTTGGTAATTGTGGCAATACCAAACTAAAAAAACCGAACACTAAATTGTGCGGGTTTTTTTTATTTCTGAACAAAAAGTTTAGTTTCCATTTTCCAAACACCAAACTTTTTTGACACCAAATAAACCGCATGAAATAAACCAATAAAACTGAATAGCCAGCCTTAAAAATAGTCGTCTTATGCTTTTCTCATCTCAGTAAACTTGATAAGATTTTGGTATAGTTTAAGGGAATTAGAAAACTAACCTATTTAAAAAAACAAAAAAAAGGATAGATCTATTGGTAGAGGCTCCGCCTAGTGAAGGGATAAACCGAGGCGAGTCGACATTCAATTCAAAGCATTAATCAGCAAAGCTAATCGCTGAAAAACTTGACAACTTCAGCACACGGTGTTTTACAACTCTCCAAATGAAACGGTGAACTTGTTCCTCAAAACACGGTTATTTATAAAAGCAACGAGTATAACCACTTGTTCTACAGTAACTTAATTTTTGAATGGTCCTTATCAAACAGTAACAATTCACAGAATCCAAAGTGGAAATCATTACAGCAGGTACAAAAAAGAAACAAGGGGGAAGCACACGGGTTCCTTTTAAAACTTTAAAGTACACTACAGCACACCATCAGGAAAAAAAAACTACAACACGGAAGACACACGATACAACACTTGAACCGTTGTTCTTGCAACCAAAACCTGCCTTTCTGAACTCTGACAGAGCGAACATAAATTGTCAACAACAGGAAAGCGGCCTTCCCCCTGGTACCAAAGGTATACAGATAGTACAACTTTCACCTCCTGGTCAGGTGCATGATGATCCTCTTATTGCAATAGGGGCTGTTCCGAATGGCATTCTCATAAGGGAGGATCGCTTCAACAAGGACATCGTACAGACGGCCCTGCCACGAAGAGGGAAAAAAAACTTAGCTTACAATGTTGCACATACCGAATGATGTACCTGGATGATATTGCACACTAACCCTGGTGTGGTCAAGGGCAGTGCGAAAGACATAGTTGGCGAAACGGTCCTGCAGCAGTTGTTCGAAATCAGAACCGCTGAGCATGAGTAATTCTTGTATTATGACAGCTTTGGCATCGTCCGGGAAAAACATTAAGCATTTCTCCACCACATTGCTGCTCCCCTGCTGCTTTGAGAGATAAACATACTTTCCTTCAAACAGAGATGCCAAGTGTGCATTTGCGGAAGGAATTTCCTGTTCCAAAACACATTGGACCACGTAGTTCCTGGGATAACGGGGAATGGGAAAGCAATCTTAGATTTGTGGGATGAAGTCCAAAATAAATTCCTAAAATACCATCGAGAAATGAGAAAGGGGGCTAGGATTAAGGATGCAACCCAATGGTGTTTTGTGGGTCAACTAGCCTGGTTCATAGCTCCCCCTTCGAGTGATAATTAATAAAATGAACAAAAATCCTTGCCAGTCCAAGAGAACTGTGCAAATCCCTGCCTATTCAAACAAGAGTGCCATTTGCTATAGGTCATGAGAAATATAGTTACTTT
Organism: Zea mays; assembly: GCF_902167145.1. Classification (NCBI taxonomy): domain Eukaryota; kingdom Viridiplantae; phylum Streptophyta; class Magnoliopsida; order Poales; family Poaceae; genus Zea; species Zea mays. The sequence goes on along the minus strand of NC_050104.1, from coordinate 155,889,876 downwards.
TAGCACAGTTTGAGCTCCCTTTATTTCTGGAAAAATAAAGGTGGCTTGGCACAGAGTTCATGGTCCTTGCTATGATACTATGTTATCTTCTGAAAAAAAAGTCATCTACACAGAATCACTGAGAAAGTTTTTGAAAAATACAAAGATTTGAATCGAGATAAACATATACAGGTTCATAGAAACAAAGGAGAACAAACATTTGCTGCACTAAAATTAAGTCACTGGTGTAAAGTTATTTCAAACAAAGTTTAGCCTTGTACAAATATATATATGAGATGATCATCAGTATTGAAAACTATGAAGGCAGTGCACTGAGAAGGTACAAAGACTTTATGTCTACAATCTACCAGAACAAAGCATCCATGTATTGAAAAAAAACACACAAAACAATGCTGCATTTTTTTAAAAACAAACTACAATATAAGCAACCAAAGGTTTACCCAAATGGATCCTGGGCAAGTTCAAAGCCATGAAGACATATTTCCATAATCAGATTGGCCAGGTATCTACCACGTGCTTTTATGCAACTTTGTAGAACAAAGCATCCATGGCAATGTACCGCCATGTTAAGACAGTTGGCTGCAGCGCCCTCAAATATGAACTGTTTAAACAGAGTAAATATAAATATATGTGCAGAAAACTCCAGTAAAGTAAGATCAACGCATACTAAGCAAAATTATGTTTGCAGATACTCTAGTAAAGTAAGATCAATGCATACTTAGTATATGTTTGCTAGAAGAAGGATTTCATGACACCACATTGACCTCGGGCAAGGTAATTATATTAATATGAAAATTAGAGTATACAGACAGTAACAAACTTGTTATTTATTTATTTATTTATTTTTCACTTGATAATTTGAGGTGGTGAAAACTAAGAACACAATTATATCTTCCCCAATGAATTTCCCTATCATTAGGGCATATAAAAAAACGTCTGTAAGTATAAAATATATCTTCCAATGCACAAGGCATATGCCAAAAATATTGAAGGAAAAATAACACAAGATGGCATAGTCTAATCCAAGTTCAGAACAAGTGAGGAAAACCCTTAGGCTTGTTCGGTTATTTCTACCCCATGTGGATTGGATGAGATTGGAAAAAATTATAAATGATTTTGACTTGTTCGGGATTGAAACCCGCCTAATCCCACCCAATCCACATGGATTGAGAGCAAAACGAACAAGCTCTTAAAGTTGATCGTAAGATATCAGCACTGGCAAAACATGATATGCATAAGGAAATGGTCCTTGGCACTTAAACACTGGTGACTTAGTTGAGCATAGCAACAGTGGTTAATGAACTTGGTTGAATCTAGTGTATTTTATCATATTCATGTGTCAAACTTTCTAAATGTCTCAATTTCTGTCTAGAACTTCTAATTAAGTGGATCCAGACAGGACCTCATAAATTAATTACTATACAAAACTAAAGAGTTTTTTAAATTATACTGTTTGCAAATGTAAGCAAAGTCTCTGTACAAGATGTACTAAAGTGAACTGGAGTGGTTTGTAAACAAATTCCTGGTTAATGTATGTCCCTGAAAAAAAACTGCTAAAAGGTTCAAGAATAGCAAATTTACGTCGAGATGAATAGGCTTAACATTTGTTTGTTCGCAAGCATATATACTTTAAAAGAAACTACTTCATGCAAGAAAAAATACGTCTGATTAGAATTACGCGCATGCATATGGACACAAATTGCCAGATGAAATTATGAAATGATTAATTGTACTCCCACCAGTAAATTCCTTGTGTTAGCATCAGTTCTCAAACTTAATTATGAGTCAATTATTAAAAAAAAAACAAAGTCAATAACGTGATTTTAAAAAATGCAACAGCCACCTGTTGCTACAAATACAAGAAACAAGTTTACAAACTAGTAGGAATCATTATGTACCTTATTATCCTCGACTCCAAAGTTGACCAGACATCTCTGTATTACATGATGACCATTGTGATCATTGACAAGCAGCATGAAGCTTGGCTGTAGGGCTGAAATAATGAGCATAATCTGCTCTCTGCTGCTAACTTTCTCTATCAATTTCTGTACTACCCTTGTCCTGGAACAAATCAATACAATAGAATCATCAGGATCATTTCATGCCCTTACTAAACAAAATGGATCACACTGCATCACAGCACACTTGTTCTGATGCCTGTGTACTCTATTATACTGACTCAAAGAACAACATTCTAAAATCAACAATCACCATAATTGGTTGCCGAGCGCAAATGCTATGATGTGAGACATGAATCATAATGCGGTTTTCTGATTAATTTTAAGAAGAAAAGATAATTACCCATGTGTGTTTAGAGAGACGGCAATCAGCTGCTTCAGAGGGTACTGTGTCAGCACTAAGATGATCCTCAACATTTGCCCTTCATCACACACTTCCACTATCTCCTGTGCAAGATAGTTGCCAAAACTACTGATCATAAGGTCTGCAATATGGTTAATTATTCCTTCAAAGATCACATCAACATGATGCTTCCCTTCCAATAACTTGTCCTGCAAATACCGGCACCAATTTTGGTCCTTGGCCATGTGGTAGATGGATCCTCCCTTGACCGGAACCAAGTTGTTAAACCTCAAAGTCCTAGAACTGACACGCTGGAATCTCCTCTCCTTCTCACGTTCCAGGGAGTTCATGTTCTTTTTATCGAACATTAGACTGTTCTCACAAGGATTTCTGCCTCTCCCAAATCCGTTGTCTGCCATAGGGACACCACCACATGCATGGTGCCGCTTAAGGGCAAACCGACTCGAGCTGGGAAATTCTACACAAGCCTGACTCGGAAGCAGGTAGGACGACTCGGGGAAATCAGACTGTACCAAACCTTGGCCACAACCGATGCCGGTGGCATGCCCTGCCCTATTGTACATGAAGCTTCCAATGCTGGTGTCCAGGGCTCCGGGGAAACCACCAAAGTCATCCAGGCCAGCGTCCGACACGAAGCGATGATGCGGCCGTGCTGCGACGTGCCCGACAGCTTTGGCTTGATCAAGGAACACGCGATCACGGGGGAAGGAAGAACCTGACGCGGCGAAGGTGTACCCATGGTAGGCGTCGTGCCCTGCGGGGACATCGGTCCGGGCGGTGCTCATGATTGGCGCCCGGCCCTGGTGCAGGAGCGCGCCCTGCGCGTCCCCGATGCGCAGGCAGCGGAGCTGGTTCGCGATCAGCTGCTGGTCCGGATCGTCCGCCCCCAGTGGCAGCGGCGACGGCGGAGGCGGCGACGGCGACGGCACCGCGCTACCGACGAGCGGTCCCGTGACCGATGACTGAGTGGGGAAGCCCATGCCCCCCGCATCGCCTCCGCCATGGGGTGGAGCAGCATTGTCCCGACGGTTCAGGACCATGTAGTAGGGGTACTTGGCGTGCTGCGCATCGTACCCGTCGGCGCCAGGGGGGCAGTGTACCCGTCGGCACCCAAGGCGCAATGGTGAAGTGTAGCCGTCGGAACCCGAGGCGCGATGCACGCCGTTGCCGTCGCCGATAACACCCACCCCGCGCTGCCGCCCCTGCGGAGAGGTGACGTGGGGGATCTCGCCGACGCCGAGTAGAAAATCTATCTCTTCCGTCCACTCCGCCTCCGCCGCCGCCGCTGCCGCCGCCGAGTCCGAGGCCCTCATGTCGATACTAATTAACAGCACTCCGGAACAACACACGCAACCCAGAATAGATGGAAACCAAAACCCCCCGAGGAATTGAGAAAGATCGGGGAGATCGGTGGAAGAGGGGACGGAATCGCGGACCGGGAGCGGGGTGGTGGGACGGCGGATCCGGGGATCGGGTGCGCGGTGGATCGGGATTGGGGAGCAGGGGTTAGCAGTAGTGGAGGGAGGCGGAGGAGGTGGAGAGATAGGTGAAGCATGCAAAAGGGGAGAGCCCGATCGGAAGCGGTGCGGGGTTTTATAGCCAAACACTGGCGTTCAGCCTCCAGAGGGGGGTTTGGCGGCTTTGGTCAGCTCTTCCGTCGTGGAGGCGGATGCGGAGGCGGAGGCGGGGTTAGTTGAGTCTTTTCAGGATTGAAATCTGTGAATCAGTAAAAAAGAAAAAACATGTTGACCGTATTTGTTACATTGTTTTGTAATTTTGTTTGTTTTCATCAAGCGTAAAAGTAGCAAACCGAAACGTCATGCGATATTTTGTGAATCAGCAGAAAATACTAGATTAGACTAATATATTCACGGTATGCCGTGTTCAACCTTCGTTGAGATATGGAGAGAGAGGTTGTAACAACTTATTAACGTTATTCCTTTTTTTATGGTGTTGTTTTCACCATCCGTAAAAGTGAAACTAAAACAGCCTGCGATATATTTTGTGAAACGGCAAAACATACTATTTTGAACCATGGCAAAGCCAGTGTCACTTTCAGCATGGTCACACATATACATGGTCAAAAAAATATTTCCCTAACGGGACGTTTGGATCCCTTCATTTTAGAGGAATTGGAATTCACTCAATAAAGTAACTTATTTAGTTTGGAATTTGACATTCTACCACTTTCTAAAGTTTAGATATAAGCCTATCTCAAATTCATGGGGTGGAGGGTGGGAAATGATTTTATGCATTACTAGAATTGGTTTCTAATCTATAACTTACATGACATTCTTCGTCTCACTCCCCTATAGTAAAAATGTAGCACATAAATATCTCCGACATCTTGCTAATAATAGTATACAAATATATTTTGCATAAAATCAAATTAGCTTAATTAATATATGCCTAAATTACTATTATAATGGAATTCAATTCCAATGATCCAAACGGGGCGTAATGGAAAATATTATTTTACCCTATATGTGGTCTCGCCCTGCAGTGTTGAACCATATTCACGGAGTATGTCATTGGCCATTGTCATTTTATTCTGGATGGCATTTGAGCCTGGTAGGATAAGAAATTTGGAAATTTACTATTCATAAGAGCAATTCCAACACAACCCGTAAAGCAACATGTAAAATGGTTTTTTGAAAAAAAGATACATTTTAAGCCTCCAACAGTTTCTCCTTCTTCTCCCCATTAACTTAGGGGGTGTTTGGTTTAAGGAATCACTATATCCAAATTGAGGTGATGCATTATGGGTTCATTCCTCAAATTTGGTAGGATGACCCTATTCCTCATATTAGTACTAACTAACTAACTATGAGGAATGGGGTGGTGATGGATCAACTCATTCAATTCCACAAACCAAATAAAAATAGTGAGCAGTGAGAACTGAGAAGATGATGAACTAGCACATTCCTTAAACCAAACACCCTATTAGCGTCCCGAATACTCGTCCTTCTCCTGCATATTTCCGCGTCGTGAAATCTTCCCCAATCCTCCGGACGCGCGTGCATGTAGATGTTTCCCGCGTCTGGATGGGTGGCTGCACCGCAAGAAATGTTGCTGCGATGGATAAGAGGCAGACCAACAGTACATCTTCTCAGTTCTACCTGCTTCCGATATAGGGGTGTTTTTGAAACCCTAGCTAGTATTCTAGCTAATTGTAAGCTACCTCACCGCTAACAATTAGTTTATTACCGGTCTAACTCAGCTATTAATTTGTTAGTTGGCTAACTATTAGCTCTAGTAATTAAAACCTAAGCAAGAGCTAAACAAGAGCCCAACTTCACCCCAACAACTAGCACTAAGAATATAATTCTAGAAATGTAACAAAGCTAAGACAATGCTTCAAATACTTGCTAAACAAATACACAATGTAAAGTGCTTGAATTAAGTGCGGAATGTAAAGCAAAGTTTAGAAGACTCCTCCAATTTTTCCCGAGGTATCGAAGAGTCGGCACTCTCCACTAGTCCTCGTTGGAGCACCCGCGCAAGGGTATCGCTCCCCCTTGGTCCTCGCAAGAACCAAGTGCTCACTACGAGATGATCCTTTGCCACTCCGGCGCGGTGGATCCCTCGAGACCGCTTACAAACTTGAGTCGGGTCACCAACAAGATCTTCACGGTGATCACCGAGCTCCCAACGCCACCAAGCCGTCTAGGTGATGCCGATCACCAAGAGTAACAAGCCGTAGACTTTCGCTTGACCAAGAGAAGCCTAATGCAAGTGGTGTGTGCTCTAGGTGGCTCTTACTAGCGCTAATGAGGAACAAGCGCGGATTATGATTCTCTAATCTCCTCACTAGGCTTTTGGTGCTTGCAATGCTCTACCAATGTGCTGGAATAAATGTGGAGTGCAAGACATTGAATATGGTGGGTGGAGGGGGTATAAATAGCCCTCACCCACCAACTAGCCGTTACAGGCATTTACTGCGCGATGGCGCACCGGACAGTCCGGTGCGCCACCGGTGCGCCAACGGTGCGCCACCGGTGCGCCAACGGTCACTTCCAACGGCTAGTTCTGGCAGAGAGCCGTTGGACTCATGGCGCACCAGACAGTGAACAGTCCACTGTCCGGTGCACACCGGACAGTCCGGTGCGGTGTCCGGTGTGCCACTAAAATTCATCTCCGAAGGCTGCGCTCTCGGGTTTCTGCGAAGGGGAGGACTCTGCCGTGGACCAGCCTGGCCCCACCTGGCAGAGGGTGCACCGGACAGTCCGGTGCACACCGGACAGTCCGGTGCCCCAAAGCCAGAAACTCTAAGTCTTGTTTTTCAGCTGATTTTCAAATCGGTTTTCGCTCTAACTTGTGTGTGAGTTCTAGAGTGACACCTAGCACTGTATATGAGTGTGATTGTGCACCAACACTACACTAGAACTCTCTTGGTCAAACTACTCATCGACAACCCCTCTTTATAGTACGGCTAAAAGAGAATAAAAGACCTAACTAAATCGCGAGTGTCCACATCTCCTTGACACTCGAACTCCGTAGACCTTCACCTTTTGTTCCGTCGTTTTAGCCGTCACTTCGAGTTCTTATTTCCGGGATTGTTTTCACCGTTGTAGTACTTCTACCTGTCATGCGACCTAACTTACCATTTGTCTCTGCAAAACACACGTTAGTCACATATAATATTACGTTGTCATTAATCACTAAAACCAACCAGGGGCCTAGATGCTTTCAATCTCCCCCTTTTTGGTGATTGATGACAACCCTACAAGTTTTGTGAGAGTAGTTTGTTTTGAAGATTCTGTCAATAGAAAGAATGGTTAGTTATACTCAGTAATCTTTGACAGAAGGAATGTGTACCATAATAATAAGAGTGAGCGCATACACATCATAAGATTCTTGTTCATATAAAAGAGAGAGTAAATTAATGAAACAAGAGCTAGAAGACTGGTGATATGATATAAGGTGAAAACATAATACAACCAGTCAATCATACGCAACGAGAGTATATGACGAGTTTGTGAGCCAAAAAAACATCAAGCTAGTACAGAGAGTAGCAAGCACATATATTGCATCAAAATGACTCTGACTCTCTACTAACTCTCTAACTCCCCCTAGCTCTCACAACTCATCTCTCCCCCTTTGGCGTCAAACACCAAAAGGGACCTGAACCTAAACATCTGAAGCAGGAGGAGGCGGCGGGGGCGCATCCGGTCGAGGTCGAGGTAGCAGAGCGAACGCCGGCGGAGGGTCAGAGTCAGTCTCGGATCCAGGATCTGCGGTAGAAGCTGGAGCTGGTACTGACTTGGACGGAGGCCGCGCTGCAGGAGCTACCGGAACAGAAGCGGTCACAGATACTGCCACAGCGGTAGTGGTAACAGCAGATGCTGGTGGCACTGGCGGCTGCGGACAGATAGAGCTGAGAGCCGGAGAGGTGAACGCCAAAGTGACCGGCCGGAGCGGAGAGGTACCAGCAGGGGGTCCAGACAAGATCGAAGGCACCACTGGAGCGTGAAGCGGAGGAGGCGGAGCAGACTGAACCGGAGGTGCTGAGATACCAGAATGCTGAAGCATGAGAGCCATGAATGCCCTATTCTCTGCCCTATCCTGAATAAGCTGCTGCTGAAGTGCATCCTGCCTGTCCTGCATGTTCTGAAACATTGAGAGCATCCTCTCGGATATACGGGCCTGCTCGGCTGCCAGGTGAGCCTGCTGCTGAGAGAGAGTCTGGAGAATCAAAGCAAGAGCAGGGTCCATAGCCTGAGGAGTAGCAGGGGCAGCACTAGAGCTCCCAGCCTCATGATCATGTGAGCGTGGAGGCATAGGAGGCGGAGGCGGAGGAGGAACCCCAAAATCATCATCATCATCATCATCATCAGCTGCTGTACCCTGAGTGTCAAACTGTCGTAGAGCTCATCCTCGGCCTGAGAGTCAAACACAGAAGCAGAAGCTGGCACTGGAATCTCAGGAGCAGGGCGGTAAGATCCAAACACAAGGCGTGAGGCCTCAAGGGTGCTCTGAAATCGAGGTGGCTGAATCAGCTGCGCAAAGATGTGGCACAAGTAGTGAGCATAAGGTAGCTGCCGACGAGCACGAATCCCATCCAGAACAGTGTCCTCGATCTCACAGATCAGGAAGTCCACAACATCAAACTGTGAGTGGGATACCAGGGCACCAAGGAGCCAAAGCTGAATATGAGTGGTAGCCTCCCTGTATCCCATCCTCGGCAGGAGTGTCCGTCTGATGAGCTCATATAAGTACTTCGCTGCTGTAGTAAAGTCTGCTGGAGAACGTCGCGACCCATCTGAGAAAGGCGGGTGGAACAGAGCCGCGACGTGAGCTGTCCCTGGAGCAACACCGCCGTGAGGGCGACGAGGAGGATCTGAAGTGCCGTAGCAGAGGCTGTGAAGGCGAGTCGTCGACTCAGGGAATCCAAATAGCTGTCGGATCTGACTGGCAGTGATCGTGACATCCTCGCGCTCAAAGCGGAACCTCATCCAATGATGATCCGGGTCAATCCAAACGGAGGCGTAGAAGACGCGGACCCACTCCTCAACATATCTGCCGCTGATAGTCAGAAGGGTCAGGAGGCCAGGCAGATAGGTGAGATGTGCCTCAGACTCAGCACCGGCTGCAAGCAGAAAAGCTGGAAGATCCAAAAGGCGGTGCACTCGCAGCGCTATCTGAGCAGACATCTGAGCCCTGAAGAATGACTCCTGAATCCGTGTGCTGAAAAGAACACCTGCTGCTGGGTCTCTCTGAGCTGGTAGCCAAGACTCCACGGGTACGTACCTGAACCGACGTACCCGTGTTGCAGTAGCACGCTGAAGATCAAACAGACGAGGATCCGAAACCAGAGGACGGACCTCAGTCTCATCACGCTCCCGGAAGCGAGGTGGAGGGACAGGAGGAGCTGAAGCGGGAGCGGGAGCAGGGGTAGCAGTGGAAGCTGGCGTAGTGCTGGTAGTGGGTATGGCTGTGGAGGTGGATGGAGCAATAGGAGTGACGGGAGCAGGCAGAGTGGGTGGCAGAGTGGAAGCGGAGGTGTGAGTGGAGGAGCGAGGCCGGGAGGTGAGACGACGAGCACGGAATGCAATCTGATCGGATGGAACATGCGGCTGATCTCCAAGTGCTGCCTGCGCAGCGGCTGCTGCAGCTGCTGCGGCTGCACGAGCCTCTCTGTCCGAACGCCGCTTCTTGCGGCCTTCCTGCTGCTCCAAATAGACAGTCTTGCCCTTCACCTGCCTGAAGGGGCGACGAGGGTCCTCGTCATCGCCACCCCCTGACGCCGACGCATTCTTCGTGCGCGGCATCCTGAACTAAAGTCTGCAAATGAGATAGAGAGACTAAGCACAGAGCAAAAGTGACCGATAGATTTTAGCAAAGAAAGAGATGTCTACCTGGAAGGCTCACACAAGAGGTGACGATCCAGGCAGGACGAGAGACAGCACACGGTCAAGCAAGGTCACTGAAATGACAGAAGAGGTGAGCACGTATTAGTCACATAGTCATAAGCATATGAAATGTGAATAAATACATACACAGAGAGATATGGCACGAGACGGGACGATCAAGAAGTCAAACGACGTGAAAACGACGTTTGACAGACAAATAGTGACATAGGATGATTGGAATTCGAATTGAGGCACGAAATGATATGGGATTGAGCCGATACTTCACGAATAGGTTTATATAGGTCAATATGAGTGAAGTGTGTGCTTGGTTTGAATTTAGGCGAAGAAATAGGGATTTGGGCACTCGGCTCGGAAACGATCGCGCAAAACGGGAATTTTGGTAAAATTTAAGCCTGGGATCTCGGATTGGCGTGAAATTTGGCAAGGAGGTTACTGGAAGTGTTGTGAAGGTGCCTGAAAAATTTGGGTTCAATTGGAGCAAGTTTGGCTGGTTTGGGCATTTCACCGAGCACGTGGTGTGCGGGGATTTAGGGTTTCGGTGAAACGGTTATTTGGGGTGGGAAAACCCTCCCGAAGGAGCTAGGAACCTGCAAGGATGCTTAAGGCACACAGGGGAACACATTTCACAAAGGGAAATCACCAGAATTCACAGGATTTAGAGTTATTGCACAAAGGGAAGAGGTGGGAGGCTCTGCTCACCAGAACAGAGAAGAACTGAGGGAGTGAGAGAGCAAGAGTTGCTCACCGAGGAGAGGAGAGGAGGGGAGCCCAAGGTCACCGGAGCACCGCCGGAGAGGGTGGCCGCCAGAGGAGATCGCCGGCGGGGGGGAAATCGCCACAGACAGAGAGCAGCAGGCGCGACTGGGAAATAAAAGGAGCCTCTGGCTCGGTTCTGCGGGCTGGAGGCATTTTTAAAAACGCGATATGGGCGCACCGGACAGTCTACAGTGCCTGTCCGGTGCACACCGGACAGCGCACAGTAGCTGTCCGGTGAACCACCGGACAGCGCACAGGAAAAATGGATTTTAGCGCGCGGCTGCCGGTGCACCGGACATTGCACAGTGCAGTGTCCGGTGCACACCGGACTGTCCGGTGAGCCCAGACAGAGGAGAGTTTGGAAAATTTTGAATTTTTCTATCTAACTCCCAACCAAACCAAATCCCAACTTATAATCACACAAAAGAACACTTGTTGGGACAGGTATTGGCACCCTCATATACTTTTCAAAATATTTTGCCATAGGCTAGATAATTTTTAGAGAAAATAGGCAAATGGTGAAATTTGCATTTTGGTTTGCACTAGGGGTTTTCATGAGTGATTTGAGTTTTGAATACTCCCCCTAAGTGCAGTACCTCATGCATATTTCAAGAACCAATAATTGCATGAAAAGTAAGAATTTAAGTGCTAAAAGCTTAAAAATTAAGACTTGTCAGGTTTGACCCGAGTTAAGCTTTTTCACTCGCTTTGTTGGCGGTTATCTCAACTAGGTTAGACAAGTCCTAGATGCAATACAAAGAATTTAAACATGCAATGCAAGCTTGACAACACAATTTGACATTTCACATAAAATTTCTGAGATCAAGAATATTTAGTTCATTCCTCAACATGCAAAAGCGGGTCTTATCAAGTGGCTTAGTGAAAATATCCGCTAATTGATCTTCCGATCTCACTCCTTCTAAAATGATATCTCCTTTAGCAACATGATCTCTAAGGAAGTGATGACGAATATCAATGTGCTTGGTGCGAGAGTGTTGTACAGGATTATTAGCAATTTTAACAGCACTCTCATTATCACACAACAAAGGTACTTTTTCTAGAACTACGCCATAGTCTAGAAGAGTTTGTTTCATATATAAAATCTGTGTGCAACAAGCACCTGCGGCAATGTATTCCGCTTCGGCAGTTGACAAGGCAACACTATTTTGCTTTTTGGATGTCCATGAAACTAGTGATCTACCAAGCAGATGGCATCCCCCAGAAGTACTTTTCCTATCAATTTTGCAACCGGCATAATCCGAATCGGAATAGCCAATTAAATCAAAAGTAGCTCCTTTGGGATACCACAGACCAACGCTTGTGGTGTGCTTGAGATACCTAAGAATTCTCTTAACAGCGCGAAGATGAGCTTTCTTAGGATTAGATTGAAATCTAGCACACATGCAGACACTAAACATAATATCGGGCCTAGATGCGGTAAGGTATAATAAACTACCAATCATAGAACGGTAGAGAGTTTGATTAACTGGGTTACCTCCCTCATCTAAGTCGAGATGTCCATTTGTAGGCATGGGGGTCTTGATTGGTTTGCACTTCTCCATGTTGAATCTTTTCAACAAGTCTTTGGTATACTTCTCTTGTGAGAGAAAGTTACCATCTTTCATTTGCTTGACTTGAAAGCCGAGGAAGTATGTTAGCTCACCAATCATTGACATCTCGAACTCCTTCGACATCAACTCACCAAATTCCTTGCAATGATAGTCATTTGTCGAGCCAAAGATTATATCATCAACATATACTTGACAAATGAAAATATCACCGTTATGTTTCTTTGTGAAGAGAGTTGTGTCGACGGTCCCGATTTTGAAGCCCTTTTCGATGAGGAAGTCGCGAAGACGCTCATACCAAGCCCTTGGAGCTTGCTTTAGCCCAAATAGCGCCTTGGACAACCTGTAAGCATGGTTAGGATATCTAGGGTCTTCAAATCCAGGCGGTTGCTCAACATATACAAGTTCATTTATGAAGCCATTTAAAAATGCACTTTTTACATCCATTTGATAAAGTTTTATATCATAACATGATGCATATGCAAGTAGGATACGGATGGCTTCCAGTCGAGCAACCGGGGCAAAGGTCTCTCCAAAATCCAAGCCTTCAACTTGAGAGAATCCCTTTGCGACAAGTCTTGCCTTGTTTCTTACAATCACACCTTGATCATCTTGTTTGTTTCTGAACACCCACTTTGTTCCAATGATTCTTGCATCTTGTGGGGGCTTCTCCAGGGTCCAAACTTCGTTACGGGTGAAGTTGTTAAGTTCTTCATGCATGGCATTCACCCAGTCCGGATCCTGTAGCGCCTCATCTATACAAGTAGGCTCAACACAAGAAACAAAAGAGTGATGTTCAATAAAATTAGCATGTTTATGTGATCGAGTGATAACCCCTTGTGAAGGACTCCCGATGATTTGGTTTTGAGGATGTGCTTGAAGTAGTGATGAGTTTCTCCTGTCAACCACTTGGGAAGAAGATCCTGGAGCATCAACATCTTCGGCTTGTGCCCTTGCTTGTTCATGAGAGACAAATGTATCTTCATTTGCATGCCTCTCATCTTTTTCATCATCTTGTGGTACATTTGATGAAGAAGGCCTGTCAATGATTTGCACCTCTTCTTCATCTTCTTTTGGTTTGATAGCTCCAATAGGCATGTTCTTCATTGCTTCCCTAAGTGGCTCATCACCTACATCATCAAGATTTTCAAGTGCTCCTTGGGAGCCATTAGTCTCATCAAATTCCACATCATATGTTTCTTCTACCACGCCAGTGGTATGGTTGAATACTCGATATGCTTTGGACTTTAATGAATAACCCAAAAGAAAACCAATATCACAACGTCTTTGAAACTTCCCTAGGTGATGGCGTTTCTTGTAGATGTAGCATTTGCACCCAAATACCCGGAAGAAAGAGACGTCTGGCTTTTTCCCATTTAGCAGTTCATAAGGAGTCTTCGCAAGTAGCCGGTGAGGAAATAGCCTGTTTGATGCATAACAAGCAGTGTTGACAGCTTCGGCCCAAAACCTCTCCGGTGTGTTATACTCATCAATCATTGTTCTTGCAAGGGTGATCAAGGTCCTATTTTTCCTTTCAACAACTCCATTTTGTTGAGGTGTATATGTGGCAGATACTTCATGCTTGATCCCAATTTCATCACAATACTCATGAATGTTGGTGTTGTCGAATTCTTTGCCATTGTCACTTCTAATCTTCTTAATCTTGCAATCAAATTCATTTTGTGCTTTCTTGGCAAACTTCTTGAATATAGATGCAACTTCAGATTTGTCATGGAGAAAGAACACCCAAGTGTATCTTGAGAAGTCATCAACAATCACTAGACAGTAGAGGTTGCCACCGGCACTGACATAATTTGTAGGTCCAAATAAATCCATATGAAGTAGTTCCAGTGGCCTTGATGTTGACATGAAAGCTTTAGTGGGATGTGTATTAGCAACCTGCTTTCCAGCTTGACATGCACTGCATGGCTTGTCTTTTTCAAATACCACATCCTTTAATCCTCTAACCATATCTTTCTTTAATACCTTCTTGAGTGTGCTCATCCCAACATGTGCAAGCCTCCTATGCCAAAGCCATCCAAGAGAAGCTTTGGTGAAGAGGCAAGTTCTTAAGTCTGCATCTTCTGAAGTGAAATCCACTAAGTAGAGGTTGTTGTATCTAAATCCCTTGAATACCATTGATTCATCATCCATTTTTGTTACAATAACCTCTGATGGAGTGAATAAGCATTGAAGTCCAAGATCACAGAGTTGTCCCACTGATCATAAATTGAAGCTCAAAGGTGCAACTAAAAGAACATTTGATATTGATAAATCATTTGAGATTGCCACCTTGACAAGTCCTTGTACTTTTCCTTTTGAATTGTCTCCAAATGTGATTTTATCTTGACCATCAACATTCTCATCTAGTGAGGTGAACATCCGTGGGTTGCCTGTCATATGTTGTGTGCATCCACTGTCAATAACCCAATGGCTCCCACCGGTCTTGTAGTTCACCTACATTCACAGACAATTCAAGCTTGAGTTTTGAGGGCCCTATATTGCATAGGACCAGTGACTCTCTCAATTAAGGACTTTGCCACCCAGATTTGTCTAGGTCTACTCTTATTTGGTGGACCTAGGAATGTAACCTTAATCTTTCCATTTGCAACCTTTCTTAGAACATAGTGAGCATTGAAAGCAAATGGTCTTGAGTGCTTAGGCAAGGGAGTTGGTGGTTTAGCTTTGCAGTTGTGGGCAAAATGACCTTCATTTCCACACTCAAAGCATTTGATAGGCTTGTGAGTCTGCTTTGGCTTGTATTGAGTGATAGCTTTCTTTTGCACAAAAGCATTGTATCCAATACCACTCTTGTTATTTTTCATAACAGTGTTCATAAGCAGCTCATTTTGGAGGTATTGACCCTTGTTGAACTTTTGCACACTTGTTGCAAGATGTTCATTTTCACTTTTTAGTTTCTTGACCTCATTCTTAAGCCTTTGATTATCCACTGCCAACTCATTGTTGAAATCATTGTTCTCAATAGCAACTTTTCCTCTAGTAGTTGCATCAGTCAAGTAATTCTTCAATTTTTGGTTGTCTAAAGTCAGGACTTCAACTTTTCAGTCAATTCAGCATGTAGACTAGTTTGCTCTTCTTGAATCAAGTCATCACATGAGGTTGCTACATCAAGCTTAACAACAGGGTTAATAGCCTCATGTGTTTTGCAAGATAAAAGTTTATTTTCAACAAGAAGATTGTCATGATCAAATTTAATTTGAGTATAGTCTTCCTTGATCTTTACTAGTCTATTTTGCAACTCCCTATTAGCTTCATTTAATTTGTCATATTTTTCCTTAGCATCTTTTAGGGAGTTTGTGAGCTCATTTACAGTTGATGACATAGTTTTATTTTCTTCTTTTATTTCATCACTAGCCTTTATAACTATGTCATACTTGGCATTTAAAGATTCATTTTCATTTTTCAACCTATCACATTTAGCTTTTGACTTTCTAATGATTTGAGTATATTCTTTAAGTAAGTCAGCTAACTCATCATATGAGGGTGAAGCAAATTCTTCATCACTATCACTATCACTATCATCATCAATATTAATATCATTTTGTACCTTCCGTTCACCCCTAGCCATGAGGCATAGGTGAGAAGTGGATGATGGCGATGGTGGTGGTGAAGAGAAGTCCCCGGCGATGGCAGCAACCTTTTCATCATTCTCTTCTTCACTTGAAGAAGACCCACTTGATGATTCGATGTCGGTGAGCCAGTCGCCAACAATATATGCCTTTCCATTCTTCTTCTTGTGAAACCTCTTTTGCTTTCCATCCTTCCTCTTGAAGAATTTCTTTTCCTTCTTTTCATCATCGCTGTCATCTTCTTTCTTGCCCTTGAACTTGTTCTTCTTGGGCTTGTTGCATTGATGAGCAAGATGACCAAGCTCACCACAGTTGTAGCAGTCCATCTCAGAAATGGGCTTTCTTTTGTTGGAAAAGAACTTCTTCTTTCTTGAATCAAATTTGATGCCTTCTCTATTTAGCTTCTTCAACATCTTGGTGGTCTTCCTTACCATCAAGGCAATGTTTGCATCAAGGTCATCATCACTTGAGGATTATTCTTCCTCAACTTGTATTTTTGTTTTTCCTTTTCTTTCATGATTTGCTTTGAGAGCCAAATCCTTTCTTTTGGAAGATGATTCTTCTTTGTTGATGTGCATGTACATTTCATGGGCATTGATCTTTCCCAAAATTTGTGTAGGTGTGGTAACTGAAAGATCCATTTGATGTAGCACAGTGACAATGTGTCCATATTTGTCTATTGGGAGGACACTGAGAATCTTCCTCACAACATCCGGTTGTGAGATTTGAGTAAGCCCCAATCCATTTACTTCTTCTACAAGAATATTAAGTCGTGAGTACATAGCATTTGCATTTTCATTAGTAAGCATTTCAAAAGAATTTAACTTTCGCATGGCTATGTGATATCTTTCCTCACGTTCACTTCTAGTTCCTTCGTGTAGAGCACAAATGTCCATCCACAAATCATGAGCATTTTTATGATTCCTTACTCTATTGAACACATCTTTGCAAAGGCCTCTAAAAAGGGTGTTTTTGGCCTTAGCATTCCATTTCTCATAATTGAACTCATCACCTACAAGATTTGTGGGATCTCTAGGTTCGGGGAACCCTTGTGTGGCGGCTTTATAGACACCAATGTCTATAGCCTCTAAGTATGCTTCCATACGAATTTTCCAATAAGGAAAATCGTCACCATCAAAAACGGGAGGAGGTCCATCCCCACCGGGCATCGTAACTCTAGCGGTTAAGCTAATCTATGAGCAACGAGGCTCTGATACCAATTGAAAGGATCACGATGCCCAAGAGGGGGGGTGAATTGGGCTTTTCTAAAAATCAACACTAATTAAAACCTAAGCAAGAGCTAAACAAGAGCCCAACTTCACCCCAACAACTAGCACTAAGAATATAATTCTAGAAATGTAACAAAGCTAAGACAATGCTTCAAATACTTGCTAAACAAATACACAATGTAAAGTGCTTGAATTAAGTGCGGAATGTAAAGCAAAGTTTAGAAGACTCCTCCAATTTTTCCCGAGGTATCGAAGAGTCGGCACTCTCCACTAGTCCTCGTTGGAGCACCCGCGCAAGGGTATCGCTCCCCCTTGGTCCTCGCAAGAACCAAGTGCTCACTACGAGATGATCCTTTGCCACTCCGGCGCGGTGGATCCCTCGAGACCGCTTACAAACTTGAGTCGGGTCACCAACAAGATCTTCACGGTGATCACCGAGCTCCCAACGCCACCAAGCCGTCTAGGTGATGCCGATCACCAAGAGTAACAAGCCGTAGACTTTCGCTTGACCAAGAGAAGCCTAATGCAAGTGGTGTGTGCTCTAGGTGGCTCTTACTAGCGCTAATGAGGAACAAGCGCGGATTATGATTCTCTAATCTCCTCACTAGGCTTTTGGTGCTTGCAATGCTCTACCAATGTGCTGGAATAAATGTGGAGTGCAAGACATTGAATATGGTGGGTGGAGGGGGTATAAATAGCCCTCACCCACCAACTAGCCGTTATAGGCATTTACTGCGCGATGGCGCACCGGACAGTCCGGTGCGCCACCGGTGCGCCAACGGTGCGCCACCGGTGCGCCAACGGTCACTTCCAACGGCTAGTTCTGGCAGAGAGCCGTTGGACTCATGGCGCACCGGACAGTGAACAGTCCACTGTCCGGTGCACACCGGACAGTCCGGTGCACACCGGACAGTCCGGTGCGGTGTCCGGTGTGCCACTAAAATTCATCTCCGAAGGCTGCGCTCTCGGGTTTCTGCGAAGGGGAGGACTCTACCGTGGACCAGCCTGGCCCCACCTGGCAGAGGGTGCACCGGACAGTCCGGTGCACACCGGACAGTCCGGTGCCCCAAAGCCAGAAACTCTAAGTCTTGTTTTTCAGCTGATTTTCAAATCAGTTTTCGCTCTAACTTGTGTGTGAGTTCTAGAGTGACACCTAGCACTGTATATGAGTGTGATTGTGCACCAACACTACACTAGAACTCTCTTGGTCAAACTACTCATCGACAACCCCTCTTTATAGTACGGCTAAAAGAGAATAAAAGACCTAACTAAATCGCGAGTGTCCACATCTCCTTGACACTCGGACTCCGTAGACCTTCACCTTTTGTTCCGTCATTTTAGCCGTCGCTTCGAGTTCTTATTTCCGGGATTGTTTTCACCGTTGTAGTACTTCTACCTGTCATGCGACCTAACTTACCATTTGTCTCTGCAAAACACACGTTAGTCACATATAATATTACGTTGTCATTAATCACTAAAACCAACCAGGGGCCTAGATGCTTTCAGCTATAAAAGCACCCGCATGGCAACCTCCTTTAGCACCCAAGCACTCCAGAGAGCATCTCAATACTCCGACACTCTTCCACAATGCCTTCTAGTGATTCTAGCGAGATCTGGCGTCGTTCTAAACTGTTCTTGTGACTTTGTGTATTTGCGCTCTTATGGTCTTCTCTTGTGTTGTGTTGCTCTGATTGGCACTTGTGTGTGCTCTCTCTCCCTCTCTTGTGCTTAAGCCTGTAACTTTGATCTGTGCACGGCTGCAAAAGACTCCAATTTGTGGAGATTCCATGCGAGAGGGATTCATTGATATAAGGAAGAACTGTGACGCTCAAGTTTGATCTTTGAATCACTTGAGAGGGGTTGAGTGCAAACCGTGTCAGTTGGGACACCACAACGTGGATGTAGGCAAGCATTTCAGGCTTGGCCGAATCACGAGATAAAAATCACATGTGTCTCTTGTTCATTTACGATCTTGTGATTTTCTTTCTTCCTAAGTTCTATATATTCACTTGTGATATTGCTCTAAGTTTAATTTACATCTTGAAAGAGCAATCAAGTGAAGAAAACTTTTGTCTCTTCTTCTCGACTCAAACTTGATTTAGTATTGCACTAACTCTCATTTGAGACCAAGTTTGTGTTTTTAGTGGTTATTTTTCAGGATCACCTATTCACCTCCCTCTAGGTGCTCTCAATTTTATTATCACTTCTCTATCTCTACTATATTAAAGCATTGATTTCCATGGTTCCACGATTTCCACCAGCAATGTGCCCCACATTTAAATTAAAAAATACGAAAATTATGTACAAATTGGTATTCAAACCACGATTGTTGATTCTAAACCCACATTCACACCCACCTAGCCAACAGAACACACATATATTTATGTTTTATATTCTATACTTAAGCATAAATAGAAACTATAGCAATGTACAAGTATTTTGTTAGTCTCTCCTAAAAGATTATATTCCTACGTACAGGCCGTCTCCAACCATTTCACATGTTCACTATAACTCGGCTAATTAACACTTATTTATCATTTTTTGAAATCTTTAAAAATCATACTCCCTCTGGTTTTTTTATTTAACGTTTTTAGTGTAAAGTTGTACTATGTAGCGTCAAATAAAAATGGAGGTAGTACAATATTTGTAATACCCTAAAACATATAAATATCATCTCACGAGACTTAATTAGGGTTAAAAATATGTTATTAACGTACAGGGGAGCATAGTAGTACAAGGGAGAAACCTGAATATAGAGAGAGCTATTGAAGGCCGTTAGAGGAAAAAAATCCCATACACCTCCCGGCTCCCTCACATATAGTTAGAGGTGCTTTACAGTGTGCCCTTAGACATCTTCAATCATTCTCCCACAATTCTTCCCCTATCTGTATCTTCTATATATTTTTACTACATCACTCTAAAAGATACCCCATATTCAGAACGTCTCCAACCATTCATCCTATCTAGATCCTCCTATCCTACATACTATAATTCTGTTATTTGACTTTTTCATCAGTTTTTGAAGCTAAAAGAATCATAGTATATTTATCTACCATAATACACATTATTTTCAAGTTACGATAATTAAAAGAGCTCAATATCATAAAGAAATGAACTAATTAAAGTGTGGGGGATTGCAACTCATACCTGTCTCCGCCATATACGGTGAGGCTTGGAACAGAGTGCACTGAAGGTGGGGGTGTGGGGAGCTCTACGGTGAAAGTGTTAGAGAATTTGGGTCTGGCTTAAATAATATATCATGTAAATTCCAAAGGTCCACTCACAAATGCATGGTATGGTGGTAGCTTTAGTACCACATTGCTACTCTAGGTGAAGTGAAGCAAACTTAAATAGTTGAGCTGGCTCCACCTGGTTGAAACTATTGAGGAGGAGAAAAGAGAGGACACACGCGCATCGCTCGCCTCACCGGGTGAATGTCGCCTAGAGGGGGGGTGAATAGGCGAGACCTAAAAATTATAAACTTCGAGCACGCACCTCACCCGGGGTTAGGATTAGAAACAAATAATAATGAATACAGAGTGCGGAAGATAGTTCTTATTGCTATGAGTTGCTCAATCAATGCGGATAACCTTGGGAGCTAACTCAAGTGTTGTGAACAAGATAACTTTTAGAGAGAGAAGAGAGGGAAGAAACAAATCGAATGGTGATGATCAACACAAATGAACACGGCGATTTGTTCCCGAGGTTCGGTTCCAATGAACCTACTCCCCGTTGAGGAGGTCACAAAGACCCTGCAAGGATCACCACATACTTAGGTGTCTCTTGCTAGCTTTACAAACCACTTTGAGAGTTTAGAAGGAGATGAAGAAAGCACAACCAAGCAACAAGAGCAACAAATGAAACACAAATCTCACTCTCTCAAGTCACTAATCGCTATTGATCACTTCTCTTAATTGTGGGACTTGGAGAGGATTTGAAGCTTTGGATGTGTCTTTGGAATGAATTCTTTGCTCTTGTATTGACTATGGAGAGTGGAAAGCTTGGATGCCTTGAATGGTGGTGGTTGGGGGTATTTATAGCCCCAACCACTATTCTAGATGTTGGCTAGGCTTTCTGTCGACGGGCGCACCGGACACAACACGGTTCAGTGTCCGGTGCGTGCCACGTCAGTCGCTCGTTGGAGTTGACCGTTGGATTCGTTTGCCCTCGTGGCGCACCGGACAGTCCGGCGTGACCTGATGTCGCTGACTGTTTCTAAACTTCTGACGTTTCTGACTCGTGGCAGTCGACCGTTGACGAAGATGACCGTTGCTCATGGGCTCACTGGACAGTCCGGTGCACACTGGAGAGTCCAGTGAATTTTAGCCGCGGAGCTTTGCGCTTTCTCGAGAGCGGCCAGTTCATTTGGCGCTCCAGCTTGGGCACCAGACACTGTTCGGTGCACACCGGACAGTCCGCTGCACCACGGGCTGGTGCAATCCTGTCTTGCCCCATACTTATAGAATTGGCACAAGGGTCATTTTTCTTATATGTATATGAACTTTATGCACCTGAGAAAAAGATCAACTAGAAAAACTAGTTAGTCCAAAAAGTTTGTAATGGTTGTCAAACACCAAAATCGATTATAGGAATTTGTTGAGGCCATTTCCCTTTCACCGGGGCGGGACGGGGCAATGGGCGTGGGCGCAAGCCATGCATGTGAATGGTCCGGCGATTTCTTGCCTCCACCCTTGCGAGTGCCCAACTACCTTTTGCTGCTCGATTTTTTTCCTTGCATGGAGAAAATTGTGTTGGCCTATTCCGTCAAGTAATTACCCTCGCACTAATTGTGATCGATTTAATTGATTGCAAGTCAATCACGTTAGGGTTGTGATCACGTGGCTAATTACTTACCTTAGCCGCGCCGTGTGCATATAACGGGGCAAGACGTCGTCTCCAGCACAAATCAGAACATAGACTCCTCCTCGTTCCAAATCGTTGTGCTCACTTCGTCTTCTCCGTCCTGCCGCCGACATGTCATCGAGGTTGGGAGAGCAGGATCTCCGAAGCCTACGTCTCCTCGTGTCCCTGCACGAGTAGGGGCTGTATAAAGTTTTGGGAATCGTCGTCATGACTGCTCGCTGTTTGTTTGCTTTCTCTACACCGATGTTGATATGCTTTGTCTACTATTACGCTATTCTAGCGTCGAAACCCCACTGTAAGCATGTGTATATCTGTATTCCTTTAGTCACTAGCACTAGTTTATGAACCGCTAATGGATTATAAATATGTGAAGCATGATGTTATTCCTTTTATTATTGTTAGAATCAATTTGTTCGTCACTGGCCTTAGAGAGCCTTGCTCACTAGGGTGTCAAGCGAGATGAAGGATGATGTCATGGTGGAATGAAGATGACGTGGATCTGCCTGGGGTGGGGTGGGGGGCACGTCGAGAGTTGTGTGGTGCCTCAAGCAAACAAGAGGGGTGGCGACATGTCAGATGAGCGGATCATCGGAGATGGGGAGGGGCGTAGCGCCCGCACCGCCTTCCTGGAGAAGGCATTGAGCCAGAAGTGTAGACCGAGCGTGGTATCAGCGGCCAATCTAGTAACAACGACGATCAAGCAATGGGAAGGAGCGAGTGCTTGGGCAAGCATGGTTCTGGTGTGGAAAAAATAGCTAAAATTGAAAAGAGTAGCCCTCCTCTAGGTGACATTAATGACAATGTGAGAGGCATCTTTGTTGTTTTCAGGGGGGTTTGAGTAGAGACCCTCCGCCCATCGTTTTTGTGTGAAACTCAACTTTTGGGTTCAAGGGGCATATTTGACGAACCTGTTGCAATTGCTCTAGACGTCTAGATCCTAATCCTTTCAGGAAGTTCAGAGCTCCTATGCACTTTCACAACTTCACGTGTGAGCATGCAAACAACAACATAAATAAACCGATTTTTAGGCTCCCTCGCTAAATTAAAATTAATCAATGAGTGTTCTTCGACCATAATTTTGGTTGCTTACTCAAAAAGATTATAACGACATCGTTCATCTTTGAGACAAACCACATAAGTTCTTCCACGTGTCCAATCGTATACCTTGCTGAGAGTATGAAAGTTGACTATATATATTCCATCACTATCCAAAATAATTAATAAATAATATAAAAATTTAGGACGTTAGAAATTTACAAACTTTAAGCACAACTACAAGCCGGGGTTAGGGTTAGAAATATAAACAAGTCCGAAAGAGAGGGCGAAAACAAATCACAAGCGAATAAGAGCGGATGACACGGTGATTTGTTTTACCAAGGTTCGATTCTTGCAAACCTACTCCCCGTTGAAGTGGTTACAAAGACCGGGTCTCTTTCAACCCTTTCCCTCTCTCAAACGGTCACTTAGATCGAGTGAACTTCTCTTCTCAATCAAACGGGATACTAAGTCTCCCACAAGGACCACCACACAATTGGTGTCTCTTGTCTTGGTTACAATTGAGTTGAGCACAAGAAAGAATGAAGAAGAAAAGCAATCCAAGCGCAAGAGCTCAAATGAACACAAGTATCTCTCTCTCACTAGTCACTATTTGATTGGAATTGTCTTTGGACTTTGGAAGAGGATTTGATCTCTTTGGTTGTGTCTTGTATTGAATGTTATAGCTCTTGTATGAGGTGTGAAGGCTGAAAACTTGGATCCAATGAATGGTGGGTGGTTGGGGGTATTTATAGCCCCAACCACCAAAGGAGCCGTTGGTGGAGGCTGCTGTCGCATGGCGCACCGGACAGTCCGGTGTGCCAGCCACGTCACCCGGCCGTTGGGTTCTGACCGTTGGATCTTCTGACAGCTGGGTCACCGGACAGTCACTGTTCACTGTCTGGTGCACCTTCTGGCGCCTGTCCTGACTTCTGTGCGCGCAGGCGCGCACTGTAGCGCATTTATTGCTCATTGCAGACAACCGTTGGCGCTGTGTAGCCGTTACTCTGCTGGCGCACTGGACAGTCCGGTGCTACACCAGACAGTCCGGTGATTTATAGCGGAGCGGGCTCCCAGAATTCCCGATGGTGAGCAGTTTGGAGTCGGGTTCCCTGGTGCACCGGACACTGTCCGGTGCGCCAGACCAGGGCACACTTCGGTTGTCATTTGCTCTCTTTGTTTGAACCATTTCTTGGTCTTTTTATTGGTTTGTTGTGAACCTTTGGCACCTGTAAAACTTATAATTTAGAGCAAACTAGTTAGTCCAATTATTTGTGTTGGGCAATTCAACCACCAAAATCAATTAGGAAAAGGTGTAAGCCTATTTCCCTTTCAATCTCCCTCTTTTTGGTGATTGATGCCAACACAAACCAAAGCAAATATAAAAGTGCATAATTGAACTAGTTTGCATAATGTAAGTGCAAAGGTTGCTTGGAGTGAAACCAATAATTATTTCTACTAGATATGCATGGAATGATTTTCTTCTTATTTAAAATTTTGGACCACGCTTGCACCACTTGTTTTATTTTGCAAATGTTTTGGAAAATCTTTTCAAAGTCTTTTTGCAAATAGTCAAAGGTATATGAATAAGATTTTGAGAAGCATTTTCGAGATTTGAAATTTTCTCCCCTTGTTTCAAATGCTTTTCCTTTGACTAAACAAAACTCCCTCTTAATGAAATCCTCCTCTTAGTGTTCAAGAGGGTTTTAGATATTGATTTTGAAGAGGGTATACCAATTTGAAATTATATCAAAAATAAGATACCAATAGAAAAAACTTTTCTTAACACAAATTTGAAAGACTACATTTTTGAAATTGGTGGTGGTGCGGTCCTTTTGCTTTGGGCTAATACTTTCTCCCCCTTTGGCATGAATCGCCAAATACAGATACTTGTGAGTGAAATATAAGCCCTTGTAACTACTTTCTCCCCTTATGGTAAATAATATAGGAGTGAAGATTATACCACATTTGGAGAGCGTTGTGGAGCGACGGCGAGGGATGAATAATTCGATGGAGTGGAGTGGAAGTCTTGTCTTCGCCGAAGACTCCATTTCGCCTTTCAATATATGACTTAGCATAATATTCACTTGAAAACACATTAGTCATAGCACATGAAAGAGAAATGATCAAAGGTATAGAAATGAGCTATGTGTGCAAAATATCAATCAAAATTCCTAGAATCAAGAATATTTAGCTCATGCCTAATTTTGGTAAATGTTTGCTCATCTAATGGCTTGGTAAAGATATCGGCTAATTGTTCTTTGGTGTTAACATAAGAAATCTCGATATCCCCCTTTTGTTGGTGATCCCTCAAAAAGTGATACCGAATGGCTATGTGTTTAGTGCGGCTATGCTCAACGGGATTATCCGCCATGCGGATTGCACTCTCATTATCACATAGGAGAGGAACTTTGGTTAATTTGTAACCATAGTCCCTAAGGGTTTGCCTCATCCAAAGCAATTGCGTGCAACAATGGCCTGCGACAATATACTCGGCCTCGGCGGTAGAAAGAGCTACAGAATTTTGCTTCTTAGAAGCCCAAGACACCAGAGATCTTCCCAAGAACTGGCAAGTCCCTGATATGCTCTTTCTATTAATTTTACACCCTACCCAATCAGCATCGGAATAGCCAATTAAATCAAATGTGGATCCCCTGGGGTACCAAAGGCCAAACTTAGGAGTATAAACTAAATATCTCAAGCTTCGTTTTACGGCCCTAAGGTGAACTTCCTTAGGATCGGCTTGGAATCTTGCACACATGCATACGGAAAGCATAATATTTGGTCGAGATGCACATAAGTAAAGTAAAGAACCTATCATTGACCGGTATACCTTTTGATCTACAGATTTACCTCCCGTGTCGAGGTCAAGATGCCCATTAGTTCCCATGGGTGTCTTGATGGGCTTGGCATCCTTCATCCCAAACTTGGTGAGTATGTCTTGAATGTACTTCGTTTGGCTAATGAAGGTGCCCTCTTGGAGTTGCTTTACTTGAAATCCTAAGAAATACTTCAACTCCCCCATCATAGACATCTCTAATTTTTGAGTCATGATCCTACTAAACTCTTCACATGTAGATTCGTTAGTAGACCCAAATATGATATCATCAACATAAATTTGGCATACAAACAAATCATTTGCAAGTGTTTTAGTAAAGAGAGTAGGATCGGCTTTTCCGACTTTGAATCCATTAGCGATAAGAAAATCTCTTAGGCATTCATAACATGCTCTTGGGGCTTGCTTGAGCCCATAAAACGCCTTAGAGAGTTTATAGACATGGTTAGGGTACTCACTATCTTCAAAGCCGGGAGGTTGCTCAACATAGACCTCTTCCTTGATTGGTCCATTGAGGAAGGCACTCTTCACGTCCATTTGATAAAGCTTGAAGCCATGGTAAGTAGCATAGGCAAGTAAAATGCGAATTGACTCAAGCCTAACTACGGGTGCATAAGTTTCACCAAAATCCAAACCTTCGACTTGTGAATAACCCTTGGCCACAAGTCGTGCTTTGTTCCTTATCACCATACCATGCTCATCTTGCTTGTTGCGGAAGACCCACTTGGTTCCTACAACATTTTGGTTAGGACGTGCAACTAAATGCCATACCTCATTCCTTGTGAAGTTGTTGAGCTCCTCTTGCATCGCCAGCACCCAATCCGAATCTTGAAGTGCTTCCTCTACCCTGTGTGGCTCAATAGAGGAAACAAAAGAGTAATGTTCACAAAAATGAGCAACACGAGATCGAGTGATTACCCCCTTATGAATATCGCCGAGGATGGTGTTCACGGGGTGATCTCGTTGGATTGCTTGGTGAACTCTTGGGTGTGGCGGTCTTGGACCCTCATCATCTTCCTTGTCTTGATCATTAGCATCTCTCCCTTGATCATTGTCCTCCTCTTGAGGTGGCTCCTCTTGATCTTCATCATCATCATCTTGAGCTTGATCCTCATCTTGAGTTGGTGGAGATGCTTGCATTGAGGAAGATGGTTGATCTTGTGTTTGTGGAGGCTCTTTGGATTCCTTAGGACACACATCCCCAATGGACATGTTCCTTAGCGCGACGCACAGAGCCTCTTCATCATCTAGCTCATCAAGATCAACTTGCTCTACTTGAGAGCCGTTAGTCTCATCAAACACCATGTCACAAGAAACTTCAACTAGTCCAGTGGACTTGTTAAAGACTCTATATGCCCTTGTGTTTGAATCATAACCTAGTAAAAAGCCTTCTACATCCTTAGGAGCAAATTTAGATTTTCTACCTCTTTTAACAAGAATAAAACATTTGCTACCAAAGACTCTAAAATATGAAACATTGGGCTTTTTACCGGTGAGGAGTTCATAGGATGTCTTCTTGAGGATTCAGTGAAGATATAATTGGTTGATGGCGTAGCAAGCGGTGTTGACCGCCTCGTCCCAAAACCAATCTGAAGTCTTGTACTCATCAAGCATGGTCCTTGCCATGTCCAATAGAGTTCTATTCTTCCTCTCCACTACACCATTTTGTTGTGGCGTGTAGGGAGAAGAGAACTCATGCTTGATGCCTTCCTCCTCAAGAAAGCTTTCGATTGTGAGTTCTTGAACTTCGTCCCGTTGTCGCTTCTAATCTTTTTGATCCTTAAGCCGAACTCATTTTGAGCTCGTCTCAAGAATCCCTTTAATGTCTCTTGGGTTTGTGATTTTTCCTGCAAAAAGAACACCCAAGTGAAGCGAGAATAATCATCCACAATTACAAGACAATACTTACTCCCGCCGATGCTTATGTAAGCTATCGGGTCGAATAAGTCCATGTGGAGTAGCTCAAGCGGCCTATCGGTCGTCATGATGTTCTTGTGTGGATGATGAACACCAACTTGCTTCCCTGCTTGACATGCGCTACAAACCCTGTCTTTCTCAAAATGAACATTGGTTAGTCCCAAAATGTGCTCTCCCTTTAGAAGCTTATGAAGATTCTTCATCCCAACATGGGCTAGTCGGCGATGCCAGAGCCAACCCATGTTAGTCTTAGCAATTAAGCAAGTGTCGAGTTCAGCTCTATCAAAATCTACCAAGTATAGCTGACCCTCTAACACTCCCTTAAATGCTACTTAATCATCACTTCTTCTAAAGACAGTAACACCTATATCCATAAAAAGACAGTTGTAGCCCATTTTGCATAATTGAGAAACAGAAAGCAAATTGTAATCTAAAGAATCTACAAGAAAAACATTGGAAATAGAGTGGTCAGGAGATATAGCAATTTTACCCAATCCTTTGACCAAACCTTGGTTTCCATCCCCGAATGTGATAGCTCTTTGGGGATCTTGGTTTTTCTCATAGGAGGAGAACATCTTCTTCTCCCCTGTCATGTGGTTTGTGCACCCGCTATCGATGATCCAACTTGAGCCCCCGGATGCATAAACCTACAAAACAAATTTAGGCCTTGTTCTTAGGTACCCAAACGGTCTTGGGTCCTTTCACATTAGAAACAAGCACCTTGGATACCCAAACACAAGTCTTTGAGCCCTTGTGTTTGGCCCCAACATATTTGGCAACTATTTTGCCTGATTTGTTAGTTAGCACATAAGATGCATCGAAAGTCTTAAATGAAATATTAGGTTCATTTGATGCAATAGGAGTTTTCTTCTTAGACAATTTAGCACGGGTTGATTGCCTAGAACTAGATGCCTCACTCTTATACATAAAAGCATGATTAGAGCCAGAGTGAGACTTCCTAGAGTGAATTCTCCTAATTTTGTGCTCGGGATAACCGGCAGGATACAAAATGTAACCCTCGTTATCCTGAGCATGGAAGCCTTGCCCTTAACAAAGTTAGATAATCTTTTAGGAGGGGCATTGAGTTTGACATTGCCTCCCTGTTGGAAGCCAATGCCATCCTTAATGCCAGGGCGTCTCCCACTATAAAGCATACTACGAGCAAATTTAAAATTTTCATTTTCTAACTCATACTCGGCAATTTTAGCATCTAATTTTGCTACATGATCGTTTTGTTGTTTGATCATAGCAATGTGATCATGAATAGCATCAATGTTAATATCTCTACATCTAGTGCAAATAGTAACATGCTCAACGGTAGATGTAGAGGGTTTGCAAGCATGTAAAATAGCATTCTCATCTCTAAGATTGGAAATGGAAACATTGCAAACATTTAATTTCTTAGCCTTAGCAATTAATTTTTCATTCTCATTTCTAAGGCTAGCAAGAGAGGCATTCAATTTTTCAATCTTAGCAATTGAACTAGCATTATCATTTCTAAGATTGTCAATTGAATCATCACAAACAATTGATTTCTCAACCTTAGCAATTAATTTGGCATTTTCATTTCTAAGGTTGGAAATAACATCATGGCAAATGCTTAGCTCACTAGATAATTTTTCACATTTTCTACCTCTAGAGCATAAGCATTTTTAACCTTAACATGCTTTTTGTTTTCTTTAATTAGGAAGTCCTCTTGGGTGTCTAAGAGTTCATCCTTCTCATGAATAGCACTAATTAACTCATTTAATTTCTCCTTTTGTTGCATGTTTAGGTTGGCAAAAAGTGTTAATAAATCATCCTCATCATCACTAGAGCTAGCTTCATCACTAGATGTTGCATACTTAGTGGAGGATTTAGATTTTACCTTCTTCTTCTTGCCGTCCTTTGCCATGAGGCACTTGTGGCCGACGTTGGGGAAGAGGAGGCCTTTGGTGACGGTGATGTTTGCGGCGTCCCCGTCGGAGGAGGAGTCGGTGGAGCTCTCGTCGGAGTCCCACTCCCGGCAAACATGGGCATCGCCGCCCTTCTTCTTGTAGTACCTCTTCTTTTCTCTCCTCTTTCCCTTCTTGTCGTTATCCCTGTCACTATCACTAGACAAAGGGCATTTAGCGATAAAATGACCGGGCTTACCACATTTGTAGCAAACCTTCTTGGAATGGGACTTGTAATCTTTCCCCTTTCTTTGCTTGAGGATTTGGCGAAAGCTCTTGATGATGAGCGCCATCTCCTCATTGTCGAGCTTGGAGGCGTCGATGGGGACCCTACTAGGTGCAGAGTCTTATTTCTTCTCCTCCGTTGCTTTGAAGGCGACGGGTTGCACCTCGGGTGTTGAGGTGGCACCTTGCTCGATGATTTTCTTAGAGCCTTTGATCATCAATTCAAAGCTCACAAATTTTCCTATAACTTCCTCGGGAGACATTAGCTTATATCTAGGATCACCACGAATTAATTGTACTTGAGTAGGGTTAAGAAATACAAGTGATCTTAGAATAACCTTGACCATTTCATGGTCATCCCACTTGGAGCTCCCGAGGTTGCGTACTTGGTT
Source organism: Zea mays (assembly GCF_902167145.1). Classification (NCBI taxonomy): domain Eukaryota; kingdom Viridiplantae; phylum Streptophyta; class Magnoliopsida; order Poales; family Poaceae; genus Zea; species Zea mays. The sequence goes on along the minus strand of NC_050104.1, from coordinate 155,859,836 downwards.
CACCAAGGTTTTTAGCCGGTTGTATATGGCTTGTGGGTCCTCCCCTTGGTGAAGCATGAAGCGACCGAGCTCCCCCTCGATTGTTTCCCTCTTGGTGATCTTGGTCACCTCGTCTCCTTCGTGCGCGGTCTTGAGTACGTCCCAAATCTCTTTGGTGCTCTTCAACCCTTGCACCTTATTATACTCCTCTCGACTTAGAGAGGTGAGGAGTATAGTAGTTGCTTGAGAGTTGAAGTGCTCGATTTGGGCCACCTCGTCCTCATCATAATCTTCATCCCCTATGGATGGTACCTGTACTCCAAACTGAAAGGGAAATAGGCTTACATCTTTTCCTAATTGATTTTGATGATTGAATTGCCCAACACAAATAATTGGACTAACTAGTTTGCTCTAGATTATATGTTCTACAGGTGCCAAAGGTTCATCTACAACTATACTAAATCGACTGTCCGGAATACCGTAGATTATTCCGGACAGGAGAAGCTTTTTGGAAAATCAGGCCAAGAGCGGACCGTCCGGGCCTTTGCGGCGGACCGTCCGTGACACCTAAATGACCCTCGGACAGAACCAATGCAAAAACACATGTCTCTACTGTGGACCGTCCGATGGAAGAACAAGCATCGTTCGAGACCACACGCGGACCGTCCGGGCTCAGGCGCGGACCGTCCGGTAGGTGAGGAACCGAAAAACCCGAAGGTAACGGGTTCGGCAAAATGAATTATAGCGTCCTCGCGGACCGTCCGGGGTGCACGATCGGACCGTCCGCGACTGGCTTTATCTGACATCTGACGACGCATTAAATGCAATATAGCCGTTGATATAGCCGTTAGTGCTGACCGTTGCGTTTTCAGCCGTTGATCTGCAGGGGCGGACCGTCCGGTCCAGGGGCGCGGACCGTCCGCGGTCGGCAGAAAGGTGCAACGGCTAGGAAGTGGTTGGTGGCTATAAATACAACCCCAACCACCTCCATTCACTTCACCCAAGCATTCCAACCTTCAAAATTCAATACAAGAGCTAGCAATCCATTCCAAGACACAATCAAAGCCTCCAATCTCTCTAAGTTTCACAATTGAGACAAGTGATTATTAAAGATTAGTGACTTGAGAGAGAGAGTGTTCCGTGTGTTATTTGTCGCTCTTGTCGCTTGGCTTTTGCAATCGTGCTTTCTTCCTTCCCATTCTTATTCTCAAGGCACTTGTAATCAAAGCAAGAGACACTAAGTTTGTAGTGGTCCTTGTGGGGTCTAAGTGACCCGTTTGATTAAGGAGAAAACTCACTCGGTCTAAGTGACCGTTTGAGAGAGGGAAAGGGTTGAAAGAAACCCGATCTTTGTGACCACCTCAACGGGGAGTAGGTTTGCAACAACCGAACCTCGGTAAAACAAATCATCGTGTCTCGCTCTTTATTTGCTCACGATTTGTTTTGCGCCCTCTCTCTCTCGGACTCGTTTATATTTCTAACGCTAACCCGGCTTGTAGTTGTGCTTAAGTTTGAAAATTTCAGATTTGCCCTATTCACCCCCCCTCTAGGCGACTTTCAATTGGTATCAGAGCCCGGTGCTTCATTAGAGCCTAACCGCTTGAAGTGATGTCGAGAGCATCCGCCAAGAGGGAGTTCGGGACCGGTGAGAAGCCCACTACAAGCCATGGGAAGGCTCCATCCAGGGAGTCCGCCAACAAGGTGAAGGGATCCCCTTCACACCACAAGTCGGGGCGGAGCGGTGGCAAGAAGAAAAAGATGAGGAAGGTGGTCTACTACGAGACCGACTCTTCGTCGCCATCCACCTTCGGCTCCGACACGCCGTCCGTAACTTCTAAGCGCCATGAGCGCTAGAAGTTTAGTAAGATTCCCCTACGCTATCCTCGTATTTCCAAACGTACTCCATTACTTTCCGTCCCATTAGGCAAACCACATATGTTTGATGGTGAATATTATAATATGTGGAGTGATAAAATGAGGCATCATCTAACCTCACTCCACACTAGCATTTGGGATGTTGTTGAGATTGGAGTACAGGTACCATCACCGGGGGATGAAGACTATGATTCGGACGAGGTCGCCCAAATCCGGCACTTTAACTCCCAAGCCACCACTATACTCCTCGCCTCTCTAAGTTGAGAGGAGTATAACAAGGTGCAAGGACTAAAGAGCGCCAAGGAAATATGGGACGTACTCAAGACCGCGCACGAAGGAGATGAGGTGACCAAAATCACCAAGCGGGAGACGATCGAGGGGGAACTCGGTCGGTTTCGACTCAACCAAGGCGAGGACCCTCAAGCCATGTACAACCGCTTAAAGACCTTGGTGAACCAAGTGCGCAACCTCGGGAGCACAAAATGGGATGACCATGAGATGGTCAAGGTTATTCTAAGATCCCTCGTATTTCTTAATCCTACGCAAGTTCAATTAATTCGAGGAAATCCTAGATATACACTAATGACTCCCAAGGAAGTGATAGGAAATTTTGTGAGCTTTGAGTTGATGATCAAAGGCTCAAAGAAAATCATCGAGCTAGATGGCCCCTCCACGACCGAAGCACAACCGGTCGCATTCAAGGCAACGGAGGAGAAAAAGGAGGAATCTACATCAAGTAGACAACCCATCGACGCCTCCAAGCTCGACAACGAGGAAATGACGCTCATCATCAAGAGTTTCCGCCAAATCCTCAAGCAAAGGAGGGGGAAGGATTACAAGCCCCGCTCCAAGAAAGTTTGCTACAAATGTGGTAAGCCCGGTCACTTTATTGCAAAATGTCCACTATCTAGTGACAGTGACAGGGATAACGACAAGAAGGGCAAGAGAAGAGAAAAGAAGAGGTACTACAAGAAGAAGGGCGGCGATGCCCATGTGTGCCGCGAGTGGGACTCCGATGAGAGCTCCTCCGACTCCTCCTCCAACGAGGACGCCGCCAACATCGCCGTCACCAAGGGACTTCTCTTCCCCAACGTCGGCCACAAATGCCTCATGGCCAAGGACGACAAAAAGAAGAAGGTAAAATTAAAATCCTCCACTAAGTATGAGACTTCTAGTGATGAAGATAATGCTAGTGATGAGGAGGATAATTTGCGTACTCTTTTTGCCAACCTCAACATGCAACAAAAAGAAAAATTAAATGAATTAATTAGTGTTATTCATGAGAAGGATGACCTCTTGGATTCTCAAGAGGACTTCCTAATTAAGGAAAATAAGAAGCATGTTAAGGTTAAGAATGCTTATGCTCTAGAAGTAGAAAAATGTGAAAAATTATCTAGTGAGCTAAGCACTTGACATAATATTATTACCAACCTTAGAAATGAGAATGCTAGTTTAATTGCTAAGGTTGATTTAAATGGTTGTGATGTTTCAATTCCCAATCTTAGAGATGATAATGTTAATTTACTTGCTAAGATTGAAGAATTGAATGTTTCTCTTGCTAGCCTTAGAAATAAAAATGAAAACTTGATTGCTAAGGCTAAGGATTTAGATGTTTGCAATGTCACCATATCCAATCTTAGAAGTGAGAATGACATATTACATGTTAAGATTGTTGAACTAAAATCTTGCAAACCCTCTATATCTACCATTGAGCATGTTTCCATTTGCACTAGATGTAGAGACATTAATGTTGATGCTATTCATGATCACCTAGCTTTAATTAAGAAACAAAATGATCACATAGCTCAACTTAATGCAAAAATTAATGAGCATGACTTAGAAAATGAAAATTTTAGATTTGCTAGAAGCATGCTCTATAGTGGGAGACGCCCTGGCATCAAGGATGGCATTGGCTTCCAAAAGGGGGACAATGTCAAACTTAATGCCCCTCCTAAGAGATTGTCTAACTTTGTAAAGGGCAAGGCTCCCATGCCTCAGGATAACGAGGGTTACATTTTGTACCCTGCCGGTTATCCCGAGAGCAAGATTAGGAGAATTCACTCTAGGAAGTCTCACTCTGGCCCTAATCATACTTTTATATATAAGGGTGAGACATCTAGCTCTAGGCAATCAACCCGTGCTAAATTGCCTAAGAAGAAAACTCCTATTGCATCAAATGATTTCAACACTGCATTTAAGACTTTTGATGCATCCTATGTTTTAACTAACAAATCCGGCAAGGTAGTTGCCAAGTATGTTGGGGGCAAGCACAAGGGGTCAAGGACTTGTGCTTGGGTACCCAAAGTTCTTGTATCTAATGTCAAAGGACCCAAAACCGTTTGGGTACCTAAAATCAAGAACTAAACTTGTTTTGTAGGTTTATGCATCCGGAGGCTCAAGTTGGATCATCGATAGCGGGTGCACAAACCATATGACAGGGGAGAAGAAGATGTTCTCCTCCTATGAGAAAAACCAAGATCCCCAACGAGCTATCACATTCGGGGATGGAAATCAAGGTTTGGTCAAAGGATTGGGTAAAATAGCTATATCACCTGACCATTCCATTTCAAATGTTTTTCTCATATATTCTTTAGATTACAACTTGCTTTCAGTTTCACAATTATGCAAAATGGGTTACAACTGTCTTTTTACGGATGTAGGTGTCACTGTCTTTAGAAGAAGTGATGATTCAATAGCATTTAAGGGAGTGTTAGAGGGTCAGCTATAATTAGTAGATTTTGATAGAGCTGAACTCGACACTTACTTAATTGCTAAGACCAACATGGGCTGGCTCTGGCATCGTCGACTAGCACATGTTGGGATGAAGAATCTTCACAAGCTTCTAAAGGGAGAACACATTTTGGGACTAACAAATGTTCATTTTGAGAAAGACAGGATTTGTAGCGCATGTCAGGCAGGGAAGCAAGTTGGTATTCATCATCCACATAAGAACATCATGACGACCGACAGACCACTCGAGCTCCTACACATGGACCTATTCGGCTCGATTGCTTACATAAGCATCGGCGGGAGTAAGTACTGTCTAGTTATTGTGGATGATTATTCTCGCTTCACTTGGGTGTTCTTTTTGCAGGAAAAATCTCATACCCAAGAGACCTTAAAGGGATTCTTGAGACGGGCTCAAAACGAGTTCGGCTTAAGGATCAAGAAAATAAGAAGCGACAACGGGACGGAGTTCAAGAACTCTCAAATTGAAGGCTTCCTTGAGGAGGAGGGCATCAAGCATGAGTTCTCTTCTCCCTACACGCCACAACAAAATGGTGTAGTGGAGAGGAAGAATAGAACTCTATTGGACATGGCAAGGACCATGCTTGATGAGTACAAAACTTCGGATCAGTTTTGGGCCGAGGCGGTCAACACCGCCTGCTACGCCATCAACCGATTGTATCTACACCGAATCCTCAAGAAGACATCATATGAACTCCTAACCGGTAAAAAGCCCAATGTTTCATATTTTAGAGTCTTTGGTAGCAAATGGTTTATTCTTGTTAAAAGAGGTAGAAAATCTAAATTTGCTCCTAAGGCTGTAGAAGGCTTTTTACTAGGTTATGATTCAAACACAAGGGCATATAGAGTCTTTAACAAGTCCTTTGGATTAGTTGAAGTCTCTTGTGACATTGTGTTTGATGAGACTAACGGCTCTCAAGTAGAGCAAGTTGATCTTGATGAATTAGATGATGAAGAGGCTCCATGCGTCGCGCTAAGGAACATGTCCATTGGGGATGTGTATCCTAAGGAATCCGAAGAGCCTCCACAAGCACAAGATCAACCATCTTCCTCCACGCAAGCATCTCCACCAACTCAAGATGAGGATGAGGCTCAAAATGATGAAGGAGGAGATCAAGAAGTTGAGCCACCTCAAGAGGAGAGCAATGATCAAGGGGGAGATGCCCTTGATCAAGATGAGGAAGATGAACAAGTTCCAAGACCGCCACACCCAAGAGTCCACCAAGCAATTCAACAAGATCACCCCGTGAACACCATCCTCGGCGATATTCAAAAGGGGTAACTACTCGATCTCGTGTTGCTCATTTTTGTGAACATTACTCTTTTGTTTCCTCTATTGAGCCACACAGGGTAGAGGAAGCACTACAAGATTCGGATTGGGTGGTGGCGATGCAAGAGGAGCTCAACAACTTCACTAGGAATGAGGTATGGCATTTAGTTCCACGTCCTAACCAAAATGTTGTAGGAACCAAGTGGGTCTACCGCAACAAGCAAGATGAGCATGGTGTGGTGACAAGGAACAAAGCCCGACTTGTGGCCAAGGGATACTCACAAGTCGAAGGTTTGGATTTCGGTGAAACCTATGCACCCGTAGCTAGGCTTGAATCAACTCGCATATTACTTGCCTATGCTACTTACCATGACTTTAAGCTTTACCAAATGGACGTGAAAAGTGCCTTCCTCAATGGACCAATTAAGGAAGAGGTCTATGTTGAGCAACCTCCCGGCTTTGAAGATAGTGAGTACCCTAATCACGTATATAAACTCTCTAAGGCACTTTATGGGCTCAAGCAAGCCCCAAGAGCATGGTATGAATGCCTAAGAGATTTTCTTATCACTAATGGCTTCAAAGTCGGAAAGGCCGATCCTACTTTATTTACTAAAACTCTTGACAAATGAGTTGTTTGTATGCCAAATTTATGTTGATGATATTATATTTGGGTCTACTAACGAATCTACATGTGAGGAATTTAGTAGGATCATGACACAAAAATTCGAGATGTCAATGATGGGGGAGTTGAAGTACTTCTTAGGATTTCAAGTGAAGCAACTCCAAGAGGGCACCTTCATTAGCCAAACAAAGTATATTCAAGAAATTCTAAATAAGTTTGGAATGAAGGATGCCAAGCCCATCAAGACACCCATGGGAACCAATGGGCATCTCGACCTCGACACAGGAGGTAAATCCGTCGATCAAAAGGTATACCGGTCGATGATAGGATCTTTACTCTATTTATGTGCTTCACGACCGGGCATTATGCTTTCCGTATGCATGTGTGCAAGATTCCAAGCCGACCCTAAGGAAGCTCACCTTACGGCCGTAAAACGAATCTTGAGATATTTAGTTTATACTCCTAATTTTGGGCTTTGGTACCCTCGGGGATCCACATTTGATTTAATTGGTTATTCGGATGCCGATTGGGCGGGGTGTAAAATTAATAGAAAGAGCATATCGGGGACTTGCCAGTTCTTCGGAAGATCTTTGGTGTCTTGGGCTTCAAAGAAGCAAAATTCTGTCACTCTTTCTACCGCCGAAGCCGAGTATATTGTTGCAGGTCATTGTTGCGCACAATTGCTTTGGATGAGGCAAACCCTTAGGGACTATGGTTACAAATTAACCAAAGTTCTTCTTCTATGTGATAATGAAAGTGCAATCTGCATGGCAGATAATCCTGTTGAGCATAGCCGCACTAAACACATAGCCATTCGGTATCATTTCTTAAGGGATCACCAACAAAAGGGAGATATCGAGATTGCATATATTAACACTAAGGAACAATTAGCCGATATCTTTACCAAGCCACTAGATGAACAAACGTTTAACAAACTTAGGCATGAGCTAAATATTCTTGATTCTAGGAATTTCTTTTTATGTCTTGCATACATAGCTTATTAATATACCGTTGATCATATCTCTTTCATGTGCTGTGACTAATGTGTTCTCAAGTATTTTTCAAACCAAGTCATAGGTGTATTGAAAGGGAATTGGAGTCTTCGGCGAAGACAAAGGCTTCCACTCCACTCCATAACTCATCCTTCGTCGTCGCTCCGAGAAACTCTCCAACTTTGGTATAATCTTCACTCATATTATGCTCGCCAAAGGAGAAGAAAGTAGTTAAAAGGGCTTATATTTCACTCAAAGTATCCGTTTTTGGCGATTCATGCCAAAGGGGGAGAAAGTATTAGCCCAAAGCAAAAGGACCGCACCACCACCTAATTTAATATATATATATATATATATATTCTCAAATTGATATCTTATTGTATTCAAAAGGGGAGAAAGTAGTATTTTCAAATTGGTATCTTAAAACCCTCTTGAACACTAAGAGGAGGATTTTATTAAGGGGGAGTTTTGTTTAGTCAAAGGAAAAGCATTTGAAACAGGGGGAGAAAATTTCAAATCTTGAAAATGCTTCTCAAAATCTTATTCATTTACCTTTGACTATTTGCAAAAGGACTTTGAAAAGAATTTACAAAAGAATTTGCAAAAACAAAACATGTGGTGCAAGCGTGGTCCAAAATGTTAAAAATAAAGAAACATTCCATGCATATCTTATGAGAATTTATTGGTTCAATTCTTAGTAACCTTTGCACTTACATTACACAAACTAGTTCAATTATGCACTTCTATATTTGCTTTGGTTTGTATTGGCATCAATCACCAAAAAGGGGGAGATTGAAAGGGAAATAGGCTTACACCTTTTCCTAATTGATTTTGGTGGTTGAATTGCCCAACACAAATAATTGGACTAACTAGTTTGCTCTAGATTATATGTTCTACAGGTACCAAAGGTTCATCTACAACTATACTAAATCGACTGTCCGGAATACCGTAGATTATTCCGGACAGGAGAAGCTTTTTGGAAAATCAGGCCAAGAGCGGACCGTCCGCGACACCTAAATGACCCTCGGACAGAACCAATGCAAAAACACATGTCTCTACTGCGGACCGTCCGATGGAAGAACAAGCACCGTCCGAGACCACGCACGGACTGTCCGGGCTCAGGCGCGGACCGTCCGGTAGGTGAGGAACCGAAAAACCCGAAGGTAACGGGTTCGACAAAATGAATTATAGCGTCCTCGCGGACCGTCCGGGGTGCACGACCAGACCGTCAGCGACTGGCTTTATCTGACATCTGACGACGCATTAAATGCAATATAGCCGTTGATATAGCTGTTACTGCTGACCGTTGCGTTTTCAGCCGTTGATCTGCAGGGGCGGACCGTCCGCGGTCGACAGAAAGGTGCAACGGCTAGGAAGTGGTTGGTGGCTATAAATACAACCCCAACCACCTCCATTCACTTCACCCAAGCATTCCAACCTTCAACATTCAATACAAGAGCTAGCAATCCATTCCAAGACACAATCAAAGCCTCCAATCTCTCCAAGTTTCACAATTGAGACAAGTGATCATTAGAGATTAGTGACTTGAGAGAGAGAGAGTGTTCCGTGTGTTATTTTTCGCTCTTGTCGCTTGGCTTTTGCAATCGTGCTTTCTTCCTTCCCATTCTTATTCTCAAGGCACTTGTAATCAAAGCAAGAGACACTAAGTTTGTAGTGGTCCTTGTGGGGTCTAAGTGACCCGTTTGATTAAGGAGAAAGCTCACTCGGTCTAAGTGACCGTTTGAGAGAGGGAAAGGGTTGAAAGAAACCCGGTCTTTGTGACCACCTCAACGGGGAGTAGGTTTGCAACAACCGAACCTCGGTAAAACAAATCATCGTATCTCTCTCTTTATTTGCTCACGATTTGTTTTGCGCCCTCTCTCTCGGACTCGTTTATATTTCTAACGCTAACCCGGCTTGTAGTTGTGCTTAAGTTTGAAAATTTCAGATTCGCCCTATTCACTCCCCCTCTAGGCGACTTTCACAAACTCAACAACATCCCATATGCTTTTGTGGAGTGATGTTAGGTGATATCTCATCATATCACTCCACCTAGAATAATCTTCACTGTCAAATGTCGGTGGTTTGCCTAATGGGACCGAAAGTAATGGAGTATGTCTAGGAATGCGAGGGTAGCGTAAGGGGATCTTACTATACTTCTTGCGCTCTTGGCGCTTAGAAGTGATGGACGCGGCATCGGATCCCGATGTAGAGGGCGATGAAGAGTCGGTCTCGTAGTAGACCACTTTCTTCATTTTCTTCTTCTTCTCGCCACTCTTGTGCGTCCTAATGCGTGAAGGGGATCCCTCCTTTTTGTTGCCGGACTCCCTTGATGGAGCCTTCCCGTGGCTTGTGGCGGGCTTCTCGCCGGTCACCATCTTCTTCTTGGCGTGATCTCCCGACATCACTTCGAGCGGTTAGGCTCTAATGAAGTACTGCCTCTGGTACCAATTGAAAGTCGCCTAGAGGGGGGGTGAATAGGGCGAATCTGAAATTTACAAACTTTAAGCACAACTACAAGTTGGGGTTAGCGTTAGAAATATAAACGAGTCCGAAAGAGAGGGCGAAAATAAATCACAAGCGAATAAGAGCGGATGACACGGTGATTTGTTTTACCGAGGTTTGGTTCTTGCAAACCTACTCCCTGTTGAGGTGGTCACAAAGATCGGGTCTCTTTCAACCCTTTCCCTCTCTCAAATGGTCACTTAGACCGAGTGAGCTTCTCTTCTCAATCAAACGGGACACTAAGTACCCACAAGGACCACCACACAATTGGTGTCTCTTGTCTTGGTTACAATTGAGTTGAGCACAAGAAAGAATGAAGAAGAAAAGCAATCCAATCGCGAGAGCTCAAATGAACACAAGTATCTCTCTCTCACTAGTCACTATTTAATTGGAATTGTCTTTGAACTTTGGGAGAGGATTTGATCTCTTTGGTTGTGTCTTGTATTGAATGCTATAGCTCTTGTATGAGGTGTGAAGGCTGAAAACTTGGATCCAATGAATGGTGGGTGGTTGGGGGTATTTATAGCCCCAACCACCAAAGGAGCCGTTGGTGGAGGCTGCTGTCGTATGGCGCACCGGACAGTCCGGTGCGCCAGCCACGTCACCCGGCCGTTGGGTTCTGATCGTTGGAGCTTCTGACAGCTGGGCCACCGGACAGTCCAGTGGTGCACCGGACAGTCACTGTTCACTGTCCGGTGCGCCTTCTGATGCCTGTCCTGACTTCTGCGCGCGCAGGCGCGCACTATAGCGCACTATAGCGCATTTATTGCTCGTTGCACACGACCGTTGGCGCTGTGTAGCGGTTACTCCGCTGGCGCACCGGACAGTCCGGTGCTACACCGGACAGTCCGGTGAATTATAGCGGAGCGGCTCCCAGAATTCCCGAAGGTGAGCAGTTTAGAGTCGGGTTCCCTGGTGCACCGGACACTGTCCGATGGCACACCGGACAGTCCGGTGCGCCAGACCAGGGCACACTTCGGTTGTCATTTGCTCTCTTTGTTTGAACCCTTTCTTGGTCTTTTTATTGGTTTGTTATGAACCTTTGACACCTGTAAAACTTATAATCTAGAGCAAAGTAGTTAGTCCAATTATTTATGTTGGGCAATTTAACCACCAAAATCAATTAGAAAAAGGTGTAAGCTTATTTCCCTTTCAGTCGGGCCACACAATAAACTCGAAGCCTGTCATGATTTTAGCCAGACACAAACCCGACCTAGCTTGTTGGTTATCGGGCCTATGTCGGTCCGGCCTAATCACCGGGCCATGCTTGGGCCAAAGGCACGACACGATGGACATGGCCCGACACGGTCCGGTTTTATTTTGTTTTCCAATTTTTTTATAATATATATATATATATATTACACATAATTATAGAGTATACAACATAAAATACATGTGTTCTATTGGTTAAGTGGGTGTAAATAAACTTTTAAAGGTAATAACAACCATGGTTCAAATTCACATTTATACATATTTTTAGTCTTTATTTTAGCTATTTAAACGTGATAGATTGTCATAGGTCCGTTAGGCTGACCGACATGATCAATAGCCTGATGGAACGTGTTTGGGCATGACTCGTATACTTAATCGGGTTAGGCCAACCCTATCCCAATTCGTGTCGGGCCTTAGCAGGTTCGTGCCGGACTGGGCTAGGGAGCAATAAATCCAAGTTTCCAACAACACAAGATAAATGGAGTGCTAAAAACTACAAAGAATTACACCATGCATAACTCTGTTTTAATTATTTGTTGCTCTTAAAAGCATACACGTCGTTATTGTAGTACATACCGAGCCGGTAACTATGAACAAAATAACTCTGTGACATGGCCAACTAAATTCCTAGCTAACACCCTAAATCTTCGAGCTACAATCTCCATTGCTTGCTCTACATTCCATTTGTTCTAACATTCAAAAATAGTGGATGAAGATTCTATCTCAACTAATCTTCTAGGCAGCAATGAACGAGACATATGGGTGACCATCCTAACACCATAACTCACACCTAGCTAGAATCTCTTAAACAAAATCTCTATTGTCTGCTTTATCTTCTAATATTCACAAAAGTTATTAGGAGTCATTTCTAAACTACTTCTATTTTTTGGTTCTAGTATATTTAATTGCTTTGGAGTTATAATATAAAATTGATTTCAAGGCACATCATTAGCATTTAATGTCTTACCAGCATTAGGTTTTAGTATTTTAAACAAAACTCTATTACATCGTCAACTTGGATAGCAGGAGTACATAAAATCCATGCTCATTTCTCTTTTGGTTATATATGGTTTAAAGTCGATAGATAGGTTTGGGATTTAATTCACACATGCATGACTGCGCCATTTTTAACTTAAGTGTCTGAGAATGAGCTTGTTAGTTGGTTAGATCTAAGCATAGGGGTATCTGTCCCTTATATATATAAATGCAGGAGGTGCTTGGTTTGAGAACATGATTGTCTATCCTCACCTGAGATGACGATGGAAGGCTGGAAGCTTGGACAATAATCTCTATTCTTGCTAGGTCCATGCATGCATGTAGAGCCATGTGTGCGTTACTAGTGTTTTAGACAAGGCAAGTAATCTCGGCGATATATTGCAGTCCATGATGCCCTAATCAGCAGCCAAGCTAGGCCGGCGCCGTGTCCGGCGGGAACGCCGTTGCATTCTTGCATGCAACCGCGCCGGCGGCAGGCGAAACCGATGAACCATCCTCAGGGTTGGTGGCGTAGGCCTTTGACCGGGTCGTGGCCGCCCAATAATAGGCGTATCGTTAAAACCGTGTCCGCGCGGGCCCCGCCACCCCTGATGCGACGCCCTCGGCCCTCCGCCCTCCGCCAGTTCCATCCCCGCCTCCGCCACCACCATCACCACCCGTCCCTCCTCTACACATGGCGGAGAGGGCCCTCCCGCCCGCGGTGCCGGCGTCGCCCGAGCCGGCCTCCTCCTCCGCGGTCTCAACGGCGTTCGGCTCACCGCTCGTGCCCGTCGCCGCGACGGCGGCTGCGACGCCCGCGCACGACACGTACGTGGTGCAGGTGCAGAAGGACCAGATATACCGCGTTCCGCCCCCCGAGAACGCCTACCTCGCCGAGCGCTACCGGAACGGGCGGCGCGGCGGGGGCAAGAAGCGGCGCGGGAGAAGCGAGGGGTCGGGCGCGTGCTCCCCGTGCGTCCTGCGCACGCTCGGCGCGCTGCTCGCGGCCGCCGCGCTGGTGGGCGCCGCCGTCCTCATCTCCCTCGTCGTGCTGCGGCCGGGCGTCCCGGGCTTTTCCGTGGACAGGATCACCGTGATCAACTCGACGCGGCAGCAGCGCGTGGACTACGACGTCTTCCTCACGGCGGTGAACCCCAACAAGATGACGGCGCTGTGGTACAGGCGCGGCGCGGCGAGGCTGGCGCACCATGGGACGACCCTCGCCAAGGGCGACGTCGGGCAGCCCGCGGACGGCGGCGAGGACGCCACCGACTTCAGCGTGCTGCTGCAGGGGGTGAAGCACAACGGGCGCACGCCCAGGGCGGTGGAGAAGGGGTTCAGCGGGTCCAAGGAGCACCTCGCGCTCCAGCTGGCCGTGGAGGTCACCGTGCAGGTGCACGTCGGCGCGCTCGGGTTCGGGCAGAGGAGGCTAGCCGTGGACTGCGGGATCACCGCCGCCGGGCTGAGCAAGGACGTGCACATTGCGTCGCAGAGTTGCAGGAGCAGCTTCCGGAACTGACGACGATCGGGGGCGCCTGTGGTCTGGAACTCTGGATCGTGGGGGAATGGAAATTGACGCCGCGCGCGGTCATGTAAATGTCAAATGTGTGGCGGCGTGGAAGCGGATGTTGGACGGAAGATCGTGCTCGCGCGCCTTTTGTAAAATGTTGTGAAATTCTTGAGACTTTGATGTAAATTGTCACGAACTGAATCATGGCGTTGAAGGCCGGATCACAGCAACATGTACACTATACACACACTATAAATATACATTCCTGAGAGCATCTCCAAGAGACTCTTCATTTTTTCCTCTCTATTTGACTATCTATTTACGTTTTTATAAAGATTACACTATATATATAGCATATCAGTCCAACAGACTATCTATTTAGTTTGACTAGTCATGTGGCTAGCTAAATTTAGCTAGTGAGAGAGACAATTTAGAGAGGTAGATAGCTTGCGAGTCATATAGCTAGTCTGTTGGAGATTTATTTTGCTATTTAGTAGCCAAAATTTAGCTTAGCGACTTATTTAGCTAGTCTCTTGGAGATGCTCTGAGTCTCGATGAGAGTTGGGCCTTTCTAGCGGACTGGGCTCATCACGTCATTTTGACGGGCCTCTGCCAAAATCCGGAGGCTTCATTACTACGTCGGGCGGCCCGCTCGGCACACAGGTTGAGCATCTTCGTGGGCTAGTGGCCACAACCAGAATGTCACTCCCGACTCCCGAGTCTAGACGTCGTCCTGCCGGGCCGGGCTCCAAAACACAGCACAGCTCTCGCCGCCGTTCGCAGGACCTAACTAACGCCACTTCGTGTCCGTCAAGCGCCCGTCGGCAACCTCGTGTTGGTGGCTTGAGGGCGACGCCATTGCAGAAACTGGCCATGGGCCATGGCCTGACGGCGCATCCTTTTCTTCCATCCCTGCAGAGTTCAGATTCTACGGAAAGAATGGGGCCGAGATTGATTGCTGGATCGACACTTGTCAAGAGATCGCCAAGACGAGCCAGGTCAACTCTGGCAGTGTGGCGACTGACAGATACTCGAGCGCTGCCTGCCGACATGGCTTTGGGCACTGAAATAATACCCCGTGTCCCTCCTGCCGCCGGCCCACTCCACTCGCCCGGGCGGAGGCACCGTGGTTGGTTGTGCTAAGAACCAGAATGGCACGCAACGCAGGCACATGCCTAGTTCAGCGTACCAATTCTGCAGGCTTGCACGGGTTTCCTAAGGCAGCAGGGTTCATGCACGGGTTCCCTTTCTTCAGAGTTTCAGGTACAGTAAAACGGCTTAGAGCTGTTCCGATTGGATGCGCATAGTGAGTTTGGAGTTTGGCAGGTGACAACCGAGCAAGTGGAAGTGGTCGATCAGATCAGCGTTCTCTGGCTCACACTCCACCCACTTCCAGCCACACAGCCTCTGCAAATCCATAGCCAGCACAGCAGCAGTCCCGCGTTCCAATTCCAAGCGCGGTCAACAAAGCAAATGAAACCCCAGACGGCTTATTTTGCACTTGCATAGCATAGGTCAATGCTAGCTTACCAAGCTACTACTGTACTGTCACGATCAAGCCTATACCAGCCTACGCGATTATACACACATTATCCCTATACGAGCGAGGGTTAGCCAGCCTTTCTTTGCCAAGTGAATCTTCTCGTCACGCCCAACTCCCTGGGTTGGATTGTTGGACATCCAAACCCTTCTTTTTCAACGGATCACATTCCTTTTTTAAGCTTTGAACTAATCCTTCCATTAGCTTAGCACACCATGATGGCGCTCCTCTCTCTTTTTTCCCCAGGTCTCCAGCCTTCTCTCTGTGAGATCAGAACGAAAGACGAACGAAGTCAACTCAAAGCTACGTACGCGATGGGCCATCATCACCTTGGCAGGCAGGCGCGGCGTGGCAACATAGTGGGCAACCCTGCGCAAGTGCGTCTAGTCTAATTAATAGCACCTCCGCGTTGACATTGCGCGCGACACATATTATGGGGGTTGACCTGACCTGACAGTGCCCCTCGGCATTATGGGTGTGCTATCTACCTCCAGCCTCCTCCGTCACAGGATATGCATAAGAAAATACGAATGGTCAATACCACACGATGCACTAATAAAGCATGAAAATGACCACGGGATGGGAAAAAAAAAACAAGGTGTGTGGATAGACCATACTGATCTGTAAAGCGACGTAAACCAGCTTGGATTAATAACAGGTTGAGGAGGATAAGCAGTTGACAAGTGACAAATTATACATTATCAGGACCATGATCTTCATTTACACGTATTTAAAGCTTGGGCCCTATGCCTGACATATGTTTCAGTATTTTTATGACTTCTCAGATATACACTTGACTTTGTTTGTGTTGTGCTAGTGCTCTATATGTACATTGTACAAACAAGGCTGTTGTTTACCCAACGGGGGAAAAATGGCTTTGTTAGCTGAACATGGCCTTCTCCGAAGCTTAATACTCGTATCTCTTCCAATGCTTTTACAGAGCGCACGCAGCGCTACTGCCTACTGATGAAGCTCAGAGTTCTGCAATGAACCAAAGACAGAGCTAGCTGACAATTAACGCGTTTTCTCAAGGTTCATGCATCGGCCAAAAGGCAAACGAAATGTTCGATACAAGCGACAAAGTTACGCTGTACAATGAACTTTGAGGCGAACCATGTCTGTTGCGGTGATTAGTACGTACTCCCTCCGTTTCTTTTTATTTGTCGCTGGATAGTGTAAAATTGCACTATCCAGCGACAAATAAAAAGAAACGGAGGGAGTAATTGCTAAATACCTGTGTTTTTTTTCTCTCCTTCGTCTGGGGAATCGGGTTAGCGTTGTATTGATCGGAAGCAACGTTGCGGTAACGTGCAGTACTGACTTCCCCACATGACGTTCTGTTCCTTTTAAACTACGAGCAAGCGAAAAACAAAAAAGAGGGATCCAGATGCTTTCCCTCCTGCGCAGCAACAGATAAATATAACCACATCTAGCGCTGTTCAAGATTAGTACCAAGATCAGAGGGAACCATCACACATTTCATATTAGTAACCGTAATTATCGGGCTAACAAATTATATGACGCTTCTGAACAGCTAAAAAGAATTTCAGTACTCTATAAGCGGAGAATATTTCAGAAGTGGTTTTGAGAATACCCTTTTAAAATATTCTCCTTTCTAAGCGGAAAGTTATTTTTTTCTTGAAAGAATACATTTCCGCGTAGAAAGGAGAATATTTTAATGGTTTCATAATTAATATTATTAGTAACCTTAGTTTTCGATCTAACAAATTACAGATTTTGGACGCTTCTGAACAGCTAAAAAGGATTGCATTACTCTATAAGCGGAGAATATTACAAAAGTGGTTTGAAAATATCTTTCCGCGTAGAAAGGAGAATATTTTAAAAGTGGTTTCAGAATATCATTTTTTTGCACAGAAACTTTTTCACGCAGAGTCAAAGCTTTGTGAGTTCTGTGATAACTGTACACAGTTAGAAAATCCTATGAATTTTGATTGCATTTTAACCTTTTTTGTATGGAGGAGGCGCCATTTCATTTTACATAATAAACAAATGTTGATGAAAATGGAATTAAAATAAGTCTAAACGACAAAACAATTCCATGATAAAAATAGTTCATGTTCATATTTGCCGTGACGCAGCCTAACACTCACCTTATAACAAATCACATATATTTGACACTTGCAGCTTATTCCTAGTTGAAATGTGCTTCTTCTTATTGGCTAACAAGTCCATACGTAAAATCGCGAATATCATACGTTATGTTTAATCAAATCAACTTCTATTGTTTTCCATAGCAACATGTTTTATTTCATATCATTTAATCTCGGATATGCTATTCTGAACAGTAACAGAAGTACAGCACCAAAAATATTAACAGCCATAACAGTGTGTCAGAGTGGTTCTCAATTGGACCATTGCAACTACAGTATAGAGTTTAAACTTTAAAGATATATACATGAAACCGTTTGCATGCAGACTGCTAGTGTAATGTAATTTCACCAAAACAATACAGATGAGTGAGACATGTGTCCTGGCAATGCCGTTAAAAAACCAAGCAGAGCAGGGTTGATGCTAGACATGATCAAACCCGAGACCTAAACAAACAAGTACCTAAAAACCAAGACAGTGCACCACTTTAATCCTTTGATCTGTGAAGTACAGAGCAAGCAAGAACAGGTTGATCGAGGGAGACAAGACGAGCAGAGCCATCGCATTATGAAATCAGTATCGAGTCCCAGTCGATCTCCAGGGAGGGGTACTTGCGAAGGTGGAAGCTGTCTGACTCGTCCCATGGCGCTTCCGAGAAGTCGAGCAGCTGCATCTCCGGCACCACGTCGGAAGACCCAGTGGAGGACACGTCGCCGTCTGCAGAGAACGAGCTCTCTGAGACGGAGCAGCCCGGCTCACTCTTGACGTGTGGGCTCACCGAGGAGAAGGGGCTCGGGGTGGCTGTAGTCGCCGCCGCCGTGGCGTGGCTCTGGCTCTGGCCCTGCGGCAGCGGCGCGCCGACGTCCGCGCCGCTGCAGATGGCGTGGAGCTTGGCGTCGACCGCGGCGTGGAGCGGCGGGCCGAGGTGCTGCCCGCCGCGCCTGAGCTCGGGGAAGTTGAGCCTGGCGGAGTCCCCGCGGAGGCGGAACGCGGCGCCGTCGTAGGCGAGCGCGGCCTCCTCGGCGGTGTCGAAGGTGCCGAGCCAGAGGCGGGTGCGGTTGCGCGGCAGGCGGATCTCCGCCACCCACTTGCCCCAATGCCGCTGCCGGACGCCGCGGTACAGCTTGGACACCGCCGGCCGCGCGGGAAGCGGAGCCTGCTGCGGCACGCCCTGCCGCTTCATCGGCTGCGCGGCGCCGCCCGCTGCCGCCGGCCGGCGCAGGAACCGGAGCCGCGACTGCACCTGGAGAAGCTGCGCCGGGGTCAGGCCGCCGGCGCCCAGAAACGAGCCCGCCGCCGCGCACTGGCTCTGCTGCTCCACGCCTGGGCAGGGGTACGCGAACGAGATGGTCGGGGCCTGCTGCATGGGCGGAGCCAGCGCGCGCACCAGCTCCTTGCTGTCCGGCACGCCATACAAGGCGGCGTTGCGGCCGTGCCAATCTATCGTCGTAGCCGCCATGGATTCTTGCACGAAACAGAGGAGGGAAGCCGAGAAGGTCTAGAAACGGAGAGAGCGAGATTTCGAGGGCGTCGACGTCAGCAATTCGCGGGGGCGCACCGCGGAGATTGAGGAATGAGGACTGAAGCGAGCAGCTCGGTGAGCATGAGCAAGAGCAGCCGTTGCGGGGGCTCTTTTATAAGCGAGGAGGGGGTTGGTTTTGGCCAGTGGGATGGCGCCAGGTGTCCGCGCTCTTCCCCCGCCCGAAACGTGTCGAGATCTTTCACGGCGACCGCGAGCAACGTGCGTGCGTGCCCAGGCAGGCTGGTGCCAGTAAACGGTGGGTACCTGGCAGCCGCTGGTTGGCCGAAGCGGTTTGACGTGGTAAGACGACCCGAGCTGTCATATGTCTGTTGCACAGTTGGAGAAACGGTGAGTGAGCGTGCTCTACGGTCTCTGAGCTGGTTGGCCGAGAAACGGTGAGTGAGCGTGCTGTACTGTACACGGCAGCCTGTATGCTACGGTCTCTGAGATGAGGACTAGTATCACCTGGGTTTTTCAACGAGTCTTTTTTGCAGCCAATCATCTTACGTCGTGGATCTGCTGCACTAGGTTATTCCCGGGAGGGCAAGGCCAAGGCGTTCTCGTCTTGTACGAGAATACTGAATACGACAGGCTCGCACACTCGCCAGCACGCGCAGTGCATATACTACTATACTAGTAGTGGTACACTAGATACGATGTAAAGATACCTCGCAAACTATACCTCCAACATCTCTTTTGTCCCATCCATATCCGTATGTTATTTTAAACTCTACTCTACAAACATTGTCAATAAATATCATCTAGACCCTTATTTTACAAGATTCATCAAAGACAGTCTAAAGGTAGCCCTGGACCCGCCTGATGTGATGCGATAGGGTCAATGTTTACCATTTTTTTTTGCAAGGCTATTCTGCGATCGTGGACGCTCGGTATCACAGTTGATTAGGACGTTGGAGGGGTCAAGAAAATGCGAGCCAAATGTGTTCTAGTTTCTGTGACAACCAACCAGCGTGCAACAGTGAGCGAGCGCGAGAGAGAGGGGGGCAGGATTGTTGACCAGACAAATAGAAGTGATCGTCACCACATTGCATGAATCATTTCCTCTTCTCTGGGTGGTGGTGGTGCTGATGCTGCTGTCCACTTCCATCGCAGCCTGACATGTCATCTCCTTTTCGGCAGATGCCAAGCGGGAAGAGCACGAGAAGCGCGATTGATCGGCGATGATGGATGGATTGGGACTGGAACAACGCGCGTGTTCTGGCCGCCGTCGTGAGATCTTCTTCTTCTCCTATCGGCGCAGAGAGAGAGAAGAGAGCGAGCACGAGCAGGTGCCACAGAACGGAGGGCGAAATCGACGAGGAACATTGACGTGTCGGAGTACGATCCCGAAAGAAGCAGTTGTGCGCTCCGCGATCCCGATCGTGGATGGGACCGCCACTTGGGTGGATGGTGTGGGAGGCGTCTAACCACACTATCAGCTAGTGGCTATGAGGGGCAACCGGTCTTTAAGGGCTTGTATGGAAGCAACAATATCAGAATGCAGGGCTAAAACCCTATTTTATTCAAAATTAAATAGCAAAGAAATTTTAGCATCTCCAATCCTCTTTGGTATCCTTGCTCTCAAACAAGCCTAAAAGGGTTTTTGTCTGTGTCTTCAAGCCCCGAATCAAAATCCGTCTCCTATGGCAGGACACGATGGAGTGGACAAAGCAGGCACGACACCATCGACACATGACATTCAAGAATTGTGATGGGTAAGGTCCCCAATAGTCACACAAAGCTATATCCATATCGAATGGAGAAAGAATGTCCCATACCAACTAACTATCATGGGTACAAAATTATGTCATACACATACCCACCACGGGTAGCAGGTACCCATCGGGTATCCATACCCACTAACATTACAGTAGACATGATCATTTGAATCGCAAATGTAAGTACCAAATACAAAATGTTGAAACCTCGTACCTCATAAATATCGAAAGATGCTAACATATTACCTTTGTGTCAGCCTCACATATTCATCAAACCCAACATAATTTTATTACAAGTTCAACAACATGCAACATTAAATGACAACATTATGCCATCAAATCTCAGAAAATATATGAAACACTTTAATCCGGACGCACATGCCATATGCTAGTGGGTTTCCCATTAGGTAGCGGGTATGGACATGAAAGAACATGCCCAAGCCCATCATACCCGATGAGTATAACAAATGACCCAATAAAATATCCAAGAGTATAAAAAATCGTCATACTCATGTCCTATTAGGGTTTTTGAAAGGGAAATGTGCCCTTGGGCCATTTCTAAGTATTTTTGGTGATTGAGTGCAAACACAAGTGCTTAAATGTGAAAATATGCCCATGGATGAACAAAGTGCAAATCACAAGTTAAGGTATGTTTCTAAGCCTTAGTACATTGGTTTTGTGTACTAATATCTTGTCTAAGTGTTAGAAACAGAAAGAAGAAGAGAAGAGAAGACTTGGCTGTGTACAGCCAAGGGGCTGTTTCGGTCTGGTGCACCGGACTGTCCGGTGGTGCACCAGACAGTGTCCGGTGCGCCAGGCTGCCTCGGCCGAAGAGGCTGCTCTCGGGTTTTTCTCCGGCGACTTCGGCTAAAATTCACCGGACTGTCCGGTGTGCACCGGACTGTCCGGTGAGCCAACGGTCGGCCGGGCCAACGGTCGGCCGCGCGATCGGCGCGCGACACGTGGCCGAGCCAACGGTCGGAAGGAAGCACCGGACTGTCCGGTGTGCACCGGACTGTCCGGTGCGCCAGATCTGCAACGGTCGCCAACGGTCGGCTGCGCCTGTTAAGGAAAGAAATCGGGCACCGGACAGTGTCCGGTGTGCACCGGACTGTCCGGTGCGCCCGACGACAGAAGGCAAGGATAGCCTTCTGGATTTGTTCTCAACGGCTCCTAGCTGCCTTGGGGCTATAAAAGGGACCCCTAGGCGCATGGAGGAGAACACCAAGCATTCCTTGAGCACTCTTGATCACTCACACATCAATCTTGCGCACTTGTTCTTCATTCTAGTGATTTGAGCTCCGTTCTAGTGTGCTAGTCTCTTGAGCTCAAGTCTGGGTCTTGTGTGTGCGTATTCGCTATGATCTTTGTGTTGTGTGAGTTGCTAATCCCTCCCTTGCTCCGTGATTCTCTGTGAACATCTTTTGTAAGGGCGAGAGGCTCCAAGTTGTGGAGATTCCTCGCAAACGGGATTGAAGAAAGAAAAGCAAGAACACCGTGGTATTCAAGTTGATCATTGGATCACTTGAGAGGAGTTGAGTGCAACTCTCGTCCGTTGGGACGCCACAACGTGGAGTAGGCAAGTTTTTGTACTTGGCCGAACCACGGGATAACCACCGTGTCATCTCTGTGATTGATTTCTTGTGGTTATTGTGTTTTGACTCCTCTCTAGCCACTTGGCCATACTTGTGCTAACTCTTAACAAGTTTTTGTGGCTTAAGTTTTGAAGTTTTACAGGATCACCTATTCACCCCCCCTCTAGGTGCTCTCAATTGGTATCGGAGCCGTTCTCTTCACAAAAGGACTTACCGCCCGAAGAGATGGATCCTAAGGGGAAGGGAATCGTGATCAACGACAAAGAGAAGGAATCTTTCGTCAACGAGCCGAAAGACGACAAGCCTACCGACTCCGGCTCAGGGCATAGACGGAAGGAAGGGAAGAAGAAGAAGACAAGGCGCATCAAGGAGATCATCTACTACGACGATAGTGATGAGTCTACTTCTTCCCAAAAGGATGATGACAACGACTACAAAAAGACGGTCAATTCGAACTTTTCATTTGATTATTCTCGTATTCAACATAGTTCGAATTCGCATTTGCTTTCCATTCCTCTTGGCAAACCTCCACACTTCGATGGGGAGGACTACGGATTTTGGAGTCACAAAATGCGTAGTCACTTATTCTCTCTCCATCCAAGCATATGGGAGATTGTGGAGAATGGAATGAAATTTGATAGTTCGGATAGCCCTATGCTTATAAATGAACAAATTCATAGAAATGCACAAGCTACTACTGTTCTCTTAGCGTCTTTGTGCAGGGAAGAGTACAATAAGGTGAGCGGCTTGGACAATGCCAAGCAGATATGGGATACCCTCAAGATCTCTCACGAGGGGAACGACATCACCATGCTCACCAAGATGGAGTTGGTAGAGGGCGAGCTTGGACGATTCGCCATGATAAGGGGAGAGGAGCCAACTCAAACTTACAACCGGCTCAAGACCCTTATCAACAAAATAAGGAGCTACGGAAGCACGCGTTGGACGGATCACGACGTCGTCCGCCTAATGCTCAGGTCCTTTACCGTTCTTGATCCTCATCTCGTGAACAATATTCGTGAGAATCCCAGGTACACGATGATGACGCCCGAAGAAGTACTTGGAAAATTCGTGAGCGGGAGGATGATGATCAAGGAGGCAAGATACGTCGACGACGCGTTGAACGGACCACTCCACGAGCCTCAACCCATTGCTCTAAAGGCAACAAGGAGCAAGGAGTCGCTACCTAGCAAGGTGGCACAAGTTGAGGCGGCCGGACTCAACGATGAAGAAATGGCTCTTATCATTAAACGCTTCAAGACGGTACTAAAAGGTCACAAGGGGCAGCCAAGCAAGACCAAGACAAAGGGGAAGCGCTCATGCTTCAAGTGCGGTAAGATTGGTCATTTTATCGCTAACTGCCCCGATAATGATAGTGACCAGGAACAGGGAAACAAGAGGGAAAAGAAGAAGAATTACAAGAAGGCAAAGGGCGAGGCGCATCTAGGCAAGGAGTGGGACTCGGACTGCTCCTCGTCCGACTCCGACAACGAAGGACTCGCCGCTACCGCCTTCAACAAGTCATCCCTCTTCCCAAACGAGCATCACACTTGCCTTATGGCAAGGGAAAAGAAGGTAATCACTCGTAACGCTAGTACTAATGATTCTTCTAGTGATGAGTCGAGTGATGATGATGACATAGACTATTCTAGTTTGTTCAAGGGATTGGATAGAAATAAAATTGATAAAATCAATGAATTGATTGATGCATTAAATGAGAAGGATAAACTCTTAGAAAAACAAGAGGATTTATTGTATGAAGAGCATGATAAATTTGTAGAAGCTCAACGATCTCATGCTCTAGAAGTTAAAAGAAATGAAATGCTTTCTTGTGAACTATCTTCTTGCCATGAGACAATTTCTAAATTAAAGAGCATTAATGATGACTTAAATGCTAAACTAGTAGAAGCAAATAGATCCAACTCTTGTGTTGAACATGTTGAAATTTGCACTAGGTGTAAGGATGTTGATATTAATGCGTGCAGTGAACACTTAGTCTCCATTTCAAAATTGAATGATGAATTAGCTAGTCTTAATACCCAACTTAAGACTAGCAAAAGTGAATTTGAAAAACTAAAATTTGCAAGGGATGCCTACACTATTGGTAGACACCCCTCAATTAAGGATGGGCTTGGCTTCAAGAGGGAAGCCAAGAACTTAACAAGCCATAAGACTCCCATCTCCACCAAGGAGAAAGGGAAGGCTCCTATGGCTAATAGTGTTAAGAAGAATCATGCTTTCATGTACTATGATAGGAGATATTCTAGAAATACTTTTAGAGGTCATGATGTTTTTGATTCACATGCTTATGACTCTTATGCTATGACTGCTTCTAGTTCTCATGTTATGCATGGTAGAAATGTGCTTAGAAGAAATGTTGTTCATCAAATGCCTAGGAGAAATGTTGTTAGGAAAGTAGTGAATGAACCTTCTACAATTTATTGTGCTTTGAATGCTTCCTTTGCAATTTGTAGAAAGGATAAGAAAATTGTTGCTAGGAAGCTAGGGGCAAAATGCAAGGGAGACAAAACTTGCATTTGGGTCCCTAAGGAAATTGTGACTAACCTTGTAGGACCCAACAAAAGTTGGGTACCTAAGTCCCAAGCCTAAATTTGCCTTGCAGGTTTATGCATCCGGGGGTTCAAGCTGGATTATTGATAGCGGATGCACAAACCATATGACGGGGGAGAAGAAGATGTTCACCTCCTACGTCAAGAATAAGGATTCCCAAGATTCAATCATATTCGGTGATGGGAATCAAGGCAAGGTAAAAGGGTTAGGTAAAATTGCAATTTCTAATGAGCACTCTATCTCTAATGTGTTTTTAGTAGAGTCACTAGGATATAATTTACTATCTGTTAGTCAATTGTGCAATATGGGATATAACTGTCTGTTTACAAATGTAGATGTGTCTGTCTTTAGAAGAAGTGATGGTTCACTAGCTTTTAAGGGTGTATTAGACGGCAAACTGTATTTAGTTGATTTTGCAAAAGAAGAGGCCGGTCTAGATGCATGCTTAATGGCTAAGACTTGCATGGGCTGGCTGTGGCATCGCCGCTTAGCACATGTGGGGATGAAGAACCTCCACAAGCTTCTAAAGGGAGAACATGTGATAGGTCTAACCAATGTTCATTTCGAAAAAGATAGACCTTGTGCAGCTTGTCAAGCAGGTAAACAGGTGGGAGGAGCGCATCACAGCAAGAATGTGATGACCACTTCAAGACCTCTGGAGCTGTTGCATATGGATCTCTTCGGACCCGTCGCCTATCTGAGCATAGGAGGAAGTAAGTATGGTCTGGTTATTGTTGATGACTTTTCCCGCTTCACTTGGGTGTTCTTTTTGCAGGATAAGTCTGAAACCCAAGGGACCCTCAAGCGCTTCCTCAGGAGAGCTCAAAATGAGTTTGAGCTCAAAGTGAAGAAGATAAGGAGCGACAACGGGTCCGAGTTCAAGAATCTTCAAGTGGAGGAATTCCTTGAAGAAGAAGGGATCAAGCATGAGTTCTCCGCTCCCTACACACCACAGCAAAATGGTGTGGTAGAGAGGAAGAACAGGACGCTCATCGACATGGCGAGGACGATGCTAGGAGAGTTCAAGACCCCCGAGTGCTTTTGGACGGAAGCCGTGAACACGGCTTGCCACGCCATCAACAGGGTCTACCTTCATCGCCTCCTCAAGAAGACTTCGTATGAGCTTCTAACCGGTAACAAACCCAATGTATCTTACTTTCGTGTATTTGGGAGCAAGTGCTACATTCTAGTGAAGAAGGGTAGAAATTCTAAGTTTGCTCCCAAAGCTGTAGAAGGGTTTTTATTAGGTTATGACTCAAATACAAAGGCGTATAGAGTCTTCAACAAATCATCGGGTTTGGTTGAAGTCTCTAGCGACGTTGTATTTGATGAGACTAATGGCTCTCCAAGAGAGCAAGTTGTTGATTGTGATGATGTAGATGAAGAAGATGTTCCGACGGCTGCTATACGAACCATGGCGATTGGAGAAGTGCGGCCACAGGAACAAGGTGAACGAGATCAACCATCTTCCTCAACTATGGTGCTACCCCCAACTCAAGACGATGAACAAGTTCATCAACAGGAGGCAGATGATCAAGGGGGAGCACAAGATGATCAAGTAATGGAGGAAGAAGCGCAACCGGCACCTCCAACCCAAGTTCGAGCGATGATTCAAAGGGATCATCCCGTCGACCAAATTCTGGGTGATATTAGCAAGGGAGTAACTACTCGATCTAGATTAGTTAATTTTTGTGAGCATTACTCTTTTGTCTCTTCTATTGAGCCTTTCAGGGTAGAGGAGGCCTTGCTAGATCCGGATTGGGTATTGGCCATGCAGGAAGAGCTCAACAACTTCAAGCGCAATGAAGTTTGGACACTGGTGCCTCGTCCGAAGCAAAATGTTGTGGGAACCAAGTGGGTGTTTCGCAACAAACAGGACGAGCACGGGGTGGTGACGAGGAACAAGGCTCGACTTGTGGCAAAAGGTTATGCCCAAGTCGCAGGTATGGACTTTGAGGAGACTTTCGCTCCTGTGGCTAGGCTAGAGTCCATTCGTATCTTGCTAGCATATGCCGCTCACCATTCTTTCAGGTTGTACCAAATGGATGTGAAGAGCGCTTTCCTCAACGGGCCAATCAAGGAGGAGGTGTACGTAGAGCAACCCCCTGGCTTCGAGGATGAACGGTACCCCGACCATGTGTGTAAGCTCTTTAAGGCGCTCTATGGACTTAAGCAAGCCCCAAGAGCATGGTATGAATGCCTTAGAGACTTTTTAATAGCTAATGCTTTCAAAGTTGGGAAAGCCGATCCAACTCTTTTTACAAAGACATGTGATGGTGATTTGTTTGTATGCCAAATTTATGTCGATGACATAATATTTGGTTCTACTAACCAAAAGTCTTGTGAAGAGTTTAGCAGGGTGATGACGCAGAAATTCGAGATGTCGATGATGGGCGAGTTGAACTACTTCCTTGGGTTTCAAGTGAAGCAACTCAAGGACGGAACCTTCATCTCCCAAACGAAGTACACGCAAGATCTGCTAAAGCGGTTTGGGATGAAGGACGCCAAGCCCGCAAAGACGCCGATGGGAACCGACGGACACACCGACCTCAACAAAGGTGGTAAGTCCGTTGATCAAAAAGCATACCGGTCAATGATAGGTTCTTTGCTTTATTTATGTGCTAGTAGACCGGATATTATGCTTAGCGTATGCATGTGTGCTAGATTTCAATCCGATCCTAAGGAGTGTCACTTAGTGGCGGTGAAGCGGATTCTTAAATATTTGGTTGCTACGCCTTGCTTCGGGCTCTGGTATCCAAAGGGGTCTACCTTTGACTTGGTTGGATACTCAGACTCCGATTATGCTGGATGTAAGGTCGATAGGAAGAGTACATCGGGGACGTGCCAATTCTTAGGAAGGTCCCTGGTGTCATGGAACTCTAAGAAACAAACTTCCGTTGCCCTATCCACCGCTGAGGCCGAGTATGTTGCCGCAGGACAGTGTTGCGCGCAACTACTTTGGATGAGGCAAACCCTCCGGGACTTTGGCTACAATCTGAGCAAAGTCCCACTCCTATGTGATAATGAGAGTGCTATCCGCATGGCGGAGAATCCTGTTGAGCACAGCCGCACAAAGCACATAGACATCCGGCATCACTTTTTGAGAGACCACCAGCAAAAGGGAGATATCGAAGTGTTTCATGTTAGCACCGAGAACCAGCTAGCCGATATCTTCACTAAGCCTCTAGATGAGAAGACCTTTTACAGGTTGCGTAGTGAGCTAAATGTCTTAGATTCGCGGAACCTGGATTGAATTGTAGCATACATGTATTTATGCTTTTGATCATGTTCCTTTTTGCATTTTGTTGCTTATTGTGGTGCTCAAGTTGTACAAACACTCCCTGGACCTCACAAGTCCGTTGCAAAGTGATGCGCATGTTTAGGGGGAGATGTGTTACAACTTGACCCTTTGAGACTAACCATGTGCTTGAGTTTGATGATTTAGTCTCGAAGGAGGATTGAAAGGGAAAAGGTGGACTTGGACCATGAAAGACTTCCACTGCACTCCGATGAGAGGGTAACTAATTCCAAGTTCATCTCATGAACTCTTATTGCCATTTGCTCTTAATTGAAGATTTTGGTGAGGCAATGGGGTTATAAGGCCAAGATTGATCCCGTTTTGGTGCTTGATGCCAAAGGGGGAGAAAATAAAGGCCAAAGCGATAAATGGATCAGCTACCACTTGAGAGATTTTGAAAATAGTAGAATAGAGTTTTTGTTTTGTCAAAAGCTTTTGTCTCTTATTGTCTCTATTGTCAAAAGTTGGTCTCTTGTGGGGAGAAGTGTTGATTATGGGAAATAGGGGGATTTTTTGAAATCTTTGATCAATCTCTTTTGGAATGACTCTCTTTGTGCCTCAACATGTGTGGTTGACATAGAAATAGAGATTTGAGTTTGATTTGCAAAAACAAACCAAGTGGTGGCAAAGGATGATCCATATATGCCAAAATTGAATAAAACTCAAAGTTAGTTTTTATTTGAAGTAGTTTTGCACTTGTTCCACTTGCTTTATGTTGTGTTGGCATAAATCACCAAAAAGGGGGAGATTGAAAGG
Organism: Zea mays; assembly: GCF_902167145.1. NCBI lineage: Eukaryota > Viridiplantae > Streptophyta > Magnoliopsida > Poales > Poaceae > Zea > Zea mays. The sequence goes on along the minus strand of NC_050104.1, from coordinate 155,831,039 downwards.
GAAATGTGCCCTTGGGCCATTTCTAAGTATTTTTGGTGATTGAGTGCAAACACAAGTGCTTAAATGTGAAAATATGCCCATGGATGAACAAAGTGCAAATCACAAGTTAAGGTATGTTTCTAAGCCTTAGTATAGGGGTGGAAACGAGCCGAGCCGAGCTCGGCTCGGCTCGGCTCATTGCGGCTCGTTCACGCAACGAGCTCGGCTCGGCTCGGCTCGCTCATCCGGCGAGCTCGGAAAAGCGGCTCGGCTCGGCTCGCTCTAGGCTCGCGAGCCGGCTCGCCGAGCCAACGAGCCCAACTATAAATTTAAATCTGTTCTCTAAATTATAATATAAAATCTTAAAAATATTTTAAATAACATATTTTAAATTAGTAAAATAGATATATCACTAATATAATATAGAAAATAGATTATTTTTGTATAGTAATCTCAAATAACATAAATTATTGTCTACTTTGTACTAATATTATATGCTAATTAAGATTTTATGTAACAAATTGTTGTTGGATCGAGCCACGAGCCAGCTCGCGAGCTGCACCGAGCCGAGCCGAGCTGGCTCGCTCTTTTCACGAGCCACAAAAACAGGCTCGGCTCGGGCTCGTTCTGAGCGTCGAGCCGGTCCGAGCCGAGCCGAGCTGCTGCGAGCCCGAGCCAGCTCATCGAGCTCGAGCTTTTTTCCAGCCCTACCTTAGTACATTGGTTTTGTGTACTAATATCTTGTCTAAGTGTTAGAAACAGAAAGAAGAAGAGAAGAGAAGACTTGGCTGTGTACAGCCAAGGGGCTGTTTCGGTCTGGGGCACCGGACTGTCCGGTGGTGCACCGGACAGTGTCCGGTGGTGCACCGGACAGTGTCCGGTGCGCCAGGCTGCCTCGGCCGAAGAGGCTGCTCTCGGGTTTTTCTCCGGCGACTTCGGCTAAAATTCACCGGACTGTCCGGTGTGCACCGGACTGTCCGGTGAGCCAACGGTCGGCCGGGCCAACGGTCGGCCGCGCGATCGGCGCGCGACACGTGGCCGAGCCAACGGTCGGAAGGAAGCACCGGACTGTCCGGTGTGCACCGGACTGTCCGGTGCGCCAGATCTGCAACGGTCGCCAACGGTCGGCTGCGCCTGTTAAGGAAAGAAATCGGGCACCGGACAGTGTCCGGTGTGCACCGGACTGTCCGGTGCGCCCGACGACAGAAGGCAAGGATAGCCTTCTGGATTTGTTCTCAACGGCTCCTAGCTGCCTTGGGGCTATAAAAGGGACCCCTAGGCGCATGGAGGAGAACACCAAGCATTCCTTGAGCACTCTTGATCACTCACACATCAATCTTGCGCACTTGTTCTTCATTCTAGTGATTTGAGCTCCGTTCTAGTGTGCTAGTCTCTTGAGCTCAAGTCTGGGTCTTGTGTGTGCGTATTCGCTGTGATCTTTGTGTTGTGTGAGTTGCTAATCCCTCCCTTGCTCCGTGATTCTCTGTGAACATCTTTTGTAAGGGCGAGAGGCTCCAAGTTGTGGAGATTCCTCGCAAACGGGATTGAAGAAAGAAAAGCAAGAACACCGTGGTATTCAAGTTGATCATTGGATCACTTGAGAGGAGTTGAGTGCAACTCTCGTCCGTTGGGACGCCACAACGTGGAGTAGGCAAGTTTTTGTACTTGGCCGAACCACGGGATAACCACCGTGTCATCTCTGTGATTGATTTCTTGTGGTTATTGTGTTTTGACTCCTCTCTAGCCACTTGGCCATACTTGTGCTAACTCTTAACAAGTTTTTGTGGCTTAAGTTTTGAAGTTTTACAGGATCACCTATTCACCCCCCCTCTAGGTGCTCTCAGTTTTTACTCATCGGATATCGGGTTTCAAGTACCCATTGCCAACCCTATTCCAAAACATGGAAACTCTTGAGAATGACCAAGAAGGAAACATTTTCAGGCAAATTAGATACATGTTTTCTGTGTGACTTGTTGCAAGGCTCTATAGGTATATGTTAACCCCATCAGCACGACTTCCATAGTGCGCGAGTGACCTACAACTGACTTTCCACAAGCACTGTCGCACGTTTTGCCGCATTTCATTACTTCAATTCACATAGAACCTCTCTAATTAATTATTTATTCATTTATAAATGTCCATTATCAAGGTGACGTCGAATTAAATATTTTAGTTCATATTTGATTAGAGTAAACGGGATATCCCTCGACCGTAGCGTCGGTCGTCTCGATTCCTTTCTCGTGTAGTCGTCAATGAGAGCTCTATATCGCGTTGCATATTAAATGATCTGTTCTATTGTATGGTGTATTGTTTCCTTCTTTTTCGAGAATGTTGAATGTATGTTTGCACTCGTATAGATAATGGTCCGTTTGCGGAGTCCGAGGAAGTTGCAGGAGAAGACCCTGAGCAACAACTGGTTGGTGAAGGTAAGTGTTCTCTGACCTATTTATGTTCTACTCACTTTATAATTCATGAGATAAGGTAAATAACCTTTTAGTCGAAGAGTGCAAAAATATTTATATACTCTGCATCTAGGGTAAGGATTATAAAAACAATCAACTAAATAAAGATAATGAGATAAGAGGTGCAACAACTATTGCAGGGAGTTTTTGAATCTCAATAGCTCTTGTTCGGTTATTTCTATATCATATGTATTGGATGAGAATGAACAATATTAGTAGAGATTTTAACATGCTATGAATTTGAAACCCGCCAATCCCATCTAATCCACATGGATTGAGATAATCTATTCGTTTTCACCAAAATTCATGGACTGAAGTGGATTGGGTGAGTTTAAATCCATAACAAGTTAAAATATATATTATTATTTTTCAATCTCATCTAATGTATGTCGCATAGGAATCACTGAACAAGTTCTAAATAAATACGGCAATTCCATTATTCGGTGTCAGGATTTGGTTTTGGACCGCAATCTCATCTATATTATTGTTTTTCAACAATACGTCAATCTCATCTATATTATTGTTTATCAATCTAATCTGATCCATGTGCATGACGGTAACAGGTTAGGGGGTGTTTGGGAACAAAGTTTTTCTGCAGTATTGAAGCAATACTGTAGTATTGAGCAATACTATAATATTATATACTTTGAGGTGTTTGGCAACCCATATGAAATCTCTGTATACTAAACTGTATTATTGTAAATACTACACTTGTTTTGTAGTTTTAGAAACTTTGGTCTCAGCCAAAGTTTTTCTATGTAAAGAGAGCGTCAGCTGGGTCCCGCTCTGGCTGATTGGTCTCAACCAAAGTTTTTCCCAAACACCTTGATATATTGGATACTATTGTATTCGAAAACTGAAGCATTGTAAACTGCAGTAATGTTATGACTAAAGTATACTTTAGTATTTAAAAAACTGCAGTTTGGAAAAACTGTGTTCCCAAACAGGGCCTTATAGATAAAAACGATAATGCCAGGGATGCTGCAAGGAATAACAGATCGTAAATATAGTGATTGTCCGTTCCAATTCCGTCTCGCGTCCTTTGCGTCATCTTGTTTGCCTCGGATTTCGTTTTGGGCCGTAATTGGGCCTCGGATTTTGTTTGCCTCGGATTTCGTTTTGTACCTGACTATAAATAAACACGATAATGCGCCAAGGAGGCTGCAAGGAGCCAACGAATATCAGAATCGTAACAACCACGTATCGCGCTTACCTGCGTCGGCGAGAGCTCACGTCGCGGCGATTCCCTCGGCCAGGGGCGAGCGTGACAGCATCATCTTCATTGCCGCCGCCAGGGGTTGATCCTCCCTGCCCGCCATCCATGGAGGACTTCTGCGCGGTGTGCGCAGATACGATGGATTGGGTGGCCTACGGGTTGTGCGGGCACCGCGAGGTGTGCTCCACATGCGTCGCCCGCCTACGTTTAGTGATGGACGACAAGAGGTGCTGTATCTGCAAGACGGTCTGCCCATCGGTCTTCGTCACTAAGGTTAGTACCTCCAGGGTTTGATCTCTCCGGACGGGTAGTTCGTTAATTGTTGTCTGTTGCGTGGATGCGCTTGTTGGATCTTGGTGGGTTTCGGTTGTATTGGCATATTAATTTTTGCGAGTAGAATTAGATGTGAAGGGTCTCGTTGCGACTGGTATCATGAATGTTTTAGGTAATAGTGTGAATATACGATGCTTTTGATGTCTTGTAGCCTGACAGCATAGGTTGTCTCATGACTTAGTTGCCTGGATAGTAGGGGCTTTGAGGTCGTCTCTATCATAATCATTTTAGGTTTGTAATTTTGGTTTTTCAGATGATTGTTAGGCTTGTCAATTGGATTCTTCGAGATTTCTGTGTAGGTGTTTGGTTCTGAGAGTGTTAATACAAATTATAATACTTTTTATGAGTAATACTTGTTCAGATAATGAATGCACATAATATCTTTTGTGGTATATTTTTTTGTGCTTCTAGTTTGATCCCATAGGAATATCAGTGAATTCTTCGATGCCTTCCCTAGTTTTATCTTCTGTAAATTCTAAATAGAATCATTGCTGGCTATGGACATCAAATTTGACACTGCTCAAGTTTTTTTGGTGCGAAACTAATCTTGTAGTGCCTTGTAATCTTTGGACATCAAATTTGACAAACAAGAAATTTGTGTGAGCTTCTATGTGTATATCTGGCCTTCTGCACACCGAATCATTATATGTTGCCAAAACACACTTAGAAATCTCAACATACCGTTCTGAACTGTTTTTTAAATATAATAAGATTGCGTATGAATAGTATCCATGGAAATATAATTATACATTGTATTCCCATTTCACAGGCCATGGGTAAATACACTAGAGTGGTCACTGATTTCTCTGTGTTCCCCAATGGGGCAAACGAGGGCAAAGCTGGGGATTTCTGGTACCATGGGGATACACAGGCATACTTTGATGATGCGGACCACTACCGGATGATACGGTCCATGTGTCAACTTTCCTGTAATGTTTGTGACAACGCAGAAGATCAGGATGCTCTTGCTGCTCAAGCAAAGCGTAGAAGCAAGTTCAGGAACATTGATCAACTGAAGGGACATTTATACCATGTGCATAGGTTGCACATGTGCAATCTTTGTTTGGAAGGGAGGAAGGTGAAATACTTGATCAACTTGCATATTGTGTGTTAGGAATCACACCAATTTGTGTTTCTAAGTGTTATCACCCCTTAGTTGATTTCATATATTATGCTGTCAAATTTAGCATCAAACTTTAGACATGTTTTGAATAATCTAGAGCTGATTTTCCTTTGTTTCTGTTTCATGCATAATGGTTTCTTTTTAGTTTACAGGCCTCTTCATTGTGCATGTACAGTTCAATGCAGTTTGTCTTGTATATCAGTATATGATGTTGGCACCTATGCTATAGCTTACCTAGTGAGCTGTTATGTTACTGTACAATATACTTTTAAATTTGAAAAATGTTATTTCCTTCCTGTAGTTTTTTTTGCTTTGTATAAGGAGCAGCATTTATTCGTTTATTTATATAGCATGGTTTAATTTGATGATGTTTTCCAGAATATGCATCTCAACCCACTAAAGACACTTGAAATGAATAGCCTATTTGAACTATTTAACCTAAATATCTAATTATTTGAACTATTTAACCTGAATACCCACTTGCGATTTTTATATTCATGATTATTTATTGAAATGGTTTCGTGTGTTTTGAAGGTGTTCATTTGTGAACAAAAGCTTTATTTGAAGTCACAATTAGCTCAGCATATGAAGACTGGCGACTCTGAAGTGGATGGCTCTGAGGTAGAGCGCAATGGTTTTGCTGGGCATCCAATGTGTGAGTTCTGCAGAAGTTCATTTTATGGAGATAGTGAGCTTTACATGCATACGTCCAGGGAACACTATTCTTGCCACATATGCAAGAGGTAGGTATACAACAACCTTTGTCCTTAGCTAAGCTTATGTAGCGATTTATCTGATGTGTTGAATTTGTGATTGTTGTTTATAGGCAGAACCCTGGTCGTGTTGAATATTTCGCGAACTATGAGGACATTGAGGTATGTTGTACCAAATTGATCTATTTATAGGCATCTATCTCTTATCCAACATATACGCGTTAAATCTATTTACAGGAAAGTGGTATGACTGCATTCTCATATATGCTCTTTCAATTAAATTCAGTTGCATTTTAGAGAAGATCATTTCCTATGTGAAGATGAAGCATGTTTGGAAAAGAAGTTTGTTGTCTTCCTGAGTAAAGCGCAGCTGAAGGCAAGTTGGAACAAGTTATTGGTTTGCTAATAATCATCAGCCATTAAGCACATGTACCAAGTTTTTTTGTTGGTTCTTATTGAGTAGTATATTTCAACAGAAGCATAATGCTATGGAGCACGGTGGGCGGATGTCTCGTTCTCAGAGGAATGCTGCACTTGAGGTGTGAACTTGGTTCTAGTATTTTCGTTTCCCATCATGGTTTTCCTCTATCCAATGTATCTGTTCTTGGTAAAAGATTCACTATATTTTTGTGGTTAATTTATTTGGCTCATTTACACTAAGTTTTGTAATTTGTCCCTTTCAGACACCTAGCAGCTTTATATATCGCAGAAATGAGCAAGAACAACGGCGTGGCAGGGGCGGTAATGCTTTCCATGATCGATCTAACTGCCATATCTCATCATCTGCAAATGCTTTCCATGATGGATTTGACTGTCATATCTCATCGTCTGCAAATGCTTTCCATGATCGATCTGACTGTCATATCTCATCATCTGCAAATGCTTTCCATGATAAATCTGACTGCCATATCCCATCAACTGCACAAAAAGACCGGGCAGCTGCCGATGGCCATGCAGAGCGTCTTGACAATGTTTCAGAGTCGTTTCAGTCATTAAGTATTGGATCCAGTTCTAGGGAAGCTGAAGTTGGCGAAGGCTCAAGGACTGGACGAGTGCTGGAACAGTTGTCCTTCCGACCTCTTTCTGACCCGGATATTCCTGACAATAGTGTTGAAACCTCATCCCCTTCATTATCAGAGCAGCAATCCAGTCTCAATCAGAGTGCAAGGGACGCTCCGAGGCTTGGAGATGAGTCACTGTTCCCCCCTTTGACTGGGTCTAGTAACAAGATGAAGCAGCCTGTTTTTACGCCTAAGCGTCCTCGAACTTTTCCTGCTGCCGAGGATATCCATGCTGCAAAGATGCGCTATGCTCTGGGAATGAACGAGGACATGTACTCTGCGTTCAAAGAGATCGCTGGTGAATACCGTCGAGGTACCATAGATGCTTTTGAGTATCTTTCATATGTCGAACAGTTCGGACTGTCGCACCTTGTTCCTGAGATGGCTAGGCTATTGCCTGATTCTCGAAAACAGAGGGAACTTGCTGATGCGCACTATACAAATACACGGTTGAAAAACCTCCAAGAAAATGGAAATAATAGGAAGGGGGGATTCTTCTTATCAAAGAAGAAAAGCCTCCAAGAAAATGGAGGTGGAACTAGCCAATGGAGGTGGAACTAGTAGAAAGTTCATGTTATAGAAAGCACTGCTGACGGATGATGTGAACAGGGCACAAGCAGATAACATTCAGGATACTGTAAGAATGCTTCAATCAAACCATCTTGCTTAGAAAGGAGAAGCTGAGGTGTTGTCCAAGGATGGGTATCGATCTTCCATGGAGGTCCAACCGGCCGCCGCTGGACCTTCATCTAATCTGGATAGTGAAAGTCATCTAGTGCAACGGAGGAGGCAATAAGCAACCAAAGAAGACATCAAGGTTTCTAAGAGCTCGTTCAGGTGACAACTCGTTAGCCATGCTTGGTTTCAGACGGCCAAGTGCAAGCCCTGAATGTCCACAAAGGGAATTACAAGGTCCAGAGACGTGGTTGCCAGCGCGAGGTGCTTGGAAGACGAAGAATGGTGGGGGATAGAAACTCTTTTTGATCAATGGACGGAAGAGTCATTGCAACTGCATTTAGACGTGTCCATATACTTATGTATTTTTTGAATTTTGAGATAAAGTCGTGGTATTGAAAAATATTATAGTATTTTTCCAAGTGTTTGGCTACCTTGTAAAAGCTATCTTTTGAATACTATAATTTAGTAGTTCCATGGTTTAGTAGATACCATGATATTTATTTTTTTGGAGTATTTAAAACTCCACTCTAATCTAAAGTTTTTTTTTATCTATGACTGGATTTTGGTATATATACATTAAATATCATGGTTTAAGATAGCTTGTCATATTTACTAAATATCATGGTTTGTGATACTTTGCCTTCAAACAAGAATTGTTTGGAGTGTTGTAAATAATACTATATTTATATTATGACATTTTAAAAACTGAAGTACTCTAAAACCTTGATTTTGAAATACTTTATTTTTAAACACGCCCCTAAACTGTCATTTTGAAATACTTTGTTTTTAAACACGCCCTTAAACTGTCATTTAGTCAGGTAAACAAAGGCTATCCATGTTTTTAAGGTGAATTAAACCCTCGGGCTGTTGAAACCGTTAAGACCGTCTGAACGGTTAAACATGATTCATAAAGTCGTTTGTTTACCTCTAAATTATGTAATCCATATTAAATAAGTTAAGAGACAAATAAATAATACAAATTATTAGGTGGATTATATAATCTAGATAACTATATTATGATAATTCATAGCCAGATCATTACGTATTTATATAATCTATAAGTTGGATTATATAATTCTAGAGGAAAACAAGCAAGGCCTAGAGACATGTTTGTTTTACTTCTTGAATATATAAGTTAGGTTACGGTGAAAGGGTGAGAGAGTAAAACATCACTTTCCATGTGATTGGTTGCGTCATGATGGCAACCGGGTTCGACTTGGCCAGTAGCTGAGGAGACAGGATCATATGGTCAGGCTAGAATCATGCAACAGACTTTTGTTTGGTTGTTTGTATTAATGCATTCAGACCAAGTGTATCATTTGTTTGGTTATCCGCACCAAAATAAAGATGAGATAAAATAAATAAATAAATCTTTAAAATTTACATAGCAAGTGTAATCTAGTTTTGTTCGTAAAAATATCAAGAACACAGATCTAAAATTGATTTAGTGATTAAATATTTCAATTAAAATATACAATGGAAAACAAAATAAAAAGTGCTCTAGGAATACGTGCCAGACCAAGGATCTATGTAGTGGCCTGCTGGGTCTGTATGCACGCGGCCTGCTCCACCAGCTACGCTCCTCTCGCGCGTGTCTGACGAGCCTGGCAGGCTGAGAAACTATTTTTGCATGTGTAGAGCCTGGTTACGTTATGCAGGAAAATTAACAAGAGATGCTTTAAGAATCCACGGCTCCAAGAGCTCGGCAGACGCAGGAAACCAAACACACGGTTTGTGATTATAAATAACCCGAAATAAGCTACCTAATACTAACTTATTTCAGTTTATTTGTGATCTAAAATGATATTTTATCCTCTAACTCTTTTACCATAATTCAACTTAAACACATTAAATTAACCTGGCAGGCAGACCGGAGTGGCAGCGCGACATGCAGAAAAAGTCTTGTCGGCTGCTTAGGCCGTCTCTAGCAACGTCCCCTAAATTTCATCCCCTAAAAGAATATTCTCTGTTCTTTACAGCACACTATAAAAGATTCTACTCTCTATATTTTTTTCATCTCCAACAACGTCCTCTAAATTCCATTCTCTATTTCTACAGTGTTAACAAAATCCATAAAGTACCATATTTATTCACTCTTTTGCATATAATTTGAACATGACGTAATTAACTAATGCAAAAATGACACTTGGACAATTTTGCGAACGTATATTAATTAGGAAATCAATTATCCATGATTATTGTATATATATTAATTCATGTTGGTTAACTCTAACAAATATCTATCGTTCGTTTGCCAAAAATAAATTTGCAATTACATGTAAAAATGTCATTTACGTGTACTTAAATCAATTTCCGGTGTTCAGTTTACACCATAGTCTATGGGTCCCACAACCATCACGTGCACATGAGAGAAAGTGGAGAGAGGAAGACACGGGACTGGCTGTATAGCGTGTGCACAGTGATGCGTCAGGAGTAGCGTGCGAAGGTACCATCCGCTATTTTACCGGACCATTTAGTGTGCCTTGCTGGAGGGAAAAAGGAGGCCGACGTCCGCTACATTTAAGGTACCGTATCCTTTACCGGACCTTGCTGGACACAGCCTTAGTGGCGGAGCTAGCAAGATGGCACGTTGTGCCATGAACCACCATAGAATTTAAATTGTTATTATAATATCTCAATTGCTTATTAAATATTATTTATTATATTATGATAGTTTTATCTGCTGAGACTTTAGAGAGGCTTTTCAAAATTGAAATTATTAAGAAATTATTTAAGGTCAACAATGACTCAAGAGAAGTTAAATAATTTGGCAATTCTATGCATTGAGAAGAAGTTATTGGATGAGATTTTCTCTCAATGTGTAATCTATGACTTTGTATCACAAAATATTAGAAGATATTTTTTAGTGTGATATCAAGACAAGTGTTTATGACTGTATTTTACATTTGTCATTTTATAAACTTTGAAGCATTAAATAGAATTTTTTATTGAATATTTAATAATATGCATATAATTTCATACACGCATTAATATAATATATATACATATATAAATATATGGGATGGGGCCTCCATACCAATAATCACGTTGCCTAAAAGCTCGGGTACAGATAGCCTCGTGCCATGCCTATGCCCTTCTTCAGCTGAGACACATGGAACACATCGTGCACGACTGACAGACTTTCTGGTAGGCTGAGTTGATATGCTACGTCTCCACGTCTTGCCTGAATCTAGTATGGCCCGATGTATGGAGGTGCTAGCTTGCCCTTAACTCTGAACATTTTGATTCCTTTGATGGGTGACACCTTCAGGTAAACATAATATCTCATTTCGAAACTCAGCTCTCTTCTTTGAGTGTCGGCGTAACTTCGCTGCCTGGACAGTGTTGTCTTCGGATTCTCTCGAACCTTTCTGATATTCTCTTAGGCTTCAAACAAAATGTCTGCACCGAACACTTGCCTTTCACCAGGTTGGTCTTAGTGCAACAGAGTTCGACAATTCCTTCTGTATAGTGCTTGAAATGGTGAGATCTTCAAACTAGCCTGGTAACTGTTGTTGTAGGAGAATTCTGCATAAGGTAGCCTTTTGTCCCAACCTAACTTGTCTTGCAAAGCACAAGCTCTCAACATGTCTTCAAGGATCTGGTTGGTTCTCTCAGTCTAACCATCTATCAGCGGGTGATAAGCTGAACTGAACTTCAAGTGTGTGCCCAAGGCTTCATGTAATTGCTGCCAAAAATGAGAAGTGAATTGGGTTCCTCGATCAGACATTGTCTTCTTAGGAACACTATGCAAGCATACAATCTAGGACATGTATAGCTCTGCCAACACTGCACTACTAACCAGATAGAGTCATAACTGGCTTGAGCGCGAGGCAAACCAACTATGAAGTCCATCCCAATCTCATCCCACTTCCACTGAGGAATCCGCAAAGGCTGCAACAAATATGCGGGCCTCTGATGCTCTGCCTTGATTCTCTGACAACTATCACATATGGCAACATACTCTGCGATCTCGCTTTTCATGCCGTACCACCAGAATCTTTTTTAAGTCTTGGTACATCTTCTCGCTGCCAGGGTGTATAGAATAAGTTGTCTTATGAGCTTCTTTGAGAATCAACTCCTGTCACACCCGGTTTTAGAAGGCAAACCGAATGCGAACCATGTACGTGCCAGGATCAGTTATTCACGTACACAGCAGTTACATAACATGGACATCATCACATAGTGCTCAAAATAGTATTAAAAGGGAATAATAGTCGATTACATCGTACGTCTGAGACGTCCATATAGTTCTTACAATAAATCGAAGTGCGGAAAAGAAACGTAGATAACTGCGGCCTTCACAGGCAGCCGACTGGGGGTTGCCGCTAACCCACACCTAGAACTCGTCGTAGTCTTGGAACTCCTGGAAGTCTCCTTCCACAGCTTCATCTTCTCCTGAGCAGTGGTTGCAATGCTGACAACCTGGGGGGGGTTTGGTGTGTAGAGCAAGGGTGAGTACACATCAACATACTCAGCAAGTATCCTGTTTGGCTGTAGTGGACTAGCTTTATGTGGGGATAAGTCAAGCAGTTGCTTTTAGTTGGTCAGATTATTACTTACTAGTAGAAAGCCAAGTTTTAGCATTAACCCAAGTTATTAGCCCGATGTACCCTTTCCAAACGGAAAGAATACCACTTACCAGCACCATAGTCATAACCAGAACCATCGATCTCATAACCACCTGTACCAAAGTATCTCTGATCAAGTACCACTAATCACTGGAGCTCCCTTGGCCGCTCATAACCGTGAGCACGGCTGATATATCAGTTTTCAAACACTCTGCAGAGGTTGTGCACTTTACCCACAAGCCGTGATTCCCATTCTGCCCGGAGATCATGACTCTCCATTGATCACTACCAAGGTGACCCAGCAGGGCATCACTACGTAGACTTTACGGGAACGGGCGGCCGAACGGGGGGGGGGGGGGAGGGCGGTTGAACCGGTCCAGGGGCGGTTGAACCGGCCAGGAGCGGTTGAACCGGCCAGGAGCGGCCGAGTCGGCCGGGGCCGCGCCGGGGGCCGCGCCGGGGACGCGAACCGGCGAGCAGGGGCGGGCGGGATCGCCGCCGCGGGGCCGGGGGACGGGCGGGGGGCGGGCGAGGCCGCCGGGGTCGGGGAAGGGGAGGGGGAGGCCGCCGGGGGCCGGGGAGGGGCGGGGGAGCGCCGCCGCGGGCCGGGGAGGGGGCGGGCGAGGCCGCCGGGGTCGGGGAAGGGGCGGGCGAGGCCGGCCGCGGGCCGGGGAGGGAGCGGGCGCCGCCGCCGCGGGCGGGGGAGCCGGGGACGGGCGCCGAGCGGGCGAGCCGTGGGCGGGCGCCGAGCGCCGCCGCGGGGAGGGAGGGGGAGGGGCCGAGCGGGGAGGCCGGGCGCCGCAGGGGAGGGGCCGAGCGGGGAGGCCGAGCGCCGCCGCGGGGAGGGGCGGGCAGGGGCGCCGCCACGCCGGGCAGGGGCGGGGATGGGGTCGGGCGCGGGCAGGGGAGAGGGAGGGCGCGCGCGGGGGGGAAGAAGAGGAGGGAGAGGGAGAGAGAGAGAGAAGGGGAGGGGAGCTCACCTCGGGGTCCAAAATCCGGTGATCGCCGTCTCCAAACCCTAGGGCACCACGGGGAGAGAGAGGTGGAAGAGGGAGAGGGAAGTTGTTGTGCGGGAGATCCAAATGAGGGAGAGAGGAGAGGTGGGGGCGCATGGGGGGGGGTTGGGCGCCAGGGGCGCGCAGGCCGGGGCGGGCCAGGCCGGCTGAGCTGGGCTGGACTAAGCTGGGTTGGGCCGAACCACTTCGCGGATCAAAAACCTACGACGAGCGCGACCACTAAACGGACTTAAAACGCGAATCAAAATCCGGAACGGAACGAGACGAACACTCAACCTCAGGCAAAGAAATGTGCTTCGGCATGATGCAACACCCATGGCACTTAGGTTTTGGTTTATACATGACACGGACACCTGCCGCTATACTGGTTTGAAATTGGGAAGAAGGAGCAAACGGGGAAAGAGAAAAGAGAGTAACGCCCGAATTTGGTGAGAGAAAAGAAGAAAAAATTCTACCCCCAAATTCAGGGCGTTACAAACCTATCCCCCTTAAAAGAATCTCGCCCTCGAGATTCAGGGTTGGCTAGCAAAGAGCTCTGGGTACTTGTCCATCAGATCATCTTCACGCTCCCAGGTTGCTTCTTCCTCAGAGTGGTGATTCCATTTGACTTTGCACATTCTGATGGTCTTCCTTCGGGTGACTCTGTCTGCAACCTCAAGGATTTGCACTGGCTTCTCAACGTAGGTCAAGTCCTCCTGGACTTCAAGACCTTCCACTGGCAACTGCTCTTCTGGCACACGCAAGCACTTCTTCAACTGAGACACATGAAAGACATTATGCACAGCAGACAAATTCTCTGGCAAACTGAGCTGATAGGCCACTTCTCCACGTCTTGCAAGAATCTGATACGGACCAATGTAGCGGGGTGCTAGCTTGCCTTTCACTCCAAATCTTCTGACTCCTCTGATCGGTGACACTTTCAGGTAGACAAAGTCTCCGACTTCGAAACTCAGCTCTCTTCTTCTTGTGTCTGCATAGCTTCGCTGTCTTGATTGCGCTATCTTCAGATTCTCTCGAACCATCTTGATGTTCTCTTCGGCTTCAAGCAAAATGTCTGGCCCAAACACCTGCTTTTCTCCAGGCTGATCCCATTGCAACGGAGTTCTGCAACTCCTTCCATAGAGCGCCTGAAATGGGGACATCTTCAAACTGGCCTGGTAACTGTTGTTATAGGAAAACTCCGCATAAGGCAATCGCTTGTCCCATCCGGACTGATCTTGCAACGCACAGGCTCTCAACATGTCTTCAAGAATTTGATTGGTCCTTTCGGTCTGGCCATCTGTCTGCGGATGATAAGCTGAACTGAAATTCAGATGCGTGCCCAAAGCTTCATGCAACTGCTGCCAGAAATGAGAGGTGAACTGTGTTCCTCTGTCTGACACTATCTTCTTTGGCACACCATGAAGACAAACGATCCGAGACATATACAACTCTACCAATACGGCACTGCTATAGTTGGTCTTGACAGGTATGAAGTGGGCTGACTTGGTCAAACGGTCCACTACTACCCAAATGGAATCGTAGCCGGCTCGAGTGCGAGGCAATCCGACTATGAAATCCATACCGATTTCATCCCATTTCCACTAAGGGATCTGCAACGGTTGCAACAATCCAGCAGGTCTCTGGTGCTCTGCCTTAATTCTTCGGCAACTATCGCACATAGCCACATGCTCTGCGATTTCCCTCTTCATTCCATACCACCAGAATTTCTTCTTCAGATCCTGATACATCTTCTCACTGCCAGGGTGAATCGAATAGGCTGTCTCATGAGCTTCCTTGAGAATCAACTCCCGAATGGACTGGACATTGGGAACACACAAGCGGTCTTTGAACCAGATCACACCTTCTGCATCTTCTCGAAAATCTTTGCTTCTGCCATCTCGAATCAGTCGCCGGATCTCATTGATCTTCTCATCATTCTTCTGCGCTTCTTTGATTTCGCGCTCTAAGGAAGGTTCCAACTCAACTGTGACTCCTCGCGAATTGTTCAGAAATCCGAGACTCAACCTGTCAAACTCCTTGGCCAACTCATAAGGCATCGGACGAGCGACCATCAGATTGACTTGACTCTTTCTGCTCAAAGCATCTGCCACTACGTTTGCTTTGCCTGGATGGTAATGAATCTCCAACTCATAGTCTTTGATCAACTCTAACCATCTTCGTTGCCTCATGTTCAACTCTGACTGAGTGAATATGTACTTCAGACTCTTATGATCTGTGTAAACATCACATTTCTGTCCATACAGATAGTGCCTCCATGACTTCAGTGCATGAACCACTGCTGCCAACTCTAGGTCATGGATTGGGTAGTTCTTCTCATGAACCTTCAACTGTCGGGACGAGTAAGCCACAACTCTTCCCTCTTGCATCAACACACATCCCAAACCTGTGTAACAAGCATCACAATACACCGAAAAGGGCTTGTGCACATCAGGCAAGACTAAGACAGGCGCTGTAGTCAACTTCTCTTTCAGCGCTTCAAAGGCCTCTTGGCATTTCTGGGTCCACTTGAACTCAACTTTGTTGCCTAGCAACGCTGTCATTGGTTTCGCAATCTTCGAAAACCCTTCAATGAATCGCCGATAATACCCGGCCATTCCAATGAAACTCTTGATTCCTCGAGCATCTGTTGGCGCTTTCCAGTTCAGAATGTCTGCCACTTTCTTCGGATCCACAGCCAAACCTTCTTTGTTGATTATGTGACCCAAGAACAGGACTTCATTGATCCAGAACTCACACTTGCTCAACTTTGCATACAACTGATGCTCTCGCAATCTCTGCAACACCATCCTCAAATGTTCTGCGTGCTCTTCTTTGCTTTGAGAGTAAACCAGAATGTCATCAATGAATACCACCACAAACTTATCAAGATAATCCATGAATACACTGTTCATCAAGTTCATAAAGAACGCTGGCGCATTGGTCAAACCAAAAGACATCACTGTGAACTCATACAAACCATACTTGGAAATGAATGCCGTCTTCGGAATGTCCGAAGGTCGGATTCTGAGCTGATGATAACCTGACCTCAGATCAATCTTGGAGAACACAGTGGCTCCTCTCAACTGGTCGAACAGATCTTCTATTCTGGGCAAGGGATACTTGTTCTTGATCGTGACCTCATTCAGAGCTCGGTAATCGATGCACATCCTCTTGGTGCCATCTTTCTTTTCCACGAACAAGACAGGGGTGGCCCAAGGCGAGGTGCTTGGCCGGATGTAACCTTTCTCTGACAGCTCATCAATCTGCTTCTTAAGCTCAACCAACTCTGGTCCAGATATTCTGTAAGCTCTCTTAAAGATAGGGGCGGTTCCGGGAAGAAGCTCTATAGCAAACTCAACTTTCCGCTCTGGTGGCATACCCGGTAAGTCCTTTGGAAACACATCCGGGAACTCAGACACTACCTTGATACTCTCAATTGGGTCTGCTTCACTGCTATCAACGGCCATCTGATAACAACTTCCTTTCTTTGGCTCAGGCGGGACTAACTCGGTCACCACTTCCTCTCCTAGTGGGGACACCAACTTGATTGTCCTTTTATCACAACTGATAACTGCCTGATACTTATCTAGCCAATTCATCCCTAGGATGACATCTATTCCCTGAGTACCCATTACTATAAGGTTGGCGGGAAACGCTATCCCCCTTATTTCCACACTTATATTCAAACAAATGCTATCGGCTCGAATTCTACCACCGGCTGAGTCAATTTGAATGGGGGTTGACATGGTAGTAATTGGAAGATTATGTGCTTCTACCCATGATGCAGTAATGAAAGAATGCGTTGCTCCAGTATCAAATAACACTTCTGCAATATGGGAGTCGACTGGGAACATACCTACTATCATGCCGGGGGTCTCCTGAACTGCTTCAGCCTCCAAGTGATTCAGCCTTCCATGATTATAGCGCGGCTGAGAGCGATTGCCTGCTCCAGACTGAGGCACATTCTGCTTTGCTGGGGCATTGGGGCCTGACTGCTGCTGGGCTGCCTTCTTCGGACATTGCATCACCCAGTGGCCTTGCTCTCCACAGTGGAAACATGCCCTGTTTCCAACCTGAGCTGGTGCTGCCTGACTGCTCTGCTGGGCTGCTGGGGCAGGAAGACGAGGTGCCTGCTGATTCTGCTTCTGAAACTGACCTCCTGACTGATTGCTCTGACGGTTCTGGTACTGATGCTGAGGATACTGCCTTTGGAACTGCTGATGCTGCTGAGGTGGACGCTGGTTCTGCCTGAACTGCTGAGGTTGATTGCCTGAGAAACGAGGACGGCTGCTGCTTCCAGGCTGGGGTCCACTGATCTTGCGCTTACGATCCTTCATCTCCTTACGCTTCCTTTCTGTCATGATTGCTCTGTCAATCAGGTGCTGGAATGTCGGGAAAGTGTGATTCATCAGTTGGTACTGCAGAGGGTCAACCAAGCCTCTCAGGAAACGGTACTGTCGCTTGGCATCGGTGTTGACATCTTCAGGAGCATAACGAGACAGCTGCAGAAATCTGTCCCGGTATTCACTGACAGACGATGACCCTTGCTTGAGAGCTAGGAACTCCTTCTTCACTGTCATCAGGGACATGGTACTGGCGGAAGCTTCCTCTGAACTCTTCCCAGGTGATGGCGTTAGGGTGGGCATGGGTGGCGAGGTAAGACTCCCACCATGATTGGGCTGCTCCTCTCAACAAACGGGGACCATACAGGACTTTCTCCCTGTCATCGCACTGAGCGGTATGCAACTCCCGCTCCACAGTGCGCAGCCAGTCTTCAGCATCCATGGGGTCAGAAGAATGAGCGAACGTTGGTGGATGACCTCTCATGAATTCAGCACGCTTATCTCTGGGTATCTGAGGCATCTGAGGCTGAGGTGGGGCCTGCTGCTGTTGCTGCTGCTGCTGCTGAATGGCGGCCAAAGTCTGACCGATGGCTTGAACTGCCTGAGTCTGCATCAGAAACATCTGCTCGATCGACATCGGGGGCGGGGGCGGCAGGTGCTGCTGCTGGGGCACCTCCTCCTGCGGAGCGGCTCGCTCCTGCTGAGCACGCCTTCCTCCTCTGCGCCTGTTCTCTGACATCTGCAGAATGCAACCACACATCAGAACTGATCTGGCAAATCTTGCAGCATAAGAAAAGAGGATAGAATTCTTCAACAGCACTGAACAGATGAGCATCTTCTCTCAGATAAAGAGGAAAGGAGAATAAAGGGTTTCCCAACTATATAACTAACTTTATTAACATAATAGGTAAACCAAAATGCAGGGGATACCCACACTCTGGTGACAATCATTACAAAGATCCAAACCAAACATAGTTCATCATGACAAACATGAATGCACAGGATATAGCAAACTACCCTGTCTAACTAAGACTTAACTAAGAGCGAGACTAACGCTAAGACTGAAGCTTCTATGTATATATATTTCGTATTAATTACAAGATCCAACTCTAACGATCTATGGTTCTAGAGTTATCTTGGTCTTGCAGTCGGGATTGCCATAAGACTGGTGTCCACGCTGAGGTGAGCGGTACGGGTGCTGAGTCCCGACGGGAGCGGGGGAACCACCGTCCAGGTGACGACGTTCCGCGCGCTCAGCCCACAGCAGGGCGATCTCAGCACGAGCCCTACTCAGCTCGTCTAGTGCATGGTCCAGCTCCGTGTTTAGCACGGCGGCTAGGTTGACTGTGCTGCTCAACCTAGGATTGCCCTCACCGACAGGTGAGACAATCACGCCTCCTGTGCTGCCAGATGAACGGCGGGGGTAATACTTCAGGTCAAGACCGTCAGCTGCCCCACCGAAAACCGAGCAGTAGTGCGAAAGCGCACGCCGTGCAGCATCTTGCATGGCTGCCTCAGCTGAGTCCCGCTCAGAGATAGAATAGTGCTCTGAGCAGACCTCAGCACCCTGGAGACTGTTCTCCGGACAGCGCACCAAGCAGGTTGCCTCCCAGCGGTCCGGGTAGACCCCGCGACTGTGCTGGTAGACCACACAGTGATACTCGACAGACCAAGTATGCCGGTCAAATGCCCGACGTAGCAGGGTGTCGAGCGCATCGTGGAAGTGACACCCGCGAGCAGCGTCGCGAGTGATGGGTCGAGCAACCCATCCTTCCGGCTCAAGGTTAGCAGAGAAGTCGGTGTCGTGGCTCGAGCTGTCGTCGCCTCCTCCGTCGTCTGGGTCTCCTCCAGCAGCTACTCCAGAAGCTGGGACGCCCAGTGGTGGTGCAGGGGGCGCCTCCAGAGGAAGCACAGGGGAGCAGCTCCTCACAGACTCTATCTCCTGGTGGAGCGAGAAAGAAGAGCCCTGCTGCTCCTGTCGTCGACGTTCCTGCTCCTCAAGCAGGCGGTGGTGCAGTCTCTCCAAGTGGCTGGACTGTCCGGCCACGGGACGGCGAAGCGGACGCTCAGCAAGGCGGGAGGGTAAGAAGGGGATGACTGACTTTCGTGCAGTGTGTCTAAGTCGAGCCATCTACAAAAGACATCGCAAGCAAAAGGGTGAGAACAGAATTAATATGACCAGCAAATAATGAATCATGAGTGAATGAAGGATTAGGATAAAACATGATTTTCAGCAAGGTATAGTATATAGTAGAACATAGGTTTGGTCGGTATGACCAACTTTTGAAAGGATATCAAAGTCAAGGCAGAGACAGAGGTCCATAGTCCTTAGAACGACCATTCTACTCTAGGCTAGCGGTCCTACAGTCAGCACGGCTTTGATACCACTTATGTCACACCCGGTTTTAGAAGGCAAACCGAATGCGAACCATGTACGTGCCAGGATCAGTTATTCACGTACACAACAGTTACATAACATGGACATCATCACACAGTGCTCAAAACAGTATTAAAAGGGAATAATAGTCGATTACATCGTACGTCTGAGACGTCCATATAGTTCTTACAATAAATCAAAGTGCGGAAAAGAAACGTAGATAACTGCGGCCTTCACAGGCAGCCGACTGGGGGTTGCCGCTAACCCACACCTAGAACTCGTCGTAGTCTTGGAACTCCTGGAAGTCTCCTTCCACAGCTTCATCTTCTCCTGAGCAGTGGTTGCAATGCTGACAACCTGGGGGGGGGGGGTTTGGTGTGTAGAGCAAGGGTGAGTACACATCAACATACTCAGCAAGTATCCTGTTTGGCTGTAGTGGACTAGCTTTATGTGGGGATAAGTCAAGCAGTTGCTTTTAGTTGGTCAGATTATTACTTACTAGTAGAAAGCCAAGTTTTAGCATTAACCCAAGTTATTAGCCCGATGTACCCTTTCCAAACGGAAAGAATACCACTTACCAGCACCATAGTCATAACCAGAACCATCGATCTCATAACCACCTGTACCAAAGTATCTCTGATCAAGTACCACTAATCACTGGAGCTCCCTTGGCCGCTCATAACCGTGAGCACGGCTGATATATCAGTTTTCAAACACTCTGCAGAGGTTGTGCACTTTACCCACAAGCCGTGATTCCCATTCTGCCCGGAGATCATGACTCTCCATTGATCACTACCAAGGTGACCCAGCAGGGCATCACTACGTAGCCTTTACAAAGATTCCCCGGGGCTGTAGCCACCCGTTAGGTTTCCTAAATGTACCGCACTCCTCCCCAAGGGACAAATCAACCTTGGTAGAGCGAGCCGCATACACCGAGCCCCATTGACGGCACGACGGCTAAGTGAACTACACCCCGGATCCTCTAATTATTCAGCTAAGGGCACCCCATTCTACCCTCATGGTTGCACTGTTTTCCCGGGCGGTCATCCATAGAACAGGTCCTTACGGAGAGGCACTCGAGAAACCGCTCGAGCCCCCTTGAAGGTCACAAGTACAACATCATAATAAGAGAAGGGAAAACAGCGTATCATAGATAATCTCATCATGTTCATTGATTAGAGTTGAGCAATAGCTAAAGCTAAACAGTAATAATCCAACCCAAATAGGTAAGCAAGGATAGGGATAACAAAAGCTAGTCAAACCTTAGGTATGAATATGTAAAGCGGGAGGTGAATTAAAGAATGAGTAGGACAGAGATAGGTCAAGGGACACTTGCCTCCACCAACCGACTGCTGCTCAGGGGCTTCTCCTGCGAGTTCCTCGGGCTCTTCAACCGGATCGTTCTCTATGCGATTGCAAACATACATACATCCACATATTTAATACAAAAGGACAGTACACCATACAATAGAATGCAATAAGTAAACAGACGTTCTACGCGGGCTCGCAGTTATAGTTAAGAGAGAAAGAGGAAAAGACAGTCGAGAAACGATCACGTTACATGATTATAAATTAACCACTCGCTTAATGGAAGGAAATTTAATGTAGACACTATGTTTAGCGTAAAGTAAAGTCAGGTTTCATGTCCAATTATTATAAGCAGGTGGAGATAAATAAAAAGGATGGTCGCGCGGCGAGGCGCGCGACAAAGCACTCTAAAACACATTAAGAAGTTAACGACTCGTCGCGCGACCGAGCACGCAACGAGACACTTCGCCTTAGATACGAGGAGACGTTAAACGTCGCGCGACGAAGCGCACGACGGCATACGTCGACTAAACTGAGTCCAAAGTGGAACATCGCGTGAATACACACGCGTCGTTACACCTTAAACAACCTGAAACAAAAATGGATCGTCGCGCGACGAAGCGCACGACGCAACACAAGATAGAATCTGAAATTAGACAAACCGTCGCGCGGCGAAGCGCGCGACGCAACACGCTAATTAACGAATAATCACCGCGAGCGCGGGCGAGCGAAGATACGGTCGGGCGAGGCCGGGACGGGAACGGGCGGCCGAACGGGGGGGGAGGGCGGTTGAACCGGCCAGGAGCGGCCGAGTCGGCCGGGGCTGCGCCGGGGGCCGCGCCGGGGGCCGCGCCGGGGACGCGAACCGGCGAGCAGGGGCGGGCGGGATCGCCGCCGCGGGGCCGGGGGACGGGCGGGGGGCGGGCGAGGCCGCCGGGGTCGGGGAAGGGGAGGGGGAGGCCGCCGGGGGCCGGGGAGGGGCGGGGGAGCGCCGCCGCGGGCTGGGGAGGGGGCGGGCGAGGCCGCCGGGGTCGGGGAAGGGGCGGGCGAGGCCGGCCGCGGGCCGGGGAGGGAGCGGGCGCCGCCGCCGCGGGCGGGGAGGCCGGGCGGGGGAGCCGGGGACGGGCGCCGAGCGCCGCCGCGGGGAGGGAGGGGGAGGGGCCGAGCGGGGAGGCCGGGCGCCGCCGGGGAGGGGCCGAGCGGGCGGGCCGAGCGGGGAGGCCGAGCGCCGCCGCGGGGAGGGGCGGGCAGGGGCGCCGCCACGCCGGGCAGGGGCGGGGATGGGGTCGGGCGCGGGCAGGGGAGAGGGAGGGCGCGCGGGGGGGGGGGGGGGGGAAGAAGAGGAGGGAGAGGGAGAGAGAGAGAGAAGGGGAGGGGAGCTCACCTCGGGGTCCAAAATCCGGTGATCGCCGTCTCCAAACCCTAGGGCACCACGGGGAGAGAGAGGTGGAAGAGGGAGAGGGAAGTTGTTGCGCGGGAGATCCAAATGAGGGAGAGAGGAGAGGTGGGGGCGCATGGGGGGGGGGGGGGGTTGGGCGCCAGGGGCGCGCAGGCCGGGGCGGGCCAGGCCGGCTGAGCTGGGCTGGACTAAGCTGGGTTGGGCCGAACCACTTCGCGGATCAAAAACCCACGACGAGCGCGACCACTAAACGGACTTAAAACGCGAATCAAAATCCGGAACGGAACGAGACGAACACTCAACCTCAGACAAAGAAATGTGCTTCGGCATGATGCAACACCCATGACACTTAGGTTTTGGTTTATACATGACACGGACACCTGCCGCTATACTGGTTTGAAATTGGGAAGAAGGAGCAAACGGGGAAAGAGAAAAGAGAGTAACGCCCGAATTTGGTGAGAGAAAAGAAGAAAAAATTCTACCCCCAAATTCAGGGCGTTACAACTCCCAAATCGATTTGATGTCAGGAACACACAGTCTATCTTTAAAACATACTATGCCTTCCGAGTTTTCCCGGAAATCCTTGACTTTCCCATCTAAAATCAGTTGCCGCTTTTCATCATTTTTCTGCCCATCCTTGATATCTTGCTCTAGAGTGGGCTCCAGCTCAACTGTCACTCCTTGAGTGTTGTTTAGAAATCCGAGATTCAACCTGTCGAATTCCTTCGCTAGCTCATATGGCATCGGATGAGCGATCGTCATGTTGACTTGGCTTTTTCGGCTCGAAGCATTTGCAACCACATTAACTTTGCCTCGGTGATAATGTATCTCCAGCTCATAATATTTGATCAACTCCAACCTTCTTCGTTGCCCCATATTTAACTCTGACCGGGTGAATATATACTTGAGACTCTTGTGGTCCGTGTAAACATCACACTTTTGCTCATATAGGTAATGCCTGAATCCCACCAGGTCTTCAGTGCATGAACCACTGCTGCCAACTCCAAGTCATGAGTGGGGTAATTCCTCTCATGAATCTTCAACTGTCGGGACAAGTACGCCCTACTGAAAGTTGCCTAGAGGGGGGGTGAATAGGCAAGTTAAAACTTTTTCAACAAAAACTAGAAGCAAACTGGGTAAAATTGAATTGATCTCGAAATTCACCCAGTTAACTTTGGAAATGAGATGTTCTAAATGATCCACAGGGTTCAAAGTAGTAGATCTGAGAAGGGCACTTCTCAATATCCACACACCAAAAAGATATGAACAAATCTTCCACGGAATGGTGAGAGAACGAAGAACACGAATAAGCACAATGAACAAGAACACAAGAGACACACGATTTATCCCGAGGTTCGGTCACACCACCAAGGTGCCCTACTTCCTCGTTGAGGTGCCCACAAAGAGCCGGGTCTCTTTCAGCCCTAATCCTCCCTTTGCCGACCACAAAGGTCAAGCCCACACAATAATCTTTGCTCAAACGAGCGGGTAATACAAACTTTCTTGTGGTCTTCCACAAGATTTGGAGACTCACAAGAGACACCTAGTCGTCTAGGAGCTAGAAGCTCCAAGAGTAATGAATCCACAAAGAACTCGATGTAGTACCAAAGCTCGAATGAAGAATAGCAAGAGAGATTTGGAGATGAATCACAAAAACCGCAGCTCTCAAACTCACTCAAAGATTTCTCTCCAAAGATTTGAAATGGGAGAGGCAAGAGGTGTGTGAGAGAGAGTGGGAGGTGTTCTTCAAGTTAGAAATGGGGTTTGGGTCGTGCTCTTGTGTGTGGGGAGAGAGGTAGAAGTGAGTATATATAGGTGGAGCTCAAAACTAGTCGTTGGGCAGATTTTTCTGTCTGAGACCGGTTGAACCGCCCCCTAGGGCGGTTGAACCGCCCCTGGCAGGTCAGGCAGACTGGTCATGTTGACCAAGACCGGTTGAACCGCCCCTAAGACCGGTTCAACCGCCTGGGGCAGGCTAACAGACAGTCTGCCAGTCAGACTGGCAGACTGCAGGTCAGACTGCAAAAACAGGTCCTGACACCGGTTGAACCGCCCCTAGGGCCGGTTCAACCGCCTGGGGGTCACACTAGCAGTCAGTCTGCCAGTCAGGAGGTCAGACCGGTCAGGTGACCCTGACACCGGTTGAACCTCCCCTAGGACCGGTTCAACCGGTTTTGACCAGTGAGGTCCGAGGAAAATACCCCGGCAGAACTTTCCCTGGACACCGGTTGAACCTCTCTGGACCCCGGTTGAACTTGCCCTGGACCCCGGTTGAACCTGCCTGGACCCCAGTTGAAGTTGAAGTTCAGCTGGAGTTGAGAAAGCTCAACTCAGCTGTAGCTAAAGAAGCTCAGCTCAGCTGAAGTTCAGCTCAGCTGCAGTTTAAGAAGTTCAGCTGCTTTTCAACAAGAACACTCTAGGTTTCTCAAACCTAACCACGGTCAACCATAGAATTTTTAAAGAGATTTTTGGTTTTCAAAAAATAGCTTTTGAATATAGAGGCTTGAGCTTTGGCAAACACCAACCTTCTTTTTTTGGATCCCCCTTGATAGTACGACGATTCCTATACTCAAGTTAAATAAAATATAATTAAGTAAACTCCTTGAGTCATTGGTGTCTCATGTGTGATTTCTCCATGGCGTTGCTTCATAAGGATCACAAACATCTTTGTCTCACCTTTTGAAGCAAACATAAATCAAACCTGTGACTTGTACCATATCACCATATATGAGTTCAAATCATGGCTTCAAGTCACCTTACTGATGCATCAACATGGTATAACTCTTCGTAGCTGATTAGTTCATCGACTTAGTGCAAGTACTCTCTTCTTCACCTTAGCCATGGTACCTCAGCCCACAAGCCGTCGCTTGGCCTTCACCTTTGCTTAGTTCCTCGAAGCCCTTTCCTTGCTATCTTCACCCTATCAAGCCATTCTTGAGTCACATCCTATTGAGCATCCATTGAGAGAATCATTTCTTCAATATTGTGAACCTTGCTTGAATGTCTTTTAGATATAATTGTTAAGATCAATCAAGCTCTAGTTTGATTCTCATAGAAGCATATATGGACTGATTCTAGGTACCTGCAAAATCTTATTAAGTATATTTTGGTACCCATCTCATGATGGGTCCATCAAGGTTAGTCAATAAGGACTTAGGCACCCAAATAGCCTTGGTCCTAGAATGTGGTGAACTCATCACCTTTCTAGCACAAGAGTCAAATTTGGGTCTCCTAAGTATATTTGAATGTATTGACAGGTTAGGCTTAGGTGTTTTACCCTTTGGACAAACCTTGAATAGATGACATCTTTCACGTCAATTGTAGCAAATGCGGTGCTTGTCCTTGCAATGCATTTGCCTTTTGCTTTCATCCTTCTTGATGGTCATCTTTCTTGATCGTGCAAGGTCTTGGTTCTTCATGCGGGGGCATGAACCAATTTCATGACCCTTCTCCTTGCATCCATAGCACCTCCTATCGCTTCTCTTTGATCTTTCTTTGTTGAAGCACATAGGTACATTGTTAGAGCAAATAATATGAGCATTGATTTTCTCACCTTGAGTCTTGCTCATGTCCTTCTTAGAAAGCTTGGTATTCTTTTGAAGGGGTTTTGTGCATGCTACGGTTGTCCCCTTCTCAAGCTTTTTCACCATATTATCACGGTTATCTTGAGAAGGTTGAGCATGACACTTTCCCTTCAAAATAGTTAAGCTCCTTCTTAGCCTTCCAACTTCTTCCTTGAGCTCTTTATTTTCTTATGTGATAGAAATATCACTAATTCCTGAAATTTCTAGCTCAATGGAAGATTGACTTTCTTGAGAGCAACATTTGTTAGCACATGATAATATAGTTTCTACTTGAGTACATGTGCATATGTGAGGTTGGTATGATTTAAAATTAGTTAACACAACCTCATGAGCCATTTCTAACATGATATGTGAATCCATAAATTTATTATGAGAGCACACAAGCATATCATGTTTTTCTTGCAAAGCTAGATTTTCAATATTTAGCCTTTCTATCATGTTCTTGAACACAACATTTTTATTTTCTAATTGAGCAATATATGATGAATGATTAACAACTTTAATTTGCTCAATTGAAATGTCTTCATACCTTTGGACCAAATCATCATGAGAGCACTTTAGCTTCTCATGCTCTTTGGTCAACTTCTCTAAGTCTTTGATTTTTCTGATGAGGAAGTCTTCTTGCTTATGAAGCATTTCTTTTTGTTCTTCCGCTCTTTTCATGAGTTTGAGCAAGCTCATCCAATGTTTCTTGCTTAGCTGAGCGAAGAATTGTTGAAGATCATCCTCATCTTCACTATCACTTTCTTGCTCCTCCTCATCCTCACTTTCGCTTTCACTATCACTCCCATTAGCAATAAAGCACATATGAGAAGTAGATTTGAAAGACGAACCTTGTGAAGAGGTGGATTCATCGTTTGGTCTCCATCGATCATTTTCTTCTTCAATCTCGTTCTTCGCCTCATCTTCCATCTTTTTGAGGAACATCCTTTCGGCGATTCTCATGGCAAGGTCTATTGCCCTAGGATCAACATCTGCACCAAAAGATGAAGTCGAGGAACCTCAACTTTTTCAAGCATAGAAGCACTTTCGTTTCTTAGTCCCCCCAACATGATCTTTTCCTCACGCGGTTAAGCGTTAGAACGAGGATTAGGCTCTGATACCAATTGAAAGTTGCCTAGAGGGGGGGTGAATAGGCAAGTTAAAACTTTTTCAACAAAAACTAGAAGCAAACTGGGCAAAACTGAATTGATCTCGAAATTCACCCAGTTAACTTTGGAAATGAGATGTTCTAAATGATCCACAGGGTTCGAAGTAGTAGATCTGAGAAGGGCACTTCTCAATATCCACACACCAAAAAGATATGAACAAATCTTCCACGGAATGGTGAGAGAACGAAGAACACGAATAAGCATAATGAACAAGAACACAAGAGACACACGATTTATCTCGAGGTTCGATCACACCACCAAGGTGCCCTACTTCCTCGTTGAGGCGCCCACAAAGAGCCGGGTCTCTTTCAACCCTAATCCTCCCTTTGCCGACCACAAAGGTCAAGCCCACACAATAATCTTTGCTCAAACGAGCGGGTAATACAAACTTTCTTGTGGTCTTCCACAAGATTTGGAGACTCACAAGAGACACCTAGTCGTCTAGGAGCTAGAAGCTCCAAGAGTAATGAATCCACAAAGAACTCGATATAGTACCAAAGCTCGAATGAAGAATAGCAAGAGAGATTTGGAGATGAATCACAAAAACCGCAGCTCTCAAACTCACTCAAAGATTTCTCTCCAAAGATTTGAAATGGGAGAGGCAAGAGGTGTGTAGAGAGAGTGGGAGGTGTTCTTCAAGTTAGAAATGGGGTTTGGGTCGTGCTCTTGTGTGTGGGGAGAGAGGTAGGAGTGAGTATATATAGGTGGAGCTCAAAACTAGCCGTTGGGCAGATTTTTCTGTCTGAGACCGGTTGAACCGCCCCCTAGGGCGATTGAACCGCCCCTGGCAGGTCAGGCAGACTGTCTGCCAGTTTGACTGTCAGACTGACTGGCAGACTGACCTGCAGACTGGTCAAGTTGACCAAGATCGGTTGAACCGCCCCTAAGACCGGTTCAACCGCCTGGGGCAGGCTGACAGACAGTCTGCCAGTCAGACTGGCAGACTGCAGGTCAGACTGCAAAAACAGGTCCTGACACCGGTTGAACCACCCCTAGGGCCGGTTCAACCGCCTGGGAGACACACTAGAAGTCAGTCTGTGTCACACCCGGATTTTAGGGGCACCAAGACCCGAGCACGAACATAAACACCAGGTGTGCTGGGACCAAGTCTCACACATATGATGCATAGTGGCACAGGATCGAATGTCACATCTTTACTATATATAACAGGAGTTCTATACAAAATAATTAAATAATTACATCATATGAGGAAACGATCCAGCAACCCAAAGTTGACTGGGAGACGATGGCCTAGACCACTCACGAACTCATCACAGCATCCTCCACGCGCCTCATCCTGTGGTACCTGCTCTTGACTTGTGGGGGGTGTGAGACAGCAAGAGTGAGCTCACATACGTTCATCGCTCAACAAGTTGTGGGGAATAATGTGCATGAACTCGCCAAAGGTGGGAGCTCACGTGAAGTGTAAGGCTTACCAAAGAGGATGGTTAGAGCTGAGCATTGCTTTTAAAGTTGGTCAAAATTTTATTAGCAATTACTAAGTATAAGTAAATACCAGCCCAATTAAGTAGTAGAACAAAAGTAACAACCTCACCTGCGATGCAATGCATATGACAAATTGAGTTTAAGTTCCATAATTTAATCATGTGAGTGTCCGAGCCGCTCATGACCGTGAGCACGGCTAGTATACCAGTTTTACACTCTGCAGAGGTTGCGCATCTTTACCCACAAGTCGTGTTACCCATTTGCCACGGAGTTGATCAGACTCCATACACCTCTACCAAGGAAGCGAGGCAGGGTACCACTACAAGGCCTTTACAAAGTTCCACTAGCTTCAGACTACCCGCTACAGTTTATAGGAAGCTCCAGTGCAGGGTTCTTGTCTGATCGCCATCGCAGCAAAATCAACCCAAGGACCTCCCTACACTGACCACTCCCCTACTGCCCTTGCCCCTTTCGGGTAAGGTAGCCCTCCACTAGCTTTCCTAGTTAATCAGCCAAGGGCGTCCCATTATACCCTTGTGGTAGCACTGTTTTCCCGGGTGGTTCTCCATGTTCCAATTAACATAATGATCTTATCATGAACAGTAAATAACAACTGATAACAAAGATATAATCATGAATAAAAGGTATCTCCATACCCAAAACCACATATAGCACTAGCAAGTACTACCCAGAAAGTTCAGTGGTAAACGAGGTATAAAGATAGACAAACCAGGGAATCCTATTGGGACCCATCAAAATTAACCTATGCAGATCATTATGATTAATTAGAACATGAGTGGGTAAAAAGAAGTGATCAAGGGCACAACTTGCCTGAGACTTGAGAATCCAGGTACCAACTTGCTTTTCAGATGACACGTGTCCTCGCTCTAGTCGTAGCAATACAAACAAACATTGTATAGACAAAATTAACATTACACCAAGCATGTAAATAAAATACACAGTAATAATCTAGACATTAAAATAAGATCACAGGAACTGGAATCATTAAATTTGGGGTTATATATTTTAAGTTATGGATTTTCTAATGTTTTATGTGCTCAATACAAGATTAAGTGCTAGATAAATTTTAAATCATCTTTCATGTTAAAACAGAGGCACTAATGGTTAGGAAATAATATTACAAAAATTTAGGAACTGGAATGGACCAATTTGGAGTTCATATGCATTTTCTATGAATTAAACAAGTTTCTGCTTTTAAATATGTACTAAAAACTATTTTCTAAACTGTTTTTCTGGTTTTATTAATTATCTGGACTGGGCTACCATAACGGAAAACAGCAGGGGTCTCGGTGTAACTAATCCTAAGACTCAGACGACCCACCAGGTGGACAGCGGGTTGATACTAGTATAGTAGGGGGTCTCTTTTGCAAAACCGCCAAGCCGAAAGGGTATGGAGCAATCCTGACCGCCCGATCTTGAATGGGCGGCGCAGATTAAATCAATCCCGATCGAGGCGGTACCCAATCTGAGCCGCACGATAAAACTTCAACGTCTCAGACTTAAATAACCTACATTGATTCACCGCCGACCGATCAGAATCGGACGACGCACGATCCGTCCACCCGAATCGGTATTCTATTTCTAATCAGGGCCGCACCTTTCGCATCCAACGGACACCGTGGCCCGCGCGCACTCCTACTACCCAGATCCCGTCGAGCGGCGGCGCACAGGAGTGCCCGCGGCGGTGCCATCGCCGGCGAGTACGCCATCTGGTCCTACAATGCCCCAAAAGCGCACCCGAGGTACCAACACGATCCCTGCGACACATTAAATGCACTGGGGGTATTCTTACCGTGGATTGCGCAGCGCGGTGCTTCCCCGACGAGGAATGGCGGCCGCAAGGTGAGAGACGCGCGCCGATGAGGAATCCACCCCGCAATTCGAGCGCAAAGCTCCTGAATCCGTCCCGGATGCGCCCGCAAAGCTTCGAAGACGGACCAGGTCACAGTTGTGGCCGGTTTCCTCCACTTGGTGCGCAAATTGCCACAGCGGCGTTCTTTGTCGCGACGGCGGCGGCGAAATGCGGTGCGAGCGGTGGGACGAGGTCGCGCGAGGGGAAATAGCAGAGCAAGTTGGCCACGGGATCCGTATTTATACACACGGGCGACGGCGAGTTGATTGAGGCCTGGTCGGATCGGGATTCCGCGATCCCCGGCGGCGGCAAAAGCGGACGCGGCATGCTCGCAAGTCGTTGCGAGGTTGCAGCTGACAAATCCGACCCACCCGTCGGTGTAAAGGGAGAAGCGGCAAGCGCACGAGCGACTGACGGACAGGGCCCACTGGTCGGCGCAACTGAGAACCAGAACCTGAACGTTGAAGCCACAAACAGATGGGCCCCGCGCGGCAGAGGCAGATGGCGCGCGCAGTGAGGTTTTGGGCCGCGCAGAAGGGATTGGGTAGTGGGCCGAATAGGCGTTTGCGGCCCAGTTGCCATGTTTTTTCCTTTTTTTTGGATTTTATTTTCTGTTTTCTTTTATCATTAATTCCTTTAAATCCAATTTGAATTCAAGCCTATTTGGGAATTTGAACCCATTTTCATTGTGTAGTTTGGTCAAACCATCATGGCAAGGTTTCATTTATCCCATATTTTGTTTTATTTTGTATAGTAGTTTTCCTTTACTTCTCCAATTTCTAGAATTGTAAATTAAGTCTCAATTCACAACATTAACATAATTATATTTTATTGATTTTACCATTTGCATATTTATTTTATCATTATCTTTATGAGTGAATTCACAAACAAAGAAATCACAGCATGATGCACAAATTACTTTAAGTGTCACTAATTAATTAATGACTTTTGAGGTGTTGGTTCACATGTTACAATAAACATAGGCAAAGACCATGTATGTATCTCAACCATGCTTTCATCTTACATTTTTGGGTATTACAAAGCCTACCCCCCTTAAAAATAATCTCGTTCTCGAGATTTGTAAGAAAAGGGATATAATAGGTTTGGTCTAGAATTTTAGTTTCTCATTTGGTTTTGGGAATCAAAGTTTTGTTCAAGTTTTTTTTAACAGTTAGTAGATGATATGAATATTGTATGTCTAGATATTCATTAGGTCAGGTAAGGTTATGGCAAGTAGAGGTTGTGGCAAGGGTATAATAAGGAAAGACTTCATCCTAAACTATGGATCTTGATTCCGCTGGCGATTCAACTTGATCTTTGAAGTCTTGAGTTGATGCTTATCCTTTTTTTTTGACATGGTTGGTCTTCTTTGGCCTTTATTTCTTGGAGTTGTTATCCGAGTTAAGGACATATGGCTAGGACATATGTGAGTAGGATGGATTGTATGGTGTAGGTAGGTTAGAATCTCTTGCTAGGTTAAAATTGTGGGGTTATGCAACTATTGGATGGTTAAGGTAGTTGCATATGGCCAAGTCGATCTGTCATTCTTAATTTAGTGCAGGGTGAACTAAGTTAAGACCTGTTCTATAGGAGTAGAGTCTAATCTATTTCATCAGTATTATCTAACATGTTTGATAAGTCACTTTAGATTAGATCAGATCTAGGTTAGATTGGTGTGACTAGTTTGACTAGATAAGATCTTATTTATTTTAGGCTAGATCATGGTTGTTACACTAGCGTGGGATAAATATGCTTATTGGGGTAAGATGAATCCATAGGGATAAGGTAGAATCTTTTGAGGTCAGATAGATCTATTAGGATAAGATAAATCTTTTCAAGATAAGATGAGAATCTTTTTTTTAGGATAAGATGGATCTATGAGTGTAGGATAGACTTTTTCAAGATAAGATGGATTTTGCTAGGCTAGATTCTTTGATGAGGGATAACCTAGTTCATTTAGATATTTTTATAACCGTTTTTTTTCTATATGTATATGCAGATGTGATTGTGGACATTACTCCACAACTAATCACACTCAATCAAAGATCCAAATCAAACAAGTATCATAAGAACAAACATTCAAGCATACAAATACCTATAAAAATAGTTTTGTTTTTGTTCCTAAGAGTAGGTCTCCTATTCCTAAAGTCACTTTAGGCACAGGATTTCAAAGTGTGAAATCCACATTTGTCTTTAGAAAGAAAAGGTAAGAATAATCAGAGTAAAGCGGAAATCGATGAGAAAAGATTAAGAAAAGTTTAGAAAAGAATCAGAGTAGCAAAGGTAAGTGAATAATGGTTATCCAGTTCTATCTAGGTTTCGTCCTATAGTCAACATTCCTCTGATACCACTTCTGTCACACCCGGATTTTAGGGGCACCAAGACCCGGGCACGAACATAAACACCAGGTGTGCTGGGACCAAGTCTCACACATATGATGCATAGTGGCACAGGATCGAATGTCACATCTTTACTATATATAACAGGAGTTCTATACAAAATAATTAAATAATTACATCATATGAGGAAACGATCCAGCAACCCAAAGTTGACTGGGAGACGACGGCCTAGACCACTCACGAACTCATCACAGCATCCTCCACGCGCCTCATCCTGTGGTACCTGCTCTTGACCTGTGGGGGGGTGTGAGACAGCAAGAGTGAGCTCACATACGTTCATCGCTCAACAAGTTGTGGGGAATAATGTGCATGAACTCGCCAAAGGTGGGAGCTCACGTGAAGTGTAAGGCTTACCAAAGAGGATGGTTAGAGCTGAGCATTGCTTTTAAAGTTGGTCAAAATTTTATTAGCAATTACTAAGTATAAGTAAATACCAGCCCAATTAAGTAGTAGAACAAAAGTAACAACCTCACCTGCGATGCAATGCATATGACAAATTGAGTTTAAGTTCCATAATTTAATCATGTGAGTGTCCGAGCCGCTCATGACCGTGAGCACGGCTAGTATACCAGTTTTACACTCTGCAGAGGTTGCGCATCTTTACCCACAAGTCGTGTTACCCATTTGCCACGGAGTTGATCAGACTCCATACACCTCTACCAAGGAAGCGAGGCAGGGTACCACTACGAGGCCTTTACAAAGTTCCACTAGCTTCAGACTACCCGCTACAGTTTATAGGAAGCTCCAGTGCAGGGTTCTTGTCTGATCGCCATCGCAGCAAAATCAACCCAAGGACCTCCCTACACTGACCACTCCCCTACTGCCCTTGCCCCTTTCGGGTAAGGTAGCCCTCCACTAGCTTTCCTAGTTAATCAGCCAAGGGCGTCCCATTATACCCTTGTGGTAGCACTGTTTTCCCGGGTGGTTCTCCATGTTCCAATTAACATAATGATCTTATCATGAACAGTAAATAACAACTGATAACAAAGATATAATCATGAATAAAAGGTATCTCCATACCCAAAACCACATATAGCACTAGCAAGTACTACCCAGAAAGTTCAGTGGTAAACGAGGTATAAAGATAGACAAACTAGGGAATCCTATTGGGACCCATCAAAATTAACCTATGCAGATCATTATGATTAATTAGAACATGAGTGGGTAAAAAGAAGTGATCAAGGGCACAACTTGCCTGAGACTTGAGAATCCAGGTACCAACTTGCTTTTCAGATGACACGTGTCCTCGCTCTAGTCGTAGCAATACAAACAAACATTGTATAGACAAAATTAACATTACACCAAGCATGTAAATAAAATACACAGTAATAATCTAGACATTAAAATAAGATCACAGGAACTGGAATCATTAAATTTGGGGTTATATATTTTAAGTTATGGATTTTCTAATGTTTTATGTGCTCAATACAAGATTAAGTGCTAGATAAATTTTAAATCATCTTTCATGTTAAAACAGAGGCACTAATGGTTAGGAAATAATATTACAAAAATTTAGGAACTGGAATGGACCAATTTGGAGTTCATATGCATTTTCTATGAATTAAACAAGTTTCTGCTTTTAAATATGTACTAAAAACTATTTTCTAAACTGTTTTTCTGGTTTTATTAATTATCTGGACTGGGCTACCATAACGGAAAACAGCAGGGGTCTCGGTGTAACTAATCCTAAGACTCAGACGACCCACCAGGTGGACAGCGGGTTGATACTAGTATAGTAGGGGGTCTCTTTTGCAAAACCGCCAAGCCGAAAGGGTATGGAGCAATCCTGACCGCCCGATCTTGAATGGGCGGCGCAGATTAAATCAATCCCGATCGAGGCGGTACCCAATCTGAGCCGCACGATAAAACTTCAACGTCTCAGACTTAAATAACCTACATTGATTCACCGCCGACCGATCGGAATCGGACGACGCACGATCCGTCCACCCGAATCGGTATTCTATTTCTAATCAGGGCCGCACCTTTCGCATCCAACGGACACCGTGGCCCGCGCGCACTCCTACTACCCAGATCCCGTCGAGCGGCGGCGCACAGGAGTGCCCGCGGCGGTGCCATCGCCGGCGAGTACGCCATCTGGTCCTACAATGCCCCAAAAGCGCACCCGAGGTACCAACACGATCCCTGCGACACATTAAATGCACTGGGGGTATTCTTACCGTGGATTGCGCAGCGCGGTGCTTCCCCGACGAGGAATGGCGGCCGCAAGGTGAGAGACGCGCGCCGATGAGGAATCCACCCCGCAATTCGAGCGCAAAGCTCCTGAATCCGTCCCGGACGCGCCCGCAAAGCTTCGAAGACGGACCAGGTCACAGTTGTGGCCGGTTTCCTCCACTTGGTGCGCAAATCGCCACAGCGGCGTTCTTTGTCGCGACGGCGGCGGCGAAATGCGGTGCGAGCGGTGTGACGAGGTCGCGCGAGGGGAAATAGCAGAGCAAGTTGGCCACGGGATCCGTATTTATACACACGGGCGACGGCGAGTTGATTGAGGCCCGGTCGGATCGGGATTCCGCGATCCCCGGCGGCGGCAAAAGCGGACGCGGCATGCTCGCAAGTCGTTGCGAGGTTGCAGCTGACAAATCCGACCCACCCGTCGGTGTAAAGGGAGAAGCGGCAAGCGCACGAGCGACTGACGGACAGGGCCCACTGGTCGGCGCAACTGAGAACCAGAACCTGAACGTTGAAGCCACAGACAGATGGGCCCCGCGCGGCAGAGGCAGATGGCGCGCGCAGTGAGGTTTTGGGCCGCGCAGAAGGGATTGGGTAGTGGGCCGAATAGGCGTTTGCGGCCTAGTTGCCATGTTTTTTCCTTTTTTTGGGATTTTATTTTCTGTTTTCTTTTATCCTTAATTCCTTTAAATCCAATTTGAATTCAAGCCTATTTGGGAATTTGAACCCATTTTCATTGTGTAGTTTGGTCAAACCATCATGGCAAGGTTTCATTTATCACATATTTTGTTTTATTTTGTATAGTAGTTTTCCTTTACTTCTCCAATTTCTAGAATTGTAAATTAAGTCTCAATTCACAACATTAACATAATTATATTTTATTGATTTTACCATTTGCATACTTATTTTATCATTATCTTTATGAGTGAATGCACAAACAAAGAAATCACAGCATGATGCACAAATTACTTTAAGTGTCACTAATTAATTAATGACTTTTGAGGTGTTGGTTCATATGTTACAATAAACATAGGCAAAGACCATGTATGTATCTCAACCATGCTTTCATCTTACATTTTTGGGTATTACAGTCTGCCACTCAGGAGGTCGGACCGGTCAAGTGACCCTGACACCGGTTGAACCTCCCCTAGGACCGATTCAACCGGTTTTGACCAGTGAGGTCCGGGGAAAATACCCTGGCAGAACTTTCC
This sequence comes from Zea mays, assembly GCF_902167145.1. Lineage (NCBI taxonomy): Eukaryota > Viridiplantae > Streptophyta > Magnoliopsida > Poales > Poaceae > Zea > Zea mays. The sequence continues at coordinate 155,794,627 of NC_050104.1, read as the reverse complement.
CTGGACACCGGTTGAACCTCTCTGGACCCCGGTTGAACTTGCCCTGGACCCCGGTTGAACCTGCCTGGACCCCAGTTGAAGTTGAAGTTCAGCTGGAGTTGAGAAAGCTCAACTCAGCTGAAGTTCAGCTCAGCTGCAGCTGAAGAAGCTCAGCTCAGCTGAAGTTCAGCTCAGCTGCAGTTTAAGAAGTTCAGCTGCTTTTCAACAAGAACACTCTAGGTTTCTCAAACCTAACCACGGTCAACCATAGAATTTTAAAGAGATTTTTGGTTTTCAAAAAATAGCTTTTGAATATAGAGGCTTGAGCTTTGGCAAACACCAACCTTCTTTTTTTGGATCCCCCTTGATAGTACGACGATTCCTATACTCAAGTTAAATAAAATATAATTAAGTAAACTCCTTGAGTCATTGGTGTCTCATGTGTGATTTCTCCATGGCGTTGCTTCATAAGGATCACAAACATTTTTGTCTCACCTTTTGAAGCAAACATAAATCAAACCCTGTGACTTGTACCATATCACCATATATGAGTTCAAATCATGGCTTCAAGTCACCTTACTGATGCATCAACATGTTATAACTCTTCGTAGCTGATTAGTTCATCGACTTAGTGCAAGTACTCTCTTCTTCACCTTAGCCATGGTACCTCAGCCCACAAGCCGTTGCTTGGCCTTCACCTTTGCTTAGTTCCTCGAAGCCCTTTCCTTGCTATCTTCACCCTATCAAGCCATTCTTGAGTCACATCCTATTGAGCATCCATTGAGAGAATCATTTCTTCAATATTGTGAACCTTGCTTGAATGTCTTTTAGATATAATTGTTAAGATCAATCAAGCTCTAGTTTGATTCTCATAGAAGCATATATGGACTGATAGTAATATGGTCAAGCCAATTCACGATTCCTCATATCTTATTCACTTTGGCTTGACCAATCCTCTTAATCACTTCATCCTCTATTATGATCATATGTATGTAGTGATTTCTCAGGTCTTGTCCATATATTCAAACTAATGTAGAGATCATATTATATCCATTTGCATTGTCTCATTGGTTATTTAACCTCGTGTTGAATCTTTGTTCACTGATCATTATACACTATTCAAGTATGTTCATCATACTGAATTTCCTGTTCAACACTTAGCAAACTCGTTAGACCTTTAAATGTGTTGTTATCCAAATCACCAAAACTCACAAAAGGGATGAATGCACTTTCTCCTAGCCTCTCTTCTTGCATTAACACACATCCCAGACCAGTGTACGAAGCATCACAATACACTGAGAATGGCTTGTGAACATCTGGCAGAATCAACACAGGTGTTGTAGTCAGCTTCTTCTTCAACGTTTCAAAGGATTCTTGGCACTCTAGGTTCCACTTGAACTCAACTTTCTTCGCTAGTATGACTATCATGAGTCTGGCAATTTTGGAGAAACCTTCAATGAAACACCGATAGTAGCCGGCCATTCTAATGAAACTCTTGATTCCCCGGACATCTCTTGGTGCTTTCCGGTCCAGAATATTTGCTACCTTCTTCGAATCCACAACTAATCCATCTCGGTTTATGATATGGTCCAAAAATAGAACTTCGCTGATCCAGAATTCACATTTGCTGAGCTTGGCATACAACTGACAATCTCGTAGCCTCTGTAATACTTTCCTCAAATGATCTTCATGCTTTTGCTCATTCTGGGAATATATGAGGATATCATCAATAAACACCACTATGAATTTGTCGATATAGTCCATGAACACTCTATTCATCAAGTACATGAAGAAAGCTGGCGCATTCGTCAGACCGAAGGACATGACTGTGTACTCATATAGTCCATACTTGGTAATGAATGTTGTCTTCGGTATGTCTGAAGGCCGGATCCTGAGCTAATGATAACCTGACCCTAGATCTATCTTCGAGAACACACTGGCTCCTCTCAACTGGTCGAACAGATCTTCAATTCTGGGCAAGGGGTACTTGTTTTTTATAGTGACTTCATTTAGAACTCGGTAATCTATGCACATCCTCTTCGTACCATCTTTCTTCTCCACAAACAACACTGGGTGGCCCAAGGCGAGGTGCTGGTCTTATGTAACCCTTCTCCAACAACTTCTCTATCTACTTCTTGAGTTCCACCAATTCTAGTCCGGAAACTCTATAGGCTCTCTTAGAAATAGGGGTGGTGCCAGGGATAAGCTCTATGACAAATTCAACTTTTCTCTCAGGTGTGTCGGGGACCATAATTAGGGGTACCCTCAAGGCTCCTAATTCTCAGCTGGTAACCCCCATCAGCATAAAGCTGCAAAGGCCTGATGGGTGCGATTAAGTCAGGGATCAGTCCATTCGAGGGACTCGATCACGCCTCGCCCGAGCCTAGCCTCGGACAAGGGCAGCCGACCCCGAAGGATTTCCGTCTCGCCCGAGGCCCCCCTCCAGCGGCGAATATATTTCCGGCTCGCCCGAGGCCCTGTCTTCGCCAAGAAGCAACCCTGACCAAATCGCCGCACCAACCGACCAAATCGCAGGAGCATTTAATGCAAAGGTGGCCTGACACTTTTATCCTGACGTGCCCCCCCCCAGCCGGCAGAGCCGAAGTGACCGTCGTCACTTTGCCGCTCCACTGACCGGCCTGACAGAAGGACAGCGCCGCATGCGCCACTCCGACTGTGGTGCCACTTGACAGAGTGAGACTGACAGGCAGTCAGGCCCGGCCGAAGGCACCATAGGAAGCTCCGCTTCGCCCGACCCAGGGCTCGGACTCGGGCTAAGTCCCGGAAGACGGCGAACTCCGCTCCGCCCGACCCAGGGCTCGGACTCGGGCTAAGTCCCGGAAGACGGCGAACTCCGCTCCGCCCGACCCAGGGCTCGGACTCGGGCTAAGTCCCGGAAGACGGCGAACTCCGCTCCGCCCGACCCAGGGCTCAGACTCGGGCTAAGTCGCGGAAGACGGCGAACTCCGCTCCGCCCGACCCAGGGCTCGGACTCGGGCTAAGTCCCGGAAGACGGCGAACTCCGCTCCGCCCGACCCAGGGCTCGGACTTGGGCTCAGCCCCAGAAGACGACGAACTCCGCTCCGCCCGACCCCAGGGCTCGGACTCCGCCCTGGCCTCAGCCGACGGCCTCCGCCTCGCCCGACCCAGGGGCTCGGACTCGACCTCGGCCACGGAAGACAGACTCGACCTCGGCTTCAGAGGAGCTTCCACATCGCCCAACCTAGGGCGCAGACCAGCCACGTCAACAGGAGGCACCATCATCACCCTACCCCGAGCTGACTCGGGCCGCAGGGAACAAGACCGGCGTCCCATCTGGCTCGCTCCGCCAGATGGGCAATGATGGCGCCCCGCATACTCTGTGACGACGGTGGCTCTCAACCCCCTTACGAAAGCAAGAGGACGTCAGCAAGGACTCGACAGCCCCGACAGCTGTCCCTCTGCCAGGCTCCAGCACTCCTCCGACGGCCACGACATCACACCAGCTGGGTGCCAAAATCTCTCCGGCTGCCACGACGGCATGTACTTAGGGCGCTAGCTCTCCTTCGCTAGACACGTAGCACTCTGCTACACCCCCCATTGTACACCTGGATCCTCTCCTTACGCCTATAAAAGGAAGGACCAGGGCCCTCTTAGAGAGGGTTTGCCGCGCGGGGACGAGGACGAGACAGGCGCTCTCTTGAAGCCGCTCGCTCCCTCTCCCGCGTGGACGCTTGTAACCCCCTACTGCAAGCGCACCCGACCTGGGCGCGGGACGAACACGAAGGCCGCGGGATTCCCACCTCTCTCACGCCGGTCTCCGGCCGCCTCGCTTTCCCCCCTTCGCGCTCGACCCATCTAGGCTGGGGCACGCGGCGACACTCACTCGTCGGCTCAGGGACCCCCCGGTCTCGGAACGCCGATAGTTGGCGCGCTAGGTAGGGGCCTGCTGCGTGTTGATGAACAGCTTCCCGTCAAGCTCCAGATGGGCAGTCTCCAGCAACCTCTCCAACCCGGGACGGTGCTCCGTTTCGGGAGTCTCGAGTTCATGTCCCTCGACGGCAGCTACGACATGATACTCATTCCACCGCCGGGCGGCAGCGGCAACGGCGGCCGACAACCCGCCCGCCGGCGGCGGAATCGACGACATATTCCCCGCGTGGTTGAAGAACAACCTTCGAGCTCATCCCGCCCTCTTCCCCGCCGATGGAGGGGAAGGCGGGGAAACCAAGGCCAAGCGGGAGGCAGCGTCTCGTCGGCTGTCGAGCGAGTCGACGGCGCCGGCACCCCAACGGGGGGCGCACCGAGCACCGACCTCGCGCTTGAGACGAAGGCGAGCGCCGTCTCCCCGCAACATGCCAATCCCGAGCAAACGGACGACGCCAGCACGCTCGCGGAAGGCTTGCTGGGTGTCACCCTCGTACCTGAGACGACGGTGCAGTCAGTCCCCGACGTGACTTTATCGCCGCTCGTCGACCAAGAGGTACCGATCGATTCCCATCCCACGTCATTTGGATTCAGCCTCAACCCGCCTCGCGACTCCGCTTTGGCGGGCGCTCTCGTAGAGGCGAGTCCAAACCCTCTGGGGTTTAGTATGCGGTCACCTTGGGACCGGCTGACGGACGTCTCGACCTACGGGCCCTCCGGGTCCGAGGAAGACGACGAACTCAGCTTCTGCTGGGATTTCTCTGGACTTGGCAACCCCAGTGCCATGCGGGACTTCGTGACCGCATGCAACTACTGCCTTTCCGACTGTTCCGACGGTAGCCGTAACCTCGGCGACGAGGACTGCGGCCCAAGCCACGAATGTTTCCACGTCGATCTAGGGGGTCCCACCGAAGGCAACCATCTCGGCATGCCGGAGGACAGTGATCTTCCTAGGCCGGTGCCTCGCGTTGACATCCCACGGGAGCTAGTTGTGGTCCCCGTTCAGGCGGGGGGCCATGACCCACAGCTCGAGCAAATCCGCGGGGTGCAGGCCAGGCTCGACGAGGGAGCAAGAGCGCTTGAGCCGATCCGTCGGGACGTCAGGCAGGCATGGGCGGGCCAACCTCCGGCCGGAGAAATACGTCATCTACCCCAGGGCTTCCAGCACCGCATCGCCGACGATGTCAGGGTCAGGCCACCACCCGCGTCTAGTGGGGTCGGCCAGAACCTGGCTGCAGCAGCAATGCTCCTCCGCGCGATGCCAGAGCCATCAACCACCGAGGGGCGGCGAATCCAGGGAGAGCTCAAGAATCTCCTGGAAGGCGCCGCGGTCCGACGGGCTGAGAGCTCTGCCTCCCGAAGGCAGGGGTACCCCTCGGAACCTCGTGCCGCGACTTCCCGATTCATGCGGGAAGCCTCGGTCTACACCGGGCGCACGCGCAACACAGCGCTTGCGGCCCCGTGTCGCCTCGGCAACGAGCACCATCACCGCGACCGTCGGGCCCACCTCGACGAGAGGGTGCGCCGAGGCTACCACCCCAGGCGTGGGGGACGCTACGACAGCGGGGAGGATCGGAGTCCCTCGCCCGAACCACCCGGTCCGCAGGCCTTGAGCCGGGCCATACGACGGGCGCTGTTCCCGACCTGGTTCCGACCCCCGACTACTATCACAAAGTACTCGGGGGAGACGAGACCAGAACTGTGGCTCGCGGACTACCGTCTGGCCTGCCAACTGGGTGGAACGGACGATGACAACCTCATCATCCGCAACCTCCCCCTGTTCCTCTCCGACACCGCTCGCGCCTGGTTGGAGCACCTGCCTCCGGGGCAGATCTCCAACTGGGACGACCTGGTCCAAGCTTTCGCCGACAATTTCCAGGGCACGTACGTGCGCCCTGGGAATTCCTGGGACCTCCGAAGCTGCCGACAGCAGCCGGGAGAGTCTCTCCGGGACTACATCCGGCGATTCTCGAAGCAGCGCACCGAGCTGCCCAACATCACCGACTCGGATGTCATCGACGCGTTCCTCGCTAGCACCACCTGCCGCGACCTGGTGAGCAAGCTGGGTCGCAAGACCCCCACCAGGGCGAGCGAGCTGATGGACATCGCCACCAAGTTCGCCTCCGGCCAGGAGGCGGTCGAGGCTATCTTCCGAAAGGACAAGCAGCCCCAGGGCCGCCCATCGGAGGATGCCCCCGAGGCATCAACTCAGCGCGGCGCCAAGAAGAAAGGCAAGAAGAAGTCGCAAGCGAAACGCGACGCTGCCGACGCGGACCTTGTCGCCGCCGCCGAGTACAAAAACCCTCGGAAGCCCCCCGGAGGTGCCAACCTCTTCGACAAGATGCTCAAGGAGCCGTGCCCCTATCACCAGGGGCCCGTCAAGCACACCCTTGAGGAGTGCGTCATGCTTCGGCGCCACTTCCACAAGGCCGGGCCACCCGCGGAGGGTGGCAGGGCCCGCGACGACGACAAGAAGGAAGGTCACCAGGCAGGAGAGTTCCCCGAGGTCCGCGACTGCTTCATGATCTACGGTGGGCGAGCGGCGAATGCCTCGGCTCGGCACCGCAAGCAAGAGCGCCGGGAGGTCTGCTCGGTGAAGGTGGCGGCGCCAGTCTATCTAGACTGGTCCAACAAGCCCATCACCTTCGACCGAGCCGATCACCCCGACCATGTGCCGAGCCCGGGGAAATAACCGCTCGTCGTCGACCCCGTCATCGGCGACGTCAGGCTCACCAAGGTCCTCATGGACGGAGGCAGCAGCCTCAACATCATCTACGCCGAGACCCTCGGGCTCCTGCGTGTCGATCTGTCCTCCGTCCGGGCAGGCGCTGCGCCCTTCCATGGGATCATTCCCGGGAAGCGCGTCCAGCCCCTCGGACAACTCGACCTTCCCGTCTGCTTCGGAACACCCTCCAACTTCCGAAGGGAGACCCTGACGTTCGAGGTGGTCGGGTTCCGAGGAACCCACCACGCGGTACTTGGAAGACCATGCTACACGAAGTTCATGGCCGTCCCCAACTACACCTACTTGAAGCTCAAGATGCCGGGCCCCAACGGGGTCATCACCGTCGGCCCCACGTACAAACACGCGTTCGAATGCGACGTGGAGTGCGTGGAATACGCCGAGGCCCTCGCCGAGTCCGAGGCCCTCATCGCCGACCTGGAGAGCCTCTCTAAGGAGGTGCCAGACGTGAAACATCACGCCGGCAACTTCGAGCCAGCGGAGACGGTTAAGGCCGTCCCCCTCGACCCCAGCGGCGACGCCTCCAAGCAGATCCGGATCGGCTCCGGGCTCGATCCCAAATAGGAAGCAGTGCTCGTCGACTTTCTCCGCACGAACGCCGACGTCTTCGCGTGGAGTCCCTCGGACATGCCCGGCATACCGAGGGATGTCGCCGAGCACTCGCTGGACATCCGAGCCGGAGCCCGACCCGTCAAGCAGCCTCTGCGCCGATTCGACGAGGAGAAGCGCAGAGCCATAGGCGAGGAGATCCACAAGCTAATGGCGGCAGTGTTCATCAAAGAGGTATTCCATCCCGAATGGCTTGCCAACCCTGTGCTTGTGAGAAAGAAAGGGGGGAAATGGCGGATGTGTGTAGACTACACTGGTCTAAACAAAGCATGTCCGAAGGTTCCCTACCCTCTGCCTCGCATCGATCAAATCGTGGATTCCACTACTGGGTGCGAAACCCTGTCTTTCCTCGATGCCTACTTGAGAGCACCTAGAGGGGGGGTGAATAGGTGATCCTGTAAAACTTAAAAAACTTAAGCCACAAAACTTTGATTAAGCGTTAGCACAGTTAATGCCAAGTGGCTGGAGAGAAGATCTTGCACAATACGATAACCACAAGGAGTTCAACACAGAGAAGACACAGTGGTTTATCCCGTGGTTCGGCCAAGTACAAAACTTGCCTACTCCACGTTGTGGCGTCCCAACGGACGAGAGTTGCACTCAACTCCTCTCAAGTGATCCAATGATCAACTTGAATACCACAGTGTTATGCTTTTCTTTTCTTATCGCGTTCGCGAGGAATCTCCACAACTTGGAGTCTCTCGCCCTTACACTTGAAGTTCACAAAGAAGCACGGAGTAAGGGAGGGAAGCAACACACACAAGTCCATAGCAAAATGCGCACACACACGGCCAAGAATCGAGCTCAAAAGACTATCTCAAAGTTCTCACTAGAACGAAGCTCGAATCACTGAGAATGACAAATGAATGCGCAAAGACTGAGTGTGGATGATCAAGAATGCTCTAAGGTTGCTTGGTGTACTCCTCCATGCGCCTAGGGGTCCCTTTTATAGCTCCAAGGCAGCTAGGAGCCGTTGAGAGCAAATCTGGAAGGTCATTCTTGCCTTCTGTCATCGGGCGCACCGGACAGTCCGATGCACACCGGACAGTGTCCGGTGCCCGATTTCCTTCCTTAAATGGCGAAGCCGACCGTTGGCGGCCAGAGAGCCGTTGGCGCACCGGACATGTCCGGTGCACACCGGACAGTCCGGTGCCCCCTTCCGACCGTTGGCCTGGCCACGTGTCGCGCGCAGATTCCGCGGCCGACCGTTGGCCCGGCCGACCGTTGGCTCACCGGACAGTCCGGTGCACACCGGACAGTCCGGTGAATTTTAGCCGTATGTCGTCGGCGAATTCCCGAGAGCGGCCACTTCGCGCCGAGTCAGCCTGGCGCACCGGACACTGTCCGGTGCATCACCGGACAGTCCGGTGTGCCAGACTGAGCTGAGTCTTGGTTGTACACAGCCAAGCCTTTTTCAACTCTTTTCTTTTCTTCTTCTTTCTGTTTCTAACACTTAGACAAGTATATTAGTACACAAAACCAATGTACTAAGGCTTAGAAACATACCTTTACTCTTGATTTGCACTTTGTCCATCCATGAGCATAAATTCACATTTAAGCACTTGTGTTGGCACTCAATCACCAAAATACTTAGAAATGGCCCAAGGGCACATTTCCCTTTCAATCTCCCCCTTTTTGGTGATTTATGCCAACACAACATAAAGCAACTAGAACAAGTGCAATATCACTTCAAATAAAACTCAAATTTATTTTGATTCAATTTTGGCATATATGGATCATCCTTTGCCACCACTTGGTTTGTTTTTGCAAATCAAAACTCAAATTTCTATCTCTAAGTCAAACACACATGTTAAGTCATAAAGAGAGTCATTTCAGGAGTATTTGATTCGGGATTCCAAAAACTCCCCCTTTTTCCCATAATCAACATTTCTCCCCACAAGAAGCCAACTTTTGACAAGAGAGACAATAAAAGAGTTTTGACAAAACAAAAAAACTCTATTCTACTATTTTCAAAACCTCTCAAGTGGTAGCTGATCCATTTATCACTTTGGCCTTTATTTTCTCCCCCTTTGGCATCAAGCACCAAAACGGGATCAATCTTGGCCCTTTTAACCCCATTGCCTCACCAAAATCTTCAATAAGAATACAAAGGCAATGAGAGAGCATGAGATGAACTTGGAATAAGTTACCCTCTCATCGGAGTGCAGTGGAAGTCTTTCATGGTCCAAGTCCACCTTTTCCCTTCCAAACCTCCTTTGAGACTAAAACAAGCAAACTCAAGCACATGGTTAGTCTCAAAGGGTCAAGTTGTAGCACAGCTCCCCCTAAATATGTGCATCACTTGCACAAAGGACTTGTGAGGTCCAGGGAGTGTTTGTACAACTTGAGCACCATAAGTAAGCAACGAAATGCATAAGGAACATGATCAAGGGCATAAACACATGTATGCTATAAATCAATCCAAGTTCCGCGAATCTAAGACATTTAGCTCACTACGCAACCTGCAAAAGGTCTTCTCATCTAGAGGCTTGGTAAAGATATCGGCTAGCTGGTTCTCGGTGCTAACATGAAACACTTCGATATCTCCCTTTTGCTGGTGGTCTCTCAAAAAGTGATGTCGGATGTCTATGTGCTTTGTGCGGCTGTGTTCAACAGGATTTTCCGCCATGCGGATAGCACTCTCATTGTCACATAGGAGTGGGACTTTGCTCAGATTGTAGCCAAAGTCCCGAAGGGTTTGCCTCATCCAAAGTAGTTGCGCGCAACACTGTCCTGCGGCAACATACTCGGCCTCAGCGGTGGATAGGGCAACGGAGGTTTGTTTCTTAGAGTTCCACGACACCAGGGACCTTCCTAAGAATTGGCACGTACCTGATGTACTCTTCCTATCGACCTTACATCCAGCATAGTCGGAATCTGAGTATCCAACCAAGTCAAAGGTAGACCCCTTTGGATACCAGAGCCCGAAGCAAGGCGTAGCAACCAAATATCTAAGAATTCGCTTCACCGCCACTAAGTGACACTCCTTAGGATCGGATTGAAATCTAGCACACATGCATACGCTAAGCATAATATCCGGTCTACTAGCACATAAATAAAGTAAAGACCCTATCATTGACTGGTATGCTTTTTGATCAACGGACTTACCTCCTTTGTTGAGGTCCGTGTGTCCGTCGGTTCCCATCGGAGTCTTTGCGGGCTTGGCGTCCTTCATCCCAAACCGCTTCAGCAAGTCTTGCGTGTACTTTGTTTGGGAGATGAAGGTGCCGTCCTTGAGTTGCTTCACTTGGAACCCAAGGAAGTAGTTCAACTCGCCCATCATCGACATCTCAAATTTCTGCGTCATCACCCTGCTAAACTCTTCACAAGACTTTTGATTAGTAGAACCAAATATTATGTCATCGACATAAATTTGGCACACAAAAAGATCACCATTGCAAGTCTTAGTAAAAAGAGTTGGATCGGCTTTCCCAACCTTGAAAGCATTAGCAATTAAAAAGTCTCTAAGGCATTCATACCATGCTCTTGGGGCTTGCTTAAGTCCATAGAGCGCCTTAGAGAGCTTACACACATGGTCGGGGTACCGTTCATCCTCGAAGCCAGGGGGTTGCTCTACGTACACCTCCTCCTTGATCGGCCCGTTGAGGAACGCGGTCTTCACATCCATTTGGTACAACCTGAAAGAATGGTGAGCGGCATATGCTAGCAAGATACGAATTGATTCTAGCCTAGCCACAGGAGCAAAAGTCTCCTCAAAGTCCAAACCTGCGACTTGGGCATAACCTTTTGCCACAAGTCGAGCCTTGTTCCTCGTCACCACCCCGTGCTCGTCCTGTTTGTTGCGGAACACCCACTTGGTTCCCACAACATTTTGCTTGGGACGAGGCACCAGTGTCCAAACTTCATTGCGCTTGAAGTTGTTGAGTTCCTCCTGCATGGCCAATACCCAATCCAGATCTAGCAAGGCCTCCTCTACCCTGAAAGGCTCAATAGAAGAGACAAAGGAGTAATGCTCACAAAAATTAACTAATCGTGATCGAGTAGTTACTCCCTTACTAATGTCACCCAAAATTTGGTCGACGGGATGATCCCTTTGAATCACCGCTCGAACTTGGGTTGGAGGTGCCGGTTGCGCTTCTTCCTCCATCACGTGATCATCTTGTGCTCCCCCTTGATCACATGCCTCCTGTTGATGAACCTGTTCATCGTCTTGAGTTGGGGGATGCACCGTTGTTGAGGAAGAAGGTTGATCTCGTTCATCTTGTTCCTGTGGCCGCACTTCTCCAATCGCCATGGTTCGTATAGCTGCCGTCGGAACATCTTCTTCATCTACATCATCACAATCAACAACTTGCTCTCTTGGAGAGCCATTAGTCTCATCAAATACAACGTCGCTAGAGACTTCAACCAAACCCGATGATTTGTTGAAGACTTTATACGCCTTTGTATTTGAGTCATAACCTAACAAAAACCCTTCTACAGCTTTGGGAGCAAATTTAGAATTTCTACCCTTCTTCACTAGAATATAGCACCTGCTCCCAAATACACGAAAGTAAGATACATTGGGTTTGTTACCGGTGAGTAGCTCATACGAAGTCTTCTTGAGGAGGCGATGAAGGTAGACCCTGTTGATGGCGTGGCAAGCCGTGTTCACGGCTTCCGACCAAAAACGCTCGGGGGTCTTGAATTCTCCAAGCATCGTCCTCGCCATATCGATTAGCGTCCTGTTCTTCCTCTCTACCACACCATTTTGCTGTGGTGTGTAGGGAGCGGAGAACTCGTGCTTGATCCCTTCCTCCTCAAGGAACTCCTCCACTTGAAGGTTCTTGAACTCGGACCCGTTGTCGCTCCTTATCTTCTTCACCTTGAGCTCAAACTCATTTTGAGCTCTCCTGAGGAAGCGCTTGAGGGTCCCTTGGGTTTCAGACTTATCCTGCAAAAAGAACACCCAAGTGAAGCGGGAAAAGTCATCAACAACAACTAAACCATACTTACTTCCTCCTATGCTTAGATAGGCGACGGGTCCGAAGAGGTCCATATGTAGCAGCTCCAGGGGTCTTGATGTGGTCATCACATTCTTGCTGTGATGCGCTCCTCCCACCTGTTTACCTGCCTGACAAGCTGCATAGGGTCTATCTTTTTCGAATTGTACGTTAGTCAAACCTATCACGTGTTCTCCCTTTAGAAGCTTGTGAAGGTTCTTCATCCGCACATGTGCTAAGCGGCGATGCCACAGCCAGCCCATGCTAGTCTTAGCAATTAAGCATGCATCTAGACCGGCCTCTTCTTTTGCAAAATCAACTAAGTAAAGCTTGCCGTCTAATACACCCTTAAAGGCTAGTGAACCATCACTTCTTCTAAAGACAGACACATCTACATTTGTAAAAAGACAGTTATATCCCATATTGCATAGTTGACTAACAGATAGCAAATTGTAACCAAGAGACTCAACTAAAAACACATTGGAGATAGAGTGCTCATTAGAAATTGCAATTTTACCTAACCCTTTTACCTTGTCTTGATTCCCATCACCGAATATAATTGAATCTTGGGAATCCTTATTCTTGACGTAGGAGGTGAACATCTTCTTCTCCCCCGTCATATGGTTTGTGCATCCGCTGTCGATAATCCAGCTTGAACCCCCGGATGCATAAACCTGCAAGGCAAATTTAGGCTTGGGTCTTAGGTACCCAACTCATGTTGGGTCCTACAAGGTTAGTGCAAATATCCTTAGGGACCCAAATGCAAGTTTTGTCTCCCTTGCATTTTGCCCCTAACTTCCTAGCAACTATTTTCCTATCCTTTCTACAAATAGCAAAGGAAGCATTTAAAGCACAATAAATTGTAGAAGGTTCATTCACTACTTTCCTAGGAGCATGAATAATATTCTTTCTAGGCACATGATGAATAGCATTTCTCCTAGACATATTTCTACCATGCATATAGGAAGAACTAGAAGCAAACATGGCATGAGAGTCAAAATCATCATAAGCATTATAACTCCTATAAGCATTTCTAGTTTGTCTCCTATCATGATACATAAAAGCATGGTTCCTTTTAGTACTACTAGCCATAGGAGCCTTCCCTTTCTCCTTGGCGGAGATAGGAGCCTTATGGCTTGTCAAGTCCTTGGCTTCCCTCTTGTAGCCAAGTCCATCCTTAATTGAGGGGTGTCTACCAATCGTGTAGGCATCCCTTGCAAATTTCAGCTTATCAAATTCATTCTTGCTAGTCTTAAGTTGGGCATTAAGACTAGCCAATTCCTCATTTAATTTGGAAATTGAAACTAAATGATCACTATAAGCATCAATGTCAAAATCTTTACACCTATTGCAAGTTTCAACAATTTCTACACAAGATGTTGATTTACTAGCTATTTCTAACTTAGCATTCAAATCATCATTAACACTTTTTAATTTAGAGATGGATTCATGACAAGTAGATAATTCACTAGAGAGCATTTCATTCCTTTTAATTTCTAGAGCAAGAGAATTTTGTGCACTAACAAATTTATCATGCTCCTCATATAAAAGATCCTCTTGTTTTTCTAGTAATCTATTCTTGTCATTCAAAGCATCAATCAACTCATTAATCTTATTAATTTTAGATCTATCTAATCCCTTGAATAAGCATGAGTAATCTATCTCATCATCATCACTAGACTCATCCTCACTTGAAGAAGCATAAGTACTAGTATTATGAGTGCTTACTTTCTTCTCCCTTGCCATGAGGCAAGTGTGACGCTCGTTGGGGAAGAGGGATGACTTGCTGAAGGCGGTGGCGGCGAGTCCTTCATTGTCGGAGTCGGAGGAAGAACAATTCGAATCCCACTCCTTTCTGATATGTGCCTCGCCCTTGGCCTTCTTGTAATGCTTCTTCTTCTCCCTTTTGTTCCCCTTTTCCTGGTCACTTTCATTATCGGGACATTTAGCAATGAAATGACCAATCTTACCACATTTGAAGCACGAGCGCTTCTCCTTTGTCTTGGTCTTGCTTGGCTGTCCCTTGCGACCTTTAAGCGCCGTCTTGAAGCACTTAATGATGAGGGCCATCTCCTCATTATTTAGCCCGGCCGCCTCAACTTGCGCCACCTTGCTCGGTAGCGCCTCCTTGCTCCTCGTTGCCTTGAGAGCAATGGGTTGAGGCTCATGAATAGGACCGTTCAACGCGTCGTCCACATATCTTGCCTCCTTGATCATCATTCGCCCGCTTACGAACTTCCCCAGAACTTCTTCGGGCGACATCTTGGTGTACCTAGGATTTTCACGAATATTGTTCACTAAATGAGGATCAAGAACGGTAAAGGACCTTAGCATTAGGCGGACGACGTCGTGATCCATCCATCGCGTGCTTCCGTAGCTCCTTATTTTGTTGATAAGGGTCTTGAGCCGGTTGTATGTTTGAGTTGGCTCCTCGCCCCTTATCATTGCGAACCGTCCAAGCTCGCCCTCCACCAACTCCATCTTGGTGAGCAAGGTGACATCATTCCCCTCATGAGAGATCTTGAGGGTGTCCCAGATCTGCTTGGCATTGTCCAAGCCGCTCACCTTATGGTACTCGTCCCTGCACAAAGAGGCTAGAAACACAGTAGTAGCTTGTGCATTTTTATGAATCTGTTCATTAATAAACATGGGACTATCCGTACTATCAAAGTGCATTCCACTTTCTACAATCTCCCATATGCTAGGATGGAGAGAGAACAAGTGACTACGCATTTTGTGACTCCAAAATCCGTAGTCCTCTCCATCAAAATGAGGAGGTTTACCAAGTGGAATAGATAATAAATGAGCATTAGTACTTTGAGGAATACGAGAGTAATCAAAAGAAAAGTTCGAATTGACCGGTTTCTTTCTCTCGTATTCGTTGTGGTCGTCGTCCTTTTGGGAGGAAGTAGACTCATCGCTGTCGTAGTAGACGATCTCCTTGATGCATCTTGTCTTCTTCTTCTTCCCATCTTTGCGTCTGTGGCCCGAGCCTGAGTCGTTGGACTTGTCATCCCTTGGCTCGTTGACGAAGGACTCCTTCTCCTTGTCGTTGATCACGATTCCCTTCCCTTTAGGATCCATCTCTTCAGGCGGTTAGTCCCTTTGTGAAGAGAACGGCTCCGATACCAATTGAGAGCACCTAGAGGGGGGGTGAATAGGTGATCCTGTAAAACTTAAAAAACTTAAGCCACAAAACTTTGATTAAGCGTTAGCACAGTTAATGCCAAGTGGCTGGAGAGAAGATCTTGCACAATACGATAACCACAAGGAGTTCAACACAGAGAAGACACAGTGGTTTATCCCATGGTTCGGCCAAGTACAAAACTTGCCTACTCCACGTTGTGGCGTCCCAACGGACGAGAGTTGCACTCAACTCCTCTCAAGTGATCCAATGATCAACTTGAATACCACAGTGTTATGCTTTTCTTTTCTTATCGCGTTCGCGAGGAATCTCCACAACTTGGAGTCTCTCGCCCTTACACTTGAAGTTCACAAAGAAGCACGGAGTAAGGGAAGGAAGCAACACACACAAGTCCACAGCAAAATGCGCACACACACGGCCAAGAATCGAGCTCAAAAGACTATCTCAAAGTTCTCACTAGAACGAAGCTCGAATCACTGAGAATGACAAATGAATGCGCAAAGACTGAGTGTGGATGATCAAGAATGCTCTAAGGTTGCTTGGTGTACTCCTCCATGCGCCTAGGGGTCCCTTTTATAGCCCCAAGGCAGCTAGGAGCCGTTGAGAGCAAATCTGGAAGGTCATTCTTGCCTTCTGTCATCGGGCGCACCGGACAGTCCGATGCACACCGGGCAGTGTCCGGTGCCCGATTTCCTTCCTTAAATGGCGAAGCCGACCGTTGGCGGCCAGAGAGCCGTTGGCGCACCGGACATGTCCGGTGCACACCGGACAGTCCGGTGCCCCCTTCCGACCGTTGGCCTGGCCACGTGTCGCGCGCAGATTCTGCGGCCGACCGTTGGCCCGGCCGACCGTTGGCTCACCGGACAGTCCGGTGCACACCGGACAGTCCGATGAATTTTAGCCGTACGCCGTCGGCGAATTCCCGAGAGCGGCCACTTCGCGCCGAGTCAGCCTGGCGCACCGGACACTGTCCGGTGCATCACCGGACAGTCCGGTGTGCCAGACTGAGCTGAGTCTTGGTTGGCGCGAGGATCACCACATCCGGGTGGACTGGGCCGCCGTAGCTCACCCCATGTCGAATGGGCAAGTAGAGCGTGCCAACGGCATGATTCTACAAGGGCTCAAGCCTCGGATCTACAACGACCTCAACAAGTTCGGCAAGCGATGGATGAAGGAACTCCCCTCAGTGGTCTAGAGTCTGAGGACAACGCCGAGCCGAGCCACGGGCTTCACGCCGTTCTTCCTAGTCTACGGGGCCGAGGCCGTCTTGCCCATAGACCTGGAATACGGCTCCCCGAGGATGAGGGCCTACACCGACCAAAGCAACCAAGCTAGTCGAGAAGACTCGCTGGACCAGCTGGAAGAGGCTCGGGACAGGACCTTACTGCACTCGGTGCGGTACCAGCAGTCCATGCGACGCTACCACGCCCGAGGGGTCCGGTCCCGAGACCTCCAGGTGGGCGACCTGGTGCTTTGGCTGCGACAAGACGCCCGAGGGCGGCACAAGCTCATGCCCCCTGGGAGGGGCCGTTCGTCATCGCCAAAGTTCTGAAGCCCGGAACATACAAGCTGGCCAACAGTCAAGGCGAGGTCTACAGCAACGCTTGGAACATCCAACAGCTACGTCGCTTCTACCCTTAAGATGTTTTCAAGTTGTTCATATACCTCGCTCCCACGCAAAGTTTAGTCATCAAGGAAGGGTCGGCCTCGCCTCGGCAAAGCCCGACCCTCCCTCGGGGGCTAAAAGGGGGGAACCCCCTCTGCGTCGAAATTTTCCTCGAAAAAAGATCTTTTCTGCCAGAATGTCTATCGTGCTTTTTGACTACTTCGAAAGTGGATCCTGAAAACGACGGAGTACACGTAAGCAGCCAAGGCTGACCGAGCCGAGGGAGTCCTACGCCTCTGGGATACGGATACCTCACTCATCACCTTCTGCGATAAGTAACTCACGTTCGGATAAGTGATTCCACGGACCGAACAAGTCTTCACGCTCGGAAGCTCTTCTGCCGGAGCGATTCTTCGAGCCTTCTCGACTGCGCCGGTGACAGATCCCCATGGACGGGTAAGAGTGCGCGTAAGCGGCAAGGCCGACCGAGCCGAGGGACTCCTACGCCTCCGGGATACGGATACCTCACTCATCACCTTCCGCGAGAAGCAACTCTCGCTCGCACAAACATTTCTGTTACCGACAAGAAAGTCCAGATACTCGAAACAAGAGGAAAAGAGACGCAGCTTTACAACACGGCGAGGGTGTGTGTTGGCCTCGGCGGCCGCAGAAAACACACGCTACAAGATGATATGATCCTGCAGGCTCGGGTCTTGACGCTGGAAGGGAGCAGCGGCACCCTCGGCGTCAACAACACCTTCGGCGAGGTCCGACCTAGCCTCGGACGGTGACGCGGTCCGAGGATCTCCACCCTGAAGGACGGTGTCATCACCAAGCCCGGGCCGTCGCCGCCTAGGTCTTCTTCGAGAATCCGGCCCGAGCAGGCGGCTCGGCCGGTCACCCCGGGGCCTCGGCCAGCTGTCCTCCAAGGACGTCAGCCCGACTCGAGGCCTCGGCTGGTCAATTCCGGCGTCGGTCCCGCTAACGGACGACCCGGCCAGGCTCCGGCCAACCAGGTTTTCTTTTCGAGCCAACTCTGCCTCTGTTCATGCTGACACCGCTACCCCTGGCCTCGGCTCATCGGAGAGCGGCCGAGGGGTTCCTTTAACTGAGCAAGAGAAGCCTCGGGCAGCAAGGCTGACCGAGCCGAGGGACTCCTACGCCTCCGGGATACGGATACCTCACTCGTCACCTTTACATGGGGCGACTCACGCTTGGTGAAGCGGTTCAGACAACCAACAGGCGAGTCTTAGTGCTCGAAAGTGAGGAAAAAACACGGCTCCGTGCCGAGATTACATACATGTTCAGGCCTCGACAGCCACAATGAACAAAAACACTGGCATTCGAAGTGCCATTACAAACGGAACTCCGGTTCCACCTCCGCAGGTATGAACAACCCCACGCGACTGGGGGGCCTGCGGAGCAACAGAAGACCGACGAACGGCTCGTCGTCGCCCGCCCCAGCAGCGGCGACGATGAAGACTTCTGCTCCGGGGGGCCGAACAGCAGCAATGATGACCTCAGGGCGGATGCTGCTGCTAGGAGGCCCCTACCCGTGCCCAAACTCATGAGGCAAGGACGGGCAAAAGGCCGTAGAGTTGGAGGTCGGTCCGCGGGTGGCGCCGGCAAGCTCGTCGGCGGCGGAACCTCTTCCAGCTGCCGTGGCGGAAGGCGGCACCGAGAGCGGCTCCGAAGCCGCTCGGCTCAGAGAGCCGGGCACGCTGCAGCTACCAGCGCCACGGACGACTCCCGCCCTTCCCCCCGATCACTGAGGGAAGCAGCGGGCCACCGCACACGCAGGGGCCGACCCCAACTCGGCACACTCCCCTCCCCAGCCCTGGTGATGAAAATCCTTGAGGCTGAGGGAGGGGCAGAGGCCGCGGCTCGGTTCGCTCTCCCCCGCCATCGAACTGGAGGTCACCATCTTGGGTGACAGCCAGCGGAGGGGTGCAGCCGGGCTGCATGATGAAAATCCTTGAAGCCGAACGATGGCTGAAAGGTACCAACTCCCGTGGAGTTGCGTTCCTCCAACGACGAAGCGGAAAGACGGCGGGAATCCCCCAGCCGGGGGCTTGGAAGGTGGAAAGACACGATGCATAAGGGAGCGCGAAGACATGGTCGCCTTCTAAGGGGGTCACCCTCCTTTTAAAGGCGACTCCCCTTACTTGCGTCCCCAGCTGTCGCGGGCTGAGTCTTCTCCAACACGCTCCAAGGTCCTCCTCCTACGACGCGGGGGCCGGGTCCCACACGTCATGCAAGCCGGCTCAGAGCAGAAGAAGCCAAACCGCCGTGCGCGGTGCGTACAACCGCCCAGCGGTTACGAGCGACCCTCCACTTTTGCCCAGACCAGCGGGCGAAAGGGCGGGCAGCCATGCAGGCGACATGCAACCGCGCCAAGTGGGCGCACTTCTCCGACTCCCAACACGCCCGGCATGGGGGCCCAGGCCCACGCGTCATGCAACCGGCTCGCCGAATGCTTCGCGCATGCAACTGCACCGCCACTTGCGCCACCACCGCGCCTCCTCGACTGCGGAACCAATGCCGCGACTCGAGGCGACCCAGCAGCGCCAGCCTGGCGCGACGGTCAATGCGGCCAAAAATGGGCCGGCAGTAATGACGATGGCAGGCGGGCAGGAGCAGCGGTCACGACGTCAGCCAAGCTCACGTCCCATCCGGGGGCAGCGAGAGAACCCTCTCTCACGGCGTGAAGACAACGCGCCTGTGTTCCGTTCCTCGAACGGCTCTCGCACGCGCAACGACCGCCCCGCCAACCACTCGCCCCGTCGCATTAACTTCGCGGCGAGACAGGCGGCGCCTCTGGCAGGAGAAGCGGGCGACGCTTCGCCTTCGCCATAATGACCGCGTCAAAAAAGGTACGCCGCATCGATTCGATTTCGTATCCTTTTCCTTTTTCCCTCTTTCTCTCTCTTGCAACAGGGACCGGGAAAGGGGGATACCCCGAAAGGGATCCTTCCCCGTGAAGGAACCAGACTCCGAGCCTCCCTACTGATCAGAGGTTCGAAGGCTGGCCCCTCGGAAGGGTTCGACAGCCGCCTCAGGTCGCGTGGGCCCTACACCCACTCTAGGTCAGAGGTTCGAAGGCCGGCCCCTCGGAAGGGTTCAACGGTCGCCTCAGGCTACTCGGGCTCCGCGCCCACTACTGATCAGGGGTTCGAAGGCTGGCCCCCGAAGGGTTCACAGTCGCCTCAGACACAGAGCGAGGGATGACCATGGTTACGTTCGATACATAACCAAGGCTCGGGCTGCGCTCCCAAGGTACCCTAGGACATTTCCGAGACCAGCGGGAACGATCTTGTAACGGAATCCCATCAGAGGGAGGCATCGAGCCCTCGGACCCCGTCGTCAGGGGACCGGGTCCGGCAGATCACCCGCAGGTACTTTTGGGCGTGCCTCTGGGCCCCTAGCCGACCACGAACGAATGGGGCACGGACGTCCACTCGGATTACCCGCCTGCAGCTCACCGGAGACACCATGTTCGGCGCCCATCGAGGGCAACATGGCGCTCTCCCCCCTCCTCCTTGCGGAAAGGCGACGCAGGGGCGTATATAAAAAAGTCGAGTCTGTCCCTGATCGCCCTCTCGCCCTGTGCAAAGGCTCGGGGGCTGCTCTCGCAAACCCAGCTCCGGCCGAACCGTTGACAGCGTCAACATACCAGCCCGAGAACTTGGGACCCGACCGTACACTCGGGCTACGACCAGCTCGCATGAGGGAACGATCAGACCAGCCGAAGCATTACGCGAGGCATTAAGACCTCGAAGGAGTGAAACCACTCCTCCGAGGCCTCGGGGGCTACACCCGGCGGGTGCGCTCGTGCGCACCCACCGGAACAAAACGCAACCGAGAAAGGCTGGTCCCCTTGCAAAAAAGTGCGACGAAAGCCTCCAAGCGAGTGCTAACACTCCCTTCGAGGCTCGGGGGCTACTGTCGGGGACCATAATTAGGGGTACCCTCAAGGCTCCTAATTCTCAACTGGTAACCCCCATCAGCATAAAGCTGCAAAGGCCTGATGGGTGCGATTAAGTCAGGGATCAGTCCATTCAAGGGACTCGATCACGCCTCGCCCGAGCCTAGCCTCGGACAAGGGCAGCCGACCCCGAAGGATTTCCGTCTCGCCCGAGGCCCCCCTCCAGCAGCGAATATATTTCCGGCTCGCCCGAGGCCCTGTCTTCGCCAAGAAGCAACCCTGACCAAATCGCCGCACCGACCGACCAAATCGCAGGAGCATTTAATACAAAGGTGGCCTGACACCTTTATCCTGGCGCGCGCCCCCCAGCAGGCAGAGCCGAAGTGACCGCCGTCACTTCGCCGCTCCACTGACTGGCCTGACAGAAGGACAGCGCCGCCTGCGCCACTCCGACTGCGGTGCCACTTGACAGAGTGAGACTGACAGGCAGTCAGGCCCGGCCGAAGGCACCATAGGAAGCTCCGCTTCGCCCAACCCAGGGCTCGGACTCGGGCTAAGTCCCAGAAGACGGCGAACTCCGCTCCGCCCGACCCAGGGCTCGGACTCGGGCTAAGTCCCGGAAGACGGCGAACTCCGCTCCGCCCGACCCAGGGCTCGGACTTGGGCTAAGTCCCGGAAGACGGCGAACTTCACTCCGCCCGACCCAGGGCTCGGACTCGGGCTAAGTCCCGGAAGACGGCGAACTCCGCTCCGCCCGACCCAGGGCTCGGACTCGGGCTAAGTCCCGGAAGACGGCGAACTCCGCTCCGCCCGACCCAGGGCTCGGACTCGGGCTAAGTCCCGGAAGACGGCGAACTCCGCTCCGCCCGACCCAGGGCTCGGACTTGGGCTCAGCCCCAGAAGACGATGAACTCCGCTCCGCCCGACCCCAGGGCTCGAACTCCGCCCTGGCCTCAGCCGACGGCCTCCGCCTCGCCCGACCCAGGGGCTCAGACTCGACCTCGGCCACGGAAGATAGACTCGACCTCGGCTTCGGAGGAGCTTCCACATCGCCCAACCTAGGGCGCAGACCAGCCACGTCAACAGGAGGCGCCATCATCACCCTACCCCGAGCTGACTCGGGCCGCATGGAACAAGACCGACGTCCCATCTGGCTCGCTCCGCCAGATGGGCAATGATGGCGCCCCGCATACTCTGTGACGACGGCGGCTCTCAGCCCCCTTACGAAAGCAAGAGGACGTCAGCAAGGACTCGACAGCCCCGACAGCTGTCCCTCCGCCAGGCTCCAGCACTCCTCCGACGACCACGACATCACACCAGCTGGGTGCCAAAATCTCTCCGGCTGCCACGACGGCATGTACTTAGGGCGCTAGCTCTCCTCCGCTAGACACGTAGCACTCTACTACACCCCCCATTGTACACCTGGATCCTCTCCTTACGCCTATAAAAGGAAGGACCAGGGCCCTCTTAGAGAGGGTTGGCCACGCGGGGACGAGGACGAGACAGGCGCTCGCTTGAAGCCGCTCGCTCCCTCTCCTGCGTGGACGCTTGTAACCCCCTACTGCAAGCGCACCCGACCTGGGCGCGGGACGAACACAAAGGCCGCGGGATTCCCACCTCTCTCACGCCGGTCTCCGGCCGCCTCGCTTTCCCCCCTTCGCGCTCGCCCTCGCGCTCGACCCATCTGGGCTGGGGCACGCGGCGACATTCACTCGTCGGCTCAGGGACCCCCCGGTCTCGGAACGCCGACAGGTGGCATGCCTGGTAAATCCTCGGGAAACACATCCGAGAATTTTGATACTACTTTGATAGCTTCCAGCGGATTGACTTCCTCCCTATGGGCAGTGATTTGGTGACAGCTTCCTTTCCTTGGTCCAGACAAGACCAACTCCGCCAACACTTCCTCTCCTGACAAGGATACTAACTTCACAGTCCTCTTGTCACAGCTAAGGCTTGCTTAATATTTGGTCAGCCAATTCATCCCTAAGATGACATCTATGTCTACATTCCGGGTACCCATTACTATCAGATCAGCGGGAACTCTATCCCCCTTATTTGGACTCTTGCACTGGGGCAAAATTTATCTGTTTGGGTCCTCCCACCAATTGAACTAACCCTCATAGGTGGGTACATGAGTGCTACTGGTATGTTGTGTGTTTCTACCCATGATGCAGTCACAAAAGAATGCATTGCTCTAGTATCAAATAACACATTTGCAGAATGAGATTCGACTGAGAACATACCTAGTGCCACTCCTAGGGTCTCCTGAACTGTGTCGGCCTTCAGGTGGTTCACCTTTCCATACTGGGCACAAGGCTGTCCACGGTTGTTTGCTCCGTGTTGAGGTGCATTTTGTCTTGCAGGGGCATTGGGAGCTGACTGATGTTGAATTGTTTTCTTTGGGCAATGAGTCGCCCAATGACCTTGTTCCCCACAGTGGAAACATCTGCAACCTCCTCCTTGTGTTGGAGCTGCTTGGTTGCTCTGATTGGTTGCTGGGGCAAGAAGGCGAGGTGCCTGGTTGTTCTGTTGCTGATACTGGTTTTCTCCCTGCTAGTTGCTCTGGCGGTACTACTGCTGCTGGTGAGGGAACTGCCTCTGAAACTGCTATCTTCACGAGCTCTAGTTTCCGCACCTCTTCTCGGACATCATATTTGACTCTTTTTTGCAGTTGACGTAGGATATACTATGCTACAACTTTTGTTATTCTTTGTGCCCTCATGATTAAGCATATGATGCCTGCTTGGCAAATGAAAGCTTTGGATTGTCTTTGGTGGTGGGTAACATATGAGAGCCTTAGGATTCATGTAAGAGAAATTTCTTTCAGACGAACAGAAAAAAAGACTTTATAGATTATTGGTTATCCACCAGATAGAAACTGTATCGACTTTGTAGGTGTGCCATAGAGGCAAGAATAATATATATTGTGGATGTATCTTGGATTTTATACCTTGAACTTTTTCTACGCTGATGAGGTGTTGCCTTGCATTTTCAGACATGATTAGTGGGTATTTATAGGTGAACTGCATTATGCAGGGACATGTCAGATGTGCATCGAATTTAGATTTAAAGGTATTTTTTCCTTTCTCACATATAATTTTGCTGTAGGACATGGAGATTTACTTTGGGTCTCCTGAAGAAAAAAAAACTTTCACGGTTGTAATTTGTAATCATGAAAAACTTTGGTAACTCTAAAGATTTATGTTAGATTCAGACTAAAACATGTTTCTTATTATAACTTTATCGATGAACAACATAATCACCATCTGTGTCATTACTAAATCTTTCTGCAAAGCACATCCAACACTGCTTACTCTTACATCCCAACGAAATATGATTAACTTGGTATCTGGACTATAACATTTTAAACTGCCTGATTTCTATCCTAAGTTTCATTTGGAACAATGTTTAACCACTTATCTAAATAAGCATTTCATGTAGATTGGTGCTTAATTCACAATTAGTTCCCAACCCGATTGTGGTTGAAGTTAGGACAATATTTTTCCCTAAAAGTGATCTGCTTGTATGATTATTCTGGTTATGGGAGATCTATAAGGAAGTTATCTTTTGCCCTTTTATTTTGGTTGCTTAACTAAAAACTTATGTAGCAACTATAATCTTCTTGCTAATCATATCTTAATAGATAGTTTATTCTTCAATTGAACAACCCATTGGGTGTAATATATAATCTTATATGGTCAATCTATTACAAGGGGTACAACCATTGATCTTGCTTCGCGGTTGCCAGACATAAGAGTCGGTTTTTGCGTAGTCTGATATTTAAACTAGAATAAGATTAATATATCTGGTTAAGCAGACATTTTCATTTAACATTTACAAGGTATGTTTTTTTGGAATCGTTGCTAGACTACTAAATAACTGATATATTTTATCTCCTTGCTTTAAAGCATCGATAAAATTGACTTTGTCTGGTGCTTTTCATACATGTGAGTTCTAATATCGCGCGCCAAATGTCAGAGAGGAAATCTCCGGCCGGGTGGCGGAGTGCACCCGCCCTAAATCCTAAGATGAGGAAGGGCCTAAGCGTTTTGCTTGTTAGTCGGAAAGATGGGATGAACACAAGAACGCACAAGGATTTAGAATGGTTCGGGCCGCCGGAGCGTAACACCCTACTCCACTGTGTGATGTATTGCTTGAGAGCTTGTATGAACTTGTGAGTGACTGAGTGAGCCTAAGATTGGATCTGTCTTGTGACGCCGCATGCCTCCCCTTTTATAGCTGAAGGAGGGCATGCACAAAGGTACTGAGCCCCGACATGTGGGCCCAAGGACATAATGAATATAGCACTTGGAGCTACAAATGTTGTTGCTGGGGCAATCTTCTTGCGCTCTGCCATCCGAGATCTTCATATCCTTGACGCACAGAGGAAGCTTCTTGCAGAAGCGATGATGAGCACAGTGCACCGCATGGCACGGGTGCACTGTTTGCTAACAGACTGGACAGGCGCGCCGTCTGCCAGCGGATTGGACAGGACACATTCAATGTTGAGAGGGCACGTCGCCCATCAGTGTGGTGGCAGGCGGTGCGTCCTCTCCGCAATAAATGTAAAGGTTGCGCTGCTTTTAGGGGTCTTACGTCAGGCCCGGCCCGTTGGCTTATGTCACGGGCCACAAGCCACGCGGCAGCAGCGGGTCTCTGCCTGAGCAAGGAGCGTAGGGCAAGGCCTAGACACGTGCCAACACCGGACCCTTACTCATGCCGGGGTCCTCCTCGTCTCGGGATCTTGCCAAGGCCCGGACCTTACTCGGAGGGACCTGTGGCCCACCCGAGGGACCAGACACGCCTTCTTGGGAGCTCCAGATTTGTATGTACAGGGGTCCAGTGTCCTTCTGTTGCGGTTAGACCCAATGATGCATCCTGGGATGTATCATCTTTCCTTGCCACGTGGCGCCCTTGGACCTGCCTATGTGGCGGGGTCGGGTGCCGTTCTGCATGTGGCCTGGAGACGTCGTACGTGTACAACGTCTTCATACTGTAGAAGAGGGTACCCCTGATTCAGGGTACCGACAGTGGCCCCCGGGCCCGCCTCACAGAAGGATGCGAGCCTGCATGTGGGGCCAGAGTCTGATTGGCAGTTGGCCTGCTGCTACTACGCACCTATTGACGCAATTACTGCCGACCGCCTACGGTCATGCCGACTGCTACGCCTATTCCCACGGTTGACCGGCCCGTGATCTTCGTACTTAATGTTACTGTTGGGCCATGCGCGGGGTGCCTCGAGTCGCTGCACTGGTTCTGAAAACTTATCTTTTCAATCCTCTGCGACGGCCCCGAGAAGGCGTGGCATTGGCGTGAGCGGCGGTGCGATTTTTCCGCACCCGATAGTCGACGCGCTGGTTGCATGACATGTGGGCCTGGGCCCCCATGTTGGGCCGCTGGTTGCAGCGAAGCTGAGGGGGCGCACAATCGCGGGGCGGTTGTACGCTTCTTGCGTGGCGGTTCGCCTTTTCGACCGCTGGTTTCGGTGAAGATGAAGGGGCGTATAACCGCGGGGCGGTTGCATGCTCCTTGTGCGGTGGTTCGCCTTCTTCGTGCCTCGGGTTAGCCTGCATGACATGTGGGGCCTGGCCCCGTGTCATAGGGTGGGAACCCTAGCGCTCGTCGGGGGAGACTTTGCCCGTGACGCTTCAGGACGCGAGTGAGGAAATCTGCCTTTAAAAAGGGGTCGATCTCCCAGGCAATAGCCATGCCTCGCTCCTTTTGCATTCATCACGCCCTTCCGCCTTCCGAGCCTCCAGATGGGGTGCGCCGGTGTTCTCTGGAGGGATCCGCGTCAGGGCCGCCCCCTCCGGTGATCCCACCGCCGGAGAGCTCGCGCTCGTGGTGGTGCTGCCGATCTTGTCTTCTTCTTGCTGTTGTTAGAGGAGCGCAACCCCGTGGGGGTTGGCGCTCTTCCAACATCACTCGGCTTCAAGGATTTTCATCACGCAGCCCGGCTGCAATCTCCCGCCAGTGGTCACCTAGAGGGATGACCACCAGCCTTGTGGTGGGCAGAAGCAAGCCGGGCTGCGGCCTCCCCCCTGCCCTCAGCTTCAAGGATGTTCATCATCCATGCTGGGGAGGGGAGCGAGCCGAGTTGGGGCCCCGCCTTCCGCATGGGCTGGCGGCCCACTTCTTCCTCCAACATTCGGGGGAGAAGGGCGTTCGCCAGCCTTGCGAAGGAGGTGAACTTCGGGTACGCGGGGCCGGCCGTCTGCAGGCGCCGCCAGCCACCGCGTGCCCAATGCCTCGGCTTGGGGGCTTCGACGCCGCCTCCGATGCTGCCTCTTGCTGCCTGGTCGGGGCGTGGTTGTCCGCCCACCGCACGGGCGACAGTCGCGCCGTGCGCAGGTCGGCCACATCCACGGTTTCTCTTGCGCCGCTGGCCGCACTGGGGGGTCGTACAAGACGTCGTACGCCGCGGGGGTGGCGACCGCGTTCTTGGATGGTCTTGTCCTCACTCCACAGGAGGACGGGAGCGAGGACCTCTTCGCACGTGCTGAGGCAACCGCCGCCCACCGGTGCAGAGGTGGCCGCTGTCGTCAGTGCTGAGGTGGTCGTCGCCGCTGGTGAGGCTACCCGTTGCAGAGGTGGTTGCCTCCACTGGCGAGACCATCAGCGCCACCTGCCGCCGAGCCTCCAACTCTTTGGCTTTAATGGCCTCATTGTCGCCCCCGTAGGAAGACGGGGGCGAGGACCTTTTCGCAATGGCGCACGTGCTGAGGTGATCGCCATTGCTGGCGAGTCGTCGGTGCAGAGGTGGTCGTCGTCGTCGGTGCTGAGGTGGTCGCCTCCGCTGGCGAGCCACTCAGAGCTAGCTATCCCGCGGCCCTACTGGTGTGGAGGTAGTTCATACCTGTAGAGTAGAGATGGAGCTAGGGCTCCGCTTGGAAACAGATGTAATACTTTCGCTTTTTGTAAGGTACTTAAAGGTACTATTTATTAAGCAGTATAGCACTTATCTATTTTCAACTTGTTTCTGTTGTGTGTGATATTGTTGACTCCTCCCTGGTACCTGACCCCCCGCCTGGGATGCAGGCTTGGTGTGTTGAGGTTGGATACCAGCGTATCTGAGAAGGTAGTCAACAACTCTCGGGAGGCAACCTCGCCGGGATTTGGATCTGTACACAACTTCAGCTAGGGAACGTTAGTAGTACACCCATAGGGTTCCCTGTCTGATACTAGCCATCCTTTGATACATGCTCGGGACTCACATGTTTTAGTCCGGGTGGCCAAGTTGCGTGTCCGGACCCCCTTAGGTCATGGTTCTAGATACTAGGACACTTGTCGCAGGGTGGTGGAGCGTGCAGGCCCACGGTACGGGACCAGGCTGAGCGGCTACACGGGCTCCGGACCACCCAAGGAGACTAATGTCCATTCTCTAGCTCCGGACCCGAGGTTGTCGGACGCACAGGACTTATAGCCTCAAATACTAGGTACCTGTCACGGAGTGGTGGAGTGTGCAGGCTTTCGGGTACGGAACCAGGCTAAGCGGCCACATAGGCTCTGGACCTCCCCATGGAATGGGGTCCCGTTCTCCAGGGCCGGCTTCCAGGCTGTCGGACCTCCCAACTTTCGTATCGGGGGCCCTAAACTGCGAGCATGGCTGCTCAATTCGGATGTCATCATGTCAGGACAGATGGGAACCGTACGGGTGGGTTAGATAAAAAGTGTTATCTGAAAAACTGCAAGGTAAAACTATGGAGCAGCGAGATGGAACTATCATAGAGGCTCAACTAAGGGGGTAGTTTTTCTTTATAACTCATCATGCATGGGTGTAGACCAACATACCGGGTTTATGGGGACAGACCCCACCGGGTTGTCGTACACGTAAGCGCTTCTTAGTTACAAAAAAGGGAAACTAACTCGACCCCTCAGACTTGCTCTATGGATAGAACTTACAGAGATGTTCCGGCATCGGGGTGAGGCACTCCTTCAGTCGTAGCTAGATGGTCACCCTCGGGTCGGGGCATTCCCGTTACCTTGAAGGGTCCTTCCCAGCTGGGGGAGAGTTGCGGAACCCTTCTTGGTTTGGTACTTGCCGTAGGGCTAGGTCCCGACCGTGGGTCCTCATCTGCATTTGACACGGGAGCCCTCGTCTTTGGCTGTGGCCATCCCTACGTGTACCTGTCGGAAGCCTGGACCCGTGGGGAATCCAGAAGGGTTACCGAAGGAAGGCAAGCTTCAGCTCCGTAGACTGGGGAACATGGGGTCCCTCTGGGGTCCTTCTAGTTGTCTCCACCGGAGTAGGACCCTTCAGCGAAGACATCCTTCAGGTCCCCCTCGGGTGACTGATACTCGAGGTCCCGTTCAGCCGCGGCTACCTCGTCGTCGTCCACCTTTTCTTTGCCAGGCCGGCGACGAGGTGGGGAGCCATCTTTGGAAGACTGCCCGCGCCGCTCACTGACACATTTTTTGAGGTCAATGATCTCGTGACACTCCGCGGCGGTGTGGCGACCGTTGGGGTGCACAGGGCATGAGCCACTGTTACCCCTCTGCGGTCGTGGACGTTTGTTGCGATCGCCTTGACCTCCAGTCGTGGCTGCGACAACCAGAGCGGTAGACCACTACTTCTGGTAGTCACGATCCTTCTTCCTCTTCTTCTTTCCGTCCCGAGGGACAGCACCCAAGCCACCCGACTGGGCAGCTCCGGTTTGTGGGGCCGTGTGCCATGCACGGCCTTCAGCGGCTCTGGCGCATTTATCAGCCAGAGCGAAGAGTGTAGGGACAGTTTCCACGTCATGTGTGGCCAACTTCTCCAGCATTTTCTCATCACGTACTCCCTGTCGGAAGGCAGTGATGATGGAAGCATCAGAAATGCGAGGTATAGTACCTCGCACCTTAGTGAAGCAGGAGATGAACTTCTAGAGAGTCTCCCCGGGGTCCTTCCTCACTGCATGGAGGTGGACCTCCACCCCGTGCTGCTGGTAAGCACTGGCGAAGTTTGCAACGAACCGTGCGCAGAGCTCTTCCCAGGAGTAAACTGACCCTAGGGTGAGGTTCATGAGCCAGGTCCGGGCAGGTCCAGACAAGGCAACATGAAAAAATGTTGCCATCACAGCGGTGTTTCCACCTGCTGTCGTGATGGCGGTGACGTACACCTGCAGGAATTTCGACGGGTTCGACGTTTTGTCGTATTTTTCTGGCAGGTGCGGCCGGAACTTAGGTGGCCATGACGCCGCGTGGAGATGATCCGCGAGAGCGGCGCAGCCTACGCCGGCCAAGGGGACACCCATTTGAGACCGGGTACCCATTGGTGTCTGCGGTGCAACCGCAGCGAAATCTTGATCGAGGTTGCGACCACCGATGTTTTGGCGGCGCTCGCGTGCCCTTTCCAAAGAGACCCGGGCATCCCCTCCCGCACGCCTGCGGTTGAGTTCTGCCCGGAGGTCGTTGGTTTGTGTGCCCCTTACTGAGGGTGAGCGCACAGATGCTGACGCCTCGTGTTGGCGCCGGGATGACCGTGTCCTCGATCTGGTCGAGGTAGAATGTGCCATACCGAGTAGTCGGTCGACATTGCCCCGCCATTGCTTCATGGCCCCCGGTGAGGCCGTGGAACTTGGAGGGTGTCGCAACAACTCCCTGGCTGCTGACAATGCTCATGGGGTCGCCCTCGATGGAGTTCAGGACGTCTGCGCAGTCATATGCTGTCGTGCAGCATGCACAGCAGCGGCGCCCTGCATTGGGCGGTTGGAAACTTGTGGCATGGAAGAAACAACTTCTTCTTCCACCAGGAAATCCATGGAAGTCTCGCGCGCGGTGTTCAACGATTTGCACCATCATGCTTGAGCAAGGAAACAAGCAAAAACCTAATGCCTAGCCCCCTACCGGGCTGCGGCCTCCCCCCTACCTGGCGCGCCAAATGTCGGAGAGGAAATCTTCGGCCGGGTGGCGGAGTGCACCCGCCCTAAATCCTAAGATGAGGAGGGGCCTAAGCGTTTTGCTTGTTAGTCGGAAAGATGGGATGAACACAAGAACGCACAAGGATTTAGAGTGGTTCGGGCCGCCGGAGCGTAACACCCTACTCCACTGTGTGATGTATTGCTTGAGAGCTTGTATGAACTTGTGAGTGACTGAGTGAGCCTAAGATTGGATCTGTCTTATGACGCCGCATGCCTCCCCTTTTATAGCTGAAGGAGGGCATGCACAAAGGTACTGAGCCCGACATGTGGGCCCAGGGACATAATGAATATAGCACTTGGAGCTACAAATGTTGCTGCTGGGGCAGTCTTCTTGCGCTCTGCCATCCGAGATCTTCATATCCTTGACGCGCAGAGGAAGCTTCTTGCAGAAGCGATGATGAGCATAGTGCATCGCATGGCACGGATGCACTATTTGCTAACAGACTGGACATGCGCGCCGTCTGCTAGACGACCCTGACGCCGTGTGGCAGCGGATTGGACAGGACACATTCAATGCTGAGAGGGCACGTCGCCTGTCAGTGTGGTGGCAGGCGGCGCGTCCTCTCCGCAATAAATGGAGAGGCTGCGCGGCTTTTAGGGGCCTTACGTCAGGCCCGGCCCGTTGGCTTATGTCACGGGCCACAAGCCACATGGCAGCAGCGGGTCTCTGCCTGAGCAAGGAGCGTAGGGCAAGGCCTGGACACGTGCCAGCACTGGACCCTTACTCATGCCGGGGTCGTCCTCGTCCTGGGATCTTGCCAAGGCCCGGACCTTACTCGGAGGGACCTAGGGCCCACCCGAGGGACCTGACACACCTTCTTGGGAACTCCGGATTTGTACGTACAGGGGTCCGGTGTCCTTCTGTTGCGGTCAGACCCAATGATGCATCCTGGGATGTATCATCTTTCCTTGCCACGTGGCGCCCTTGGACCTGCCTATGTGGCGGGGTCGGGTGCCGTTCTCCACGTGGCCTGGAAACGTCGTACGTGTACAACATCTTCATACTATAGAAGAGGGTACCCCTGATTCAGGGTACCGACAATGTCCCCTTAAAGTACTCATCATAAAGTTTCTATATGTATGTTTTATGTAAAGGTCTGAAAGACATTAGGCAGTTATTCAAACAAGATATTGAGTGTTGTGCAAGACTACACATGAGGTTCAACTTGATAGATGGTTTTCCAGTAACTATGGAGCAACAATGCTATGTATTTTATACCAACTT
This sequence comes from Zea mays, assembly GCF_902167145.1. Lineage (NCBI taxonomy): Eukaryota > Viridiplantae > Streptophyta > Magnoliopsida > Poales > Poaceae > Zea > Zea mays. The sequence goes on along the minus strand of NC_050104.1, from coordinate 155,762,644 downwards.
TTACCTATAAAAAACAAAGGTAGACAATAAAGATGTTCATATACTCATTAGTCAGCAATAGAGTCAAACTTATGAGCATAAGTTACAATTTGCCGTGCTTTGATCAGTACTGAAGCCCATAAACGAAGAAAAAGAATCATGCATATATTGAGAAGCATGATAATTTTATTCTTCACATAGTAACAACCATAACCCAAAAAGAAGTATTATAAATATTTAAAACTGCTACTTTTAGCTATATCTGAAAACCTTTATGCGTACTTTACGGCCTGATCTTACTAAGATTTTGATGTTTGCAAATTATATAAAACAGTCTCACCATTCAAAAGGTGCTTGGATGAAAGGAAAAAAATACTTGAATGAAGGTATTGGTCTATAAATTTTCAGACAGTTCAATCTGTGATAAATCCTGTGTATTCAACATCGTGTGTCCTAATCTCCCCTTATCAAAAATAGCATAGAAAAAAGAAGTGTAACACAAAATGCACAAAAAATCACTTTGCAATAATCACACGCACATCACCTATGTGCTGATGAAGGAGCAGTAGGGTGGTGCGGCTGCCTGCCGGCTGCCGCTATATACTAGTATACTACTAGCTACTAGTAGTACTTTTTGTGACACTCTGTATCCGTCCGCTATTCTATTGGTATTTATTAGTATTTCTTTCGAACAGAAGTAATGGGGGACCTCCTTTACTCATCACCCGTCGTCGCCTCCCTCTCCATCCCTTCCCTTCCCTTCCCTTCCCCGAGCAGCCAGCCAAGAACCGAACGAGAGAGAGAGAGAGTAGAAAGCGCGTAATGGGGAACCGGGCGTACGCGGCGGCAGCGAAGCCGGTTCCCGTACGCGCCGCCGTCCATGCTGCCGGGCGGCCGCGTGCCCCCTCCGCCGATGTACCGGCCGAAACCCGCGCAGGCGCGGCTGCCGGCGCCGCGGCGGCGCCTTCCCCTACTCGAGTTCGAATTAACAGTGGAATCCGATCCCAAAAGGTCCCTTGCTCATACTATTTTTTATATTTATCTTTATCCACGGTGCTAGATACCTTTATTTTAAATACCATTGTCCGTTATTTCCCTGTTCGAGATAGAATCGATCCCTATCTTACCAGATTTGAAGATATATTCGGACTTCGGAGATTAGAGCTGCGCAGATAGGTACGCCGTATCATTGATATAAATAGATCCCCTGAGTTGTCTTTGACTCTCGCGTCCTAACTCTTTCATCGTCTTGCTTGCCGCCGCCGTGGCCGATCTTCGCTGCCTGCCAGCCATGGAAGACTTTTGTGCGGTGTGCGCAGATACGCTGGAGTGGGTGGCCTATGGGTCGTGCGGGCACCGCGACGTGTGCTCCACATGCATCGTCCGCCTGCGTTTCGTGATGGGCGACAACAAGTGTTGCATCTGCAAGACCGTCTGCCCCTTCGTCTTTGTCACTAAGGTTAGCACCTCCAGCGTTTGATCTCTCCGGGGCGTGGGTGCGTTTATTGGATCTTGGGGTCATCTAGGGTTTCGGTTGTATTGCCACTTTGGCAGATTGGTTCGAAATAAGGGCTGTGGGGGACTGGGGTTAGGGGACGAGACCGGCAGTGTATCCTGGTGGTTTCCACGGCAGGGCAGTCAAGCCCTACCTGGCCTGGCCGCTGCCGGCCCATTCACAATGAGAATGTGGTGTGGGTATTGGTTGGGACTCTCTTTTCCTCTGGCAACATCATGGGGCTACCGCTACGCTTAGCAGGATACATCTCTTAGTATTGGTTGGTTAGCCGTTCGTCCGATTCTTCCATGTGCTGCAGCTGCACTGCATGCCTATGGGCCGGCACAGAGACCCAGCACCTGGTGCCATTGATTTCTCTGTGTTTGAAAACAATAAGATTGCATATGAATAGTATCCATGTGAATATAATTATACATTGTGTTTCCATTTCACAGGCCATGGGTAAATACACTAGAGTGATCACTGATTTCTCTGTGTTACCTGATGGGGTAAATGAGGGCAAAGCTGGGGATTTCTGGTACCATGAAGATACAAAGGCATACTTTGATGATGCGGACCACTACCGGATGATACGGACCATGTGTCAACTTTCCTGTAATGTTTGTGACAACGCAGAAGATCAGGTTGCTCAAGCAAAGCGCAAAAGCAAGTTCAGGAGCATTGAACAACTGAAGGGACATTTATACTGCGTGCATAGTTGATTTCATGGATTATGCTGTCAAATTTAGCATCAAACTTTAGACATGTTTTGAATAATCTAGAGCTGATTTTTCTTTGTTTCTATTTCATGCATAATGGTTTCTTTTTAGTTTATAGGCCTTTCATTGTGCATGTACAGTTCAGTGCAGTTTGTCTTGTCTATCAGTATATGACGCTGGTACCTATGCTATAGCTTACCTAGTGAGCTGTTATGTTACTGTACAATATATTTTGAAATTGAAAAATGTTGTTTCCTTCCTGTAGTTTTTTTGCTTAGTATAATGAGCAGAATTTATTCGTTTATGTATATAACATGGTTTAATTTAAAGATGTTTTCCAGAGTATGCATCTCAACCCACTACAGGCAATTGACATGAATAGCCTATTTGAACTATTTAAGCTGAATACCTAATTATTGCTTGCAACTAGCATGCTTGACATTGTGCTATCAGTTGCTAATTATGTGACTTGGCCATACGAGTGTTCACTAATTTTTTATTGGTCATTGTTGTCCTATAGTCAACATTGTAGAACCGGGGTCATGTAATTTACACTCTAAATTACACTTGCGATTTTTATATTCATGATTATTTATTGAAATGGTTTCGTGTGTTTTGAAGGTGTTCATTTGTGAACAAAAGCTTTATTCGAAGTCACAGTTAGCTCAGCATATGAAGACTGGCGACTCTGAAGTGGATGGCTCTGAGGTAGAGCGCAATGGTTTTGCTGGGCATCCAATGTGTGAGTTCTGCAGAAGTTCATTTTATGGAGATAGTGAGCTTTACATGCATATGTCTAGGGAACACTATTCTTGCCACATATGCAAGAGGTAGGTATACAACAACCTTTGTCCTTAGCTAAGCTTATGTAGCGATTTATCTGATGTGTTGAATTTGTGATTGTTGTTTATAGGCAGAACCCTGGTCGTGTTGAATATTTCGCGAACTATGAGGACATTGAGGTATGTTGTACCAAATTGATCTATTTATAGGCATCTATCTCTTATCCAACATATACGCGTTAAAACTATTTATAGGAAAGTGGTATGACTGCATTCTCATATATGCTCTTTCAATTAAATTCAGTTGCATTTTAGAGAAGATCATTTCCTATGTGAAGATGAAGCATGTTTGGAAAAGAAGTTTGTTGTCTTCCTGAGTAAAGCGCAGCTGAAGGCAAGTTGGAACAAGTTATTGGTTTGCTAATAATCATCAGCCATTAAGCACATGTACCAAGTTTTTTTGTTGGTTCTTATTGAGTAGTATATTTCAACAGAAGCATAATGCTATGGAGCACGGTGGGCGGATGTCTCGTTCTCAGAGGAATGCTGCACTTGAGGTGTGAACTTGGTTCTAGTATTTTCGTTTCCCATCATGGTTTTCCTCTATCCAATGTATCTGTTCTTGACTTCTTGGTAAAAGATTCACTATATTTTTGTGGTTAATTTATTTGGCTCATTTACACTAAGTTTTGTAATTTGCCCCTTTCAGACACCTAGCAGCTTTATATATCGCAGAAATGAGCAAGAACAACGGCGCGGCAGGGGCCGTAATGCTTTCCATGATGGATCTGATTGTCATATCTCATCGTCTGCAAATGCTTTCCATGATCGATCTGACTGTCATATCTCATCATCTGCAAATGCTTTCCATGATAAATCTGACTGCCATATCCCATCAACTGCACAAAAAGACCGGGCAGCTGCCGATGGCCATGCAGGGCGTCTTGACAATGTTTCAGAGTCGTTTCAGTCATTAAGTATTGGATCCAGTTCTAGGGAAGCTGAAGTTGGCGAAGGCTCGAGGACTGGACGAGTGCTGGAACAGTTGTCCTTCCGACCTCTTTCTGACCCGGATATTCCTGACAATAGTGTTGAAACCTCATTCCCTTCATTATCAGAGCAGCAATCCAGTCTCAATCAGAGTGCAAGGGACGCTCCGAGGCTTGGAGATGAGTCACTGTTCCCCCCTTTGACTGGGTCTAGTAACAAGATGAAGCAGCCTGTTTTTACGCCTAAGCGTCCTCGAACTTTTCCTGCTGCCGAGGATATCCATGCTGCAAAGATGCGCTATGCTCTGGGAATGAACGAGGACATGTACTCTGCGTTCAAAGAGATCGCTGGTGAATACCGTCGAGGTACCATAGATGCTTTTGAGTATCTTTCATATGTCGAGCAGTTCGGACTGTCGCACCTTGTTCCTGAGATGGTTAGGCTATTGCCTGATTCTCGAAAACAGAGGGAACTTGCTGATGCGCACTATACAAATACACGGTTGAAAAACCTCCAAGAAAATGGAAATAATAGGAATGGGGGATTCTTCTTATCAAAGAAGAAAAGCCTCCAAGAAAATGGAGGTGGAACTAGCAGAAAGTTCATGATATAGAAAGCACTGCTGATGGATGATGTGAACATGGCACAAGCAGATAACATTCAGGACACTGTAAGAAGGCTTCAATCAAACCATCTTGCTTAGAAAGGAGAAGCTGAGGTGTTGTCCAAGGATAGGTATCGATCTTCCATGGAGGTCCAACCGGCCGCCGCTGGACCTTCATCTAATCTGGATAGTGAAAGTCATCTAGTGCAACGGAGGAGGCAATAAGCAACCAAAGAAGACATCAAGGTTTCTAAGAGCTCGTTCAGGTGACAACTCGTTAGCCATGCTTGGTTTCAGACAGCCAAGTGCAAGCCCTGAATGTCCACAAAGGGAATTACAAGGTCCAGAGACGTGGTTGCCAGCGCGAGGTGCTTGGAAGACGAAGAATGGTGGGGGATAGAAACTCTTTTTGATCAATGGACGGAAGAGTCATTGCAACTGCATTTAGACGTGTCCATATACTTTAGTATTTTTTGAATTTTGAGATAAAGTCGTGGTATTGAAAAATATTATAGTTTTTCCCAAGTGTTTGGCTACCTTGTAAAAGCTCTCTTTTGAATACTATAATTTAGTAGTTCTATGGTTTAGTAGATACCATGGTATTTATTTTTGGAGTATTTAAAACTCCACTCCAATCTAAAATTTTTTTATCTATGACTGGCTTTTGGTATATATACATTAAATATCATGGTTTAAGATAGCTTGTCATATTTATTTATATTTACTAAATATCATGGTTTGTGATACTTTGCCTTCAAACAAGAATTGTTTGGAGTGTTATAAATAATACTATATTTATATCATGACATTTTAAAAACTAAAGTACTCTAAAACCTTGATTTTGAAATACTTTATTTTTAAACACGCCCCTAAACTGTCATTTTGAAATACTTTGTTTTTAAACACGCCCTTAAACTGTCATTTAGTCAGGTAAACAAAGGCTATCCATGTTTTTAAGGTGAATTAAACCCTCGGGCTGTTGAAACCGTTAAGACCGTCTGAACGGTTAAACATGATTAATAAAGTCGTTTGTTTACCTCTAAATTATGTAATCCATATTAAATAAGTTAAGAGACAAACAAACAATACAAATTATTAGGTGGATTATATAATCTAGATAACTATATTATGATAATTCATAGCTAGATTATTAGGTATTTATATAATCTATAAGTTGGATTATATAATTCTAGAGGAAAACAAGCAATGCCTAGAGACATGTTTGTTTTACTTCTTGAATATATAAGTTAGATTACGGTGAAAGGGTCAGAGAGTAAAACATCACTTTCCATGTGATTGGTTGCGTCATGATGGCAACCGGGTTCGACTTGGCCAGTAGCTGAGGAGACAGGATCATATGGTCAGGCTAGAATCATGCAACAGACTTTTGTTTGGTTGTTTGTATTAATGCATTCAGACTAAGTGTATCATTTGTTTGGTTATCCGCACCAAAATAAAGATGAGATAAAATAAATAAATAAATAAATCTTTAAAATTTACATAGCAAGTGTAATCTAGTTTTGTTCGTAAAAATATCAAGAACACAGATCTAAAATTGATTTAGTGATTAAATATTTCAATTAAAATATACAATGGAAAACAAAATAAAAAGTGCTCTAGGAATGCGTGCCAGACTAAGGATCTATGTAGTGGCCTGCTGGGTCTGTATGCACGCGGCCTGCTCCACCAGCTACGCTCCTCTCGCGCGTGTCTTCCTCTCGCGCGTGTCTGACGAGCCTGGCTGAGAAACTATTTTTGCATGTGTGGAGCCTGATTACGTTATGCAGGAAAATAAACAAGATATGCTTTAAGAATCCGCGGCTCCAAGAGCTCGGCAAACGCAGGAAACCAAACACACGGTTTGTGATTATAAATAACCCGAAATAAGCTACCTAATATTAACTTATTTCAATTTATTTGTGATCTAAAATGATATTTTATCCTCTAACTCTTTTACCATAATTCAACTTAAACACATTAAATTAACTTGGCAGGCAGACCGGAGTGGCAGCGCGACATGCAGAAAAAGTCTTGTCGGCTGCTTAGTGGCGGAGCTAGCAAGATGACACGTTGTGCCATGAACCACCATAGAATTTAAATTGTTATTATAATATCTCAATTGCTTATTAAATATTATTTATTATATTATGATAGTTTTATCTGCTGAGACTTTAGAGAGGCTTTTTAAAATTGAAATTATTAAGAAATTATTTAAGGTCAATAATGACTCAAGAGAAGTTAAATAATTTGGCAATTCTATGCATTAAGAAGAAGTTATTTGATGAGATTTTCTCTCAACGTGTAATCTATGACTTTGTATCACAAAATATTAGAAGATATTTTTAGTGTGATATCAAGACAAGTGTTTATGGCTATATTTTACATTTGTCATTTTATAAACTTTGAAGCATTAAATAGAATTTTTTTATTGAATATTTAATAATATGCATATAATTTCATACACGCATTAATATAATATATATACATATATAAATATATGGGATGGGGCCTCCATACCAATAATCACGTTGCCTGAAAGCTCGGGTACAGATAGCCTCATGCCATGCCTATGCCCTTCTTCAGCTGAGACACATGGAACATATCGTGCACGACTGACAGACTTTCTGGTAGGCTGAGTTGATATGCTACTTCTCCACGTCTTGCCTGAATCTAGTATGGCCCGATGTATGGAGGTGCTAGCTTGCCCTTAACTCTGAACATTTTGATTCCTTTGATGGGTGACACCTTCAGGTAAACATAATATCTCATTTCGAAACTCAGCTCTCTTCTTTGAATGTCGGCGTAACTTCGCTGCCTGGACAGTGTTGTCTTCGGATTCTCTCGAACCTTTCTGATATTCTCTTCGGCTTCAAACAAAATGTCTGCACCGAACACTTGCCTTTCACCGGGTTGGTCTTAGTGCAACAGAGTTCGACAATTCCTTCCGTATAGTGCTTGAAACGGTGAGAACTTCAAACTAGCCTGGTAACTGTTGTTGTAGGAGAATTCTGCATAAGGTAGCCTTTTGTCCCAACCTAACTTGTCTTGCAAAGCACAAGCTCTCAACATGTCTTCAAGGATCTGGTTGGTTCTCTCAGTCTAACCATCTATCAGCGGGTGATAAGCTGAACTGAACTTCAAGTGTGTGCCCAAGGCTTCATGTAATTGCTGCCAAAAATGAGAAGTGAATTGGGTTCCTCGATCAGACATTGTCTTCTTAGGAACACTATGCAAGCATACAATCAAGGACATGTATAGCTCTGCCAACACTGCACTACTAACCAAATAGAGTCATAACCGGCTTGAGCGCGAGGCAAACCAACTATGAAGTCCATCCCAATCTCATCCCACTTCCACTGAGGAATCTGCAAAGGCTGCAACAAATATGCGGGCCTCTGATGCTCTGCCTTGATTCTCTGACAACTATCACATATGGCAACATACTCTGCGATCTCGCTTTTCATGCCGTACCACCAGAATCTTTTTTAAGTCTTGGTACATCTTCTCGTTGCCAGGGTGTATAGAATAAGCTGTCTTATGAGCTTCTTTGAGAATCAACTCCCAAATCGATTTGATGTCAGGAACACATAGTCTATCTTTAAAACATACTATGCCTTCCGCGTTTTCCCGGAAATCCTTGACTTTCCCATCTAAAATCAGTTGCCGCTTTTCATCATTTTTCTGCCCATCCTTGATATCTTGCTCTAGAGTGGGCTCTAGCTCAACTGTCACTCCTTGAGTGTTGTTTAGAAATCCGAGATTCAACCTGTCGAATTCCTTCGCTAGCTCATATGGCATCGGATGAGCGGTCATCATGTTGACTTGGCTTTTTCGGCTCGAAGCATTTGCAACCACATTAACTTTGCCTGGGTGATAATGTATCTCCAGCTCATAATATTTGATCAACTCCAGCCTTCTCCGCTGCCCCATATTTAACTCTGACTGGGTGAATATATACTTGAGACTCTTGTGGTCCGTGTAAACATCACACTTTTGCCCATATAGGTAATGCCTCTAGGTCTTCAGTGCATGAACCACTGCTGCCAACTCCAAGTCATGAGTGGGGTAATTCCTCTCATGAATCTTCAACTGTCGGGACAAGTACGCCCTACTGAAAGTTGCCTAGAGGGGGTGAATAGGCAAGTTAAAACTTTTTCAACAAAAACTAGAAGCAAACTGGGTAAAACTGAATTGATCTCGAAATTCACCCAGTTAACTTTGGAAATGAGATGTTCTAAATGATCCACAGGGTTCAAAGTAGTAGATCTGAGAAGGGCACTTCTCAATATCCACACACCAAAAAGATATGAACAAATCTTCCACGGAATGGTGAGAGAACGAAGAACACGAATAAGCACAATGAACAAGAACACAAGAGACACACGATTTATCCCGAGGTTCGGTCACACCACCAAGGTGCCCTACTTCCTCGTTGAGGCGCCCACAAAGAGCCGGGTCTCTTTCAACCCTAATCCTCCCTTTGCCGACCATAAAGGTCAAGTCCACACAATAATCTTTGCTCAAACGAGCGGGTAATACAAACTTTCTTGTGGTCTTCCACAAGATTTGGAGACTCACAAGAGACACCTAGTCGTCTAGGAGCTAGAAGCTCCAAGAGTAATGAATCCACAAAGAACTCAATGTAGTACCAAAGCTCGAATGAAGAATAGCAAGAGAGATTTGGAGATGAATCACAAAAACCGCAGCTCTCAAACTCACTCAAAGATTTCTCTCCAAAGATTTGAAATGGGAGAGGCAAGAGGTGTGTGTGAGAGAGTGGGAGGTGTTCTTCAAGTTAGAAATGGGGTTTGGGTCGTGCTCTTGTGTGTGGGGAGAGAGGTAGGAGTGAGTATATATAGGTGGAGCTCAAAACTAGCCGTTGGGTAGATTTTTCTGTCTGAGACCGGTTGAACCGCCCCTGGCAGGTCAGGCAGACTGTCTGCCAGTCTGACTGTCAGACTGACTGGCAGACTGACCTGCAGACTGGTCAAGTTGACCAAGACCGGTTGAATCGCCCCTAAGACCGGTTCAACCGCCTGGGGCAGGCTGATAGACAGTCTGCCAGTCAGACTGGTAGACTGCAGGTCAGACTGCAAAAACAGGTCCTGACACCGGTTGAACCGCCCCTAGGGCCGGTTCAACCGCCTGGGGGTCACACTAGCAGTCAGTCTGCCAGTCAGGAGGTCAGACCGGTCAGGTGACCCTGACACCGGTTGAACCTCCCCTAGGACCGGTTCAACCGGTTTTGACCAGTGAGGTCCGGGGAAAATACCCCGGCAGAACTTTCCCTGAACACCGGTTGAACCTCTCTGGACCCCGGTTGAACTTGCCCTGGACCCCGGTTGAACCTGCCTGGACCCCAGTTGAAGTTGAAGTTCAGCTGGAGTTGAGAAAGCTCAACTCAGCTGAAGTTCAGCTCAGCTGCAGCTGAAGAAGCTCAGCTCAGCTGAAGTTCAGCTCAGGTGCAGTTTAAGAAGTTCAACTGCTTTTCAACAAGAACACTCTAGGTTTCTCAAACCTAACCACGGTCAACCATAGAATTTTAAAGAGATTTTTGGTTTTCAAAAAATAGCTTTTGAATATAGAGGCTTGAGCTTTGGCAAACACCAACCTTCTTTTTTTTTGATCCCCCTTGTTTGTACGACAATTCCTATACTCAAGTTAAATAAAATATAATTAAGTAAACTCCTTGAGTCATTGGTGTCTCATGTGTGATTTTTCCATGGTGTTGCTTCATAAGGATCACAAACATCTTTGTCTCACCTTTTGAAGCAAACATAAATCAAACCCTGTGACTTGTACCATATCACCATATATGAGTTCAAATCATGGCTTCAAGTCACCTTACTGATGCATCAACATGTTATAACTCTTCGTAGCTGATTAGTTCATCGACTTAGTGCAAGTACTCTCTTCTTCACCTTAGCCATGGTACCTCAGCCCACAAGCCGTCGCTTGGCCTTCACCTTTGCTTAGTTCCTCGAAGCCCTTTCCTTGCTATCTTCACCCTATCAAGCCATTCTTGAGTCACATCCTATTGAGCATCCATTGAGAGAATCATTTCTTCAATATTGTGAACCTTGCTTGAATGTCTTTTAGATATTGTTAAGATCAATCAAGCTCTAGTTTGATTCTCATAGAAGCATATATGGACTGATAGTAATATGGTCAAGCCAATTCATGATTCCTCATATCTTATTCACTTTGGCTTGACCAATCCTCTTAATCACTTCATCCTCTATTATGATCATATGTATGTAGTGATTTCTCAGGTGTTGTCCATATATTCAAACTAATGTAGAGATCATATTATATCCATTTGCATTGTCTCATTGGTTATTTAACCTCGTGTTGAATCTTTGTTCACTGATCATTATACACTATTCAAGTATGTTCATCATAATGAATTTCCTGTTCAACACTTAGCAAACTCGTTAGACCTTTAAATGTGTTGTTATCCAAATCACCAAAACTCACAAAAGGGATGAATGCACTTTCTCTACTCTCTCTTCTTGCATTAACACACATCCCAGACCAGTGTACGAAGCATCACAATACACTGAGAATGGCTTGTGAACATCTGGCAGAATCAACACAGGTGTTGTAGTCAGCTTCTTCTTCAACGTTTCAAAGGATTCTTGTCACTCTAGGTTCCACTTGAACTCAACTTTCTTCGCTGGTATGGCTATCATGAGTCTGGCAATTTTGGAGAAACCTTCAATGAAACACCGATAGTAGCCGGCCATTCTAATGAAACTCTTGATTCCCCGGACATCTCTTGGTGCTTTCCAGTCCAGAATATCTGCTACCTTCTTCGAATCCACAACTAATCCATCTCAGTTTATGATATGGTCCAAAAATAAAACTTCGCTGATCCAGAATTCACATTTGCTGAGCTTGGCATACAACTGACAATCTCGTAGCCTCTGTAAAACTTTCCTCAAATGATCTTCATGCTTTTGCTCATTCTGGGAATATATGAGGATATCATCAATAAACACCACTATGAATTTGTTGATATAGTCCATGAACATTCATCAAGTACATGAAGAAAGCTGGCGCATTCGTTAGACCGAAGGACATGACTGTGTACTCATATAGTCCATACTTGGTAATGAATGTTGTCTTCGGTATGTCCGAAGGCCGGATCCTGAGCTAATGATAACCTGACCCAAGATCTATCTTCGAGAACACACTGGCTCCTCTCAACTGGTCGAACAGATCTTCAATTCTGGGCAAGGGGTACTTGTTTTTCATAGTGACTTCATTTAGAACTCGGTAATCTATGCACATCCTCTTCGTACCATCTTTCTTCTCCACAAACAACACTGGGCGGCCCAAGGCGAGGTGCTAGTCTTATGTAACCCTTCTCCAACAACTTCTCTATCTACTTCTTGAGTTCCACCAATTCTAGTCCGGACACTCTATAGGCTCTCTTAGAAATAGGGGTGGTGCCAGGGATAAGCTCTATGACAAATTCAACTTTTCTCTCAGGTGGCATGCCTGGTAAATCCTCGGGAAACACATCCGAGAATTTCGATACTACTTTGATAGCTTCCAGCGGATTGACTTCCTCCCTATGGGCAGTGATCTGGTGACAACTTCCTTTCCTTGGTCCAGACAAGACCAACTCCGCCAACACTTCCTCTTCTGACAAGGATACTAACTTCACAGTCCTCTTGTCACAGCTAAGGCTTGCTTAATATTTGGTCAGCCAATTCATCCCTAAGATGACAACTATGTCTACATTCCGGGTACCCATTACTATCAGATCAGCGGGAACTCTATCCCCCTTATTTGGACTCTTGCACTGGGGCAAAATTTATCTGTTTGGGTCCTCCCACCAATTGAACTAACCCTCATAGGTGGGTACATGAGTGCTATTGGTATGTTGTGTGTTTCTACCCATGATGCAGTCACAAAAGAATGCATTGCTCTAGTATCAAATAACACATTTGCAGAATGAGATTCGACTGAGAACATACCTAGTGCCACTCCTAGGGTCTCCTGAACTGTGTCGGCCTTCAGGTGGTTCACCTTTCCATACTGGGCACAAGGCTGTCCACGGTTGTTTGCTCCGTGTTGAGGTGCATTTTGTCTTGCAGGGGCATTGGGAGCTGACTGATGTTGAGTTGTTTTCTTTGGGCAATGAGTCGCCCAATGACCTTGTTCCCCACAGTGGAAACATCTGCAACCTCCTCCTTGCGTTGGAGCTGCTTGGTTGCTCTGATTGGTTGCTGGGGCAAGAAGGCGAGGTGCCTGGTTGTTCTGTCGCTGATACTGGTTTTCTCCCTGCTAGTTGCTCTGGCGGTACTACTGCTGCTGGTGAGGGAACTGCCTCTGAAACTGCTATCTTCACGAGCTCTAGTTTCCGCACCTCTTCTCGGACATCATATTTGACTCTTTTTTGCAGTTGACGTAGGATATACTATGCTACAACTTTTGTTATTCTTTGTGCCCTCATGATTAAGCATATGCTGCCTGCTTGGCAAATGAAAGCTTTGGATTGTCTTTGGTGGTGGGTAACATATGAGAGCCTTAGGATTCATGTAAGAGAAATTTCTTTCAGACGAACAGAAAAAAAAGACTATAGATTATTGGTTATCCACCAGATAGAAACTGTATCGACTTTGTAGGTGTGCCATAGATGCAAGAATAATATATATTGTGGATGTATCTTGGATTTTATACCTTGAACTTTTTCTACGCTGATGAGGTGTTGCCTTGCATTTTCAGACATGATTAGTGGGTATTTATAGGTGAACTGCATTATGCAGGGACATGTCAGATGTGCATCGGATTTAGATTTAAAGGTATTTTTTCCCTTTCTCACATATAATTTTGCTGTAGGACATGGAGATTTACTTTGGGTCCGCTGAAGAAAAAAACTTTCACGGTTGTAATTTGTAATCATGAAAAGCTTTGGTAACTCTAAAGATTTATGTTAGATTCAGACTAAAACATGTTTCTTATTATAACTTTATCGATGAACAACATAATCACCATCTGTGTCATTACTAAATCTTTCTGCAAAGCACATCCAACACTGCTTACTCTTACATCCCAACGAAATATGATTAACTTGATATCTGGACTATAACATTTTAAACTGCCTGATTTCTATCCTAAGTTTCATTTGGAACAATGTTTAACCACTTATCTAAATAAGCATTTCATGTAGATTGGTGCTTAATTCACAATTAGTTCCCAACCCGATTGTGGTTGAAGTTAGGACAATATTTTTCCCTAAAAGTGATCTGCTTGTATGATTATTCTGGTTATGGGAGATCTATAGGGAAGTTATCTTTTGCCCTTTTATTTTGATTGCTTAACTAAAAACTTACGTAGCAACTATAATCTTCTTGCTAATCATATCTTAATAGATAGTTTATTCTTCCATTGAACAACCCATTGAGTGTAATATATAATCTTATATGGTCAATCTATTACAAGGGGTACAACCATTGATCTTGCTTCGCAGTTGCCCGACATAAGAGTCGGTTTTTGCGTAGTCTGATATTTTAACTAGAATAAGATTAATATATCTGGTTAAGCAGACATTTTCATTTAACATTTACCAGGTATGTTTTTTTGGAATCGTTGCTAGACTACTAAATAACTGATATATTTTATCTCCTTGCTTTAAAGCATCGATAAAATTGACTTTGTCTGGTGCTTTTCATACATGTGAGTTCTAATATCGCGCGCCAAATGTCGGAGAGGAAATCTTCGGCCGGGTGGCGGAGTGCACCCGCCCTAAATCCTAAGATGAGGAAGGGCCTAAGCGTTTTGCTTGTTAGTCGGAAAGATGGGATGAACACAAGAACACACAAGGATTTATAATGGTTCGGGCCGCCGGAGCGTAACACCCTACTCCACTGTGTGATGTATTGCTTGAGAGCTTGTATGAACTTGTGAGTGACTGAGTGAGCCTAAGATTGGATCTGTCTTGTGACGACGCATGCCTCCCCTTTTATAGCTGAAGGAGGGCATGCACAAAGGTACTGAGCCCCGACATGTGGGCCCAAGGACATAATGAATATAGCACTTGGAGCTACAAATGTTGCTGCTGGGGCAATCTTCTTGCGCTCTGCCATCCGAGATCTTCATATCATTGACGCGCAGAGGAAGCTTCTTGCAGAAGCGATGATGAGCACAGTGCACCGCATGGCACGGGTGCACTGTTTGCTAACAGACTGGACAGGCGCGCCGTCTGCCAGCGGATTGGACAGGACACATTCAATGCTGAGAGGGCACGTCGCCCGTCAGTGTGGTGGCAGGCGGTGCGTCCTCTCCACAATAAATGCAGAGGCTACGCGGCTTTTAGGGGTCTTACGTCAGGCCCGACCCGTTGGCTTATGTCACGGGCCACAAGCCACGCGGCAGCAGCGGGTCTCTGCCTGAGCAAGGAGCGTAGGGCAAGGTCTGGACACGTGCCAACACCGGACCCTTACTCATGCCGGGGTCCTCCTCATCTCGGGATCTTGCCAAGGCCCGGACCTTACTCAGAGGGACCTGTGGCCCACCCGAGGGACCAGGCATGCCTTCTTGGGAGCTCCAGATTTGTACGTACAGGGGTCCGGTGTCCTGTTGCGGTT
The DNA here is from genome assembly GCF_902167145.1 of Zea mays. Lineage (NCBI taxonomy): Eukaryota > Viridiplantae > Streptophyta > Magnoliopsida > Poales > Poaceae > Zea > Zea mays. The sequence goes on along the minus strand of NC_050104.1, from coordinate 155,747,477 downwards.
AAACCCAATGATGCATCCTAGGATGTATCATCTTTCCTTGCCACGTGGCACCCTTGGACCTGCCTATGTGGCGGGGTCGGGTGCCGTTCTCCATGTGGCCTGGAGACGTCGTACGTGTACAGCGTCTTCATATTGTAGAAGAGGGTACCCCTGATTTAGGGTACCGACAGTGGCCCCCGGGCCCACCTCACGGGAGGATGCGAGCCTGCAGGTGGGGCCAGAGTCTGATTGGCAGTTGGCCTGCTGCTACTACGCACCTGTTGACGTAATTACTGTCGGCCGCCTACGGTCATGCCGATTGCTACGCCTATTCCCACGGTTGACCGACCCGTGATCTTCGTACTTAATGTTACTGTTGGGCCATGCGCGGGGTGCCTCGAGTCGCTGCACTGGTTCTGAAAACTTATCTTTTCAGTCCTCTGCGACGGCCCCGAGAAGGCGTGGCATTGGCGTGAGCGGCGGTGCGATTTTTCCGCACCCGATAGTCGACGCGCTGGTTGCATGACATGTGGGCCTGGGCCCCCATGTTGGGCCGCCGGTTGTAGCGAAGCTGAGGGGGCGCACAATCGCGGGGCGGTTGTACGCTTCTTGCATGGCGGTTCGCCTTTTCGACCGCTGGTTTCGGTGAAGATGAAGGGGCGTATAACCGCGGGGCGGTTGCATGCTCCTTGTGCGGTGGTTCGCCTTCTTCGTGCCTCGGGTTAGCCTGCATGACATGTGGGGCCTGGCCCCCGTGTCATAGGGTGGGAACCCTGGCGCTCGTCGGGGGAGACTTTGCCCGTGACGCTTCAGGACGCGAGTGAGGAAATCTGCCTTTAAAAAGGGGTCGATCTCTCGGGCAGTAGCCATGCCTCGCTCCTTTTGCATTCATCGCGCCCTTCCGCCTTCCGAGCCTCCAGATGGGGTGCGCCGGTGTTCTCTGGAGGGATCCGCGTCAGGGCCGCCCCCTCCGGCGATCCCACCGCCGGAGAGCTCGCGCTCGTGGTGGTGCTGCCGATCTTGTCTTCTTCTTGCTGTTGTTAGAGGAGCGCAACCCCGTGGGGGTTGGCGCTCTTCTGCCATCACTTGGCTTCAAGGATTTTCATCACGCAGCCCGACTGCAATCTCCTGCCAGTGGTCACCTAGAGGGATGACCACCAGCCTTGTGGTGGGGAGAAGCGAGCCGGGCTGCGGCCTCCCCCTGCCCTCAGCTTCAAGGATGTTCATCATCCATGCTGGGGAGGGGGGCGAGCCGAGTTGGGGCCTCGCCTTCCGCATGGGCTGGCGGCCCGCTTCTTCCTCCAGCATTCGGGGGAGAAGGGCGTTCGCCAGCCTTGCGAAGGAGGTGAACTTCGGGTACGCGGGGCCGGCCGTTTGCAGGCACCACCAGCCACCGCGTGCCCGATGCCTCGGCTTGGGGGCTTCGGCGCCGCCTCCGACGCTGCCTCTTGCTGCCTGGTCGGGGCGTGGCTGTCCGCCCACCGCATGGGCGACGGTCGCGCCGTGCGCAGGTCGGCCACATCCACGGTTTCTCCTGCGCCGCCGGCCGCACTAGGGGGTCATACAAGACGTCGTACGCCGCGGGGGTGGCGACCGCGTTCTTGGATGGTCTTGTCCTCACTCCACAGGAGGACAAGAGCGAGGACCTCTTCGCACGTGCTGAGGCAGCCGCCGCCCACCGGTGCAGAGGTGGCCGCTGTCGTCAGTGCTGAGGTGGTCGTCGCAGCTGGTGAGGCTACCCGTTGCAGAGGTGGTTGCCTCCGCTGGCGAGACCATCAGCGCCACCTGCCGCCGAGCCTCCAACTCTCTGGCTTTAATGGCCTCGTTGTCACCCCCCGTAGGAAGACGGGGGCGAGGACCTTTTCACAATGGCGCACGTGCTGAGGTGATCGCCATTGCTGGCGAGTCGTCGGTGCAGAGGTGGCCGCCGTTGTCGGTGCAGAGGTGGTGGTCGTCGTCGATGCTGAGGTGGTCGCCTCCGCTGGCGAGCCGCTCAGAGCTAGCTATCCCGCGGCCCTACTGGTGTGGAGGTAGTTCATACCTGTAGAGTAGAGATGGAGCTAGGGCTCCGCTTGGAAACATATGTAATACTTTCGCTTTTTGTAAGGTACTTAAAGGTACTATTTATTAAGCAGTATTAGCACTTATCTATTTTCAACTTGTTTCTGCTGTGTGCGATATTGTTGACTCCTCCCTGGTACCTGGCCCCACGCCTGGGATGCAGGCTTGGTGTGTTGAGGTTGGATACCAGCGTATCTGAGAAGGTAGTCAACAACTCTCGGGAGGCAACCTCGCCGGGATTTGGATCTGTACACAGCTTCAGCTAGGGAACGTTAGTAGTACACCCATAGGGTTCCCTGTCTGATACTAGCCATCCTTTGATACATGCTCGGGACTTACAGGTTTTAGTCCGGGTGGCCAAGTTGCGTGTCCGGACCCCCTTGGGTCACAGTTCTAGATACTAGGACACTTGTCGCAGGGTGGTGGAGCGTGCAGGCCCACGGTACGGGACCAGGCTGAGCGGCTACACGGGCTCCGGACCACCCAAGGAGACTAATGTCCATTCTCTAGCTCCGGACCCGAGGTTGTCGGACGCACAGGACTTATAGCCTCAAATACTAGGTACCTGTCACGGAGTGGTGGAGTGTGCAGGATTTCGGGTACGGAACCAGGCTAAGCGGCCACACAGGCTCCGGACCTCCCCATGGAATGGGGCCCCGTTCTCCAGGACCGGCTTCCAGGCTGCCGGACCTCCCAACTTTTGTATCGGGGCCGTAAACTGCGAGCATGGCTGCTCAATTTGGATGTCATCATGTCAGGACAGATGGGAACCATACGGGTGGGTTAGATAAAAAGTGTTATCTGAAAAACTGCAAGGTAAAACTATGGAGCAGCGAGATGGAACTATCATAGAGGCTCAACTGAGGGGGTAGTTTTTCTTTATAACTCATCGTGCATGGGTGTAGACCAACATACCGGGTTTATGGGGACAGACCCCACCGGGTTGTCGTACACGTAAGCGCTTCTTAGTTACAAAAAAGGGAAACTAACTCGACCCCTCAGACTTGCTCTATGGATAGAACTTATAGAGATGTTCCGGCATCGAGGTGAGGCACTCCTTCAGTCGTAGCTAGATGGTCACCCTCGGGTCGGGGCATTCCCGTTACCTTGAAGGGTCCTTCCCAGCTGGGGGAGAGTTGCGGAACCCTTCTTGGTTTGGTACTTGCCGTAGGTGAAAGGGAAATGTTCCTTTGGGCCATTTCTAAGTATTTTGGTGATTGAGTGCCAACACAAGTGCTTAAATGTGAATTTATGCTCATGGATGGACAAAGTGCAAATCAAGAGTAAAGGTATGTTTCTGAGCCTTAGTACATTGGTTTTGTGTACTAATATACTTGTCTAAGTGTTAGAAACAGAAAGAAGAAGAAAAGAGGTGAAAAAGGCTTGGCTGTGTACAGCCAAGACTCAGCTCAGTCTGGCACACCGGACTGTCCGGTGGTGCACCGGACAGTGTCCGGTGCGCCAGGCTGACTCGGCGTGAAGTGGCCGCTCTCGGGAATTCGCCGACGGCGTACGGCTAAAATTCACCGGACTGTCCGGTGTGTACCGGACTGTCCGGTGAGTCAACGGTCGGCCGAGCCAACGGTCGGCCGCGCGATCTGCGCGGGACACGTGGCCGAGCCAACGGTCGGAAGGGGGCACCGGACTGTCCGGTGTGCACCGGACATGTCCGGTGCGCCAACGGCTCCAAGGCCGCCAATGGTCGGCTTCGCCATTTAAGGAAGGAAATCGGGCACCGGACACTGTCCGGTGTGCACCGGACTGTCCGGTGCGCCAGACGACAGAAGGCAAGAATGGCCTTCCAGATTTGATCTCAACGGCTCCTAGCTGCCTTGGGGCTATAAAAGGAACCCCTAGGCGCATGGAGGAGTACACCAAGCAACCTTAGAGCATTCTTGATCATCCACACTCAGTCTTTGCGCATTCGTTTGTCATTCTCAGTGATTCGAGCTCCGTTCTAGTGAGAACTTTGAGATAATCTTTTGAGCTCGATTCTTGGCCGTGTGTGTGCGCATTTTGCTGTGAATTTGTGTGTGTTGCTTCCCTCCCTTACTCCGTGCTTCTTTGTGAACTTCAAGTGTAAGGGCGAGAGACTCCAAGTTGTGGAGATTCCTCGCGAACGCGATAAGAAAAGAAAAGCATAACACTGTGGTATTCAAGTTGATCATTGGATCACTTGAGAGGAGTTGAGTGCAACTCTCGTCCATTGGGACGCCACAACATGGAGTAGGCAAGTTTTGTACTTGGCCGAACCACGGGATAAACCACTGTGTCTTCTCTGTGTTGAACTCCTTGTGGTTATCGTATTGTGCAAGATCTTCTCTCTAGCCACTTGGCATTAACTGTGCTAACGATTAATCAAAGTTTTGTGGCTTAAGTTTTTAAGTTTGACAGGATCACCTATTCACCCCCCCTCTAGGTGCTCTCAATTGATATCAGAGCCGTTCTCTTCAAGAAAGGGACTAACCGCCCGAAGAGATGGATCCTAAGGGCAAGGGGATGGTGATCAACGACAAGGAGAAGGAGTCCTTCGTCAACGAGCCAAATGATGACAAGCCCACCGACTCAGGCTCGGGCCACAAAAGAAAAGACGGGAGGAAGAAGAAGACAAGGCGCATCAAGGAAATTGTCTACTACGACAGCGACGAATCTTCCTCCTCCCAAAAGGACGACGACGACTACCATAGACGAAAGACGGTTAACTCAAACTTTTCTTTCAATTATTCGCGCATCCCGCATAGTTCAAATGCTCAATTGCTCCCCATTCCACTTGGCAAGCCCCCTCACTTTGATGGAGAGGATTACGGATTTTGGAGCCACAAAATGCGTACTCACCTGTTTTCTCTCCATCCAAGCATTTGGGAGATTGTGGAAAGTGGAATGAAATTTGATAGCTCGGATAGCCCTATGTTTATTAATGAACAGATTCATAAAAATGCACAAGCTACTACTGTGTTGCTAGCCTCCTTGTGCAGGGACGAGTATCGCAAGGTGAGCGGCTTGGACAATGCCAAGCAGATTTGGGACACCCTCAAGATATCTCATGAGGGAAACGACGTCACCTTGCTCACCAAAATGGAGTTGGTGGAGGGCGAGCTTGGACGGTTCGCGATGATAAGGGGCGAGGAGCCGACACAAACATACAACCGGCTCAAGACCCTTATCAACAAAATAAGGAGCTACGGGAGCACGCGATGGACGGACCACGACGTCGTCCGCCTAATGCTAAGGTCATTTACCGTTCTTGATCCTCATTTGGTGAACAATATTCGTGAAAATCCCAGGTACACCAAGATGTCGCCCGAAGAAGTTCTTGGGAAATTCGTTAGCGGGCGAATGATGATCAAGGAGGCGAGGTACGTGGACGACGCCTTGAATGGTCCGATCAACGAGCCGCAACCCCTTGCTCTCAAGGCAACACGAAGCAAGGAGGCGCTACCTAGCAAGGTGGCACAGATTGAGGCGGCTGGACTTAATGATGAAGAGATGGCTCTCATCATCAAAAGATTCAAGACGGTGCTTAAAGGTCGCAAGGGACAGCCAAGCAAGACCAAAGCCAAGGGGAAGCGCTCATGCTTCAAATGCGAGATCCGCTGGCGTATGGGATTCCTGTAGTGATTGACTTGTAGAAAGTTGGGCCAGGGTATTTCACAGGTTCTGATCATGAATTCCTGAATGCAGACATTATAAACTGAGGACTAGAACAAATCAGCGGGTAAGGCAGAAGAAACTGATAAACGAATAAACATCATCTTTGCCCTTCCTTGCATCCAAAGCAACTCAAGGGAATTTTCGTGACATTCAACATTCTTCATGTCCAGCAATGATAGATCGACAGTTCCGTGGCTGACAGGGCGGCTCCCTCCTGCGCCAGGCATTTTTACGCCGATGTTGATCACTGTCAGGGAGATGCACTTAGGGTCCGAGGTTGGCAGCTAGCTGAAGCATCACGACGAGTCTGACCACCATAGTGGTGTCTGACGAAAAACTTGTCATCGTGCACTTGTACATGCTACAAGTACATGTTCGAGGAATGCACTAGATTCGGAATTTCATATCCCCAGTGACGCATTGGCGATCGCTTCTTGTCTGTCTGCCAATAACCGTGCATGACATGGTCGTTGCTTTCGCTTTTTTACTAGGGGTTATTCTATTCGAAAATCTCCTTTCCAAAATTGTACATGAGGTTTTCATCTCATACAGCTTCTCTCTTCTATACATAGTACTAAGCGAAAGCTACCAACATACTCATAGGCAAGAAAAAAATCGTAGAAACACGTAGACCTTGCTGGTGTCGTGGTCACAAAGAAATTCAAATGCTACCAATGCACAAGCACCTTACTATATCTTTCAAAAACATCCACTTTTAGTGACACTAACAAAAGTATAGAATAATAATTAATGTTTTTTGCATATCAATGAATGTTATCATATTGATTTCGTAGCAACGCACGTGCATATACCTATAACATACTAATTTGTCCACATTTTTTTCAGGTCATTTCTCATCCTGGCCTCACTGTCTCGATGGCACGAGCTATAATTCATCGATCTTGGGACCAGTGACCTCCTTGACATCATTCCATCCTCGATGATCTTGAATGTTGGCTGGAAGCTGCAAGTAGCATGCGCATGAGCTTTTCAGCATGTCATATTCCACGGAGCAGAGAGTCGTGGATACACAAGAAATAGGGAAATATTCCCAACTGAGGGCTTCTTTCCAATATTTCGAGTCGAAACACGTGATCTCCAAGAACCAGGTCTGTCTCTACCTTACCTGCATTTAGCATGCTTGTTATATTTTGACAGAAATAATGGACGAATCAGTGCTAAAAAAGAATAAAGGGCTACATTTACAAGGTAGTGAATGTTTGCCATCACCATAATTGTTTCTTTATATTCTTGTTCCCTTTCAGTTTGTTCACTGTCAAATTCGATTATTTGCTTTAGTTTATTCTGTTGTTATTTTCATAATCGGATTTTTTCTGTTTCTGTCAGTAAGCATGATTTGGTCCTTAGTCTCTGTAAGTTAGCGAGGATAGCTTAACTGTTGCTTGATTTTACTGCCTTGCTGATTTAGTCATCAGATGTTTGAATACTGACCTGCAAGGGGAATGCTCCAAATCTTGTAAGTACTCTTTATGACAATATATCCCTGCTTCCTCTAATTTTCTTTCCAAAACTCAGTGCTCAATCTGTGTGTATTTATTTGAACACACAATTGAGCAAACCACTTATGTTTAGTGCTCATTCAGATATAAGAAGTGTTTGTTATCCTTTTTTTGCAAGTAATACAAGTGAAAGAATAATGTTACCACACTTGGTTCGATGTTTGACAATACTGGGATGCAAATTTTGGCAATCCAGTGTCCGGACCATAAATTCTAAGTAACAACTGGTGTTAATCGGATTGACCTCTCCACATTCACATTACATGCCCCAAGTGTGGTAACATGCTGCATAACTGTTGAGATCATTAGCATTTTAGATGTTGAATTCCTTGCTTGCAAGGAGTGTCATGAATACTGAGACTTGTTCTACTAATTTGTGCACATTTTTGTTCAGGTCATTACTCATCCTGGCCTCACTGTCTCGATGGCACGAGCTATAATTCATCGATCTTGGGACCAGTGACCTCCTTGACATCATTCCATCCTCGATGATCTTGAATGTTGGCTGGAAGCTGCAAGTAGCATGCACATGAGCTTTTCAGCATGTCATATTCCACGGAGCAAAGAGTCATGGATACACAAGAAATAGGGAAATATTCCCAACTGAGGGCTTCTTTCCAATATTTCGAGTCAAAACACGTGATCTCCAAGAACCAGGTCTGTCTCTACATGCTTGTTATATTTTAACAGAAATAATGGATGAATCAGTGCTAAAAAGAATAAAGGGCTACATTTACAAGGTAGTGAATGTTTGCCATCACCATAATTGTTTCTTTATATTCTTGTTCCCTTTCAGTTTGTTCACTGTCAGATTCGATTATTTGCTTTAGTTTATTCTGTTGTTTTCATAATCGGATTTTTTTCTGTTTCTGTCAGTAAGCATGATTTGGTCCTTAGTCTCTGTAAGTTAGCGAGGCTAGCTTAACTGTTGCTTGATTTTACTGCCTTGCTGATTTAGTCATCAGATGTTTGAATACTGACCTACAAGAGGAATGCTCCAAATCTTGTAAGTAATCTTTATGACAATATATCCATGCTTCCTCTATTTTTCTTTCCAAAACTCAGTGCTCTACCTGTGTGTATTTATTTGAACACACAATTGAGAAAACCACTTATGTTTAGTGCTCATTCAGATATAAGAAGTGTTTGTTATCCTTTTTTGCAAGTAATACAAGTGAAAGAATAATGTTACCACACTTGGTTCGATGTTTGACAATATTGGGATGCAAATTTTGGCAATCCAGTGTCCGGACCATAAATTCTAAGTAACAACTGGTGTTAATCGGATTGACCTCTCCACATTCACATTACATGCCCCAAGTGTGGTAACATGCTGCATAACTGTTGAGATCATGAGCATTTTAGATGTTGAATTCCTTGCTTGCAAGCAGGAGTGTCACGAATACTGAGACTTGTTCTCGCACATGCTGAATCGTATCACATTCCTATTCCACTGTCTATTTCAACCATTTTATTTTTGGTTCCTGGCAGTGTTGTTGTCATAGTAATAGTGTAAATATCTCTTGCTTTGTGTATCAGTGTAAATATCTCCTGCTAACAAATCCTGACTGCAACACACATTTACGCCAAAGATCTTAAACTGCTTCAGGTTTTAGCCCATTTCCCGTGTGCGAATGGTGTTGTTGATCTTGTACTAAAATTGTTATTCTTTTCGGGCTATTTTTCTTCACAAATTCTGGATAGTAGGTATTGTTCATTTTTTATCACTATAATATATTAGAACCGAGAATGTGGGCCTTTTGGTCCTAGCTTAGATGTTAGAATGCCTCCAGAGATGAAAATCTGATACACTTTAGATGATATAGGTCTTATAGTTCATATAGTTCTCATGGTTTGCTGTATAGCGTCTGTATTTATTTCTTGAATAGAAAATTCTTTGTCCAGTTCTATTCCATATGTGGTTTATGTATCTACAGATCCGTGTTTCCTTTGAGTAGTGCGGCAGTGATTTGGTATCTTATTCTTGTCAAATGGAACCTGCTATCTCAATTCTTTGGTCACATCTAAATGTTGCAACCTTCTTGATAATCTTTACTACTCTATAAGAGAGCAAAGTAGGCGTCCACCACCTAACAACTGGTTGCCACCTCCATGGGCACTTCCTCTAATGGCTATCCTTGGGTTCAACAAGCTTATGACATTACTGAGTTTTTTCTATAGAAACATACATGCATGTCAGTTTTGAATTATTACTTTTGACTAGGCTAACTTCTTCACTTGAGTAACCGGAATCTGCTTTACCTGTTTGTCTTCTTTGTGATTATCTCATTTTAAAAGCCATTTGGGTCCAATCAGAAATTGGCAGGGAATTCCAACACAGATTTGTAAGTATTCAAACATGTTTGCTCGCTCTTTCTCTTTCCTTCCTGCTTGATAATTCCTGAATTCTGTTAGGCCTTCATTTAATAGAATTGTCTTTTGAATTACTGCTCTCAGGACAAGTCCAGTTGAGTTTGTTGTCCCCTGTGGTTGCTATATGGATTCACTAATATGACATTACCATATAGGGATGAGATTCAAATGAGGTTTGAGGGTGAAGAGGCTCTAAAGCAAAGGGAAGCAATTTTCTGGTGCAATAGTAATTATTTTCTAAATTGCATTACCTCAAGGTATTACCCTATTAGGGATAGACACGAGCTTTTGGGGTAGATGTTTTCGGGGCAATCCATGCTTTGTTCTTAAAGATTCATGTTTATTGATTTAAAATCCTATTCTGTAGGTTGTGCATACTTTCCAGGTAAGTTAAAGTGAACATAAAATTTGGAAACAACACATCAAAATATGTGCTTCAATAGAACTGATACTTTACAATTTTCTATAGCACTGGTAAACTAAGCATGTCTTACTTTATATTGTAATATTAAAGTTTTCATTGTTTAGTTTATCATGACTTCTAAAAAATCTAAAACTTGTTCTTGATGGAAACCCTTTTTGTCTTTTGCAGATTTGATGTCGCGGGCACCCAGATGTTATTGCTTGTTCTTGATTCACGACGAGATGGATGCGGTTTCCTTTAGAGTTCCGCCGAGCAGCCTCTTAGTTTGACTCTTTTGGGATCTTCTAGGAGTTCCATCTTGTGATATCCTCCAGTTCATCACATGATAATATACGGTTCCACTCACTAGCCCTTGCAGACTAAAAAGCTCTTGAGAAATACTCTGCTATAACTCTTCACATTTTTCTTTTGTTTATGTAGCCTAGCACCCAGTCTGTATTGTGGCGTTCAGTTCCATTAGCTTTGCCTTGCATTTTAGATTTTAGTTGTGATTGTGATACTTATCTTAAAGCAGGTTACTTGCTTGTGGTGTCTAATTTTAGACTGTATTGCATTTTGATGCTTTGAAAGAATTGAGGGACACTATTGCTTTTCTTAATTTTGTGATGTTTTAGGTTCCTAGAGCAAGGTGCCTATATTAGTGTGACCATCAAAACCATTGCACTACTTGATTCAAGTTGTGTTTTCCTTATGAAAAATAGATGGATTCTTTAGCTAAGAAGAACTATCGACACCTAAAATGCCACTGAAAGTAGTTTGGATTCTTTAGCTAATATGAACTCATGACCTAGCAAATGTTGTAGTGGTCATTTTGACAACTAGAATTTCATATCATGGTTGACTGATGCTCAATTGAGAAGAACATCGATTAATGAGCAAAACCAAAAGCTGCAGTTGCTCTGAAGGAACAATTTATGTGGCTTTTGCCTCTTTTGATCGGACACCTAAAGGAGCAACTGACAATCTGAAACTTGTTGAGCCTTCACAATATGAAGAAACAATGGTAGATGTACTACTGATATTATGGATAGTTTTGAGATGTGTTTATGTATGGTTAGGATCACAAATGGATTACAAAATCTTTTCTCATGATAATATAATATACATTTGTACATAAGTTATCATGATATTATATGTTTCCGTTGCAACGCACGGGCACCCACCTAGTAGGTAGTATAGATATAGATTTCTTTCGAACAGAAGTAATGGGGGACCTCATTTACTCATCACCCGTCGTCGCCTCCCTCTCCATCCCTTCCCTTCCCTTCCCCGAGCAGCCAGCCAAGAACCGAACGAGAGAAAGAGAGAGAGAATAGAAAGCGCGTAATGGGGGACCGGGCGTACGCGGCGGCCGCGAAGCCGGTTCCCGTACGCGCCGCCGTCCATGCTGCCGGGCGGCCGCGTGCCCCCTCCGCCGATGTACCGGCCGAAACCCGCGCAGGCGCGGCTGCCGGCGCCGCGGCGGCGCCTTCCCCTACTCGAGTTCGAATTAACAGTGGAATCCGATCCCAAAAGGTCCCTTGCTCATACTATTTTTTATATTTATCTTTATCCACGGTGCTAGATACCTTTATTTTAAATACCATTGTCCGTTATTTCCCTGTTCGAGATAGAATCGATCCCTATCTTACCAGATTTGAAGATATATTGGGACTTCGGAGATTAGAGCTGCGCAGATAGGTACGCCGTATCATTGATATAAATAGATCCCCTGAGTTGTCTTTGACTCTCGCGTCCTAACTCTTTCATCATCTTGCTTGCCGCCGCCGTGGCCGATCTTCGCTGCCTGCCAGCCATGGAAGACTTTTGTGCGGTGTGCGCAGATACGCTGGAGTGGGTGGCCTATGGGTCGTGCGGGCACCGCGACGTGTGCTCCACATGCATCGTCCGCCTCCGTTTCGTGATGGGCGACAACAAGTGTTGCATCTGCAAGACCGTCTGCCCCTTCGTCTTTGTCACTAAGGTTAGCACCTCCAGCGTTTGATCTCTCCGGGGCGTGGGTGCGTTTATTGGATCTTGGGGTCATCTAGGGTTTCGGTTGTATTGCCACTTTGGCAGATTGGTTCGAGATAAGGGCTGTGGGGGACTGGGGTTAGGGGACGAGACCGGCAGTGTATCCTGGTGGTTTCCACGGCAGGGCAGGCAAGCCCTACCTGGCCTGGCCGCTGCCGGCCCATTCACAATGAGAATGTGGTGTGGGTATTGGTTGGGACTCTCTTTTCCTCTGGCAACATCATGGGGCTACCACTACGCTTAGCAGGATACATCTCTTAGTATTGGTTGGTTAGCCGTTTGTCCGATTCTTCCATGTGCTGCAGCTGCACTGCATGCCTATGGGCCGGCACAGAGACCCAGTACCTGGTGCCATTGATTTCTCTGTGTTTGAAAACAATAAGATTGCATATGAATAGTATCCATGTGAATATAATTATACATTGTGTTTCCATTTCACAGGCCATGGGTAAATACACTAGAGTGATCACTGATTTCTCTGTGTTACCCGCTGGGGTAAATGAGGGCAAAGCTGGGGATTTCTGGTACCATGAAGATACAAAGGCATACTTTGATGATGCGGACCACTACCGGATGATACGGACCATGTGTCAACTTTCCTGTAATGTTTGTGACAACGCAGAAGATCAGGTTGCTCAAGCAAAGCGCAAAAGCAAGTTCAGGAGCATTGAACAACTGAAGGGACATTTATACTGCGTGCATAGGTTGCACATGTGCAATCTTTGTTTGGAGGGGAGGAAGGTGAAATACTTGATGAATTTGCACATTTATACCTTAGTTGATTTCATGGATTATGCTGTCAAATTTAGCATCAAACTTTAGACATGTTTTGAATAATCTAGAGCTGATTTTTCTTTGTTTCTATTTCATGCATAATGGTTTCTTTTTAGTTTATAGGCCTTTCATTGTGCATGTACAGTTCAGTGCAGTTTGTCTTGTCTATCAGTATATGACGCTGGTACCTATGCTATAGCTTACCTAGTGAGCTGTTATGTTACTGTACAATATATTTTGAAATTGAAAAATGTTGTTTCCTTCCTGTAGTTTTTTTGCTTAGTATAATGAGCAGAATTTATTCGTTTATGTATATAACATGGTTTAATTTGAAGATGTTTTCCAGAGTATGCATCTCAACCCACTACAGGCAATTGACATGAATAGCCTATTTGAACTATTTAAGCTGAATACCTAATTATTGCTTGCAACTAGCATGCTTGACATTGTGCTATCAGTTGCTAATTATGTGACTTGGCCATACGAGTGTTCACTAATTTTTTATTGGTCATTGTTGTCCTATAGTCAACATTGTAGAACCGGGGTCATGTAATTTACACTCTAAATTACACTTGCGATTTTTATATTCATGATTATTTATTGAAATGGTTTCGTGTGTTTTGAAGGTGTTCATTTGTGAACAAAAGCTTTATTTGAAGTCACAGTTAGCTCAGCATATGAAGACTGGCGACTCTGAAGTGGATGGCTCTGAGGTAGAGCGCAATGGTTTTGCTGGGCATCCAATGTGTGAGTTCTGCAGAAGTTCATTTTATGGAGATAGTGAGCTTTACATGCATATGTCTAGGGAACACTATTCTTGCCACATATGCAAGAGGTAGGTATACAACAACCTTTGTCCTTAGCTAAGCTTATGTAGCGATTTATCTGATGTGTTGAATTTGTGATTGTTGTTTATAGGCAGAACCCTGGTCGTGTTGAATATTTCGCGAACTATGAGGACATTGAGGTATGTTGTACCAAATTGATCTATTTATAGGCATCTATCTCTTATCCAACATATACGCGTTAAAACTATTTATAGGAAAGTGGTATGACTGCATTCTCATATATGCTCTTTCAATTAAATTCAGTTGCATTTTAGAGAAGATCATTTCCTATGTGAAGATGAAGCATGTTTGGAAAAGAAGTTTGTTGTCTTCCTGAGTAAAGCGCAGCTGAAGGCAAGTTGGAACAAGTTATTGGTTTGCTAATAATCATCAGCCATTAAGCACATGTACCAAGTTTTTTTGTTGGTTCTTATTGAGTAGTATATTTCAACAGAAGCATAATGCTATGGAGCACGGTGGGCGGATGTCTCGTTCTCAGAGGAATGCTGCACTTGAGGTGTGAACTTGGTTCTAGTATTTTCGTTTCCCATCATGGTTTTCCTCTATCCAATGTATCTGTTCTTGGTAAAAGATTCACTATATTTTTGTGGTTAATTTATTTGGCTCATTTACACTAAGTTTTGTAATTTGCCCCTTTCAGACACCTAGCAGCTTTATATATCGCAGAAATGAGCAAGAACAACGGCGTGGCAGGGGCCGTAATGCTTTCCATGATGGATCTGATTGTCATATCTCATCGTCTGCAAATGCTTTCCATGATCGATCTGACTGTCATATCTCATCATCTGCAAATGCTTTCCATGATAAATCTGACTGCCATATCCCATCAACTGCACAAAAAGACCGGGCAGCTGCCGATGGCCATGCAGGGCGTCTTGACAATGTTTCAGAGTCGTTTCAGTCATTAAGTATTGGATCCAGTTCTAGGGAAGCTGAAGTTGGCGAAGGCTCAAGGACTGGACGAGTGCTGGAACAGTTGTCCTTCCGACCTCTTTCTGACCCGGATATTCCTGACAATAGTGTTGAAACCTCATTCCCTTCATTATCAGAGCAGCAATCCAGTCTCAATCAGAGTGCAAGGGACGCTCCGAGGCTTGGAGATGAGTCACTGTTCCCCCCTTTGACTGGGTCTAGTAACAAGATGAAGCAGCCTGTTTTTACGCCTAAGCGTCCTCGAACTTTTCCTGCTGCCGAGGATATCCATGCTGCAAAGATGCGCTATGCTCTGGGAATGAACGAGGACATGTACTCTGCGTTCAAAGAGATCGCTGGTGAATACCGTCGAGGTACCATAGATGCTTTTGAGTATCTTTCATATGTCGAGCAGTTCGGACTGTCGCACCTTGTTCCTGAGATGGTTAGGCTATTGCCTGATTCTCGAAAACAGAGGGAACTTGCTGATGCGCACTATACAAATACACGGTTGAAAAACCTCCAAGAAAATGGAAATAATAGGAAGGGGGGATTCTTCTTATCAAAGAAGAAAAGCCTCCAAGAAAATGGAGGTGGAACTAGCGAATGGAGGTGGAACTAGCAGAAAATTCATATTACAGAAAGCACTGCCGACGGATGATGTGAACAGGGCACAAGCAGATAATATTTAGGACACTTTTAGAAGGCTTCAATCAAACCATCTTACTTAGAAAGGAGAAGCTGAGGTGTTGTCCAAGGATGGGTATCGATCTTTCATGGGGTTCAACCGGCCGCTGCTGGACCCTTCATCTAATATGGACAGTGAAAGTCATCTAGTGCAACGGAGGAGGCAATAAGGAACCGAAGAAGACATCAAGGTTTCTCAGAGCTCGTTCAAGTGACAACTCGTTAGCCATGCTTGATTTAAGACAGCCAAGTGCAAGCCATGAATGTCCACAAAGGAAATTACAAGGCCTAGAGACGTGATTGGTGCTTGGAAGAAGAAGAATGGTGGGGGGCAGAAACTCTTTTTGATCAATTGACGGAAGAGTTATTGCAACTGTATTTAGACGTAGTATTTTTTGAATTTTGAGATAGAGTCGTGGTATTGAAAAATATTACAGTATTTTTTTCCAAGAAGTGTTTGGCAACCTTGTAAAAACACTCTCTTTTGAATACTATAATTTAGTAGTTACTATGGTTTAGTAGATATCATGGTATTTATTTTTGGAGTATTTAAAACTCCACTCTAATCTAAAGTTTGTTTATGTATGACTGGCTTTTGGTACGTATACATGAAATATCATGGTTTAAGATAACTTGTCATATTTACTAAATATCATGGTTTGAAATACTTTGCCTTCAAACAAAAATTGCTTGGAGTGTTGTAAATAATACTATAGTTATACCATGACATTCTAAAAACTGAAGTACTCTAAAACCTTAATTTTGAAATACTTTATTTTTAAACATACCCTTAAACTGTCATTTTGAAATACTTTGTTTATAGTTACCAAAACAAAGCTGTCATCTAGATGAGTATCAACCGCAAGAGTGGCAAAAATTTTAAATTTCCCAAAATCAAAATACAGCACGGAGATGTAGCACACAGACAACTTTTCTACTTTAGATTCCACTTTTTTTTCTTAACATACAGAGTAACACTCATATATGAGCAGTGGCGTATCAAGTAACTCATAGAGACACATACTGATCGCATACTCGAAACTACCCGAGAACACGCACACACTACTCACAGCTCTGGGCACCTATACTGACCACATATTAAACACTACCCACACAAACTCCGCTCTGGAAACTATACTGACCGCTCGGCTCCCTCCGGGGAAAATCCCCGGTGCAACATCAGGTTCCATCAACACGGGAAAATCCACACGCGACAGGAGGCGCCGCCACCACGCTACGCGCTGCTTATATTTCATACTTTCTTCAATAACAAGGATTCATGTTCGGAATGACTTACAGGAAGAAACACCAGAGGCTGGGAAGCAATAGCAGACAAGAACACGTTACATCAATGTAAACGTCGGCTTTACATGTCCAATTATTAACCAGCCAGATTTCAAGTACAACAAATACAGGTCTTTAAACAGCTGATCCTTAATGAAAAATGAAGCTTTATCCGTGCCCCCGTGACATGATGGCATTCAGTGCCTGCAACAGGCCCTTACCAAACCTCAGGGCGGAGCTCACCAGTAGCCGGGGGCATCCATTTCCCAGAGTTGTACACGCTCTCGCCGACCTTCCACCCTGGAACGTCTTTCATGATCCTCGCCTCCTCCTCAAGACACTTCTTCCACTCTTTGACAAATCTACATGCGCACCATGGACCTTAAGTGTTACGTGAATGCCAGAGAAAATATAACACCAACGATAATGGCAGACAGTAATTGCTTAGTACCTTTCATCCTCTTCTGCTTGGAGCATCGGCAGTATAGCACTGCGAGCAGCAATTTTCTCTTCTTTGAGCGCCCTGCATGCATGATTCCACCCCCATGAAGCTAAGACTGGTGAGCTAAAGGTATGTATAGCATGGGCACGGAAATCACATCAACTGATAGGTAGTAATTAGCACTTATCAAGGCTGGTGACGTAAAACACAAGCACATAACATGCAAAAACTCGCACAAGTACTAGCAAACACTGCAAAGCAATAAGGCATGACAACCAAGCATTCCAGCCGAAACTTGAATAGCAGCACAGCTAGTATCATGCCATAGCATATATATACCTTCGTAAATGAATCAGTTTGATAGCTCAAAAGTTATTATTAATACATGGAAAAGAGAAAAAAAACAGAAGTCCAGGTTATAAAAAAACATAACATAAGGAAGCAAGAGATAGGCTGGTAGTATTTGCAATTCGTTGTTCTGTAAGTATATATCCATTAAACAAAGGATAACAACCAACTTCGGTTCCTCAACTCGTCTCTGGGTTCAAACCAGTCTCTCACATCTTCAGATCGTTAATCACAACAATTCATAAGTTCATCTGCTCATATCAGTGGTTCTGCTTGGCTTAGCTAAAGTGATCAAACATGGCATTGGTTCACTGGCCCAGCTCTCCCCTGTGGAAACAGAGGTATATTGAAACATAATACAATCCATTCCTCTGTTTTCAATTTTATGACTTATCACTAGGTGCATCACAGACATACAAGCCAGCTTGCAGTTTTCTGCATGGTTCATCATGCACCTTCTCACTCGATTAATTTTGTGCCAACAGAAAAATGGTTGTGGCTCTTATGTTTCAATGTTTCTAAGTAAATAAAAGTAGTAATGGATGAACGATGAGGGACATAACAGATGGTGGTGTCCTGATACGCTCTTATCTTATCGAGGAAGAAAAGATTCAGGACAGGACGAAGAGAGGAGAGCAGTGTGAGGTGAGCTCGAGGATCCAACTCTGTCTCCACGGTCGCTAGGTGTGAAATTCTCGGGGGTGTGGTGAGAGTGAGGAACATCCAGCTCTTTATCTCCACCTGCTGCTGGTGTGAGTGTGACACTGTGATGATGGGGTGACTGTTTTCAAGTCGTCTGAATAATCGCGATTAGTCGTCCAAGTCGGTTTGGACCAATCACGATTAATCGTCCAAATCGTCCGACTAATCGTGATTAGTCGCCCAAGTCGGTCAGTCAGAACGACCAGCAAGTTGTCCGACTTGAAAACAATGTGGTCACACTGTCACATGCCTTTACCGCCATTGCCTGTAAAGGTTGCTGGCTAAGTCGCTATGCTCCTGGTGATGCCCCCCCTCCCCAGTCACAAAGGCTGCATGGCACGGCTTGCCAGAAGGTCCATTTCGCAGGGAATCAGGCTCTGTGCTGTGAGATTGGGCCATTGGGGCACCACATATGGGCTGGGTGCAGACAGCAGCAAATCAGATGTGTGGGCAGCAGCCTTGGTGAGCAATTGTGATTTGAGAAGCTGTCTGTGTGCAGAGAAGCTGCTTCAAACCGAGGCAAGCCTTTCCCCCCGCAAATGCAGAGAAGCTGCTTCAAACCTGTGGCTCAGCAAAAGGGGCTTAACAATATTTCAATGATCAATATTGAAGCCATCATTCTAATTCTCTCAATTCAACTCTACTGCCATAGCTAAATAATTTTAGCACACGAGTAGATGATATCCAAGATAATCCCAATACAGCTGAGTAACCAACTAAAATTTAGTTGCATATATAAAAGTCCACTGCATATCTCTGGCTCTCTGATTCATCATCTATTCACCTAAGATAGGCAGCATCGGCAACCATTTTTTCTTCTGTTAATTATGCATAATATGTGCAACCAAGAGAAGCTACATTGTAACACTAAGACAATGCATTCTTCACTAAACCACATTTTTCAGACACCACAGTATTTATATGAACAAACGTTAGTTGGAATGAGATTACTCATATATTAGCTACTAGACAGACAATTAAATTACAAGGATCTGGTTCCTCTGAAAACAGGAAACCATTAGTACTTTGTATAGGTTAATGTCACATCAGTTACATACGAACCCATTTCTGTGATTAGGAAACGTTGATGGGAACGTGTTACGTGCATTTGCGTACGAATCATAGTTAACCTATTTCCAAGCTTATAACATACTACCGCCAATTTCAAGCAAGCTGCCTGACAAAAAAAAGAGATGCCCACTTACCGGCGGACCTTGTTCCCCTGGCCGACCTGGTACATGCCATATGCGAAAGCACCGAAGGTGGTGAGGAAGATGGCGGTGGCGCTGGGCCCCGAGGTGGGGATCCGGCGGGCGAAGCGCACGGGCGCGAAACCGCCCGGCGGCGGCCCGTCCTGCACCACCGGCATCTCCTTGATGCTGGCCATCCCCGGCTTGTTCCGCACCAGGGACTCCGTCATCTTCGGTCCCGGATCCGGACGCCGGTACGCACGCTTGGCGGAACTAGAGCTCCCCGCGGGGATCAAACGAGCCGAGGCTGTCGCTAGGGTTAGTGGACCGTGTTGTGGGAGACGAGTAGACGACGGTGCGTTGTGAATTGGGATGGGATCGCGAATCCCCTCGGGCACCAGGACCTCGGTGAGAGAATTGACTCGTCAATTCAGAGGTCTCCAGGGCCTGTTTTGCAAGAGCGTCTCTTTGTTTAGTTAGTGAAAGGGAAAGAGAGTGCAGTTGGGCCTAGTTCTCAGGCCCAGTAGAAGGCTGATCGTGAATGGGCTCAACTCGTGGTGGTGGACTAGAGGAGATAACCAACCATCAGCATCCTCTCCCATTTTGTTTTTGTTTTTCCTCTGTCGCTTAAATAAAATTTACCTCAGGAAACTTTTAAATTCGTATGATATATATATAAGCGTATACTTGTATTGTATTACGAAAATAAAATCTGCAACAGCTCCACGTTCATTTTCGTGCATCTCTCTCACTGGGGCCGGCCATTGAGTTGGCGCGTTGCCTGCTTGCGCTAGGTCGGGCGTCGCAGCGCGAGCTTCGTTCCCAAACAAACTGAGCATGACCTTTCGCGTCGTCGGCGATGGCTCCGTGACTAGGACACGGTGCTTGTATGATTTCACAGAATGCTGTGACGCCTGGACCAGACGACGACCGAGTACAGCGACCGTGCTACCGTACCGTCCCCCAGAGATGTGGCTGTGGTGGCCGCGACGGCTGTCGGTGAGGGCCGGACCGCGCCGGCGCCATGCGGTGCAGTGCGGTAAACCTTTACCCGTCCTGAAACCTGGAGCGTGCACTCAGTTTCCCGCGTCGCGTGACCTGAGCCTGAGCCTGAGCGCCTGCCCTTGCGATCGCGCGACCCGCCAGGCGGTCGGCCACCGGAACACCGACCCACCCGTCCAGCCGTTCGCCCCGGGCGATGGGTGGAACACCGACCAGGCGATTCCCCGTCCCGTCGGTGCTCCCGGTAGGTGAACGAGACGACGAGAGATCTGCGATGCCCGCAGGCGCACCACCGCCCGCTACACGTCCGCGTGACTCGCTCTGACGCGCGGCACAAAGGCCGCGATCTCGGCGGTGCTGACGCTCGTGTGCGGCCACCAGCTAGCTCTTTCCCTCTGCCTCTGTGGACGAGTAAAAAACTGTTAACAGCTTGATTGACAGAATCACTTCTTCAGAAATTATCCGTTCACTTTTATATATACACAATCATGGATTATAGGATAATAATTTTTCCCATTCTTAGGCCCTATTTGGAACTTTTGAAGATAATAGAAAGTTCCAAACACCCCTCAGTTGATATCCAACTAATTGTTAAATACCTCACAACTAACAATTGTTTCGCTCAACTCAACTAATAATTTGTTAGTTGGCAATAAATAGAACGATCATATTTATGCAAAATGGTGCATGTATGTATGGTCACACGGAATACTTGGTGAGAAAAAAAGAACGATATGGGTTGCGAGTATAGATGGTCAAATGTGTCGTGTCTGACGAGTTAAATAGTGTTGAACCGGACCCAGAACGAGAGTCCTGCCGTATTTGGGCCGCTGTCTCGACCCGCAGTGTCGGCCCAGTCTAGCACGATTATATATTTTTTATTTTACAAACATAGTATACATATATTTAGATTTTTTATTCGTTATTTATAACAAACACACTGGAGTTCTACTCGTTAGCTTTCTTCGTGTCCGTGGACAGATTAATAGACCGGTCCGGCACGGCTAACAGGCCGACATATCATGCCTAGACCGCGTCTGTGGCACGTGGGCCGATCGGGTACGACTCGATTAGCTGTCAGGGCTAACGGGCCTATGCCGAGTCATGTTGGGCTGTTCGTTTGGTCAACTATAGCTGCAAGTATATATGTCCAAACGAGCGGCCCGGTCCGACACGGCCCTGGCACGACACGATTAGCGCACGACTCGTTTGACCCGTTTAATAGACGTGTCGTGCCGTGCCGGCACGGCACGATTAGCGCACGACCCGTTTAATAGATGTGTCATGCCGTGCCGGCACGACACTAAGGCCTCTTAGATGTGTCGTGTCGGCATGGTATGCCCGGGCAGCCCGTAGTGCCAGGGCTGGCCCGAGCACTACACCACAGGATCTCAGACATTCACAAACACAGTTAAAGCATACTAAAATAGTTAATATTGATCTGTTTAGTGCAATGTCTGCCTCATTAAAAACCTATATAGGTAAAAACTCACAAGAACAAGCACCCGATTAAGAAGTCTCAACCTCGTCGGAGACGTCGACTAGAGGAAGAAAAAGACAAACACCGAAAGCTTACCTTAACCAAATCCGTGACCGAACCACCAGCCAGGCAGCCACCAGGTGAGGTCGTGAGGGGAAGCCAGGGGGGCGTGAGGTGGAGCGGTGGAGGACCTGACCGAAGGCTGGAGCCCGGAGGTGAGAAGGCGGCGGAGTCGAATCGTCCCCAAATCGCCAGAAGGAGACGGAGAGAACGAGGGTGAGAGATAACGGGCGAGGCGACTAAGTGTGACGAGACGGGGCCCGATGGGGGAGGGGGCGACGAGATTTAAGTTAAGTGTGAAGCGTGTCTAAACGTGCTTCGAAGCTAATTGTATCGTGCCCGTGTCGGTCCAGCGTGCTCGACACTCGGCTCAGACACGGCACTAGCCATCGGGCCATGCCGACACAGGCCCCGCTCCAACCATGACGTGGCTAAGCACTACGGGCCGGCCCGATTAGCCCGTCATTCTTAGTCATCTATAGCTACAAGAATAAGGGAGCGATGCCTGGAAACCATAAATACTATATGTCCTTCCATGCGTCCTCTTAGCATACGACAAACATAACTACTAAAATTATCCGTCTGGTCTGCTCACATCGTATGGCCAACTGGAGGGTGCCTCCCTCGTGCCCTTACCTGCTGTAAAGCGAACAAAGAGATATATAGATGGGCGGTGCAGGCGCAGTTTTTCCATGCTACAAATCGTGTGCAGAGAGGGCAAGCGTGAGTTGCTTTGAGCAGATGGGCATGTGAGGATCGACCGACACCGACCAAGCGAGCAGGAGGAACATTGCGACCCGATCTCCGAAAGGTGAACTGTAATAAATAATAACCCGATTATTCTTATAATCCCTGCGCGAGGAGCTCGGATCTTGAACCGAGAGTGGCACCGACAGCATGTGCCACGCCCACGCACGACCTGATCTCGCGGCATGCATGGCCTGGCCTCACGAGGGCTTCGAGCAGCAGTGCGGCACCCCTGTCCTGCCCCGCCCCCTGCTTTTGGCGCGCGAGCCATCGGTTGCATACCTGCACTGCATTCTAAAGCAGATACTTTGCACCGCATTCCGAGTTTGATGACTGTGCTAGCTCGGTGGTTAGGGGAATAATTAGAAGAAAAAGAACTGGAAAAAGGGGACAAAGCTGACACTCAAGCAAGCATAAGAGTAAAGGATCGGACAAAAGATAAAACACAAGACGGTGTCCCGATGTTTAGACAATCAATCCTGTGAGGGTGCGATGTCACTTCAGTCGGGGGGGGTGCAGTGCATTGCAGACTGCAGACTGCACACTGCAGAGCAGAAGAAGCCGAGAGACTGGACGACGGATCAGGACTAGTTAATCGTCCGGTCCGGTAGCTGTCGTTTAAAAATCAGTTTCTTTCTCACGATGGCTAGAAATTGGGTGGTTGAAGAAGTATACTATAGTCTGCGATGATGCATGATTGGCCTCTCTTTAGCGAAACTGTCTAGTCTTGGTATCAAACGGAACAGGCCGTGTGTGGATACTTTATTATCAGATAAACATGATAAGGGGGAAAATAAAAGGAATAATCGTCCCCCGTTGTGAGACGATGATGCTCGTGGCAGGCGGCAGCTGCGACCAAGGATAAAGCTAAAGCAGCGGCGGTTGTCGCGCACGCACGTTCATGCGCCGAGAATTTCCGCAGGAGAAGGCACTCGGCCACTTGTAGTAGTAGAAAGAAGAAGAGAACAAAAAGAAAGCAGTGGTGGCGCGTAGATAGACGCCTCCACTGCTCCGGATCCGAGTCAATGATGAGTGATCGAGAGCAAGGAGCAATGAACTCCTCGCTGGATGACGATGCCACCGCACCCGCACCCGCACATGGGGATCTCTCGATCTGATCTCCCATCAGACTATCAGAGGAAATTCCTGCAAAGGTGCTACGAGCAAGCAATCCCCTACTGGCCATCTCGCCCACTTCGCTCTCTCTTTCCAAGTCGCAACGTCGTGAACAGCGGAAACAGGTCGGGGACAGTGTCCCCTCATCATCCGCCGCCATTCCTGCACCGCGTTATCCGTAGCGCCGGCCAGCCTAATCACGCCCGTCAAGTTGATGGCAGCCTTGTACCTGCGTCCTTCAACCCTGTCATGACTCATGAGGGCGACGCGTACTGCTCGGCCTGCACGGCCCTTGAATCCTGTACGTACGAAGCTGTTCTGTTCCCCTGGCCCAGCAGCACCGTGTCTCCCTCCCTCGGTCCCTCCGTACCAGAGCTGCGAAAGCACTAGCACAGCACAGCACAGCACAGGTGTTTAGACACGCAGACACAACGGCGGGTTTGCTTGGAAGAAGAATGTTCTCTCTCTCTCTCTTTCTTTTCCTTTAACCTCGCCGCGTCACCGACGACGCCTAGCTAGGCAAGCTCAATCGTGCAATCCTCCTTGCTGATCTTGGCAGGACCAACACGCACCCTACCCTACCCTCCCCGAAATCCTCAGAATGAACTAACTAAACCCTCATCCTCGCGCTCGCCCAGACGAAACCTACTACCGCGCGGATGTGTGCTTATCGCTTCGCCCCGTATCAAATCATCAGTGGTACCGTACCACCGACACATAACCGCATCGATGTGTTCTCTCCTCCTTGTGACTGAAGCCGGTTCTTTTTTAAAAAAAAGGACACGCAGGCATAATTAAATTGGCCCGTGACGTCGACACCGGCTCATGAAAACTCTGAAACGATGGATTAGAATTTATATAATCCGCATAAATGTCTCATATCTTTTAATGGATATTAAAGGAGTATGTATAAAAAAACTCAAGGGACGGTATTTTAGTAAAGAAACATCTCTAGCACGACCCTCTAAGTCTATATACAGTTCTATCCATATAACCCACATAAATGTGTCGTATCTTTAAAGGTTCTATTAAATAAGATACATTGACTTAGATACACTAGATTGTATGAATAAATTTTTTAGTTGTACCTAGTGTGGGGGATAGATATCCCCTGGGTCCACTAAAGAAGTAAAAGGCCTCACGAAAAGCCCAAGGGCCCAATAATTCGTAAGGTCATTCTTTCGTGGGCCTAGGGAAAGACAACCAATAAAGAAGACGTGAGACTGATTAGTGCAAACACAGGCGGCCCACAACGTCGAACGAATGAATCACAAACAGAGACCCGACTTTCCCGCGCTGAAGCCCCCATGCAACAGAGCCATGCGAGGATAAGTCGGCGAAGGTTACGTAGGGATAAACTCAAGAGGTTCACTATCTTTTAGCTACTTGTTGTTATCGTATCACATGTACTGCTCCACGGCCGAGTATATAAGGCCTAGGGGGCACCCCTTCAGATCGATCAACCCGGTTCTACTTAGCCACCCACAAAAAAACTCTCTGCAGAGAATCTTCTTGTAACCACGCTCATATACTCACCAGGACGTAGGGTGTTACGCACTTCTAAGCGGCCCGAACCTGCAAATCTTGTCCATTGTCCCTCGTGCGATCGGCACGAACCATTTTGCTACAGTCGTTGACACCGTCCTACTCCTAAAAACACCTCGAGGGGCAACCCCGGGTGTGCGGTCGGACCCAAAACACCGACAGCTGGCGCGCCAGGTAGGGGGTGTGTCGACGATCCAAGCTAGCTCAATGGCCGTCACCTTCCACAGCAAGATCACCATGCGTCCCGGATCCATATTCTGCTTCGGGACAATCTCATCCGTGGCGGACGAAGAAGGAATTCTACACCGCCTCGCGGATCTGCCGGAACAGAAGTCTCCTCCAACAAACTCCGAAAATGCTGGAAAGACGCTACCTCCGGGTCTTCGGAAAAAGATCGTCTCCGGGGAGGCTGGAGCTAGAAGCTCGCTGACCCGGAAGACTCCGCTGTCTACTTCCCCGACGAAAGAATGGACACAGGTCATGAGAAAGAAGGAGACCAGAGAGAGGCCAGTCGTTCTTCCCGTTCCTCCGACCTCAAAGGAGAACGGAAAGAAAGTCGCCACGGCAGCAATACCGTTCTACCCCGACGTCCTCTTCATCGGGAGGGCAGAGTCGCCCGCCGTCTCCGACGATGAACCGACCGTGCCCGGAGAAGAACCGCCTCAGCGAGAATCCCGCCGACGAAGGAACCGACGCAGGAACGTTCGACGACATCACGCAGCTGGAGAACGGGATCCGGAGCAGCCTGTCTCGCGAGACGAGGTCTCAGAGATAGGAGAAACTCCGGAAGAACGCGTCTTCAGAGAACGAAGGAACTCCCGACGACGTGATCGCCGTCGGACTCAGGAGCAAGCCGAGCAAGATGCAAGGCAACGACGCGGGAACCCGCTCTTCGGGCGCAACTTGAACCCTGACTTCGCCCGAGCTATGAACACGCCGAGCGAAGTCGGAGGCGTTCTAGCCCGGATAGCTGACGGACTTCCTCGGACCCCCGACGCCGAGGGATACCGGCGCCTGTTCACTCAGGCAGCCAACCATCTTCTACCGCTCGCTCACCCGCCGAACGATCTGCGACACGCCATCAACAGTCGCCGAGACGCGCGGAGCTCTATCAATGCTTCGCGCGAACGACGGCACGAGAACGAAATTCGCCGTCGGGAGGAGTATGACCGAGATCATGGCTTCCCGACTCAAAGCCAGGCCACCCGAACTGAGTCGGCAACAGCTTCAACTGGTGGAACCACCCGGGGACGGTCGAGGAACCACCACCGCCACTCCCCTCCCCGGGACGGACGACATCCTCGACGACAGGAGGACACGTGCGGAGTATCCGCCCTTACTCCGCGCCTTAGGGCCATCCAATGGCCTCCCAACTTCAAGGTATCCAATGTCGATAAATATGAACCTAAGCAGGATCCAGGGGGCTGGTTAGCCGTCTACACCACCGCTGCTCGGGCTGCCGGGGCATCCGAAGACGTCATGACTGCGTATCTGCCCATCGTCCTCGGGCAAGACGCGCTGCAGTGGCTACGACATCTACCCCGACACTGCATCGACGACTGGGGAGACTTCAGTCGACGTTTCACCGCCAACTTCCAGTCTCTCTCCGACAAGCCAGCGCAACCATGGGACCTCAAATCCATCAAGCGCCGGGGGGATGAGACTCTCCGGTCATACCTCAAAAGGTTCCAGACCATAAGAAACCGCATCCCCGAGGTCACGGAGGCGGCCGTGATCGAGGACTTCTACAGAGGATCTAACGACTCGGCTTTCGTCCGAGCCATACTGCAAAAGGCGTCGACTACCTCCGAGGAGCTGTTCCGGGAAGCCGACCTCTACATCACCGCTGACGAGCGGGCCCAGGACCTCATCGGAGGAACAAAGCCCACACCGGCAGCGCCACGACGCGACGCGAACCAGCTGCCCGACAAGCGCTGGGAGAAGAGGCCTCGCGAAGAGGTACACGCCGCCGGACCACCCGCCTCTCGCGCCCGAGGAGGACCTCGTGGAGGCGAACGCACGCTGGACGACATCCTCGACGCCCAGTGCCCGTACCACAAGGATATGCGCCACACTCTCCGCAACTGCCGGGATTTCAAGCACTCCGTCGGGCATGGCCGACCCTTCCAACCTCTACCACCTCCTCCGCCGAGGGGAGGACCAGATGAACCACGACAGCCCCATCAGCCGGAGGAGGGGGGGGAGGAGCATTCCCGCGCGTTGACAGGGAGGTCAACGTCATCTTCGGTGGACATGGGTCACAGGAAAACAAGAGACAACAAAAGCTCAACGACCGCCAGATACTGGTGGCGACCACCGGCCCTCCCGCCCCGTACCGGTGGTCGGAGCACCCAATCACGTTCACTCGGGAGGATCAATGGCTCAACTTCGACCACCCAGGCAAATACCCGCTCCTCGTCGATCCGGTGATCCGAGAGAGCCGGGTGAAGAAGGTGTTAGTGGACGGGGGGAGCAGCATCAATGTCACCTTCCCCCGTACGCTCCAAGGCTTGGGAGTTCACCTCAAAGAGCTCCACGAGTCAGATACTCCTTTCTTCGGCATCGTGCCGACAGAAGGGGAATACCCGCTGGGCCACATCTACATGCCGGTCACCTTCGGGACCCCAAATAACTACAGAACCGAGTTCCTGAGGTTCGAGGTGGCGAACTTCGACTGCGGGTACAACGCCATCATCGGGAGGCCGGGGCTGGCCAAATTCATGGCCATCCCACACTATACGTACATGATACTGAAGATGCCGGGGCCGCAAGGAATCATAACTGTGCGCGCCGACTTCCAAGGCGCCGCAGAATGTTTCCGAGTGGCCATCCAAGCAGCCCTCACCACCAAGCCGTCAACGGTTCCTTCTACACCGGCGAACTCTAAGCCTGAAGAAGACCTCGCCGTGCCGGCAAACAAAGCCCAGGCCGCGACCTCTATGCGGCCGACTGAAGACACCAAGCGGATCAACCTGGGGTTTGCTGATGAGCGCAAGGCGGCCATCATCAGCTCTAGTTTAAATGACAAATAGGAAAGCGCGCTCGTCCAGTTCCTGCAAGATAACCGAGACGTATTCGCATGGCAACCTGCGGATATGCCGGGAGTCCCGAGGGAGTTGGCCGAGCACAACTTGAAAGTCTATCCTCAGGCGAGGCCGATCCGGCAAAAGCTGCGTCGTTTCACGCCCGACAAGAGAGAGGCCATTCGTGCCGAGTTAGCCCGCTTGGTCGCGTCCGGATTTATTAGAGAAGTATTACACCCCGAGTGGTTAGCCAACCCTGTTCTTGTACTCAAAAAGAATAAAGTGGATTGGCGCATGTGCGTCGACTATACTGATCTCAACAAACACTGTCCGAAGGATCCCTTCGGGCTCCCGAGGATAGATCAGGTGGTGGATTCCACCGCTGGATGTTCTATGCTGTCTTTCTTAGATTGCTATTCCGGGTATCATCAGATTAGTTTGGCAAAAGAAGACGAGGAAAAAACGGCGTTCATCACCCCGTTTGGTGCTTTCTGTTATACCTCCATGTCGTTCGGCCTCAAAAACGCTGGAGCGACTTATCAGAGAGCTATTCAAACATGCTTAGCCGATCACTGGGTCAAGCGTGTGGAGGCTTACGTAGACGACGTGGTGATTAAAACGGAGAATCCGGAAAACTTCATCGAAGACTTACAGCTGGTTTTCAACAGCCTGAGAAGATATAGATGGAAGCTCAATCCTGAAAAATGCGTCTTCGGGGTACCAGCGGGAAAATTACTCGGATTTATTGTCAGCCACCGGGGAATTGAAGCTAATCCAGATAAGATTGAAGCTATCATGAAGATGGAAGCTCCTCGATCGCAAAAGAAGGTTCAGCGACTCACTGGATGTATGGCAGCCTTGAGCAGATTCATATCCAGGCTGGGAGAAAAAGGCCTGCCATTCTATAAACTGCTGAAGAAGGTGGATAAGTTTCAATGGACTTCAGAGGCATAAGAAGCTCTAGACGCACTGAAGAAATTCCTGACAACACCGCCAGTATTGAAACCGCCCCGGCGAGCTACGCCGACTCAGCCGGCTGAAGATCTGCTGCTATATATCTCTTGCACGACTCACGTGGTAAGCACTGCGTTGGTAGTCGAGCGAGTGGAAGAAGGGCATGCCTACCCGGTACAACATCCTGTCTACTTCATCAGTGAGGTTCTAGGCCCATCGAAGAAAAAGTATCCTCAAGTTCAGAAGCTATTATATGCAGTACTTCTGACTGCCCGCAAGCTGCGCCACTACTTTGACGATCACAAAGTCACAGTAGTTACTGGTTTTCCGATAGGGGACATTCTTCACAACAAGGAAGCCATTGGTCGAATAGCCAAGTGGGCTTGCGAGTTGGGGTCCCATGATATCGAGTTCCGACCTCGCACTGCCATCAAAACTCAAGCACTGGTCGACTTCGTATCAGAGTGGACAGAACAGCAAGTGCCGGATAATCCAGAAACGGCAGAAGTATGGCGAATGTATTTTGATGGCTCGCTAAAGCTGCAGGGAGCAGGAGCAGGAATTCTTTTCACTGCACCTGGAGGCGAGCACCTCAAGTATGCTCTCCAGTTGCTATTCCCGGCCTCTAACAATGCTGCCGAGTATGAAGCTTTGATACACGGATTAAACATCGCCATATCACTGGGTGTCAAGAGACTGATGGAGTACGGAGATTCTCTGGTAGTCATCAGTCAGATAAACAAGGAATGGGATTGTTCAAGTGATTCAATGGGAAGATACTGCGCCGCCGTCCGAAAGCTAGAAGATAAATTCGAAGGTCTGGAGTTTCATCATATAGAAAGAGATCGGAACACGGCGGCTGATGTACTGTCCAAGCTTGGATCCGGTCGGACTCAAGTCCCGCCCGGGGTCTTCGTGCAAGAAATTCTCCAGCCGAGCATCTCAACGGATCAAATAGAAGAGTGCATTATCATAGATCAACCCGAGTCAGACTCTGATGACTGGAGGCAACCGATTATTAAATATATAAAGAATGAAGAAGAGCCAGATGACAAGAACTCGGCAGAGCGCATTGCCAGACAATCAGCTCACTATACACTCATTGGGGAGGTATTATACAGGAGGGGCGCGTCAGGCGTCCTCATGAAGTGCGTACTCCCGTCCACCGGGAAGCAACTTCTGGAGGAAGTCCATGCAGGGCAGTGTGGAGTACACGCAGCATCCAGAACATTAGTCGGGAAGGTTTTCAGGTCAGGATTCTATTGGCCGACGGCGAAGAATGATGCAGCCGAGTTAGTTCAGAGATGCGAAGCTTGCCAATACCTGTCGAAGCAACAGCACATGCCAGCGCAGCAGCTACAAACCATACCAGTAACTTGGCCTTTCGCATGCTGGGGATTGGATATGATTGGACCTTTCAAGAAAGCTCAAGGAGGATACACCCATGTATTGGTGGCAATTGACAAATTCACTAAATGGATAGAGTTCCAGCCCATTGCCTCTTTAACCTCTGCTAAAGCCATGGAATTCATACAAAGCATAATATTCAGATTTGGGATACCAAACAGTATCATCACTGACTTGGGATCCAACTTCACCAGTTCAGAATTCTTTGACTTCTGCGAGCAAAAAAGCATTCAGATCAAGTATGCATCTGTAGCCCATCCGAGAGCCAACGGGCAGGTTGAGCGAGCCAACGGAATGATATTGGAGGCACTTAGAAAAAGGGTCTTTGATAAAAATGAAAAATTCGCAGGAAAATGGATAAGAGAATTGCCTTATGTTGTTTGGAGCTTGAGAACCCAACCTAGCCGGGCCCTGCATGGAAACACTCCTTTCTTCATGGTCTATGGGTCGGAGGCAGTGCTACCTGCTGATCTCAAGTTTGGGGCGCCAAGATTGATCTTCGAAAGCATAGCAGAAGCCGAAGCCACTAGGCTGGAGGATATTGACGTACTTGAGGAAGAACGACTGAATGCAGTGATTCAATCAGCACGATACCAGCAGACTCTAAGGCGCTACCACGACAAAGCTGTGCGGCAACGTTTCTTTTCGATGGGAGACCTCGTCCTCCGCCGAATTCTAACGGGGGAGGGACGGCACAAGTTATCACCCTTATGGGAAGGACCTTTCGTAGTAGCAGAAGTCACTCGTCCCGGATCATATCGCCTCACCCAAATGGATGGCACGGAAATTGGGAACTCCTGGAACATAGAGCACCTCCGAAAGTTCTACCCCTAGCTGTATTTCAAAACAGCCGGAGCGACCATGTATTCTGTATAATGGAAATACGTCATCAATAAAGAGAGATTTCAAAGATACTTGGCTCATTTATGATTGACTTGCATTCTTACTTAACTCGGGGTGACCACTATGCCCTACAAACGGAGCAATCGACTTAAGTCGGCAACGACTTAAGGTGGTGCAACATGCTCACGCTTACTTAACTCGGGGTGACCACTATGCCCTACAAACGGAGCAATCGACTTAAGTCGGCAACGACTTAAGGCGGTGCAACATGCTCACGCTTACTTAACTCGGGGTGACCACTATGCCCTACAAACGGAGCAATCGACTTAAGTCGGCAACGACTTAAGGCGGTGCAACATGCTCACGCTTACTTGACTCGGGGTGACCACTATGCCCTACAAACGGAGCAATCGACTTAAGTCGGCAACGACTTAAGGCGGTGCAACATGCTCACGCTTACTTAACTCGGGGTGACCACTATGCCCTACAAACGGAGCAATCGACTTAAGTCGGCAACGACTTAAGGCGGTGCAACATGCTCACGCTTACTTAACTCGGGGTGACCACTATGCCCTACAAACGGAGCAATCGACTTAAGTCGGCAACGACTTAAGGCGGTGCAACATGCTCACGCTTACTTTACCTAGGGTGACCACTATACCCTACTAACGGAGTTACCGGCTAAAAAGTCATTGACGGCTTAAATCGGTATAGCATACTCGCGCTCATGCAGTTCAAGGGATGATCTCCATATCCCGCAAACAAACTTCATAATCATCGTGCAGCGTTACCACAAACTTGCAAACTAATAAATTCTGATACAATAAGGGAGTAATCACGTCATTTGAATGACAAGCCGATAACCTCTAACGAGTACTTGATCATGCTAACTGCGCGCTCAGAGCACGCGAACTGTTTCTTTATTTTCCAATGTCTTTCTCAGGAACGACTGACGAAGAAGGACAATTCGAGGAATCAGGGGCAGCATTCACATCGGCTCTTATATCTTCAGGGACAACCACGCCGGGTCTTCTCATCAAGATTCGTCCCGCCCGAATGGCCTTGTCCAGGGCCTTATCGCGCTGAGCTTTGAAAGTGACAGCAGCTTCTTCAGCAACTTTAACAGCCTGTTGAGCAGTTTCTAACTCCTGAGCAATGGATTTCTTAGAAGCTCGGAGTCCCTTGATGGTGGCGTCCTTTGCCGATAGCAACTGTGTAAGGCGGGCCACTTCGTCCGAGGATTCTTGCAGTTGACGGCGCTGGTTGTCAAGCTCCTCCATCGTAAAACGGTGGCTCCTCTCCAAGATGGTCAGCGAGTTGCTGGAATCTCGGTACAATCTGTCCAAGTTGTCGCGAGAAGCAGCAAAGATGCGTTTTTCTTCCTACAAGCAAAAATCAACTCATTCAGAATCCAAGAGCATGATAAGGCGAAGCACGGGTTCGTAAGCTACCTTCTCAGAGTCAAGCTGAGCATGAAGAGAAGAACTCAGAGCGTTGGCATCATCCAAAGCTGCAGAGACTTGACTCAACTCGATCTGACTTTGAGAATATCTCTCCTCGAAGTCAGCGCATCGTCGAGCCATTTCAGCTTGATCTTGGGAAAGTTTTTCTTCAAGAACTGTGATCTGCCGAGTCATCCCTATCAAGAGGCATTCAAACAAAATGAGGTCAGAAGGTAAAACAACCCACGGGCAAGAACAAAGAAGAAGAAGAAAGGACACTAACCAGCATTAGTGACCTCCAACTCAGATACACGACCCCGAAGCAACACCGGATTCCAACGCTCAAGAGATGAAGCCACCTCCGGGATGGAAGCACCCTGCGACTTCAGCTGACCGACCATTCCATCCACCAAAGCCTGATAAGAAGAGCGGATGAACATAATGGCAACAATTCATGCAACATAAAGATCAAATTAAAGCACAGTACAGCACCTGGAAGTTGGAAAAAAATGAAGGGATCCCCAAGTCAGGAGAAATCGGATGATGACCAGGTGCCACACCACCACCCGAAGCAGCTTGCAGCAGACCAGCAGGGACGAGCTCAGTACATTCAGCAGAGCCTAACGCCAGACCAGTGGGGATGCTGCCCTCTAAAGCGACCCCCTGATCCGGAGTTTGAGCCACCATTATGCCGCCAGAGTGTGGAGGTGAACCCACATGAACATCCATGGAAGTGCAGGAGGGAGACCTCGCTCGGACACCCTCGGGGGCTGGGTCAAGGTTGGCACTGCCCACTCGAGCCGGGTCACCCCCGGCAACACCCTCGGGGGCTGGGTAGTGGCCTACACTCCTCACCTGAGCTGAGTCCTCCCCGGCGACACCCTCGGGGACTGGGCACATGTCAGCGCTATTCAAGGGATCCAAGCTCTCTGCCGTGACCACCTCTAAGGTTGACGGGCCTTCAGCTACTTCCATAGGGTCAGGACGATCCAAATCATCATCCCGACCCTCGAGATCGTGCTCTAAGGTCGACGAGGCACGGGACGACCTCAACCCAGCATCTGGCACGGCTGCACAAGTTTCTATTGCATCAACGTCTGCAGGTTCCAACAACAAGTTATCAGGGACCATATCCTCTAGAGCTTGATCAAAATTGGCCATGGACAGTTCTTGCAGACCAATAAGAGCAGACAAGGCAGGAGAAGGAACCCCACTACTACCACCGCTAGCGACGAACTGCCGACTGTTTTTCCGAGTTAATGGAGTTTCATTCTCTTCCTCCTCATCTTCCACAGCAACAGCACAAACAGCATCCTCATTGGGGTCAGCAGCAGGCGGAGCACACCCATTGGGATCAATGTCAGCAAGGCCAGTTGCAGTCATTTCTTCGGCAGCAGGAGCTAAGGTGCTGGCATCCTCGTCAAAGCTGGACACTCGCCGGAGGCGTCTTCTTTTCTTCTTCTGCTCATCAGCAGAAGGCTCGGACTGACTGGTTCGGCTAGGACGCCTCGGGCGAGTATTGACAGGTTTCGAGACATCCAAGGTCGCATCAACCTCTGGAAGGGGCACCACTGCCAATGTACCATCAGGAGCAGTATCAGATGAATCCTCAGCTAGCAGATCGAGCATGTCATTTATGTCTGCATCACTAGGGTTCAGGGGCACTTCAAAATAAATCTGCCGTTCATCATCAGGTATCTCCCCGAGCGAAGCAACTAAGGAACGGACCTCTTCAGCAGAAGGTCGCACTCTAAGACCCAAATTGCTATCTGTCACGGGCGGATTGGACACAAAAAGAGTGAAATCTTTGGGAGAAGGCAGGTTCCAAGCCGAGTATGCCACTGGAGCACCAACGTTTGAAACTTTACCTCTGAGGATCATTTCGAGTCGGCTCACCAAATCAGCAGAAGGAATTCTCCTATTGGTAACTCGGGTTGAGTCGGCCAGCCCTCGGTAAAGATATGCTGGATAGGCCCTGTCTTTCAGCGGCTGAATGTTTTTGAAAACAAAATCTGTGACCACAGCTTCGGCAGTCAGACCTCTCTCTTTCAGTAATCCAACTTCAGTAAGCAACACGCCTGCCTCGGCCACTTCTTGGTCCGTGGGAGACTCAGTCCAACTCGGAGTACGAACGTCCGGCTGTCTTCCTGAGCGGGAAGGGAGAGAATTTCCATAATTATCCATTATAAACCACTCCAGACGCCAACCTTTAATGCTGTCTTTGAGGGGTATCTCGAGATACTCGGTCTTCCGCCCACGGCGCATCTCTAAACTTGCACCTCCGACCAACTGATGTTGCCCCCCGGCCATCCCAGGACGGCAGTGATACAGATATTTCCATAAACCAAAGTGCGGCAGCACGCCGAGATAAGCTTCACAAAGGTGAACGAAAATAGAGATTTGGAGAATGGAGTTAGGGTTCAAGTGAGTCAGGTTGATGTGATAAAAATCAAGGATGCCACGGAAAAAAGGAGATATGGGAAGGCCGAGGCCGCGAAGAAGGAAAGGAGTGTAAACCACTGACTCGTGGGTATCTTCGGTTGGGACAGTAGTCCCGTGGCAAGCCCGCCAAGAACAGAGTTCCCGTGGAGGGAGAACCCCGATGGAAACAAGGCGGAAAAGCTCAACTTCAGAAATCACAGACATATGGTTACCTGCGAAGGGTAACTGACTGTTGGGGTCGATGGCGGGGATCACCGCGGCAGACGAGTTCGCAGTCTTCCTCTTGGGCGCCATCTTGCTTCTCGCTGGCGAAACAGAGTAAGAGGCGAGTGGCAGAGAAGACTCAGATGCGGAAATGCAAGAACTAGGGCACGGAAAGCAAAGGCGGCTAAAAGCGCGACTCTTAAGGGATTTTCTTGAGCCAGATACCCTTTCAAAAAGTGCCCAGTCATCACACGGCGGTCATCTCCGAAATCCCAGCATGCCACGTGGATATCCAACAGTTATTTCCAAGAAAGCCAATGTGCCACCTCATCACTCGGTCATTTTCCTCAAAGTAACTTGAGAAGCTGGCTATCACTCGGCGCTGCCTCTAAAACGCCGACCACGTGTTCAATCGCTCGGCATTACTTCTAAAAATGCCGACGCCGACCTTCAAATCACTCGGCGCTGCCTCTAAAACGCCGACCACGTGTTCAATCGCTCGGCATTACTTCTAAAAATGCCGATGCCGACTTTCAAATCACTCGGTGCTACCTCTAAAACGCCGACCACGTGTTCAATCGCTCGGCATTACTTCTAAAATGCCGACGCCGACCTTCAAGTCACTCAGCGTTGCCTCTAAAACGCCGACCACGTGTTCAAACGCTCAGCATTACTTCTAAAATGCCGACGCCGACCACGTGCTCAATCGCTCGGTGTTGACTCTAAAATGCCGAACGCCGACTTTCAATCACTCGGCGTGTCCTTTAACACACCAACCACGTGTTCAAACGCTCAGCATTACTTCTAAAATGCCGACACCGACATTCAATCACTCGACGTTATTTCTGAAATGCCGGCCCCGTATTTTGTCGCTTGGCATTACTTCTAAAATGCCGATGCCGACCTCCTATCATTCGGCATTGCCTCTAAAACGCTGGTCTTGTGTTCGATTGCTCAGTGTTACTTCTAAAACGCTGATGTCAATCTTCACATCGCTCGACGTTGTTTCTACTATATCAAAAGAATCAGTTCAACGTTCAGCAAAAGCAATGACAAGTCATCAAAAAGGGGGGATAAACGACAGTCTTCATTAAAGGGAAGTTAACGAGTTTACAAACCAACTCTTCACGAGTTGGTACTTCCCTAATTCTACTCTACATTACTACTACTACTAAACTACAATATACTACTCTACATTACTACTACTACTAAATTACACTAATTACTACTACATTATTCTAGCTATACTAAACTATACTAATATCTAAGAAGACCAGTGGCGTCTAGCCACTGGCCCTGCCCCTGCCGCCGCCGCCGCCCTTGGTGCTGCCCCTGCTGCTGCCCTTGGTGCTGCCCCTGCTGCTGTCGCCCTTGGTGCTGTCCCTGCTGCCGTCGCCGCCGCCCCTGCCACTGCCGCTGCCGTCACCGTCGCCGTCGTCGTCGTCGTCGTCGTCGTCTTCACCCTCGTCGCCGCCGTCCGAGTCCTCCTCATCCGAGGAGTACTCCGACTCATCCGAGCCTTCGAGCCCGGAGTGCTCGACGGCCCGGATGTACGTCCAGACCTCCGCGGCTATCCCCTGGGAGTCGTCCGAGTCATCGGACGACGCCGGGGGAGAGACGGGGGCCGGAGACCCCTCGGACTCGGAGGAGAACTCCTCCTCCGAGTATTCCGAGTCACCGAAATCCTCCGATGGAGGAGTCGGCTCGCGCTTGCGCTTGTTGTTCTTGCCCATGGCGGAAGTAGACAGAGGGAAGGAAAAGAAGGCAGTAAGGAGCAGCGAAGAGATGTGAAGAAACCAGAGAAGCAAAAGGGTTATTTATAGAAGGGAAAGGCAACCGCTCACTTCTAACCGCGGTCACTGAACAGTCGCAAGGCATTCAATAAGCACTTCCACCCACCCGAAGACACGTCAGACGGCGGACGCCGTTTCATGCAACACTACACCCATTGGGACTCCAGTCAACAGCGCAAAGGATATGATTACACTAGCCGTCCCATCGCATTACTACTCAGAGGCAACCGGCTAAAACACTCAGCGTACCAAGCCGTCCCTTGCCCACACCCATTGGGGGGGACGCCCAGGAATTATCAGTATATTTTTCAAACGGTCACATCCGTGCAGGGCATGCAGTGAATACCTCAAGACAAAAATGAGATACCAGTGAGGATCAGAGGAAAGCCAAATATAACCAGCAAAATACAAGATATGGCCGACAGAAGCGACGTGAAGACTAGACAGAGAACGTCCGTCAAACGTCCAATCAATCGCAGAAGCAAATAAATTGCACTACCTAGCAAGATATGGATGGATTGCAAACTCGGCTGCTAAAGACAAAATATACGCTGACCTTGGCAGCAAAATATTGATGACATAATGCTGACCTCCAAAGCATAATGCAAAATAGCCTCATGCCAGTTTCCACGAGTGAAAGGAAGACCTTCGAATGGATTATCCTTAAAAAATCCATTTGAAGGTCGGGGGCTACACCCATTGGGTGCACCTCCGGTGCACCCCATGGAATATTATTCTAAACCAGTATAGCGCCGACTTCTAAGGAGTAGAGCAAGATTGAAAAGACTAATCCTCAACCGAGATGCAGGAGCGCGAATGGAGATAACCTTTGGAAGAAGATCTTCGAGTAGATTATCTTCCAAAATCTACTCAAAGGTCGGGGGCTACACCCATTGGGTGCACCTTCGGTGCACCCAATGAAGTCCGGAGTCTTACAATCCAAAATGCCGACCTCTAAGGCACAAGCACAAAACCAAACTTTGGTCGGACGAGTGATCAGAGCCAGAGAAGACAGCAGGAAGTCATTTTCTGGACCTTGGATCTTTGAGTTGATTACCTCTAAATCAACCCAAAGATCGGGGGCTTGTGGGGGATAGATATCCCCTGGGTCCACTAAAGAAGTAAAAGGCCTCACGAAAAGCCCAAGGGCCCAATAATTCGTAAGGTCATTCTTTCGTGGGCCTAGGGAAAGACAACCAATAAAGAAGACGTGAGACTGATTAGTGCAAACACAGGCGGCCCACAACGTCGAACGAATGAATCACAAACAGAGACCCGACTTTCCCGCGCTGAAGCCCCCATGCAACAGAGCCATGCGAGGATAAGTCGGCGAAGGTTACGTAGGGATAAACTCAAGAGGTTCACTATCTTTTAGCTACTTGTTGTTATCGTATCACATGTACTGCTCCACGGCCGAGTATATAAGGCCTAGGGGGCACCCCTTCAGATCGATCAACCCGGTTCTACTTAGCCACCCACAAAAAAACTCTCTGCAGAGAATCTTCTTGTAACCACGCTCATATACTCACCAGGACGTAGGGTGTTACGCACTTCTAAGCGGTCCGAACCTGCAAATCTTGTCCATTGTCCCTCGTGCGATCGGCACGAACCATTTTGCTACAGTCGTTGACACCGTCCTACTCCTAAAAACACCTCGAGGGGCAACCCCGGGTGTGCGGTCGGACCCAAAACACCGACACCTAGTGTTTGTAGAACCGCAACGTAGTATCTAGGTTGGTCACCCAGCGTTCAAGATTATAATAAAGAATTCGAGATAAATGATTGCCTGGAAACAGCATACAATAATTTATTTATACCACGAGTTCTTTACCATATCTTTCTCAGCGTATGTCACATCAATTTATTGAAACTGACTATGAAACTCCGCTAATAAAACAATGCCATCCATCAAGCAGGGAACAGTGCGTCTCATCTTCTGCAACACTAGTACAATAATCAATACGAAATCTCTCGCCTCCCTGGCCCCCCGATATAATCATTAATCAGGGTCAGGGAGGGCCTTATCCGTTGCTAATCGCTCCCTCCCTCCCTGATTGAGTCCTGCTCTGCTGGTGTCGGGTCGGGTGGGTCGCCGGCTGCCCTCAGCGGTGCGGTCAGCGATCCTGTCAGGCTGGGCCCGCCCGCCGGCTTGTGTGCCACTCTGCGCTGCGCTGGCCGCTGCGACGCCGCCTGCTGGCGACACGCAAGAGCATCTCCAACAATGTGACCTATAAAAATGCCCTATAATTTAAAAATAAGTATATTTTATAGAATTTAGGGCATCAACAAAACACCCTGCTCCAACAGTAAAGCCCCAAATCTAGATTATAGGGCAGCCCACTACGGTGTAGTATATTTGAGTCACTTGAGAGGGTGCCCTATAGTTTTTTGACAAAATTTTATGAAATGGGACACTGTTGGAGTAGTTTTTCCTGTATAGAGCCCCATATTTCAATTTGAGGCACTAATTTGAGGCATTGTTGGAGATGCTCTAACGAGGAGGGCGGTAGGAGTAGGAAGGAACACGCGGGTGCCCGACTGATTGACCCGGCGAAAGCTGAGCTTGCTACCACGTGGCGCTCCGACCCTGCCGTGCTGCCTTTCTCGTATATATCCAGTTCAGTTCTTATCCACGGTCAGAAATATTCAGACGACGCCATGCTCCTATCATATTATCCACAACAATAATTAAGACCTACACGTATCTATATCTCTGGATAACCCACCAATGATTGTTTCCACAAAAAGTATGAGAAAATAGAAGTGCAATTGTTGTTTCCCCTAACTCAAAAGACTAAGAGGGTGTTTGAATGCACGATTAAAATTAGTTAAAGACATCCAAACACCCTAGCTAATAGTTTAGCTATTAACTATTTTTAGTAAATTAGCTATTAGTTAGCTAACCATCTGTTAGCTAGCTAATTCTACTGGCATATTTTTAGCTAACTAACTATTAGCTATAGTGCATTCAAATACCCCTAACTAGAAGCGCGGGTTAAAAGAAAGTAGCTTGACTAACTACTTAATTAGCCTCTATGAAAAGGGTGGCGTTTTTACCGAATATATTTTATAGTATTTTTTCCTTCGAAGCTGTATCTCTTCTTCGTTTCGACTACTTACCTTCGACTTTGACTCTGAGCATTCGTCACTCCTGACGACGCTCCATACGTCTGGCATGGTTTAGTATTGGATATTTGAATGTTCTTTCCATGACAGCTACCAAGCGTCACCGATAATACTCTACAAGGAAATATTAACTGTCGACGTCTAGGCGTGTCATTTATTCAGAACGATCCTTCGTTATATATGTTAGACTGTCAGATGCTTAGAACATTCAAGAACTATGATGTCTCATTCAGCACGGTTTAGTTTTACTAGTAAACTTTTTTTTTACTTTGACTTTACGAGCAACTTAACTATAGATTGATAATTGTCATAAGAACTGTTTAGCAAACAAACATTTTATAATAGACAAAATGTAAAAAAAATAGTATCTTTTACCCTTTTTTTTCTTCCATCTTTCCCACGGTCTCTCTTTCTTCCTCGTCTCTATTTCTTAGGCCTAGACTGTACGATTTTACGCAACCATATACAAGAGCTGTTGAACATAGTATCTATTTTACGCATCCGCGATCATAAGCGCCAACTGCTAGAGGCATTCAAGCATATTTTAGGAGCATCACTTGCAAATCTACTTTTGTTTCACCATAGTTGGCGTACAATAGTTCGAAAAAACTTTTAAAGTTGGTGATAAAATTCCACCAAATAGGATCTTAGTTTATTAAACATAAAAATTAATAAATATGCATACAAACGCATGCCCACACCACACACTAATAGTCGAATCTATGCTGGTGTTAGTGGTGCACCCACCTAAACTGAAAAAAAACTGTGATTATGACTAAGTTTCCACCACATTGGCACTCTCATAGTATAAAAAATATATGCACTTCAGAGGGTTTGTCCTTCTCAAATTTACTTTAGCTCCGCCTCTACTACCCTACCGTTGCCCACAAGTCTACCAGGCTCAAATTAAACTACCATCGCCTGCTTCAACATTTGATCAAGGATAATAACGGGGAGGGGAAAAAAATAGACAGCAAGCAAAACCATCCGTAAGCAACCCATGGGGCCACATTTGGCTCGGCCGGCAGAACCGCGCCAAAAGCGACAGAAGGAAATTAAAATTCCGAGGAAATAGCCGGAAAACACCAGCCCACCGAGCCTCTCGCTAGTCGCTCCATAGAATTCGACGCCTTCCGAACGGCCGCAGCGCACACCCCGCCGCCTCAAAACCTCAGGCACAAGCTTGCTTCTTTTCCTCCCCCATTAATCTCTCCCCTCTTGTTCTTCCTCTTCCCCATCAGTCTCGCCGCCATTTCCCTGTCCTGCTGCTGCTACTGCTGGTAGTGGTTCCCCAAACCCAAGCCTTCGATTCGCCCGCCCGCCCGCCCGCGGTCTCGAGCCAGCCTTCCGCGCCGTCGTGGTTGCTTTACGCGCAGCTATCCATGGATGAGGTCCCTGCCACCGCCGCCGTCCTCGACTTCCGACCCGGCTCTTCTGTACCACGCGTCTCCGCCGTCCCGCGCCGTGCCGTGCAGTGCCCCCCGGACACCGGTAAGGCCTCCTCTTACGCCGCAACGGCGTCCCGCTTGACGCGATTCCGCCGCCTCAAGCCCTTGCCGTGGCTGTTGATGCTTGCTCGGCGCTCGCTGCTATTTTTCTGTTTACCTTTTCCGGGTTTTTATTCGATTTGGCTTGCTCTGCTCTGGATGCAGGCGGTGCAGAGGCGGCGACGGGAGGTCGTCCAGGTATCGGGAACACTGCCGCCGTTTCCGCGAAGTTGACGGGGTCAAGTTCGGCCGGTCCCGATATCCAGTCTGTGGATTGCGATACATCGGGAGGCCTTGCCGGCGGTGACGCTGGAGACGTGGGGGTTTTGTGCTTAGAGAACGCTGCCGAGACCGAATCGGTGGAACCAGGTGTTTCGGACGTGAGGTTGGGAGCTCCAGTGGAGGAA
The DNA here is from genome assembly GCF_902167145.1 of Zea mays. Taxonomy (NCBI): domain Eukaryota; kingdom Viridiplantae; phylum Streptophyta; class Magnoliopsida; order Poales; family Poaceae; genus Zea; species Zea mays. Next base: position 155,705,191 of record NC_050104.1, on the reverse strand, counting down.
CGCCATGGCAGGACGCTGGATAGTACGGGATTGGGCTCTGGTAAAGCTGGTGAGACCAATGAGATTTCACTGGTTGAGGTGTCCCAATCAGGTGCCACTTCAAGCCTAGATGCCACTGCGTCGATTGGTGGTGGCTACTCCCTCGTGGAGGGGTCTCTGCCAGAGGCGAGTGGTGCCCGCAGATGTAAACCCGAGGTCCATGAAGTACCAACAGGGACCCCTGCAACTGTGGGATTCCCGATTGAGGACGGTGGCTATGGATTTGGAATTGGGCCTAATGACGATGTGGACGGTAGAAACGACCCTGCCGGAGGGGAATGGGAACCGCCTACTGATGGCAATGATGCCGAGGACGTCACAGATATGGGTGGAATCTTGTGTGACGAAAGAGTGGAGAGGATGGAGACGAATTCGGTAGAACGTGAGGCCTCGAATGGTTCCACCGTTTCTTCTGAGGAAGGAGTGGACAGGATGGGGACGAGCTTGGATGACTCTGAGGCTTCCGATGGCTCAACCACACAAGATTCTGATACAGACGTCGAGACCGAGTCAAGTGTTTCTAGTATAGAGGAGCAAGAAGCAGGATACGGAGCCCACATCCCTCAACCGGTATGTGTTTCGTGCCAACTGCTGTAGGAAGTAGGTACTGCTTATCAGCGCTGCTATATTTCATATCTCTTTGTCATGCTTTCCGTTTGGAGTTCTGGTAGTAGTTCATCAGAAGAGTTCGTTGTAACTTCCTAATCCACGAAAGCTAGGTGTAGAGTTAATCTAAAGTGGGTAAAAGTTCTTCTCTCAAGAGTCAAGATATTTGAGGCCTTAAAAGAGACTTATCGTATTCTTTTTCCTTAACGTGTTCTAAATTTGTTTATGAATTAGCTTCCCAGAATATTTTCTGTGACAACGAGCAATGAGTTGCAGACTTATTGGGCATTTAGGGTGCATCCTCTTCCCTATGCAGTCCACTTATGCTGTAATATTCATTTTTTTTGTGAGGATCCGTTTTGATCCAGAACACTGCTCATCTATAGATGTTCTGGATCACTTATTATCAATAACTGGTTTATCCTTTTTTATATGGCTGTATATATCCTAGCAAGGGACCACTTTTGTACTCACTTAGTTTCTTGAGAGCTGGGACCACACTTAGTGAAGGAAACTGTGTTCAACTAACAGAAGTGGCACCCGAGTAACTTGGATGCACCAATGCACAATCATCTTATATATTACAAATTTTGGTGGCATGTGCTTATTTCAAACTAGGTTACCTATCTGAAAAACTTTAGGTGCTTCTTCAAACATGGCCTGTGTTGTTATATTAATATGCTCGTTGGATATAGTGTGAATTTCTGAGCGTTACTGGATGATGTGTACATCTGTTCTTTCCCCTTGTAGGATCCAGCAGTCTGCAAGGTGGCCAAAGAAAACAACACGGCAGGAGTGAAGATCTCTGATAGGTATTACTTTACTTTATTTCTTTAAGTACTCTAACAACATAAGCTGTGAGCTTACAGCTCTGATCTGTTTGAGGACATTTCTAGTGACATATTCGGTTAAGGCCTATGTGTACTGTACTTTGTGTTAAACATTTTTTTGGGATCATCATTTTGTAACTTTTCCTGGTGAACTTTTAAGATCTTAATATACCATGTTGAATTCATCACAGGATGACTTCAGTGTCCGAATTAACACTTGTGCTGGCTTCAGGTGCATCAATGTTACCGCATCCTTCGAAGGTACTGTACCAAGGGTTAAATTAATTGGGATTGTTTTTGGACCCTTTTTACATTTTTTATTATGGAAACAAAAATGTTTTGGCCTTTTGCAATTTCTTGCATACGGCCTTTAAGATCGAAAAATAACAAACGTCTACCATAAACATTCTCCAAAAAAAAAGCACATCAACGACTTAAGCTCCCTCTAATCTGACATTAGACTTCTATCCGTGTCTTGCAAAAATCTCCATAGCCACCACCTCTAAAGATCAACATACCGCGAGGACCTCTTGTTGAGTTTGGTCTTTATGCAACAATCTCCAGGATCTGAGCCAGTATGTTCCCCTGAAAAGTACCTGCATAATTGATGGTTTTGGTTTAAAATCAAAGACAACATCGTTACGACAAAGCCAAATAGACCAAAACATTGCCGCCACTCCAATTAGCATTTAGGACCCACTTTACATAGGGACCTTTACATATGCTTTGTTATTTATTCCAAGACAACAAAAGATACAAGGTTGTTAGTCTGATATTGCAGTCACTGTTTCAAAACATTAACGGGAAACTATATGGCTTTCTCTTGCTTCTTGCTCATGTATTGCACTTGAATGTTTTTTTAACCCATACCTGTTATTTTTTCCAGGTACGGACAGGTGGTGAAGATGCATATTTTATAGCTTGTGATGGCTGGTTTGGTGTAGCAGATGGAGTTGGTCAGTGGTCATTTGAAGGTAAACAATATCTTCTCAACTGTAGCTGTGTGTTCTAACCTTGTGGATGCTGTGAACTGCAGCTAGCTGCCAATCCATAGCATGTTGGCTTGCACCCCATACATTGTTTCTGAAGTTTTACTGTATTTGCTTTTGCGAAATACTTCTTTGCTGTCAGTCACTACCATTTTCAGATGTTTTACGATCATGCAAGTATATTCCATATCCGAGTATGATATATCGATATAGCCCATTTGCATGTTACAACTATAAGACCTTTTAGAATTGCTCCTAATAGGACACACAGTATTTGCATGAAATTGGAATTCAAGATTTGAGAAACTCAAACATCACACAATCAGTTCAGGACAATGTGCTGCAATAGACTTGCTTGGCTGCAATGGAGTATGCATGAAATGTTCGTAATTTAAGCATGGGAAGACTATTTTAGTGTGGGATGGCATGATCAAAGCTGTTTTTTAAGGAATGGAATATTCTGTCCTACGACACTGCACACAGCCAAATTCATACAAAGTTTTCAGCTCAACTACTTACCACAAAAGGGGAAAAGAGGGCAGAAACAACAAGAAACAACCGTTAGTAAAGTCTATTATTAGATGATTAGATCTCCATCCAATATTGGCAAAAATACGAGAGTGATGGCCTCCAAAGCTCTGCTAACACAACCAAAGCTGATAATGACGTGGTGCTGGCTATAAGCCTAAACAACAATAGTTACATTCCTTTTGTTCCTACCACGAACACCAGAAATAAGTGACATAGCTACTGTAGTATTTTGGGCAGGGCAAACCCAGTGCCGGAGGCTCCCACATGAGTGGGAGTCTGGGGAAGGGATAGACCGAGGTAAGCCACCCTTCACAAGTGGGGAGAGGCTGCTTGGAACCCGCAACTTGGTGACTCAGCGAGACATCTCTCGCCAATGCACCATGCCTGCCCTTCGGCTAATGCAGTATTTGCCAAATTGATAAATCTATAGCAGTTGGTTACTGAATTTGTTATTTGGCTGATAGTTATGCACAAAGTTGCCATCCTATCTGGCAGTAGCTAAAGCTGAATGTTGATTAGGTCAGTGACTCAATAGGTTTTGCTAGAGAACAATGTCTTACTAGTTGCCACACAAATAGGACAATCGTGGCATTAATTTAAAAAACAAGATTGCATGCAAGCACTGACTACTTTTGTTCGACGCCTATATCTGATCTAGCTCAGATACACACTTGACAAATTCCAGCGTAACACTCAGTCGGTACATGCGTGCTGTACATGTACTGCTGTTGGAACCTCTGAGGAAATCCACGTCCACTTGTGGTCATTGTGTTTGCACCTGCTAATTTTGTGTTTTCATTTCAAAATCTGAACACTTGTTGTAGTGTTTGATGGAAATTGTTATCTCAGGGATCAATGCCGGACTTTATGCCAGAGAACTAATGGATGGCTGCAAAAAGATCGTGGAAGAGACCCAAGGAGCTCCAGGGATGAGAACCGAGGAAGTTCTTGCCAAGGCTGCAGATGAAGCACGGTCCCCTGGTTCTTCCACTGTTTTAGTTGCTCACTTTGATGGAAAGGTATGTTCGTTGAGTCGTTGGTTAAAACTTCACCTCCTTTCTTGACATCTACTGATGGTCGATCACACACATATATATATTATCCCCCCAGACTTAGATATATTTATTTGTGCATACGAACTCTTTGCTACCGCAGGTTCTTCACGCATCAAACATCGGAGATTCTGGATTCCTCGTGATTAGGAATGGAGAGGTCCATAAGAAATCAAACCCAATGACTTACGGTTTCAATTTCCCGTTGCAGATTGAGAAGGGTGACGACCCTCTAAAACTTGTACAGGTACCACAACACTCTCTGCTGCTATTGGTTTCCTGTTGCAAGCTTTCTCGAAGTTTGTACTTAGCCTGTTATTAACTCGCAGAAATACGCCATCTGTCTACAAGAAGGCGACGTCGTTGTAACAGCGTCAGACGGTCTTTTCGACAACGTCTACGAGGAAGAAGTGGCAGGCATCGTCTCGAAATCATTAGAAGCTGATCTGAAGCCCACGGTCAGTGTAATGGAACTCTTTTTTTTTATCGTGTTGCATAAACGAACCTAGCGAGAAAGATTCGTCTCTTGAACATGGCAACTTCTGCGTGAAAACTGCAGGAAATCGCCGATTTACTGGTTGCCCGAGCGAAGGAGGTGGGGCGGTGTGGGTTTGGAAGGAGCCCGTTCTCGGACTCCGCTCTCGCGGCTGGGTACCTGGGCTACTCCGGCGGCAAGCTGGATGATGTAACGGTTGTTGTATCGATTGTTCGGAAATCTGAAGTTTAATAAACTAGAAACGAACTAGCAAAGTTGAGCGCACTTCTTTTTTTTCTTTTCTTTTCTTTTTTCTCTTCTTGCAACAGCTGCACTCGCTGGCAAAATGCCCGTGAGGCGTGAGCATTTCGCACATCCCTGGCCTACGCGCTCAGGCGCATTGCGAAACGTGTATTGTGTACACTTGATACATACTATAAGGTTGTATAAGTAAGCTGCGAGCCCTTCGAATGAACATCGTGATGTACTTACTCAGCGGCAGCGGGGTAAGCTATTCGTGGCCGGCCGGTAGCATTATTTATGCGAGGCAGTGAAATCCATGAACAGCCGCAGTGCTACTAAACGAAACGGAAACGCTCACAAGATACATCTCTCGGTACATGATTTGTGGTCAGACTGGGGTAAGGTACGGGCGGAGCGCATGAACTCGGGTGAGTGAGCCCAGCTCACAAGACCCGGTACACCAACAGAGTCGCGGCAGCGATGAAGGTGAAGGCCCGTGGTGGTGCCGAGAGGCCGGCAGCGGCGGAACGCGCTGGGGAAGGCGCTGGAGCGCTGGTCTGGCTCCCGGTTGCTGCCGGTGATCCCGAAGGGGTTGACGGCGACGGCGTCGGCGACTGCCCGAAGTCTGGGGCCCCGGACGAGGGAGCCGGAACTGAAACATCGTGAAAGCTTGTTTGTCATCACTCTTTTAAGACGCAAAAGACACGCGCAATTTACATACCAGGAGACGCGCTGGGCACACCAGGAACAGAAACTGCATTTTTTAAGGGCGAGGTCACTCACTCGTCAGTCAAACGATCGCTCGCTCCACCGCGCGCCATCACAAAAGGCAAAAGCGACGAGAGCGTACCGTGGCACTTGCTGACGGGCGGCGTCTTGACCTTGCACGCGGCGGGCAGCTGCAGGGCCCTGGTCATGTTGAGCGAGAGGCCGAAGTCCTGGCCGCCCTGGAAGAGCTGGCAGAGGCAGGCCACCTCCCCGCGCACCACGTCCCTGAGCCCCGAGCAGCAGGACGGGTCGGGCGCCGCCGCCGTGCTCCCCTCCTGCACGTAGCCCAGGCACCCCGCCAGCCCCAGCAGCGCGTCCGTGCAGTCCGCCGACGGCCCCGGCGCCGGCGCCGGCGATGCTGGCGTGGAGGCTTCCGCGCGCGTGGCGGCTAGTAGCCCTGCGGCTGCGAGCGCCAGGACCAGCAGGCGCGAGCGCGACGGACGGTTCGCCATGGCCGTCGATCGTCCGAGCCGCTGCGCGCTGTCGCGGTGGTGCCGGTGGTGGGTTCAGACGTTCAGTGGCAGCTATCGGCGCGACCAGAGTACCAGACCACTGGTGTGTCTGGTTCTCAGCGCGTGCGTGCTGTGCTACTTGTAGATGATGCACTAGCAGCTAGTAGCAGGCGGCCGGGGTCGCGGAATGTGGCGCGGCAATGATGAAGGGATCCACGGGACGGGAGCTATGGCGTGCGAACAACCGATGGGGGCGCTGCGCACTGCGCTGGTAGTGGCACACCCCTTGGCGCTCGCTTGCGTGCACACGGGCGTTCTGGACCGCAGGATCTAGCTAGTGTGGCTGCGGTCGATAGCAGCAGCAGCAGCCACCAGCGCAGGCGATGCCACATCTACGGTCTGTTTGGTTAGTGCAATAACTCTGTTCGGAACCAGGTGATCCAGCATAAAGTCACTCTTTGTAGGTTCGGATGGGAGGAATGAGTTGGTCCGTCTGTTTTGTGACGAATGAGTAGCTTCTAGGTTTTAGTTTTAGATCGGAACGAGGGGATGACGGATGAGATGAATCTGTGATGATAAGCAAACACTATTTTAGGCTGGGATGTAGGTTCAGATGACTCCAGACCATTCAATGCCTCTAACCAAATACACTGTTACAGAATACAGATTATCTGTGGCTTTGGGCTTTCAAAAAGGAACATGATTCCAGCTCTCTCTCTCTTCCCTACACCCACACCCATTTCCTTCCCTTTTCTCCTATTCCATGCAGCACTACACTAGCGCTACTGCTGTCCAGGAGAACATCTGCTGAATGAAAAAAAAGGGCGCGATTCAGGTGCCAGGAGAAGAATAGAACTAGGCAGCTAGCTAATTTGAGCGATCGAGCGAAGCACCACGCGATAACAAAGGTGTGGGATAGCTAGCTCTTTTTAGGAAGACTTGTTTTTTTTTGTTGGGACGGAAAAGGCACGAGATCACGCCAAATTCTATCGCAATAGATCTGGGAAGACTAGTGGTAGTGGACGACCGGCATGGAAATTAACGGGGAGAAAGAAAAGAGAAGCACAATGGCATTGGCACCCACCGGCCACCACGACGCAGCTAAGCTTAGGTTGCTGGGACCAACACCACACCACGGCCACGCCAAAGCAAAAAAAAGGCCTAGCGTCCACACACAGAGACACAAGGTGGCGCACGCCGCCAGCCCAGCGACGAGAAACCTCCCCCACCTCGACCGGACCGACCAACCAGTATGCACGACGGCTGCTTACGCCGCCGCGTCGACTTGCTCGCGTCACCATCCACGATCAATGCAACGACCACGCGTCACCCCCGGAGCCCAACGAGATAATCTGATCCCATCATTCCAGTGTAAACTGTAAGGTTTGATCTAACAGGAAGGCAGTGCAAGTGAACCGCAACAGGTGACCAGCTCATGGTAGAGATTTTTTTTGTGGTGTTGTCTAAGTAGGGAGTACGTTTCATGAGGTTGTTACGAAGAGTGTCACCTGTCACGTAAGCAAAAATCCAGTATCCCTCCAATTACGACAAGGCTAATGCAGTTAGGTCTCTGGACGTTGCTATTTAGGGCAATGTTTACATGCACTAGATTTAATAGTTAGCCCGCTAAAAAAAATTGTTGCTCAAATTTGCTGGCTAACTAGTAGCCGATTTTAACTAGATTGAAACTACTCCCAGTCCGTAGAATCCATCATACCTGGCACGGGAAAAGGCGTATTGTGACGTAACGGGCCTGTCCCAATTCGTGCCAGGCCACAGCGGGCTCAGGCTCAGGCCGGACCGGGCCGGGCCGCCATTTGAACTTATATAAATAATGCTTAGGGGAACTAGCACCCTCGATCACATTATCATACGATGCCAATGCCATTACAGGCTTCAAGCGCTAATAGCAGAGCCCTGATAGTGTTACGGGTCCAACAAATAAAATACAAAAGCGCCACAGCGATGACCAGGAAAAGAACGCAAAAGAAAACACGAGAAGCCAACACAATTCCACAGCTAATCTCGCCTCTCTAGTCCCCTTCGTGCAGCCTCCTCCATATCTAGCTGCAGGCCACGCCACTTCGCTCACTTGTACTCCAGGATCATGTTGTTCTCTGGGGCCAGGCCAACGCAAGCCCTCATGATGTTCTCCAGCATCGCCCTCTGCTTTGCAAGAGCGTTCACCACCGGTGTGCCGGGTGGAACCTGTCATTCAGGTTTTGTAAGAGAAGATTAGCGGCTGGATTGGAGCAAGATGCGGTGCAGCGATGCCGGAATTAATGCAGGCGAAAAGGCTTACCAGTGGTGCCTTGGTGAGGTAGCTAAGGATGGTGGCCACCGGGTGGAAGGAGTGGAACTTGTCCTGCATAATGAGAGAGACGTTAGATGATGGTGCTGATTGCCGAAGCGCTGAATCACCCAGCATGCTTCGGATTATTCGTGGGCTCTTACCGTTCCCTCAGGTTTTAACTGGATCCTGGTGCTGAGCTCAGCCAGGAGCACCAGATCGAGGATGATCGGTGCGGCGAGGAGCGAGTCCTCGCAGGTGTTGTGCAGCACGATGGTGCTCTTGCCGCCCATGAAGATCTCTGATGTGTACTCGTCCATAGCCCTCTTACTGTCTCCCACATACGGCACATACTGCATGCAGCAAAGGAGTGGCAGGTTTCAATGTAAATCTACGTTTAAACTGCTGCACGTGCCAGCTTTTTAAAGAGGTGGAAGATCAGCTAACAGACCTTGATGACAACAACATGATCGGGATGCTCGCCGGGCCCATAGAGAATGGCATTGCTTGAGACCATGTCATCCACCACGTTGCTCTTGGAGATCTCCTTGGACCTGAATGTTTGAGGGGCAGACAGGTTCATGCCGTCGTTGTTTCCCAAGTGGTTGTAGCTCACAATCGAGGTGGGCTGCATGAACATATACACGAATTATTGTAAGTATGTCGTCTGCCAAAAACATTTCGAAGGGGGGATATCAGGTTTCATTGATAAATTGTACCTTTATTCCAGCACCAACAAGAAAATCAACCAGGACCGATTTCATCTTGGTCTGCCCACTCTTGAAGTCGTCACCACCGATCAGGCAGTTGTTCTTGATAGCAAGATCAATCAGCCCTACAAACATGAAACAAGTATAATAAGTTTTTTGAACAGAGATGCAACACCATAAAACTTTGGGAACACACCAAACTAAACACACCAGGCACAAAAGTGTTCTGGGGGCTCCCATTGATGAACGGCACCCCCTCCGTGACACAGGCAATGGCATATAGTGTTGATGGCGAGATCTCCGCCTCGTTCTTGTCCACAGATGCCAGCAGATTCTCCATTGTGTCGTTGAGACCAGCACATACATTGCTGTACCTTTCAGTGTTTGCAGTCCACAGCACAACTACCTTGTCCACTTTGTTCTTCTCCTTAAACTCCCTGTTTCATTGGCTACATATAAGCCATAGCTTCTATAATGGATTACGTATACCAGTGAGCCATGTTGCTTCAATCATGTTAATCTAGATCCCCAAACCATGTCCACCAAAATACATCATTAATTATGATAGTTGCTTAACTTTTAAGTACTTTCAGTTCTTTGTGGAGTCCTCATGGAAGTGTGAGCGGTTGGTTACTGTATACACAATGTCAAATTGTTTAACATACCATGTAGACTTCTATATGCACCAGTGAAACAGTATGTTTTGATATGTATGTGTATGTACTAAATTCATAGCAGTATTTCTTTGTTTTAGGCTGCACTGAGGGCACTTCTTTAATTGCACCAATGTGTGTTAGCATCCATGTCCGAATACCTGATATCTTTGATGATCTGCTCCACCTGTTCTTTCTTGGTGCCCTTGATGACATTGTTGGCACGAGAGCCCTGGTTAGCGGCGATGAAGTCCGGATCATAGACACCGGGAAGTGGCACCATGGACTCCATGTAGGGCCTGAGCTGCTTCTGCAGGTCAATGTCCAGCACCTTGGCCCTGGTCATGGCATCTGCCAGGTTCATGCTGCTGATGTCCCAGCCTCCAAACACAAGGTCGTCTGGGTTCACCTGAAAACCAGTTCAATAGTTCAACTTGGTCATGAAAACAAGACCTCAAAAGTTTGAGGATTTACAACCAGTTAGCACCACCGTCTGTCAGTACTGCCCAGTGTAATCCAAAGATGCTGGAACCTTTCAGTTCACCGAGAACCTTTTGACTTGCAAGTAGGATCACAACATGACAGACCGAGTCTACTGTTTAAAAGAGTGTTTGGTTTCAGGGACTAATTTTTAGTCCCTCCATTTTATTCTATTTTAGTCACTAAATTGCCAAATACAGAAACTCTAAAATTAGTACTCTAAAATTAGTTTCGTATTTAACAATTTAGGGACTAAAGTGGAATAAAATGGAGGAACTAAAAATTAGTCTCTAGAAACCAAACACCCTCTAAGTTCCTTTCTAACAAGACCTCTAAGTTCCTTTCTAACAAGACTTCGCCTTTTCGTTATGCTAAGTTTAACATTCCTTTCAGAAAAATCTGAACCTTTATTTTTCTCGAAGCAATGATTTACATTCCATTTGCTTGAGAACTACTGGACTGAAAGACAGGTTCATTTTATAACATCAACTAGTACCTTACAGAAATATGCCTTGTTCTGCATGTATGTTTGGTTTCAGTAAAAGATCCTAGAATAGATTACCATGGGTAGGAGGCTCTTGAACGGCGCATATATCTCCTCCCCGTTGTAGCTGCCTACTCTGATGGTGGAAGCCTGGGTGAGGGAGCCGTAGTAGTTGGCTTGCTGCACCTTGTCCTTGGTCGCCCATGAGATCCCCCTGAAACGACAACCACCAACAGATTCAGGTTTCGATTAAGGCCATGGAATGGGAAAAAGATGAACGAGAATACTCGTCCGCATGAATGGGTAGCAATACGGGACAAATTAAGCACTTACTCCCTGTTGGCAATGACCCCAGCCGTCAGCGTGGACCCGTTGTTGCCTCCCCACCCCACAAGCATGACCCTGCACCATCAGGGCAGAAAAAGACAGCATCATCCGTTAGACAAAGACAGGTGGCGGACACCGTAACACAACGAGCTGCACGTAGGCAACATGCATAGGAACAGGAACGAAACCGGGGGGGGGGGGGGGGGGGGGGGGGGGGGGGGGGGGGGGGGGGGGGAGGGGGGTCCAAGATGGCAGATGGCTTCGCATGCGCACTTGGCCAGTATACTAGGTGATGAGTTATTGAGTTTTGTCCGCTGGCTACTGCTCATCGTCCCTGCTGGACTTGGATCTCTCAGGAACAAACTGATATACCAGCTCACGTGCACAGGCCAAAAAAGAAAAAAAAAACTAAGACAAAGTTCAGAGGAAAAGGACGTTTGTGTAATGGTTAAACAGTAAGCGAGGGATGAACGAAAATGGAAACTGAACGTGCAGTGCAGTGCAGGGCACCATCGAATCGAATTTCAAATCGAGCCGATTCGACGCGTCCGGATGGGCAAGTATAGATGGCCAAACGGGCCGGGCCGGCCCGGCACGGCCCGGCCCGTGACCGGCACGGCCCGTGGTCGGCACGGCCCGCCAGGCCCGGCTACCGAATCGTGCCGTGCCAGATGGGCCGGCGTGCCGCTGCCGCGGCCCAGACACGACCCGTCAGCCTGCTAGTCGTGCCGGGCCGGCCCGGTGGCACTATGGCCCATCTGATTATATTGTATAATTTAGCAAAAAATGTGCAGTTTTGGGGGTTTGAACTCACAACCTAATGTACAAGAGGCTTAAACGCATCCATCTAACCAGTGCAGATGTTGTTTTATTGTGTCATATGTTGAATTCTTATACTTAATATATGTAAACTATTAGTTTTAAAATAAAAAATGTAACCGTGTCGTGCCCGTGCCAGCACTACGGGTCGAGATAGTGGCCCAGGCACGGCACTATAGCCATGCCGTGCCAGGCACTGGCACTATACTAACCGGGCCGGGTCGTGCCTGAACCGTGTTTTTTCGTGTCGTGCCTGGGCCGGCCCATCGTGTTAGTGCCAAATGGCCATCTATATGGGCAAGTGTGTGCGTAACTGTCAACGATTACGACGGGTCGTCTTCAAGCAAAGCAGTAAAAAGATTCCACTGTGGTTTAAGAGGGAACGCCGACCGGTTGATCTCGACGGAGGATTTGATCGAGCGCTGGAGGGAGGGAGAGACCGAGAGATAAAGGGCCACAGAGAGTGGCTAGGGCCGCTGCAACCGTACGTACCCGAGCTTGGGGACCGCGGTGCTGGTCCGGAAGTTGTACTTGACGGACTTGGGGCGGACGACCCAGCGGGAGGCGCCGTCCTTGGCCTCGTGCACCAGCTCCGTCGTGTCGTACCGGTACTCCGACTCGATCTCCGTCGGGCCGTACCGCACGTGGGGGCTCTCGACGCGGAAGCTCTCGATGAACATCTTGCCTTAATTCCCTCCCTTCTCACTGCCGCTCCCCTGCTCGAACGGAATGCGAGGCGAGGTAAGCGAGCGCCGCGCGAGAGAAGTGGGAGGAAGGAAGGAGGGGCCGCCGCGCTCCTTTGTTGGGCTGTGTGGACCGTGTGGTCGGGGAAGGGTGTCCGGGGTGGGGGATTTATAGAGGGTTCGAGACGGCCACTGCCACAATTGAAGGAAATGGACCCCACCGGATCGGAGGGAGGAAGAGAGAGCTTCTAGCCGCGGTAGATGCGATTTGAGCCGACGGGCGCCGGCGGATTGCCGGAAGTCCCGAACTTATGCTGGACCGCAGCATAGGAGTAGGAGGGGATCGAAATGGGAGGCCGTCGGCCGTCGCCCGTCGGCAGTGGCTGCCTCTGTGACTGAGCGATGACAATGGATACCTGCTATCATAATTCAGAAATTCGATGGGTTTTATACTATTTATTAAACATGAGTTGGACTAATTTCTCTATACATAAGTTCAAACAGTTCAAATTGAATGAACGAATCAAATGCTATCACGTGTACAAAAAGCTGACACTACCAATTCGTGCTCGGTTGCCATTGACCATGACCCCAACACGTCACAATCGTGCTCATCATACTTACTGGCTGCATCGGTTGCTGAGGTGTACGTAAATTGATCCACTAGGTCCAGAATTTGAAGGAAGCACGAGGGGCAGAACGCAAGACCCCTGACCTTTAGAAGTGGCGGGCGCTTTTGATCGCGTGGAGCTCCTCTGCGCCGTCACGTGGTCTCATCTCAAGCGTGGCGGAAGGTCCTGGTACGCCCGCCTCACGGTCACGGACTCACGGTCACGGCGTCACGCGCGGCCCGCTTGTGCGGTGCAGCTTCGTCCTGGCCCCTAGGAGCGGTCCACGGACCCCGCGGCATGGCACAGACTCCAAAGCCGCCGAGAGCCTGGCACCACGAGTCGCCTTGGTGCGTAGGCACGGCCTACGGCGGCCATGTGGTGCGGTGTCAGGCTCACGGCACGCGACCACCGGAAGGAAGCCTGGACCTGTGAATTGTGATCGGCAGGGTGCCATGTGGCTTGCCAAAGCACGGTGGGGCGCGTGGGAGTTATTTGTCCTTGCATGTAAAGACTCTTGTCCTTGCATGCAACGGCAGAAAGGCTCTCGTCCTTGCGTGCAAGTTCACGGAACAGCAAGGCACTGATCGCTCATGTGATTCGCAGAACGCAGCGGCGTGGTTGTTGTGGTGTTTCCCATTCGTATTGACTATTTATCCTCCATCCAGAAACGAAGCCAGACGATTTACAGTTTTATTAAAATTATATAAAACAATACTACATTTTTTCAATAAATTCCGTAGACGTAAATGCTAGCAATATTTACTACAAATGTTTAACATACAAAATTTTTACAGTTACATCCTGTGATAATGGAGAGAGAATAATATACGTGTGGTGTCAGTGTGCTGTAATTTAGGCCATACAATACAACTTTGTTTTGTCGTTATTGTGGAGCAGTTTTTTTTTTTGGACTTTAGCTCACGGTCACGGTCATACATCATCTCTGCTTTTATCAGTAGAACAACTTTTTTTGTTTTAGCTCCGTGAGTAGTTCTACTGATGAAACTACGTACAGTTATTTAAAAAGGTAATTGGTAAAATGATTTTATAACACATACTAGCAGAGAGCGAGAGCTATAAAAAGCTAATGTTTTCAGTTTTATTCAGCACCCAGCGATGTGAGAATGGGTTTTTTAAGGAGCGGTTCCATTTTCTACTTGTTTGGCAAAAGGACAGTCCAAATAGCTTCTTAGTCAGAGAAATTGTTCCAGACAAAATCTAATTACAGTGGTGCTAACTTAGTTGCCATTATTTAATAGCCAAAAATGTTTTATTAATAAGAGTTACAAGAGAAAAAGAACTCACATATAAGTTGTGTATAAAAGAATTGTATTCTTGGCACATGTTTGTTATAAATAGGTTTTTTTTTTCAATACAACGCACATTTTATTTAGTTGCTTCTATAATATGGCCATATAATTTCTCCTGATTTTTAGATTGTGATTGGATATTTACTCGGGGTGAATTGAAAAAAAATCTAGATATTGATTGGTTACCCACTTAGATATGTAGGAGTGTGTGTGTCAATCTCGATTTTCAGCGTACATGCAGACTTGTCGGCGTTCCGAGACCGGTGCGTTCCGAGACCGAGGGGTCCCTGAGCCGACGAGTGAATGTCGCCGCGTGCTGTCAAGGACCATAATTAGTGGTACCCTCAAGGCTCCTAATTCTCAGCTGGTAATCCCCATCAGCATAAAGCTGCAAAGGCCTGATGGGAGCGATTAAGTCAGGGATCAGTCTATTCGAGGGACTCGATCACGCCTCGCCCGAGCCTAGCCTCGGACAAGGGCAGCCGACCCTGAAGGATTTCCGTCTCGCCCGAGGCCCCCTCCAGCGGCGAACATATTTCCGGCTCGCCCGAGGCCCTGTCTTCGCAAAGAAGCAACCCTGACCAAATCGCCGCACCGACCGACCAAACCGCAGGAGCATTTAATGCAAAGGTGGCTTGACACCTTTATCTTGACGCGCCCCCCAGCCGGCAGAGCCGAAGTGACCGCCGTCACTTCGCCGCTCCACTGACCGGCCTGACAGAAGGACAGCGCCGCCTGCGCCACTCCGACTGCGGTGCCACTTGACAGAGTGAGACTGACAGGCAGTCAGGCCCTGCCGAAGGCACCATAGGAAACTCCGCTTCGCCCGACCCAGGGCTCGGACTCGGGCTAAGTCCCGGAAGACGGCGAACTCCGCTCCGCCCGACCCAGGGCTCGGACTCGGGCTAAGTCCCGGAAGACGGCGAACTCCGCTCCGCCCGACCCAGGGCTCGGACTTGGGCTAAGCCCCAGAAGACGGCGAACTCCGCTCCGCCCGACCCCAGGGCTCGGACTCCGCCCTGGCCTCAGCCGGCGGCGTCCGCCTCACCCGACCCAGGGGCTCGGACTCGACCTCAGCCACGGAAGACAGACTCGACCTCGGCTTCGGAGGAGCTTCCACATCGCCCAACCTAGGACGCAGACCGGCCACGTCAACAGGAGGCGCCATCATCACCCTACCCCGAGCTGACTCGGGCCGCAGGGAACAAGACCGGCGTCCCATCTGGCTCGCTCCACCAGACAGGCAATGATGGCGCCCTGCATACTCTGTGACGACGGCGGCTCTCAGCCCCCTTACGGAAGCAAGAGGATGTCAGCAAGGACTCAACCGCTCCGACAGCTGTCCCTCCGCCAGGCTCCATCGCTCCTCCGACGACCACGACATCACACCAGCTGGGTGCCAAAATCTCTCCGGCTGCCACAACGGCATGTACTTAGGGCGTTAGCTCTCCTCCGCTAGACATGTAGCACTCTGCTACACCCCCCATTGTACACCTGGATCCTCTCCTTACGCCTATAAAAGGAAGGAACAGGGCCCTCTTAGAGAGGGTTGGCCGCGCGGGGACGAGGACGAGACAGGCGCTCGCTTGAAGCCGCTCGCTCCCTCTCCCGCGTGGACGCTTGTAACCCCCCTACTGCAAGCGCACCCGACCTGGGCGCGGGACGAACACGAAGGCCGCAGGATTCCCACCTCTCTCACGCTGGTCTCCGGCCGCCTCGCTTTTCCCCCCTTCACGCTCGCCCTCGCGCTCGACCCATCTGGGCTGGGGCACGCGGCGACATTCACTCGTCGGCTCAGGGACCCCCCGGTCTTGGAACGCCGACAGTTGGCGCGCCAGGTAGGGGCCTGCTGCGTGTTGACGAACAGCTTCCCGTCAAGCTCCAGATGGGCAGTCTCCAGCAACCTCTCCAACCCGGGACAGTGCTCCATTTCGGGAGTCTTGAGTTCATGTCCCTCGACGGCAGCTACGACATGACACTCCTTCCACCGCCGCGTGACAACGACAATGGCGGCCGACAGCCCGCCCGCCGGCGGCGGAATCGACGACGTCTTCCCCGCGTGGTGGAAGAACAACCTTCGAGCTCATCCCGCCCTCTTCCCCGCCGACGGAGGGGAAGGCAGGGCAACTAAGGCCAAGCAGGAGGCAGCGCCTCGTCGGCTGTCGAGCGAGTCGACAGCACCGGCACCCCAACGGGGGGCGCATCGAGTATCGACTTCGCGTTTGAGACGAAGACGAGCGCCATCTCCCCGCGACATGCCAATCTCGAGCAAGCGGACGATGCCAGCACGCTTGCGAAAGGCTTGCTGGACGTCACCCTCGTACCTGAGACGACGGTGCAGTCAGTCCCCGACATGACTTTATCGCCGCTCGTCGACCAAGAGGTACCGACCGATTCCCATCCCACGTCATTTGGATTCGGCCTCAACCCGCCTAGCGACTTCGCTTTGGCAGGCGCTCGCGTAGAGGCAAGTCCAAACCCTCTGGGTTTCGTATGCGGTCACCTTGGGACCGGCTGACGGACGTCTCGACCTACGGGCCCTCCGGGTCCGAGGAAGACGACGAGCCCAGCTTCTGTTGGGATTTCTCTGGACTTGGCAACCCTAGTGCCATGCGGGACTTCATGACCGCATGTGATTACTGCCTCTCCGACTGTTCCGACGGTAGCCGTAGCCTCGGCGACGAGGACTGCGACCCAAGTCGCGAATGCTTCCACGTCGATCTAGGGGGTCCCTCCGAAGGCAACCATCTCGGCATGCCGGAGGACGGTGATCTCCCTAGGCCAGCGCCTCGCGTTGACATCCCACGGGAGCTAGCTGTGGTCCCCGTTCAGGCGGGGGCTCATGACCCACAGCTCGAGCAAATCCGTGGGGTGCAGGCCAGGTTCGACGAGGGAGCAGGAGCGCTTGAGCCGATCCGCCGGGACGTCGGGCAGGCATGGGCAGGCCAACCCCCGGCCGGAGAAATACGTCAACTACCCCAGGGCTTCCAGCACCGCGTCGCCGACGACGTCAGGGTCAGGCCACCACCCGCATCTAGTGGGGTCGGCCAGAACCTGGCTGCAGCAGCGATGCTTCTCCGCGCGATGCCGGAGCCATCAACCACCGAGGGGCGGCGAATCCAGGGGGAACTCAAGAATCTCCTGGAAGGCGCCGCGGTCCGACGGGCCGAGAGCTCTGCCTCCCGAAGGCAGGGGTACCCCTCGGAACCTCATGCCGCGACTTCCCGATTCATGCGGGAAGCCTCAGTCTACACCGGGCGCACGCGCAACACCGCGCCTGCGGCCTCGGGTCGCCTCGACAACGAGCACCATCACCGCGACCGTCGGGCCCACCTCGACGAGAGGGTGCGCCGAGGCTACCACCCCAGGCGTGGGGGACGCTACGACAGCGGGGAGGATCGGAGTCCCTCGCCCGAACCACCCGGTCCGCAGGCCTTCAGCCGGGCCATCCGACGGGCGCCGTTCCCGACCCGGTTCCGACCCCCGACTACTATCACAAAGTACTCGGGGGAGACGAGACCGGAACTGTGGCTCGCGGACTACCGTCTGGCCTGCCAACTGGGTGGAACGGACGATGACAACCTCATCATCCGCAACCTCTCCCTGTTCCTCTCCGACACCGCTCGCGCCTGGTTGGAGCACCTGCCTCTGGGGCAGATCTCCAACTGGGATGACCTAGTCCAAGCTTTCGCCGGCAATTTCCAGGGCACGTACGTGCGCCCCGGGAATTCCTGGGACCTCCGAAGCTGCCAGCAGCAGCCGGGAGAGTCTCTCCGGGACTACATCCGGCGATTCTCGAAGCAGCGCACCGAGCTGCCCAACATCACCGACTCGGATGTCATCGGCGCGTTTCTCGCCGGCACCACCTGCCGCGACCTGGTGAGCAAGCTGGGTCGCAAGACCCCCACCAGGGCGAGCGAGCTGATGGACATCGCCACCAAGTTTGCCTCCCGCCAGGAGGCGGTCGAGGCTATCTTCCGGAAGGACAAGCAGCCCCAGGGCCGCCCATCGGAAAATGCCCCAGAGGCGTCAACTCAGCGCGGCGCCAAGAAGAAGGGCAAGAAGAAGTCGCAAGCGAAACGCGACGCCGCCGACGCGGACCTTGTCGCCGCCGCCGAGTACAAGAACCCTCGGAAACCCCCCGGAGGTGCCAACCTCTTCGACAAGATGCTCAAGGAGCCGTGCCCCTATCACCAGGGGCCCGTCAAGCACACCCTCGACGAGTGCGTCATGCTCCGGCGCCACTTCCACAGGGCCGGGCCACCCGCGGAGGGTGGCAGGGCCCGCGACGACGATAAGAAGGAAGATCACCAAGCAGGAGAGTTCCCCGAGGTCCGTGACTGCTTCATGATCTACGGTGGGCAAGCGGCGAATGCCTCGGCTCGGCACCGCAAGCAAGAGCGCCGGGAGGTCTGCTCGGTGAAGGTGGCGGCGCCAGTCTACCTAGACTGGTCCGACAAGCCCATCACCTTCGACCAAGCCGACCACCCCGACCACGTGCCGAGCCCGGGGAAATACCCGCTCGTCGTCGACCCCGTCATCGGCGACGTCAGGCTCACCAAGGTCTCCATGGACGGAGGCAGCAGCCTCAACATCATCTACGCCGAGACCCTCGGGCTCCTGCGTGTCGATCTGTCCTCCGTCCGAGCAGGCGCTGCGCCCTTCCATGGGATCATTCCCGGGAAGCGCGTCCAGCCCCTCGGACAACTCGAGCTTCCCGTCTGCTTCGGAACACCCTCCAACTTCCGAAGGGAGACCCTGACGTTTGAGGTGGTCGGGTTCCGAGGAACCTACCACGCGGTACTGGGAAGACCATGCTACGCGAAGTTCATGGCCGTCCCCAACTACACCTACCTGAAGCTCAAGATGTCGGGCCCCAACGGGGTCATCACCGTCGGCCCCACGTACAAACACGCGTTCGAATGCGACGTGGAGTGCGTGGAGTACGCTGAGGCCCTCGCCGAGTCCGAGGCCCTCATCGCCGACCTGGAGAGCCTCTCGAAGGAGGTGCCAGACGTGAAGCGTCATGCCGGCAACTTTGAGCCAGCGGAGACGGTTAAGTCCGTCCCCTTCGACCCCAGCGGTGACGCCTCCAAGCAGATCCGGATCGGCTCCGGGCTCGATCCCAAATAGGAAGCAGTGCTCGTCGACTTTCTCCGCGTGAACGCCGACGTTTTCGCGTGGAGTCCCTCGGACATGCCCGGCATACCGAGGGATGTCGCCGAGCACTCGCTGGACATCCGAGCCGGAGCCCGACCCGTCAAGCAGCCTCTGCGCCGATTCGATGAGGAGAAGCGCAGAGTCATAGGCGAGGAGATCCACAAGCTAATGGCGGCAGGGTTCATCAAAGAGGTATTCCATCCCGAATGGCTTGCCAACCCTGTGCTTGTGAGAAAGAAAGGGGGAAATGGCGGATGTGTGTAGACTACACTGGTCTCAACAAAGCATGTCCGAAGGTTCCCTACCCTCTGCCTCGCATCGATCAAATCGTGGATTCCACTGCTGGGTGCGAAACCCTGTCTTTCCTCGATGCCTACTCAGGGTATCATCAAATCAGGATGAAAGAGTCCGACCAGCTCGCGACTTCTTTCATCACACCCTTCGGCATGTACTGCTATGTCACCATGCTGTTCGGCTTGAGGAATGCGGGCGCGACGTACCAGCGGTGCATGAACCATGTGTTCGGCGAACACATTGGCCGCACGGTCGAGGCCTACGTCGATGACATTGTAGTCAAGACGAGGAAAGCTTCCGACCTCCTTTCCGACCTTGAAGCGACATTCCGATGTCTCAAGGCGAAAGGCGTCAAGCTCAATCCCGAGAAGTGTGTCTTCGGGGTGCCCCGAGGCATGCTCTTGGGGTTCATCGTCTCCGAGCGGGGCATCGAAGCCAACCCGGAGAAGATCGTAGCCATCACCAGCATGGGACCCATCAAGGACTTAAAAGGCGTACAAAGGGTCATGGGATGTCTCGCGGCTCTGAGCCGCTTCATCTCACGCCTCGGCGAAAGAGGTCTACCTCTGTACCGCCTCTTAAGGAAGGCCGAGTGCTTCACTTGGACCCCCGAGGCCGAGGAAGCTCTCGGGAACCTGAAGGCGCTCCTCACAACGGCGCCTATCTTGGTGCCTCCAGCTGTCGGAGAAGCCCTCTTGGTCTACGTCGCCGCGACCACTCAGGTGGTTAGCGCCGCGATTGTGGTCGAGAGGCAAGAAGAGGGGCATGCATTGCCCGTTCAGAGGCTTGTTTACTTCGTCAGCGAGGTACTGTCCGAAACCCAGATCCGCTACCCACAAGTTCAGAAGCTGCTGTATGCGGTGATCCTGACACGGCGGAAGTTGCGACACTACTTCGAGTCTCATCCGGTAACTGTGGTGTCATCCTTCCCCCTGGGGGAGATCATCCAGTGCCGAGAGGCCTCGGGTAGGATTGCAAAGTGGGCGGTGGAAATCATGGGCGAGACAATCTCGTTCGCCCCTCGGAAGGCCATCAAGTCCCAGGTCTTGGCGGACTTCGTGGTCGAATGGGTCGACACCCAGCTACCAACGGCTCCGATCCAACCGGAGCTCTGGACCATGTTTTTCGACGGGTCGTTGATGAAGACGGGGGCCGGCGCGGGCCTACTCTTCATCTCGCCCCTCGGGAAACACATACCTTATGTGCTACGCCTCCATTTCCCGGCGTCCAACAATGTGGCTGACTATGAGGCTCTGGTCAACGGGTTGTGGATCGCCATCGAGCTAGGGGTCCGACGCCTCGACGCTCACGGTGACTCGCAGCTCGTCATCGACCAAGTCATGAAGAACTCCTACTGCCGCGACCCGAAGATGGAGGCCTACTGCGATGAGGTTCGGCGCTTGGAAGACAAGTTCTACGGGCTCGAGCTCAACCACATCGCTCGGCGCTACAACGAGACTGCGGACGAGCTGGCTAAAATAGCCTCGGGGCGAACAACGGTTCCCCTGGACGTCTTCTCCCGAGACCTGCATCAACCCTCCATCAAGATCGACGACACGCCCGAGCCCGAGGCACCCTCGGCCCAGCCTGAGGTACCCTCGGCTCAGTCCGAGGTATCTTCGGCACGGCTCGAGGCACCCTCAGCCCGGCCCGAGCCACCCTCAGTTCAGCCCGAGGCACCCTCGGCACCCGAAGGTGAGGCACTGCCCATCGAGGAGGAACGAAGTGGGGTCACGCCTAATCAAAACTGACAGACCCCGTACCTGCAATATCTCCACCGAGGAGAGCTACCCCTCGACCGAGCCGAGGCTCGGCGGTTGGCGCGACGCGCCAAGTCGTTCGTCTTGCTGGGCGATGAGAAGGAGCTCTACCACCGCAGCCCCTCTGGCATCCTCCAGCGATGCATCTCCATCACCGAAGGTCAGGAACTCCTGCGATAGATACACTCGGGGGCTTGCGGCCATCATGCAGCGCCTCGAGCCCTCGTCGGGAATGCTTTCCGACAAGGCTTCTACTGGCCGACGGCGGTGGCCGACGCCACTAGAATTGTCCGCACCTGCGAAGGGTGTCAATTCTACGTGAGGCAGACCCACCTGCCCGCTCAGGCTCTGCAGACGATACCCATCACCTGGCCTTTCGCTGTGTGGGGTCTGGATCTCGTCGGCCCCTTGCAGAAGGCACCCGGGGGCTACACGCACCTGCTGGTCGCCATCGACAAATTCTCCAAGTGGATCGAGGTCCGACCCCTAAACAGCATCAGGTCCGAACAGGCGGTGGCGTTCTTCACCAACATCATCCATCGCTTCGGGGTCCCAAACTCCATCATCACCGACAACGGCACCCAGTTCACCGGCAGAAAGTTCCTAGACTTCTGCGGGGATCACCACATCCGGGTGGACTGGGCCGCCGTAGCTCACCCCATGTCAAATGGGCAAGTAGAGCGTGCCAACGGCATGATCCTGCAAGGGCTCAAGCCTCGGATCTACAACGACCTCAACAAGTTCGGCAAGCGATGGATGAAGGAACTCCCCTCGATGGTCTGGAGTCTGAGGACGACGCCGAGCCGAGCCACGGGCTTCACGCCGTTCTTCCTAGTCTACGGGGCCGAGGCCGTCTTGCCCACAGACCTGGAATACGGCTCCCCAAGGACGAGGGCCTACACCGACCAAAGCAACCAAGCTAGCCGAGAAGACTCGCTGGACCAGCTGGAGGAGGCTTGGGACAAGGCCTTACTACACTCGGCGCGGTACCAGCAGTCCCTGCGACGCTACCACGCCCGAGGGGTCCAGTCCCGAGACCTCCAGGTGGGCGACCTGGTGCTTCGGCTGCGACAAGACGTCCGAGGGCGGCACAAGCTCACGCCCCCCTGGGAGGGGCCGTTCGTCATCGTCAAAAGTTCTGAAGCCCGGAACATACAAGCTGGCCAACAGTCAAGGCGAGGTCTACAACAATGCTTGGAACATCCAACAGCTATGTCGCTTCTACCCTTAAGATGTTTTCAAGTTGTTCATATACCTCGCACCCATGCAAAGTTTAGTCATCAAGTGTCACACCCGGTTTTGGAAGGCAAACCGAATGCGAACTATGTACGTGCCAGGATCAGAACTCACGTACACAGCGATTACATAAATGAACATCATCACACAATGCTCGAATAATAACATAAAAGAGTACTTATTACATCATAGAGTCATAGACATCCACATAGTCATCGACTTAACAGATAAATCAAAGTGCTAAACGAAACGCAGTAAAGATAAAGCCTCTACAGGCAGCTGACTGGGGGTTGCCGCCAACCCACTCCTAGAATTCATCGTAGTCTTGAAACTCCTGGAAGTCTCCTTCCACGGCTTCGCCTTCTCCTGAGCAGTGGTTACAATGCGGACAACCTGGTGTTTGGTGGTAAAGCAAGGATGAGTACACATCAACGTACTCAGCAAATGTCCCGTTTGGCTGAGGTGGACTAGCTTTATGTGGGGTTAGGCTCAAGCAGTTGCTTTTAGTTGGTCAAGTATTTATCATTAGTAGAAGCCAGATTTTAGCATTAACCAACCCGTAAACCATTTCCTCATCGAGGAACAACATCATCATAGTCGAACCAAAACCATATCATAACCATTGTATCTCGAACCATCTGTATCTCTAATCAAAGAGGATCCCAAGGCTGCTCTTAACCGTGAGCACGGCTGATATATCAGTTTCACTACCCTCTGCAGAGGTCGCACACTTTACCCATGAGTCATGATTCCCTTTCTACCCGGGGAGAGCTACTCCCCATTGACCACTACCTAGGTGGTTTGGCAGGGCATCACTACGTAGCCTTTACAAAGATTCCCTAGAGATCGTAGCTGCCCGTTAGGTTTCTCCAGTTTGATAAACACAGTACCCCTCCCCGCAGGAGAGTGACTAACAAAGAGCAAAACGAAAGAACCTCGGCACTCAGCCTCGGCAGAGCAAGCACTGTGCCTGGACCCCATTGACGGCACGACGGCTAAGCAACTACACCTCTAATTCATCCAATTAATCAGCTAAGGGCATCCCATTTCACCCTCATGGTTGCACTGTTATCCCGGGTGGTCTCTCAACGAACCAGTCCTTACGGAGAGGTACTCAGGAAACAGCCTGAGCCCCCTAGAGTATCACAAGATCATCAACATCATCAGGATAACAGTATCATAAATAGTCACATCATGTTCATTGATTATGTTAAAGCAATAGCAAAGTGCTAACCATAATAGCCCATAAGGTCATCAAGGATAAAGTAAAATGTAAAGCTAGTCAATCCTTAGGTT
Source organism: Zea mays (assembly GCF_902167145.1). NCBI lineage: Eukaryota > Viridiplantae > Streptophyta > Magnoliopsida > Poales > Poaceae > Zea > Zea mays. Next base: position 155,681,093 of record NC_050104.1, on the reverse strand, counting down.
TCAAGTAAGTAGTGCGGGGTAGTAAGTTATAAATGAATAGGACATAATGGGACAGAGGACACTTGCCTTCACCAAACTGCTGATCAGGGACTTCCTCTGCAACTGCCTCGGGAAACACAGACTGCTCGGTGTCTACGTAAAGTAATCATTCACACTATGCACTTGGGAAGATAACAAACAAAAAGCAACATGCCAAACATATGCAGCAGAGAGATCACAAGTTCATAGTAGAAAAGGGATAGGCACTCTGGTGTTCCCTAGGTCTGGGGTAGAGGACTATACAAAGTGATTCACTATCCACTAATCAGGTCTAAGTTGGTGGTGGGATTAAATAATTATCTGGTTTAAGTTCCTAAACTTAAGTGTTTAAGTCCACAAACTTAAGTAATCCAACTTTTATTAAAGTCTACTCATTTCCAATTATCTTAAATAAGGTTTCAATAGTCTTAATCCTATCCTAGTGATTAGCTATTAATTAATACATGGAAACAGCAGGGAAACATTGCATAAACAGGTAGATAATAATATTATGAACATTTTGCAATTTGAAGCACCTAATTTGGAGTTCATATGACAAAGTTATGAATTTTACAAGTTTAGGGGTTAAAATTATACCCTAAGGACTTATTTTTAATTAAATAAAAGGGCCAGGGACTTAACTGCGAGAAACCAGGGACGGCGGGTTCAAATTCCAGAAAACCGGGGGTCTCTTTAAGAAAAGGCGCGGGCGAAGGGGTACCGAGCGCCTACAGCCGTCAGATCTAAAGCGAACGGCCAGGATTAGATCCTGCGGGCGGGCGCGCGAGCGCGCGGCGGCGGGAGCGGCTGACAGGCGGGGCCGGGCGGACAGCGCGGGCGCGCGGGCGACTGGCAAGCGGGGCCGGGCGGGCAGAGCGAGCGCGCGGGCGGGCTGACAGGCTGGGCCCAAACGGCAGAGAGACGGGGTGAGGGGGAAGCGGGCCTGGGCCGCTGGATCTCCGGCGGACGGCCAGGATTGGGCTTGGACAAATTAAAACGAGGCCGCCCGATCTGGGATGGACGATGGGGATCGGGTGGCCGGCCTGGGCTTCCCCTACGGCTAGCTGGGGCGGCGGCGCTCGTTCCCGCGGCGGAGGGCTCGCCGGAGACGAGGGGCGCGGGCGACTGGCGGGGCTCTGGGGTGACCTGAGTGGTCGGGGAGGTCGGGGAGGGCGCGAGGAGTTCTCCGGTAGGGTTTGGGTCGGGGCAGAGGCACCGGAGGGGGGCGGTTCACGGCGTGGCGGCTCGGCGGCGGGGTTAATCTACTCCGGCGAGCAATCAAGCGCAACAGAGAGCAAAACAAGGGGCGATAGGGGCTGGAGGGGTCCGTTACCTCAAGGCGGGCTCCGGGGACTCCTCGGCGGCGACGGGGACGCGACGGAGACTCGGGTCGACGGTGGCGGCTGCACGGCGAATGACGGGTGAGCGCGGGCAGAGAGAAATAGGGAGGGGGAGAGGGAATTGGGGCGCGTTCCGGGTTGCGGACGCCAGAGCGGAGCTCACCGGGGCTAAGGGCGCGGCGGAGCTCCACCGGCGACGAGGAAACGGCTCGGGCGGCGATGGTTAGTGGCGGCGGCGCTCTGCGTGCGCGCAGCGAGGGGGAGAGAGAGTCTGCTGGGGCGCAAATGGGGGAGGGGGTGAGGGCGAGTGGGGTTCGGGGCTCAAGTGGCCAGGGGCGAGGTGGGGCGAGTTCCACGCGCGACGTGGGCGCGGGGAAGGCGGGCGCGAGCAGCTCGGGCGGCGGTTACGCGAGGAAGACGGGGCTGACAGTCCGGGCCCGCGAGCAGAGAGAGAGCGAGGGAGCGAGCGCGCGCGGGGAAAGCGGGCGCCGACAGGTGGGACCGGGCGAACAGAGAGAGAAAGGGGCGGGTGCGCGGAAGGCGGGAGCGCCGACAGGTGGGACCCGCTGCGCAGAGAGAGGAGGGGAGGAAGAGAGGCGCGCGCGGGGTGGGCCGACTGGGCCGAAAGGCCGAGGGGGCGGCTGGGTTGGGCTGCTTTACCTTTTCCTTTTATTCTGAATTGTTTCTCCCTTTTCTTTTATTTATTCTATTTGATTCAAATTCAAATGAGCCCCAAATTCAAATTAGACCTTTTGAGAATTATGCACCAAACAAAAGTGAAATCTAGGGTTCAACATGATGCAACAATTCATACTCCACTAGGGTTTAACATAATAGACTACAATTACAAGTAAAATAAGCACTTAGCTCCTATAGAAATGAGAGAGAAAAGAATTAGGAAGGATGAGAAAAGGAAGTAACACCTGAATTTGTGAATATGAGCAAAGAAATTTTATACCCCCAAATTCAGGGTGTTACAAACCTATCCCCCTTAAAAGAATCTCGCCCCGAGATTCAAGGTTGGTCAGCAAAGAGTTCAGGGTATTTGGCCTTCAGGTCATCTTCTCGTTCCCAGGTTGCTTCATCCTCCGAGTGGTGACCCCATCTGACTTTGCACATTCTGATGGTATTCCTCCGGGTGACTCTGTCTGCAAACTCCAGAATCTGCGTTGGCTTCTCTATGTATGTCAGATCTTCTTGGACTTCCAAGCCCTCCACTGGCAACTGTTCTTCTGGTACTCGCAGACACTTCTTCAATTGTGACACATGGAACACATTGTGCACTGCTGACAAACTCTCTGGTAGGTCGAGCTGGTAGGCCACTTCTCCACGCTTGGCTTGAATCTGATATGGTCCGACGTACCGGGGTGCTAACTTGCCTTTAACTCCGAACCTTCTGACTCCCCTGATAGGTGACACCTTCAGATAGACGTAATCTCCCACTTCGAAACTCAGTTCCCTTCTCCTTCTGTCAGCATAGCTTCGCTGTCTTGACTGGGCTATCTTCAGATTCTCCCGAACCATTTTGATATTCTCTTCGGCTTCAAGCAAGATGTCGGGGCCAAACACCTGTCTCTCTCCAGGGTGGTCCCAGTGCAGCGGAGTCCTACAACTCCGTCCGTAGAGTGCCTGAAACGGTGACATCTTCAAGCTGGCCTGGTAACTATTGTTGTAGGAGAATTCTGCATAAGGTAACCTTTTGTCCCATCCTGACTTGTCTTGCAACGCACAGGCTCTCAACATATCTTCTAAGATCTGGTTAGTTCTTTCAGTCTGACCGTCTGTCTGCGGGTGATAAGCTGAGCTGAAGTTCAAATGTGTGCCCAAAGCTTCTTGTAACTGCTGCCAAAAATGAGATGTGAACTGCGTTCCTTGATCTGACACTATCTTCTTCGGCACACCATGAAGGCAGACTATCCGTGACATGTATAACTCGGCTAACGTTGCTCCGGTGTATGTCGTCTTCACAGGTATGAAATGGGCCACCTTTGTTAAGCGGTCCACAACCACCCAGATGGAATCGTAGCCGGCCCGGGTACGAGGTAGGCCAACTATAAAATCCATCCCGATCTCATCCCACTTCCACTGAGGGATCCGCAATGGCTGCAACAATCCGGCGGGCTTCTGATGCTCTGCTTTGGTTCTCTGACAGCTATCACAGATGGCGACATATTCTGCGATCTCTCTTTTCATGCCATACCACCAAAACCTCCTTTTTAAATCCTGGTACATCTTCTCGCTCCCTGGGTGTATGGAGTAAGCTGTCTCATGAGCTTCTTTGAGGATCAGTTCCCGAATAGGTTTGAGGTCGGGAACACACAATCGGTCCTTGAACCAGATTACCCCTTCTTCATCCTCTCGAAAGTCTTTGCCTCTTCCTTCTAGGATCAGCTGCCGGATTTTGTTGATGTTTTCATCATCCTTCTGCCCTTCTTTGATCTCCCGCTCTAGGGTGGGCTCTAATTCCACTGTCACTCCTTGCGTACTATTCAGGAAACCGAGGCTCAGTCTGTCAAACTCCTTGGCTAACTCATACGGCATTGGGTACGAGGCCAACATATTGACTTGACTTTTCCTGCTCAGAGCATCTGCAACAACATTGGCTTTGCCCGGATGGTAATGTATCTCCAACTCATAGTCTTTGATCAGTTCCAACCATCTTCGCTGCCTCATGTTTAACTCTGACTGGGTGAATATGTATTTCAGACTCTTATGATCTGTGTAGATGTCGCACTTCTGCCCATACAGGTAGTGTCTCCAAGTCTTTAAAGCATGAACCACTGCTGCCAATTCCAGGTCATGTGTGGGGTAATTCTTCTCATGGATCTTCAGCTGTCGAGACGAGTATGCTACAACTCTCCCTTCTTGCATTAGCACACATCCCAATCCGGTGTAAGAAGCATCGCAGTACACCGAGAATGGCTTGTGAACATCAGGCAGGACTAACACAGGAGCTGTAGTCAATCTATTCTTCAGTTCTTCAAATGCTTCCTGACACTTTTGGGTCCACTTAAACTCAACTTTCTTCGCTAGCAACGCTGTCATTGGTCTAGCAATCTTCGAGAAACCTTCAATGAAACGCCTATAATATCCAGCCATTCCAATGAAGCTCTTGATCCCACGAACATCCTTCGGTGCTTTCCAGTTCAGGATATCTGCTACTTTCTTTGGATCCACTGCCAACCCATCTTGGTTTATGATGTGACCCAGAAATAAGACTTCATGAATCCAGAACTCGCATTTGCCTAGCTTGGCATACAACTGATGCTCTCGAAGCCTTTGCAATACCATCTTCAAATGCTCCACATGATCTTCCTCACTTTGAGAGTATATGAGAATGTCATCGATGAACACTACCACAAACTTGTCCAGATAATCCATGAACACACTGTTCATCAGGTACATAAAGAAGGCTGGCGCATTTGTCAAACCAAAGGACATAACCGTGAACTCATATAGCCCGTACTTGGTGATGAATGCCGTCTTCGGTATATCCGAGGGTCGGATTCTGAGTTGATGGTAACCTGATCTCAGATCTATCTTCGAGAATACGCTGGCACCTCTGAGCTGGTCAAACAGATCTTCTATCCTTGGCAGGGGGTACTTGTTCTTGACAGTGACTTCATTCAAGGCTCTGTAGTCTATGCACATCCTTTTGGTACCATCTTTCTTCTCTACAAACAACACTGGAGCGGCCCAAGGCGAGGTACTTGGCCTGATGTAACCCTTCTCTAGCATCTCATCTATCTGCTTCTTGAGTTCCACCAATTCTGGTCCAGACACTCGATAGGCTCTTTTGGAAATGGGGGCGGTACCAGGGATAAGCTCTATGGCAAATTCGACTTTTCTCTCGGGTGGCATGCCCGTTAGCTCCTCGGGAAACACATCCGGAAAGTCCGACACAACCTTGATAGTCTCGAGCGGGTTGGGCTCCTTACTATCAACAGAAATCTGGTGACAGACTCCCTCTTCTGACTTAGGCATCCTTAGCTCGGCCACTACCTCTTCTCCTGACGGGGATTTCAATGTTATGGTCCTCTTGTCACAACTAACATTTGCCTCATACTTCATTAACCAATTCATCCCTAGAATAACATCTATCCCAGGGGTGTCTATTACTATTAAGTCACTGGGGAATCCTATCCCCTTATTTCCACCATTATATTTGAGCATATTTTATCTGTTTGCACTTTGCCACCAACCGAATTAATCCTCATGGGCGGCATCATTGCCTCTACTGAGATGTTATGCAATTCTACCCATGTTGCAGTGACAAAAGAATGAGTTGCACCAGTATCAAATAGCACTTTTGCGGGATGAGATTCGACTGAGAACATACCTACTGCCACATCCGGTGCATCCTGGATTGCTTCGGCCTCCAAGTGGTTCACCTTTCCACGGTTGTACGCTTGGTTACGATTGCCTGCTGCCGGCTGCAGTACCCCTTGCCTTGCTGGAGCATTGGGGTTGGTCTGCTGCTGCGCCATCTTCTTTGGGCACTGCATCGCCCAGTGGCCTTGTTCTCCACAGTGGAAGCATCCTCTGCCTCCTCCTTGTGCCGGGGCTGCTTGGTTGCTCTGATTTGCTGCTGGAGCAGGAAGGCGAGGTGCCTGGTTGTTCTGCTTCTGATACTGATTACCTCCCTGCTGGCTGTGCTGACGATACTGCTGCTGCTGCTGCGGGTACTGTCTCTGAAACTGCTGCTGATGCGGACGCTGATTCTGATTCTGATATCCCTGTGGGTGACCAGGTCTGCCTTGCTGAGATGAACTGCCTGAGAAACGTGGACGACCGATGCCTCCGGTCTGGGGTCCACTCATCTTGCGCTTCCGTTCTTCCATATCCTTACGCTTCTTCTCAGTCATGACTGCCCTATCGATCAGGTGCTGGAAGGTGGGGAAGGTGTGATTCATCAGCTGGTAATGCAGGGGATCCACCAAACCTCTCATGAACCTGTACTGCCTCTTGGCATCAGTGTTGACATCCTCGGGTGCATAACGAGACAGCTGCAGAAACTTGTCTCTGTACTCACTAACAGACATGGGTCCCTGCTTCAGAGCCAGAAACTCCTCCTTCTTCACGATCATCAGTCCCTCTGGCACATGGTACCGACGGAAACTCTCGCTGAATTCCTCCCAAGTGATGGCTTCGGGGTCAGCATGGGTGGCGAGGTAGGACTCCCACCAGGACTGGGCTGCTCCCCTCAGCTGGCGGGGACCATACAGAACCTTCTCTCTGTCGTCGCATTGGGCGGTGCGCAGTTCCCTCTCCACTGCGCGCAACCAGTCTTCTGCATCCATGGGGTCAGCAGAATGGGCGAAGGTAGGAGGGTGCCCTCTCATGAACTCACCACGCTTATCTCGTGGCATCTGGGGCATCTGCACTTGCAACTGGGGTTGGGGTTGCTGTTGAGCCTGCTGCATGGCTGCTAGAGTCTGCCTGATGGCCTGCACTGCCTGGGTCTGCATCAAGAACATCTGCTCCACTGACATCGGGGGTGGCGGGGGAGGTTGCCTCTGATTTTCCTCCTGCTGGTCATGCTGCTCCTGCTGAGCACGCCTGTTGCATCGGCGCCTGTTGTCAGACATCTGTGGAAGACATTCACACATCAGCATCGATCTTACAACCCTTCAGCATAAGAAAAGAGAATACAGAATTCTTCATGACACTGAGTGAACAAAGAGCTTCACTGATCCTCACTATGATTCAACACAGCCTCTCAGATAAGAAGGAAAGTAGAAGTAAATGGTTTCCCAACTAAACAACTGACTTCATTAACATTACTAGCTAAGCCAAACTGCAGGGGAAACCCACAGGTTGGCTACAGTCATTACAAAGATCCAAATCCAACACAGGTTCATCATAACAAGCATGCAAACAACTGATAAGCAAACTAAACTAAATGGAAGCAACTAATAAGCAAACTAAACTGACTACCTAAGACTGAGACATCTGACTTAGAATTATTACAAACTTCGACGCTAGCGATCTAAGGATCCAGATCTATCCTGGTCTTGCAGACAGGGGAACCATAAGTGTGGTGACCACGTGGCGGCGAGCGGTATGGGTGCTGAGTCTCAACAGGAGCGGGGGAACCACCCTCCTGGTGATGGCGCTCTGCCAACTCAGCACGCAACTCCGCAATCTCCGTTCGAGCCCTGCTTAGCTCGTCCAGAGAGTGATCCAGCTCAGTGTTAAGCACTGCGACTAGGTTGACTGTGCTGCTCAACCTAGGGTTAGCCTCACCAACGGGTGAGACAACCACACTCTCTGTGCTGCCAGTAGGGCGGCGGGGGTAGTACCGAAGGTTAAGACCGTCGGCCACGCCACCGAACAAAGAACAGTACTGAGAGAGTGCACGTCGTGCTGCATCCTGCATAGCCGCCTCTGCAGTGTCCCTCTCGGAGATAGAGTAGTGCTCCGAAACGGCCTCCGCACCCCGGAGGTCATCCTCCGGACGGCGAACTAGGCAGGTAGCCTCCCAGCGGTCCGGGTACCTCCCGCGACTGTGCTGGTAGACTACACAACGGTACTCGATCGACCAGGTGTGCCGGTCGAAAGCCTGGCGCAGCAAGGTGTCGAGTGCGTCGTGGAAGTGACAACCGCGAGCGGCGTCACGGGTGATGGGTCGGGCGACCCATCCTTCCGCCTCCTGCGGCTCAGAGGACTCCGTGCTGTGGTCTGAGTCGTCGTCGTCGGGGTCTCCTCCAGGATCTCCACCAGTAGCTCCTCCAACAGCCGGGACGTCCCGCGGTGGTGCAGGGGGCGCCTCCAGCTGGGCCACAGAGGAACGGGGCCTCACAGATTCCACCTCTTGCTGGGGTGAGGAGGAAGAGCCCTGCTGCTCTCTGTGCTGGCGCCGGCGTTCCTGCTCCTCACGCAGGCGGTGGTGCAGCCTCTCCAGGTGACTCGACTGTCCGGACACGGTGCGGTGCAGAGGACGCTCCGCAAGTCGAGACGGCAGGAAAGGAATCACCGACTTACGTGCAGTGTGTCTAAGACGAGCCATCTACAAAAGACACCGTAAGCATAAGAGTAAGAACAGAACTAATATGACAAGTGAATAAACCAAAGACAGAATAAGATAAAAATTTTAACAAGGTATAGTATAGATAGATAGTAAAACATAGGGTTGGTCGAGGTGACCGACTTTTGAAGTAACAACAGAGGTCAAGGTGAGAGGGAAGGTCAATAGTCCTTAGTACGACCAGTGCTACTCTAGGTCAGCGGTCCTACAGTCAGCATGGGCTTTGATACCACTTATGTCACACCCGGTTTTGGAAGGCAAACCGAATGCGAACTATGTACGTGCCAGGATCAGAACTCACGTACACAGCGATTACATAAATGAACATCATCACACAATGCTCGAATAATAACATAAAAGAGTACTTATTACATCATAGAGTCATAGACATCCACATAGTCATCGACTTAACAGATAAATCAAAGTGCTAAACGAAACGCAGTAAAGATAAAGCCTCCACAGGCAGCTGACTGGGGGTTGCCGCCAACCCACTCCTAGAATTCATCGTAGTCTTGAAACTCCTGGAAGTCTCCTTCCACGGCTTCGCCTTCTCCTGAGCAGTGGTTACAATGCGGACAACCTGGTGTTTGGTGGTAAAGCAAGGATGAGTACACATCAACGTACTCAGCAAATGTCCCGTTTGGCTGAGGTGGACTAGCTTTATGTGGGGTTAGGCTCAAGCAGTTGCTTTTAGTTGGTCAAGTATTTATCATTAGTAGAAGCCAGATTTTAGCATTAACCAACCCGTAAACCATTTCCTCATCGAGGAACAACATCATCATAGTCGAACCAAAACCATATCATAACCATTGTATCTCGAACCATCTGTATCTCTAATCAAAGAGGATCCCAAGGCTGCTCTTAACCGTGAGCACGGCTGATATATCAGTTTCACTACCCTCTGCAGAGGTCGCACACTTTACCCATGAGTCATGATTCCCTTTCTACCCGGGGAGAGCTACTCCCCATTGACCACTACCTAGGTGGTCCGGCAGGGCATCACTACGTAGCCTTTACAAAGATTCCCTAGAGATCGTAGCTGCCCGTTAGGTTTCTCCAGTTTGATAAACACAGTACCCCTCCCCGCAGGAGAGTGACTAACAAAGAGCAAAACGAAAGAACCTCGGCACTCAGCCTCGGCAGAGCAAGCACTGTGCCTGGACCCCATTGACGGCACGACGGCTAAGCAACTACACCTCTAATTCATCCAATTAATCAGCTAAGGGCATCCCATTTCACCCTCATGGTTGCACTGTTATCCCGGGTGGTCTCTCAACGAACCAGTCCTTACGGAGAGGTACTCAGGAAACAGCCTGAGCCCCCTAGAGTATCACAAGATCATCAACATCATCAGGATAACAATATCATAAATAGTCACATCATGTTCATTGATTATGTTAAAGCAATAGCAAAGTGCTAACCATAATAGCCCATAAGGTCATCAAGGATAAAGTAAAATGTAAAGCTAGTCAATCCTTAGGTTTCAAGTAAGTAGTGCGGGGTAGTAAGTTATAAATGAATAGGACATAATGGGACAGAGGACACTTGCCTTCACCAAACTGCTGATCAGGGACTTCCTCTGCAACTGCCTCGGGAGACACAGACTGCTCGGTGTCTACGTAAAGTAATCATTCACACTATGCACTTGGGAAGATAACAAACAAAAAGCAACATGCCAAACATATGCAGCAGAGAGATCACAAGTTCATAGTAGAAAAGGGATAGGCACTCTGGTGTTCCCTAGGTCTGGGGTAGAGGACTATACAAAGTGATTCACTATCCACTAATCAGGTCTAAGTTGGTGGTGGGATTAAATAATTATCTGGTTTAAGTTCCTAAACTTAAGTGTTTAAGTCCACAAACTTAAGTAATCCAACTTTTATTAAAGTCTACTCATTTCCAATTATCTTAAATAAGGTTTCAATAGTCTTAATCCTATCCTAGTGATTAGCTATTAATTAATACATGGAAACAGCAGGGAAACATTGCATAAACAGGTAGATAATAATATTATGAACATTTTGCAATTTGAAGCACCTAATTTGGAGTTCATATGACAAAGTTATGAATTTTACAAGTTTAGGGGTTAAAATTATACCCTAAGGACTTATTTTTAATTAAATAAAAGGGCCAGGGACTTAACTGCGAGAAACCAGGGACGGCAGGTTCAAATTCCAGAAAACCGGGGGTCTCTTTAAGAAAAGGCGCGGGCGAAGGGGTACCGAGCGCCTACAGCCGTCAGATCTAAAGCGAACGGCCAGGATTAGATCCTGCGGGCGGGCGCGCGAGCGCGCGGCGGCGGGAGCGGCTGACAGGCGGGGCCGGGCGGACAGCGCGGGCGCGCGGGCGACTGGCAAGCGGGGCCGGGCGGGCAGAGCGAGCGCGCGGGCGGGCTGACAGGCTGGGCCCAAACGGCAGAGAGACGGGGTGAGGGGGAAGCGGGCCTGGGCCGCTGGATCTCCGGCGGACGGCCAGGATTGGGCTTGGACAAATTAAAACGAGGCCGCCCGATCTGGGATGGACGGTGGGGATCGGGTGGCCGGCCTGGGCTTCCCCTACGGCTAGCTGGGGCGGTGGCGCTCGTTCCCGCGGCGGAGGGCTCGCCGGAGACGAGGGGCGCGGGCGACTGGCGGGGCTCTGGGGTGACCTGAGTGGTCGGGGAGGTCGGGGAGGGCGCGGGGAGTTCTCCGGTAGGGTTTGGGTCGGGGCAGAGGCACCGGAGGGGGGCGGTTCACGGCGGGGCGGCTCGGCGGCGGGGTTAATCTACTCCGGCGAGCAATCAAGCGCAACAGAGAGCAAAACAAGGGGCGATAGGGGCTGGAGGGGTCCGTTACCTCAAGGCGGGCTCCGGGGACTCCTCGGCGGCGACGGGGACGCGACGGAGACTCGGGTCGACGGTGGCGGCTGCACGGCGAATGACGGGTGAGCGCGGGCAGAGAGAAATAGGGAGGGGGAGAGGGAATTGGGGCGCGTTCCGGGTTGCGGACGCCAGAGCGGAGCTCACCGGGGCTAAGGGCGCGGCGGAGCTCCACCGGCGACGAGGAAACGGCTCGGGCGGCGATGGTTAGTGGCGGCGGCGCTCTGCGTGCGCGCAGCGAGGGGGAGAGAGAGTCTGCTGGGGCGCAAATGGGGGAGGGGGTGAGGGCGAGTGGGGTTCGGGGCTCAAGTGGCCAGGGGCGAGGTGGGGCGAGTTCCACGCGCGACGTGGGCGCAGGGAAGGCGGGCGCGAGCAGCTCGGGCGGCGGTTACGCGAGGAAGACGGGGCTGACAGTCCGGGCCCGCGAGCAGAGAGAGAGCGAGGGAGCGAGCGCGCGCGGGGAAAGCGGGCGCCGACAGGTGGGACCGGGCGAACAGAGAGAGAAAGGGGCGGGTGCGCGGAAGGCGGGAACGCCGACAGGTGGGACCCGCTGCGCAGAGAGAGGAGGGGAGGAAGAGAGGCGCGCGCGGGGTGGGCCGACTGGGCCGAAAGGCCGAGGGGGCGGCTGGGTTGGGCTGCTTTACCTTTTCCTTTTATTCTGAATTGTTTCTCCCTTTTCTTTTATTTATTCTATTTGATTCAAATTCAAATGAGCCCCAAATTCAAATTAGACCTTTTGAGAATTATGCACCAAACAAAAGTGAAATCTAGGGTTCAACATGATGCAACAATTCATACTCCACTAGGGTTTAACATAATAGACTACAATTACAAGTAAAATAAGCACTTAGCTCCTATAGAAATGAGAGAGAAAAGAATTAGGAAGGATGAGAAAAGGAAGTAACACCTGAATTTGTGAATATGAGCAAAGAAATTTTATACCCCCAAATTCAGGGTGTTACATCAAGGAAGGGTCGGCCTCGCCTCGGCAAAGCCCGACCCTCCCTCGGGGGCTAAAAGGGGGGGAACCCCCTCTGCGTCGAAATTTTCCTCGAAAAAGATCTTTTCTGCCAGAATGTCTTTCGTGCTTTTTGACTACTTCGAAAGTGGATCCTGAAAACGACGGAGTACACGTAAGCAGCCAAGGCTGACCGAGCCGAGGGACTCCTACGCCTCCGGGATACGGATACCTCACTCGTCACCTTCTGCGATAAGTAACTCACGTTCGGATAAGTGATTCCGCGGACCGAACAAGTCTTCACGTTCGGAAGCTCTTCTGCCGAAGCGATCCTTCGAGCCTTCTCGACTGCGTCGGTGACAGAGCCCCATGGACGGGTAAGAGTGCGCGTAAGCGGCAAGGCCGACCGAGCCGAGGGACTCCTACGCCTCCGGGATACAGATACCTCACTCATCACCTTCCGCGAGAAGCAACTCCCGCTCGCACAAACATCCCTGTTACCGACAAAAAAAGTCCAGATACTCAAAACAGGAGGAAAAGAGACGCAGCTTTACAACACAGCGAGGGTGTGTTTTGGCCTCGACGGCCGCATGAAACACGCGCTACAAGACAATCCGATCCTGCAGGCTCGGGTCTTGACGCGGGAAGGGGGCAGCAGCACCCTCGGCATCGGCGACACCTTCGGCGAGGTCCGACCTAGCCTCGGACGGCGACGCGGTCCGAGGATCTCCACTCTGAAGGACGACGTCATCGCCACGCCCGGGCAATCGCTGCCAGGGTCTTCTCCGGGAACCCGGCCCGAGCAGGCGGCTCGGCCGGTCACCCCGGGGCCTCGGCCAGCCGTCCTCCAAGGACGTCAGCCCGACCCGAGGCCTCGGCTGGTCAACTCCGGCGTCGGTCCCGCTAACGGACGACCCGGCAAGGCTCCGGCCAACCAGGTTTCATTTTCGAGCCAACTCTGCCCCTGTTCATGCTGATACCGCTACCCCTGGCCTCGGCTCATCGAAGAGCGGCCGAGGGGTTCCTTTAACTAAGCTAGAGAAGCCTCGAACAACAAGGCCGACCGAGCCGAGGGACTCCTATGCCTCTGGGATATGGATACCTCACTCGTCGCCTTTATACGGGGCGACTCGCGCTTGGTGAAGTGGTTCAGACAACCAACAGGCGAGTCTTAGTGCTCGAAAATGAGGAAAAAACACGGCTCCGTGCCAAAAATACATACATGTTCAGGCCTCGACAGCCACAATGAACAAAAACACTGGCATTCAAAGTGCCATTACAAACGGAACTCCGGTTCCACCTCCGCTGGTACGAACAACCCCACTCGATGGGGGGGCCTGCGGGGCAACAGAAGACTGACGGGCGGCTCGCCGCCGCCTGCTCTGACAGCAACAACAACGACCCCCACTCCGGGTGACCGGACTACAGCAGCGTAGGCCTCAGGGTGGGTGCTGCTGCAATCTTGCCCTCGCCCACGCCGACGCTCGAGGGGCGAGGACAAGTACAAAGAGCCGGAGGCCCGAAGCACGGATGGTGGCGGTGATCCCGTCGGCAACGGGGACTTCTCGAGCCGCCTCCACCTTGGCACCGACGACAGGGGCCGTCAGCCCTCCGGCAGATCCCCACTCAGATCCTCCTGGACGAGTGGGGCACCGACCTCCGCACGGAGGCACCATACCGGTGCAAAGGTAGGACCACCCCAGAACACGAACGCCGCCCTAGCAGCGCGCGACATCTTGGGCGGTCCTCCCGTGCACACGGCGCGGCAGCCGCCCTCCGGCAGGAGGGGTCACCGACGAGCTCGACACGCTGAGGCTGGCGACGCCCGCTGTCGACTAGCCCCGCGTTGTCGAAGTCCGACCCGCCCGCAGGGCCAGTGAGCGTCCTCTCCCTCGAACGCCGCGGGAGAGGGTGACCCACGAACCCGCGCGGGAGGTAGAGCTCCGGCTCAGCCCGGCCTCCACCCCAGCGGGGATGATGAACATCCTTGAAGCTGAGGGTGGGACCAAGATCACAGCCCGGCTTGCTTCTCCCCACCCAGGGGCTGGTGGTCACCGTCTTGGGTGACCACCAGCGGGGGGGTACAGCCGGGCTGGCTGATGAAAATCCTTGAAGCCGAACGATGGCTGAAAGGTACCAACTCCCATGGAGTTGCGTTCCTCCAACGATGGGGCGGAAAGACGGCGGGTATCCCCCATCCGGGGGCTTGGAAGGTGGAAAGACACGATGCATAAGGGAGCGCGAAGACATGGTCGCCTTCCAAAGAGGGCCCTGGTCCCTCCTTTTAAAGGCGACTCTCCCCGCTCGCGACCCCAACCGTCGCGGGCTGAGTCTTCTCCAACACACTCCAAGGTCCTCCCCTACGGCGCGGAGGCTGGGTCCCACACGTCATGCAAACCGGCTCAGAGCAGAAGAAGCCAAACTGAGAGCACCTAGAGGGGGGGGGGGTGAATAGGTGATCCTGTATACTTCAAAACTTAAGCCACAAAACTTTGATTAAGTGTTAGCACAGTTAATGCCAAGTGGCTAGAGAGAAAATCTTGCACAATATGATAACCACAAGGAGTTCAACACAGAGTAGACACAGTGATTTATCCCGTGGTTCGGCCAAGTACAACACTTGCCTACTCCACGTTGTGGCGTCCCAACGGACGAGAGTTGCACTCAACTCCTCTCAAGTGATCCAATGATCAACTTGAATACCACAGTGTTATGCTTTTCCTTTCAATTTCCCGTTTGCGAGGAATCTCCACAACTTGGAGTCTCTCGCCCTTACACTTGAGATTCACAAAGAAATACGGAGTAAGGGAGGGAAGCAACCCACACAAATCCACAGCAAAATGCGCACACACACGGCCAAGAATCGAGCTCAAAAGACTATCTCAAAGTTCTCACTAGAACGGAGCTCGAATCACTTAGAATGACAAACGAATGCGCAAAGACTGAGTGTGGATGATCAAGAATGCTCAAGAGTTGCTTGGTGTTACCCTCCATGCGCCTAGGGGTCCCTTTTATAGCCCCAAGGCAGCTAAGAGCCGCTGAGAACAAATCTGGAAGGCCATCTTTGCCTTCTGTCGTCGGGCGCACCGGACAGTCCGGTGCACACCGGACAGTGTCCGGTGCCCGATTCCTTTCCTTAATTGGCGAAGCCGACCGTTGTAGATGCGGGAGCCGTTGGCGCACCGGACATGTCCGGTGCACACCGGACAGTCCGGTGCCCCCTTCCGACCGTTGGCTCGGCCACGTGTCCCGCGCAGATCGCGCGGCCGACCGTTGGCCCGGCCGACCGTTGGCTCACCGGACAGTCCGGTGAATTTTAGCCGTACGCCGTCAGCAAATTCCCGAGAGCGGCCACTTCGGCCGAGGCAGCCTGGCACACCGGACACTGTCCGGTGCACCACCGGACACTGTCCGGTGCGCCACCGGACAGTCCGGTGCCCCAGACCGAAACAGCCTCTTGGCTGTACACAGCCAACTTTCTTCTTTTCTTCTTCTTCCTGTTTCTAATACTTAGACAAGTATATTAGTACCCAAAACCAATGTACTAAGACTTAGAAACATACCTTTGCTCTAGATTTGCACTTTGTTCATCCATGGGCATTGATTCACATTTAAGCACTTGTGTTGACACTCAATCACCAAAATACTTAGAAATGGCCCAAGGGCACATTTCCCTTTCAATCTCCCCCTTTTTGGTGATTTATGCCAACACAACATAAAGCAACTAGAACAAGTGCAAAATTACTTCAAATAAAACTCAAATTGATTTTGATTCAATTTTGGCATATATGGATCATCCTTTGCCACCACTTGGTTTGTTTTTGCAAATCAAACTCAAATCTCTATCTCTAAGTCAAACACACATGTTGAAGCATAAAGAGAGTCATTCCAAAAGAGATTGATCAACGATTTCAAAAACTCCCCCTATTTCCCATAATCAACACTTCTCCCCACAAGAAGCCAACATTTGACAAGAGAGACAATAAAAGAGTTTAACAAAACAAAAACTCTATTCTACTATTTTCAAAATCTCTCAAGTGGTAGCTGATCCATTTATCGCTTTGGCCTTTATTTTCTCCCCCTTTGGCATCAAGCACCAAAACGGGATCAATCTTGGCCCCTTAACCCCATTGCCTCACCAAAATCTTCAATAAGAATACAAGGGCAATAAGAGTCTAAAGATGAACTTGGAATAAGTTACCCTCTCATCGGAGTGCAGTGGAAGTCTTTCATGGTCCAAGTCCACCTTTTCCCTTTCAATCCTCCTTCGAGACTAAATCATCAAACTCAAGCACATGGTTAGTCTCAAAGGGTCAAGTTGTAACACATCTCCCCCTAAACATGTGCATCACTTTGCAACGGACTTGTGAGGTCCAGGGAGTGTTTGTACAACTTGAGCACCATAATAAGCAACAAAATGCAAAAAGGAACATGATCAAAAGCATAAATACATGTATGCTACAATTCAATCCAGGTTCCGCGAATCTAAGACATTTAGCTCACTACGCAACCTGCAAAAGGTCTTCTCATCTAGAGGCTTAGTGAAGATATCGGCTAGCTGGTTCTCGGTGCTAACATGAAACACTTCGATATCTCCCTTTTGCTGGTGGTCTCTCAAAAAGTGATGCCGGATGTCTATGTGCTTTGTGCGGCTGTGCTCAACAGGATTCTCCGCCATGCGGATAGCACTCTCATTATCACATAGGAGTGGGACTTTGCTCAGATTGTAGCCAAAGTCCCGGAGGGTTTGCCTCATCCAAAGTAGTTGTGCGCAACACTGACCTGCGGCAACGTACTCGGCCTCAGCGGTGGATAGGGCAACAGAGGTTTGTTTCTTAGAGTTCCATGACACCAGGGACCTTCCTAAGAATTGGCACGTCCCCGATGTACTCTTCCTATCGACCTTACATCCAGCATAGTCGGAGTCTGAGTATCCAACCAAGTCAAAGGTAGACCCCTTTGGATACCAGAGCCCGAAGCAAGGCGTAGCAACCAAATATCTGAGAATTCGCTTCACCGCCACTAAGTGACATTCCTTAGGATCGGATTGAAATCTAGCACACATGCATACGCTAAGCATAATATCCGGTCTACTAGCACATAAGTAAAGCAAAGAACCTATCATTGACCGGTATGCTTTTTGATCAACGGACTTACCTCCTTTGTTGAGGTCTGTGTGTCCGTCGGTTCCCATCGGCGTCTTTGCGGGCTTGGCGTCCTTCATCCCAAACCTCTTTAGCAAGTCTTGCGTGTACTTCGTTTGGGAGATGAAAGTGCCGTCCTTGAGTTGCTTCACTTGGAACCCAAGGAAGTAGTTCAACTCGCCCATCATCAACATCTCGAATTTCTGCGTCATCACCCTGCTAAACTCTTCACAAGACTTTTGGTTAGTGGAACCAAATATTATGTCATCGACATAAATTTGGCACACAAACAAATCACCATTACAAGTCTTAGTAAAAAGAGTTGGATCGGCTTTCCCAACCTTGAAAGCATTAGCAATTAAGAAATCTCTAAGGCATTCATACCATGCTCTTGGGGCTTGCTTAAGTCCATAGAGCGCCTTAGAGAGCTTACACACGTGGTCGGGGTACCGTTCATCCTCGAAGCCAGGGGGTTGCTCCACGTACACCTCCTCCTTGATTGGCCCGTTGAGGAAAGCGCTCTTCACATCCATTTGGAACAACCTGAAAGAATGGTGAGCGGCATATGCTAGCAAGATACGAATAGACTCTAGCCTGGCCACAGGAGCAAAGGTCTCCTCAAAGTCCAAACCTGCGACTTGGGCATAACCTTTTGCCACAAGTCTAGCCTTGTTTCTTGTCACCACCCCGTGCTCGTCCTGTTTGTTGCGGAACACCCACTTGGTTCCCACAACATTTTGCTTCGGACGAGGCACCAGCGTCCAAACTTCATTTCTCTTGAAGTTGTTGAGCTCTTCCTGCATGGCCAACACCCAGTTCGGATCTAGCAAGGCCTCCTCTACCCTGAAAGGCTCAATAGAAGAGACAAAGGAGTAATGCTCACAAAAATTAACTAATCTAGAACGAGTAGTTACTCCCTTGCTAATGTCACCCAGAATTTGGTCGACGGGATGATCCCTTTGAATCATCGCTCGAACTTGGGTTGGAGGTGCCGGTTGCGCATCTTCCTCCATCACATGATCATCTTGTCCTCCCCCTTGATCACACGCCTCCTGTTGATGAACCTGTTCATCGTCTTGAGTTGGGGGTAGCACCATAGTTGAGGAAGATGGTTGATCTCGTTCATCTTGTTCCTGTGGCCGTACTTCACCAATCGCCATGGTTCGTATAGCTGCCGTCGGAACATCTTCTTCATCTACATCATCACAATCAACAACTTGCTCTCTTGGAGAGCCATTAGTCTCATCAAATACAACGTTGCTAGAGACTTCAACCAAACCCGATGATTTGTTGAAGACTCTATACGCCTTTGTATTTGAGTCATAACCTAACAAAAACCCTTCTACTGCTTTGGGAGCAAACTTAGAATTTCTACCCTTCTTCACTAGAATGTAGCACTTGCTCCCAAATACACGAAAGTACGATACATTGGGTTTGTTACCGGTTAGAAGCTCATACGACGTCTTCTTGAGGAGGCGGTGAAGGTAGACCCTGTTGATGGCGTGGCAAGCTGTGTTCACGGCTTCCGACCAAAAACGCTCGGGGGTCTTGAATTCTCCAAGCATAGTCCTCGCCATGTCGATTAGCGTCCTGTTCTTCCTCTCTACCACACCATTTTGCTGTGGTGTGTAGGGAGCGGAGAACTCGTGCTTGATCCCCTCCTCCTCAAGGAACTCCTCCACTTGAAGGTTCTTGAACTCGGACCCGTTGTCGCTCCTTATCTTCTTCACCTTGAGCTCAAACTCATTTTGAGCTCTCCTGAGGAAGCGCTTGAGGGTCCCTTGAGTTTCAGATTTATCCTGCAAAAAGAACACCCAAGTGAAGCGGGAAAAGTCATCAACAATAACTAAACCATACTTACTCCCTCCTGTGCTCAGATAGGCGACGGGTCTGAAGAGGTCCATATGCAGCAGCTCCAGGGGTCTTGAAGTGGTCATCACATTCTTGCTGTGATGCGCTCCTCCTACTTGTTTACCTGCTTGACAAGCTGCACAAGGTCTATCTTTTTCGAAATGCACATTAGTCAAACCTATCACGTGTTCTCCCTTTAGAAGCTTGTGAAGGTTCTTCATCCCCACATGTGCTAAGCGGCGATGCCACAGCCAGCCCATGCCAGTCTTAGCAATTAAGCATGCATCTAGACCGGCCTCTTCTTTTGCAAAATCAACTAAATAAAGTTTGCCGTCTAATACACCCTTAAAAGCTAGTGAACCATCACTTCTTCTAAAGACAGACACATCTACATTTGTAAATAGACAGTTATATCCCATATGACATAATTGACTAACAGATAGCAAATTATATCCAAGACTCTCTACTAAAAATACATTAGAGATAGAATGCTCATTAGAAATCGCAATTTTACCTAACCCTTTTACCTTGCCTTGATTCCCATCACCGAATATAATTGAATCTTGGGAATCCTTATTCTTGACGTAGGAAGTGAACATTTTCTTCTCCCCCGTCATATGGTTTGTGCATCCGCTGTCGATAATCCAGCTTGAACCCCCGGATGCATAAACCTGCAAGGCAAATTTAGGCTTGGGACTTAGGTACCCAACTCTTGTTGGGTCCTACAAGGTTAGTGCAAATATCCTTAGGGACCCAAATGTAAGTTTTGTCTCCCTTGCATTTTGCCCCTAACTTCCTAGCAACTATTTTCCTATCCTTTCTACAAATAGCAAAGGAAGCATTTAGTGCATGATAAATTGTAGAAGGTCCATGAACTTTCCTATGAGCATTAACAACATTTCTCCTAGGCATATTGTGAATAACATTTCTTCTACCAACATTTCTATCATGCACAACATGAGAACTAGAAGCAGTCATAGCATAAGAATCATAAGCATCATAACTTCTAAAAGCATTTCTAGAATTTTTTCTATCATGATACAAAAAGGCATGGTTCTTTTTAGCACTAGTAGCCATAGGGGCCTTCCCTTTCTCCTTAGCGGAAATGGGAGCCTTATGGCTTGTTAAGTTCTTGGCTTCCCTTTTGTAGCCAAGTCCATCCTTAATTGAGGGGTGTCTACCGATCGTGTAGGCATCCCTTGCAAATTTTAGTTTATCAAATTCATTCTTGCTAGTCTTAAGTTGGGCGTTAAGACTAGCCAATTCCTCAGTTAATTTGGATATTGAAACTAAATGATCGCTACAAGCATCAACATCGAAATCTTTACACCTAGTGCAAATCTTAACATGTTCTACACAAGATGTTGATTTACTAGATTTTTCTAGTTTAGCATTTAAATCATCATTTATGCTCTTTAAACTAGCAATTGAATCATGACATGTAGACAACTCATAAGAAAGCATTTCATTTCTCTTAATCTCTAATGCAAGTGATTTTTGTGCTTCTACAAACTTGTCATGTTCTTCATACAACAAATCTTCTTGCTTTTCTAAAAGCACATTCTTATCATTCAAGGCATCAATCAATTCATTGATTTTGTCTATCTTAGATCTATCTAAGCCCTTGAATAAGCATGAATAGTCTATGTCATCATCATCACTAGACTCATTATCACTAGAAGAAGCATAAGTGGAGTCTCGAGTACTCACCTTCTTCTCCCTTGCCATAAGGCATGTGTGACGCTCGTTGGGGAAGAGGGATGACTTGTTGAAGGCGGTGGCGGCGAGTCCTTCATTGTCGGAGTCGGAGGAGCAATCCGAATCCCACTCCTTTCCGATGTGTGCCTCGCCCTTGGCCTTCTTGTAATTCTTCTTCTTTTCCCTCTTGTTCCCCTGTTCCTGGTCACTATCGTTATCGGGGCAGTTAGCGATAAAATGACCAATCTTACCGCACTTGAAGCATGAGCGCTTCCCCTTTGTCTTGGTCTTGCTTGGCTGCCCCTTGTGACCTTTTAGCACCGTCTTGAAGCGTTTGATGATGAGAGCCATCTCTTCATCGTTAAGTCCGGCCGCCTCAATTTGTGCCACCTTGCTAGGTAGCGCCTCCTTGCTTCTTGTTGCCTTGAGAGCAAGGGGTTGATGCTCGTTGATCGGTCCATTCAAGGCGTCGTCCACGTATCTTGCCTCCTTGATCATCATCCGCCCGCTTACGAATTTTCCGAGTACCTCCTCGGGCGTCATCTTCGTGTACCTGGGATTCTCACGAATATTGTTCACGAGATGAGGATCAAGAACGGTAAATGACCTTAGCATTAGGCGGACAACGTCGTGATCCGTCCATCGCGTGCTTCCGTAGCTCCTTATTTTGTTGATAAGGGTCTTGAGCCGGTTGTATGTTTGGGTTGGCTCCTCGCCCCTTATCATTGCAAACCTTCCAAGCTCGCCCTCCACCAACTCCATTTTGGTGAGCATGGTGATGTCGTTCCCCTCGTGAGAAATCTTGAGGGTGTCCCATATCTGCTTGGCATTGTCCAAGCCGCTCACCTTATTGTACTCGTCCCTGCACAAAGAGGCTAGCAACACAGTAGTAGCTTGTGCATTTTTATGAATTTGTTCATTAATAAACATAGGGCTATCCGAGCTATCAAATTTCATTCCATTCTCTACGATCTCCCATATGCTTGGATGGAGAGAGAATAAATGACTACGCATTTTGTGACTCCAAAATCCGTAGTCCTCCCCATCAAAGTGTGGAGGTTTGCCGAGAGGAATGGAAAGCAAATGCGAATTCGAACTATGTGGAATACGAGAATAGTCAAATGAAAAGTTCGAATTGACCGTCTTCCTGTAGTCGTTGTCGTCGTCCTTTTGGGAAGAAGAGGATTCGTCACTGTCGTAGTAGACGATCTCCTTGATGCGCCTTGTCTTCTTCTTCTTCCCATCTTTACGTCTGTGGCCCGAGCCAGAATCGTTGGATTTATCATCTTTTGGCTCGTTGACGAAGGACTCCTTTTCCTTGTCGTTGATCACGATTCCTTTCCCCTTAGGATCCATCTCTTCGGGCGGTTAGTCCCTTCCTTGAAGAGAACGGCTCTGATACCAATTGAGAGCACCTAGAGGGGGGGGTGAATAGGTGATCCTGTATACTTCAAAACTTAAGCCACAAAACTTTGATTAAGTGTTAGCACAGTTAATGCCAAGTGGCTAGAGAGAAAATCTTGCACAATATGATAACCACAAGGAGTTCAACACAGAGTAGACACAGTGATTTATCCCGTGGTTCGGCCAAGTACAACACTTGCCTACTCCACGTTGTGGCGTCCCAACGGACGAGAGTTGCACTCAACTCCTCTCAAGTGATCCAATGATCAACTTGAATACCACAGTGTTATGCTTTTCCTTTCAATTTCCCGTTTGCGAGGAATCTCCACAACTTGGAGTCTCTCGCCCTTACACTTGAGATTCACAAAGAAATACGGAGTAAGGGAGGGAAGCAACCCACACAAATCCACAGCAAAATGCGCACACACACGGCCAAGAATCGAGCTCAAAAGACTATCTCAAAGTTCTCACTAGAACGGAGCTCGAATCACTTAGAATGACAAACGAATGCGCAAAGACTGAGTGTGGATGATCAAGAATGCTCAAGAGTTGCTTGGTGTTACCCTCCATGCGCCTAGGGGTCCCTTTTATAGCCCCAAGGCAGCTAAGAGCCGTTGAGAACAAATCTGGAAGGCCATCTTTGCCTTCTGTCGTCGGGCGCACCGGACAGTCCGGTGCACACCGGACAGTGTCCGGTGCCCGATTCCTTTCCTTAATTGGCGAAGCCGACCGTTGTAGATGCGGGAGCCGTTGGCGCACCGGACATGTCCGGTGCACACCGGACAGTCCGGTGCCCCCTTCCGACCGTTGGCTCGGCCACGTGTCCCGCGCAGATCGCGCGGCCGACCGTTGGCCCGGCCGACCGTTGGCTCACCGGACAGTCCGGTGCACACCGGACAGTCCGGTGAATTTTAGCCGTACGCCGTCAGCAAATTCCCGAGAGCGGCCACTTCGGCCGAGGCAGCCTGGCACACCGGACACTGTCCGGTGCACCACCGGACACTGTCCGGTGCGCCACCGGACAGTCCGGTGCCCCAGACCGAAACAGCCTCTTGGCTGTACACAGCCAACTTTCTTCTTTTCTTCTTCTTCCTGTTTCTAATACTTAGACAAGTATATTAGTACCCAAAACCAATGTACTAAGACTTAGAAACATACCTTTGCTCTAGATTTGCACTTTGTTCATCCATGGGCATTGATTCACATTTAAGCACTTGTGTTGACACTCAATCACCAAAATACTTAGAAATGGCCCAAGGGCACATTTCCCTTTCACAAACCGTCGTGCGCGGTGCGCACGACCGCCCAGCGGTTACAAGCGACCCTCCATTTTTGCCCAGACCAGCGGGCGAAAGGGTGGGCAGCCATACAGGCGGCATGCAACCGCGCCAAGTGGGCGCACTTCTCCGACTCCCAACACGCCCGGCATGGGGGCCTAGGCCCACGCGTCATGCAACCGGCGCGCCAAATGCTTCGTGCATACAACTGCACCGCCACTTGCGCTACCACCGCGCCTCCTCGACTGCGGAGCCAATGCCGCGACTCGAGGTGACTCAGCGCACGACCCAGCAGCGCCAGCCTGGCGTGACGGTCAATGCGGCCAAAAATGGGCCGGCAGTAATGACGGTGGCAGGCGGGCAGGAGCAGCGGTCACGTCGTCAGCCAAGCTCACGTCCCATCCGGGGGCAGCAAGAGAACCCTCTCTCACGGCGTGAAGACAACGCACCCGTGCTCCGTTCCTCGAACGGCTCGGGCACGCGCAACGGCCGCCCCGCCAACCACTCGCCCCGTCGCATTAACTCCGCGGCGGGACAGGCGACGCCTCGGGCAGGAGAAGCGGGCGACGCTTCGCCTTCGCCATAATGACCGCGTCAAAAAAGGTACGCCGCGTCATTCGAATTCGTATCATTTTCCTTTTTTCCTCTTTCTCTCTCTTGCAACAGGGACCGGGAAAGGGGGATACCCCGAAAAGGATCCTTCCCCGTGAAGGAACCAGGCTCCGAAGGCTGGCCCCCCGGAAGGGTTAGACAGCCGCCTCAGATCGCGTGGGCCCTACACCCACTACTGGTCAGAGGTTCGAAGGCCGGCCCCTCGGAAGGGTTCCACGGCCGCCTCAGGCTACTCGGGCTCCGCGTCCATTACTGATCAGGGGTTCGAAGGCTGGCCCCCGAAGGGTTCACAGCCGCCTCAGACGCCGAGCGAGGGATGACCATGGGTACGTTCGATACATAACCAAGGCTCGGGCTGCGCTCCCGAGGTACCCTAGGACATTTCCGAGACCAGCGGGAACGATCTTGTAACGGAATCCCATCAGAGGGAGGTATCGAGCCCTCGGACCCCGTCGCCAGGGGACCGGGTCCGGCAGATCACCCGCAGGTACTTTTGGGCGTGCCTCTGGGCCCCTAGCCGACCCCTAACGAACGGGGCACGGACATCCACTCGGATTACCTGCTTGCAGCTCACCGGAGACACCATGTTCGGCGCCCATCGAGGGCAACATGGCACTTTCCCCCCTCCTCCTTGCGGAAAGGCGACACAGGGGCGTATGTAAAAAAGCCGAGTCTATCCCTGATCGCCCTCTCGCCCTGTGCAGAGGCTCGGGGGCTGCTCTTGCAAACCCGGCTCCGGCCGAATCGTTGACGGCGTCAACGTACCAGCCCGAGAACTTGGGACCCGATCGTACACCCGGGCTACGGCCAGCTCGCATGAGGGAACGACCAGACCAGCCGAAGCATTACGCGAGGCATTAAGACCTCGAAGGAGTGAAACAACTCCTCCGAGGCCTCGGGGGCTACACCCGGCGGGTGCGCTCGCGCGCACCCACCGGAACAAAACGCAACCGAGAAAGGCTGGTCCCCTTGCAAAAAAGTGCGACGAAAGCCTCCAAGCGAGTGCTAACACTCCCTTCGAGGCTCGGGGGCTACTGTCGGGGACCATAATTAGGGGTACCCTCAAGGCTCCTAATTCTCAGCTGGTAACCCCCATCAGCATAAAGCTGCAAAGGCCTGATGGGAGCGATTAAGTAAGGGATCAGTCCATTCGAGGGACTCGATCACGCCTCGCCCGAGCCTAGCCTCGGACAAGGGCAGCCGACCCTGGAGGATTTCCGTCTCGCCCGAGGCCCCCCTCCAGCGGCGAACATATTTCCGGCTCGCCCGAGGCCCTGTCTTCGCCAAGAAGCAACCCTGACCAAATCGCCGCACCGACCGACCAAACCGCAGGAGCATTTAATGCAAAGGTGGCCTGACACCTTTATCCTGACGCGCCCCCCAGCCGGTAGAGCCGAAGTGACCGCCGTCACTTCGCCGCTCCACTGACTGGCCTGACAGAAGGACAGCGCCGCCTGCGCCACTCCGACTGCGGTGCCACTTGACAGAGTGAGACTGACAGGCAGTCAGGCCCTGCCGAAGGCACCATAGGAAACTCCGCTTCGCCCGACCCAGGGCTCGGACTCGGACTAAGTCCCGGAAGACGGCGAACTCCGCTCCGCCCGACCCAGGGCTCGGACTCGGGCTAAGTCCCAGAAGATGGCGAACTCCGCTCCGCCCGACCCAGGGCTCGGACTCGGGCTAAGTCCCAGAAGACGGCAAACTCCGCTCCGCCCGACCCAGGGCTCGGACTCGGGCTAAGTCCCGGAAGACGGAGAACTCCGCTCCGCCCGACCTAGGGCTCGGACTTGGGCTAAGCCCCAGAAGACGGCGAACTCCGCTCCGCCCGACCCCAGGGCTCGGACTCCGCCCTGGCCTCAGCCGGCGGCCTCCGCCTCGCCCGACCCAGGGGCTCGGACTCGACCTCAGCCACGGAAGACAGACGCTTTTCCCCCCTTCGCGCTCGCCCTCGCGCTTGACCCATCTGGGCTGGGGCACGCAGCGACATTCACTCGTCGGCTCAGGGACCCCCCGGTCTCGGAATGCCGACACGTGCCCCAGCCCAGATGGGTCGAGCGCGAGGGCGAGCGCGAAGGGGGGAAGGCGAGGCGGCCGGAGACCGGCGTGAGAGAGGTGGGAATCCCGCGGCCTTCGTGTTCGTCCCGCGCTCAGGTCGGGTGCGCTTGCAGTAGGGGGTTACAAGCGTCCACGCGGGAGAGGGAGCGAGTGGCTTCAAGCGAGCGCCTGTCTCGTCCTCGTCCCCGCGCGGCCAACCCCCTCTAAGAGGGCCCTAGTCCTTCCTTTTATAGGCGTAAGGAGAGGATCCAGGTGTACAATGGGGGGTGTAGCAGAGTGCTACGCGTCTAGCGGAGGAGAGCTAGCACCCTAAGTACACGCCGTTGTGGCAGCCGGAGAGATTTTGGCACCCAGCTGGTGTGATGTCGTGGCCGTCGGAGGAGCGATGGAGCCTGGCGGAGGGACAGCTGTCGCAGCGGTTGAGTCCTTGCTGACGTCCTCTTGCTTTCGTAAGGGGGCTGAGAGTCGCCGTCGTCACAGAGTGTGCGGGGCGCCATCATTGCCTATCTGGCGGAGCGAGCCAGATGGGACGCCGGTCTTGTTCCCTGCGACCCGAGTCAGCTCGGGGTAGGGTGATGATGGCACCTCCTGTTGACGTGGCTGGTCTGCGCCCTAGGTTGGGCGATGTGGAAGCTCCTCCGAAGCCGAGGTCGAGTATGTCTTCCGTGGCCGAGGTCGAGTCCGAGCCCCTGGGTCGGGCGAGGCGGAGGCCGCTGGCTGAGGCCAGGGCGGAGTCCGAGCCCTGGGGTCGGGCGGAGCGGAGTTCGCCGTCTTCGGGGGCTGAGCCCAAGTCCGAGCCCTGGGTCGGGCGGAGCTGAGTTCGCCGTCTTCGGGGGCTGAGCCCAAGTCCGAGCCCTGGGTTGGGCGGAGCGGAGTTCACCATCTTCCGGGACTGAGCCCAAGTCCGAGCCCTGGGTCGGGCGGAGCGGAGTTCGCCATCTTCCGGGACTTAGCCCGAGTCCGAGCCCTGGGTCGGGCGGAGCGGAGTTCGCCGTCTTCCGGGGCTTAGCCCGAGTCCGAGCCCTAGGTCGGGCGGAGCGGAGTTCGCCGTCTTCCGGGGCTTAGCTCGAGTCCGAGCCCTGGGTCGGGCGGAGCAGAGTTCGCCGTCTTCTGGGACTTAGTCCGAGTCCGAGCCCTGAGTCGGGCGGAGCGGAGTTCGCCGTCTTCCGGGGCTTAGCCCGAGTCCGAGCCCTGGGTCGGGCGGAGCGGAGTTTCCTATGGTGCCTTCGGCCGGGCCTGACTGCCTGTCAGTCTCACTCTGTCAAGTGGCACCGCAGTCGGAGTGGCGTAAGCGGCGCTGTCCTTCTGTCAGGCCGGTCAGTGGAGCGGCGAAGTGACGGCGGTCACTTCGGCTCTGCCGGCTGGG
The DNA here is from genome assembly GCF_902167145.1 of Zea mays. Taxonomy (NCBI): domain Eukaryota; kingdom Viridiplantae; phylum Streptophyta; class Magnoliopsida; order Poales; family Poaceae; genus Zea; species Zea mays. The sequence goes on along the minus strand of NC_050104.1, from coordinate 155,653,486 downwards.
GGGCGCGCGTCAGGATAAAGGTGTCAGGCCACCTTTGCATTAAATGCTCCTGCGATTTGGTCGGTCGGTGCGGCGATTTGGTCAGGGTTGTTTCTTGGCGAAGGCAGGACCTCGGGCGAGCCGGGAATATGTTCGCCGCTGGAGGGGGGCCTCGGGCGAGACGGAAATCCTCCGGGGTCGGCTGCCCTTGTTCGAGGCTAGGCTCGGGCGAGGCGTGATCGAGTCCCTCGAATGGACTGATCCCTGACTTAATCGCGCCCATCAGGCCTTTGCAGCTTTATGCTGATGGGGGTTACCAGCTGAGAATTAGGAGCCTTGAGGGTACCCCTAATTATGGTCCCCAACAGTAGCCCTCGAGCCTCGAAGGGAGTGTTAGCACTCGCTTGGAGGCTTTCATCGCACTTTTTTGCAAGGGGACCAGCCTTTCTCGGTTGCGTTTTGTTCCAGTGGGTGCGCGCGAGCGCACCCGCCGGGTGTAGCCCCCGAGGCCTCGGAGGAGTGGTTTCACTCCTTCGAGGTCTTAATGCCTCGCGTAATGCTTCGGCTGGTCTGGTTGTTCCCTCATGCGAGCTGGCCATAGCCCGGGTGTACGGTCGGGTCCCAAGTTCTCGGGCTGGTATGTTGACGTTGTCAACGGTTCGGCCGGAGCCGGGTTTGCGAGAGCAGCCCCCGAGCCTCTGCACAGGGCGAGAGGGCGATCAGGGACATACTCGGCTTTTTTACATACACCCCTGCGTCGCCTTTCCACAAGGAGGAGGGGGGAAAACGCCATGTTGCCCTCGATGGGCGCCGAACATGGTGTCTCCGGTGAGCTGCAAGCGGGTAATCCGAGTGGACGTCCGTGCCCCGTTCGTTAGGGGTCGGCTAGGGGCCCAGAGGCATGCCCAAAAGTACCTGCGGGTGATCTGCCGGACCCGGTCCCCTGGCGACGGGGTCCGAGGGCTCGACGCCTCCCTCTGATGGGATTCTGTTACAAGATCGTTCCCGCTGGTCTCGGAAATGTCCTAGGGTACCTCGGGAGCGCAGCCCGAGCCTTGGTTATGTATCGAACGTACCCATGGTCATCCCTCACTCGGCGTCTGAGGCGGCTGTGAACCCTTCGGGGGCCAGCCTTCGAACCCCTGATCAGTAATGGGCGCGGAGCCCGAGTAGCCTGAGGCGGCCGTGGAACCCTTCCTAGGGGCCGGCCTTCGAACCTCTGATCAGTAGTGGGTGTAGGGCCCACGCGATCTGAGGCGGCTGTCGAACCCTTCCGGGGGTCCAGCCTTCGAACCTCTGATCAGTAGGGAGGCTCGGAGCCTGGTTCCTTCACGGGGAAGGATCCTTTTCGGGGTTTCCCCCTTTCCCGGTCCCTGTTGCAAGAGAGAGAAAGAGGAAAAAAGGAAAAGGATATGAAATCAAACGACGCGGCGTACCTTTTTTGACGCGGTCATTATGGCGAAGGCGAAGCGTCGCCCGCTTCCCCTGCCAGAGGCGCCGCCTGTCCCGCCGCGGAGTAAATGCGACGGGGCGAGTGGTTGGCGGGGCGGCTGTTGCGCGTGCGTGAGCCATTCGAGGAACGGAGCACGGGCGCGTTGTCTTCACGCCGTGAGAGAGGGTTCCCTTGCTGCCCGCGGATGGGACGTGAGCTTGGCGGATGACGGGGCCGCTGCTCCTGCCCGCCTGCCACCGCCATTACTGCCGGCCCCTTTTTGGCCGCATTGACCGTCGCGCCAGGCTGGCGTGCTGGGTCGCGTGCTGGGTCGCCTCGAGTCGTGGTATTGGTTCCACAGTCGAGGAGGCGAGGTGGTGGCGCAAGTGGCGGTGCAGTTGCATGCACGAAGCATTCGACACGCCGGTTGCATGACGCGTGGGCCTGGGCCCCCATGCCGGGCGTGTTGGGAGTCGGAGAAGTGCGCCCACTTGGTGCGGTTGCATGCCGCCTGCATGGCTGCCCGCCCTTTCGCCCGCTGGTCTGGGCAAAAGTGGAGGGTCGCTTGTAATCGCTGGGCGGTTGTACGCACCGTGCACGGCGGTTTGGCTTCTTCTGCCCTGAGCCGCCTTGCATGACGTGTGGGACCCAGCCCCCGCGCCGTAGGAGGAGGACCTTGGAGCGTGTTGGAGAAGACTCAGCCTGCGATGGCTGGGGACGCAAGTAAGGGAGAGTCGCCTTTAAAAGGAGGGTGACCCCCTTTGGAAGGCGACCATGTCTTCGTGCTCCCTTATGCATCGTGTCTTTCCACCTTCCAAACCCCCGGATGGGGGATACCTGCCGTCTTTCCGCCTCATCGTTGGAGGAACGCAACTCCGTGGGAGTTGGTACCTTTCAGCCATCGTTCGGCTTCAAGGATTTTCATCATGCAGCTCGGCTGCACCCCCCGGCCGGCGGTCACCCAAGACGGTGACCTCCAGTTTGATGGTGGGGGAAAGCGAGCCGGGCTGCGGCCTCTGCCCCTCCCTCAGCCTCAAGGATTTTCATCACCAGGGCTGGGGAGGGGAGTGTGCCGAGTTGGGGTCGGCCCCCGCGTGGGCGGTGGCCCGCTCCTTCCCTCAGTGATCGGGGGGAAGGGCGGTTGTCGTCTGTGGCGCCGGCAGCTCCAGTGTGCCTGGTTCTCGGACCCGAGTGGCTTTGGAGCCGCTCTCGGCGCCGGCTTCCGCCATGGCAGCTGGAAGAGGTTCTTCCGCCGACGAGATAGCCAGGGCCGCCCACGGACCGACCTCCAACTCTACGGCCTTCTGCCTGTCCTTGCCTCACGAGTTTGGGCATGGGCGGGGGCCTCCTGGCAGCAGCATCCGCCCTGAGGTCATCGCTGCCGCTGTTCGACCCCCCCGGAGCAGAAGTCGTCGTCGTCGCCGCTGCTGGAGCGGGCGACGGCGCACCGTTCGTCGGTCTTCTGTTGCTCCGCAGGCCCCCCCATCGAGTGGGGTTGTTCATACCTGCGGAGGTGGAACCGGAGTTCCGTTTGTAATGGCACTTTGAATGCTAGTGTTTTTGTTCATTGCGGCTGTCGAGGCCTGAACATGTATGTAATTTCGGCACGGAGCCGTGTTTTTCCTCATTTTCGAGCACTAAGACTCGCTGTTGGTTGTCTGAACCGCTTCACCAAGCGTTAGTCGCCCCGTGTAAAGGTGACGAGTGAGGTATCCGTATCACGGAGGCGTAGGAGTCCCTTGGCTCGGTAGGCCTTGTTGTCCGAGGCTTCTCTAGCTTAGTTAAAGGAACCCCTCGGCCGCTCGTCGATGAGCCGAGGCCTGGGGTAGCGGTGTCAGCAAGAACAGGGGCAGAGTTGGCTCGAAAAGGAAACCTGGTTGGCCGGAGCCGAGTCGAGTCGTCCGTTAGCGGGACCGACGCCGGAGTTGACCAGCCGAGGCCTCGGGTCGGGCTGACGTCCTTCGAGGACGGCTGGCCGAGGCCCCGGGGTGACCGGCCGAGCCGCCTGCTCGGGCCAGATTCCCGGAGAAGACCCTGGCAGCGATTGCCCGGGCGTGGCGATGACGTCGTCCTTCAGAGTGGAGATCCTCGGATCGCGTCGCCGTCCGAGGCTAGGTCGGACCTCGCCGAAGGTGTCATCGATGCCGAGGGTGCTGCTGCTCCCTTCCAGCGTCAAGACCCGAGCCTACAGGATCGGATTGTCTTGTAGCGTGTGTTTCCTGCGGCCACCGAGGCCAAAACACACCCTCGCTGTGTTGTAAAGCTGCGTCTCTTTTCCTCTTGTTTCGAGTATCTGGACTTTTTTGTCGGTAACAGAGATGTTTGTGCGAGCGAGAGTTGCTTCTCGCGGAAGGTGATGAGTGAGGTATCCGTATCCCGGAGGCGTAGGAGTCCCTCGGCTCGGTCGGCCTTGCCGTTTACGTGCACTCTTACCCGTCCATGGGGCTCTGTCACCGACGCAGTCGAGAAGGCTCGAAGGATCGCTTCGGTAGAAGAGCTTCCGAACGTGAAGACTTGTTCGGTCCGCGGAATCACTTATCCGAACGTGAGTTACTTATCGCAGAAGGTGATGAGTGAGGTATCCGTATCCCGGAGGCGTAGGAGTCCCTCGGCTCGGTCAGCCTTGGTTGCTTACGTGTACTCCGTCGTTTTCAGGATCCACTTTCGAAGTGGTCAAAAAGCACGAAAGACATTCTGGCAGAAAAGATCTTTCTTCGAGGAAAATTTCGACGCAGAGGGGTTCCCCCCCCCCTTTTAGCCCCCGAGGGAGGGTCGGGCTTTGCCGAGGCGAAGCCGACCCTTCCTTGATGACTAAACTTTGCGTGGGTGCGAGGTATATGAACAACTTGAAAACATCTTAAGGGTAGAAGCGACGTAGCTGTTGGATGTTCCAAGCGTTGCTGTAGACCTCGCCTTGACTGTTGGCCAGCTTGTATGTTCCGGGCTTCACAACTTTGGCGATGATGAACGGCCCCTCCCAGGGGGCGTGAGCTTGTGCCGCCCTCGGGCGTCTTGTCGCAGCCGAAGCACCAGGTCGCCCTCGTGGAGGTCTCGGGACCGGACCCCTCGGGCGTGGTAGCGTCGCAGGGACTGCTGGTACCGCGCCGAGTGCAGTAAGGCCTTGTCCCGAGCCTCCTCCAGCTGGTCCAGCGAGTCTTCTCGGCTAGCTTGGTTGCTTTGGTCGGTGTAGGCCCTCGTCCTCGGGGAGCCGTATTCCAGGTCTGTGGGCAAGACGGCCTCGGCCCCGTAGACTAGGAAGAACGGCGTGAAGCCGTGGCTCGGCTCGGCGTTGTCCTCAGACTCCAGACCACCGAGGGGAGTTCCTTCATCCATCGCTTGCCGAACTTGTTGAGGTCGTTGTAGATCCGAGGCTTGAGCCCTTGCAGAATCATGTCGTTGGCACGCTCTACTTGCCCATTTGACATGGGGTGAGCTACGGCGGCCCAGTCCACCCGGATGTGGTGATCCCCGTAGAAGTCCAGGAACTTTCTGCCGGTGAACTGGGTGCCGTTGTCGGTGATGATGGAGTTCGGGACCCCGAAGCGATGGATGATGTTGGTGAAGAACGCCACCGCCTGTTCGGACCTGATGCTGTTCAGGGGTCGGACCTCGATCCACTTGGAGAATTTGTCGATGGCGACCAGCAGGTGCGTGTAGCCCCCGGGTGCCTTCTGCAAGGGGCCGACGAGATCCAGACCCCACACAGCAAAAGGCCAGGTGATGGGTATCGTCTGCAGAGCCTGAGCGGGCAGGTGGGTCTGCCTCGCGTAGAATTGACACCCTTCGCAGGTACAGACAATTCTGGTAGCGTCGGCCACCGCCGTAGGCCAGTAGAAGCCTTGTCGGAAAGCATTCCCGACAAGGGCTCGAGGCGCTGCGTGATGTTCGCAAGCCCCCGAGTGTATCTCTCGCAGGAGTTCCTGACCTTCGGTGATGGAGATGCATCGCTGGAGGATGCCAGAGGGGCTGCGGTGGTAGAGCTCCTTCTCATCACCCAGCAAGACGAACGACTTGGCGTGTTGCGCCAACCGTTGAGCCTCGGCTCGGCCGAGGGGTAGCTCTCCTCGGTGGAGATATTGCAGGTACGGGGTCTGCCAGTTTTGATTAGGCGTGACCCCGCTTCGCTCCTCCTCGACGCGCAGTGCCTCACCCTCGGGTGCCGAGGGTGCCTCGGGCTGAACCGAGGGTGGCTCGGGCCGGGCTGAGGGTGCCTCGGGCCGTGCCGAAGATACCTCGAACTGAGCCGAGGGTACCTCAGGCTGGGCCGAGGGTGCCTCGGGCTCGGGCGTGTCGTCGATCTTGATGGAGGGTTGACGCAGGTCTCGGGAGAAGACGTCCGGGGGAACCGTTGTTCGCCCCGAGGCTATTTTAGCCAGCTCGTCCGCAGTCTCGTTGTAGCGCCGGACGATGTGGTTAAGCTCGAGCCCGTAGAATTTGTCTTCCAGGCGCCGAACCTCATCGCAGTAGGCCTCCATCTTCGGGTCGCGGCAGTGGGAGTTCTTCATGACTTGGTCGATGACGAGCTGCGAGTCACCGCGAGCGTCGAGGCGTCGGACCCCTAGCTCGATGGCGATCCGCAATCCGTTGACCAGAGCTTCGTACTCAGCCACATTGTTGGACGCCGAGAAATGGAGGCGTAGCACATAGCGTATGTGCTTCCCGAGGGGCGAGATGAAGAGTAGGCCTGCGCCGGCTCCCGTCTTCATCAACGACCCGTCGAAAAACATGGTCCAGAGCTCCGGTTGGATCGGAGCCGTCGGTAGCTGGGTGTCGACCCATTTGGCCACGAAGTCCGCCAAGACCTGGGACTTGATGGCCTTCCGAGGGGCGAACGAGATTGTCTCGCCCATGATTTCCACCGCCCACTTTGCAATCCTACCCGAGGCCTCTCGGCACTGGATGATCTCCCCCAGGGGGAAGGATGACACCACGGTTACCGGATGCGACTCGAAGTAGTGTCGCAACTTCCGCCGTGTCAGGATCACCGCATACAGCAGCTTCTGAACTTGTGGGTAGCGGATCTTGGTTTCGGACAGTACCTCGCTGACGAAGTAAACTGGCCTCTGAACGGGCAATGCATGCCCCTCTTCTTGCCTCTCGACCACAATCGCGGCGCTAACCACCTGAGTGGTCGCGGCGACGTAGACCAAGAGGGCTTCTCCGGCAGCTGGGGGCACCAAGATAGGCGCCTTTGTGAGGAGCGCCTTCAGGTTCTCGAGGGCTTCCTCGGCCTCAGGGGTCCAAGTGAAGCACTCGGCCTTCCTCAAGAGGCGGTACAGAGGTAGGCCTCTTTCGCCGAGGCGTGAGATGAAGCGGCTCAGAGCCGCGAGACATCCCATGACCCTCTGTACGCCTTTCAAGTCCTTGATGGGCCCCATGCTGGTGATGGCTGCGATCTTCTCCGGGTTGGCTTTGATGCCCTGCTCAGAGACGATGAACCCCAAGAGCATGCCTCGGGGCACCCCGAAGACACACTTCTCGGGATTGAGCTTGGCGCCTTTCGCCTTGAGACATCGGAATGTCACTTCAAGGTCGGAAAGGAGGTCAGAAGCATTCCTCGTCTTGACTACGATGTCATCGACGTAGGCCTCGACCGTGCGGCCAATGTATTCGCCGAACACATGGTTCATGCACCGCTGGTACGTCGCGCCCGCATTCCTCAAGCCGAACGGCATGGTGACATAGCAGTACATGCCGAAGGGTGTGATGAAAGAAATCGCGAGCTGGTCGGACTCTTTCATCCTGATTTGATGGTACCCTGAGTAGGCATCGAGGAAAGACAGGGTTTCGCACCCAGCAGTGGAATCCACGATTTGATCGATGCGAGGCAGAGGGTAGGGAACCTTCGGACATGCTTTGTTGAGACCAGTGTAGTCTACACACATCCACCATTTCCCCCCTTTCTTTCTCACAAGCACAGGGTTGGCAAGCCATTCGGGATGGAATACCTCTTTGATGAACCCTGCCGCCATTAGCTTGTGGATCTCCTCGCCTATGGCTCTGCGCTTCTCCTCGTCGAATCGGCGCAGAGGCTGCTTGACGGGTCGGGCCCCGGCTCGGATGTCCAGCGAGTGCTCGGCGACATCCCTCGGTATGCCGGGCATGTCCGAGAGACTCCACGCGAAGACGTCGGCGTTCACGCGGAGGAAGTCGATGAGCACTGCTTCCTATTTGGGATCGAGCCCGGAGCCGATCCAGATCTGCTTGGAGGCGTCGCCGCTGGGGTCGAGGGGACGGACTTAACCGTCTCCGCTGGCTCAAAGTTGCCGGCATGACGCTTCACGTCTGGCACCTCCTTCGAGAGGCTCTCTAGGTCGGCGATGAGGGCCTCGGACTCGGCGAGGGCCTCGGCGTATTCCACGCACTCCACGTCGCATTCGAACGCGTGTTTGTACGTGGGACCGACGGTGATGACCCCGTTGGGGCCCGACATCTTGAGCTTCAGGTAGGTGTAGTTGGGGACGGCCATGAACTTCGCGTAGCATGGTCTCCCTAGTACCGCGTGGTAGGTTCCTCGGAACCCGACCACCTCGAACGTCAGGGTCTCCCTTCGGAAGTTGGAGGATGTTCCGAAGCAGACGGGAAGGTCGAGTTGTCCGAGGGGCTGGGCACGCTTCCCGGGAATGATCCCATGGAAGGGCGCAGCGCCTGCTCGGACGGAGGGCAGATCGACACGCAGGAGTCCGAGGGTCTCGACGTAGATGATGTTGAGGCTGCTGCCTCCGTCCATGAGGACCTTGGTGAGCCTGACGTCGCCGATGACGGGGTCGACGACGAGCGGGTATTTCCCCGGGCTCGGCACATGGTCGGGGTGGTCGGCTTGGTCGAATGTGATGGGTTTGTCGGACCAGTCTAGGTAGACTGGCGCCGCCACCTTCACCGAGCAGACCTCCCGACGCTCTTGCTTGCGGTGCCGAGCCGAGGCGTTCGCCGCTTGCCCACCGTAAATCATGAAGCAGTCGCGGACCTCGGGGAACTCTCCTGCCTGGTGATCTTCCTTCTTGTCGTCGCGCTCGGGCCCTGCCACCCTCCGCGGGTGGCCCGACCCTGTGGAAGTGGCGGCGAAGCATGACGCACTCCTCAAGGGTGTGCTTGACGGGCCCCTGGTGATAGGGGCACGGCTCCTTGAGCATCTTGTCGAAGAGGTTGGCACCTCCTAGGGTTTCCGAGGGTTCTTGTACTCGGCGGCGGCGACAAGGTCCGCGTCGGCGGCGTCGCGTTTCGCTTGCGACTTCTTCTTGCCCTTCTTCTTGGCGCCGCGCTAAGTTGACGCCTCGGGGGCATCCTCCGATGGGCAGCCCTGGGGCTGCTTGTCCTTTCGGAAGATAGCCTCGACCGCCTCCTGCCCGGAGGCGAACTTGGTGGCGATGTCCATCAGCTCGCTCGCCCTGGTGGGGGTCTTGCGACCCAGCTTGCTCACCAGGTCGCGGCAGGTGGTGTCGGCGAGGAACGCACCGATGACATCCGAGTCGGTGATGTTGGGCAGCTCGGTGCGCTGCTTCGAGAATCGCCGGATGTAGTCCCGGAGAGACTCTCCCGGCTGCTGTCGGCAGCTTCGGAGGTCCCAGGAATTCCCGAGGCGCATGTACGTGCCCTAGAAATTGCCGACGAAAGCTTGGACTAGGTCGTCCCAGTTGGAGATCTGCCCCGGAGGCAGGTGCTCCAACCAGGCGCGAGCGGTGTCGAAGAGGAACAGGGGGAGGTTGCGGATGATGAGGTTGTCATCGTCCGTTCCACCCAGTTGGCAGGCCAGGCGGTAGTCCGCGAGCCACTTTTCCGGTCTCGTTTCCCCCGAGTACTTTGTGATAGTAGTCGGGGGTCGGAACCGGGTCGGGAACGGCGCCCGTCGGATGGCCCGGCTGAAGGCCTGCGGACCGGGTGGTTCGGGCGAGGGACTCTGATCCTCCCCGCTGTCGTAGCGTCCCCACGCCTGGGGTGGTAGCCTCGGCGCACCCTCTCGTCGAGGTGGGCCCGACGGTCGCGGTGATGGTGCTCATTGCCGAGGCGACCCGGGGCCGCAGGCGCGGTGTTGCGCGTGCGCCCGGTGTAGACCGAGGCTTCCCGCATGAATCGGGAAGTCGCGACATGAGGTTCCGAGGGGTACCCCTGCCTTCGGGAGGCAGAGCTCTCGGCCCGTCGGACCGCGGCGCCTTCCAGGAGATTCTTGAGCTCCCCCTGGATTCGCCGCCCCTCGGTGGTTGATGGCTCCGGCATCGCGCGGAGAAGCATCGCTGCTGCAGCCAGGTTCTGGCCGACCCCACTAGATGCGGGTGGTGGCCTGACCCTGACGTCGTCGGCGACGCGGTGCTGGAAGCCCTGGGGCAGATGACGTATTTCTCCGGCCGGGGGTTGGCCCGCCCATGCCTGCCCGACGTCCGGCGGATCGGCTCAAGCGCTCCTGCTCCCTCGTCGAGCCTGGCCTGCACCCCTCGGATTTGCTCGAGCTGTGGGTCATGGCCCCCGCCTGAACGGGGACCACAGCTAGCTCCCGTGGGATGTCAACGCGAGGCACCGGCCTAGGGAGATCACCGTCCTCTGGCATGCCGAGATGATTGCCTTCGGAGGGACCCCCTAGATCGACATGGAAACATTCGCGGCTTGGGCCACAGTCCTCGTCGCCGAGGCTGCGGCTACCGTCGGAACAGTCGGAAAGGCAATAGTTGCATGCGGTCATGAAGTCTCGCATGGCACTGGGGTTGCCAAGTCCAGAGAAATCCCAACAGATGTTGGGCTCGTCGTCTTCCTCAGCCCAGAGGGCCCGTAGGTCGAGACGTCCGTCAGCCGGTCCCAAGGTGACCGCATACAAAACCCCAGAGGGTTTGGACTTGCCTCTACGAGAGCGCCCGCCAAAGCGAAGTTGCTAGGCGGGTTGAGGCTGAATCCAAATGACGTGAGATGGGAATCGATCAGTACCTCTTGGTCGACGAGCGGCGATAAAGTCATGTCGGGGACTGGCTGCGCCGTCGTCTCAGGTACGAGGGCGACGTCCAGCAAGCTTTTCGCGAGCGTGCTGGCATCGTCCGCTTGCTCGGGATTGGTGTGTCGCGGGGAGACGGCGCTCGTCTTCGTCTCAAGCGCGAAGTCGATACCCGGTGCGCCCCCCGTTGGGGTGCCGGCGCTGTCGACTCGCTCGACAGCCGACGAGGCGCTGCCTCCTGCTTGGCCTTAGTTGCCCTGCCTTCCCCTCCATCGGCGGGGAAGAGGGCGGGATGAGCTCGAAGGTGGTTCTTCCACCACGCGGGGAAGACATCATCGATTCCGCCGCCGGCGGGCGGGCTGTCGGCCGCCATTGTCGTTGTCGCGCGGCGGTGGAAGGAGTATCATGTCGTAGCTGCCGTCGAGGGACATGAACTCAAGACTCCCGAAACGGAGCACCGTCCCGGGTTGGAGAGGTTGCTGGAGACTGCCCATCTGGAGCTTGACGGGAAGCTATTCGTCAACACGCAGCAGGCCCCTACCTGGCGCGCCAACTGTCGGCGTTCCGAGACCGGGGGGTCCCTGAGCCGACGAGTGAATGTCGCCGCGTGGCCCAGCCCAGATGGGTCGAGCGCGAGGGCGAGCGCGAAGGGGGGAAGGCGAGGCGTCCGGAGACCGGCGTGAGAGAGGTGGGAATCCCGCGGCCTTCGTTTTCGTCCCGCGCCCAGGTCGGGTGCGCTTGCAGTAGGGGGTCACAAGCGTCCACGCGGGAGAGGGAGCGAGCGGCTTCAAGCGAGCGCCTGTCTCGTCCTCGTCCCCGCGCGGCCAACCCCCTCTAAGAGGGCCCTGGTCCTTCCTTTTATAGGCGTAAGGAGAGGATCCAGGTGTACAATGGGGGGTGTAGCAGAGTGCTACGTGTCTAGCGGAGGAGAGCTAGCACCCTAAGTACACGCCGTTGTGGCAGCCGGAGAGATATTTTGGCACCCAGCTGGTGTGATGTCGTGGCCGTCGGAGGAGCGATGGAGCCTGGCGGAGGGACAGCTGTCGGAGCGGTTGAGTCCTTGCTGACGTCCTCTTGCTTTCGTAAGGGGGCTGAGAGCCGCCGTCGTCACAGAGTGTGCGGGGCGCCATCATTGCCTATCTGGCGGAGCGAGCCATATGGGACGCCGGTCTTGTTCCCTGCGGCCCGAGTCAGCTCGGGGTAGGGTGATGATGGCACCTCCTGTTGACGTGGCTGGTCTGCGCCCTAGGTTGGGCGATGTGGAAGCTCCTCCGAAGCCGAGGTCGAGTCTGTCTTCCGTGGCCGAGGTCGAGTCCGAGCCCCTGGGTCGGGCGAGGCGGAGGCCGCCGGCTGAGGCCAGGGCGGAGTCCGAGCCCTGGGGTCGGGCGGAGCGGAGTTCGCCGTCTTCGGGGGCTGAGCCCAAGTCCGAGCCCTAGGTCGGGCGGAGCGGAGTTCGCCATCTTCCGGGGCTGAGCCCAAGTCCGAGCCCTGGGTCGGGCGGAGCGGAGTTCGTCGTCTTCCGGGACTTAGCCCGAGTCCGAGCCCTGGGTCGGGCGGAGCGGAGTTCGCCGTCTTCCGGGGCTTAGCCCGAGTCCGAGCCCTGGGTCGGGCGGAGCGGAGTTCGCCGTCTTCCGGGGCTTAGCCAGAGTCCGAGCCCTGGGTCGGGCGGAGCGGGGTTCGCCGTCTTCCGGGACTTAGCCCGAGTCCGAGCCCTGAGTCGGGCGGAGCGGAGTTCGCCGTCTTCCGGGGCTTAGCCCGAGTCCGAGCCCTGGGTCGGGCGGAGCGGAGTTTCCTATGGTGCCTTCGGCCGGGCCTGACTGCCTGTCAGTCTCACTCTGTCAAGTGGCACCGCAGTCGGAGTGGCGCAAGCGGCGCTGTCCTTCTGTCAGGCCGGTCAGTGGAGTGGCGAAGTGACAGCGGTCACTTCGGCTCTGCCGGCTGGGGGGCGCGCGTCAGGATAAAGGTGTCAGGCCACCTTTGCATTAAATGCTCCTGCGATTTGGTCGGTCAGTGCGGCGATTTGGTCAGGGTTGCTTCTTGGCGAAGGCAGGACCTCGGGCGAGCCGGGAATATGTTCGCCGCTGGAGGGGGGCCTCGGGCGAGACGGAAATCCTCCGGGGTCGGCTGCCCTTGTCCGAGGCTAGGCTCGGGCGAGGCGTGATTGAGTCCCTCGAATGGACTGATCCCTGACTTAATCGCGCCCATCAGGCCTTTGCAGCTGTTGAGCCCGCTTTTGAGCCGGCGGACGGTCCGGCCCTGAGGCCGGACGGTCCGCGGTCCGGACAGTCCGCGCCTGTGGGCCGGACGGTCCGCGCATGCGCAGAGCAGTTTAGGGTTCCGAGTTTTGTGCTACGATTGTTAGCTATATTCGCGGGATTAGCTCGAAATCAGTTGTGTAAAGGGTCCAGCCCCCCTCCTCTATAAATATAGAGGCCTACGGCCGATTTGTAATCATCAACAATCGAATCAATACAACTTCTATTTCGCATTTTATCCTAGGAGTAGTTCTAGTCTAGTTTAGTTTTAGCCTCTCAATCCCCAAATTCTCCGCCTCTCCTCGACTCTACGTCGATTAGAGGAGTCTAGGTCGGCCGGCCCGAGCCTAGACAACACCTAGGATCTCTCCTCCCCGACGGGGTCCCTCCCAGGAGCGAGATCCAGGCGCCGCCGGCGATCTTCCGCCGCCCCTGCGCACGCGCGGACCGTCCGGCCCTAGGGCGCGGACCGTCCGGCCGTCAGGCAGGGAAACCGAGCTCCTGCACCAGGTCGCGGACCGTCCGGCCCTGCGCCGCGGACCGTCCGCGCCTGACCAGAGAGCACCGCCGCCTCGCGCCAGGTCGCAGACCGTCCGGCCTTAGGCAGCGGACCGTCCGCGCCTGACCAGAGAGCACCGCCGCTGGTTCTCTTGAGTAATTGGCGCCTCCAAAAAGGTGTCAACATACTTTTTGGCGACTCCGCTGGGGAAAAAACATCTAGGCTCATCAAACGGCCCTCAATGGCCGGTTCAAAGGATAGCTCTGATATTTCTCTAAGCAACATCATAGAGCCGACTTGGGAAACCTTGTCGGCTGACGAGCAGCTCCAGTTTGAGGAGCACAAGGAGCGGATGATCCAGGAGGCGAAAGCAAAGTTCTTGGCCAACTTCAAAGTGGACAGGAACAACAAGGTCGTCCGACATCGGGCAACGGATCCGGCTTCGTTCCAACCCACGCCAGATATCCCCAATGTAAGTAATACCAACGATCTGCAATCTCTTGGAAATTATGTAGAAGATCAGCGTGAACAAATGCAGAACATCATAGGGGGTATGCAAAGCGATCTTAAGAGACTAGTACGTGCATTTGATAAATCTAGTGCCGCAAATTTTCCTTCGCACGAGGTTGAGTTAGGAGATAACACGCGTAACACATCGGCTATAGGTTGTCACGACCAGTCACAACCCCTTTATGGGATGCCGATGGACACATACCCTAAGCAACCGCAAACCGGCAGCAAACCAGTCGATCTGCACATGCCCGGACCGTCCGCACATGAGCGCGGACCGTCCGGGCCAACAGCAGTCCGGCCTATTTTTAATGAGTTACCTAGATATGCGCCCGAGCCACCACATATGACACAGAACCCAAACTACCCAGTCGGACGGTCCGCATACAATGACGGACGGTCCGCATATGACCACGGACGGTCCGGGTACATATCCGGACAGTCCGCGCATGAGTCTTTTGAGGAGGATTATTACCTGAATCCTCGCCCGTCCCAGCAACACTTCCCATCACATTATCCAATGCACCAGCCCATTAATTCAGGATCCAGAGCCCAGGAAAGCTTTTCGGCCCCACCTAAAAGGCCGGAAAGAAACGATCAAACCTATGAGCCATATAGGGCAAATGGAAATGCACCACGTAGCTCAAACCAATGGGGGGAACGACAACATACTAATATGCAACCAACCCCACCTATGTTTGACCAGAGAGCCGGTGGTCTTGCACCGGCTGCCATTGATATAGTGAGGGAAGAAATAGCCGGGGCGTTCCGAGATAAGCTCGGAGTAAGCATGGTCCCTGGGGGGCAATCATATCGGAAACCTTATGACAGCCGATTTGATCACCACCCGTACCCACAGGGAACTAGAATACCCGAATTCGCAAAATTTTCGGGTGATCAAGGGAAAAACACGCGCGAACATATAGGCCAGTTCTTAGCACAATTAGGAGAATTGGCAGACACAGAGGCATTTCGCGTGCGTTTATTTTCATTATCGCTAACAGGAACCGCGTTTGCATGGTATGCCACTTTACCTCCTAATTCCATTTCATCATGGGGGGATCTAGAACAAAAATTTCATGATCATTTTTTCTCCGGTGATTATGAATTGGATTTGGTAGATTTAGTGTCATTGCGACAGACAAAAGACGAATCGGTTAATGATTACATCCGGAGATTCCGCGATACAAGAAACCGATGCTTTCAAATTCATTTAGCAGAAAAACAGCTAGTAGGATTAGCCTTTAATGGTCTACGATATTATTTAAAAGAAAGATTAGAAGGCATCCAATTTTTTACACTAGCACAGTTACACCAGAGGGCTTTGGCTTGCGAAAGCCGGAGCAAAGAAACTGCTAAAACAATGCGGCACAACGTACATATAGTAGAATACGACCAAAGTAGCTCAGATGACGAATCAGCAGAAGTATATGCTGCTGAAATGGTTTGGCCAAAACAGGCCAAATCTTCGGCTTGTTCCTCCTTGCAGCCGGTTCAAAAGAAACGGCAAGAGGAGGTTAAGTTTACGTTTAATGTTGGTAAGTGCGATAAAATATTTGACGAATTACTCAAAAATGGCAATATTAAAATAAATCACACTGTTCCATCCGCCGACGAGCTAAAACGTCGTGCATACTGTAAGTGGCATAACTCATTTTCTCATGCCACTAATGATTGTAATGTATTCCGACGACAGATTCAATCGGCCATTAATGAGGGACGATTGAAATTTCAGGAAATGCAGGTGGATACAGAGCCATTTCCAATGAACGTGATCGACTTCGAGGGCAAGAAAGTCCTGGTTCGGCCAAACACGGCCGATAAAGGCAAAGGCAAAGAGGCAATCATCGGCAATTCTAAAAGGGCCGATGAGGATCATAAAGTTTCTTGCAGGAAAGTGGTAGCCGAGAAGACTCCCGATGGAGGGGAGACCCTAAAGGTGACCATAACAACCTCCAGTACTGGGGGGCAAGCGCAGACAGGGAGACAGATGCAGGAACCCGTGTTGCGTATCCCGGACGGTCCGGCACGTAGGCGCGGACGGTCCGGGACCCCACCGGACGGTCCGGAGGACTCTGGCGGACGGTCCGACCATGCTCAGGACTCGCAGCGACCACATACCTTCAAACCACGACGACCAGAGATAGGTACGTGGAAAACAAATACATTTAAAGCAGCTGGTCGGCTGATCAAGCCTGGCCCAACTTTCGATCAATTGTTGTCTAAATATGTGAAAAAGAAGGCCGGACTCAGTGACCGGCCACCGAAGCGACCCCGCTCACCCATTCATGAGCAGCGCTAGGTCAGGCCGATTGGACCACCCCACCAATCGGAAGAAATGAAAGGTCATACTATACAAGTGAGACCTAACTTACCTGCATGGACACCTCCACCTCCATATCCACTTATGCCATATCCATACACATATTTACCTCCGCCATATGTCCCAAATCAAATGTGGGGCATGCCACCATATCCATTTGGGATGCTGCAGTACCCCGCCTGGGGGGCACCCCAAACATCTGTTTTTGATAGGTTGACGCCACCAATACAAGACCGATTGAGCACTGCTCAATCCAGTCACCAGGCACAAACCCAACAGGATTGCCGGACTACTCGGCCTTCAAGGCCGACCAATCCGGCAGGGGGGCATATGCCTGCAGCAACTCAAAAAACAACAAAAAGGGACATCATCAAAATAGGCACCGCAGATGTTGTCATACAGGGAGACAATAAAGGGCCGATGATTTTCGGCGAATCGGCCAACACAACCGAAAAGGATACGGCTACCATCAAAATAGCCGATCCAAAATACTCCATGACTCGATGGTGCCCAGCGGGATTGACACGATCTCAAAAAAGAAAATTACAGCGCCTAAGAGCAAAGGAGAGCCAGGAGAAGGAGGCGGAAAAGACATTTAATGACACACATCCGCTATACCCGCCACCGCAAAAGAAATGGAGACCGAAGGCCGTTGAGAAAAAACAAACGGCCACAGAAATAGAAAGTCAACCTGCACCAGGTGCGGACCGTCCGGCCCTCGCACACGGACCGTCCGCCGTTCACCAGGAAGGCTCTGGACAACCTGCACCAGGCGCGGACCGTCCGGCCCCCGCGTGCGGACCATCCGCCGTTCATCAGGAAGCCTCCAACGACACGACAACATCAATGGAAGAGGACGACCTGCTAGGAGAAGACCTAGTCGACTACGAGGCTTCTCCAGAACGCACAGGTATGGATGTAAATATTATTACATTTTCTTCCGATTGTACTATCATCGGCGACGATGAACCTGTTGCTGCCCAGTTTGATTTTGGTCCCAAAGAAGCCGCCTTTACTAAACCAAAGGAATCGGTAAATCATTTAAAGCCGCTCTTCGTGCGCGGTCACATTGATGGAATACCGATTGCTAAGATGTTGATGGAGGGGCGGCTGTAAATCTAATGCCTTATTCATTATACAGAAAATTAGGTAAACAAGATGACGAACTTGTCAAAACCAACATGACCCTCAGCGGTGTTGGGGATAGTTCGATTAAAGCCAGGGGAGTCACGTCCGTTGAATTAACCATCGGGACTAAGACCCTTGCTGCTGCATTCTTCGTCGCTGATGTAGAAGGGAATTATAGTTTAATTCTAGGCAGAGATTGGATTCATGCCAATCAATGTATACCTTCTACATTACATCAGATGCTAATACAATGGGTAGGCGATGAGGTAGAACAAGTACATGCTGATGTATCGGCCTGCATCGCTGTGGCCGATGCCCCTGTACTCTGGACTTATGAGACTGCTACATGTCTCACAGGAGTAGATTTTTCTGATTATCAGTTCATAAGTATAGATAAGAAAGGTTTTATTCCTGTAATGCTAGAGCCGATGGAGAATCGGTTAAATCCTAAATAAAGTTTAAATGATGAATACACATGAAGTTCATGAGTCGTTGATCACGGACAATTCGGCTCTCAAAGCCGGATGGTCTGGTCTTTCACAAAACAGTTCGGGCTTTAAGACCGAACATCTACCACAGCGAAAAGACAGTATTACGGATGATCCGGTCCCCGAGACCGGAAAGTCCGCCATCACACAAAGATCATCTAATTCCTCTGTGGGGGACATGATAGAGGAATTCAGAGATCTTGATAAACTAGGACAGGGGTTTACATCGGCCGATCCATTGGAGGAGATTGACATAGGAGATGGTAAAACTCCAAGGCTGACTTTTGTAAACAAGACCCTGGAGGCCGATCCTAGAGATGAGATGATCGGTCTATTGAAGGAGTATTCAGATTGTTTTGCTTGGAATTACACTGAAATGCCTGGACTAAGCCGAGAGATTGTTGAACATCGGCTGCCTATTAAGTCTGGTTTCAGACCTTTCAAGCAGAAAGCTAGAACATTTCGTCCAGATCTTCTCCCACGAATCAAGGACGAAATCCACCGGCTGCTAGAAGCTAATTTTATTAGACCTTGCAGATACGCAGAGTGGGTCTCCAATATTGTGCCGGTGGAGAAGAAGGAGTCAGGTAAGCTTAGAGTATGCATTGATTTTCGTAATTTAAATAAAGCAACCCCTAAAGATGAATATCCCATGCCCATAGCCGACACATTAATCAATAATGCATCAGGAAATAGAATTATTAGCTTTCTTGATGGTAATGCCGGATATAATCAGATTTTCATGGCCGAAGAAGATGCGTCTAAAACGGCCTTTATATGTCCAGGCTTCATTGGTTTATTTGAATGGGTTGTCATGACATTCGGTCTTAAAAATGCTGGTGCTACTTATCAGAGGGCTATGAATCTGATCTTTCATGAGTTGTTAGGAAACACTGTGGAAGTCTACATTGATGATATTGTAGTCAAATCGACTGAGTTTAGTTCTCATATAGCTGATTTGCGCAAAGCCTTCGATAAAATGTGTCGGTATGGTTTGAAAATGAACCCACGTAAATGTGCTTTTGGAGTGTCGGCTGGTAAGTTTTTAGGATTTGTCATCCATGAACATGGTATAGAAATAGACCCTGACCGAATCAAGTCTATTCGGAATGTGGGGCCTCCGACTTGTAAGGTCGAAGTGCAGAGGTTTCTCGGCAAGGTGAATTATTTGCGAAGGTTTATTTCTAACCTAGCCGGAAAGATTGATGCCTTCACCCCTATCCTTCGGCTTAAGAATGATGCTGAATTCACTTGGGGGGCAGAGCAGCAGGAAGCATTTGATCTCATTAAAAAATACTTGTCTTCAGCTCCCGTGTTAAAAGCACCACAAGTAGGAGCGCCATTCAGATTATACATTGCAGCTGAAGACAAGGTAATTGGGGCTGTTCTGACACAAGAAACTGAGGGAAAGGAGCATGTGGTGACATATCTAAGCCGAAGGTTGGTGGATGCTGAAACAAGGTACACTTTTATTGAAAAGTTATGCTTATGCTTGTTTTATGCATGCACCAAATGTAGATGTTATTTACTGTCTAGTCATTGCACTGTTTTTGGTCAAGCCGATGTAATCAAATACATGTTGCGTAACCCAATTATGAGTGGTAGAATTGGTAAGTGGGCTTATGCACTCATAGAATATGACTTGGCCTATGAACCATTGAAATCTATGAAAGGCTAAGTCGTAGCGGATTTTATTGTAGAACATCGGGTTAATGATATTCATGAACTAGACATGTCATACCTCACTATTACTCCTTGGACTTTATATTTTGATGGATCGGTTTGCAATGAAGGGCAAGGAATTGGCATTGTGCTTGTTTCACCAAGTAATGTCTCCTTTGACTTCTCCAGCCGATTGAAAACTTATTGCACTAATAATCAAGCTGAATATGAGGCCCTCCTATTCGGTTTAGAACTTTTAAATGATATGGGAGTAAAACATGTGATGGTATTTGGTGATTCTCAGCTGATTGTCCAACAAGTGTTAGAAGAATATCAATGTTTTGATGGTACTCTAAATAGTTACCTTGAGAAATGTTGGAGCATAATCCATTCTTTTGACGAATTCAGTATTCGGCATATCTCTAGAGTTGAGAATCATAGAGCTAATGATTTGGCACAAGATGCATCAGGTTATCGGATAAAGAGAGGGAGATTTCACAAAACTGAAAGTCTGATAACCGGTGCAGAGCCAAATTCCCAGGTCGCGGACCATCCGCGTGGTGACGCCGGACCGTCCGGAGTTACCAGAAATATTCTCTTAATTGATTCGGCTGACAATGAAGCTGATGCAAGTGATTGGAGGACACCTATACTTAATTATTTGCGAAATCCCAATATCAGGACAGATAAGAACATTCGGCGAACAACTTTCAAGTATGTTTTGATGAGTGATGAACTCTACCGCCGAACAGACAACGACGTCCTGCTTAAGTGCTTGGGCCCAGATGATGCTATATTGGCCATGGCCGAAGTACATGAAGGAATTTGTGGTACCCACCAATCGGCTCCAAAGATGAAATGGCTGTTGCAAAGATCTGGTTTTTATTGGCCTAACATGATAGCTGATTGTTTCAAGTACTACAAGGGTTGCCAGGTGTGTCAAAAATTCGGCGACCTACAGTTGGTCCCTGCAGCTGAATTACATCCTATCATCAAGCCTTGGCCTTTCAGAGGATGGGGATTAGACTTTATTGGAGAAATTCATCCTTCATCATCAAAGGGGCATCGGTTTGTGTTAGTTGCCACTGACTATTTCACCAAATGGACTGAAGCCGTTGCTCTGAAGAACATGACACACAAGGAGGTAATTGAGTTCATAACTGAGCATATTATTCATAGATTCGGCATTCCCCAGACCTTGACTACAGATCAAGGTACTTCTTTTATGTCAAAGGAGGTACGTGAATTTGTCGAATCATACAGGATTAAGCTACTTAATTCATCTCCATATTATGCTCAGGCCAATGGACAGGCCGAGTCTAGTAATAGGACATTGATTAATTTAATAAAAAAGAAGATATCTGATAATCCTAAACATTGGCATAAGATTTTGTCTTAAGCTTTATGGGCTCATAGAATATCTAGACATAGGGCTACTAAAGTATCTCCTTTTGAGCTTGTCTATGGGCAGGAAGCAGTGTTGCCTGTGGAAATAAGTTTGAATGCTGTCAGGTTTGCCAGACAAAATGATCTAACTGTTACTGACTATTATAATGCAATGATGGATAATATTGATGAAGTGACCGACAAGAGGATGATAGCTTTGGAGGCAATAGAAAAGGACAAGATCATGGTAGCCAGGGCCTACAACAAGAAGGTCAAAGCAAAATCATTTCAAGTAGGGGACCTGGTGTGGAAGACCATTCTGCCTCTAAGGAATAAAGACCGGAAGTTTAGGAAATGGTCGCCAAGCCGGGAGGGTCCTTATAAAGTAAGACAGGTGATGTCTGGCAACGCCTATTTGCTACAAACATTACAAGGCAAGGATTTGCCTAAGGCTTTAAATGGGCGTTTCCTCAAACAGTACCATCCTAGTATGTGGCAAGATGCCTAAGAGAACCGATGTAATCACATCGAGTTAGTTGCTTTTGGTTTGCTCAGCTCCACCAAAAGGCAGGGGGGCATATGTTGAGCCCGCTTTTGAGCCGGCGGACGGTCCGGCCCTGAGGCCGGACGGTCCGCGGTCCGGACAGTCCGCGCCTGTGGGCCGGACGGTCCACGCATGCGCAGAGCAGTTTAGGGTTCCGAGTTTTGTGCTACGATTGTTAGCTATATTCGCGGGATTAGCTCGGAATCAGTTGTGTAAAGGGTCCAGCCCCCCTCCTCTATAAATATAGAGGTCTACGGCTGATTTGTAATCATCAACAATCGAATCAATACAACTTCTATTTCGCATTTTATCCTAGGAGTAGTTCTAGTCTAGTTTAGTTTTAGCCTCTCAATCCCCAAATTCTCCGCCTCTCCTCGACTCTACGTCGATTAGAGGAGTCTAGGTCGGCCGGCCCGAGCCTAGACAACACCTAGGATCTCTCCTCCCCGACGGGGTCCCTCCCGGGAGCGAGATCCAGGCGCCGCCGGCGATCTTCCGCCGCCCCTGCGCACGCGCGGACCGTCCGGCCCTAGGGCGCGGACCGTCCGGCCGTCAGGCAGGGAAACCGAGCTCCTGCACCAGGTCGCGGACCGTCCGGCCCTGCGCCGCGGACCGTCCGCGCCTGACCAGAGAGCACCGCCGCCTCGCGCCAGGTCGCAGACCGTCCGGCCTTAGGCAGCGGACCGTCCGCGCCTAACCAGAGAGCACCGCCGCTGGTTCTCTTGAGTAATTGGCGCCTCCAAAAAGGTGTCAACAGCAGCTTTATGCTGATGGGGGTTACCAGCTGAGAATTAGGAGCCTTGAGGGTACCCCTAATTATGGTCCCCGACAAGACTATAAGGCTGTCTCCAGCAACGTCCTCTATATTCATCTTCTATATATATCCGTCCTTTACAGTTTACTCTAAAAAAATTTATCCTCTATATCTTCTTCCTCTCCAACAACATCCTCTATACGCAAATACCTATATTAGAGACATTTTTTATTTTTTATTTTTGTACATACGTATTTGTCATACTGTTAAATATAGTGTACATATTTTAGTTTTGCTAAACCAGTTATTTAAAGTATTCAAATGGATAGAGAATCGTTTAGAGAAACTCTATATATAGAGAATCAAGCAGCGTGCTCTAAATTTAGAGGACCGTTTAGAGGACGCTGCTGGAGAGCGTAGAGAACCGTTTGATCCTCTATATTTAGAGTATAGAAGGCTTTAGAGGCTCTTGCTGGAGCTAGCCTAAGAGACTAGAGAGTAAGGTAAATCGTGAAGCTAAACATAGCTCAGCTGATTAAAGATGTTCCTGTATCAGATCGTCGCATTTCAAAGCGTTGCAGGAGGAGAAGAAGCCCTGGGAATTCAGTCAGTTTGGAAGTCTCTGGTTCCACATCCCTCTATCAGTTGAAACTCATGATTTGGGTGCCTTTAGGGTATGCTGTAGAGTGTAGATACTGAATCTACAAGCCAGCCCAGATCTTTGCTTCCTTCTCCACTTTTTCAATAAGGGATCTACCGGTGTTTTTGCTTTTGCATCTTGCTCTGGGAAGTTTTATCCTTTTATTATGCCTGCTTGCTTTGGGCTACTTCACTCAAACAGCTAGTTCACCCATGGTTGGTGTCGTTAAGGAGAAGCAGAAAGTTCACAAAGGATATGTTGAGACTGAAGGTGACTTCGCTTATATATACTGCAGATGATGGTTGATGGTTCTAACTGTTTTTCGTTTGTGTGTTTGGAGATGAGATTTCAGAGCAGAAGGGTGATATACTGCAGGTTGAGGAAGGCTTTAGAGGGGCTCTTTTGACATCAAGTGCTTCAGCACAGCTTTGTCAGGGCATAGCATTGAGTGAATGAGTTTTCTTCCGTCAGTTAGGAGTACATGTAAAGACGGCAGCCATATATCTGACGAAGAAAACTCATTCTGTGATTAAGTACAAAAAAACAAGGCTGGAAGTCTGTAACATTTCCCACCCCAGACCGCGTTACCATGCTACCTTTTTAGTCCATTCCAATACCCTAACTGATCTTTTTGATCTGGTTTGTTTTTTTTTGAAAGGAAGCGGCAAAAGACTTGCCTCTTCATTGTATTAGATTAAGAAGAATAAGATAATCCACAGGACCGAAAACACACCGAAAAGAGAAAAATACAAAAAAACACAAAAAAAAACCACCATCCACTGATCTATCTAAGATACACTAAAAACTAGTCTCAACTTGATCTTTCACCAGTTGTGCAACTTGGATCGTAGATCTCTGTTGTCCCTGGAAAATTCTATTATTTCTTTCCAACCATATATTCCACCAGAAACAGATGAGAAGCCCATCGAAATTCTTCTTTGACTCTTTGCAGCAACGACTCCTTAATCTCTTCCACCAGTCGTACAACGATCCGGAGCTAGAAATGCCACGTAGGAAGGATAGATTGGCCCAAGAAAGGATCCTGCCCCACGCCTCGGCAGAAAACGGGCAGTCTTTACATAAATGGGCCACAGTTTCCTATGATAAGTTGCATAGGCAACAAATTGGATTGCAAGGCCATCCCCGCTTTTGGAGGTTGTCTGCAGTCAGAATTCTATTATGCAACAAAGTCCATGCAAAGAAGCGACATTTGGGCTCAGTTCTCGCCTTCCAGATAGGACAGATTTTCATTTTTACAAAAGTTCGTGGTGAACTGAATTTTGTAGGCGCTACTTGTGCTGTATTTCCCATCAGCCGTCCACCTCCATAAAATAGTATCATCAAGATCATTGAGATCATGTGTGTTATTGATACCCTGCTAGAGGGAGATGAATTCTTTTATTTCTCTATCTTGAGTGTAAGGAGAGCAGAAGTGCATCCATCGATTGTTTCTAAGGGCCTGGTACACCGAGATATTCTTCCTCTTGGCTTTCATGTATAATGTTGGTGCAATGTTCCTTGGCGTCTGACCCCGAATCCAGCTCGATTTCCAAAAATCGGCCGTTTTGCCGTTTCCAATTGTTACAGTTGTGGATGCATTGAATAGATCAACATCTGCTTTATCACAAGGGAGTTGTAAGCGATTCCATGCTTTATCTTTATTTGTCCATCGAAGCCACAACCAACGAAGTCTTAACGCTCTTGCAAAGCGCTCTAGATCAAGGATGCCAAGCCCCCCCTTATTCTTTGGTAAACAAGTTGTAGCCCAATTCATCAGACAATGACCCCCTTTGCATGAGTCCAGATTTTCTCCTTTCCAAAGGAAATTTCTTCTGATCTTATCAATCCTTTTAAGTAACCATTTTTGAGCTGGGAAAACAGTCAGTAGATAAATCGGTTGCGCGGTCAACACAGATTTAACCAAGGTTTCCCTACCTGCCTTTGAAAGAAGTCTACCTTTCCAGCCGGCTAGCCTTTTATTGATTTTCTCTATTATTGGCTGGAATTCAATTCTTTTTATATTCCTAAAGTGGAGTGGTAGTCCGAGATACTTTCCAGGAAATTTTGAGTACTTTCCCGGGAAAACTTCCATTAAATTTGGCCATAAAGATTCTGGATACCGTATCGGGAAAATTTCTGTTTTTTCAAAATTGATCTTTAGACCCGAACAACCTTCGAAAGCTTCCAGAATTCTTTTCAGGACTTTGAGGTCTATTTTATCTGCTTTAACAAACACTCCCGCATCATCTGCATATAGGGAGCAGCGGAACTTCGCCCCATTAGGTAATACCCGGCCCAAGAGCCCCTCATGGGCTGCCATTTCAATCATACGCTGAAGTGGATCCATTGCGAGAATGAAGAGAAAAGGCGATAGTGGGTCTCCCTGACGTACCCCTCGCATGTGCTTGATTGCTTCAGTTTGTTGACCATTAATAATGATTTTGGAAGACGATGAACCAAGGATGGTGGCTATCCAATCTCTCCACTTTTGGGTGAAGCCAAGAGCTCTTAGGACATCTAGGAGATATGCCCAATTAATAGAAACGAAAGCTTTGGATATGTCTAGCTTGACAAATAGAGCTGCCTGTTTGCTCTTGTGAAGTTTTTTAATTACCTTCTGGACATATAGAAAGTTATCATGGATTGATCTCTTTTGAATGAAAGCGTTTTGGGTAGTGGAAACAATTTCGTTCATTCGTGGTGCCAGCCTGGATGCCATTATTTTGGTTATAATCTTCATAAAACTATGTATTAGACTGATTGGTCTAAACAGGTCTATCTTGTCCGGGTTCTCCCTTTTTGGTAGAAGAACGATGTTTGCCTCATTGACCAGATGCAGACTTTTGCATTTGTGATGATAAAAATCATTGATCGCTTTGGAGAGGTCTTCTCTAATCATCTCAAAACAGCCCTTGTAGAAAAGTCCTATGAAGCCATCTGGTCCAGGCGCTTTCTCTGAATGCATGCCCATAACCACGTTCTTAATCTCATCATCATTGATCATGGTGTCCATATCAGCTAAATCAAAAGGAGAGTAGCCCAGGTTTTCCCAACAAATAACACTGTTCCTCTCACTTCTACTCCCAAGAATCTCAAGAAAATGCCGGTGGGCCTCTTGCAGCTTGTCTTCTTGGCTAATTAACATGCGGGTTCCACAATTTAAGGATCTGATAAATTTTTTTCTCTTCCTGTGATTGGCCATCAAGTGAAAAAATTTTGTGTTCGCATCACCCAACCGCACCCAAGTCTGTCTAGAGTGTTGTCTAGCATTTGATATCTGGATGCCCGCAAGGCCCAGAATTTTGATTTTTAACCTTCTTCTAAAGTCAAGCTCATCGCTAGATAGTCTTCTATTTTCCTGAGCTTTTTCCAGCATGGTAAGTACAATCTGAATGATGGCCATCTGCACTTTGATGTTACCCACCGTGCGTCGTCTCCAGGCTTTAAGGGCTCTGGCCGTGCGGACCATCTTGACATGTAACCGCAGGATGGCATCCGATGAGTTTACCGCGGGCATCCAAGCTTGTTGTACTACTTCTTTGAAGCCATCAATGTGTACCCAGAAAGATTCAAAACGAAAACCTCTATAGAAATTACAGGAAGAGTGACCCTGCATTAATAGAGGACAGTGGTCCGAGGTCATGGTGCAAATTGCCTGCAAATTAGCCGATGGAAAGAGAGCATGCCACTCTGTTGTCGCCATTAATCTATCTATCCGAGACATCGTAGGATCGTCCTGTTCATTTGACCAAGTGAATTTTTTTCCAAAAAGGTCCAGCTCTAGTAGCTGTAGAGCGTCAATAGTTTGGTTGAACTTCCTCATTACTCTTTTGTTGATTGCTCCCTTGTTTTTTTCTCTCACTCTCTTTATCATGTTGAAGTCTCCTAAAATCAGCCATTCAGGTCTCATCAAGTTAGAGATGGTACACAGTTCAGATAGAAAGATAATTTTTTCATTCTCCTGCTGGGGGCCATAAACAGCCGTTAAGTCCCACACCATGTCCTCCAATCTGGAACTGACCCTAACTGATATTGAGTAGATTGAAGTGTAAGTAATTGGAGCAATATCAAAATAGTCTTCGTCACAAGCAATAAGAATTCCACCCGATGCTCCTAAAGAGGGTAAATGTACAGTCTGCTTTGCAAGCTTGCAACCCACAGTTTCCTTTAATAAATCTTTAGTCCAACTCATAATTTTTGTCTCTTGGAGACAAATAATAGTTGCGCTGGTAGAAAGAATTGTTTGCCTCACACTTTCACGCTTAGCACGGGCATTCAAACCTCTCACATTCCAAGATAAAATACAGCAGTTTGTATTCATTAAAAGATGAACCCTCCTCTACTCGAACAGACATTGCCACATAAGAATATAACATAGCTAACATTTGATGCAGACTGGCAAGCTTGTTCACCAACAGTAAGATACATATGTCCCATGAGGCACACAAAAGTTCCAAACTGAAAATAGTAAGATACAGAGGTACAATGATCCAATGATTCGAAAACCACCTCCAGGACCACCAACTACCATGTGACGACCAACAGTGGAGCAAAAGAACCTTCAGGACATCTTGCTCTGCCCCCTGGCACGAGCAAGGGAGAGTTAACTTGGGATACATAAAAAAAGTCTAGAACCACTGGTAGCTGAACAGGACGCTCAGCTCATATTTCTGAAACAGCCTCGATGATGGGGGCTTTGAGTGGCGACACCTTGCTGCCCCTGGACCTGCTTCCTTTCTTCCCCTTGCCTTGATTTGCCAGCTCCATAATTGCCTCCATCTGCTCCTTGTTGAGGGGTTTTGCGAAGAGGCTTTCAATCTGTTCAGTCAAATTTACATGATTATTGGAGGTGGAAGCGCTTGAACATTTGTATTGTATGGCTGCAGAATTATTTAACTTTGCAATGAGAATTTCCTGCGCTTTGGAGATGGCATCACGGCTGCCCTCAATCTTTAATTTTTGTTTTGCTGCCAACCTGCCACTCGATCGTTTACCAGTCGAGATAATATTTTTATTTGCATTTACACCTAAATTGTCTGACCCCCGCACTACTGGTGTGTTTGGAGGGGAGTGGATTAGGGATGGTTCTGGTATGTTTGTGATTGACTCAATGAAGATCTGCAAGTTATCATTTGAGTTAAGCTGATTTTCTATTGGCAGGGGAGTGAAAAGACCTGGAGTGTTGTGGCTAGCAGTCGGACCCTCATTGCTAGTTAAAATCAGTTGTCTATTCTCGACTACTACATCATTCCACTGACTATTTGATTGAATATTGAAAACATTTGACTCAGCTTGTGCATCCTTGTAACATAATTCTACCTGCTCTGCAACATCTGGTTTTGTTTTAATAATCACAGAAATAGTAACGCCTGCTGCTCTTCGGCGACGGCGATGCAGATACCTGATTTCTTGAGAGCGTATACTGAATCATGTCAGCTGTAGCTGTAGCAGCCCGGGCGTCAATTTTTGTGTACCCTTCTCACTTTTAGGCATGTCAAATGTGTCTTCGCTTGAGTGAGGAGAAGGCTCCTTCTGTAGTTCAGGCTTCCATTCTTGGTCTCTTTTTTTTCATTCAGAAACTAATCGCCACTGTTAGCTATGGTTTCTTTCATTTGAAGCGGTTCTACCATTGGTTACCAGAATCGGTTAGTCGATGAGAAGCAGACAGAATGTTGCAGACGCGGTTTGACGTGCCGGGGGAAAAAATAGCGTTGCCAAATCAACTATTGTAGTTCTAAACCTGCGTGATAAAAGCTTGAACTTGGATGCAGAGCTAACTGCCATCAGCGCCGGTCCTATAATTTTGAGGGCCCCAGGCGAATTGATCGTGGTGGACCCTTTAGACTATATAAAAAAGTATATGATATACAGTGGAGCAATTTAGCACTTTGTAGGTAAATGATGATGTGCATTGAAATTAGTTTTAAAAATACCTAAAACACTAAATAATATACATTGGCACAGATTAGCACTTCACAGGTTGAGAAATAAGAACGGCGGTCACAGAATAACCTAAATCCTGATTGCTCGACCCTGTGTGCCTAAAGACGCGTTGTGTCACCCAACGCCCTGGGAACCTGGAGGACTGGATCGGCGAGATGGCGAACGACGATCGCATGGAGGGCATGGAGGGAGTGACACGAGGGGAGAGGTTGACAGCGGTGGGGACGTGAGGAGGGGAAGATTGAAGAATGGTTCAAATAATATTATCCATTAGATTTGAGTGTATTATATATGGATGCGTGGGTTATTTGGTTAGATGGGTTTTATAAAATTTAAGCCAGTATATTATAGGGGTGTTTGAATGCACTAGAGTTAATAGTTAGTGTCTAAATTAGTTGAGACATCCAAACACCCTAACTAATAATTCAACTATTAGCTATTTTTGGTAAATTAGTTAATAGTTAGGTAGTTATTTTTTAGCTAGCTAATTTCACTAACAATTTTTAGCCAACTAACTATTAGTTCTAGTGCATTAAAATATCCCCTATATAGTGTTATAGATACTAAATATTGGGCCCTTATTAGTTTTGGGCCCCCGGCCGTCGCCTCCGGCGCATGGGCTCAGGGCCGGCCCTGACTGCCATGCCCTTGTTTTGTCCTGTCTTGTGGGTCCGGCATCGCGGCAGCATATTTTAGTATATACTCCCTCCGTTTCTTTTTATTTGTCGCTGGATAGTGTAAACACTATCCAGCGACAAATAAAAAGAAACGGAGGCAGTACATGATTAAATACATCGACTTCGCTTGACTGACGCCACTCATCAGTCGTCGCCATCATGGTTGTAGCATGTAGACGAAGGGGGAAGGGAAAGACGTGTTGCAAGTGGACCACCAGAGCTGAGATTTCTGCGTCTAATGATCCCTCATGGCCTCCTCGTTCGTCTAATACAAGTACTAATATTCTGACGACGACTCGTCGTGGGCCACGGCCACCCAGGGCACGCGGTTTTCTTTGGCCCGGTTCAACGAGCCCGTCAACGTGGCAAGTTCGGTTCGCCCGAGTACCAGGCGGCGGTTTCCGTGAAACAGCTGCGGCGCCCGACCCAGAGCTTACGTCCGCTGTGCCGTGGCGCTGCCGTCACCTCGTGTTCCTCTCCTCCCTCCCTCGGGAGTCGGGACAAGTTTGGTTTGACCATGTGGTTACGGCTAATCCTGATCTTAGTCAGACTGTTTTCTTTTTTTGACTGAAATGCCCTTCGATGCCATCAGAAGGCTGCTCTGCTACTCTCGTGACTGAAATATCAACCGCCGCGTGCCATGGCCATGCCATCCCGATCGATGCAGATGCAGTTAATTAGCAAACAAGATGTGACGACGACGGTCGGAGTCGGGCCCTACAGTGAGCAGACCTGGGGCCTATGCCTGTTGAAAAAGGACCGGGATGATCAACTCACTGTGCACCAGCAGTGACAATCACACATGCATTTAATGCAATCACACATGGATTACGCTGGGCTGGGCTCGCCCAACATCTGATCCTGATTCCTGAATTCCTGACCGGAAGTTTGACAGCGCGTAAACTACTGTCAGCGGCAGCATTTTACACCTGTCGGCTGTCGGTGAAAAGAGACCGGCCGGTTATTCTCTGCAGACCGGCAGCTGCCACCGCCTCGAGAGCCTCAAGAGAGTGAGAGACCGAGCAGCAAACCTATCAGCAGCGTGAAAGCGTATTCTTTACTATTTGTTACTAGGCACCACTAATCAGTTGTACAGATACTGTGATGAGCGCGACACAGTACTCTATGTCCGTGTCCGCGAATACCTGACCTCAAGCCTCAGGCTTAGTTTGGATACTCTGGGATTAGAGTGTTTTGAAGGGATTGGAGAGGGTGTAAATCCCCAATAGATTAAATACTCTCTCAATACACCTCAATCCACTTCAATCCCACTTATTACTAGAGTATCCAAACTAAGCCTCAAGGGGAGGCCTTTTGCTACTTTTGCACACACGAATCTACTACCAGTTTGGCGGAATCACTAGCTGTTCCCAAACCCTTGCCATGGATGGACAGCGCGGCTACTAGTAACGAGCAGTCCTCCGGCGGCAACAGCGACGGCCATGGCGCAGCCTGCACGGACAAGCCGTAAGGCCTTGTTCCTTTCTATAGGATTGGTGGATCGGAACGATTTCTAGTCGAATTATTTATCTAATTTATATAAATTTTAATTGGGTGGAACGATTTCAGGTGTAATTCGACACAAACGAACAACTCCTAAAGCGAAGCGCGTCAACGCTGTACTTCCTTCAAGCAAGTGCGCCTGTGTACGGTAATCGGAAAGGCGTGGGGGAGAATAGAAAAAAAAGGGGCAGCGCGCAAGCAAGCCATAACCATAGCACATAAGCCACTCCATCGATTCATTATTATTTGTTATCATTTGGTAGAGCTTGGCGAACCAAAAGTACCTGCGCACTTTGAAAAGCAATAGATTTTATGAGTTATTTTATTTCCAAAGAAAAGACTCAGCTCGATGCAAGTCATCAACTATTATGATCAGATAATATAAATATTTAATAGAACTTTGATGCACATAAGCCGTTTCAGGTTGCATCCTTTTCGGTCATGTCTGTCTGATCAATATGCCAATAGACAAAAACTTGTGGTGCCCTTAGCCCGAATAAGTAAACGGTTTGGGCCAGTAATATAGATTTATTGTCGTACCGCCCCACACTTGAGTAGGATAATACATCGGTGATGAATAGATCGGAAAAGCGCCATGACATCCCTATATGAGGATGACCAGACGATCTTGGTCGCACCGCCTTTTGGGTCGGTTTAGTCGTCCTTTGCTTTCGCCCAGATTGTCTTTTTGACTTTGTTTGTTTTATTGGCCGGTGATCTTGAGTCGAGGAAGAGATCTTGAGTGAAATGAAACTTACCCCGAGAAGTGGTAAGCTCCTTGGACTGTCTTGAGGTTACCAGGCCACACAAGATGGATCTAGATGACGTAGAGTCGAATATGGGTGGATGTGAATATACGGAAAGCTATAACTAGGATTACACTACATATACTTCCAGGATAAAAATGGTAAAGAAAGTAAATTGATTCGTGTTCGAGGGTTATCAATCGACTACCCATATATATATACACCAATTTCTAGATGATAGCTAACAAATTTCACGTAATTAAATAGATAATTACGTACGAGATAAATATAATCATCTGAGTTAATATAATCACAGGTGGTAGACCGTCGCGACCCTTGGCTGGACCCTCAGCCACTTTTTGGTGTTCAACATTATTATTAATTAGGTGGCCTGCGCTGCGCCTGTGCCTCCCTGGTCATTATTCTGTGCCTGGTGGGGGGTCTGGAGGATCATGTTTAACGCCTACCTCTTTAATAAATTCTCAGCGATTAATTTAGGATCTTTTTTTCTTCTTTTTGATAAATTAAGCCCACCGTTGCTTCTACTGCACCCGCCGATGAGGCGATGATCACAGGCGAATCACGGGTCCTCCTCTCTACACACTTGGCTTTCTCCTTTCTGCGAAATCACGAAAATACCCCCCCCCCCCCCCCCCCCCCCCCCCGCCTCTTTGGCTCTTTCTTCCTCCTCTACCTGGGCCCTCGTCATTTTCCCCGCAGCGACGACGATTCAGTGAGGCACCCCTCTCCTGGCCTCTTCTCGCCTTCTCCGTTTCCGCGAACCCAGCTGCCTCGTAGCCCCACCACACCGCCGAGCACGCGGTCTCCCGCGCCGCCTTCCACCCAAGCGAAGCTACCCCTACTCGACCCAGAATTATCTTCTACCAGCGCTAGTCCGCTCCGCCTCTCTACTGGCTGCCGTGGAGTGGGGATCCGTCCGGACTTCCTTCTTTCGCTGGTAAGGAAGCATTGGGGTTGCTAGGATGAACTATTGTCCCAAGCTTTGGGTTCTGTTCTGCAGGAATCAGCATCTCTTGTTTGCTCTCAACTCTCGAGCAGTGGAATCCGAATCCTGCTCGCAGGGGTAGAATTCGGAAGCCCAAGTCCGTCCGCCTTACTGTAGATTTTTTGTGTTTGTTGTCCGGAGCACCAGTATCAGTTTGTTTTCCAGAAATTTTGGTGGTTCCGAAAGGGGAAAAAAAAACCCCGCTCGTCAGGTTCAGCTCTTTTACATTCGTATCGCTAGGAACGGTAAAACAGATATGCATATATCAGGGTCCAGGAATTTTTTGCATGGCGTAGCTGATTACTGATACCTGGGAACAAAGCCCTGGAGAACGTGAACCGCGTGACATGAGGCACCGTTAAGTTATCATCTTACCTTTTTTTGACTGCCTGTTTGGTGGGTGAACGTGGTCGTCGGATCGGATGCAAGGTTTGCTGGGGCCGCGATCATGCGTCACCCAGTGATTATTCCAGGCAGGCACTTGGCAAGACTGCCTGTTTCTTCTCTGGACCACGATTTATGGTGGCCATAATTGTTCTCAAAACGTTGCTGCCACACCAGATCCGCTTGGATTTCTGGACACCCCCAATAAATGATTACTGTTAATCCAGTGGATCAGAAAATGACGTCTCTCTTGTTTTCTTTGTTTTTCTCCTTTGTCCGTCTGCTTTTTGCTCTTGTTCTGCTGCTCTAATCAAGTGGCTTCCATCCTAATCCGAGTGTACTCAACAAGGTTGAGGGAGAGACTTTGGATACCCATTACTGTTTGGGAGTCGGTCTAGCTACATTCATGATAGGCCAATAAGTTGGAGTTTAATACGTAATTCAGACGTCTATGGTATGTCGACAAAACAAAATGCGATGAGGAGAATTTGTTGGTTCTTTGCAGCATATTTATGATGTCCCCAAACCCTACCTTGATGTGCTTGAGCCGCTAAGCTCAATTCCTTGACTTGTCTTATCTGCAA
Source organism: Zea mays (assembly GCF_902167145.1). NCBI lineage: Eukaryota > Viridiplantae > Streptophyta > Magnoliopsida > Poales > Poaceae > Zea > Zea mays. Next base: position 155,620,126 of record NC_050104.1, on the reverse strand, counting down.
TTGTCTTGGTGACTATGGTCAATCTATTTATTTTCTAGGTGTCCACTTACAGCACAAATATAATCATGTGCATTGTGTTATATCTGCAATGATTCAGCTTACTTTTGCTCGATATAATCATGTTGAACTCAAGAGCCATTTAGTATCTAGCACCGCAGGCGAAATGTAACATTCCACTAGTATGTAGTAAAGAAAAGAGAGTACCTAGGAACAAATAGGTATTCTTTCTCCCACAAAAGAAAAAAATAGGCATATAAGAATCGCAGCCAAAAAGGATTCAAAACCTAGTGGTGGCTCTGTACACCCAAAGCTCTGACCAATAAAACTGCCAGAATCGCATCCGAGAAGGATTCAAACCCTAGTGATGTCGCAGTACACCCAAAGCTCTGACCATTGAAGGTAGACTTTGTTCCTTACATGCCGGTCAATGTCCCATGTGGTACTCCGACTGTCCGACATATGCTACAATACCTGCACGGACACGATTCCTTGCATCCCCGTGATATCATTGGTTCAAATATGGTACTCCTGCAGGTGCTAGAATACATGCACGGACACAACGCACAGCATTAAATACTATACACCACAGTACGGATACAGAATCGGAGATTTCACCAAAGTTGCCACTATAATGACACGGAGCTGTGGATATGCAAGGATAAAAAACATCAAACATGCAAACATACACTTATCACTTCTCATAGTACTGAGTTGTTAGCTATTGATCACAAGCCGATGACATAGGTGGTTGCAGTTTTCTATAGCATTTTGTTGTATCAAATTCTTGATTAGCTTATGACCTTATGTCCTATTTGTAAGGGGTATATAAGTTAGCTATGACAAACAAATTGTTTATGGCATGGTGTTGCTAAGCAAAGCACATGGGGATGCACTATAATTTTGTCGGACAAGGTTGTGAGCTGTGACACGTTTAGATTGGGTGTTACACCTAACATGGTTTGTGCTGCTGACAGCTGACCCTCAAGTCTTACCAGAATTATCTCTGCACGCGGCTTGTGTTTTTCGTTATATGGCAAATGTATAATTTCCCTTTACTTGCCATTTGAACTACAATTCTGTGCATGGTTGCAATTGCAAATAATTTCGATTGGAGTTTGAATTGTTGTAGGCTCTTATAGACTAACTAATATTAATTAACCCATTAAATTATTGTATATGCATCTTTCTCTGTTTTTTTTGTTAATTCCTAATCATGGCATGGATCACGAATGCTGCCTGTGGTTGAATCCAGTTTCTCATAGTAGCATTTATGTTATTAAAAATTGTTTTACATTCTGCAATTCTTGGCATTACTTTATGCTTATTTATGTTAGCACTTAGCACTTATACACTAAAACTATTTACAGTTTTATTATTGTTTTTAACTTAAAGGCCGACTAACTTGATATGTTTCCTGATGTTTTGGTTGACAAAACAATAGGCATCTCAGATACATAGAGTTCTGGTTTTGTATATATGGGTTCTGGTGTCCCCATTAGGTAATTTAGTATGTTGCAACGTTCCAAGTATCTGTTGAAACTTAAAACATCATGTATTTAGTGCAAATGTAGTTAACTAAGTAACAAAAATCTAGCATCAGACTCATCCTAGATGTCAAGAAATAAGATAAACAATCAATCTGGAACTTTGGTAAGGGCAGAGACCCAGTGCAGGAGACAACTCCCACATGAGTGGGTCTAGGGAAGGGATAAACTGAGGCAAGCCTCCCCCAAAATGCAGAGATGCTGCTTTTAACCCAATCTGGAATCTTGATAACAAATAAATTTGAATAATTTTATTTTTGCATGTTTAACTAGCTCTGTACTGCTTACATGATTTTCAATGATTTTTTAGGAATATTGTCACATGTTGTATCATTGTATATTCACTAATTGGGACCCCAGAGTCCCTGGTCACTAATGAACTCCCAGCAGATATATTATGGTCTGTTCTTGCACACATGTTGTAGTCAGTAGCCAATTATTTTTAGTAAAAAGTTTCCTGTTGTTTTCCACATTGTAGTTGATATTATTCCTTCTCTAGTAATGAAATGATAATCATATCCAAGTTAACATTCATATACTAAAGATGCAAATCTGAGTAGCACCTAACCAGCCAACAGTTCTGTGTAGTTGAACTGGTGGTTTTTTATATGCTTTTGAGACTTTGAGAGTCTGCAAGATTTTTTGTTTCTCAAAGTGCAATCTCTCAGAGCCCTCAAAGTAAACATTAGTTTGAAACGTGATATTTTTTCTATGAACTAGTGTTTCCACTTTTCCACCCCAGGGATCATTCGCACCTCAAACATGAACCAAATGTGGTCCCACTGGGTAGTTTATTTTAAGTAGTATTTGTCATTTGATTTCATGTGTTGAATGGAAAATAAATGTGTCTTCTTTCTTCCTTGCATACAGCTTCGCACTACTGATTTGTTGTTTTCTACTATCTACCACTATCTTGTTTATGTATAATATCAGTTTATCTTATCTTATCTTATCTTATCTCTGTTTGTTGTATCCAGTTGATGTCATCATGCTGAGCATTTTGTGGTAGAGACGATCATCTCTTTGGGTTCCAGCATATAACTCATGCCCATAAAATTTGCACTAGAAAATATGTCGACACAAGCCTCTAACCGGTCATACAGATATCCAGACAGAACCCAACTGCCGTACCACAATGGCAATCCAATGCATGTTGGGGGCAATGGTAATTACTGTGTGCAACAAAATCACGATGATGTTAACTACATTTCCTCTGATGATGGATCACAGAGCAGTAGTTCTAGAGTTCAAGATTTTCAAGCACAGTTTTGCACCCTAGATTCGTCTTCGGCCAATTGTGTTTATCCTGCACATAGTTCTACCTCTTCTCAGAGCATAAGTGGAAGCCCTCTGTCTCAGCAGGAGAGCCACTCTGATCATGCATATGGTTCCTCTCCAAGTGCATCGTGCATCACTCAGGTTCCCACCTGGACACTTAAGGATCTAGAAAATGTGATGCTTGGACCCGATTCTGACATAGGTAGCCCTGACAGTTCCTTTCTGCTTGACACTGCCTTGCATGGAAATAACTGGAGAGAACTTTTGGGAATTCAAACTGGGGATTTGAGGCAGGTAATTGTAGCATGTGGTAAGGCTGTTGACGAGAATGCTGTCTATATGGATGCATTGATGTCTGAGTTAAGGGAGATGGTTTCTGTCTCTGGTGAACCGATGCAACGTCTGGGAGCTTACATGTTGGAAGGCCTCATTGCGAGGCTTTCTTTCACTGGACATGCCTTGTATAAATCTCTGAAGTGCAAAGAGCCTGTGGCTACGAGTTCTGAGCTCTTGTCCTATATGCATCTTCTTTATGAGATCTGTCCATTCTTCAAGTTCGGTTACATGTCTGCCAATGGTGCCATAGCTGAAGCGGTTAAGGGGGAAGACATTATTCACATCATCGATTTTCAAATCGCTCAGGGTAGTCAGTGGATGACTATGATACAGGCCCTTGCTTCAAGGCCTGGGAGGCGACCATACCTAAGGATCACTGGCATAGATGACTCGAATTCTGCTCATGCCCGAGGTGGTGGACTGGATATGGTTGGACAGAGGTTGCACAGAATGGCCCAGTCATGTGGTCTGCCCTTCGAGTTCAATGCTGTGCCAGCAGCTAGTCATGAGGTTGTGTTTGAAGATCTTTGTCTAAGATCTGGGGAGGCCATCGTTGTCAATTTTGCTTATCAGCTGCATCATACTCCTGATGAGAGCGTGGGCATAGAAAACCATCGTGATAGAATACTGAGAATGGTCAAGAGCCTCTCTCCTAAGGTGGTAACTCTTGTAGAGCAGGAGGCAAACACAAACACAGCACCTTTCTTTCTTAGATACATGGAGACTCTTGATTATTACACAGCGATGTTTGAGGCAATAGATGTTGCTTGCCCCAGGGATGATAAGAAGCGCATTAGCACAGAGCAACACTGTGTTGCAAGGGATATTGTCAATTTAATTGCTTGTGAAGGTGCGGAAAGGATAGAGAGACATGAGCCTTTTGGAAAGTGGAGGGCAAGACTTGTAATGGCTGGTTTTAGACCATACCCGTTAAGTCCAGTGGTGAACAGAACCATCAAAACACTGCTTGACAGTTACCACAGCCATTACAGGCTTGAGGAGAGAGATGGCATCCTTTATCTTGGCTGGAAGAACAGAAAGCTGGTCGTATCTTCTGCCTGGTGCTGATATTTCCAACTTCTTCTAAGAAGCATTGTTAAGGTATATTGCTGGCACCTCACAGATCTTTAACTGCTGATTATTATTGTTATCCCAAACGCAGGCATGTCTATGACAACTTTAAGTTTCCAAGCTTGTGGGACCACATCAGGTCTTTTAGGTGACGGTATATCTTCCATTTTGACGAGGAAAACCAGTTAATAATATCTGGCTCGGTGATTGCTACTTTCCAGCCAGTCTTTTTGCTGGCAATATAGTTCTGTTTCTGTACTTGGGGGAGGAAACAAATCAATGATAGGTCCCACTATACTATACCTTTTCAATAAATTTTGACTGGGATTGTAGCCTAATATGAGTATCTTCTACCTGAAGTCCCTGTGTAGAATTGGACTGTTATACAGAACAATGCACTGTTACACTTCTTCCGCGTGCTGTTGCTTGATGCACCTTATGCTGTATTGCTGCATGATTACATAACATCTATCGAGGAAAGTTTGTTTATGGCTCGAACTATTCGTGCCATTGCATACATATATTCCTTTAAAGAACATTGATGCTTAATTTCTTTCTATTTTGTTCCCTGCAGATTCTTTCGTGGCTTGGGGTTCAGGCGTTCAGCACATGAATCCAAGGTGGAACCTAAACTTCAGTATGAAGACTGCACAATCAAAAAAACAAGCTGGTTGCTTCCTTACTATTTGTTGCCCAGCCTTGAAACTCTCCCACGCTCACTATCATCGCTGATGTACTTACCATGACTCAGTTCCATCCTTATATATAGGTGCAAACAATGGTCTTAATATTGTATATTGGTAGAATCTGGTGGTATTAGCTTCCAAATCTGGATTGCTGAATCGTTTGTGTTACTACATTTAGCCAGGATTTGACAGTAGACACAAGGAGTGCTGTAAGATCCTGTATGTACAACGTGCTTCAGTTGGTGTATTGTACGTACTTGGGTGCTATGGCTGGTTTGGTTATCACAGTGCTGAGTGCTGCACTGTTCGGCGTTAAACTCTTGTTTGCTCTGCGTTGGTAGGCAGGGGCAACCAGTGAAGTGTGAATGCCTTCTGCGATGCTGACCTTATGCTCTGAGATGGCACGGCAGCACGCCTGCCTGATCCATGACTGGAAGGCAAGAAGCACGCCACTGCCCACTGGGATCTCAGCTGAATGCGGACGTGACCCTGCTTCTGGATGGATTCAGAGCTCCTAGCCATGCCATCAGCTGACTGTTGCCTTCCTGTATTAGCTGTTACTGTTTTATAAGCGGTCGGTACCAACTACCAACCCGAGTGAGAGCAGTGGCAGGCGGGTTCGTCTGGCTAGATGGTTGGGCTGCCAACCGGTAGGGACGGGTGACACGGGCCACGTCAGGTGCGAATGGTACCGTTCGGTCAATACCGATTATCGAATCGGCACGGTCGCAGAGCTAATCTGGTCTTGTCTAATAGATCCGAGATGTTTCGTTTGTTTAAATTTAAAAGAACCTTTAAAATTTCTAAAAAATCCAAAAAATATTGAATCCACCCTACAACGGTTTGTTTGTTTTGCTCTCAATCCATGTGAATTTCCACTACAGTAAAATAACACAAGTCCGATGGCTCCTTTATTTCCGTCGTCGAACATAACGCGGGACATCCGAGGGTTGTCAGAGTACGGTCTCCTAGAGGGCCGTCGGAAATAAAGGATTTTAACTGATGCCCCCGCGCCCGCATCGATTCATTCTCTCTGTCTCTTCCGCTCGCTCGCTCGCATGACCAGCCGCCGCCGCCCGGTGTTTCCACCGCTGCCCAAGCGACTCCCGGCGACCTCCCGCCCCGACGCCCAGCCCGCGCCCGAGGACGAGCCCGTGGCCGCCTTCGTGACCATTCTGACGCCACCGGAGCTGTCCCGACGCAGCCTGCGCCCGCCGGAGCCTCTGCCCCCGTCCCCGACGCCACCGGCGCCAGCCCTGACCCCATCGGCACTCGCTTCACCGGCTCATCGTCCAGCTAAGTGAGTAATTTTATAATTTTTAGTATAATTTTGTGTTTGCTAGTAGTCATGTTTGATTTTGTAATGTCCGACGACTTGAGTTAATTATGCAATTAAATTAGCTTGTTTTAGTTTATTTATTAGTGCCTATATAATTTAAACTTTTAATTTCCGAGGGTAATTATTAAGCCCTCGGAAATAAGGTTATTTTATTTTGATTTAGGGTCCCATGAAATGATTTTTCTGTAGTGATATTGTATTAGTGTGGTTCATTAGTAATCATAACTAATTAAGTTAACGTCTCGTATCTAGTATGGAGGAAGATCGTCGATGGATGTATGAAGGTTGGAAGAAAAGAGGTGCTCTATCAAATGAGTGGGTTGCCAAGACTGATGCTTTTCTTGACCGTGCTTTTGCTCGGTCAGAGACTGGAACCGATGTTAGGTACCCTTGTAGCAAGTGTCGAAACATTTATTTCATTGACAGGAGGACTATGTCGATAGATCTTTGCAAGAACGGTTAAATGCCAGACTATGAGGTGTGGGTGCACCACGGTGAGGACCCACCTCCTCGTATTGTATCGGAAGTTCAGTCACATCAAGAGACGGACTACAATAGGATGGAAGAGATGCTTGGCGATGTACGCCATGAGCTTATAACCGTCGATTCGGAGAACCCCGGTTAACCCACCGATTATGAGGATCCAGCTACACATGAGGTTCAGAAGTTCTTCGAGCTCCTTAAAGCTGCCGAAGAGCCATTGCATGAGCACACAAAAGTGACCGTCCTTGTATTTGTGACTCGACTTATGGCTATTAAGTCTAAGTTTGCATTCTCAATCAACTGCTACAAGGAGCTGTTGAACTTGATCAGTGATGTACTTTCGGAGAATCACAAGATGCCAAAGGACATGTATCAGTCCAAAAAGTTGCTCCCTGGGCTCGGTATGGACTACGAAAAAATCGATGTCTGTGACAATAACTGTATGCTTTTCTGGAAGGAGACCGTGAGTGAGAAGAAGTGTACCGTATGTGGTGAGCGTAGATTCGTTGAGGTCGAAAACGACGATGGTTTGACCGTGACGACGAAGATTGCACGTAAGCAGCTTCGTTACATGCCTCTTATACCTCGATTGAAACGTTTATTCATCTCCAAGAATACAGCCAGACACATGAGGTGGCACAAAGAAGGGGTACATGAGAATCCAAATGTCATGGCGAATGGAAGACTGCTTTACTCTACATGTATAACAACATGGAAGAGATGAGTCAGTTTCTCCTGTAAGTGTAAACTTAATTTTAGTCATTGTCGCTACAATTTTTTGTTATACTAAAAGGTTTGTTTCCTTGTACTAACAGTGAATTTGATTCTCAAAATTGCATCTCTGGCTGTGAACGTGACCAGATTCGTCGAGAGGGAAAAGTTGGGGGACCTAATTTCTTGTGTTGGTTTCGAGATTATGTAGATAAAATGACAATATAAACCCGGACCTTCGACAATTATCCCTAGGAGCAGTAACTGCCAGACGTTATGGTCGGTATGATGTCAATGGTTTTAGATTCCGTTCTACAAGATTCGAAGATGATCATCCTCTAGCAGCCATGACAAATTCCGGAGTTGTAACTAGAGCTGTCGATGATGAAGGGAAGGTGACTAATTATTATAGAGTCATTAATGATATACTCGAGTACAAGTTTTTTGGAGATAAAAACTCAAAGTGGTGTTCTTCGATTGTGATTGGTTTTCTCCAAATACAACGCGAGAAAACCAATATGGCATGGTGGAAGTCAAACACAACGATCGATTAAAAGGCCACGACACTATAATCCTTGCCCACCAATGCAAGCAGGTGTAGTATATGACATATCCATCTAAGAAAAAGAGTTTGGATGATTGGAGGGTAGTGTATAAAGTTAATCCTCGTGAACGACTATATGCTCCTGATGATGCTGGTTATGTTGAAAATCAGATCGAGGAGGAAGTGGAGGCTGCTGAGATTTTCCAAGACGACGAACTTTCCAAATATACTCAAACTGAAATGGCTTCAACTCTAGGATGTAGAGATTTTTATAATCTTTCCAAAAAGTCCAAGATCATCAAAATCGAAGATTGGAGCTAAAAGTTATGCCCAAAATACTAGAAGCAATCTATTCTACGCAAGAGGTCCGGTGCGTCAAGCACGGAAGGTCAGGTGCGCCATCTTCAGAAGATCTAACATCTATCTCTAACGAATAATACATGTTGAGGTCCAATGCTTAGGTCCGGTGCGCTAGAGAAAGGTCTGATGCGCCACAACTAGTTTTCGTTTGGGACATGTATATACCACACCACTCGGCCATTTAGAGGTGTGAGAGCTGAAGCAACATACCAAGTGAAGTGAGACACATCTCCATTGCTTCAAAACATTCATGAGCTTAATAGAATTACTCAATGATTAGCATAGGTGCTTTATGAAGTGCTTAGGTTAGTTAGGCCGCTATTGCGCTTGCTCTAAGTTGTTCCTAGTAGATTGAGTGAGGTTAGAAAAACCCACAAAAACCATCGGTTCTTCCGCGAGTCCTTGCAAGTTGTACCGAGTAGGACGAGAGTCTTGCGAGACCACATCAACCGCATTTGTGGTGTGTCCGCCACCGTGTATCGAAGGGAACTAGGCTCACAACATTTTGGTAGGAAGCTCGATAGTGAAGACGACGGGGAGCATCTGAGAGAAGACCGAAAGCGTGAAAGTCGCCTAGAGGGGGGGGAATAGGGCAAATCTGAAATTTACAAACTTAAGCACACACTTCAAGCCGTGGTTAGCGTTAGAATGAATATTAAGTTCGGGAGAGAGCGAAAACAAATCAACCAAGAAATAAAGCGGATGAACACGGTGATTTGTTTTACCGAGGTTCGGTTCTAAAGAATCTAGTCCCCGTTGAGGTGGTCACAAAGACCGGGTCTCTTTCAACCCTTTCCCTCTCTCAAACGATCACTTAGACCGAGTTAGCTTTCTTCCTTGATTTCCCGGGTCACTTAGACCCCGCAAGGACCACCACACAATTGGTGTCTCTTGCTTCGCTTACAAGGCTTTGAGAGTAAGAATGAGAGAAAGAAGAAAGCCAACCAAGCAACAAGAGCAACAAAGAAGCACAAGAACAATCCTCTCTCAAGTCCTAAAACACTAGAATTGAATTGGGGACTTTGATCAGATCGGTGGCTTTGATTTGTGTCTTGGAGTGAAGTCTATTGCTCTTGTATTGAATGAGAAGTATTGAATGTTTGGATGGTTGGAGTGGAGGTGGTTGTGGGGTATTTATAGCCCCCAACCACCAATTCAACCGTTGGGGGTGGCTGCTGTCGATGGGCGCACCGGACTGTCCGGTGCGCCAGCCACGTCACCCAACCGTTAGGGTTCTAACGGTTTTGACCATTGGATCTTTATCTTCTGGTAGCATCGGACAGTATGGTGCCGCACCGGACAGGTATTGTTCACTGTCCGGTGCGCCTCTAGCGGCTGCTCTGACTTCTGCGCGAACTGTCCACGCACTGTAGCGTTGCAGGCGACCGTTGCGCTGGTTTAGCCGTTGCTCCGCTGGTGCACCAGACAGTTCGGTGAATTATAGCGGAGCGCGACCTCAGAAACTCGAAGGTGAAGAGTTCAGAGTCGTACGACCCTGGTGCACCGGACACTGTCCGGTGGCACACCGAACAGTCCGGTGCGCCAGACCAGGGTGCTCTTCGGTTTCTTTTGCTCCTTACTTTTGAACCCTAACTTGATCTTTTTATTGGTTTGTGTTGAACCTTTATGCACCTGTGGAATATATAATCTAGAGCAAACTAGTTAGTCCAATATTGTGTTGGACATTCAACCACCAAAATTATTTATAGGAAAAGGTTAAACCCTATTTCCCTTTCAATCTCCCCCTTTTTGGTGATTGATGCCAACACAAACCAAAGCAAATATATAAGTGCATAATTGAACTAGTTTGCATAAGGTAAGTGCATAGGTTGCTTGGATTTAAACCAATTTATACTTTCACTAGATATGCATGGTTGCTTTCTTTTATTTTAACATTTTGGACCACGCTTGCACCACTTGTTTTGTTTTTGCAAATTTGTTTTGGAAAATCTTTTCAAAGTCTTTTGCAAATAGTCAAAGATATATGAAGCATTTTCAAGATTTGAAATTTTCTCCCCCTGTTTCAAATGCTTTTCCTTTGACTTCAACAAAACTCCCCCTTAATGAAATTCTCCTCTTAGTTTTCAAGAGGGTTTTAATAGACATCTATTGGAAATATCATACCAATTTTGAAGTATAACAATAACAAGATACCAATTGAAAACATTATTTTGAATATTTTGAAATTTTTAGGTGGTGGTGCAGTCCTTTTGCTTTGGGCTTAATATTTCTCCCCTTTGGCATTAATCACCAAAAACGGAGTCTTTTGAGAGCCCTTGTTACTTTCTCCTCCTTTGGTAAATAAAATATGAGTGAAGATTATACCAATCGAAGAGTGGTGTGGAGTGACGGCGAAGGGTAAATGATACCGATAGAGTGGAGTGGAAGCCTTGTCTTCGCCGAAGACTCCATTTCCCTTTCAATCTATGACTTAGTAGAAATGTACTTGAAAACACATTAGTCATAGCCTTGGTACATAAATATTAGGAATTATGCATTTGTACCAAAATGAAAGAGATATGATCAAAGGTATATAAATGAGCTATGTGTGCAATGTTTCAATCAAAATTCCGAGAATCAAGAATGTTTAGCTCATTCCTAAGTTTGGTCTTTGGTACCCCAAGGGATCCACCTTTGATTTAATAGGATATTCAGATGCTGATTGGGCAGGGTGTAAAATTAATAGAAAGAGCACATCAGGGACTTGTCAGTTTCTAGGGAGATCCCTGGTGTCTTGGGCTTCAAAGAAACAAAACTCAGTAGCTCTTTCTACCGCCGAAGCCGAGTACATTGCTACATGCCATTGTTGTGCGCTTTGGATGAGGCAAACCCTCAGGGACTATGGCTACAAATTGAGCAAAGTCCCTCTCCTATGTGATAATGAGAGTGCATTCCAAAGTCGCCTAGAGGGGGGTGAATAGGGCAAATCTAAAATTTACAAACTTAAGCACACACTTCAAGCCGGGGTTAGCGTTAGAATGAATATTAAGTCTAGGAGAGAGGGGAAACAAATCAACCAAGAAATAAAGCGGATGGACACGATGATTTGTTTTACCGAGGTTCGGTTCCCAAGAACCTAGTCCCCGTTGAGGTGGTCACAAAGACCGGGTCTCTTTCAACCATTTCCCTCTCTCAAACGATCACTTAGACCGAGTGAGCTTTCTTCCTTGATTTCCTGGGTCATTTAGACCCCGTAAGGACCACCACACAATTGGTGTCTCTTGCTTCGCTTACAAGGCTTTGAGAGTAAGAATGAGAGAAAGAATAAAGCCAACCAAGCAACAAGAGCAACAAAGAAACACAAGAACGATCCTCTCTCAAGTCCTAAAACACTAGAATAGAATTGGGGACTTTGATCGGATCGATGGCTTTGATTTGTGTCTTGGAGTGAAGTCTATTGCTCTTGTATTGAATGAGAAGTATTGAATGTTTGGATGGTTGGAGTGGAGATGGTTGTGGGGTATTTATAGCCCCCAACCACCAATTCAACCATTGGGGGTGGCTGCTGTCGATGGGCGCACCGGACAATCCGGTGCGCCACCGGACACTGTCCGGTGCGCCAGCCACGTCACCCAACCGTTAGGGTTCTAACGGTTTTGACCATTGGAGCTTTGTCTTCTGGTAGCATCAGACAGTACGATGCCGCACCGGACAGGTACTGTTCACTGTCTGGTGCGCCTCTGGCGGTTGCTCTGACTTCTGCGCGAACTGTCCATGCACTGTAGCGTTGCAGGCGACCGTTGCAGCCGACCGTTGCGCTGGTTTAGCCGTTGCTCCACTGGTGCACCAGACAGTCCGGTGAATTATAGCGTAGCGCGACCTCAGAAATCCGAAGGTGAAGAGTTTAGAGTCGTACGACTGTGGTGCACCGAACAGTCCGGTGCACCAGACCAGGGTGCTCTTCGGTTTCTTTTGCTCCTTATTTTTGAACCCTAACTTGATCTTTTTATTGGTTTGTGTTGAACCTTTATGCACATGTGGAATATATAATCTAGAGCAAACTAGTTAGTCCAATATTGTGTTTAGCATTCAACCACCAAAATCATTTATAGGAAAAGGTTAAACCCTATTTCCCTTTCAAAGCGGAGCACCACCTGTGCATGGAGAAGGCATGCGACTCTCTATTGAGTTACTCGACTGAGGTGCTTGACACTTGCATGGGCTTCACTTTGCGTAGGGGCACCAACGAGGCTTAGTTAGAACCTTGCGCGGTTCTAGACACCTTGGTAAAAATACCGACGTGTCAATGTGAGTTTGCATCTCTACCTTTCACTTTAGCTTCCGCATTTACATTGATTACTTCAGTTGAAATTTTTACCATTTTTAGTTTAGAATATAGAATTGGAACTTAGGTTGTATAACTCATTTTGTGGTAGAGATAGCAACACTTATACAAAACCTTAGTCACACATTCTTGTTTGCTTATCTGCGTAGGTTTTGTTTAAGAGATTAATTATTGGCCTAGATTAGTGAGAAAAATAGAATTCCTAATTCACCCCTGTTAGGCATCCATGTTCCTTTCACCTCTTACTTTTTAAATTTCTCCTTTCCACTTCGTATTACACTCATCTCACTCTTTTTTCACTCCATTGGACCATTATCGTCACGTATTCCTTGGCTCGGACGTTAAGATGACTAAAGAGTAGGTACTCAATATGTTGCATCAAACTATGATGGATGTGACAATAAAGCTTGTCTCTAGGTGTTCAATGAGGGGAAAGCGAAGGACACAACATCGAAGCTACATCAATCAAGACAGCGAAGCCGCCCATAATCAGTTGATGCAAAACTACTTCAACGACCTAGGTGTCTACTCCTCACTCTACTTTCATAAAAAGTACCACATGCGGATGAGTCTCTTCAAATCTTGGAGAGATTGGATAAGCATTCCTTCTACTTCACTCTTAAAATTGATGCACTCAACCGAAACGATTCCTCTCCCTATAAAAAATGCATTGCTTCCATTAGCATGCTCGCCTATGGTAGCGTTGTTGACTCCATTGACTAGTATATCAAAATAGGGAAAAACTTGACCTTAGAATGCTTCGAACATTTCTGTTGGGGTGTTATTTCATGTTTTAACGAGGAGTATAGTTGTCGTCCTATTGTTGATGATCTAAGCCAACTTTTAGCTAAGGGAGAGGAGAATGAATTTCCTATTATGATAGGAAGTATAGTTTGCATGTATTACAAGTGAAAAATTGTCCGATTAAATGGAAAGAATAGTTTAGAAGATAGAACATTAGATCATCGACCCTCATGCTCGAGACAGTTGCCTCGTATGATCTGTGGATTTAGCATGCTTTTTTTGGACTAGCGGGACCGAACAACAACAACGTCAACGTGCTCAACTAGTCATTGTAGTTCACTGAAGTACTCAAGTGAAAAATAATAAATATGAACTTCACAGTGAATGGATATGAGTGTTGGGAATAATAGCAATTTAGATATGAACAATTTCATTCCGAAATAATAATACAAGAAACAACAACATGCTTCGTATATGTTGAGAGCACCTAGAGGGGGGGTGAATAGGTGATCCTGTGAAACTTGAAACTTAAGCCACAAAAACTTGGTTAAGTGTTAGCACAATAATCGCCAAGTGGCTAGAAAGGAGAACTTGCACAATACGATAACCACAAAGAGATCAACACAGAGATGACACATTGGTTTATCCCGTGGTTCGGCCAAGTACAAAACTTGCCTACTCCACGTTGTGGCGTCCCAACGGACGAGAGTTGCACTCAACTCCTCTCAAGTGATCCAATGATCAACTTGAATACCAAGGTGTTTTGCTTTTCTTTTCTTATCCCGTTCGCGAGGAATCTCCACAACTTGGAGCCTCTCGCCCTTATACTTTTGATGTTCACAAAGAGGCACAGAGTAAGGGAGGGATGAGCAACTCACACAAGACACAAAGATCACAGCAAATACGCACACACAAGACCCAGACTTAAGCTCAAAAGACTAGCACACTAGAACAGAGCTCAAATCACTAGAATGTCGAACAAGTGCGCAAGAATGAAGTGTGAGTGATCAAGAATGCTTAGGAATGCTTGGTGTACTCCTCCATGCGCCTAGGGTCCCTTTTATAGCCCCAAGGCAGCTAGGAGCCGTTGAGAGCAATCCAGGAAGGTAATTCTTGCCTTCTGTCGCCTGGCGCACCGGACAGTCCGGTGCACACCGGACACTGTCCGGTGCCAGATTTCTTTCCTTAAATGGCGAAACCGACCGTTGGCAGACTTGGAACCGTTGGCGCACCGGACATGTCCGGTGCACACCGCACAGTCCGGTGCCCTATTCTAGCTGTTGGCTTGGCCACGTGTCTCGCGCAGATCGCGCGGCCGACCGTTGGTCCGGCCGACCGTTGGCTCACCGGACAGTCCGGTGAATTATAGCCGTATGTCGCCGGTGAATTCCCGAGAGCGGCCACTTCGCTCGAACCAGCCTGGCGCACCGGACACTGTCCGGTGCACCACCGGACAGTCCGGTGCTCCCAGACTGAGCAGATTCTTGGCTGCTCGAGCCAAGACATTTCCAATTGGATTTTTCCTGTTTCCAGCACTTAGACACAATACATTAGTCTCTAAAACAATGTACTAAGTCTGAGAAACATGCCTTTATCCTTGATTTGTACTTTGTCCACCATTTTACACTTAGGCACTTGTGTTGGACACTAAATCACCAAAATACTTAGAAATGGCCCAAGGGCACATTTCCCTTTCAATCTCCCCCTTTTTGGTGATTTATGCCAACACAACATAAAGCAAGTAGAACAAGTACAAAATCAATTCAAATAAGAACTCAAATTTGTTTTGAATCAAATTTGTCATATATGGATCATCCTTTGCCACCACTTGGTTTGTTTTTGCAAATCAAACTCAAATTCCTATTTCTAAGTCAAACACACATGTTGAAACATAAAGATAGCTATCTCAAAAGGAATTGATCAAGAATTTCAAAAACTCCCCCTTTTCCTATAATCAACACTTCTCCCCACAAGAGGCCAACTTTTGACAAAAGAGACAATAAAAGAGTTTTGACAAACCAAAAACTCTATTCTACTATTTTCAAAATTTCTCAAGTGGTAGCTGATCCATTTATTGCTTTGGCCTTTATTTTCTCCCCCTTTGGCATCAAGCACCAAAACGGGATCAATTTTGGCCCTTTAACCCCATTGCCTCACCAAAATCTTCAAATAAGAGTACAAAGGCAATAAGATCATAAAGATGAACTTGGAATAAGTTACCCTCTCATCGGAGTGCAGTGGAAGTCTTGCATGGTCCAAGTTCACCTTTTCCCTTTCAATTCTCCTTTGATACTAAATCAAACAAACTCAAGGCACATGGTTAGTCTCAAAGGGTCCAGTTGTAACACATCTCCCCCTAAATACGTGCATCACTTGCACAAGGACTTGTGAGGTCCGGGGAGTGCTTTTACAACTTGAGCACCATACATAAACAACAAAATGCATAATGAACATGATCAAAGGCATAAACAAATGTATGCTATAAATCAATCCAGGTTCCGCGAATCTAAGACATTTAGCTCACTACGCAACCTGCAAAAGGTCTGCTCATCTAGAGGCTTGGTAAAGATATCGGCTAGCTGGTTCTCGGAGCTAACATGGAACACTTCGATATCCCCCTTTTGCTGGTGGTCTCTCAAAAAGTGATGCCAGATGTCAATGTGCTTTGTGCGGCTGTGTTCAACAGGATTTTCCGCCATTCGGATAGCACTCTCATTATCACATAGGAGTGAGACTTTGCTCAGATTGTAGCCAAAGTCCCTGAGGGTTTGCCTCATCCAAAGTAGTTGCGCACAACACTGTCCTGCGGCAACATACTCGGCCTCAGCGGTGGATAGGGCAACGGAAGTTTGTTTCTTAGAGTTCCATGACACCAGGGACCTTCCTAAGAATTGGCACGTCCCCGATGTACTCTTCCTATCGACCTTACATCCAGCATAGTCGGAATCTGAATATCCAATTAAGTCAAAGGTAGACCCCTTTGGATACCAGATCCCGAAGCAAGGCGTAGCAACTAAATATCTAAGAATTCGCTTCACCGCCACTAAGTGACACTCCTTAGGATCGGATTGAAATCTAGCACACATGCATACACTAAGCATAATATCCGGTCTACTAGCACATAAATAAAGACCCTATCATTGATCGGTATGCCTTTTGATCAATGGACTTACCTCCTTTGTTGAGGTCGGTGTGTCTGAAAGGGAATTAGGCTTACACCTAGTTCCTATATAATTTTGGTGGTTGAATTATCCAACACAAACATTTGGACTAACTAAGTTTGCCCAAGTGTATAGATTACACAGGTGTAAAAGGTTCACACTCAGCCAATAAAAAGATCAAGTTTTGGATTCAACAAAGGAGCAAAATGGGAACCGAAGGCCCTCTGGTCTGGGAGCACCGGACTGTCCGGTGCACCACCGGACAGTGTCCGGTGCACCATAGGACTCCAGCTCAAACTCGCCACCTTCGGGAATTTCCAGAGGCACTCGCGCTATAATTCACCGGACTGTCCGGTGTACACCGGACAGTGTCCGGTGCGCCATGGTGAAGCGGCCTCAGGAACTCGCCAGCTTCGGGAAACTCCAACGGCTAGTCCACTATAATTCACCGGACTGTCCGGTGCGACTCCGGAGCAACGACTATCTCCGCGCCAACGGCTACCTGCAGCGCAATAAATGCGCGCGCAGAAGTCAGGCGCGCCCATACTGGCACACCGGACAGCAAACAGTACATGTCCGGTGTGCACCGGACACCCAGGCGGGCCCACAAGTCAGAAGCTCCAACGGTCAGAATCCAACGGCAGTGATGACGTGGCAGGGGGCACCGGACTGTCCGGTGCGCCATCGAGCAGACAGCCTCCCAACGACCACTTTTGGTGGTTGGGGCTATAAATACCCCAACCACCCCACCATTCATTGCATCCAAGTTTTCCACTTCCCAACTACTACAAGAGCTCTAGCATTCAATCCTAGACACACCAAAGAGATCAAATCCTCTCCAAATTCCACACAACACCATAGTGATTAGAGAGAGTGATTTGCTTGTGTTCTTTCGAGCTCTTGCGCTTGGATTGCTTTCTTCTTTCTTGATTCTTTCATTGCGATCAAACTCACTTGTAATTGAGGCAAGAGACACCAAACTTGTGGTGGTCCTTGTGGGAACTTTGTGTTCCAAGTGATTGAGAAAAGAAAGCTCACTCGGTCCGTGGGATCGTTTGAGAGAGGGAAGGGTTGAAAGAGACCCGGCCTTTGTGGCCTCCTCAACGGGGAGTAGGTTTGCAAGAACCGAACCTCGGTAAAACAAATCTCCGTGTCTCACTTGCTTATTCGCTTGGGATTTGTTTTGCGCCTCTCTTGCGAACTCGTTTCTTTATTACTAACGCTAACCCCGGCTTGTAGTTGTGATTATATTTGTAAATTTCAGTTTCGCCCTATTCACCCCCCCTCTAGGCGACTATCAATTGGTATCAGAGCCCGGTGCTTCATTAGAGCCTAACCGCTCGAAGTGATGTCGGGAGATCACGCCAAGAAGGAGATGGAGACCGGCGAAAAGCCCACTACAAGCCAAGGGAGCACTTCATCGAAAGAGTCCCGCACCAAGAGGAGGGAGAAGAAGAAAATCTCCTCCAACAAAGGGAAGGAGAAGAAATCTTCTTCTCACCACAAAGAGAAGAAGGAAAAATCTTCTTCCCACAAGCCGCATCGAAGCGGAGACAAGCAAAAGAGGATGAGGAAAGTGGTCTACTACGAGACCGACACTTCATCAACATCGACCTCCGACTCCGATGCGCCCTCCGTAACTTCTAAACGCCAAGAGCGTAAGAAGTTTAGTAAGATCCCCCTACACTATCCTCGCATTTCTAAACATGCACCTTTACTTTCCGTCCCATTAGGCAAACCACCAACTTTTGATGGTGAAGATTATGCTAGGTGGAGTGATTTAATGCGATTTCATCTAACCTCACTCCACAAAAGTATATGGGATGTTGTTGAGTTTGGTGCACAGGTACCATCCGTAGGTGATAAGGATTATGATGAGGATGAGGTGGCCCAAATCGAGCACTTCAACTCTCAAGCGACAACGATACTCCTCGCCTCTTTAAGTAGAGAGGAGTATAACAAAGTGCAAGGGTTGAAGAGCGCCAAGGAGGTTTGGGATGTGCTCAAAACCGCGCACGAGGGAGATGAGCTCACCAAGATCACCAAGCGGGAAACGATCGAGGGGGAGCTCGGTCGGTTCCGGCTTCGCAAAGGGGAGGAGCCACAACACATGTACAACCGGCTCAAGACCTTGGTGAACCAAGTGCGCAACCTCGGGAGCATAAAGTGGGACGACCACGAGGTGGTTAAGGTTATTCTAAGATCTCTTATTTTCCTTAACCCCACTCAAGTTCAATTAATTCGTGGTAATCCTAGATACACTAAAATGACCCCCGAGGAAGTAATCGGGCATTTTGTAAGTTTTGAGTGCATGATCGAAGGCTCGAGGAAGATCAACGAGCTTGATGATCCATCTACATCCGAAGCTCAACCCGTCGCATTCAAGGCGACAGAAGAAAAGAAGGAGGAGTCTACCCCAAGTCGACAACCAATAGACGCCTCCAAACTTGACAATGAGGAAATGGCGCTCGTCATCAAGAGCTTCCGCCAAATCCTCAAACAAAGGAGAGGGAAAGACTACAAGTCCCGCTCCAGGAAAGTTTGCTACAAATGTGGTAAGCCCGGTCATTTTATTGCTAAATGTCCTATATCAAGTGACAGTGACCGAGGCGACGACAAGAAGGGAAGAAGAAAGGAGAAGAAAAGGTACTACAAGAAGAAGGGCGGCGATGCCCATGTTTGTCGGGAATGGGATTCCGACGAAAGCTCAAGCGACTCCTCCGACGACGAGGACGCCGCCAACATCGCCGTCACCAAGGGACTTCTCTTCCCCAACGTCGGCCACAAGTGCCTCATGGCAAAGGACGGCAAAAGGAAGAAGGTAAAATCAAGATCCTCCACTAAATATGAAACCTCTAGTGATGAAAATGCTAGTGATGAGGAAGATAACTTGCGTACCCTTTTGCCAATCTTAACATGAAACAAAAAGAAAAATTAAATGAATTAATTAGTGCTATTCATGAAAAGGATGACCTTTTGGATTCCCAAGAGGATTGTCTAATTAAAGAAAACAAGAAACATGTTAAGGTTAAAAATGCTTATGCTCTAGAGATTGAGAAATGTGAAAAATTATCTAGTGAGCTAAGCACTTGCCGTGAGATGATTGACAACCTTAGGAATGAAAATGCTAGTTTAAATGCTAAGGTTGATTCCCATGTTTGTAATGTTTTAATTCCTAATCCTAGAGATAATAATGATGACTTGCCTGCTAGGATTGAAGAATTAAACATTTCTCTTGCTAGCCTTAGAGTAGAAAATGAAAATTTAATTGCTAAGGCTAAAGAACTAGATGTTTGCAAAGCTACCATTTCCAATCTTAGAGATAAAAATGATATTCTTCATGCTAAGATTGTTGAACTTAATTCTTGCAAACCCTCTACATCTATTGTTGAGCATGTATCTATTTGTACTAGATGTAGAGATGTTGATATTAATGCTATTCATGATCATATAACTTTAATTAAACAACAAAATGATCATATAGCAAAACTAGATGCTAAAATTGCCGAGCACAACTTAGAAGATGAGAAATTTAAATTTGCTCGTAGCATGCTTTATAATGGGAGACGCCCTGGCATCAAGGATGGCATTGGCTTCCAAAGGGGAGACAATGTCAAAATTAGTGCCCCTCCTAAAAGATTGTCCAACTTTGTTAAGGGCAAGGCTCCCATGCCTCAGGATAACGAGGGTTACATTTTATATCCTGTCAGTTATCCCGAGAGCAAAATTAGGAGAATTCATTCTAGGAAGTCTCACTCTGGCCCTAATCATGCTTTTATGTATAAGGGTGAGACATCTAGCTCTAGGCAACCTACCCATGCCAAGCTGCCTAGAAAGAAAACTCCTACTGCATCAAATGATCATAACATTTCATTTAAGACTTTTGATGCATCTTATGTTTTGACTAACAAATCCGGCAAAGTAGTTGCCAAATATGTTGGGGGCAAGCACAAGGGGTCAAAGACTTGTGTTTGGGTACCCAAAGTTCTTGTGTCTAATGCCAAAGGACCCAAAACCATTTGGGTACCTAAAATCAAGAACTAAACTTGTTTTGTAGGTTTATGCATCCGGGGGCTCAAGTTGGATACTCGACAGCGGGTGCACAAACCACATGACTGGGGAGAAAAGGATGTTCTCCTCATATGAGAAAAACCAAGATTCCCAAAGAGCGATCACATTCGGGGATGGAAATCAAGGTTTGGTCAAAGGTTTGGGTAAAATTGCTATATCTCCGGACCATTCCATTTCCAATGTTTTTCTTGTTGATTCCTTAGATTACAACTTGCTTTCTGTTTCCCAATTATGTCAAATGGGCTACAACTGTCTATTCACTGATATAGGTGTCACTGTCTTTAGAAGAAGTGATGATTCAATAGCATTTAAGGGAGTGTTAGAGGGTCAGCTATACTTGGTAGATTTTGATAGAGCTGAACTCGACACTTGCTTAATTGCTAAGACTAACATGGGTTGGCTCTGGCACCGCCGACTAGCCCATGTTGGGATGAAGAACCTTCACAAGCTTCTAAAGGGAGAACACATTTTAGGATTAACCAATGTTCATTTTGAGAAAGACAGGATTTGTAGTGCATGCCAAGCAGGGAAGCAAGTTGGCACTCATCATCCACATAAGAACATAATGACGACCGACAGACCACTGGAGCTCCTACACATGGATCTATTCGGCCCAATCGCTTACATAAGCATCGGCGGGAGTAAGTACTGTCTAGTTATTGTGGATGATTATTCTCGCTTCACTTGGGTATTCTTTTTACAGGAAAAATCTCAAACCCAAGAGACCTTAAAGGGATTATTGAGACGGGCTCAAAATGAGTTCGGCTTAAGGATTAAGAAAATAAGAAGCGACAACGGAACGGAGTTCAAGAACTCTCAAATCGAAGGCTTCCTTGAGGAGGAAGGCATCAAGCATGAGTTCTCCTCTCCCTACACGCCACAACAAAATGGTGTAGTAGAGAGGAAGAATCGAACTCTATTGGACATGGCAAGAACCATGCTTGATGAGTACAAGACTTCGGATCGGTTTTGGGCCGAGGCGGTCAACACTGCCTGCTACGCCATCAACCGGTTATATCTGCACCGAATCCTCAAGAAGACATCATATGAACTCCTTACCGGTAAAAAGCCCAACATTTCATATTTTAGAGTTTTTGGTAGCAAATGTTTTATTCTTGTCAAAAGAGGTAGAAAATCTAAATTTGCTCCCAAAACTGTAGAAGGCTTTTTACTAGGTTATGATTCAAACACAAGGTCATATAGAGTCTTTAACAAGTCCACTGGACTAGTTGAAGTCTCATGTGACGTTGTGTTTGATGAGACTAACGGCTCTCAAGTAGAGCAAGTTGATCTTGATGAGATAGGTGATGAAGAGGCTCCATGCATCGCGTTAAGGAACATGTCCATTGGGGATGTGTGTCCTAAGGAATCCGAAGAGCCTCCAAATGCACAAGATCAACCATCCTCCTCCACGCAACCATCTCCACCAACTCAAAATGAGGATGAAGCTCAAGTTGATGAAGTAGAAGATCAAGCGAATGAGCCACCTCAAGATGACGGCAATAATCAAGGGGGAGATTCAATTGAGGAAGAAAAGGAGGATGAGGAACAAAGGCCGCCACACCCAAGAGTCCACCAAGCAATCCAACGAGATCACCCCGTCGACACCATCCTCGGCGACATTCATAAGGGGGTAACTACTCGATCTCGTATTGCACATTTTTGTGAACATTACTCTTTTGTTTCCTCTATTGAGCCACACAGGGTAGAGGAAGCACTTCAAGATTCGGATTGGGTGGTGGCGATGCAAGAGGAGCTCAACAACTTCACTAGGAATGAGGTATGGCATTTAGTTCCACGTCCTAACCAAAATGTTGTAGGAACCAAATGGGTCTTCCGCAACAAGCAAGACGAGCATGGTGTGGTGACAAGGAACAAAGCTCGACTTGTGGCCAAGGGATACTCCCAAGTCGAAGGTTTGGATTTCGGTGAAACCTATGCACCCGTAGCTAGGCTTGAGTCAATTCGCATATTATTGGCCTATGCTACTTACCATGGCTTTAAGCTTTATCAAATGGACGTGAAAAGTGCCTTCCTCAATGGACCAATCAAGGAAGAAGTCTATGTTGAGCAACCTCCCGGCTTTGAAGACAGTGAGTATCCTAACCATGTCTATAAGCTCTCTAAGGCGCTTTATGGGCTCAAACAAGCCCCAAGAGCATGGTATGAATGCCTTAGAGATTTCCTTATTGCAAATGGATTCAAAGTCGGAAAAGCCGATCCTACACTCTTTACTAAAACTCTTGAAAAAGACTTGTTTGTATGCCAAATTTATGTTGATGATATTATATTTGGGTCTACTAACGAGTCTACATGTGAAGAGTTTAGTAGGATCATGACACAGAAGTTCGAGATGTCAATGATGGGGGAGTTGAAGTATTTTCTAGGATTCCAAGTAAAACAACTCCAAGAGGGCACCTTCATCAGCCAAACGAAGTACACTCAAGACATTCTAACCAAGTTTGGAATGAAGGATGCCAAGCCCATCAAGACACCCATGGGAACTAATGGGCATCTCGACCTCGACACGGGAGGTAAGTCCGTGGATCAAAAGGTATACCGGTCGATGATAGGCTCTTTGCTATATTTATGTGCATCTCGACCGGATATTATGCTTTCCGTATGCATGTGTGCAAGATTCCAAGCCGACCCTAAGGAAGCTCACCTTACGGCCGTGAAACGAATCTTGAGATATTTGGCTTATACTCCTAAGTTTGGGCTTTGGTATCCTAGGGGATCCACATTTGATTTAATTGGTTATTCAGATGCCGATTGGGCGGGGTGTAAAATCAATAGGAAGAGCACATCGGGGACTTGCCAGTTCTTGGGAAGATCCTTGGTGTCTTGGGCTTCAAAGAAGCAAAATTCGGTTGCTCTTTCCACCGCCGAAGCCGAGTACATTGCCGCAGGTCATTGTTGCGCGCAATTGCTTTGGATGAGGCAAACCCTGCGGGACTACGGTTACAAATTAACCAAAGTCCCTTTGCTATGTGATAATGAGAGTGCAATCAAAATGGCCGACAATCCCGTTGAGCATAGCCGCACTAAGCACATAGCCATTCGGTATCACTTTTTGAGGGATCACCAACAAAAGGGAGATATCGAGATTTCATACATTAATACTAAAGATCAACTAGCCGATATCTTTACCAAGCCTCTTGATGAACAATCTTTTAACAAACTTAGGCATGAGCTCAATATTCTTGATTCTAGGAACTTCTTTTGTTAAATTACACACATTGCTCTTTTATATACCTTTGATCATATCTCTTTTATATGCTATGACTAATGAGTTTTCAAGTCTATTTCAAACCAAGTCATAGGTATATTGAAAGGGAATTGGAGTCTTCGGCGAAGACAAAGGCTTCCACTCCGTAACTCATACTTCACCATCACTCCAAGCAACTCTCTATTCTTTGGGGAGAAATGAGCATCAAAGAAAAGGACCGGACTTCGCCTTTGGTATAATCTTAACTCATTTATTTATGACCGAAGGGGAAGATAGCACTAAAAGGGCTCTAATGATTCCGTTTTTGGCGATTCATGCCAAAAAGGGGGAGAAATGAATGAGCCCAAAGCAAAAGGACCGCACCACCACCACCAATTTCAAAAACTTGAGTGTTTTTCAATTGGTATCTTATTGTGTTCAAAAGGGGGGGAGAAAGTAGTATTTCAAACATGGTATATCAAAACCCTCTTGAACACTAAGAGGTGGATCTCTTCTAGGGGGAGTTTTGTTTAGTCAAAGGAGAGCATTTGAAACAGGGGGAGAAAATTTCAAATCTTGAAAAAGCTTTGCAAAATCTTATTCATTTACCCTTGACTATTTGCAAAAGAACTTTGAAAAGGATTTCCAAAAGAGTTTGCAAAAACAAAACACGAGGTGCAAGCGTGGTCCAAAATGTTATAAGTAAGAAACAATCCATGCATATCTTGTAAGTAGTTATATTGGCTCAATTCCAAGCAACCTTTACACTTACATTATGCAAACTAGTTCAATTATGCACTTCTATATTTGCTTTGGTTTGTGTTGGCATCAATCACCAAAAAGGGGGAGATTGAAAGGGAATTAGGCTTACACCTAGTTCCTATATAATTTTGGTGGTTGAATTATCCAACACAAACATTTGGACTAACTAAGTTTGCCCAAGTGTATAGATTACACAGGTGTAAAAGGTTCACACTCAGCCAATAAAAAGATCAAGTTTTGGATTCAACAAAGGAGCAAAATGGGAACCGAAGGCCCTCTGGTCTGGGAGGACCAGACTGTCCGGTGCACCACCGGACAGTGTCCGGTGCACCAGAGGACTCCAGCTCAAACTCGCCACCTTCGGGAATTTCCAGAGGCACTCGCGCTATAATTCACTGGACTGTCCGGTGTACACCGGACAGTGTCCGGTGCGCCATGGTGAAGCGGCCTCAGGAACTCGCCAGCTTCGGAAAACTCCAACGGCTAGTCCACTATAATTCACCGGACTGTCCGGTGCGACTCCGGAGCAACGACTATCTCCGCGCCAACGGCTACCTGCAGCGCAATAAATGCGCGCGCAGCGCGCGCAGAAGTCAGGCGCGCCCATACTGGCACACCGGACAGCAAACAGTACATGTCCGGTGTGCACCGGACACCCAGGCGGGCCCACAAGTTAGAAGCTCCAACGGTCAGAATCCAACGGCAGTGATGACGTGGCAGGGGGCACCGGACTGTCCGGTGTGCACCGGACTGTCCGGTGCGCCATCGAGCAGACAGCCTCCCAACGGCCACTTTTGGTGGTTGGGGCTATAAATACCCCAACCACCCCACCATTCATTGCATCCAAGTTTTCCACTTCCCAACTACTACAAGAGCTCTAGCATTCAATTCTAGACACACCAAAGAGATCAAATCCTCTCCAAATTCCACACAACACCATAGTGATTAGAGAGAGTGATTTGCTTGTGTTCTTTCGAGCTCTTGCGCTTGGATTGCTTTCTTCTTTCTTGATTCTTTCATTGCGATCAAACTCACTTGTAATTGAGGCAAGAGACACCAAACTTGTGGTGGTCCTTGTGGGAACTTTGTGTTCCAAGTGATTGAGAAAAGAAAGCTCACTCGGTCCGTGGGATCGTTTGAGAGAGGGAAGGGTTGAAAGAGACCCGGCCTTTGTGGCCTCCTCAACGGGGAGTAGGTTTGCAAGAACCGAACCTCGGTAAAACAAATCTCCGTGTCTCACTTGCTTATTCGCTTGGGATTTGTTTTGCGCCTCTCTCACGAACTCGTTTCTTTATTACTAACGCTAACCCCGGCTTGTAGTTGTGATTATATTTGTAAATTTCAGTTTCGCCCTATTCACCCCCCCTCTAGGCGACTATCAGTGTCCGTCGGTCCCCATCGGAGTCTTTGCGGGCTTGGCGTCCTTCATCCCAAACCGCTTTAGCAAGTCTTGCGTGTACTTCGTTTGGGAGATGAAGGTGCCATCCTTGAGTTGCTTCACTTGGAACCCAAGGAAGTAGTTCAACTCACCCATCATCGACATCTCGAATTTCTGCGTCATCACCCTGCTAAACTCTTCACAAGACTTTTGGTTAGTAGAACCAAATATTATGTCATCGACATAAATTTGGCACACAAACAAATCACCATCACATGTCTTAGTGAAAAGAGTTGGATCGGCTTTCCCAACCTTGAACGCATTAGCAATTAAGAAATCTCTAAGGCATTCATACCATGCTCTTGGGGCTTGCTTAAGTCCATAGAGCGCCTTAGAGAGCTTACACACGTGGTCGGGGTACCGTTCATCCTCGAAGCCAGGGGGTTGCTCCAGGTACACCTCCTCCTTGATTGGCCCGTTGAGGAAAGCGCTCTTCACATCCATTTGGAACAACCTGAAAGAATGGTGAGCGACATATGCTAGCAAAATACGAATGGACTCTAGCCTAGCCACAGGAGCAAAAGTCTCCTCAAAGTCCAAACCTGCGACTTGGGCATAACCTTTTGCCACAAGTCGAGCCTTGTTCCTTGTCACCACCCCGTGCTCGTCTTGTTTGTTGCGGAACACCCACTTGGTTCCCACAACATTTTGCTTAGGACGAGGCACCAGCGTCCAAACTTCATTCCTCTTGAAGTTGTTGAGCTCCTCTTGCATGGCCAACACCCAGTCCGGATCTAGCAATGCCTCTTCTACCCTGAAAGGCTCAATAGAAGAGACAAAAGAGTAATGCTCACAAAAATTAACTAATCGAGATCGAGTAGTTACTCCCTTGCTAATATCACCCAGAATTTGGTCGACAGGATGATCCCTTTGAATCATCGCTCGAACTTGGGTTGGAGGTGCCGGTTGCGCTTCTTCCTCCATCACATGATCATCTTGTGCTCCCCCTTGATCACACGCCTCCTGTTGATGAACCTGTTCATCGTCTTGAGTAGGGGGATGCACCATAGTTGAGGAAGAAGGTTGATTTCGCTCATTTTGTTCCTGTGGCCGCACCTCTCCAATCGCCATGGTGCGTATTGCGGCCGTTGGAACGTCTTCTTCATCTACATCATCAAGATCAACAACTTGCTCTCTTGGAGAGCCATTAGTCTCATCAAATACAACGTCGCTAGAGACTTCAACCAAACCCGATGATTTGTTGAAGACTCTATACGCCTTTGTATTTGAGTTATAACCTAACAAAAACCCTTCTACGGCTTTGGGAGCAAATTTGGAATTCCTACCCTTCTTCACTAGAATGTAGCATTTACTCCCAAATACACGAAAGTACGATACATTGGGTTTGTTACCGGTTAGCAGCTCATACGACGTCTTCTTGAGGAGGCGATGAAGGTAGACCCTGTTGATGGCGTGGCAAGCCGTGTTCACGGCTTCCGACCAAAATCACTCGGGGGTCTTGAACTCTCCAAGCATCGTCCTCGCCATATCGATGAGTGTCCTGTTCTTCCTCTCTACCACACCATTTTGTTGTGGTGTGTAGGGAGCGGAGAACTCGTGCTTGATCCCTTCCTCCTCAAGGAACTCCTCCACTTGAAGGTTCTTGAACTCGGACCCGTTGTCGCTCCTTATCTTCTTCACCTTGAGCTCAAACTCATTTTGAGCTCTCCTTAGGAAGTGCTTGAGGGTCCCTTGGGTTTCAGACTTATCCTGCAAAAAGAACACCCAAGTGAAGCGGGAAAAGTCATCAACAATAACTAGACCATACTTACTTCCTCCTATGCTTAGATAGGCGACGGGTCCGAAGAGGTCCATATGTAGCAGTTTCAGGGGTCTTGATGTGGTCATCACATTCTTGCTGTGATGCGCTTCTCCCACTTGTTTACCTGCTTGACAAGCTGCACAAGGTCTATCTTTTTCGAAAGTAACATTGGTTAGACCTATCACGTGTTCTCCCTTTAGAAGCTTGTGTAAGTTCTTCATCCCCACATGTGCTAAGCGGCGATGCCACAGCCAGCCCATGCTAGTCTTAGCAATTAAGCATGCATCTAGACCGGCCTCCTCTTTTGCAAAATCAACTAAATAAAGTTTGTCGTCTAATACACCCTTAAAAGCTAGTGAACCATCACTTCTTCTAAAGACAGACACATCTATATTTGTAAATAGACAATTATAACCCATATTACATAATTGACTAACAGATAGCAAATTATATCCAAGACACTCAACTAAAAACACATTAGAGATAGAGTGCTCATTTGAAATTGCAATCTTGCCTAAGCCTT
Source organism: Zea mays (assembly GCF_902167145.1). NCBI lineage: Eukaryota > Viridiplantae > Streptophyta > Magnoliopsida > Poales > Poaceae > Zea > Zea mays. Next base: position 155,591,820 of record NC_050104.1, on the reverse strand, counting down.
TCACCTTGCCTTGGTTCCCATCACCAAATATGATTGAATCTTGGGAATCCTTATTCTTGACGTAGGAGGTGAACATCTTCTTCTCCCCCGTCATATGGTTTGTGCATCCGCTATCGATAATCCATCTTGAACCCCCGGATGCATAAACCTGCAAGGCAAATTTAGGCTTGGGACTTAGGTACCCAACTCTTGTTGGGTCCTACAAGGTTAGTCACAATTGTCTTAGGGACCCAAATGCAAGTTTTATCACCCTTGCATTTTGCCCCTAATTTCCTAGTGTTGGGGACTTGTTCTCAAGTGCTATGAGTTAAGAACAAGGCAACATAGAAAATGTTAATCGTTAAAGTCCTTCGTCCTTCGAAGCATTATTTCCCTTAGGGTATAATGGTTTACGGACGAAGGTTATGAAGGACGTACCTTCATAAATTCATTAAACAATGATGAAGGATGAAATGTAAAGAATATAGAAGACAATATGAACAATTATATATTATTATCAGACATAAACAGAAATATCGTTGAATTACAAGTGTACCTTCAATTGGAAGGAGATGACAGTACAAGCGTGACGCAAAAAGCGAATGCCAAGTCAGCGTGTCCAGTACGGGGATACTGTTCACCTATTTATAGGCGCGGGACACAACCCACACAAAATTACATTCATGCCCTTTACACTTGATAATAATTCTATAGTAATCTGTCGAGGTCTAAATAGCCTTTTCATCTTTAAGTCGGTTCCACCTTCTGCTGTCATGCCGAAGCTTTCCTGCTTACACCTTCGGCGCTGCACCAACCTTCGTATTATTTTGGTCTACTGTGATGTCGACTTGAGTCCGAAGATACCTGTTCACACATTATACTCCAGAAACACTATTAAATCCTGTTTTTGAGGACCTTCGGATGCCGAAGGTCCCCAACAGTAGCCCCTCGCAATAATAATTTGTTTAAATAATAAATTTATATTGCGACATGGACGAAGGCTTTACGCCGAAGGTCCGAAAAAACACCTTCCCTTTGCTAGAATAGCAACATTTACTGACAAGCGGGGTCTTTCAATTTTCAACGCATTTGGCGTATAAATACGGCCATACCGCAAACTCATTTGGCACGCTCTCTGGCCAACTGCTCCCGCTCACTCAATTTTTAGCTCTTGTGCGCTACGATTTGCTAAGCTTTTTGTTTTGAAGCTTCGGCTTTGAAAATAGTTTTTTAGTGTCTCCGAAGATGTCTGAAGATAAGAAGACTGCTGCTGAGATGAAGCTGAGCCTCGACGAAGAGAAAAACTTGGGGTTTCTCATAGCGATGTCAAAGACCAACACAGAAAAAATTACCAAGGAGATTCTGGAAGGTTTGTCTGAAGATACTGGTGACAGTGACAGCTATGATGTGGACAGTGGTGGTGAGGACTCCGAAGATCGTCCCTGGCGACCAAGCCATTCAGTTTATGGTAAATCAACTATCAAAGAGAATCACCTTATCAACATGAGAGGAAGGTATTTTCGGGATTTGTCCATTGTGAGGGCCGACGAAGGGGAAAAAACTTGCCCACACCCTGAAGAGAATGAAGTCGTAGTGTACCGAAGCTTTTTGAAAGCTGGACTGCGATTTCCTTTGAGCAGCTTCGTTGTAGAGGTGCTGAAAATATTCGAAGTCTATCTCCATCAACTTACGCCCGAGGCAATTATAAGGCTGAATATCTTCGTGTGGGCCGTGAGAAGCCAAGGTTTGGAACCTGATGCGAAAAGTTTCTGCAACATACATGAATTATCATATGAAACAAAATCTTGGGGTAAAGAACAGTATCACAATAATTTTGGCTGCTACAGTTTCGTTTCTCGGTCCGGGTCAAGCTGCCCCGTGCCAACCTTTCGGAAGAGATGGCCCGGAGACTGGATGACAGAATGGTTCTATGTGAAGAATGATCTGACAATACGAGAAGATATCAAAGGTATAATTATGCGCCCTATTTGGCAAAGCTTCGGCCTTCGGAGGCCGAAGGTTGAAATGAATGAAGCTGCCGAAGAATGCCAGAGGGCCTTCGGCGCAGTCTGCTCTTTCATTGGAACGAGAGACCTAGTACAAGAGCACATTGCCTTCAGGGTATGGCCGCTCGTGGAGAAATGGAAAATGCCACAGGAAACCGTAAAAGAGACCGACGAAGGTGGACTTATCAGGTTGAAGTACACTTTTAAATTTGGAGATAAATTCGTTGAGCCAGATGATGACTGGCTAAAAAGCATTAAAAATTTAAGTGATGAACTGCTTGGGGCTTATTCGAAGGCCGAAGACACTGCAATGTCAGCAGCCTTCGGAGGCCGAAAAAAGAAGAGGCTGAATCGGGTATTTGATGCAATCGGGTTTGTCTACCCTGACTATTGCTATCCCATTCGAAGGCAGAAGAGAAAAAACACAACCTCTGCAAAAGAAGAAGCTGCAATTGCTCCTAGCGAGCCAGAACCGAAAAGAAAGAAGATAAAGGTCCTCACACATCGGCCGCGCTATATTGAACCAGCTTCGGTGCCTGAGTTTACCGGAGAAACTTCTTCGGCCACCGAAGCTGAAAAACCAACCGAGCCAACTTTGCTGCCAGAAGTCGCAGAAACGGCCGAAGTGCCAACAAAGATAGAATTGGAACAATCAAAGATTTTGTTATCAGAAACGAAAGAAAAGGCCGAAGCGCCGTCCACAGAAAAAATGGAAGAGGTAAAAGAAGCAACTGAGGGCTCCAAAACATCAGAAGTTTTGAGCCCTGCAGCAAACATTGAGACAGTAAAAAATCAAAAAGTGCCAGCAGTGACTCCGAAAAGAAAAAGAATGGCTAATGTGCTAGATGTACTGGAAACGATCAAATCTTCAAGCACACCTCCGAAGAAGGCTGCTGTCATTCCTGAAACAACAACTGAAATTTCTGGTTCTAAAGCTCCAGAGCAAGAGACTGAAGCCGAAGCTGGGCCCTCAGAGCCCGTAAAGATAAAACCCTTGGAAAGTGAGACAGAAAAAATAACAAAGCCAACTTTTGTTGAAGAAACCGATGTTATTGCCCCCGAAGCATCCCCCACAGTTCGTGATTATATTGTTCGTCATGCTTCGGGGAAAAAACTATCAGAAAAAGAAGAGCAAGAGGCCCAGCACTACGCCCAAAAACTGAAATATCCAAAGGGGGCATTAATATTCAATGGCAGTGGAGAAGAAGACTTCTTGTATTGTCTCCCCGACAGCAAGGAAATTTCTGTCTGTCGGGAGATGAGCAGGAGCTTCGGATTCCCAACTTTAGAAGACGAGCTCTCGGTGCTGTCGAAGAACGATCTGGCCGACAGCCTAGCTTACAATAGCTTAAAGGTGCGACAAATGAAATCCTTGTATTTTTTGTTGAGTCCAAAATTTTTCGCTTGTTTAAACCTATTGACGCAGACATATTTCTCTTTGCAGGGCCTGATACTTAGCAATGCCCTCAGGGCACATAAAGATGCTGAAGACGAAGGGTGTTCTATAGCCCTGAGCAACCTTCGTTCCGAAGTTATTGAACTGAGGAACGAAGGTCTCGAAAAAGATAAAATGTTGTACTCATTGATAAATAAAATAAAGGAGGACGAAGATGCTTTTAAAGGTCAAGCTGAAGCTCAGAAGCGGGAAATTGAAGATCTTCGGAAACAACTGGCCAGAGCCAAGGAAGAACGCATACTTGAAGAAACAAAGCGAGAACTCAGTGACCAATGGGCCGATCACCTAGAAATAACTGTTGAAGAGCTTCGTTAGTCCAGAAAGAGATGCTATAACAAATCTATAGAGTGCGTTAAGAAGTTAAAAGCTAGCTTCGCTAGGGTTGGCGCCTTCTCAAGCGAAGAAAACTTTACGAGAGGCAATCCCGAAGGTCCCATGGAATGGATCGACCACGAAGCTGAGGCCTTCGAAGAAATTTTAAATAGCCGAGGAGATATATGTGCCTTCTCTGGTGCCAGAGGGATTGCCACCATCTTAGAGAAGAAGGGCTGCGAACATGTAAAAATTTTAGCACAGTCCGAAGCTGCTTTGTCCTTTGAAGATGCAAGAGATCCTTCGGCCGAAGCTAGTATAATTGGTGGAAATTTTTTTACCGATATCTGGGATAATGGTGGCCGAGAAATGGCCGGAGAAATTATTCGAAGAAGTGAAAAGGGCATTCACGATGCTAGAGAAGTAGCTGAGGCTGCTGAAAAGAGTGCAGAGGCCGAAGGTCAATTAGGTATTAACTAATAGTTTTTATTGTGTTGTAATCTTTAGGCTTTAAGATTTGTTTGCGATTTGTAATAGCAATGTAGCCGTATCCTATCTTACTTCAGATCCTGCTAAAACGTCTTCGGGCCCTCAGCCGAAAGGAGACGACGAAATTAAAAAGATGGCTGAAGATATTATGGACGAAGTCGTCAATCGGCTCCTGAACGAGGCTGCAGAAGTCGTTTTGAGAGAAGATTAAGTATTTTTGTGAAAACTTCTGAAATGTAATATACTGTAACATTTTGTAACCCCAAATGTAATATACCTATTTTTGTTAGTCAATTCTTTACGATGCATGAAACTTTACACGTACCGCTTTTGAGTCTTTGACGAAAAAACACCTTCCCTTCTTTTCATGCTTCGTGAAGAAGAATTTTTCTTTGTCACAACAATATCCAATATTCTGATGAATAATATCCAGGCTTCGTGAAAATATTTTCCGAAGCTACACTTCCGAAGATCAATGATGTATCTTTTTGTGACTATGATTTCTCCCTTTTTTCAAAGCGTTCTTCTGTAGATTGATAATGTGTCCACCTCTTGTGCCATGTGCAAAATGATGTATGATGCTTATGCTATGCGAAATGATGCGATGATGTTATGTCATGTGAGATGATGTTTATTCCGAAGATACATACGCATCCCTGCAATAAAACACAATCTTTTATAAGCCTCCCTTAGGAGCTTCTTCGCCTTTTACTTCAGCGGAATCAGCGTTTATTTTTCGCTGTAAGCCTCCCTTAGGAGCTTCTTCGCCTTTTACTTTCAGCGGTATTCGCGTTGACTTTTCGCGCTTCGCCTTTTACTTAGGCGGTATCAGCGTTGACTTTTCGCTGTATGCTCTGCATTCCCTTTGGAACGACTTTGGAGCAGAAAACTTACACTGCGCTCCCTTTGGAACGACTTTTTTGTTGCTTCGAAGAATTTTCGATGGTTCGAAGGTCCTCTTTGTTATCAATATAAGCCTATGAAGAAAATATATTTTCCTTGTAGGATTCAACGAAACTAATTACATGAAATCTAAACAATGTCCTTTATTACAGAAAATAAAACTGAATGAAAAAGATTGCTATTAAGGTAGGATATTTGTCAATAGATGTGCTTTGACTCTGGCACAGTGCTATTGACTGTACGAGCTTCGGACTGCTCTCTGAAGTCCCTCTGGTGTGGAGCATACTGGCTCCCTTCTGGCTGCTGGCCTTGTTGCAACGGAGGTGGAGGCGGAGGCTGTTGCCAAGAAGCTTGAGGCTGACTCGCCGAAGCAACAGAAACTGCAGGATGATTGCCCACATATTCTGGAATGTAGGGCGAATGATACGAAGTTGTATGCATGACCTGCTTCGGCTGAGCTTGTTGTGCTGCTGCTTCAGCTATTTCCTTTTGCTTCTGAATAGTAACATGGCACATCCTGGTAGTATGGCCTTTGTTCTCACCGTAGAATAAGCAAAAGATTCTTCTCGGTTGATCGCCAAATCTTCCTCCAAAGCCCCTGGCGCCTCTGCCTCTTGGAGCTGGTGGTCGGAAGGAGCTTTGCTGTTGCCCCGAAGCCTGTGAGGAGCATTGTGGCCTTTGCTGTTGGCTTCCTCTATCATCATTTTGTGTAGAGTTATGAATTGATCTCACGTGCCTCGGGTAGAACCTCCCTCCGAAGCCCCTGGTCATTTCAGAAAACCTGAAAGCCTCCTCCCTTCTTTGGCGAAAATCATTATCGGCCCGAATGTACTCGTCCATCTTCTGGAGCAGCTTCTCCAAAGTTTGAGGAGGCTTCCTGGCGAAGTACTGAGCTGACGGTCCTGGCCGAAGCCCCTTGATCATGGCCTCGATGACAATTTCATTGGGCACTGTTGGTGCCTGTGCCCTCAAACGCAAGAACCTTCGGACATACGCCTGAAGGTATTCTTCGTGATCCTAGGTGCACTGGAACAGAGCCTGAGCAGTGACCGGCTTCGTCTGAAATCCTTGAAAGCTAGTTAACAACAAGTCCTTCAGCTTCTGCCATGAAGTGATCGTTCCTGGTCGAAGGGAGGAATACCAGGTTTGAGCAACACTTCTGACAGCCATAACGAAAGATTTGGCCATGACTGAAGCATTGCCACCATACGAAGATACTGTTGCTTCGTAGCTCATCAAAAACTGCTTCGGGTCTGAGTGGCCATCGAATACGGGAAGCTGAGGCGGCTTGTAGGACGGAGGCCAAGGTGTAGCCTGCAGCTCAGCGGACAGAGGAGAAGCATCATCAAAAACAAAATTCCCATGATGGAAATTGTCATACCAGTCATCCTCGTTGGGAAAACCCTCCTGATGAAGGTCTTGGTGCTGAGGCCTTCGGTGTTGCTCATCCTGAGCAAGATGACGAACTTCTTCAGAGGCTTCGTCTATCTGCCTCTGCAGTTCAGCTAGCCTGGCCATCTTTTCTTTCTTCCTCTGTACTTGTTGATGAAGCAACTCCATATTTCTGATTTCTTGATCTATCTCGTCCTCTGGTGGTGTCAGACTGACAGCCTTCCTTTTCTGGCTTCGGGCCTCCCGCAGGGAGACTGTCTCCTGATTGTGGTCCAGTGGTTGCAGAGCTGCAGCCCCAGTCGCTGAAGCTTTCTTCGGCGCCATAACGAAGATCTATGATCGCCGAAGATGTTCAAAAAACTTCAATGAGTGGAAGTGAGTTCACCGGAGGTGGGCGCCAATGTTGGGGACTTGTTCTCAAGTGCTATGAGTTAAGAACAAGGCAACATAGAAAATGTTAATCGTTAAAGTCCTTCGTCCTTCGAAGCATTATTTCCCTTAGGGTATAATGGTTTACAGACGAAGGTTATGAAGGACGTACCTTCATAAATTCATTAAACAATGATGAAGGATGAAATGTAAAGAATATAGAAGACAATATGAACAATTATATATTATTATCAGACATAAACAGAAATATCGTTGAATTACAAGTGTACCTTCAATTGGAAGGAGATGACAGTACAAGCGTGACGCAAAAAGCGAATGCCAAGTCAGCGTGTCCAGTACGGGGATACTGTTCACCTATTTATAGGCGCGGGACACAACCCACACAAAATTACATTCATGCCCTTTACACTTGATAATAATTCTATAGTAATATGTCGAGGTCTAAATAGCCTTTTCATCTTTAAGTCGGTTCCACCTTCTGCTGTCACGCCGAAGCTTTCCTGCTTACACCTTCGGCGCTGCACCAACCTTCGTATTATTCTGGTCTACTGTGATGTCGACTTGAGTCCGAAGATACCTGTTCACACATTATACTCCAGAAACACTATTAAATCCTGTTTTTGAGGACCTTCGGATGCCTAAGGTCCCCAACACCTAGCAACTATCTTCCTATCCTTTCTACAAATGGTAAAGGAAGCATTTAAAGCATGATAAATTGTAGAGGGTCCATTCATAACTTTCCTAGGAACATGAATAATATTCTTTCTAGGCACATGATGAATATTTTTCCTAGGCATATCTCTACCATGCATATGGGAAGAACTAGAAGCAAACATAGCATAAGAATCATAGGCATGTGAATCAAAAGCATTATAAGCATTACAACTCCTATGTGACTGTCTTCTATCATGATACATAAAAGCATGGTTTTTTATAGCACTACTAGCCATAGGGATCTTCCCTTTCTCCTTGGCGGGGATGGGAGGCTTATGGCTTGTTAAGTCCTTGGCTTCCCTCTTGAAACCAAGTCCATCCTTAATTGAGGGGTGTCTACCAATCGTGTAGGCATCCCTTGCAAATTTTAGCTTATCAAATTCACTTTTGCTAGTCTTAAGTTGGGCATTAAGACTAGCCACTTCATCATTTAATTTGGAAATTGAAACTAGGTGTTCATTACAAGCATCAATGTCAAAATCTTTACACCTATTACACGTTGCAACAATTTCTACACAAGATGTTGATTTACTAGCTATTTCTAACTTAGCATTCAAATCATCATTAATGCTCCTTAAGCTAGAAATTGTCTCATGGCAAGAAGATAATTCACAAGAAAGCATTTCATTTCTTTTAACTTCTAAAGCATGAGATTTTTGTGCTTCTACAAATTTGTCATGTTCTTCATACAACAAATCCTCTTGCTTTTCTAAAAGCCTATTCTTATCATTCAAGGCATCAATCAATTCATTAATTTTATCTACCTTGGTTCTATCTAGGCCCTTAAATAAACATGAATAATCTATTTCATCTTCATCACTAGATTCGTCCTCACTTGAAGAAGCATAAGTAGAGTTTCGAGTACATACCTTCTTCTCCCTTGCCATAAGGCATGTGTGACGCTCGTTGGGAAAGAGGGATGACTTGTTGAAGGCGGTGGCGGTGAGTCCTTCATTGTCGGAGTCGGACGAGGAGCAATCTGAATCCCACTCCTTTCCAAGATGTGCCTCGCCCTTTGTCTTCTTGTAGTTTTTCTTCTTTTCCCACTTTCCACTCTTCTTTTCCTGGTCACTATCATTGTCGGGACAATTAGCTATAAAATGACCAATCTTACCACATTTGAAGCAGGAGCGCTTCCCCTTCATCTTGTTCTTGTTGGGGTGCTCCTTGCGACCTTTTAGCGTCGTCTTGAATCTCTTGATGATGAGGGCCATCTCTTCATCATTAAGTCCGGCCGCCTCAATTTGTGCCACCTTGCTAGGTAGCGTCTCCTTGCTTCTTGTTGCCTTGAGAGCAAGGGGTTGAGGCTCATTGATTGGACCATTCAATGTGTCGTCCACGTACCTTGCTTCCTTGATCATCATTCGCCCGCTCACGAACTTTCCAAGTATCTCCTCGGGCGTCATCTTGGTGTACCTAGGATTCTCACGGATATTGTTCACAAGATGAGGATCAAGGACAGTAAAAGACCTTAACATTAGGCGGACGACGTCGTGGTCCGTCCATCGCGTGCTTCCATAGCTTCTTATCTTGTTGACAAGGGTCTTGAGCCGGTTGTACGTTTGGGTTGGCTCTTCTCCCCTTATCATCACGAATCTCCCGAGTTCACCCTCCACCAACTCCATCTTGGTGAGCATTGTGACGTCGTTCCCCTCATGAGAGATTTTGAGGGTGTCCCAAATTTGCTTGGCGTTATCCAAGCCGCTCACTTTGTGATATTCATCCCTGCACAATGAAGCTAGAAGAACAGTAGTAGCTTGTGCATTCTTATGAATTTTCTCATTAATGAACATGGAACTATCCATACTATCAAAGTGCATTCCACTCTCTACGATCTCCCATATACTAGGATGGAGAGAGAACAAGTGACTACGCATTTTGTGACTCCAAAATCCGTAGTCCTCTCCATCAAAATGAGGAGGTTTACCAAGTGGAATAAATAATAAATGAGCATTTGTACTTTGAGGAATACAGGAGTAATCAAAAGAAAAGTTCGAATTGACCGTTTTCTTTTTCTCGTAGTCGTCGTCGTCCTTTTGGGAAGAGGAAGATTCATCGCTGTCGTAGTAGACGATCTCCTTGATGCGCCTTGTCTTCTTCTTCTTCCCGTCTCTTCTTTTGTGGCTCGAGCCCGAGTCCGTAGGCTTGTCATCTTTCGGCTCATTGAAGATAGACTCCTTCTCGTTGTTGTTGACCACCATCCCCTTTCCCTTAGGATCCATCTCTTCGGGCGATTAGTCCCTTCTTGAAGAGAACGACTCTGATACCAATTGAGAGCACCTAGAGGGGGGGTGAATAGGTGATCCTGTGAAACTTGAAACTTAAGCCACAAAAACTTGGTTAAGTGTTAGCACAATAATCGCCAAGTGGCTAGAAAGGAGAACTTTCATAATACCATAACCACAAAGAGATCAACACAGAGATGACACAGTGGTTTATCCCGTGGTTCGGCCAAGTACAAAACTTGCCTACTCCACGTTGTGGCATCCCAACGGACGAGAGTTGCACTCAACTCCTCTCAAGTGATCCAATGATCAACTTGAATACCACGATGTTTTGCTTTTCTTTTCTTATCCCGTTCGCGAGGAATCTCCACAACTTGGAGCCTCTCGCCCTTACACTTTTGATGTTCACAAAGAGGCACGGAGTAAGGGAGGGATGAGCAACTCACACAAGACACAAAGATCACAGCAAATACGCACACACAAGACCCAGACTTAAGCTCAAAAGACTAGCACACTAGAACGGAGCTCAAATCACTAGAATGTCGAACAAGTGCGCAAGAATGAAGTGTGAGTGATCAAGAATGCTTAGGAATGCTTGGTGTACTCCTCCATGCGCCTAGGGGTCCCTTTTATAGCCCCAAGGCAGCTAGGAGCCGTTGAGAGCAATCCAGGAAGGTAATTCTTGCCTTCTGTCGCCTGGCGCACCGGACAGTCCGGTGCGCACCGGACAGTCCGGTGCGCACCGGACAGTCCGGTGCACACCGGACACTGTCCGATGCCAGATTTCTTTCCTTAAATGGCGAAGCCGACCGTTGGCAGACTTGGAACCGTTGGCGCACCGGACATGTCCGGTGCACACCGGACAGTCCGGTGCCCTATTCTAGCCGTTGGCTTGGCCACGTGTCTCGCGTAGATCGCGCGGCCGACCGTTGGCCCGGCCGACCGTTGGCTCACCGGACAGTCCGGTACACACCGGACAGTCCGGTTAATTATAGTCGTACGTCGCCGGTGAATTCCCGAGAGTGGCCACTTCGCTCGAACCAGCCTGGCGCACCGGACACTGTCCGGTGCACCACCGGACAGTCCGGTGCTCCCAGACTGAGCAGATTCTTGGTTGCTCGAGCCAAGACATTTCCAATTGGATTTTTCCTGTTTCCAGCACTTAGACACAATACATTAGTCTCTAAAACAATGTACTAAATCTGAGAAACATACCTTTATCCTTGATTTGTACTTTGTCCACCATTTTACACTTAGGCACTTGTGTTGGACACTAAATCACCAAAATACTTAGAAATGGCCCAAGGGCACATTTCCCTTTCATATGTATAACTCACTAGTAGTTCATATACTAGTGCTAGTGACAAAATAAATATACGCTTAAACATCCTTACAGTAGGGTTGTCGGTGCTAGAACAACGCAAGAGTAGATATATAGCAGATCAGCAAGGATGACGACGTCGGTGTAGAGGAAGCAGGTGAACAACGAGTAGTCACGACGACGCTTCCCAAAAACCTCATACGACCCAACATCATGCAGGGACACAAGGGGACATAGGCTTCGAAGATCCTTCTCTCCCAACCCCGATAGCATGTCGACGGTGATATGTGGAAGACGAGGGTAGTGCAACGTTCTAGTGCGAGGAGAAAGTCTGTAACAAGGACGACGTCTCTCCCTCAATATATACACATGACATAGCTAAGGCAAGTAAATAGCCACGTAATCACAACAATAATCAGAATTAATGCAAGAATAATTGCTTACCAAAACAGGCCAGCACAAATTTCTCCATGCATGTCGAAATATCAAGTGGGAAAAGGAAGCCACGCACCCGCAAGGTCAGAAAGCGAGAAATCGCCGGACCATTCACGCACATGTCGTGCGTCCATGCCATTGCCTCGCCTAGCCTGGTCCGGCGAGACGAGCAGGCTTGCGCCTGGGTTCTCCCTGTTCCCTCTCCTCAATGGCGTCAACAAGGTGGAGACAACTCAACTATTTAAGTTGGTCTCACTCCACCTGGAGTAGCAAGGTGGTACTAAAGTTCCCACTATACCATGTATATGTGAGTGGGCCTTTGGAATTTATAGGAATTATTATTTGGGCCATGCCCAAATTCTCTAACAATGAGTACATCCAATGGTACTACTCCATTGATGGCATCTACCCTCGGTGGCAGGTGTTTGTGAAGACTATTTCCCTCCCACAAACTCCGAAGTAGCGGGTATGTTTTGGTGATTAATGACCAACAAAACCCTGAGTACTAACTAGTTTACTAAGTGTGTACTTGCATGTTCATAAGTGGTAGATTACGAATTCCAACTCAAATTATAGCTCAAACAGAGGCGAAATAGGGCAAATCTTGGATGAGGTCAGCTATGACTATTTCACAGGTTTGGATAGGTTCTAATTGCCCTTAAGAATATTTTTGAGCACTTTAGATGCTTTGGATTGAGAGATTTCAGAAAGTTACATTTGGAGCCAAGTTTGAGCCTAAAATAAGAATCTAAGTTGGAGACTTGTAAAAATTCAAAATCTAGAACTTCAATCTGATGGATAGAATCTAAATAAGTTTGTCTAACTCATAGTGAGGTTGTCAAAGTTAGCCAAATTGTTTGGAAGAAGATATAAAGAAAAGAGTTGAAGATCAGATGTTCTGGAGCACACCAGACCAGTCTAGTGGCGCACCAGACCCTTCTAGAAGCGTATGCAGGTGGCTTTAGTGGCCTAGCGCATCGGACCAGTCTAGCGGTACGCCAGACTACTTTACTAGAGAGCACCATAGAAGCGCAGTTCTGGCCTGGCGCACCGGTGGCATGCCAGACCTATTTTCTAGAGAGGTCTATAGAAGAAGCACGAAGCACCTTGGCGCACCGGATCAGTCGGGGTCCAACGGGTAGTTCCAGAGTTCAATGGTCGGCTTTCACGACTAGATAACGTGGCAGGACACGTGGTAGGGTCCGGTGAGTCCACAAAAGGCAAGGACAGAGGCAATCCCATTGATTGAGGTTATCGTTGGAGTCCAGTGGTGCACTGAACTAGTCTGGTGCCCCTGACCTCAAGGAAAGAGCAAATTTTGCATATTTCTAGCAACGACTATTTGGGGTTTGGGGATATAAACCCCCAACCGGCCTACTCGAGTTACCAATCATCTCAAGTGTTGAGAAACATTCTCATACGCTTGTGCAACACATCCACACCATTTCGAGAGATCCAAGTACTCCATCTGAGCCGATATAATGATTTTGTAGAGAGTGTACTTGAGCAATATATTTTCTTGGTGTTGTTGATGTGTCTTTACTCTTGTTTTTATGATACTTCTTGTAAAAGCTAACAAGAGGCTCTGAATCTTGTGGAGTGTCTTGCAGAGATGTTGTTCTTAGTGAAACTGAGGGCTCAAGTTTGATCGGTTGATCACTTAAGAGGGTCGAGAGAGACTCCGTCCTTTAAGACACATCAACGAAGACGTAGGTTCTTCGAAACTGAACCTCGATAGACAAATCGCTTGTCTCTTGTGTTCTTTACTTTCCATTGCGATTTGTTCTTGTCTTTCTCTAAGTCTCTTAATTGAACTTTGATTAATATCACTAGAGTTGTTCTCAAAGTAAATTCTATATTCTTCTCTCTCATATCTCCTCTCCATATTAATTATATTGATCTAACCTCTAATTGGGATTTAGTTTGTTTTATGTGTTGAATATTCAGGTGTTGCCTATGCACCCCCTCTAGGCAACTATCAATAGGAGGACCCATGGGAGGATGTATAGAGAGTGTTTGGGGTCCTTGAGACTCGCCTCTATATTCTTGCTAGCCTACGTTGTTCTTTTCGCACCAACTATTCAACGTGACCATGTGTGCATGTTATTATTATGCAAATCATAATTACTAAGGATAAGTGCGAAGGATCATAGGATGTAGATAACTATGATATAGTTAAGTTCTTTATTAGACTATCTCCAACAGTCTTCCTATCCCACTCTATGTCTCACTTCCTATTTAAAACTCCACTCCGTAAAGAGTGCAGTCTGCATTGTGTTGAGTTTGAATGGTTTTTCATAGCTTATATGTGATATAATCATTTATTGAACTATTGTTAGACAGAAAACGTAGGAGGAAAGAGCACAGGTATACACGCTTAGCACGTGTATCACAACGAACGAAATTATTGTTTTAAAGTAATATGATTAGGCGACGACTAATATGCAAGTATGTACTAGATGCAAGCGTGTAAGTAAATATTTTACTTCGTTAGATTTAGATTCAATAGTATATCATATTTAACACTTAAACCCTTCCACCACCATCTAATGTGGCTTTATAAAAAACTCTAACAAATTATAATTATATCTACCGATGGATTTTGATTCTACAGACAAAAAAATCTGCTTGCACGCTTGTACATAGTATATGCTTACATATTAGTGGTTGTCGATAGATTATTGGTAATAGGTAGTTGGGTTGCCGGCACCCACACTCTATTCACATTGCCCTTTTCCGCATCATCTCAATTCTCATGTCGGTACAGCCGAGAACCGGGACCGGTGATTTTCCCCTCCCCCTTGTCTTGCTGCTTCCAATTGACCCGTCAATTGCTCAGGCGATAGTGGCTGCAGTGCATTTCTGGGATGGGGCTGCTCTTCCTTGAGCGGCTCGAGGGGGAGGGCGTGTTCAGGTGCCGGCGCTGCCGCGTGGACGCCGCCTCCAAGGACGCCATCATCTCCAGGGACTTCTACGGCCGCAGCGGCCGCGCCTACCTCTTCGACCACGTGTATGTTCTCCGCACGCTTCGTTCGTTTCGCTGAATTCTCGCGCGCTTGTTCCCATGGGGAGCGGAGGGGGAAAACATACTCCGTTTTGCTCGCGTGCAAATTGGACCTCTCAGCTCCTCATCGACCGAGGTCGTGGGCCCAATGTGACCAAAATTAGGCTGTGGGCGCACCTCTGTTGCAAAGAGGATACCTGTTTGAGGTTGTGATCCCCGCTTGAATTTAGGCGAGGTTAGGGAACTCTATTCAGGTTCTAGATGGCCCAGTAATAGCATTGTTGTTGTGCATACAATATGTTTTGAGTTCCTTGCAGAAGTAGAACCATAGCATGTTCGTGACATGCTTGTAATTGCTTTCGTAGTTGGATTACAATCCTGGGCCTTAGTTCCTAATGTTAGGAAATAAAATAGATACAAAGATTTACGTGAAAAAATCCCCTCCAATATAGAGGAGCAAACAACCATGAGAAAACAGATCCACTATCAACCGCAAAGTACAAATTACAGGGAGGGTCTATATTTATAGACGTACAGGAAAGCATATTGCAAGGCATAATCCAATTATATAAAAGGAATTAGAGGCATATTCCAACAAATCTCCCCTTGACTCTAAATCCATAGAACTGTTTCCCAAACACCACTAGGATGCTAAATTTGAATATCAACCAAGTCTAAGGAATCAATAGACTTGGAACTGGAGCACGACTTTATATCATCAAAATAACCTCTCTTCTGGAACGCAATAGAAACAGATTCAGCATCAACTGTTGAACATTGCAAGTAATAGAGATTATTTTCAAACGGTTGCCCTTCAAGATAATACGATTGCCACGAGAAACCTTAGAACACCATCAATATCAGCAAAATTGAATCCCCTTGCTTCTAAAGTGCTCAAAGAAATAAGATTTCTCTTCAATTTTAGAACAAAACGGACATCGATAAGTTTCTTAATATTGTCATCATGAACTTGGATATAAATAGAGCCGATTCCAATAATCTCACATGTGGATCCATCTCCAATAACAACCTCACCAGCATCGAACATAATCAGAAAACTAATCTCTATGCGAATAAATATGAAAAGTGCAAGCGAAATCGAGAACCCAAGAAGAGCACTTTTCAACAGAGGCAACAAACAGAGCTTCTCCACATCCAAAGATTCAACAAAACTGGCTTGAGCGGAAGACTTATCCAATTCTTTTTCTTTCTCTCCTCTTTATTTCTCACTTTGGGGCACTGAGAAATATAATGAGTATTTTTTCTGCAATAACGATAATAAAGGTTGGATTTATGATCTCCAGATCGCGAACAATTAAACCTTCACCTTCGGGTTCAGAACGAGAATCAACATCAAATTTTTCCTTGGACAACAAATTTGACTTAACATTCTCAAAGGACAGTGAAGTATGATTACCATAAAGCATAATTTCCTTAAAATGCTTAAAAGAAGGGGGCAATGAGACTACCAACAAAGTTGCTTTATCTTCATCATCTATCTTCACATCAAGACTCTCAAGGTCCACAATAATTGAATTAACTTCATTAAGATGTGACTGCATAGATGTACCTTCTAACATGCGAATAGTGTAAAGACACTCCTTGAGACGTAGCTTGTTGCAAGACTCTTGGTCATATAAAGCTTCTCCAATTTCTTCCACAATGTTGTTGCGGATTTTTCATGCATTACTTCATGCAGAACATCAAAAGATAAACTGAGTTGTATGGCGGACAAAACTCTCTCATCAATATCTTGTCACTTATCATCAGTCATGTCAGCAGGTCGCGTTTGCAACGTCTTTTGAACAACCAACCGGTTAAGAACAGCCTTCATCTGAATCTGCTAAATAGCAAAACTATTTTTGCCATCAAACTTCGGAATATCAAATTTTGTCGACATAGTGCGACAAATAGCAAAACATGGCGGCGGCGGCCACAATGTGGATAAAAACAATGTGTCTAACCCTAGCTCTGGTACCATTTGTTAGGAAATAAAATAGACACAAAGATTTACGTGGAAAAATCTCCTCCAATATGGAGGACCAAACAACCACGAGGAAACAGATCCACTATCAACCGCAGAGTACAAGTTACATGGAGGGTCTATATTTATAGGCGTATAGGAAAGCATATTCCAAGGCATATTCCAAATATATAAAAGGAATTAGAGTCATATTCCAACACCTAACTTCCTACTTCCTAGTACCTTGTTACATGTCTACAATCCTTGAGGCCCTGACGGATCTGGGCACTTGTTCGACCACCAAATTGTAGTCTTGTAGGTTGTAGATTGTTTGGCAAATCAACACACGACGTATTGTGCTGTTGTATCTCGTTGGTAGTGTCGGGGATCACATCTGTATTGTATTTAACAAACAAAACTTATGTATATTTCAATCAGCACAAAGGCTAACACCGTGTTGCTTGTTGCACTCTACATATTACAGACAGTAGAAGCCTTAAAAGGAAAACCGTTATCATGAGCACAACTCTCTTGGAAACAAAAACCCGACTTCTGCATCGCACAAGATGCACACGGTCTAAACAAAAAACCAACAACCCAAACACTCTAGTACTAATTAATCCTAAGACTAGATCGCCACCCATGAGCCTGGGTAAGAACCTCCTTGACCACTTGCTCCAAACGTTGACAGGTAGCCAAAACCAACTCCTGGAAGATAGGCTTCTGTAGCACAGCCCAGGAACGGAGCCAATGGATAGCCAAATGAAGAACCTGCAAAGAATTTGTCACATTTTTACGTTCAAACACAATGTCATTTCTATGTCGCCAAATGGCCCAACAAACTGCTGCTGCCCCCAATAGTGCTAACAATTTTAAATCTTTACTAATCCCCCTAGCTATGAACCAAACATATTCGCGACACTAGAGGGTGGGTAAATATTTGTGACTATTTGGACTATATGCTAGATTACTCGCGCTACCTGGCACTCGAAGAAGATATGCTTAATTGTCTCATTTTTGTGACAAAAGCTACACTTCACGCTACCATTCCAATTTCGCTTTGCTAGATTATCCATGGTTAATATTACATCTTTTCGTAAAAACCAAAGAAATATTTTTATTTTTATAGGGGCCTTAGTTTCCATAAATTTTTGTTAAGGTTGGGTACATCTAGGTGAATTAAGCCAAGGTAATGTGACTTCACTGAGAATTGCTCATCTGGTGATAGATTCCATCGAAATCCATCCTGATCATTCGATAGAACTATATTAGCAAGTCGTGGAGATAGATCATTCCACTCTACTAATTTATGTCCTATTAGATCTCTACGCCAAGACAAATTTAAAGACGAAGTGTTGAATACATCTGCCACACTCAGATCATCCTGGGGGCTTAACTCTCTGATCATCCTGGGGGCTTGGTGTCTATGGCTTCAGAGAAACAGAGCAGTTTTCCATGGGGAGTCTCCCTCACTACCCAGGATTTTCCGGTGTTTCTCGGATGAGTACGTTTGCTGGGTAATGGCAGGAGCTAAGGAGTTTGGGAGCTTGGGCTCAGTTGCTGCCCTGGGCGTGGTCGGGTCAAGTTTCAGCAACAATCTGTAATCACCTTCGGGTTTATAAGGGTTTTTGGGAGAGTTGCTCTGCAACATCTCCTCTATTGTAATGTTTTTTCTTTTCCTCTCTAATATATAAGACGCGCAGTTCTCCTGCGGTTTCTTAAAAAAATGTTTATATCTAGCAATATGGTACAAACAAGGGTATTGGTCACGAAGGGTCGATGTACCCAGCCAGATGTCCTCCCATAACCTAACCTGAGAACCATTTCTTATTGTGAAAGTCCCAAACCTCCAAAAGTCATGTTTCACTTTCATTAGCCCAGCCCAAAAATGGGAATCCCCTGATTTTCAAAAGGCTTGGGAGAGAGTTTTCGCATTCAAGTATTTATTGCGGATCAGCTGCTGCCAAGTTCCATCAGTTGTCGAAAGTCTATAAAGCCATTTGCTGCGCAAAGCCTTGCTTTGAATATCTAGATCCCTAATTCCTAAGCCTCCTTGGTCTTTGGGTTGGCACAAAATGTTCCATTTCGCTAGACGGTATTTCTTCTTCTCCTCTTGTTGCCAAAAAAATCTGGACCGGAAATGATCAAGCTTTTATAGGACTCCTCTCGGAACAGCAAAAAAAAGACATCATATACATTGGTAGGCTACTCAACACTGAATTAATCAATGTGAGCCTACCCCCATTCGAAAGATGCTTTCCTTTCCAACTGCTAAGTCTTTTTTCGAATCTTTCTTCCACCCTTTTCAAGTCTGCATTTCTTAGCTTTCTATAATGAATTTGGATACCTAGATACTTCAACGGAAACTCCCCTTCTTGGCACCCAAATAGGTCTATGTAATGGTCCACAACTTGTTGAGCTTGACCAAAACAAAACAACTCATTTTATGAAAGTTTATCTTTAACCCTGAGGCTTGCTCAAACGCACATAACAAGAGCTTCATGTTTCGAGCTTTGTCCAGGTCGTGGTCCATAAATAAAATCGTATCATCAGCATATTGAAGTTTTGAAATACCCTACCAGATGTGGTACTACTCCAACAATTTGTCTATCTGCTTTGGCTCTATGTATCAAAATAGCTAGCATGTCAGCCACAAGGTTGAAAAGCAATGGAGATAGGGTATCACCCTGCCGAAGACCTTTTCTTGTTTGGAAATAATACCCAACCTCATCATTAACATTTATTGCGACACTCCCCCCCTGTAACAAAAGATTTCATCCAACTTATCCATTTAGATGAAAAACCTTTCATTCTCAGAGTTTGAAACAGGAAAGGTCATTTAACCTTGTCATAAGCCTTCTCAAAATCTATCTTCAAGATGACTCCACTTTGTTTCTTTCGATGGAGTTCATGAATAGTCTCATGAAGAATTACAACCCCTTCAAGGATATTGCGTCCTCTCAAGAAGGCTGTTTGAGTTGGCTTAACGATATGGTCCACTACAGAATTTAATCTATTTGTAGCGACCTTGGTAAAAATATTAAAACTGACATTCAAGAGGCAAATAGGGTGATACAGTTGTATTGTATTAGCATCTTCTGATTTTGGAATCAACGTGATAACACCGCAGTTCATACTGAAAATAGGTAAATCAACAGAAAATAACTCCTGGAACATTGTAAACAAGTCTTTCTTTTTAATATATACCGGGGCTGTCTTACACCCCACAGTTTGAGATTTTTTGTTTGCTAATTTTTTGTATGACTTGTTCTGACAGTCACTGCCAGATTGTGAATAACTTGTAACCAAGCAGCACAAGTACTTAAACATGTTGCATGGTGATGAACTGATGGTTGTAACTGGATTCTACGGTGTCTATTTTAATAAAAGATAAACTGCTATCATAAACATGACACAATTCATCTATTTTGTCACGGTTATTGTACTTGCCACAGTTTTGTACACTCGTAGCCACTATCCGTCCCAAGGAAGGTTTATACTGTCGTTCTAATGAAGTCACTGCCAGATTGTGAACAAAGTGTAACCAAGCAGCTATCTGCCTTGCATATCTGTTCTCTATGTTACTGAAACTTTCTTTTTGGCAATATTTCAGTGTGAACATATGCCTAGGCCCTAATGAGGATCGGTATCTTGTAACCGGGCTCCATACTGTGAATGACATCTACTGTAGCTGCTGCCAACAGATTCTTGGCTGGAGATATGTGAGTACAAACATAATTGGCTTATCTTGTGATAATGAATTGTCTTATTTCCATTGGATCATGCTTGGCAGTAGACACAGTAGCGAAATTACTTTTTTATTAAAAAGGAAAAAAAATAGTCTGCAACAATTTGTTGAGATGAGAACAAAACTGAAGAAATACTTATCATTTCTTCAAAAAGCGCTGAATATCAAATGGGCGGCTATGCACAATAAATGAAAACTAATGCTTTATTCATTTCTCAACTGCTACATGCATATAAGCGTTTTCCTCGAACCATTTAGGTAACAATGAATCCAATTCTGCTTCAGTTTCTGGGCTTAATCATTGGATTGCACAATGATTTAAAAGCTGTTTATCTGGAGATGTAAACACCATTTTGCTGTTCATATGCGGTTGTTTTCCCTGTTCTTGAAAGTTCAGCTCTGAATTTTGTGTTGTAGTTGCAGAAATCATATGTGCATTTTTAACAGCAAATTGGAAGGAACATAATCTCCCATGTATCTGTATCCTTTTTTATTTCAATTCTTTTTTTTTTGAAAGAAATGGCAGGAGCTCTGCCTAATCATTAAAAGGAGAGTCCAGAAAACACACTGTACAGGTCCGAGGACCGAGACAAGACAAGACAGACTAGCAAACACGACGTGAGGAACGCTCCTAACAGACCCGTACAAAGCAGCTAAACCACTGCAGCAGCCCTAATACTGGGGAACGTAGCTCTCTTGAAAGTGAACACATCCTCTTTATTTCAATTCGCCTTATGTCATTTCTGCTAAAATGGTGGATGAACGGTATACCTTTATATTTTCAACCCAGCATCGTGTTATGACTTCTACTGTTATATCCAGAAATGCAACAATTAATTTGTGCAGAATTAATTACAGCTATTAGCATTATTGTATAATTGAATTGTTTCCAATGTCAAAGAGTAA
Source organism: Zea mays (assembly GCF_902167145.1). Taxonomy (NCBI): domain Eukaryota; kingdom Viridiplantae; phylum Streptophyta; class Magnoliopsida; order Poales; family Poaceae; genus Zea; species Zea mays. The sequence continues at coordinate 155,570,577 of NC_050104.1, read as the reverse complement.
CACCATCAATTTTCCCCCTGTCTGCCAGTGGTTCCTAACGTCAAAAACATATCACGTTTGGTAGTCATGTTGCTATTCCGTTCCTTAAATGCTACATCATATTCATATACCACTTTGTGCTTATCACGCATCATCCTAATTCCCGGGGTGATGTGCTGCAGGAGAAAGCCTACGAGCAAAGCCAGAAATACAAGGAAGGGAAGTACATCCTCGAGAGAGCTAGAATGGTGAAGGATGGGTGACGATCATTTGGATGCTCTTACTTCTAACACCCCAGAAGCGCAATCTTCTTGAACTCTGGAAAGATTCAGAACTATCCCTCAATTTGCATGCCTCAGAACATTTGACACCTAATTGGCATCCCAGTTAGCTAGGAAGATCACTGGTTGCAGATTCTTTGATTTGTAGAATATTACTGACTCTGAATACCCTTAGCTTGTTAGTAATGGTAACATTTGGTGAAATATTGATGATTAGGTGAATTGAAGTGAAGCTGATGATTTATCTGTAGTAACCATTATTATTCAGGCGCCCTGTGGACTTGTCTGGTTCGCTCAGGTTGGCCAGCAACACCCCCTCTTGAGTTTTTATTCCTTTTTTTTTTAAAAAAAAATACCTCTAGAAATAACGTTAAAGATTTTAAAAATATTTTAAAAACAACCCATTTGGCCGCATCGATTTCCGTGGCGTGCCTAAATCAATTTTGGGTGATGTTTGGTTCACCGAAATGTAACGTAAATGGTTTACATAGGGTAATGGATACCAATATTTTTGTTTGGTTGAGCTCTTTCTAGTATTACTAGGTACTACTATCCAATTCAATTATAACTAGTAACCATTACTGTAACCATTACCGCTAGTAAGAGATCCCATTATCACTCCCTTAACAAGATCCAAACCAAACAGCACCGGTGTGACTCGTCGACCGGTGACGTGGCACCCCTTGCCGTGTTAACTTGGCGTGGCAGCTACAACGCCACCCCACCTGGCCCGGCAGTGAGGAACTGAGGATATAGAGCTGGGAGGCGGCCTCCTCCCTCTCCTTTTCTTTCTCTTAACCGGTCTCTTCCATTCAGGGGTTTGTTTAGTTATACAGGTATTAAAAGGGATTAAGGAGATTAAATCTCTTTCTATTTAAATAAATTTAATTCTCTTTTATCCTCTTCGATCCCTTTCAAACCAAACAAAGCCTCATTGGAATTTTTCTCTTTCTTTCTCTCAACCAACTTCTTCCATGGTCATACCATTCACCGGGACAAGTAGTTAGATCCTTTAAGTAAAGGCAATGTAACTCTTCTCTTATTTTTTGTTTCTACGATGAATTTTGATTAGTCTTAATTGTTATGGTTTGAAAGGAAAATATATTTAATATAGATATAAAGAGTTTTAAGTAGTTCGAGTACGTTATGAAACTTTGGTTGAATATAGTTGCATATGCTCTATGAAACATTGGTTGAATGTAGTTGTATATAGTCTATATTTAAGTTAGCTATATAGTAAGAAATTTGAGATGATATGTTTACATTTAGGTTAAATTTGGTCAGTATCTTTTTAGATTTTATTCTGCCAATAATAATGTTTGAGTTCAGGTTTGGTTTTAGATTGTTGTATAACATTATAAGGCAAATAGATTTATTCTCTTAGAACTATATGTTTTCATAGGTACAAGACATGTGATTAGAGAAGTGACAAAAAGGAGGGGCGTTATAAAGATTTATACGTAGACATGTCTAGAAATAATATACACTTGCTCCTCCATGTTCCACGACGCACTTCCATGGCCGGCCACACGACGCATGTGCTCACTTCATGGATGAAGGATATGACAAGTGGGACACATACGAGGGCTAAAGCAGAAAAGATCCCATATTTCTCAGGTTGGAGCAAGATCTCATATTTCTCGAGTTGAGCAAGGTTGTAAGACAAACACAAAAATAGAAATTAAAACTCAGAGTTGCTCTAGAGTAGAGTTGATGAAGCAGAGCTAAATTTTATAGAGCGAAGCAGTCTCAAACACCCCTTAAAATTGGTATATCAATAATTTAAGTAAATAATAAATACAGAAGCTTAAAGGGAGGTAGAGATGCAAACTATCATTGACGAGCTAACATTTTTAACGAGGTATCTAGAATTGTGCAAATTTCTAACTAATCCCCATTGGTGCCCCTACGCAAAGGGAAGCCCACGCAAGGGCCAAGCATCTCGGATAGGTAACTCCATAGATAGTCGTAGGCCTTCTCCACGCACAAGTGGTGCTCCACTTTCAGCCTCTCTCGAATGCTCCCGTCATCTTCAACGTTGTGTGCCTCATCCCCTTCAGTACACGATGGCGGCCACACCACAAACGCGGTTGGTATTGTATCATAACCCGCCCCACTCTGTACAATTACAACGATTCGTGCAAGAGCCGACGGGTTTGTGGGTTGTCTAACCTCACTCAATTAACTAGGAACAAACCTAAAGCAAGCACAATAATGGTCTAAACACTCTGCAAAACACATAAGCTAATCACTAAGTGATTCTTTTAAACACTTAGATGTATGGAGCTATGAATTTGTGTTTCAACATATAAAGGGTTTGCTCAATTCTCCACACCTTCAAAAGGTCGGTTGGGGGTATGTATAGAGTCCCATCTCAAATATAGATGTTGGAGGTGAAAGTTGCCTAGAGGGGGGTGAATAGGCGGAATCTGAAAATTATACACTTAAGCACACACTAAAAGCCGGGGTTAGCGTTAGAAATGAATCCGAGTCCGAAAGAGAGGGGAAAACAAATCAACCAAGAAATAAAGTGGATGAACACGATGATTTGTTTTACCGAGGTTCAGTTCTAAAGAACCTAGTCCCCGTTGAGGTGGTCACAAAGACCGGGTCTCTTTCAACTCTTTCCCTCTCTCAAACCGTCACCTAGACCGAGTGAGCTTTCTCCTTAATCAAACGGGTCACTTAGACCCCACAAGGACCACCACACACTTGATGTCTCTTGCGTTGACTACAATTCACTTGGGAACAAGAATGAGGAAGGAAGAAAGCGATCCAAGCAACAAGAGCACAAAGAACACGAACAAACGCTCTCACAAGTCACTAAGTGGTTGGAGTGAATTTGGCACTTAGAGAGGCTTTGATTCTTTTGATTTGTATCTAGGAATGAATGCACTAGCTCTTGTATTGAATGAGAACCTCAGAAAACTTGGATGCTTGGAGTGGTGGTTGGGGGGTATTTATAGCCATCAACCACCAAACAACCGTTGGGGCAGGCTGTTGTCGATGGGCGCACCGGACAGTCCGGTGCGCCAACGGACACTATCCGGTGTGCCAGCCACATCACCCAATCGTTAGGGTTCTGGAGCATTTGACCATTGGAGGCTTTGTCCTCTAGTGGCACCGGACAGTCCGGTGCCGCATCGGACAGGCACTATTCATTGTCCGGTGCACCTCTGACCTGCGGCTCTGACTCTGCGTGCACTGTTCTTCACTGTTCATCTGATTCTTCAGCTTTTGCAGTCGACTGTTGCGCGAAGGAGCCATTGCTCCACTGGAGCACCGGACAGTCCGGTGAATTTTAGCGGGCGCGCCTGGAGAAACCCGAGAGTGGCCAGTTCGTTCCTGTACGACCCTGGTGCACCAGACACTATCCGGTGGCACACCGGACAGTCCGGTGCGCTAGGCCAGAGCATACTCTGTTTCTTTGCTCCTTTGTATTTGATCCCCTAATTGAATGTTTATTGGTTTGTGTTGAACCTTTATGCACCTGTAGAACATATACTCTAGAGCAAACTAGTTAGTCCATTATTTGTGTTGGACATTCAACCACCAAAATTAATTGTGGGAAAAGTTTAACCCTATTTCCCTTTCAATCTCTCCCTTTTTGGTGATTGATGCCAACACAAACCAAAGCAAATATATAAAGTGCAGAAATGAACTAGTTTGCATATGGTAAGTGCATAGGTTGCTTGGAATTAAACCAATTGAAAGTCTTATTACAAATGAATAAGAGTGAATGGATTGCTTTCTTTAATTTGACATTTTGGACCACATTTGCACCACATGTTTTGTTTTTGCAAATCTTTTCAAAGTCTTTTCAAAATTATTTTGCAAATAGTCAAAGGTATTGAATAAGATTGTAAGAAGCATTTTCAAGATTTGAATTTCTCCTCCTGTTTTAAATGCTTTTCCTTTGACTAAACAAAAACTCCCCTGAATGAAATTCTCCTCTTAGCTTTCAAGAGGGTTTTAAATGGATACCAATTTTGAAATCTTATTTTCATAATCATAGATACCAATTGATATTAATTGAAAAATAAACATTTGTGAAAAATCATTTAAATCTTCATTTTGAAAATTTTTGAGATGGTGGTGGTGCGGTCCTTTTACTTTGGGCTTAATACTTTTTCTCCCCCTTTGGCATTGAGCGCCAAAAACGGAGAATGTTGGAGCCCTTTAACATTTTCTCCCCCTTTGGGGCTTAAGATTACCTCCCAAATGATAAAATAAATATGAGTGAAAAGTCATACCTTTGAGAGTTTGCGGAATACCAGCAAAGTGTAGATAATACCATTAGAGTTGAGTGGAAGCGTTGTCTTTGCCGAATACTCAATTTCCCTTTCAATCTACGACTTAGTATAAAAATACACTTGAAAACACATTAGTCGTAGTTTTGGCACAAGAAGAATAAGAAATATGTATATGTACCAAATGAAAGAGATGTGACCAAATGTATATAAATGAGCTATGTGTGCAATGTTTCAATCAAAATTCCGAGAATCAAGAATATTTAGCTTATTCCTAAGTTTGCTAATGGTTTTCTCATCTAGTGGCTTGGTAAAGATATCGGCTAATTAATCTTTGGTGTTAACATAGACTATCTCGATATCCCCCTTTGTTGGTGATCTCTCAGAAAGTGATACTGAATGTCTATGTGCTTAGTGCGGCTGTGTTCAACGAGATTATCCGCCATGCAGATTGCACTCTTATTATCACATAGGAGAGGGACTTTGCTCAATTTGAAGCCATAGTCCCTGAGGGTTTGCCTCATCCAAAGTAATTGCACGCAACAATGGCCTGCAGCAATATACTTGGCTTCGGCGGTAGAAAGAGCTACTGAGTTTTGTTTCTTTGAAGCCCAAGACACTAGGGATCTCCCCAGAAACTGACAAGTCCCTAATGTGCTCTTCCTATCAATTTTACACCCTGTCCAATCGGCATCTGAATATCCTATTAAATCAAAGGTGGATCCCTTGGGGTACCAAAGCCCAAACTTAGGAGTGTAAACTAAATACCTCATGATTCTCTTAATGGCCCTAAGGTGAATTTCCTTAGGATCGGCCTGAAATCCTGCACACATGCATACAGAAAGCATAATATCCGGTCGAGATGCACATAAATAGAGTAAGGATCCTATCATCGACCGATATACCTTTTGATCTACGGATTTACCTTCCGTGTCGAGGTCAAGATGCCCATTGGATCCCATGGGTGTCTTGATGGGTTTGCCATCATTCATACCAAACTTGGTGAGTATGTCTTGAATGTATTTTGTTTGGCTGATGAAGGTGCCCTCTTGGAGTTGCTTGATTTGAAATCCTAAGAAATATCTCAACTCTCCCATCATAGACATCTCGAATTTTTGAACCATGATCCTACTAAACTCTTCACAAGTAGATTTGTTAGTAGATCCTAATATAATATCATCAACATAAATTTGGCATACAAACAAATCATTTACGACAGTTTTAGTAAAGGGAGTAGGATCATCTTTTCTGACTTTGAAGCCATTAGTGATAAGAAAATCTCACAGGCATTCATACCATGCTCTTGGGGCTTGCTTGAGCCCATAAAGCGCCTTTGAGAGTTTGTAAACATGGTTAGGGTACTCACTATCTTCAAAGCTGGGAGGTTGCTCAACATAGACCTCTTCCTTGATTAGTCCATTGAGGAAGTCACTCTTCACGTCCATTTGATAAAGCTTGAAGTCATGGTAAGTAGCATAGACAAGTAATATGCGAATTGACTCAAGCCTAGCTACGGGTGCATAAGTTTCATCGAAATCCAAACCTTCGACTTGTGAATAACCTTTGACCACAAGTCGGGCTTTGTTTCTTGTCACCACACCATGCTCATCTTGCTTGTTGCGGAATACCCATTTGGTACCTACAACATTTTGGTTAGGACGTGGAACTAAATGTCATACCTCATTCCTCGTGAAGTTGTTGAGATCCTCTTGCATTGCCAGCACCCAATCCGGATCTCTTAGTTCATCCTCCACCCTGTATGGCTCAATAGAGGACACAAAAGAGTAATGTTCACAAAAATGTGCAACTCGAGATCTAGTAGTTACCCCCTTATGAATGTCACCGAGAATGGAGTTGACGGGGTGATCTCTTTGAATTGCTTGGTGGACTCTTGGGTGTAGCAGTCTTTGACCCTGAAATTCTTGCTCATCTTCCTTGTCTTCATTGTCTTCATCTCCCCCTTAATCATTGACCTCTTCTTGAGGTGGCTCATCCTCTTGATCTTTATTTTCATCATCTTAAGCCTGATCCATATATTGAGTTGGTGGAGATGCTTGATTGGAAGATGATGGTTGATCATGTGCTTGTGTGGGCTCTTCGGGTTCCTTAGGACACACATACCCAATGGACATGTTCCTTAGCGCGACGCACGAAGCCTCTTCATCATCTAATTCATCACGATCAACTTGCCCTACTTGGGAGCCATTAGTATCATCAAACACAATGTCGCAAGAAACCTCAACTAATCCAGTGGATTTGTTGAAGACTCTATATGCCCTTGCGTTTGAGTCATAACCAAGTAAAAAGCCTTCTATAGCCTTAGGAGCAAATTTAGATTTTCTACCTCTTTTAACGAGAATAAAACATTTGCTACCAAAGACTCTAAAATATGAAACATTGGGCTTTTTACCGGTGAGGAGTTTGTAAGATGTCTTCTTGAGGATTCGGTGAAGGTAGAGCCGGTTGATGGAGTAGCAAGCAGTGTTGATTGCTTTAGCACAAAACCGGTCTAGAGTCTTGTACTCATCAAGCATGGTTCTTGCCATGTCTAGTAGAGTTCTGAAAGGGAATTAGGCTTACACCTAGTTCCTAAATAATTTTGGTGGTTGAATTGCCCAACACAAATATTGGACTAACTAGTTTGCTCTAGTGTATAAGTTATACAGGTGCAAAAGGTTCACATCTAGCCAATAAAAAGATCAAGTGTTGGATTCAATAAAGGAGCAAAGGGGCAACCGAGGGCACCCCTGGTCTGGCGCACCGGACTGTCCGGTGTGCCACCGGACAGTGAACAGTACCTGTCCGGTGCACCAGGGGACTCAGACTCAAACTCTTCGCCCTCGGGATTTCTCGGAAGCCGGCGCGCTATAATTCACCGGACTGTCCGGTGTGCACCGGACATGTCCGGTGCTCCAAGGAAGCTCGGCCTCCGGAACTCGCCAGCCTCGGGTTCGCGCGACAGCCGCTCCGCTATAATTCACCGGACTGTCCGGTGTGCACCGGACTGTCCGGTGTACCAGCGGAGCAACGGCTCTCTGCGGCGCCAACGGCTCTCTGCGCGGCATTAAATGCGCGCGCAGCGCGCGCAGACGTCAGGACTGCCCATACCGGGGCACCGGACATCAAACAGTGCATGTCCGGTGTGCACCGGACACCCAGGCGGGCCCACAAGTCAGAAGCTCCAACGGCTAGAATCCAACGGCAGTGGTGACGTGGCAGGGGCACCGGACTGTCCGGTGTGCACCGGACTGTCCGGTGCGCCATCGAACAGAAGCCTCCAGCCAACGGTCAAGTTTGGTGGTTGGGGCTATAAATACCCCAACCACCCCACATTCATATCTATCCAAGTTTTCCAACTTCTAACCACTTACAAGAGCTAAGCATTCAATTCTAGACACATACAAAGAGATCAAATCCTCTCCAATTCCACACAAAACCCTAGTGACTAGAGAGAGTGATTTGCCGTGTTCATTTGAGCTCTTGCGCTTGGATCGCTTTCTTTCTTTCTCTTTTGCTCTTGTGATCAACACTCAATTGTAACCGAGGCAAGAGGCACCGATTGTGTGGTGGCCCTTGCGGGGAAGTTTCGTTCCCGGTTGATTGAGAAGAAGGAAAGCTCACTCGGTCAGAGGGACCGTTTGAGAGAGGGAAGGGTTGAAAGAGACCCGGCCTTTGTGGCCTCCTCAACGGGGAGTAGGTTTGCAAGAACCGAACCTCGGTAAAACAAATCCACGTGTCACTCTCCTTATTTGCTTGCGATTTGTTTTGCGCCCTCTCTTGCGGACTCATTTATTATCACTAACGCTAACCTCGGCTTGTAGTTGTGATTATTTTTGTAAATTTCAGTTTCGCCCTATTCACCCCCCCCCTCTAGGCGACTATCAATTGGTATCAGAACCCGGTGCTTCATTAGAGCCTAACCGCTCGAAGTGATGTCGGGAGAACACGCCAAGAAGGAGATGGAGACCGGCGACGACAAGCCCACTACAAGCCAAGGGAGCACTTCATCCTCATCGGAAGAGTCCCACACCAAGAGAAGAGAGAAGAAGAAGAAATCCTCCAAGCGGAAGGAGAAAAGATCTTCCTCTTCTCACCATAAGGAGAAGAAGGAAAAATCTTCTCACAAGCCGCATCGGAGTGGGGACAAGCACAAAAGGATGAGGAAGGTGGTCTTCTACGAGACCGACACTTCATCGACCTCCACCTCCGGCTCCGACGCGGCGTCCGTCACTTCTAAACGCCAAGAGCGTAAGAAGTATAGTAAGATCCCCCTACGCTACCCTCGCATTCCTAAACATACACCTTTACTTTCCGTCCCATTAGGCAAACCACCAACTTTTAATGGTGAAGATTATGCTATGTGGAGTAATTTGATGCGATTTCATCTAACCTCTCTCCACAAAAGATTATGGGATGTTGTTGAGTATGGTGTACAGGTACCATCCGTAGGGGATGAGGACTACGACACGGACGAAGTGGCCCAAATCGAGCACTTCAACTCTCAAGCCACAACCATTCTCCTTGCCTCTTTAAGCAAGGAGGAATACAACAAAGTACAAGGGTTGAAGAACGCCAAGGAGATTTGGGACCTACTCAAGACGGCGCATGAGGGTGATGAACTCACCAAGATCACCAAGCGGGAAACGATCGAGGGGGAGCTCGGTCGCTTCCGTCTTCGCCAAGGGGAGGAGCCACAAGACATGTACAACCGGCTCAAGACCTTGGTGAACCAAGTGCGCAACCTCGGGAGCACAAAATGGGATGACCACGAAGTGGTTAAGGTTATTCTGAGAGCCCTTATTTTCCTTAACCCTACTCAAGTACAATTAATTCGTGGCAATCCTAGATATACACAAATGACCCCCGAGGAAGTCATCGGGAATTTTGTTAGTTTTGAATGCATGATTAAGGGCTCCAAGAAGATCAACGAGCTTGATGAGCCTTCCACATCCGAGGCGCAACCCGTGGCCTTCAAGGCAACGGAGGAGGAGTCTACACCAAGTAGACAACCAATTGACGCCTCCAAGCTTGACAACGAGGAGATGGCCCTAATCATCAAAAGCTTCCGGCAAATCCTCAAGCAACGGAAGGGGAAGGACTACAAATCCCGTTCCAAGAAGGTTTGCTACAAGTGTGGTAAGCCCGGTCACTTTATTGCTAAATGTCCATTATCAAGTGACAGTGACAGGGACAACGACAAGAAGGGCAAGAGGAAGGAGAAGAAGAAGTACTACAAGAAGAAGGGCGGCGATGCCCATGTTTGTCGGGAGTGGGACTCCGACGAAAGCTCAAGCGACTCCTCCGACGACGAGGACGCCGCCAACATCGCCGTCACCAAAGGCCTCCTCTTCCCCAACGTCGGCCACAAGTGCCTTATGGCCAAGGACGGCAAAAAGAAGGTAAAATCAAAGTCCTCCACTAAATATGAAACATCTAGTGATGAGGATGATAAAAATGAGGAGGATAACTTGCGTATTCTTTTTGCCAACCTTAACATGGAACAAAAAGAAAAATTAAATGAGCTAATTAGTGCTATCCATGAAAAGGATGATCTCTTGGACTCCCAAGAGGATTTCCTAATCAAGGAAAACAAGAAACATGTTAAGGTTAAAAATGCTTATGCTCTAGAAAGAGAAAAATGTGAAAAATTATCTAGTGAGCTAAGCACTTGCCATGAGATTTTAGACAACCTTAGAAATGAAAATGCTAATTTGTTGGCTAAGGTTGATTCTCATGTTTGCATTGATCCTAGAAATGATGATGTTGATTTGCTTGCTAGGATTGATGAATTGAATGCTTCCATCGCTAGCCTTAGAAATGAGAATGAGAAATTAATTGCTAAGGCTAAGGATTTTGATGTTTGCAATACTACTATTTCTGACCTTAGAACTAAGAATGATTTGTTGCATGCTAAGGTTATTGAATTAAAGTCTTGCAAACCCTCTACATCTACTATTGAGCATGTGTCCAGTTGCACTAGATGTAGAGATATTAATGTTGATGCTATCCATGATCACCTTGCCTTAATTAAAAAACAAAATGATCACATAGCACAACTTAATGCTAAAATTAGAGAGCATGACTTAGAAAATGAAAAATTTAAATTGGCTAGAAGCATGCTCTATAATGGGAGACGCCCGGGCATTAAGGACGGCATTGGCTTTCAAAGGGGAGACAATGTCAAAATTAATGCCCCTCCTAAGAACTTGTCTAACTTTGTTAAGGGTAAGGCTCCCATGCCTCAGGATAACGAGGGTTACATTTTGTACCCTGCCGGGTATCCTGAGAATAAGATTAAGAAAATTCATTCTAGGAAGTCTCACTCTGGCCCTAATTATGCTTTTATGTATAAGGGTGAGACATCTAGATCTAGGCAACCAACACATGCCAAGTTGCCTAGAAAGAAAACTATTAATGCATCAAATGATCATGCCATTTCATTTAAAACTTTTGATGCATCTTATGTGTTGACTAGCAAATCTGGCAAGGTAGTTGCCAAAATTGTTGGGGGCAAACACAAGGGCTCCAAGACTTGTGTTTGGGTACCCAAAATTCTTGTATCTAATGCTAAAGGACCCAAAACCGTTTGGGTACCTAAAACAAAGAACTAAACTTGTTTTGTAGGTTTATGCATCCGGGGGCTCAAGTTGGATACTCGACAGCGGGTGCACAAACCATATGACAGGGGAGAAAAGGATGTTCTCCTCCTATGAGAAAAACAAAGATCCCCAACGAGCGATTACATTCGGGGATGGAAACCAAGGTTTGGTCAAAGGTTTGGGTAAAATTGCTATTTCACCTGACCATTCCATTTCCAATGTTTTTCTTGTTGATTCATTAGATTACAACTTGCTTTCTGTTTCCCAATTATGTCAAATGGGCTACAACTGTCTTTTTACTGATATAGGTGTCACTGTCTTTAGAAGAAGTGATGATTCAATAGCATTTAAGGGTGTGTTAGAGGGTCAGCTATACTTAGTAGATTTTGATAGAGCTGAACTCGACACATGTTTAATTGCTAAGACTAACATGGGTTGGCTCTGGCACCGCCGACTAGCCCATGTTGGGATGAAGAATCTTCATAAGCTTCTAAAGGGAGAGCACATTTTAGGACTAACCAATGTTCATTTTGAGAAAGACAGGATTTGTAGCGCATGCCAAGCAGGGAAGCAAGTTGGCACTCATCATCCACACAAGAACATAATGACGACTGACAGGCCAATGGAGCTCCTACACATGGATCTATTCGGCCCGATCGCTTACATAAGCATCGGCGGGAGTAAGTACTGTCTAGTTATTGTGGATGATTATTCTCGCTTCACTTGGGTATTCTTTTTACAGGAAAAATCTCAAACCCAAGATACCTTAAAAGGATTCTTAAGACGGGCTCAAAATGAGTTTGGCTTAAGGATCAAGAAAATAAGAAGCGACAACGGGACGGAGTTCAAGAACTCTCAAATTGAAAGCTTCCTTGAGGAGGAGGGCATCAAGCATGAGTTCTCTTCTCCCTACACACCTCAACAAAATGGTGTAGTGGAGAGGAAGAATCGAACTCTACTGGACATGGCAAGAACCATGCTTGATGAGTACAAGACACCGGACCGGTTTTGGGCCGAAGCGGTCAACACCGCCTGCTACGCCATCAACCGGTTATATCTTCACCGAATCCTCAAGAAGACATCATATGAACTCCTAACCGGTAAAAAGCCCAATATTTCATATTTTAGAGTTTTTGGTAGCAAATGCTTCATTCTTATTAAAAGAGGTAGAAAATCAAAATTTGCTCCTAAAACTGTAGAGGGCTTTTTACTTGGTTATGACTCAAACACAAGGGCATATAGGGTCTTTAACAAGTCCACTGGACTAGTTGAAGTCTCATGTGACGTTGTGTTTGATGAAACTAACGGCTCTCAAGTAGAGCAAGTTGATCTTGATGAGATAGGTGAAGAACAGGCTCCATACATCGCGCTAAGGAACATGTCCATCGGGGATGTGTGTCCTAAGGAATCCGACGAGCCTCCAAGTACACAAGATCAACCATCCTCCTCCATGCAAGCATCTCCACCAACTCAAAATGAGGATGAGGCTCAAAGTGATGAAAAGCAAAATCAAGAAGACGAGCCACCTCAAGATGATAGCAATGATCAAGGGGGAGATACAAATGATCAAGAAAAGGAGGATGAGGAAGAACCAAGACCGCCACACCCAAGAGTCCACCAAGCAATCCAACGAGATCACCCCGTCGACACCATCCTCGGCGACATTCATAAAGGGGTAACTACTCGATCTCGGGTTGCTCATTTTTGTGAACATTACTCTTTTGTTTCCTCTATTGAGCCACACAGGGTAGAGAAAGCTCTCCAAGATTCGGATTGGGTGATGGCAATGCAAGAGGAGCTCAACAATTTCACGAGGAACGAGGTATGGCATTTAGTTCCACGTCCTAACCAAAATGTTGTAGGAACCAAATGGGTCTTCCGCAACAAGCAAGATGAGCATGGTGTGGTGACAAGGAACAAAGCTCGACTCGTGGCCAAAGGGTATTCACAAGTCGAAGGTTTGGATTTTGGTGAAACCTATGCACCCGTAGCTAGGCTTGAGTCAATTCGCATATTATTGGCCTATGCTACTTACCATGGCTTTAAGCTCTATCAAATGGACGTGAAAAGTGCCTTCCTCAACGGACCAATCAAGGAAGAGGTCTATGTTGAGCAACCTCCCGGCTTTGAAGACAGTAAGTATCCTAATCATGTCTATAGGCTCTCTAAGGCGCTTTATGGGCTCAAGCAAGCCCCAAGAGCATGGTATGAATGCCTTAGAGATTTCCTTATTACTAATGGCTTCAAAGTTGGCAAGGCCGATCCTACACTCTTTACTAAAACTCTTGAAAATAACTTGTTTATATGCCAAATTTATGTTGATGATATTATATTTGGGTCTACTAACGAGTCTACATGTGAAGAGTTTAGTAGGATCATGACACAGAAATTCGAGATGTCGATGATGGGGGAGTTGAAGTATTTTCTAGGATTCCAAGTCAAGCAACTCCGAGAGGGCACCTTCATTAGCCAAACGAAGTACACTCAAGACATTCTAGCTAAGTTTGGGATGAAGGATGCCAAGCCCATCAAGACACCCATGGGAACTAATGGGCATCTCGACCTCGACACGGGAGGTAAGTCCGTGGATCAAAAGGTATATCGGTCGATGATTGGTTCATTGCTTTATTTATGTGCATCTCGACCGGACATTATGCTTTCCGTTTGCATGTGTGCAAGATTCCAATCCGACCCTAAGGAATCACACCTTACGGCCGTAAAACGAATCTTGAGATATCTGGCTTATACTCCTAAGTTTGGGCTTTGGTACCCTAGGGGATCCACATTTGATTTAATTGGTTATTCGGATGCCGATTGGGCGGGATGCAAAATCAATAGGAAGAGCACATCGGGGACTTGCCAGTTCTTGGGAAGATCCTTGGTGTCTTGGGCTTCAAAGAAGCAAAATTCGGTCGCTCTTTCCACCGCCGAAGCCGAGTACATTGCCGCAGGACATTGTTGCGCGCAATTGCTTTGGATGAGGCAAACCCTGCGGGACTACGGTTACAAATTAACCAAAGTCCCTTTGCTATGTGATAATGAGAGTGCAATTAAAATGGCCGACAATCCCGTCGAGCATAGCCGCACTAAGCACATAGCCATTCGGTATCATTTTCTTAGGGATCACCAACAAAAGGGGGATATCGAGATTTCTTACATTAATACTAAAGATCAATTAGCCGATATCTTTACCAAGCCACTTGATGAACAATCTTTTACCAGACTTAGGCATGAGCTCAATATTCTTGATTCTAGAAATTTCTTTTGCTAAGCTTGCACACATAGCTTTTTTGAATACCTTTGATCATATCTCTCTTATATGCTATGACTAATGTGTTTTCAAGTCGATTTCAAACCAAGTCATAGGTATATTGAAAGGGAATTGGAGTCCTCGGCGAAGACAAAGGCTTCCACTCCGTAACTCATACTTCGCCATCACACCGAGCAACTCTCTCGTCTTTGGGGGAGAAATGAGCATCAAGGAAAAAGACTTCATCCTTGGGGGAGAGAGTAATAGCTCAAACGCAACAGGACTTCGTCTTTGGTATAATCTTAACTCACTTATTTATGACCAAAGGGGAAGATTGCACTTCAAGGGCTCTAATGATTCCGTTTTGGCGATTTATGCCAAAAAGGGGGAGAAATGAGCCCAAAGCAAAAGGACCGCACCACCACCACCAAATTCAAAAAACTTAGTGCTTTCCGAAAGTCTTTATCATTTGGTATCCTATTGTGTTCAAAACGGGGAGAAAGTAGTATTTCAAAAATGGTATATCAAAACCCTCTTGAACACTAAGAGGTGGATCTCTTTTAGGGGGAGTTTTGTTTAGTCAAAGGAAAAGCATTTGAAACAGGGGGAGGAAATTTCAAATCTTGAAAATGCTTTTGCAAACTCTTATTTATTTACCTTTGACTATTTGCAAAAGATCTATGAAAAGGATTTACAAAAGGTTTTGCAAAAACAAAACAAGTGGTGCAAACGTGGTCCAAAATGTTAAATAAGAAAGAAACATTCCTTGCACATCTTGTAAGTAGTTATATTGGCTCAATTCCAAGTAACCTTTTCACTTACATTATGCAAACTAGTTCAATTATGCACTTCCATATTTGCTTTGGTTTGTGTTGGCATCAATCACCAAAAAGGGGGAGATTGAAAGGGAATTAGGCTTACACCTAGTTCCTAAATAATTTTGGTGGTTGAATTGCCCAACACAAATATTGGACTAACTAGTTTGCTCTAGTGTATAAGTTATACAGGTGCAAAAGGTTCACATCTAGCCAATAAAAAGATCAAGTGTTGGATTCAATAAAGGAGCAAAGGGGCAACCGAGGGCACCCCTGGTCTGGCGCACCGGACTGTCCGGTGTGCCACCGGACAGTGAACAGTACCTGTCCGGTGCACCAGGGGACTCAGACTCAAACTCTTCGCCCTCGGGATTTCTCGGAAGCCGGCGCGCTATAATTCACCGGACTGTCCGGTGTGCACCGGACATGTCCGGTGCTCCAAGGAAGCTCGGCCTCCGGAACTCGCCAGCCTCGGGTTCGCGCGACAGCCGCTCCGCTATAATTCACCGGACTGTCCGGTGTGCACCGGACTGTCCGGTGTACCAGCGGAGCAACGGCTCTCTGCGGCGCCAACGGCTCTCTGCGCGGCATTAAATGCGCGCGCAGCGCGCGCAGACGTCAGGACTGCCCATACCGGGGCACCGGACATCAAACAGTGCATGTCCGGTGTGCACCGGACACCCAGGCGGGCCCACAAGTCAGAAGCTCCAACGGCTAGAATCCAACGGCAGTGGTGACGTGGCAGGGGCACCGGACTGTCCGGTGTGCACCGGACTGTCCGGTGCGCCATCGAACAGAAGCCTCCAGCCAACGGTCAAGTTTGGTGGTTGGGGCTATAAATACCCCAACCACCCCACATTCATATCTATCCAAGTTTTCCAACTTCTAACCACTTACAAGAGCTAAGCATTCAATTCTAGACACATACAAAGAGATCAAATCCTCTCCAATTCCACACAAAACCCTAGTGACTAGAGAGAGTGATTTGCCGTGTTCATTTGAGCTCTTGCGCTTGGATCGCTTTCTTTCTTTCTCTTTTGCTCTTGTGATCAACACTCAATTGTAACCGAGGCAAGAGGCACCGATTGTGTGGTGGCCCTTGCGGGGAAGTTTCGTTCCCGGTTGATTGAGAAGAAGGAAAGCTCACTCGGTCAGAGGGACCGTTTGAGAGAGGGAAGGGTTGAAAGAGACCCGGCCTTTGTGGCCTCCTCAACGGGGAGTAGGTTTGCAAGAACCGAACCTCGGTAAAACAAATCCACGTGTCACTCTCCTTATTTGCTTGCGATTTGTTTTGCGCCCTCTCTTGCGGACTCATTTATTATCACTAACGCTAACCCCGGCTTGTAGTTGTGATTATTTTTGTAAATTTCAGTTTCGCCCTATTCACCCCCCCCTCTAGGCGACTATCAAGTTCTATTCTTCTTCTCCACTACACCATTTTGTTAAGGTGTGTAGGGAGAAGAGAACTCATGCTTGATGCCCTCTTCCTCAAGAAAGCCTTCGATTTGAGAGTTCTTGAACTCCGTCCCATTATTGCTTCTTATCTTTTTGATCCTCAATCCGAACTCATTTTGAGCCCGTCTCAAGAATCCTTTGAGTGTATCTTGGGTCTGAGATTTTTCCTGCAAAAAGAATACCTAAGTGAAGCGAGAATAATCATCCACAATAACTAGACAGTACTTACTCCCGCCGATGCTTATGTACGCGATCGAGCCGAAAAGATCCATGTGGAGTAGCTCGAGCGGCCTGTCAGTCGTTGTGATGTTCTTGTGTGGATGGTGGGCACCAACTTGCTTTCCTGCTTGACATGCGCTACAAACCCTGTCTTTCTCAAAATGAACATTTGTTAGTCCCAAAATGTGTTCTCCCTTTAGAAGCTTGTGAAGATTCTTCATCCCAACATGGGCAAGTCGGCAATGCTAGAGCCAACCCATATTAGTCTTAGCAATTAAACAAGTGTCGAGTTTAGCTTTGTTATCATTAAAAACAACTAAATATAGCTGACCCTCTAGCACTCCTTTAAATGCTATTGAATCATCACTTCTTCTAAAGACAGTAACACCAATATCACTAAAAAGACAGTTGTAGCCTATTTTACATAATTGAGATACATAAAGCAAATTGTAATCTAATGAATCTACAAGAAAAACATTGGAAATAGTATGGTCAGGAGATATAGCAATTTTACCAAGTCCTTTGACCAAACCTTGATTTCCATCCCCGAATGTGATAGCTCTTTCGGGATCCTCGTTTTTCTCATAGGAGGAGAACATTCTCTTCTCACCTGTCATGTGGTTTGTGCATCCACTATCAATTATCCAACTTGAGCCCCTGGATGCATAAATCTGCAAAACAATTTAGGCCTTGTTCTTAGGTACCTAAACGGTCTTGGGTCCTTTCACATTAGAAACAAGCACCTTGAGTACCCAAACACAAGTCTTTGAACCCTTGTATTTGCCCCCAACATATTTGGCAACTACTTTGCCTGATTTATTAGTTAAAACATAAGAAGCATCAAAAGTTTTAAATGAAACATTATGCTCATTTGATGCAGCAGGAGTTTTCTTTTTAGGTATTTTAACATGTGTAGAATGCCTAGAGCTAGATGCCTCATTTTTATACATGAATGCATGATGAGAAACAGTGTGAGGTTTTCTAGCATGAATTCTCCTAATTTTATGCTCAGGATAATTAGCAGGATATAAAATGTAACCCTCATTATCCTGAACCATGGGAGCCTTGCCCTTAACAAAATTAGACAATTTCTTAGGGGCATTAAGCTTGACATTGCTTCCCTGTTGAAAACCAATGCCATCCTTAATGCCAGGGCGTCTCCCACTATAGAGCATGCTTCTAGCAAATTTAAACTTCTCATTTTCAATTTCATGCTCATTAATTTTTGCAGTTAATTTAGCTATGTGATCACTTTGTTGTTTAATCATGGCAAGGTGATCATCCATAGTTTCTATATTAACATCTCTACATCTAGTGCAAATGGAAACATGCTCGGCAGTAGATGTAGAGGGTTTGCAAACATTTAATTCATCTATCTTAGATTTTAGCTTGGCATTCTCATCTCTAAGATAGGAAATGGAATCATTGCAAACATTTAAATCTTTAACCTTAGAAACTAGGCTAGCATTTTTATCTCTAAGGCTAGAAATTATATCATTCAATTCATCAATCTTAGCATTTAGACTAGCATTTTCATTTCTAAGATTGGTAATTGAATCATGGCAAATGCTAAGCTCCTTAGTCAAGTTTTCATTTTTCTCTACTTCCTGAGCATAAGCATTTTTTACTTTAACATGTTTCTTGTTTTCTTTAATAAGGAATTCCTCTTGGCTATCCAAAAGTTCATCCTTCTCATGAATGGCTCCTATCAATTCATTTAATTTTTCCTTTTGTTGCATGTTAAGGTTGGCAAAAAGAGTAAGCAAGTCATCTTCATCTTCACTAGAACTACCCTCATCACTAGATGTAGTATACTTGGGGGTGGTTCTAGATTGTACCTTCTTCTTTTTGCCGTCCTTTGTCATAAAGCATTTGTGGCCGACGTTGGGGAAGAGGAGGCCCTTGTTGACGGTGATGTTGGCGGTGTCCTCGTCGGAGGAGGAGTCGGTGGAGCTCTCGTCGGAGTCCCATTCCTGACATACGTGGGCATCGCTGCCCTTCTTCTTGTAGTATCTCTTCTTCTCCTACTTCTTCCCCTTCTTGTCGTCGCCCCTGTCACTATCACTAGATATTGGACATTTAGCAATGAAATGACTGGGCTTACCACATTTGTAACACACCCTCTTGGAGCGGGGTTTGTAGTCCTTCCCCCTCCTTTGCTTGAGGATTTGGCGGAAGCTCTTGATGATGAGCGCCATTTCCTCGTTGTCAAGCTTGGAGGTGTCGATTGGAAGCCTACTTGGTGTAGACTCCCTCTTTTCTTCTTCTGTCGCCTTGAATGCGACGGGTTGCACCTCGGGTGTGGAGGTGGCGCCTTGCTCTAAGTTGATGATGTGTTTGGAGTCTTTGATCATTAGCTCAAAGCTCACAAACTTTCCTATCACTTTCTCAGGAGACATTAATTTGTATCTAGGATCCCCACGATTTAATTGCACTTGAGTAGGATTACGAAAAATAAGGGATCTTAGGATAACCTTAACCATTTCATAGTCATCCCACTTGGTGCTCCCGAGGTTGCGCACTTGGTTCACCAAGGTCTTGAGCCGGTTGTACATTGCTTATGGCTCCTCTCCCTTGTTGAGGACGAATCGATCGAGTTCTCCCTCGATCGTCTCCCGCTTGGTGATCTTTGTCACCTCGTCCCCTTCGTGCGTCGTCTTGAGGACGTCCCAAATTTCTTTGGCCATCTTTAACCCTTGCACCTTATTATACTCCTCTCGACACAAGGAGACGAGGAGTATAGTTGTGGCTTGGGAGTTAAAGTGCCTAATTTGGTTGGCCTCGTCCGAATCGTAGTCCTTGTCCCCTACCTTAGGTACCTGCGCTCCATACTCAACAATATCCCATATGCTTTTGTGGAGTGAGGTTAGATGATGCCTCATTTTATCACTCCACATACAATAATCCTCACCATCAAAATATGGTGGTTCTCCTAATGGAACAGAAAGTAGAGGAGCGTGTTTAGAAATGCGAGGATAGCGGAGGGGCATCTTACTATACTTCTTGTGCTCATGGTGCTTAGAAGTAGTGGACGACGAGTCGGAGCCGGATGTGGAGGGCGACGATGAGTCGGTCTTGTAGTAGACCACTTTCTTCATTTTCTTCTTCTTGTAGCCTCTCCGATGGGACTTGATGGAGGAAGAGGATTCCTCCTTATGCTTGTTGCCGGACTCCCTTGAGAGAGTCCTCCCCGAGCTTGCGGGCTTGTCGCCGGTCACGATCTCCCTCTTGGCGTGATCTCCCGACATCACTTCGAGTTGTTAGACTCTAATGAAGAATCGGGCTCTGATACCAATTAAAAGTCGCCTAGAGGGGGTGAATAGGCAGAATCTAAAAATTATACACTTAAGCACACACTACAAGCCGGGGTTAGCGTTAGAAATGAATTCGAGTCTGAAAGAGAGGGGAAAACAAATCAACCAAGAAATAAAGTGGATGAACATGGGGATTTGTTTTACCGAGGTTTGGTTCTAAAGAACCTAGTCCCT
Source organism: Zea mays (assembly GCF_902167145.1). Taxonomy (NCBI): domain Eukaryota; kingdom Viridiplantae; phylum Streptophyta; class Magnoliopsida; order Poales; family Poaceae; genus Zea; species Zea mays. Next base: position 155,550,241 of record NC_050104.1, on the reverse strand, counting down.
GTTGAGGTGGTCACAAAGATCGGGTCTCTTTCAACCCTTTCCCTCTCTCAAACAGTCACCTAGACCGAGTGAGCTTTCTCCTTAATCAAACGGGTCACTTAGACCCCACAAGGACCACCACACACTTGATGTCTCTTGTGTTGATTACAATTCACTTAGGAACAAGAATGAGAAAGGAAGAAAGCGATCCAAGCAACAAGAGCACAAAGAACACGAACAAACGCTCTCACAAGTCACTAAGTGGTTGGAGTGAATTTGGCACTTGGAGAGGCTTTGATTCTTTTGATTTGTGTCTAGGAGTGAATGCACTAGCTCTTGTATTGAATGAGAACCTTAGAAAACTCGGATGCTTGGAGTGGTGGTGGTTGGGGGTATTTATAGCCCTCAACCACCAAACAACCGTTGGGGCAGGCTGTTGTCGATGGGCGCACCGGACAGTCTGGTGCGCCACCGGACACTATCCGGTGCGCTAGCCACGTCACCCAATCGTTAGGGTTCTAAAGCATTTGACTATTGGAGGCTTTGTCCTCTAGTGGCACCAGACAGTCCGGTGCCGCACTGGACATGCACTGTTCATTGTCCGGTGCGCCTCTGACCTGCGGCTCTGACTCTGCGCGCACTGTTCTTCATTGTTCATCAGATCCTTCAGCTTTTGCAGTCGACCATTGCGCGAAGGAGCCATTGCTCCACTGGTGCATCGGACAGTCCGGTGGCACACCGGACAGTCCGGTGAATTTTAGCGGAGTGTGCCTAGAGAAACCCGACAGTGGCTAGTTCGTTCCTATATGGCCCTGGTGCACCGGACACTATCCGGTGGCACACCGGATAGTCCGGTGTGCCAGGCCAGAGCACACTCGGTTTCTTTGCTCCTTTGTTTTTGATCCCCTAACTGAATGTTTATTGTTTTGTGATGAACCTTTATGCACCTGTAGAACATATACTCTAGAGCAAACTAGTTAGTCCATTATTTGTGTTGGACATTCAACCACCAAAATTAATTGTGGGAAAAGGTTAACCCTATTTCCCTTTCAGGAGGAAAGCAGCATGTCTACGTCGCACCAGACCGACCTGTTGCACCACTGGACCATGGTCCCGTGCCCTCCACATTAGCTACATGTTTGTCTGCTGACAGATTCTTTGTAGTTCTACAAAGGTCCTGTTCGCACATGCTCAATCCGGTGACCTAGCCACATCAGACGATCATTGGAACTAGCCGTTGCTGACTGTTGAGCCAAGATCTAAGAACTATTTGGTTCCAAACCTAACTTAGCACACTTTTCCTTTTCTGTCTAAGGTTAGTTCTTCAATTTGAACGACTAACCTTAGCCAAAGTGTGACATAGTTAGCCACGAACCAAATAGGCCCCTGGTGCGCCAGCTGGCTTAGGTGCCTAGAAATGTGCCCTGTACAAACAGTCCGATGCGTGGTCTGGTGTGCCACACCCAAAAAACTCAAAAATGTGCTCCCTGCGCACTTGTTCCGGTGCACCCAGAAACAACCCATCTTGATTTCTCCAAGCTTCTTCTCTTGAGCTTATTTCTATTCTTGTGTCTTGGACTTTGCCTGATATTTATAAGTTTTCTTTGAGTCTTCTAATATCTTCTTTGAGTGTTGCTCCCTCAATGCCTCAGTCGAAGTTCACTTTGCATCATGTGACCACAATAAAAAATATTAGCAAACATATTAGTTTATAGGTTATGTTGATCATTAAACATAAAAATCATTCAGGCAAATGAGTCGAAGTCCATTTTCTTTATAATCTCCATATTTTTAGTGATTGATGACAACACAACCAAAACAAGCAAATATATGAAATACAAAACGAATTATGCAATCTAATTACTATGATGTATGTGTGTAGACAAGATGTATAAGATACCATATTAAAAGATGGTCATGTAAATATATGATCAACATTCTTGCATATGCAAACAATCCACATAATGTGTGGTTATGGAATTAAGCAAGATCCATGTATAGGATATATAAAAATCATAACAATATACATGCGACTAAGGATCTGTTTGTTTCAGCTTATAGATTATATAATCTAGATTATAATCTAAATTATATACTACATGTAGCTGTTTGGTAGTCTAGATTATACAAATGTAGATTATTCACAAAGAAAACAGTACCCTTGTTTGTTTATTTGAGGTGGGGAAAGAAGGATGATATATATTGTAATTTCTATTTACATAACCATGGGTATGAGACTTTTGCCAAAAATAATCTCAAATAAGCTACTCCTGAGGAGATTTTGAGATTATCATAATCTGGGCTTTAGATTATATAACCTAAACCCATAATATAGGTGTTTCTTTACTTGCTAGATTATTTGCGCTGGATTATAAAATCTAGAGAGATTATAATCCAAAACAAACATGCCCTAACTAGTTTTGTATAATAGGATTCTTGTTGGAGTAAGTTTTTTACATTAAAGTCCTATATTTGAAAATATAACTTTGTCGTTTAGAAATCATGTTGAAGATGCTCTTAGGTCATTAGAAATTAAAAAAAATCTTAGGACAGCAGCCATGTTTGCAGGTAGCCGAGCTCGAGCCTCGAGCTCGGCAGTCGGCACAGATAGTAGGCGCGCACGACATGGGCGGGTGGAAACGCCGTAGGCCGACAGCGTCCAGGATGGCAATGGTGCGACGCTCAGCATGGGAGCGGCGATGATGCCGCCCTCGGTGAAGAGACGATGAGGCAAGGGGACGACAACGGTGCTGCAATAGACGCGGCGACGTTGCGCTCGCGCAAAAGACGGGGGGCGATTTCTCGAAGCTCTCCGCAGGACCTGTGGGCTATGATGGGCCTCGCCATTGTGGAGCCCATGAGCTATCGTCAGCTATAGGTGTACATTCGGGCCACCCAGCCCAACACGACCCAAGCCTGAAAATGTCTGTATTATTTGAACTTTGGGCCCGACCGACCCATTTGAATTCCGGGTCATGTCGGGCTGGCTCACGGGTCTAGCCCTCGGCCCACGGCCCGACACGTAATTACTTAAACATGTCTGTCGGTGTTTCGAAACTCGGGGGATCCCTGGACCGACGAGTGAATTGTCGCCTCGTGCCCCAGCCCAGATGGGTCGACGCGAGGCAGAACGCGAAGGGGGGAAAGGAAGCAGCCGGAGGGAGGCAGGCGTGAGAGAGCGGATCCCATGGCCTTCGTGTTAGCCCCGCGCTTGAGTCGGGTGCGCTTGCAGTAAGGGGATACAAGCGTCCACGCGGGAGTGGGAGCGAGCGGCCTTGCGCGAGCGTCGTCCCGTCCTTCTCCGCGCGGGCCAACCTTCTGTAAGAGGGCCCTGGTCCTCCCTTTTATAGGCGTAAGGAGAGGATCCAGGTGTATAATGGGGGGTGTAGCAGAGTGCTACGTGTCTAGCGGAGGAGAGCTAGCGCCCTAAGTACATGCCGTCGTGGCAGCCGGAGAGGTTTTGGCACCCGGTTCGTGTGGTGTCGTGGCCGTCAGAGGAGCGCTGGAGCCTGGCGGAAGGACAGCTGTCGGGGCTGTCGAGTCCTTGCTGACGTCCTCTTGCTTCCGTAAGGGGGCCGAGAGCCGCCGTCGTCACAGAGCGTGCGGGGCGCCATCATTGCCTATCTGGCGGAGCGAGCCAGATGGGACGCCGGTCTTGTTCCCCGTAGCCTGAGTCAGCTCGGGGTAGGGTAATGATGGCGCCTCCTGTCGACGTGGTCGGTCCGCGCCCTAGGTTGGCGATGTGGAGGCTCCTCCGAGGTCGAGTTCGAGTCTGTCTTCCGTGGCCGTGGTCGAGTCCGAGCCCCTGGGTCGGGCGAGGCGGAGACCGTCGGCTGAGGCCAGGGCTGAGTCCGAGCCCTGGGGTCAGGCGAAGCGGAGTCCGTCGTCTCCTGGGGCTGAGCCCAAGTCTGAGCCCTGGGTCGGGCGGAGCAGAGTTCGTCGTCTTCTGGGGCTGAGCCCAAGTCCGAGCCCTGGGTCGGGCGGAGCGGAGTTCGTCGTCTTCCGGGGTTGAGCCCATGTTCGAGCCCTAGGGTCGGGCGAGGCAGAGTTTGTCGTCTTCCGGGGTTGAGCCCATGTCCGAGCCCTGGGTCGGGCGGAGCGGAGTTCGCCGTCTTCCGGGGCTGAGCCCGAGTCCGAGCCCTAGGTCGGGCGGAGCGGAGTTCGCCGTCTTCCGGGGCTGAGCCCGAGTCTGAGCCCTGGGTCGGGCGGAGCGGAGTTCGCCGTCTTCCGGGGCTGAGCCCGAGTCCGAGCCCTGGGTCGGGCGGAGCGGAGTTCGCCGTCTTCCGGGGCTGAGCCCGAGTCCGAGCCCTGGGGTCGGGCGAGGCGGAGTTTCCTATGACGCCCGAGGCCGGCCTTGGCTGCTGTCAGCTTCACACTGTCAGGTGGCTCAGCAGTCGGTGCGGCGCAGGCGGCGCTGTCCTCTTGTCAGACCGGTCAGTAGAGCGGCGAAGTGACTGCGGTCACTTCGGCTCTGTCGACTGGAGGGCGTGCGTCAGGATAAAGGTTTTAGGCCACCTTTGCATTAAATGCCCCTGCGATTTGGTCGGTCGACGTGGCGATGTGGCCAAGGTTGCTTCTTGGTGAAGACTGGGCCTCGGGCGAGCCGATAGTGTGCCCGTTGCTGGAGGGGGGGTCCCCGGGCGAGAGTAGGTTCTCCGAGGTCGGCTTCCCTTGCCCGAGGCTAGGCTTGGGCGAGGCACGATCATGTCCCTTGAATGGACCGATCCTTGACTTAATCGCACCCATCAGGCCTTTGCAGCTTTGTGCTGATGGGGGTTACCAGCTGAGATTTAGGGGCCTTGAGGGTACCCCGAATTATGGTCCCCGACAGTAGCCCCCGAGCCTCCAAGGGAGTATTAATACTCGCTTGGAGGCTTTTGCCGCACTTTTTTGCAAGGGGACCAGCCTTTTTCGGTTGCATTCTGTTCCAGTGGGTGCGCGCGAGCGCACCTGCCGGGTGTAGCCCCCGAGGCCTCGGAGGAGTAGTTTTACTCCTTCGAGGTCTTAGTGCGTTTCGCAACACTTTGGCTGGCCTAGTTGTTCCCTCATGCGAGCTGGCCGTAGCTCGAGTGCACGGTCGGGTCCCAAGTTCTCGGGCTGGTATGTTGACGCTGTCAACGGTTTGGCCAGAGCCGGGTTTGCGAGAGCAGCCCCCAAGCCTCTACACAGGGCGAGAGGACGGTCAAGGACAGACTCGTCTTTTTTACATACGCCCCTGCATCGCCTTTCCGCAAGGAGGAGGGGGAAAAGCGCCATGTTGTCCTCGGAGGGCGCCGAACATGGTGTTTCCGGTGAGCTGCTGGCGGGTAATCCGAGCGGACGCCCGTGCCCCATTTGCTAGGGGTCAGCTAGAGGCCCGGAGGCGCGCTCCAAAAGTACATGCGGGTGATCTGCCGGACCCGGTCCCCTTTGACGGGGTCCGAGGGCTCGATGCCTCCCTCTGATGGGATTCCGTTACAAGGTCGCTCACGCTGGTCTCAGAAATGTCCTAGGGTACCTCGGGAGCGTAGCCCGAGCCTTGGTTATGTATCGAACGTACCCAGGGTCATCCCTCGCTCTGTGTCTGAGGCGACTGTGAACCCTTCGAGGGCCAGCCTACGAACCCCTGATCAGTAGTGGGCGCGGAGCCCGAGTGGCCTGAGGCGGCCGTTGAACCCTTCGAGGGGCCGGCCATCGAACCTCTGACCAGTAGTGGGCGCAGAACCCAATCGATCTGAGGCGGCCGTTGAACCCCTCCGAGGGGCCGACCTTCGAACCTCTGATCAGTAGGGAGGCTCGGAGCCTGTTTCCTTCACGGAGAAGGGTCCTTTTCGGGGTATCCCCCTTTCCCGGTCCCTGTTGTAAGAGAGAGAAAGAGGAAAAGGAAAAGGATGCGAAGTCGAATGACGTGGCGTACCTTTTTCGACGCGGTCATTATGGCGAAGGCGAAGCGTCGCTTGCTTCTCCCGCCTGAGGCGCCGCCTGTCCTGCCACGGAGTTAATGCGACGGGGCGAGTGGTTCGCGAGGAGGTCGTTGCGCGTGTGCGCACCGTTCAAGGAACGGATCATGGGCGCGCCATCTTCACACCGTGAGAGAGGGCTCCCCCGCTGCCCCTGGATGGGACATGAGCTTGGCTGACGACGTGACCGCTGCTTCTGCCCGCCTGTCACCGCCATTACTGCCGGCCCAATTTTGACCGCATTTGACCGTCGCGCTTGGCTGGCACTGCAGGGTTGCCTCGAGTCGCGGTATTGACTCCGCAGTCGAGGAGGCGCAGTAGTGGCGTGAGTGGCGGTGCAGTTGCTCACACGTAGCAACCGGCGTGCCGGTTGCATGACATGTGGGCCTGGACCTCCATGCTGGGCTCGTTGGAGTCACTTATCCGAGCGCGAGTTACTTATCGCAGAAGGTGATGAGTGAGGTATCCGTATCCCGGAGGCGTAGGAGTCCCTCGGCTCGGTCAACCTTGGCTGCTTACGTGTACTCCGTCGTTTTCAGGATCCACTTTTGAAGTAGTCGAAGAGCACGAAAGGCATTCTGGCAGAAAAGATTTTTTTTCTTTTTTCAAGGAAAATTTCGACGCAGAGGGGGTTGCCCCCTTCTAGCCCCCGAGGGAGGGTCGGGCTTTGCCGAGGCAAGGCTGACCCTTCCTTGACAACTAGACTTGGTGTGTGAACGAGGTATACGAGCAACTTGAAAGCATCTTAAGGGTAGAAGCGACGTAGCTGTTGGATGTTCCAAGCGTTGCTGTAGACCTCGCCTTGGCTGTTGGCCAGCTTGTACGTTTCGGGCTTCAGGACCTTGGCGATGACGAACGGCCCTTCCCAGGGAGGCGTGAGTTTGTGCCGCCCTCGGGCGTCTTGTCGCAGCCGAAGCACCAGGTCACCCACCTGGAGGTCTCGGGACCTAACCCCTCGGGCGTGGTAGTGTCGCAGGGACTACTGGTACCGCGCCGAGTGTAGTAAGGCCACGTCCCGAGCCTCCTCCAGCTGGTCCAGTGAGTCTTCTCGGTTGGCTCGGTTGCTTAGGTCGGTGTAGGCCCTCGCCCTCGGGGAACCGTATTCCAAGTCTGTGGGCAAGATGGCCTCGGCCCCATAGACTAGAAAGAACGGTGTGAAGCCTATGGCTCGGCTTGGCGTTGTTCTCAGACTCCAGACCACCGAGGGGAGTTCCTTCATCCACCGCTTGCCGAACTTGTTGAGGTCGTTGTAGATCCGAGGCTTGAGTCCTTGCAGGATCATACCATTAGCTCGCTCCACTTGCCCATTCGTCATGGGGTAAGCCACGGCAGCCCAGTCCACCCGGATGTGGTGATCCTCGCAGAAGTCCAGGAACTTTCTGCCGGTGAACTGGGTGCCGTTGTCGGTGATGATGGAGTTCGGGACCCCAAAGCGATGGATGATGTTAGTGAAGAACGCCACCGCCTGTTCGGACCTGATGCTGTTTAGGGGTCGGACCTCGATCCACTTGGAGAATTTGTCGATGGCGACCAACAGGTGCGTGTAGCCCCCGGGTGCCTTCTGCAAGGGGCCAACGAGGTCCAGACCCCACACAGCAAACGGCCAGGTGATGGGTATGGTCTGCAGAGCCTGAGCGAGCAGGTGGGTCTGCCTCGCGTAGAACTGACACCCTTCGCAGGTGTGGACAATTCTAGTAGCGTCGGCCACCGCCGTCGGCCAGTAGAATCCTTGTCGGAAGGCGTTTCCAATGAGGGTTCGAGGTGCTGCGTGATGGCCGCAAGCCCCCGAGTGTATCTCTTGCAAGAGCTCCTGGCCTTCGGCGATGGAAATGCATCGCTGGAGGATGCCTGAGGGGCTGCGGTGGTAGAGCTCCTTCCCATCTCCCAGCAAGACGAAAGACTTGGCGCGCCGCGCCAACCGCCGAGCTTCGGCTTGGTCGAGGGGTAGCTCTCCTCGGTGGAGATATTGCAGGTACGGGGTCTACCAGCTTTGATTAGGCGTGACCTCGCTCGGTTCCCCCTCGACATGCAGTGCCTCACCCTCGGGGGCCGAGGGTACCTCGGGCTAAGCCGAGGGTACCTCGAACCGTGCCGAGGGTACCTCGGACTGGGCCGAGGGTACCTCGGACTGAGCCGAGGATACCTCAGACTCAGCCGAAGGTGCCTCGGGCGGAGCCGAAGGTGCCTCGGGCTCGGGCGTGTCCTCGGTCTTGACGGAGGGTTGATGCAGGTCTCGGGAGAATACGTCCGAGGGAACTGTTGTTCGTCCCGAGGCTATTTTAGCCAGCTCGTCCGCAGTCTCGTTGTAGCGTCGGGCGATGTGGTTGAGCTCGAGCCCGTAGAACTTGTCTTCCAGGCGCCGAACCTCATCGCAGTAGGCTTCCATCTTCGGGTCGCGACAGTGGGAGTTCTTCATGACTTGGTCGATGACGAGCTGCAAGTCACCGCGAGCGTCGAGGCGTTAGACCCCTAGCTCGATGGCGATTCGCAACCCGTTTACCAGAGCCTCGTACTCTACCAAATTGTTGGACGCCGGGAAGTGGAGGCGTAGCACGTAGCGTAGGTGCTTTCCGAGGGGCGAGACGAAGAGGAGGCCTGCGCCGGCCCCCCGTCTTCATCAGCGACCCATCGAAAAACATGGTCTAGAGCTCCGGTTGGATCGGAGCCGTCGGGAGCTGGGTGTTGGCCCATTCAGCCACGAAGTCCGCCAAGACCTGGGACTTGATGGCCTTCCGAGGGGCGAACGAGATCGTCTCGCCCATGATCTCCACCGCCCACTTCGCAATTCTACCCGAGGCCTCTCGGGACTGGATGATCACTCCCAGGGGGAAGGATGACACCACAGTCACCGGATGAGACTCGAAGTAGTGTCGCAACTCCCGCCGTGTCAGGATCACCGCGTACAGCAGCTTCTGGATTTATGGGTAGCGGATCTTGGTCTCGGACAGTACCTCACTGATGAAGTAGACTGGCCTCTGGACGGGCAATGCATGCCCTTCTTCTCGTCTCTCAACCACGATCGCGGCGCTAACCACCTGGGTGGTTGCGGCGACGTAGATCAAGAGGGCTTCTCCGGCAGCGGGGGGCACCAAGATGGGCGCGTTCGTGAGGAGCGCCTTCAGGTTCCCGAGGGCTTCCTCGGCCTCGGGAGTCCAAGCGAAGCACTCAGCTTTTCTTAAGAGGCGGTACAGAGGCAGACCTCTTTCGCCGAGGCGGGAGATGAAGCGGCTCAGAGCCGCGAGACATCCCATGACCCTCTGTACGCCTTTCAAGTCCTTGATTGGCCCCATGCTGGTGATGGCTGCAATCTTCTCCGGGTTGGCTTCGATGCCCCACTCGGAGACGATGAACCCCAAGAGCATGCCTCGAGGGACCCCGAAGACACACTTTTCGGGATTAAGCTTCACGCCTTTCGCCTTGAGACATTGGAACATCGCTTCAAGGTCGGAAAGGAGGTCGGAGGCCTTCCTTGTCTTGACTACGATGTCATCGACGTAGGCCTCGACCGTTCGGCCGATGTGTTCGCCAAACACATGGTTCATGCATCGCTGGTACGTTGCCCCCGCATTCCTCAAACCAAACGACATTGTAACATAGCAGTACATGCCGAAGGGTGTGATGAATGAAGTCGCGAGCTGGTCGGACTCTTTCATCCTGATCTGGTGATACCCTGAGTAGGCATCGAGGAAAGACAGGGTTTCGCACCCAGCAGTGGAATCCACGATCTGATCGATGCGAGGCAGAGGGTAGGGAACCTTCGGACCTACTTTGTTTAGACCAGTGTAGTCTACACACATCCGCCATTTCCCCCCTTTCTTTCTCACAAGCACAGGGTTGGCAAGCCATTCGGGATGGAATACCTCTTTGATGAACCCTGCCGCCATTAGCTTGTGGATCTCCTCGCCTATGGCTCTGCGCTTTTCTTCGTCGAATCGGTGCAGAGGCTGCTTCACGGGTTGGGCCCCCAGCTCGAATATCCAGAGAGTGCTCGGCGACTTCCCTCGTTATGCCGGGCATGTCCGAGGGACTCCACGCAAAAACGTCGGCGTTTGCGCGGAGAAAGTCGACGAGCACTGCTTCCTATTTGGGGTCGAGCTCGGAGCCGATCCGGATCTGCTTGGAGGCGTCGATGCAGGGGTCGAGAGGGACAGACTTGACCATCTCCGCTGGTTCAAAGTTGCCGGCGTGGCGCTTCACGTCGGGCGCCTCCCTAGAGAGGCTCTCCAGGTCAGCGATGAGGGCCTCGGATTCGGCGAGGGCCTCGGCGTACTCCACGCACTCCACATTGCATTCGTACGCGTGTCGGTACGTGGGCCCGACGGTGATGACCCCGTTGGGGCCCGACATCTTGAGCTTGAGGTAGGTGTAGTTGGGGACGGCCATGAACTTGGCGTAGCATGGCCTCCCCAGCACTGCGTGGTAGGTTCCTCGAAACCCGACCACTTCGAACGTGAGGGTCTCCTTTCGGAAATTGGAGGGCATCCCGAAGCAGACGGGTAGGTCGAGCTGTCCAAGGGGTTGAACGCGCTTCCCGGGGACGATCCCGTGGAAAGGCGCAGCGCCTGACCAGACCGAGGACAGATCGATCCGCAGGAGCCCGAGGGTCTCGGCGTAGATGATGTTGAGGCTGCTGCCTCCGTCCATGAGGACCTTGGTGAGCCTGACGTTGCCGATGATGGGGTCGACAACGAGTGGGTATCTCCCCGGGCTCAGCACGTAGTCTGGATGGTCGGCCCGGTCGAAGGTGATGGGCTTGTCGGACCAGTCCAGGTAGACTGGCGCCGCCACCTTTACCGAGCAGATCTTCCGACGCTCTTGCTTGCGGTGCCGAGCCGAGGCGTTCGCCACTTGCCCGCCGTAGATCATGAAGCAGTTGCGGACCTCGGGGAACCCTCCTGCCTTGTGATCTTCCTTCTTTGCGTCGTTGAGGGCCTTGCCACCCTCCGCGGGTGGCCCGGCCTTGTGGAAGTGTCGTCGAAGGATGGCACACTCCTCAAGGGTGTGCTTGACGGGCCCCTGATGATAGGGGCACGGCTCCTTGAGCATCTTGTCGAAGAGGTTGGCACCTCCGGGAGGTTTCCGAGGGTTCTTGTACTCGGCGACGGCGACAAGGTCCGCGTCGGCGGCGTCGCGTTTCGCTTGCGACTTCTTCTTGCCCTTCTTCTTCTTGGCGCCGCGCTGAGTTGACGCCTCGGGAGCATCTTCCGGTGGGCGGCCCTGGGGCTGCTTGTCCTTCCGGAAGATGGCCTCAACCGCCTCCTGGCTAGAGGCGAACTTGGTGGCGATGTCCATCAGCTCGCTCGCCCTGGTGGGGGTCTTGCGACCCAGCTTGCTCACCAGGTCGCGGCAGGTGGTGCTGGCGAGGAACGCGCCGATGACATCTGAATCGGTGACGTTGGGCAGCTCTGTGCGCTGCTTCGAGAATCGCCGGATGTAGTCCCGGAGAGACTCTCCCGGCTGCTGGCGGCAGCTTCGAAGATCCCAGGAGTTTCTAGGGCACACGTACGTGCCCTGGAAATTGCCGACGAAGGCTTGGACCAGGTCGTCCCAGTTGGAGATCTGCCCCGGGGGCAGGTGCTCCAGCCAGGCTCGAGCGGTGTCGGAGAGGAACAGGGGGAGGTTGCGGATGATGAGGTTATCGTCGTCCGTTCCACCCAGTTGGCAGGCCAGCCGATAGTCCGCGAGCCACAGTTCCGGTCTCGTCTCCCCCGAGTACTTTGTGATAGTAGTCGGGGTTCGGAACCGGGTCGGGAATGGTGCCCGTCGTATGGCGCGGCTGAAAGCCTGCGGACCGGGTGGTTCGGGCGAAGGACTCCGATCCTCCCCGCTGTCGTAGCGTCCCCCACGCCTGGGGTGGTAGCCTCGGCGCGCCCTGTCGTCGAGGTGGGCCCGACGGCTGCGATGATGGCGCTCGTTGCCGAGGCGACCCAGGGCCACAGGCGCTGTGTTGCGCATGCGCCCGGAGTGGACCGAGGCTTCCCGCATGAATCGGGAAGTCGCGGCGCGATGTTCCGAGGGGAACCCCTGCCTTCGGGAGGCAGAGCTTTCGGCCCGTCGGACCGCGGCGTCCTCCAGGAGATTCTTGAGCTCTCCCTGGATACGCCGCCCCTCGGTGGTTGATGGCTCCGGCATCGTGCGAAGGAGTATTGCCGCTGCAGCTAGGTTCTGCCCGACTCCGCTGGAATCCGGCGGTGGCCTCACCCTAACGTCGTCGGCGATGCGGTGCTGGATGTCCTGGGGGAGATGACGCGCTTCTCCGGCTGGGGGTTGGACCGCCCATTCCTGCCCGATGTCCCGGCGGATCGGCACAAGCGTTCCTGCTCCCTCGTCGAGTTTGGCCTGCCTCTCGCGGATTTGCTCGAGCTGTGGGTCAGGACCCCCTGCCGGGACGGGGACCACAGCTAGCTCCCGAAGGATGTCAACGCGAGGCACGGGCCTAGGGAGATCACCATTTTCCGGCATACCAAGATGGTTGCCTTCGCTGGGACCCCCTAGATCGACGTGGAAACATTCACGACTTGGGCCGCGGTCCTCGTTGTCGAGGCCGCGGCTGCCGTCGGAACAGTCGGAAAGGCAGTAGTCACATGCGGTCATGAAGTCCCGCACGGCACTGGGGTTACCAAGTCCAGAGAAATCCCAACAGCGGTCGGGCTCGCCATCTTCCTCGGACCCCGAGGGCTCGTAGGTCGAGTCGGCCGTCAGTTGGTCCTAGGGTGACCGCACACGATACCCCAGAGGGTTTGGACTCGCCTCTAAGAGAGTGCTCACCGAAGCGGAGTCGCTTGGTGGGTCGAGGCCGAATCCAAAGGACGCGAGATGGGAATCGGTCAGTACCTTTCGGTCGACGGTCGGTGACGAGGTCGCGTCTGGGACTGACTGCACCGTTGTCTCAGGTACGAGGGTGACGCCCAGCAAGTCCTTCGCGAGCGTGCTAGCGTCGTGCGTTTGCTTGAGATTGGCGTGTTGCGGGGAGGCGGCGCTCGTCTTCGTCTCAGACGCGAGATCGATGCCTGACGCGCCCTCCGTTGGGGCGCCGGCGCCGTCGACTCGCTCGACAGCCAATCGAGGTGTCGCTTCCCGCTTGGCCTTGGTTGCCCCGCCTCCTCCTCCGTCGGCGGGGGAGGGGACGGGACAAGCCCGAATGTCGTCCTTCCACCACGTGGGGAAGGCGTCGTCGATTTCCCCGCCGGTGAGCGGGTTGTCGACCGCCATTGTCGCTGTCGCACGGCGGGGGAAGGAGTATCATGTCATAGCTGCCGTCGAGGGACATGAACTCAAGATTCCCGAAACGGAGCACCGTCCCGGGCTGGAAAGGTTGCTGGAGTCTGCCCATCTGGAGCTTGACGGGAAGCTGTTCGTCAACACGCAGCAGGCCCCTACCTGGCGCGCAAACTGTCGGTGTTTCGAAACCCGAGGGGTCCCTGGACCGACGAGTGAATTGTCGCCGCGTGCCCCAGCCCAGATGGGTCGACGCGAGGCGGAACGCGAAGGGGGGAAAGGAAGCAGCCGGAGGGAGGCAGTCGTGAGAGAGCGGATCCCACGGCCTTCGTGTTAGCCCCGCGCCTGAGTCGGGTGCGCTTGCAGTAGGGGGATACAAGCATCCACGCGGGAGTGGGAGCGAGCGGCCTTGCGCGAGCGCCGTCCCGTCCTTCTCCGCGCGGGCCAACCTTCTGTAAGAGGGCCCTGGTCCTCCCTTTTATAGGCGTAAGGAGAGGATCCAGGTGTACAATGGGGGGTGTAGCAGAGTGCTACGTGTTTAGCGGAGGAGAGCTAGCGCCCTAAGTACATGCCGTCGTGGCAGCCGGAGAGGTTTTGGCACCCGGTTCGTGTGGTGTCGTGGTCGTCGGAGGAGCGCTGGAGCCTGGCGGAAGGACAGCTGTCGGGGCTGTCGAGTCCTTGCTGACGTCCTCTTGCTTCCGTAAGGGGGCCGAGAGCCGCCGTCGTCATAGAGCGTGCGGGGCACCATCATTGCCTATCTGGCGGAGCGAGCCAGATGGGACACCGGTCTTGTTCCCCGTAGCCTGAGTCAGCTTGGGGTAGGGTAATGATGGCGCCTCCTGTCGACGTGGTCGGTCCGCGCCCTAGGTTGGGTGATGTGGAGGCTCCTCCGAGGTCGAGGTCGAGTCTGTCTTCCGTGGCCGTGGTCGAGTCCGAGCCCCTGGATCAGGCGAGGCGAAGACTGTCGGCTGAGGCCAGGGCTGAGTCCGAGCCCTGGGGTCGGGCGAAGCGGAGTCCGTCGTCTCCTGGGGCTGAGCCCAAGTCCGAGCCCTGGGTCAGGCGGAGCGGAGTTCGTCGTCTTCTGGGGCTGAGCCCAAGTCCGAGCCCTAGGTCGGGCGGAGCGGAGTTCGTCGTCTTCCGGGGTTGAGCCCATGTCCGAGCCCTGGGGTCGGACGAGGCGGAGTTTGTCGTCTTCCGGGGTTGAGCCCATGTCTGAGCCCTGGGTCGGGCGGAGCGGAGTTCGCCGTCTTCTGGGGCTGAGCCCGAGTCCGAGCCCTGGGTCGGGCGGAGCGGAGTTCGCCGTCTTCCGGGGCTGAGCCCGAGTCCGAGCCCTGGGTCAGGCAGAGCGGAGTTCGCCGTCTTCCGGGGCTGAGCCCGAGTCCGAGCCCTGGGTCGGGCGGAGCGGAGTTCGCCGTCTTCCGGGGCTGAGCCCGAGTCCGAGCCCTGGGTCGGGCGGAGCGGAGTTCGCCGTCTTCCGGGGCTGAGCCCGAGTCCGAGCCCTGGGGTCGGGCGAGGCGGAGTTTCCTATGACGCCCGAGGCCGGCCTTGGCTGCTGTCAGCTTCACTCTGTCGGGTGGCTCAGCAGTCGGTGCGGCGCAGGCGGCGCTGTCCTCTTGTCAGACCGGTCAGTAGAGCGGCGAAGTGACTGCGGTCACTTCGGCTCTATCGACTGGAGGGCGTGCGTCAGGATAAAGGTGTCAGGCCACCTTTGCATTAAATGCCCCTGCGATTTGGTCGGTCGGCGTGGCGATGTGGCCAAGGTTGCTTCTTGGTGAAGACTGGGCCTCGGGCGAGCCGATAGTGTGCCCGTTGCTGGAGGGGGGGTCCCCGGGCGAGACGTAGGTTCTCCGGGGTCGGCTTCCCTTGCCCGAGGCTAGGCTCGGGCGAGGCACGATCATGTCCCTTGAATGGACCGATCCTTGACTTAATCGCACCCATCAGGCCTTTGCAGCTTTGTGCTGATGGGGGTTACCAGCTGAGATTTAGGGGCCTTGAGGGTACCCCTAATTATGGTCCCTGACAATATCGGGCTCATTTCTGTCGGTTCGAAATTATAAAAGCCCGAAATTCAGTTTTTGACCCAAAAAATTCACATCATGGCCCAGAATTCACATCAAAGCCCTAAATTCAAAACAAAATTAATAAAACAAATAAAAGATAAGACAAATAAATTTGACCAAAAGCAAACTTAATATTTGTATTAAGTTACCAGATCTATGCAATGACTACCTCGTTTACAAATCATTTTGTTAGAAGGAAAAAGAGTATAATCAGCTATATACAAAATTTGTAAGTTCACTTCATTATCTAATTTTATAACAAAAGTAAAATTACATCACATACTCTAATTCAAAGCTACAAAAAACATCTAACTAGCATTATCTCTAACTACAAAGTGTGAAATTAAGTGTGGTTTTAATAAGTACTAGTCGGTTACCCGTGCGTTGCGACGGCTCACAATAATACCCATGTAAATTATCCACCAAAAAGATCTCAAGATTTTTTATTGGTTGTCTCCAATCTTTGCATAATATTTTTTATGAACGCACAGGTACCATAGGCAACAAATCATAGACCCCCATCCTTCGTCTCCTCCACTTCAAAGGTTTCGTAGAGCAGGAGGGGAAGGGAAGAGGCGGGCATACCTGTTCGTTGCTGGAGAAGGACACGACGAAGATCTAGGCATCTAAAGGTGACATAGGTAGTATACCGCTAGATATATAGGGAGAGAGCACGCAAGCAGAGAAAGAAGCCCAGCCGGAGCAGCTCCAAACTAAGAGGCACCTGCACCAGGCGTCAGTCCGAGAAGAGCGAGAGAATGCGAGTGTCTTCTCAACCCTAGACCCACCGAAGCGACACAACACCACCACCAACTCCATAGCATATGCCGACTGCTGCCACGCTACGGGCCTTAGTTGTTCAATATCTTAGATCTGGACTCCTCATCGCTAAGATAACCTAAGCGTGGCAGGCACCACCATGTCCTCCTTGACGGCGCGCACGGAGAAAGGCCAGGAGCATGACCGACTCGCCCCGTACCCGCGTCGACGAGCGTCGGTCGGCTCGTGGCTGCAACCGTGGGTGGGGGCAGCAGGTTGGGGTGGAAGAACAGGGCGAAGGCATGGAAGATGAATAGGACGTCCGACGATGGCGAAAATGATGGTACGACACGAGAGTCGTGCGTTGCTTGGCCCGTAGGCTCGACCCATAGTGCTAACCCGGCCCGGCACGATTATTTTAAAAAAAACATCATATATACATATGTACAATTTATATTTAATATTATAAAAACTTGAGCATGATATTCTACTGGTTAGACAGCTTCGCCTAGTCTCTTCCACTCTTCTTCCATCAGGGTGTGGGTTCAAACTTCACCTCCTGCACCGCTTTGTAACATACCACACCTGCTGCATCGCTTTTTAATATTTTACGCTGAGTTAATTTGGAAGAAATGTAGCATTTTTTGTAAAAATATGACGCAGGACGACCGTTGAAACTGATGTTTTTAGTATAGTAAAGATATGTGCTTTTTCGTGCCTCTATATGGGCCATTTTGTACCTACCTTAAACGGGTCATGCTCGTGCCCGCCCATGGGCCGCGACCTCGGCCCAAACCCGACCCAATATATTGGGTCGTACCGGCCCGGCACTAAAATATTTCGGGCCATGTCATGCATAGGCCGGTCCATTAAACCCGGTCCAAATGTACACCTATATGGTCAGTAGTGGATGGATGGTGCAGATGCGTCGTCGAGGATGAAGTTATATGAAGGGTTGTCACTTGCCCGCAAAATCTCTTCAATGGCAGAATCTTACTTCTAAGTTCTAACAGCATTCGCGATGGCCATCATCAGCGCCTCGATCGATCCTGTCGCCATCGACCTCAGCGCTAGGTTACACGTGATGCGGCTCATCGATGACCCCTCTTTGCCGCATCCCCATCCCCCGCTCGAGCCGGCCATGATGAGGCTGCCGGCGCAGCAGTACTATCTGTTAGGGACCTGGGCTGGGTGTGTGCATGGCCCAACGCTTGTCTGCTAGGCTCAAATGGGTGTAATGCGTGTGACAAGTGCGCCTGCGTGCGCGAGCCCAGGACACGGTGTGTGCGGTGGGGAGCGCCTGCGTCCGTGTACTTATGTGTTACAGCTTATCAAAAGAACAGAATACAAATTACACTTGACTGCTACAGCTCTCTTTATTCTACCTCACGCCTTCTCTATTCTGTCTCCTCGGTCTCTCTTTCTGCTCGTTCTCCAGTAGCGTACCGCAACGCTAACAATTGGTATCAGATTTGTTTGATCATCAGAGTTTTCTACTTCGATCTGTTTTCATCGACTGCACTGCATCGACATGTCGCTCGACACGAAGCTCATCCTCGACGCCATTAGCGAGCTCTTCGACAAGTTCGACGCGCGATGGGCCATGAGGGATGCCACATGGGAGGCATCCAGGCACGTCCCTGTTCCGACCCAGTCCACGGTTGTCGGAGCCGACATGGTCGCCAACAACTGGGGCAACCACTTCGACAGTGGCATCGACTATGACGAGCAGCGCTACGAGGAACCCATCAACGCCGACAATTGGGGAGGATTCTTCGGTGGAGCGGACGCGTCTGCCAACGTTGAGTTCGCCGGCCACTAGGACAACCCTTCCTCCAACCCCGACGCGACTGCCTGCGTCACGCCAGAGGTTGCGGTGGAATCAGTGCACCCAGCCGCATGCGGACGCTTCTTCAACGACGATTCGGGTGCCCCGCTTGACTCGGATGACGACAGCTCCGTCCACGGCGGTCACGGATCTGTGATGTCCCATCTCCTAGAGCGCGAGGCTGACACCGCCTTCCTTCCCCACTCAGGTCAGCGGCATGGAGTCGAGGTGTGGCTCATCCTGCGTGGGAGCACTCTCGCCTCCTTCAACGTCGCCTCCATCAACCCCAACAATGAGATCTCGGGCGCTGTCCCTGTGGACGTGCTCGCCAAGGCTGCGCCGGCGCTCTTCGCTTCGAGGGCGCCCAGACCATCGCTCAAGTACCTGGAGCTGCTTCTCCCGGCGGAAATTGACTTCGACCACATTGACGTACCGACCGCCGCTGCTGCGGGGCACATCGTCGCCCAGGTCACCGGCAGCAACACGATGTCCATGGCGGATGACCAACTAAGGTGCGCCATCTGCACTGGCCAGATCGAGCACCTACTACTGCAGCACCTCAAGCCTTCACCTACCCCGATTGGTGCCAAGGTGGTGTTCAATGAAATGCAACAAAGCATCAATTCCGCGACAATGACACCCACATCCTCAGCTCTGACAACAATAACGACTACACCCATGGCTACATCGGCCACCTGGCTGGACACGCAACCTGCTACGTCGACATGCTCATCAGCATCAGCTGCTCAACAAGCTACACCAACATCACTCCTCTTCCTCCGCGGTGGACTGGGTATGATGGATAATGTCTTACCTGCTAATTTTACTTTCCTGTCTACCAACATATCACTCAGCAGCATGGAGTGTCTGAGAGAGTTTATGCTTCACCTTAAGCTTAGCACCACCAGATTCACTATTTCTGACGAAAGTGTAGTGAACCTGTGGTTGTCGCCAGTGGAGCGAGTTGTTCAGCAACAAACATGGCTACGACTTGAGTTGACAAGTAGTGGTGTTGACCTATGGCCTATCCCATGGCAATCGCAACAAGTCTGTTTTGGTACTCACCATGGATTCGTTGCATGGCCAAGGAACCATGGCATAATTCTTGTCTTCGATTTTAGCAATACCTTATCCTGGAACAACTCAATGTAAATTGTTGCTTAATGCTCAACCAACACCCTTCTTGCCAAGGATGATGGAGATTCTATGAACCGATGTTTCAGTTGGTGTTGGAAGCCTCCATTGTTACATCCAGGTCAGCCGGAATTCAGAGATTTCCTTCGGTGGTCTTTTTGGTATTTCCAATTTGTCAGGTCCAAGTATTATGGGTGCAGAGCATCACAATTACTAATTCCTTGGACACCACCTACGACATTATGTTTGGTTGGCGATGACCTTGTTGTGATGCTAGTTATTCCAAGTATGCTACTGTTATCTCAGTGCTATTTTAGTGCAGTAGATTGTGTGCTGACAGCTGCAGATCTGTTATTTTCTACATTTCATGCTGAGAGAGAGTTGTTATGGAAGCCACCTTGGCAACATCTAGTTCCTAACACCAAATCTAAGATACAGTTGCTGATGGAGTTTGTCTATCTCAATACAGGAGTATGTGGTCCTCTGCATATGGTTACTGAATTTTCTAAGCAATACTTTGTTGGCCTGCTTGTGCTAATTACAAGGAAAAAATCACGTCTAGGAGAATAGTGTTTGCTCAAGGAGAACTGAAGTTTTTCATTGAATCCAGTCATCACACTATGCAGTTCTCCGGTGAATGCTAGGGCCACCCTGTCCTCATTTTGCTGGACTCCAGTAGCTCTCATTCATTTGTGAGGACCTCCATGGCTGATAAACTCTCGGGGGTTTCCCAATTGCTCACTCACGTCCTGTACATGTGATTGATGGAGGCATCGTTGCTTATAACCAGAAATTCAACCCGACGACTGTCACACCCAGTTTTAAGGGACAAAGCCGGGTGCATCTCATACATGCGCCAAAGAAGATAACATATATAATAACAGAGTGTATAGAGATAAATGTCATAATATAATCAGAGTACTTATTACATAGCTGAAGTCTTACAAAATAAAAGATAAATATAATAGGATCTAAAATCCATCCTTGGCGCCAGAAAGTCAACTGGGAGACAACGACCTAGACTTCTCACGAATACAGCGCAACATCCACCATGCGCCTCATCCAGTGGTACCTACTCTTGACCTGTGGGGGGTGTGAGACAGCAAGGGTGAGCTCACACATGATCATAGCTCAACAAGTTGTGGGGAATAATGTGACATGAACTCACCAAAGGTGGGAGATCATGTGAAGTGTAAGGCTTACCAAAGAGAATGGTTAAAACTGAGCATTGCTTTTAAAGTGGGTCAAAATTTTATTAGCAATTACTAGATGTAAGTAAATACCAAACCTTAAATAAAGTAAGTAGAACAAAATTAATAACAAATCCCATGCAAATGCAAATGACAAATTGAATTTAAGTTCCATAATTTAATCATGCGAGAGTCCTGAGCTGCTCTTGACCGTGAGCTCGGCTAGTATACCAGTTTTACACTCTGCAGAGGTTGTACCATTTACCCACAAGTCGTGTTTCCCATGTCGCCAGGGTTAGCTAGACCCTTAGACAATACCGAGGTGAATGGCTAGGGATCCACTATGAGGCCTTTACAAAGTTCCACTAGCTTCCGAAAACCCGCTACAGTTTATGGGAAGAGCACTTGCAAGAATCCCTCGTCTGACCGCCATCGCAACAAAATCAACACGAGAACCTCTTTGCATGCAACTCCCCTACTGTCCTTGCCCCTTTCGGGTAAGGTAGTCTTCCACTAGCTTTCCTATTTAGTTAGCCAAGGGTTCCAATTAACAATAATATAATGATCTTGACATGAACATAAATAGAATAACAAAATAACTGGAACATGGATATAATAAAATATTAACCCAAAACCATGTAAAGCAATAGCATAACTACCCATATGATTCAGGGGTAAACAAGGTAAATATGATAAACAGACTAGGGTGACCTATTGGGTCCCATCAAAATTAAACCTATGCATTGAATAGTGATAATAAAGAACATTATTGGGTAAACAAGAGTGATCAAGGGCACAACTTGCCTGGCACTTGAGATTCCAGTTACCAGGGTGATTCTTCAGATCCTCGTGACCTCACTGCTAGTCATAACAATACAACCAAACATGGTATAAATAAAATTAACATTACACCAAAACATAAGAACAAACTGTGTAATAATAATCTACGCGTTGCTACGAGATCGCGGGATCGAGAACTACTAAGATCGGAGTTACGATCAATGAGTTATGATTTTATAGAAGATCTGTGTGACTAAAATACTAAACTATATTATAAATTGGTTGGTGTAAGTTATATGAGAGGTTATTCTATAAATGATTATCTCAACTTTAATCTAAGTTATAAATTGATCATAGATCATATTCTAGTAGATAATGATGAGCACATTAACAAGACTAACCAACATAAATTAAATAAAGATCTAATTATAAGAAAATGAGACATGGTATAATCAATGATGTTATTGTGTAGTAAATATTTATACGAGATTAACACAACTTGAACGGATCAAATCGGAGTTAAAACGAATTAGTTATGATTTTCCTAAGATTTTATGTATTTGATATAGGATTAATTAGAAAATAAATTTTAATATGATTTTTATGTCAAAACAGTGGTACTAAATGATAAACAATAATTTTATAAAATTATAGAAATTGGAATGAATAAATTTGGACTTAATATGAATTTTATATGGATTATACAAGTTTCTAGTATTGTTTTTTAACTAAAAATCATCCTCTATAATTTATTATCTGATTTCTCTGCCCTCTGGACTATTAGGGATGAAAACGGTCGAAAACGATCGAAAAAACAGCTAAATTGTTTTTGTTTTCATATTTTTTGGCCGGGACGAAAACGAAAACGAAAATCAACGGTCGAAATACGGAATCAGAATTGTCGGTTATTCGAAAACGATCGAAAACGATAAACTATAGTCGGAAAGATAGCTATTTTGTAGTTTTAACAAAAACATAATAAAGTGATGTATTGCCTAATTTTTAAGATTTAGAAATACACAAACAACTCTTTTTCATCATTCATATTAGTTAGAGTAATTATAACATTTGCTTTTCGCTTATTCATTCACTTGAACACAACAAAAGTCTATAACTTAAATAAATTATATGCTAGATCTATCTCATATTATATAAAACGGTAGAAAACGGTATTAGCACAACTCGAAAACGAAAAATACGAAAATGATCGAAAAACTAGCTAAATCGTTTTCGTACCGTTTCTAATCGGTTCCCAAACAATTCGAAAATGATCAGGAAAAAACAGTATTCGAAACGGAACGGTACGAGAATTTCCCGTCCCGTTTTCATCACTATGGACTATGCGCATAAATACAGAGAAGAATAGGGACCACTACGTAAAAACACACATACTCAGAGCTCTATGTTATGGACTGCGGGTTTATTTCCCTGAAACCCAAGGCCTCTTTAGAAAATGTTTCACAACGAAGGGGTATCGTGGGACGTCGGCCGGCAGATCAGAACCCAACGGCTGGGATTAAAAACTATCCATCGAACACCCACGTTTAACTAGACCCTCCCGATTTTCAATCCACGGTGGCAATTTGTCGGAATACCTACGCATTCCTAGCCACCCGATTTAGATCCCATGGACCGGATTAGTCGCGCGAAGAGCTATTTCCCCGAACCACCATCAGCCGTTAGATATGAATCCAACGATCCCCACACTTCTTCCCCACGCCGGTGTTGGCAGCAGGTATGGTTGCTAGACCCTGGCGGCGCCATGGACAACCCTGACCCCCCGACTCAATAGCGAGTGAAACTCTATACAAAGTGTGCTACTTAGAGCGGAAACCCTTCCTAGCTTGGTATGAGGTCTTACCCTGGAGGCGAGGCTGGCTGATGACGGAACGCAGGTCATGGCGAGGCGGACATCTACCCCCCGACAACACCCAGAGGTCGCACTGGACCACGGCGCTCTCTTCTCACCCGCAGAGACCCAACCGATAAGGGGGCACACCGGTAGTGCCCACAGGCGTCTTGATTCCTCTCACGGCAGATTGGCCACGCCGAGGCTCAGCGAGGGTCCAGGGCTTCCTGCGCGACCGCTGGTGGTGACGCGAGCTTGAGGGCGTCCAGCTCCGGCCTGGTGAAATGCCGGACACCGACGTGTGGACAACGCCGCGGAGCGCTTCTCCGCCTAACTCCGCCCTCGGCCACCCGCGCACGCCACGCGACTCGACTCGACGGCCGAGCCAACCCCTGGCCACTTCCCTATTTCTTTCTCTCTCCTATCGGTAGCTATAACCGAAGTACTCCTAGCGCGGTGGACTTGGGGGAGTAGAATCGGTGAGGCGAGCGCGCAGGCCGCGGAGGCCTTCTCCATTTTATGGAAACAGGGGGCCATGCCTGCCCGCAATAGTCGCACGGTTCACCGGTCGTTTCACCCGCCCGACAATGGCACGACGCGGAGAGATGGTTGGGGAAAAGGGATAGAGCTGACAGATGGGTCCCACCCAGCGACGGTCCGAGTCAAGCGCGTGCACGCCCATGATTCAACTGCTGACATCCCGGTCCCCAAGCACAGCGGCACAGTGGCTGGTATAGCGCGCAGCGGGAGGGAAAAGCTAGATGGGCCGTCGCCTGGGATTCGGCCCGTGTGGCTGAATTTATTGTTGTTTTTTTAGTATTTTCCTATTTCTTTTCCTTTTCTTTCTTTTCAAATTCAAGACTTCAAGTCCAAATTAAATTCTCATTTTGTGGCAAATTTATCCTCAGAATAAATATTCAATTTAAACATACTCATGTGGAAAGAATTTATTTATTTATTATGTTGTGTAGCACTTTCTCTTTCCTTTCCTAGGTTATTTTCAATTTCCCCTAAATTGTGACTTAGGTTAACTTTCCAATCTGGACTTTAATATGTTTCTAAATGCGCAAACAAATAAATCCATCATGATGCATAGTTTAGTGACATGTCTTTTTATTAACTATTTATTTTTAATTGGGGTGTTCACATGTGATGATAAATATAGATCACAAAATCTTGAGCTCATCCCTATTTTCACTATTTGCATTTTTTTGGGTATTACAACGACCCTGGCACTGCAGCCGCCGACCTGCCCCTTCTGTCGCGCCACCATCACCCGGCTGCGTGTGGCCAACAGCGGCACTAACCATGCTGCTACATCCAACAGCTTCAAGGGGCAAACCTCAGCCATTAGATCCTTATCCTGATCAAGGATTGGTCATGGCTTTGATGTTGGTGCGTACAAGGATATTAACAAGTATGGCAAGCCCTACATTCAGGTCAAGATGAAGGATGAGCAGAACAAAATCAGTGCCATGAAGGATACTGCTGCTGCATATCTTGATGCTCTCATTCTTACGACTGTGGCAACATCTTCGGCAACGGGAATAGGTGTTTCTGACCCATATGGCTGGGCTGACTCAAAAGGGCGTTCCCTTAAGCAGCAGCATGCTGGTTGGATATCTTGTTTCAGAGTTCACGTAATTATATCACAATTTCTGAATGTCGCTGCATCTGAAACTAGAAATGGAGTTTGTGCAGCCCACAACTATCTGTCAGATTCACTGGACCAGCAAGATGGTATTGGTTGGCCATTTGGTAGACATGACGAGATGGATTGGCTACGCATAGCTGTGGTCAGCTACAACAAATCAGTCGAGGTTCAATGTGGGAATACTAGTCTTCGGCCTATGCCATGGCTGTCTTTCACCATCATGAGTGTAGGTACTGCAGTTTGGTATTGTGACACCTTCTGAACACCCCTATCTCCACCTATAGATCAAGAGGAAAAACATCAACGTCCGTGTGGTGCTCCTAACGGGCCAGTCCACGGCATACATGGTCAGGATAGCATGTCTGTGGTGCTCCTATCAGGCAATCTGGTCTTAATCTTGCCTTGGGTAATTTTGGTCGCTCATGATCTCAGTGGTACCTGTCAGATGGACACAAACGGGACTCTCCAAAGGCGCAGGAATGTGTCTACTCCAACAGCAAGGACCGACCTCCAACGGCAAGCATCTGGCAATTGCGTCTCAACTCAGAACATGACTCACTACTTGAACAGGTGCTGCAATGCCAATCTGAAGAGGAATGTTCAGGAAGCGAAGTTGTGGTATCCCGTTCTTAATCGGCTTGGGGGCAAGCCGAAGCTTAAGAAGGGGAATGTTAGGGACCTGGGCTGGACGTGTGCGCGGGCCCAACGCTCGTCTACTGGGCCCAAATGGGTGTAATGCGTGTGACAAGTGCGCCTGCGTGCGCGAGCCTAGGACACGGTGTGTGCGGTGGGGAGCGCCTGCGTCCGTGTACTTATATGTTACCTTGTAGCAGGAGAGAGCTTATCAAAAGAACAGAGTACAAATTACACTTGACTGCTACAGCTCTCTTTCTTCTACCTCACGCCTTCTCTATTCCGTCTCCTCGGTCTCTCTTTCTGCTCGTTCTCCAGTAGCGTACCGCAACGCTCACTATCATCCTCAACCACAGCCCTCGTCGCCGCAGTCCCAATCCCTGCTCCAGCCGATCACGGCAGCCGACTTGTTGAGGCATCTGGGAATTCAGGCGCCTCCGGCGCAGCAGTACCATCATCCACCAACGCAGCCGCAGAGCTATTCCATGCATGGGAGAAAGATCCACGGGCGCCGGGTACAAGTACAACTATGGCTGTCATGGGAGAGAGCTCTACGGGCGCCGGGCGGAGTGGGCGAGAGCTCCACATGCGCCGGGCAGAAATATGGATATGACATGGGCGAGACCGCGAGAGCTCCACGGGCGCCGGGTACGTGTACGTCCCGCACTATGCCTCCATCAGCACCTACGCCTCGCAGTTCGGCAAGAACGGCCGGCGCCCTAACCCCATCGCCCCGGTCAACCCATCGAAGCTAAGCCCCAGTGCCAACCAGTTCCAGCCTGCTATGCACCCCAATAATCTCGCCGCATACCGGGACGATCACGACCCCGTCTTCAACCCGTACGCCTCCGCTTTCCAGAGCACGCTGTTCGCTAACCCAGCGGACGGCCGGTCGTGGGTCCCCGCGGCGGCGCCTCGCTGGTCCCCGGCCCCGACCCCGACGGCGGCGCAGGTCCGCTCGCGCATGTTCCTCCGCCCGATGGATCCTGAACTTCTTGCGTCCCCGGTGACCTCGCCCCAACGTGGCCCGCCTGCTCGAGGACGGCGACGAGGACGTGCGGCGGAGCGTGCTCGCCACGTTCAAGAGCAACGCGCGCTGCTTCATGAGAAGAGCAGCGCCGAGAGGCAGGCCGTCCTCCTCGCGCTGGTCCGCGCCTGCTTGTGGCGGCCCCACGAGATCCAGGACATCGTCCACGCCGTGTATGACACCAATGGCTTACTTTCGGGCGTCGCCAGAGTCCAGACACGATGACGGGTACGATCAATTCATCTGTTCTTTAGGTCTTAGTCGAGATAGAGAAAAGAAAAAAGACACATATGGATGTTTACCATACTAGGTGATGTACTGATGTGTCGCGATCGTCGCGCGTACATGAATGGAACTAACAATAACAGAGAACCACATGTATATATGTTTCTCTTTGCAGGAACTATCTGTTGCAGCGAGTCATCCAGTGCGGCGGCGACCGCCTCCAGGTGGCCATCGCCGAGCGCGTCGGGGCGGACGTGGTGACTGGTGAGCCTGTCGTTGGACCAGTTCGGGAGCTTCGTGGTGGAGTCGTGTTTCATCAACGCGCGCTCTCTGGCGCCGCTGCGGCTCGTGACCAACGCGTTCCTGGCCTGGCCCTGGACGGCGACGATCTCGCCGAGCTCGTGCGGGGCGTCTTCTCCAACTACGTCGTCAGCAAGCTGCTCCTCGTCGCCAAGGAGGTATATATAATTAAGTCGCCGTCGTTGCTGTCATGATCGATAGTTTACGTAGTTTGGTTTGGTTTGCGTATAAACTTGGCGATTATCGTTAGCTGACGACGACGACTCGTCGGCAGTCCATGCCGGCGCAGGCCATTGAGCTGGCGCAGCGGATCGGGAGGCTCCCGGTGGCGGTCCATTGCGACGTACACGCGCGCGGGGTGATGGCGGCCGTCAGGAAGCTGATTGATGTTCTGTAAGTTGTCTTGGATGGGAATGCAAGCATACTATATAGCTGTCATTGTAATTGTAGCCCAACATGAACGGCGTTTTGTCTGTCATCGTGTGTGTACGTGACTATGTCAGTATAGTATGTGATAACTACTTTTGTTCGTACCTTTGTAAGGTCAAAGGTTTCAGCGTCTCTGCGGCAACTTCTTCGTCACTGTGAATAAGCTGTGTTGGTGTCGATATAAATTGATAGTACTATGCTATGTGTTAGAGCTCTAAAAGTTATATTGTTTGTATTGTCGAGCAATATTAATGTAGTTTTCGCCAAAGTTTTTTAGGGACTTTCAATTATGATTTCGCCCTTATTTATTTAACTTCGTATTTTTTTTTCCTTACCTTTTTGAAACGGGCAGTGTTACCCTTATTCTATTCTATTCTATTTAGAGGAGTTCATTCATGTAAGAAAAGAGTACTGGGAATTTGGTTGTCAGTACAAGTGACTGGGAGAAGTTCGTAAGAGGTGGCACAAATCTCTTAACGAACCCTACGGTAGCACAAGTGAAATTGAAATGAGCGATAAAAGATTTAATTACTTTTTATAAAGAGAAATTCATACGTGCATCAGTACCAACGCTATATTTTTGTTAGCAAAGAAAGTACTAGAGAAATAAGAATTGATCGAACTCACCCCCCAAGCAAGATATGTCATGCCAACGGGAGCAGAGTGGCAAAGAGCTATATTCTGTTGATAAAATCAGATGCTCGCAGGATGCCTCCGCGAAACTATTATGAAAAGTAAGCCGTTGTTGACTGCTTTCTAACCGGCGTTCTCTAAGGGACGTGCTCCTGCACGATCCCCATGTACGGACGTGACTTTTGGTCACTCCTTTAGTGTCTCCTTCTCTTGTATAAATATCAAAAGCAATAAAGGATGTAGTGCTCCTTTTCATTCTCTCGCACAACAGTTTCTATTTCTCACACGTCATCATCACTTGCTTTTACAAAAGAGAGCAAAGGCCAAAACAAGAACAACGGAGGCAAAAAGTTCTTCATCAAAAGAAAAAAAACAGTCGGGTACGCAATGATCTACAAAGATCTTTCTGTTGCCCTTCTTACCTTCATCCTTCGGTTTTTGAACGGTGGCCATCGTCGCCGGCGAGGCGCTGACCTTGTCGCACGTCGTCTTCTATGTGCTGCGCATCGACATGGTCGCCACCATGCCAAGAAGCACAGCAAGAAGGACGCCCGGGCCACACTTGACCCTGAGCGCGTCCGCCGGACCGGTGGTGATCCTGGCGCTGGTCCCAGCAACGCTGCGGCACCTGTCGCACCGCCTCAGCAACCGCCAGCGCCACACCAAGATCGATGGGTGCGTCCTCCATCGCCTTCGCCGGAGCGGGTTGTAGAGCGGTTGCGTGAGTCCGAGACCCAACAGCCGCTCCGTCCGATGCGGTACTGCCCCCTCCATGGATGGGGGTCGTGTCCTGCTCGCCAACCGCGGGCTCCTCCAACGGATGCAGACACCGCCGCCCCCACTGTTCGATCGAGCGGACTACTCGTTCAAGTCAACTCTCCAGCGCGCCCTCGTGCCCGGACACGGCTGACTGCGCGAAAATCAACCGGCCCTCACGGTCACCCCATCGGCCAGATCGCATCCACGTCCACTGCGACAGTTGTCGTCGACGCCACCTCTTCCTCCTCCGACGAGAGGATCGCCTTAGTCCTCGGCGACGGGGTGCAGCAGCGATTGCCTACTCCGACTCCCGACGACGGCCCATCCGGAACGGTCTCACCGTCGACACTCTTGAGCCCGAGCGGCAACAGGGTGGTCCATCGGCTGGCGCACCACCTTTCTCCACGGCCACGCACGCTGGGGTCGTGGTCCGCGACAGCAAGACCGTCCGACGACGACGACGTCCGTGAGCGCTCGCGCTCACCGCCTCGTCGTCTTCTCTGAAGTATGCCTCAGCCCGGCCTCGGCAGGGCCAGCGGCTGCTCACGGACTCCACAGCCCGCGGTGCGGCTACTCGCCCGCCCTGCGCGGCTGCTTGCCAGGCGCGGCCTCTGCTCGCCAGGCGCGGCGCGGGCAGTGGCGAAGCCACCAGGGGGCTGGGGTGGGCCTGGCACCCCTAACGGCCCAACAACTCAGACCAACAATGTATCCTATAGCCCATTATCTTACTACCAGTTTATTATTTAGTAGTCTGAAACCCTTAATTTTTTCCGATGGTAGATAAATTAATTATTGAGATTACTCTTGACTCTACCTGTGTCAACTACGACCACAGAGAGAGCCTTTTCAGCTATGAAATTTGTGAAGACACGTCTTCGAAGCAAAATGGGAGATACCTATTTACGGGATTATCTGGTCGTTTATATTGAAAGGGAATTAGCGACAATGATTTGTTCTGATGATATTATCAAGGCCTATGATCTAGCTAATACACGTAGAGCTAAATTCAAAATAACTGAGATGTAATTTTATTTTGTTTGACAAAATAGATGTTGTTTTATTATATTGTTTTTTAATGAAGATTATATATCAATATATGCATTGTGGTTGGTTCCCTTGCCATTTTTATATTGTGTCCTTGCTGGTTTGGTCGCTTGGAGGCTAAGCCTGCCCCCTCTGTCTTCAGATCCTGGCTTCGCCCCTGGGCGCGGGCTTGCCCCTGGCGGCTCGTCCGCCCCTGCAGACCCGCGGCGCGGCTGCTCGCCCACTCCACGCGGCACGGGCTCGCCCGGCCTTGGGAGCGTGTGGCGTGGTGGCTCCCTGGCGTGCCCAGAGCACGCGCGGCCTGGCCTCGGTACGTGGCGCGGTGGCTCGCCCGCCCCGGCTGCACGCGGCGCGGCGCGGTGGCTCGCCCGCCCCGGCAGCACGCGGCGTAGCGCGACGGCTTGTCGAGGACGCCCAGTGGCTAGCAAGGCGGTGGCTGATGGGGGCAGTTAGGGTTTGAAACCCTAACTGCCATCCCTTAAAATAGACTGCGCACACCCATAGATGGGCCGGCCTGCTTGCCCATGTCGTAGGCCCAGTTAGCCATTTTATTATTTTAGCTATTCTAGTCTTCTAAATTCTAGAATTTTTAGATTGCTTCCATTACAGATGTTTAGGAATTAAGACTCAGTTCTTAAACCTCTTATTAGCAGCTTGCGTCAGAAATTTTTCCAAAGTTTTAGTACTTGGAAATGGTGTCAATAAATATTTTCTTTAAATGTGATATTTATTGCCATGTGTTCTATTTTGCATTCCTTATAATGCAAACTCAAAAAAATTATTATTCATCTCAATTATACCCATAGTGGTTTAATACGAGCAGAATTAATTTTTTTATAGAACATATAAAATAAATAATATTCATCTCAATTGGGTTTTTCTCTTAAAACTTAATACGAGCAAGAATATTTATTTATTAAATTCCATACGCAATTGACGCTACTCATATATTCATCTTATTAAGTTACTACTAGTACTTAATTTCATTTGAATATTTCATATATTACATCATTAACATCATAATGAAATTTTCGATCTCATGCATCACTTTGCAATTGAGACCTTAAATTATCATTCATCTATGCAATATCGCATTATATTGCATATAATTCATCTCAATTGGGTTTTTCTCTTAAATCCAATACGAGCAAGAATATATGTATTTTGTGAACAACACACATATTACAACACACCCATGATGATTTCTTAACGAAATTCTCTGGTTGCTTGTGTAGGATCATGGCCCGCGAGTTCGAAGAACTTGCTCTTGATGGTCACAACTATCCTACCTGGGTGTTGGATATCAAGATCAGCTTAGCCTCAAAGAATATTCTGAGTGCATTACTCCCTCCTAATGAGAGGGTTGACCCACTACATGCTGCTTATAAGTACAACGCTTTGTACATTATAAGACATCACCTCCATCCTGATCTGAAAGCAGAATATGTGATGGAAGAAGAGCCAAATGTATTATGGTTATCTCTTAAAAACAAATATGAGCAGCAAAAGGCTGTAATCTTACCAGATGCGAATCATGAATGGACCCATATTCGTCTGCAAGACTATAAGTCTATTGGTGATTACAACCATGTTGTTCATAAGATCTGTGCTCGCTTGCGTTTCTGCGGCAAGGAACCATCAGATGCGGATAAGATTGAAAAAACACTTCAAACTATGATCCCATCTGATAGGGTCCTGCAGCATCAGTACCGTGCTCGCAATTATCAGACTTACTTTGAACTCATACATGATCTACTTTAGGCAGAAAAGCATGATGAGCTTACGATGAAAAATCATAAGCAACGTCGTGTTGGAGCTGCTCCTATGCCTGAAATACATCATGCTGTGAAGAATGAGAAGAAAGGGGATGGCCTCAAAAACCATCCCAAGAAGTCTGATAATTCAAAGAAGCGCAAACGCAACAAGCGTCCGGATAAACAAAATACAAAGGCTCCGAGGAAAGACACCCCCACTTCCAAGCAAGAGAAGTGTAAGAAGTGTGGATGCTTCAACCATCCTACTAAGAAGTGTCGCATTCCTCGTCATTTAGTGGAACTGTACCAGCAATCTCTTAAGGCCAAAAATGCTGAAGGACAGGGATATGAAGCTCACTTCACTACCCCACCTAACTTGAAGGATGGAGTTGGTTGCTCAAGCATGGCTACAATGGAACCAAGCACGACCAATCCTCCGCTTCTGACCGACACCGATTACATGGACTTGGACAATGTCATCATCGAATATGCTTCGAGTGATGTGTTTGGAGACCTCAACTAGGATCCTTATGCTCCACCAGATATCATCTATCCGTAGTCTATGAGTGTGTGCAACATGTGTGTTGTAATAAGTACCTAGACATTGGTATTTGTGTGTATACTCCATACTCTACTGTATAATTATGTATGTACTTATATGTATAATTAATTGAGTTCTTGCAATTCTTGATTATATAGATTATGCGGAAGTCAATCCAATGGAGGAAAAATTATGCCTTGTAGATAGTGGTACCACCAACTCTATTCTTCGAGAAACAAAATATTTCCAAACTCTCACAAAGAGATCAGGAAATATTTTGACAATCGCTAGGCGCGATGCAAAAATAGTTGGCTCTGGACGAGCGACTATTACGCTCCCTATGGGTACACAAGTCACTATCGAGGATGCTTTATTGTATCCCGATTCAACTCGTACCCTCCTGAGTTTTCGAGATATTCGGAAAAGTGGTTTACATATTTCTACTCATACAGAAAATAATGAGGAATTTCTCCTCATTTCCAAACCTTCTGTATATGGCGCTAACATTCTGGAAAGAATACCTTCACTTCCATCCGGATTGTACTACACATACATAAAACCAGTACCTCATGTTACGTACAAAGTGATTTTTCAGAATGTAGATTCATTCAAGACCTGGCATGCACGTCTTGGTCACCCTGGAATAGGGATGATGCAGAAAATCACAGGTAATTGCATCGGTCATGATTTAAAGTCTGTCAAATTCCCTAAACCATCTGATTTTATATGTACATCATGTGCAACGGGAAAGCTAATCTTAAGACCATCTCCTCTTAAGATTCATGCTGAACCACTCAAGTTCCTTGAACGAATTCAAGGTGACATTTGTGGACCCATACAACCATTATCCGCACCGTTCAGATACATCATGGTATTAATTGACGCATCTACACGATGGTCACACGTGTGCCTTCTGTCTACACGTAACCATGCTTTTGCTAAAATCATGACGCAAGTCATTCGACTGAAAGCACATTATCCTGAACATCAAATCCAGAAAATCTGCCTAGATAATGCGGCTGAATTCTCTTCTAGAGCATTCAATGATTATTGTATGGCCCAAGGAATACACATTGAACATTCTGTGCCTTATGTACATACTCAAAATGGTTTAGCTGAATCTCTTATTAAGAGAATCAAACTTATCGCAAGACCTTTACTTCATGAATGCAATTTACCTACATCCTGTTGGGGTCATGCAGTTTTAAACGCTGCTGATCTTATTCAACTTCGCCCAACTGCATATCATACAACATCTCCGTTGCACCTGGTACGAGGAAATCCTCCAAATATATCCCATCTACGAAAATTTGGATGTGCGGTCTACACCCCTGTATCACCGCCTCAGCGAACAGCTATGGGACCTCATAGGAAATTGGGCATCTATGTGGGATATCAATCCCCATCGATCATCAAATACCTAGAGCCCCTTACAGGGGATTTGTACACAGCTCGTTTCGCTGATTGTATCTTTAACGAGGACCATTTCCCGGCATTAGGGGGAGAATTCAAGTATCCCAATGAATGCCAAGAAATCAATTAGGATGACAAATCCATCCTGTCCTCAGATCCTCGAACCCAGGAATCTGAGCTTCAAGTTCAGAAAATTATAGAATTGCAACATTTTGCTAATAATCTACCTGATGCGTTTACTGACTATAATGGTGTCACAAAATCCTTGAATCCTGCTGTTAATGCGCCCAGTCGAGTGGAGGTACCACGAAAAACCATTCAACCATCTTCTCAACCGAAGAGGGTGAGGGCTGCTAAGTAGGATAATGCTTCTACTAAGCGTCAAAGGAAAGAGAGGAACATTCGA
The DNA here is from genome assembly GCF_902167145.1 of Zea mays. Lineage (NCBI taxonomy): Eukaryota > Viridiplantae > Streptophyta > Magnoliopsida > Poales > Poaceae > Zea > Zea mays. Next base: position 155,516,687 of record NC_050104.1, on the reverse strand, counting down.
TCCTCCAAATCAGTAAACGAAAGTAAACCACCAGTTGATGGACACCAAGTGGATACTGTACATCCACAAACCAGCACTCATGTGCACAATTCAGATGTTGCTGGTACATCGGAACACCTCGTATCTACTCTTCCTATGAATCAAGAAGACTTTCATGGGGTACAGGAGATTTCCATTAATTATACTAGTTCTGGAGAATTGTATGATCGTAAAACTACGGTCATCAATTTATGTTTCTCATCAATCATAGCTGGTAACCTTCTATCTGACCCAGACCCTAAATCCATGGCAGAGTGTCAACAACGCTCGGACTGGATCAAATGGAAGGAAGCAATTAACTCTGAATTATCCTCACTAGCAAAAAGAAAGGTATTCACCCCTGTGATACCTACACCTCCCAGAATCCATCCTGTTGGATTCAAATGGGTTTTCACCCGGAAACGGAATGAGAACAATGAGGTTGTGAGATATAAAGCGAGATTAGTTGCTCAAGGGTTTACCCAGAGACCAGGAATTGATTACAATGAGACATATTCTCCCGTTATGAATGGAATAACCTTCCGGTATTTAATTTCATTGGCAGTACAAAAACGTCTACTTCTGCAGTTGATGGACGTCGTGACCGCATATCTTTATGGGTCACTAGATTCGGACATATACATGAAAGTTCCTGATGGAATACCTGTACCGAATAATGGCAAAAATCGTAACATGTTTTGTGTCAAACTCACCAAATCTCTATATGGCTTAAAACAGTGAGGGAGAATGTGGTACAACCGACTGAAGGAATTCCTTATGAATAAGGGTTATTCTAATAGTGATGATTGCCCATGTGTCTTTATAAAGAAATCTTCTACAAGTTTCTGCATCATATCAGTATATGTGGATGACTTGAACATCATCGGCCATAAACGTGATATTGATGAGGCACGCAATCTTTTAAAGACGGAATTTGAGATGAAGGATTTGGGTAAAACCAAATTTTGCTTGGGTTTGCAACTTGAGCACCTTCCCACGAGCATTCTCATTCATCAGTCTGCTTATGCGCAGAAAGTATTGAGTAAATTCAATATGGATAAAGCATATCCGTCTAAGACTCCTATGATCGTCCGTACCCTAGAAAGGGATAAGGATCCTTTTCGACCACGAGACGAAGGAGAAGAAATTTTGGGTCCTGAGTACCCATATCTTAGTGCAATTGGAGCACTTATGTATCTAGCAAACAATACAAGACCCGATATTGCTTTTGCGGTAAATTTACTTGCTAGATATAGTGCATCCCCTACCAAACGCCATTGGACTGGAATCAAAAATATTCTTCGATACCTCCATGGCACGACAGATCTCGGTCTATTCTACGGAAGAAATCAAGATCCTAGCCTCGTAGGGTATACAGATGTTGGTTATCTTTCAGACCCCCACAATGGAAGGTCTCAAACTGGGTTTGTATTTCTGAATGGTGGAACTGCTATTTCTTGGAAGTCATCCAAGCAAACTCTAGTAACAACATCCACTAATCATTCAGAGATTATTGCCTTGTATAAAGCCTCACGTGAATGTGTCTGGCTTCGAAGGGTGATTAATTACATTCAATCATCATGTGGGATTCATTCCATTGAATCACCCACCATTATCTATGAAGATAATGCAGCTTGTGTTGCTCAGATGCAACAAGGTTATATCAAGAGCAATGTTACCAAACATATCTCCCCCAAGTTATTCTACCCTCATCAACTTCAACAGAGTGGTGAGATTAAGATCATGCAAACTAAGTCTTATGACAATCTCGCAGACTTATTCACTAAGTCGCTACCTTATTCCACATTTCGGATATTTGTTAAGGGTATTGGTATGCGTCGACTTAAAGATTTGCTTGCATCAGGGGGGGAAAAATCATACGAACTTCATCTGCATACAAATGCAGCGGAAAACCTCAAAAGGCAAACTGCAGGCAGAAACATCCATTTCTGTATACAGTATACCACAAGAAAAGGCATATGAATCAGATTGAATAGGAAATAAATTACCCATATGTATCAATATATGTTAGAATTCCTACAATATTTATTTGACTCTAGGAGAATCTCCTTTACTGTAAAAGGGCCTTTGTTAGCTACAATGTACCTGTTTAGTTCAGCTTTTTCTGAGAAGATTTTTTTGATAAAATGACTGTACGAAGAATCTTTCTGTGGAGAAAATCTAAGTACCATTTAGATTACGTGCAGAGGAAGATAAAAACTCTATAAGATTTAAGAGGTAGAAAGTGACGGTTTCCTACTATCGCAACGACTCGACTGATTTGACGTTCACATTGATTTTAGACGGTCTTTGAATAAAGTGGTTACTAATTTACTATAGAAGTGGGCTAAAAAGATGTACGTTCGACAGTCTACAACAACAATTTCTGATGGCCACAAGCTGGACAAAGCAAACAAACAGGGCCAACGACTGGGCATTTCCAAAGGGACCAGAGCTCGGTCTGAACGCCCAAACTCAGACCGATTCTGGGGCTAGAGTGCTGAACCTGTATGGCCTTGCCAAGCTACCACTACCATATTGAGGAACAGCAAGGGCCTGATTCTGGATGCCAACTGGACGATGGCTCCCAGCAACTAGCTGCGAAATCTGAGTGATCGCTGATTCTGGGTTAAAGCAGCTTGATACTGATTTGACACTCCAGCATCATGAATGCTCTGCTGTGGCTTAAACTGTTGAGTAGAGGTTCCTGTTGAGTTAACGTTCTGGCCTGAAGAACCTTGCCCCACATTCTCGGGCCTTGGTCGCTTAGCAGGTTGCATCAACTGCTGTATCTTTTTCTGCTGCTCCTCAATGTTCTTACTAACCTTCTGAGCCGACGCAGCTGCAGCAGTTCTTTTTTTCTCAGCACTTCGCTGATCCAAATGTGACATTCGCATCTTAGCTTCTTCAAAAAAAAAGGCAGTTCTTCTAGCTTCTGTTCCTTAATGAACTTGTGCAGCATCAGCTGCATTGTGCCAGTGTTAAGAAAATTTAGGAATCAATATCAGCATACAACCTTGATTGTATAATGTTTATAATAAACAATACAGCAGCAGAGAAGGGCCTGAGTAGCAAGACCATCCCTCATTTCCCCCTGAGAGCTTGTTCGGTTATTTTCAATCCATATAGATTGGAGGGGATTGAAACGGATTGGAGGGGATTTTGACTTACTAGGGATTGAAACTCCCTTAGGTCTTGTTCGGTTATTTTCAATCCATACGGATTGAAGAGAATTGGTATGGATTGAGAGAGATTTTGACTTACTAGGGATTGAAACCCCTTTAATCCCCCTCAATCCATATGGATTGGGGTAGAACCGAACACGCCCTTAATCCATATGGATTGGGGTAGAACCGAACAAGCCCTGATGTGGATCACCTTACCTTACCAGCAACATCGGCATGATCAATGTACGATCTCATAATAGATTAATAGGCAACAAAGCGCATTTGTGTGCTATATTAAGCGCTTGAATGAATTTGGCTGCCTCTAGCTGTTTGCTTTTGTTTACCATTTTCTGAATGAGGACTGGAGCAAAGAAATTATTTCATATAATTGTCAGTTTTTTTATCAATGATAAAAATAATAAAATTTGCCAATAATTCTTGAAACAGCATATGCAGAGGTGACCCTGGTCGGCTGAAGAATACACTGTAGATATTGGGAATAAATGCATGACATGAGAAAAGTAACGAACGCAACATTTTAAAACTCCTGCACGTTTTGATGTTAAGCAGCGCAGTAGAAAAATATTCACTGCCTCCTAGGAAACACCCAAAAACCAGCCTAAACTACAAATAAAAAATATTCAATTTTTGAAATAGGGAAAATTGATGGAAGAAACAGTAGGGAAAGCTACAAAAAAAGCATATGGTGAAAAGACAGCCATGTCCCAAAAGGATTAATATATTCAATAAAGAACTGGGCAAGACAAGTAATAGAACACATGAGGAAATATATTACCAGCCAAATATTTGAGAACAAAATGAGATTGCTAAAAAGTGGCAGCACCTAGGAAGCATGATTAACTGATAATAAGGCAAATAAAGTGCACATTCCGTGCCCCTCCCCCTTTTCTTCTCCTAAGGAGCTCTGTACAAATATTCTCTTCCTTTCACAAATCACAATACAAGGTAGGCAGCTCTCCTACATTATTCAAGAACAGAACTACAGAAGTCACATGGTTTTTCCTCAAATGCTACTTCACTAGAAACAAGTGCCCGTGATATCACGTTATCACTTAGCACCATCTTTTTAAAGTTGCAATGTAAATTATGACAAGGAAACAATCGCAGCTTCCAGTTCCTGCTTTTCTTGATGAAAATAAAATGTTTCACCCAGCAGCCATTGCTGCTCTAGTGCTCTGTCATGGTCGTGCCTCTACCTATTTCTGAGAAGCAGAATATGATTCACTTTGACAACAGCAAGTGAGAAGACAAAAACGGCAACATCAGATTGAGAAATCATATTAGCTAGAAGAGTTGGATAAACAGACAATCCATAGAACATTTTCAAATGAATGCTCACCCTGTCACCCAGACCTTCAGATAAACACAATACTTCTTTTTGACAGGGCAACGGGGGGGACGAAGAGTCCCCACCTGGTCACAATACAGTGCAGGAATTAATCTCGAGTCAGAACTGATTTCATGACATTATATTTCATGGGTATGTATTAGTACATGGGATTACTATGAGATGAAATTATTATCTTCTAACAAAGCATAACACTAATAGCAATACCAGGAGTGAGTCCTAGAAGCATATTATGGAGACAGAAAGTATGTGATTACATGCCAGAAGATATCTGATAAACCTGGAACCATGTATATGTATGTAGGAGATAGTAACGAGCTAGTGTACTACTTTGCATTAGAAACTTAAAAGAAGGCCCTGCTTCCATAAAAGACCCTAGAACCCTTTGCTGCAGATGAAGATGGGGATGGGGATGTCTTCTCAATTGTACTGGAGTATGAATCATCGTTTGAGGGACTAGTATTCTCAACGTCCAATGGAAGTTTCATTTTTGCAAGAGATTCTGTGAACTGTTGCATGCTCTTCATGTACATGTCAACTATGTCCTGTTGGACAACTGACTGCTCTGGCTGAAGGTTAACGCAGATCACAGGCTTGATAACTTCATCCTTTGCTGGTGTTTCAGAAGAATTAGCCTCACCACCTGTAACATCTTGGCTTTTCTCCCTATGGCATTGTCTAGGGGATGCCTCGACACTGGTCTCCGAAGGCTCAGAAACTGATTGTGTTGTTGCAGAAAGGGTAGTGGAGGAGCCTGTGGTTGAGACACAACTTAGAGGGCTTTCATCGCGGTGTTCCTCAACCTTATCTGCACAAATTGCAGTACTAGGCACAGCTACACCAAATAGTAGCATCTTGCCATTTTCAGCTTTCGCACGGCTCTCAGAATCTATGAACTTGATCTTTTCAAGTTTAGAAGGAACATCATCATCATTTGCAGAATGCAGTGACATGACGTTCTCAACTTTTATAGGGGTTTCAGAGTCTGAAGTCATCTCGAGATACTTTGAGACCATAATCTCGTCTTCCTTCTCCACATTTAGGTCTGGGAACACAATCTTCTCAAGCTGAGCAGGAACCACATGATCATTTCCAGAATCATCCACTGTTGATGGGGACTTATTGGGTGATGAGATGAGGACAACATCTGGGGAACAACCAGCATATGACAAGGACAAGTGCACAAATCCAGCTGGTGTGTGGAATAGGTCAGTAGATGTCAAGGAGAACTCCTGGACCAGCTTTCCATTACCAATTACAATGTCTACCAGAGGAACAAGGGCAAAGCCAAGGAGCTGATCCTCCAGGTAGTTCCTCACTCTGCTTAACATCCATATCTCGCACTTGAGAGAAGCATCCACAGTTTGCACATCAAGGCGTAGGCTTTCCTCAAATACTGGGTTGCGCCCAGCACTGTTGATCACCTTGGTTGAGCACGAAACATCAGGGCTGCTCGTGAGGCACAGCTTTGCATACACATCCTGCTTGTGATAGATACAAACATTGTGGATGTCGCGTGCTTGGTGTACAAACACATCCAAGTAGCCGACGCATTTGTCTTTTCTGTTAGTGTCAGCAACAGAGTTGGTGGCCCTCCGAGTGATAATTTCAGTGTTCAGCAACTGTGGCTCGGCCACAAGGCCAGTTTGGTAAGTAGCCGCCATCACTGGTGTGCTAAGTATTTTGCTACATACCAAAAAAAAAAAGAAATAGGTTCAATGCCAGATCATAAAGAAAGTTGCTTGGACAAATAACACAGCCTGTAGCCTTGTAAGAAAAAAATATAATGATGGAAAGTTCAGCCTAGGTCAAACTGATAGTCATAGATCTGTTTCAGTACTTAGCTAAAACGATCGGATCTACATCTTCCGGCTCACAATTTTCAGAGCACAATCATGTAAGACTGAAAAGTAGGGCAGCTGCTAGCTCTAGATTTAAAATAAATAGCTGAACCAGACAGAAGCATACGTTGGCCCCTGGCTAGTCTGTAATCAGGAAACTAACTTTTAGGTATTGGGCTAAGATCTGGAGGAATTGTGGCTGAAAGATCTCAGGCAAACGTGAGGGCTAACAAACTTGGGACAGAGAACAGAAGCAGTATCCAGTGTGAAAAAAAAAACGTAAGAGCCTGCACGATTTGACAATTTGCATCTTTACCGATAGCCTAGATTCATGACTGCCATAGATCGGAGAGTGCGTTCAAGCGAACGCACATTTGGTACATCTAATTGGAACCCACTGTCAGTGTCAGCCCCAATACTGGAACCAACGAAGAAGTTGTGGTCTGATAACTCACCCGGTCACGGCGAAGTGCAAACGGGAAAGGAAGCAGGTGGTGCGGGGGGTACTAATAGCTAGGCACGTACCATAATGTCAAACTCGAGTCGGCGAACAAAGAACTGGGATTCTTCTTAGCTCCTGGGCTCGCGCGCACTTGATCAGAAACCCTATCCGTACCGAAAACAAATCTTTTCTGGCCGGAAGATACCGAGGATCATTACCGGGAGATGGCGGTAGTTACCTTCTTCGCTGGGGATGAACGGGGTGAAGTGAGGTGAGGCGACTCCCCCGCCTGTGGAAGGATTTTGCCGTGAAGCGTTGTTGGCCGATGCGAGAGCGAGACGGGAACGGAACGGGAGGGGAAAGGCAAGATATAAAAAGGATGCGCGGCCTTTTGCAGAAAGGCCACTGTTCTTTTTTCACAAACTACAGGTGCTCTGTGACCATGTGATACTCGCTACTAAACGTACAATTCGATAGGAATATGAGAGAAGCTTTGTGCAAAACTGCCAAGGGGTGGCAGTGGGGTGATATGAGCTGAGATGAGAGGTCAATCGAGCGAGATAATTTCGTCAACGTCCCAGCGCAAAGACCTCTAGAAGGAAGGAGCAATTCCTTGTTTTAGCCTTCTTTTGTGCTTGCAATTATTGCAGAGCAGAAGAAGGGATTCGAAGTCCAGTTGATTTCAATTTTCAGCAGGTTTTCAACAAAGTAGCGCCAACTTTTTAGTCCACTACGCTCCCACCAGAGCAGTCTATTTATCTCGGCAAAACAAAAGGTATTTTCTAGATTCCCGCTCGTGCCGATTGAACTGCCGGTTCTCGTTTTCTTCTTCCTCTTATTCCAGAAACCATCAAGTACTACTTCACTCACTACTCTCTCTTTCCACTGTTTCCAGTGAGAGAGAGAGAAGGCTTTGACAAAACTTGGGTAGAAGAAAGCGCCTTTGCTGTTTGTTCCTGTCCAACTCACCGTGTGAACACGGCCAGTGGCTTCAGTCCAAGTGCTGCTGACCAGTGTGGATAATCTCGATGACTTAGCGGCAAGGGTTAGCCAAAGTAAGCGCACACGTCAGCAGACAAAACAATAAGCATCCCCATCATCTAGATAGCAATAGCATAAACCTGGGCCTGGCCCAAAGAAATAAACGAGCTTGCTGGACCAAATAAAGCCTAGCCGGCCCTACAGCGACGCCAGCGGACACTCCACCGTCAAAAATATTCCCGTTACATTATTACTGTTACGCTCTATTGCAGTGCTCAGTGGCAAATGGAAAAGAACAGAGACAAAATGACAGGAGATCGCTTCTTTATTGCATGCAGGGTAGTATATATACAAGTGTTCCCAAGGGGTGTGTCCCTTGGGAATAACTGCCCATGGAAGGATTAGATCACATGTACAAATATTTTGTAACACTCCCCCTTGATCAATCCTAATCCATTTGATCATCTGCAATCTGTCATCAAATTCTTGATCTCCTCAAAAACCCTGTGGGAAAAATAAGGAGTACACAATGTCTTTTGGATAATGAGAATAAGCTCACATAGCCTCCAAAAGAAAAATATGCTTGTAATCATCATGTATAAAAACCCCTGTGGGAAAAATCAATGATGAAGCATATAGCTTTGTTGATATTACCTCGTTAAAAACTTTGGATGAGAAAACCTTAGCAAGGTAAAAACTCATACAAAGAAAAGAGTGTAATATGATGGTTCAATACAGGTCATATATCATAGGGAATTACTCCCCCTGAACCTTGCAAGCACTTAAGTCTTCTCATACCAATCCCCTCAACACATTTCTGAAATGTAGAGTATGGTAGAGATTTTGTGAATAGATCTGCAAGATTATCACAAGACTTTGTTTGCAAGATGTTTATATCCCCTTTTTCCTGAAGTTCATGGGGATAAAACAGTTTAGGAGAAATATGCTTATTGATATTGCTCTTGATATAACCTGTATCCATCTGAACAACACAAGCTGAATTATCTTCATAGATAATTGTTGGTGAGTCAAGAGAACCAATACCACAAGTTGTGAGTATATGATTCACCATTCTACGAAGCCATACACATTCACGTGATGCTTCAAATAATGCAATTATTTCAGAATGGTTGGTGGACGTGGTCACCAAAGTCTGTTTAGACGATTTCCACGATATGGCAGTTCCACCTTGTAAGAATACGAATCCTGTTTGTGATCGGCCATTGTGGGGATCAGATAAATAGCCAGCATCTGTATACCCAATTAAACTAGTATCATTACTTCTCTTGTAAAAGAGTCCTAGATCCTTTGTGCCATTTAGGTATCTGAAAATATTCTTAATGCCAACCCAGTGTCTTTTCGTTGGGGCAGAACTGTGCCTTGCTAACAAGTTTACTGCAAAAGCAATATCCGGCCGGGTATTGTTAGCAAGATACATCAATGCACCAATAGCACTGAGATATGGGAACTCCGGTCCCAATGTCTGTTCTTCATCATCCCGTGGTCTGAATGGATCTTTCTTTAAATCCAAAGATCTGACCACCATAGGAGTCTTTGAAGGATAAGACATATGCATATTGAATTTTTCCAATACCTTTTGGGTATATGTACTTTGATGTACAAGGATTCCAGAAGGTAAATGCTCAAGTTGTAGACCTAAGCAAAATTTGGTTTTACCCAAATCCTTCATCTCAAATTCCGTCGTTAAATGATGACGTGCTTCATCAATATCAAGTTTATTTCCTATGATGTTAAGGTCATCAACATAAATTGATATGATACAGAATCCCACTTTGGATCTTTTGATGAAGGCGCACGGGCAATCATCATTTTTCGTGTATCCCTTACGTAAAAGGAATTCACTCAATCGGTTGTACCACATTCTGCCCGATTGTTTTAAGCCATATAATGACTTCTGCAACTTTACACAATACATGTTGCGCTTTGCCTTTGGATTCGGTACATCTATTCCATCAGGAACTTTCATGTATATATCAGAATCCAGTGACCCATAGAGATATGCGGTCACTACGTCCATCAACTGCAAAGATAGACGATTTTGCACTGCCAAAGATATTAAATATCGGAATGTTATTGCACTCATGACTGGTGAATAAGTTTCGTTGAAATCAACGCCGGGTCTTTGCGTAAACCCTTGTGCTACTAGCCTTGCTTTGTATCTCACTACCTCACCATTTTCATTTCGTTTCCGAATGAAAACCCACTTATATCCCACAGGGAAGATATCACGTGGTGTAGGTATTACAGCAGAGAAAACTTCTCTTTTGTAAAGCGAGGCTAACTCCGCTTCGATTGCTGCCTTCCATTTGATCCAATCCGAGCGCTTACTGCACTCTGCCATGGTCTTAGGATCTAGATCATTTTGAAGGTCCTCAGCAATCTGCTCGGAGAAATATATGTCGACATTGGTAGCTTTTCTATCATATGTTTCACCAGTCTCAACATAGTTGATGGCAATTTCATCATTCCTAAGAGACTCATCAGAATTTCCCAATTGATGTGTCTAGGATTTTCCGATGTCCCAGCCTCGGTTATGTGCACATCCGAGCTGGGTTGTGGATCATCACAATCCACATGATACATTGTATCATATTGGTGTCCTTTTGCATTCACTATTGTTCTTTGCTTCTTAGCAACAGAACAGCGCTTATTCACCATACTTCTCCTCTCTAGGAGTTGAGTGGCCTTATTCGGTACTTCCACTCTTTCTGGTGCATTCCTAGCAGGAATGAATGATTTAGTGACACCTTTGTAATTAGTGAATGCATCTGGCAGTTCATTTGCAAGTCTTTGCAAATGTATAATTTTCTGAACTTGCAGTTCAGTTTCTGAAGTACGTGGATCAGAACCTGGAACACATTGAGTATTCCAATTTATTTCCTGGCATTCTTTTTGGTACTTCAATTCTCCCCCTAATGCCGGGAAATGTTCCTCATCAAAAATAGAGTCAGCAAAACGGGCTGTAAATAGATCCCCTGTTAAGGGTTCTAAATACTTAATGATCGACGGAGATTGAAATCCCACATAGATCCCCACTTTCCTGTGTGGGCCCATAGCTGTTCTCTGAGGTGGTGAGATTGGAATGTATACACAACATCCAAATTTGCGCAAATGGGAAATACTTGGAGGATTTCCACGTACCATTTGTATTGGGGATGTTGAATGGTATGCAGTTGGTCGTAATTGTATAAGGTCAGCAGCGTGCAGAACTGCATGACCCCAACACGACGAAGGCAATTTGCAATTCATCAATAATGGCCTTGCTATGAGTTTAATCCTCTTGATTAGTGACTCAGCCAGACCATTCTTGGTGTGGACATACGGTACCGAGTGCTGTACTTGAATCCCCAGCGCCATACAATAATCATTGAATGCCTGAGATTTGAATTCAGCAGCATTGTCCATTCGGATTGAACTAATCCGATGTTCAGGAAAATTTGCCTTTAACTTGATAATTTGAGACATTATCTTGGCAAATGCATGGTTGCGTGTTGATAGTAAACACACATGTGACCATCTAGTAGATGCGTCAATCAGTACCATGAAATACCTGAACGGCCCAGAAGTTGGCATAATGGGCCCACAAATATCTCCTTGAATCTTTTCAAGGAATTTAAGCGGTTCAGCTTTAATTTTGAGATATGATGGTCTCAAAATAAGTTTCCCAGTTGCACATGCGGTGCAAACAAAATCCTGAGATTTGGGAAAACTTGTTGTGGGCAGATTATGGCCAATTGAATTGCCTGTAATTTTCCTCATCATCCCTACTCCAGGATGACCAAGTCGATCATGCCAAATTTGGAATGCATCAACGTCTTGGAAAATTACCTTGTATGCAACATGTGCATTGCTTTTAATATATGTATAGTACAACCCTGACGTGAGTGATGGAATTTTCTCGCATATGCGCTTGCCATATTTATTCGGCTTGGTCAAGAAGAGAAACTCTTCTTGATTTTCATCATGGGTTTCAATATGAAATCCATTTTGCCGGATATCTCTAAAACTTAGGAGGGTACGTGTAGAATCAGGATACAATAATGCATCCTCGATCACAATTTCAGTACCCATGGGGAGTGTAATAGTTGCTCGACCAGAGCCAACTATCACAGCATCGCGTCCGGCGATGGTCAAAACTTTCCCATCTCTTTTCTTAAGAGTCTGAAAGTATTTGATCTCCCTAAGTATAGAGTTTGTGGTACAACTGTCCACAAGGCATAATTCCTCTTCCGTCGAGTTGTCATCATTATGCATCTATACATAAATAAAAATTCTGAATAAGAATTTGTGTGATGCAACCTAGTACTATACATAACATGATATTTAAATATCACAATGTCGAAACAATATTACAATAATGGTATGGCGACTCATCCAATGAGTTCGCACTACACACAGGACCCAACACTGGTCTTGTAGAGTGTGTTACATCTCAACACATGAGATTGTATACCTCTACTTATTACAACAACATTATAAAGACAGTATAGAACAACCACACAAGCCACAGTGATCATGATCAAATCTCCAAGCATGAGAGATTTATGCCAAATCTCCAAATGGATCCTTTGACATATACTCAATGATCATATCATCAGATTCATCTTCTTGTAGAAGTGGGGGCTTGTTGTCAACCCCATTGAGGTGCTCTTTAGCAAGAGTGTTCTTCAGGTCACCAGAAGCCAGTGAAGAACTTCCAACCTCAATTGGTGCTTCAGTAGAATTGAAATGAGCCTCAAAACCAGGCTTATCAGACTTTGGCTTCTTTAGGGATTGTTGATACAAAAGAACAAGGTGCTTAGGGCAAGTGCAGTCCCTAGCAAAATGGCCCTCAGTACCACATTTAAGGCAAGCTCTGTTGCCCTTAGATGGTAGAGGCTTGCCATTCCCTTTTCCTTTTCCTTTTCCTTTCTTGTGGAATTTGTTCTTATTGAATTTGCGAGGTCCAGGAGGATTCTTGAAGTTTTTCTTGAATCCTTTCTTATTCTCAGTCTTATGCACATTGAAATGTACCTCAGGCAGAGGAGCAGACCCAGGAGGGCGCTGCTGAGCATTCTTTAGAAGAAGCTCATGATGCTTTTCTGCTTGGGTCAATGTGTGCATGAGTTGAGAATATCTCTGGAAATTACTAGAGCGATAATGCTGATGCAATATCCTGTCCTCTGGGAGCATGGTAGATAGAGTCTTCTCTATCTTGTCTGCTTCAGATGGCTCTTTCTCACAAAATTTCAATTTAGAACAAATGCTATGAAGAGCATGGTTATATTCTGCAACAGATTTAAAATCTTGCAGACGAAGGTGGTTCCACTCATGGTTGGCTGACGGCCATATGAGCTCCTTTTGCTGTTCATAGCGCTCTTTGAGAGATTTCCACAAGTTATGAGGGCATCTCTCCATAAGGTACTCTTGCTTAAGGTCCTTATGGATGTAAAGCCTCAGAAGGAAAAGTGTTGTGTTCTTTTTAACCTCATTCACTGGATCAGTACCAGTGATGGGTGCTGCAATTGCATCAATGATCCCACGAGAAGCAAAAGTTATTTCAATATCTGAAGCCCAAGTTGGGTAGTTATGCCCATCAAGGGCGAGTTCCTCGAACTCTTTGGTTGACATGTTCCTACAGTCATTACCATGGACATCCATTAATTTACGCATAAATTAATAGTCACAATGGTGATGTTGTAAGCTCAATATGCAAAATTACATATGTAACGAGTTTCTTGAAGGTTCCAAACCTTCCCATAGAATAAATACTTTGAATTTTAGTAAGCATAGTATAGATAATCCTCAAATTAATGAGGTAGATCTAGTAGTGGGCAAGAAACTTGCTGCCTAGAAGCACGGTCTCTGGGCTGATAAGTTCACGGATGAACAAACCGCAGCCAATGCTTAGGTCTCCACTACACATGCTCTACTGATTATCAAAGTAAAATTCACTAACTCTTACATTTGATATGAGTTGTCTGAAGGTTCCAAACCTTCCAATTGAATAAACACTTTAAATTTTAGTAAGCATAGAGTAGATAATCCTCAAATTAATGAGGTAGATCTAGTAGTGGGCAAGAAACTTGCTGCCTAAAAGCATGGTCTCTAGGCAGATAAGTTCATGAATGAACAAATCGCAGCCAATGCTTAGGTCTCCACTACCCATGCTCTACTAATTATCAAAGTAAAATTCAATAACTCCATATCCTGTTATTTTGGATAGCACGTATAGGTAATCATCCCGAGGGATGTAGACCTCATAGAGATAGGCATTCCAAATGCTGCCACAAGCATGGTCTCTGGGCTACTAAATTCTATAAAGAATTTAGTGCAGCCAATGCTTAGGACTCTATCTCCCTATGCTCATGATCCAAAATAATGTAATTTCATTTTTGCATAAGTTTTATTAAGTCTGAACTTAATAAATGCTATATTTATATGCAAACATAAATGAATGCGTAAATCATAGCTAGTAGAGGTATGTGAATTATTAATGTAAAACAAACAATAATTCACAAACTAAAATCTGCTATATTTACAATAAAACAGATATGTCTTTACAATATATGCAGTCTAAATTGCGAATTTAGACGCCTAAGATAACTGTGAATTGAAAATGCATATAAAACAGAGTCTTATACAGAAATTCAGAATTTAAAATGGTAAAACAGGCCATTTTTTGCTCCTGAAAAGTAGCCCAGGCGGCCTGCCAGGCGGGCCTGGCAGCGGCCAGAAGGCCTGCACGCCGGCCCAGCCTAGCTGGCCGGCCCAGGCGGCCCAACAGGGAGCCAGGAACGCCTATTATAAAAGGGGGCGGTTAGGGTTTTCAAAACCCTAACCGCCCAGCCACCATGCCGCCGCCAGGGGCCGCCGCCGGGGAGTCCCAGGCTCCCAGCCGCCAACAGCAGGGGCCTCGCGCCCGCGCCTAGTGCCTCTGGAGGACGCGCCGAGCGCGCCTTGGGGGCCCGCGCCGAGCGGCTTGCTCCTCTGCCGGACGCGCCGAGCGCGCAGGAGTGCCCAGCCGCACCCGCCAGCAGCAGCCACGGGGCCGCGCGAGCCATGGCTCGTGGCGAGCCTGCGCCGAGCGCAAGCGCCCGCGCTGGTGGGCCGTCGCGCGCGCTCCTGGTGCCGCGCCGTTGGGCCGCGCGCCCTGGAAAGGAGCCGCCGTCGAGCGCCTCGGGCGCCACGCTGAGCGCCGCCAGGGTGGCTGCGGCCGAGCGCCCTTGGCTGGGGGGCCCGCCTGGCAGCCATGGCCGCCGCGCCGGTGTCTTTGGGAGCCGCACCGAGCGCCGGCTGCTCCGCAGAGCGTGCCCGTGCCGGGGCTTGCCGCGCCTCTGCGCAGTGCAGCGCCCTCGCCGAGGCTTGCCGCGCTGCTCCCCACCCCCTCCCCCCAAACGGCCGACGCGACGGCCGGATCGAGGGCCATTAGGCCCTCCCGTTGGAGGAGGAAGATGAGGCCATACCACTTGGGCGATGGCCAGTGAAGATGATGCGTCCACGTGGAGCATCGACGGCACGCGGGGGCTGCCCACGACGGGCAGCAATTGTCCCGACGACCGTAGGCACTGGTGGAGATGGCGAACGACGAGCAACTGCCGCTGCAGTGGGCGGAGGTGGTGGTGGTGCCGCCAAATCAACATCCATGGGGGCCGATGCAGACGATCCCGCGTCAAATACCGGCGCCGGTGGCGACGGGGATGCAGTGGGGAGTCCACACTCCACCACCGGCAGCGGAACCACCGCTGTCCATCCATGGAGAACGCAGAAGTGCACATTTTGCACTTGCACTCGGCGTTCAGGGATCTCATGCACCGGTGGAAGCGCTGCGGCTTGACCAGCGGCGAACGCCTCCAACATCGAATCATCAACAATGTGCAGAACTTCGCGCATACGGCGTATGCGCATGGAAATGGTATGTTCCATACCTTGCTGTTGATGTGCAGATCGATTTTGCTGTTCTTGTCAAGAACAGCGTGTTCTTCCACTTCCCCCTTCTCTGATTTCTCCTTGAGACGGTGCTGATAACGTGTTACGCTCTATTGCAGTGCTCAGTGGCAAATGGAAAAGAACAGAGACAAAATGACAGGAGATCGCTTCTTTATTGCATGCAGGGTAGTATATATACAAGTGTTCCAAGGGGTGTGTCCCTTGGGAATAACTGCCCATGGAAGGATTAGATCACATGTACAAATATTTTGTAACAATTACACTGTCTTTCATGGTCCCCCACTCCCCCTCCTCGTGGCACAAGTTGGCCTTTACAGTTTGCCCAGGGAACTGGCCTCAGCTGCACGTCTGCACCCTTGTTCTACTTGGAACGTGCCCAAAACTAGATGAGAGATGAAACAACACCCAGAAGACTTGGGCGTTGGTCTCGACGCTTCACAGAGCTTGAAGTTCGGACGGCCAACTGCGTGCAAAGCAAAAAAAAAAAAAAAAAACCGAGACGGCCAACAGTGAAGGACAGGTCAAACCGATCAAATCCGACACTAGACACTTATTAGATACATATCTTACTCAATGATTCATAAGGTTGTCTCCACAACGTCCTCTATATATCCATCATCTATATCTATCATTTACATTATTCTCTAAAACGTTTCATCCTTTATATCTCCTTCCTCTCCAACAACGTTCTCTATACGCAAATACCTATATTAGAGATATCTTTTATTTTTTTATACCTATATTAGAGATATCTTTTATTTTTTTAATTTTTGTACATACGTATTTGTCACTCTCTAATGTATTGTACATATTTTAGTTTTACTAAACTGGTTATTTAGGATGCGTTTTGTTACAATGATAGGACGAGACGGGATAGGATGATACCTCAAATAAAGTTGTTTTGGTTCAAGGTTAAGGGTTGGGACATGACTATCACAGTGTTGTCCCAATTATCCCTCAAAATTAGAGGGACGAGAGATGACGCCAGAGGACATCCCTGTCATGATTGTCCCGCAACCAAACACACCATTAAAGTATTCAAATAGATAGGGGGTCGTTTAGAGAAACTCTATATATAGAGAATCTAACAACGTTCTCTAAATTTAGAGGACCATTTAGATGACGCTGTTGTAGAATGTAGAGAACTGTTTGATCCTCTATGTTTAGGGTAGACGAGCTTTTAGAGTAATTTGTTGGAGCCAAGCTTTGACCTAATTCGAACCCGAATCTGCCGACGTTTGAACACCTGGAACCAAACAGGCGAGCAACGAGGTGGTGCCGTGGTGCGGATTGCAAACGGCGGGGAAGGATGCGACCCAAATTGGGCGGGACATTTCCCATTTTCAGTTGTCGGGACTGGCCCAAAGACCAGCGCAAGGTTCAGGCCCGCTTATCAATAATAAAAAAAAGAACAATTGAATTTATACCATTAAAAGATCAAAACTTTAGATATATACCATAGATATATACCATGGACCCCACATGTCATTGACTTATGTGGACCCACATGTAAGTGAGATAGTAATGGTATGGATCCAAAGTGATGATCTTTTAATGGTATGGATCCAAATTTCCCTAAAAAAAACTAGACCGCCGCTCGGCCCAACGCATCAATTCCGCTTCGGCACTAGACCACCACTCGCCGACGCCGCTCCTCCCTCTTCTGCTTCTCCCAGCGCCGCCCGCCCCCGCCGTTCCCTCACACGCCGCCCGCCGCGCAAGAGCCGCGACCTCGTCACGTCTGCCCGCTGGTGCCGTGGCCCCGTCGACGTCCGCCCGCACAGGACTCTCCGAGTGTGGGATTGAGCCGTACTTTTTTTTTTTGGTGGCTCGGGCCGAGATCCGGTACTGTATGAGGGTTGCCAACTAGACTTTAAGATCGCTGATTCAATGGAGGCCTCCGAGGCAGCACCTGCAGCGGCGGACACCGTCATGGAAGCAGAGGATGTGAGCGGCGGGAAGGGCGAATGGTACGTGCTTGGGGAGCGGGCGCTGATGGTGCCGTACACGCGGGAGCACGTGCCGCGGTACCACGACTGGATGCAGGACCCGGCGCTGCTGGAGGCCACCGCGTCGGAGCCCCTCTCCCTCTCGCAGGAGTTCGAGGTCCACCGCTCATGGACCCTCGACCCTCTAAGTTCCGCACCGCACCCCCTCCTTCCGGTTTGCATCGATTTAGTTTTGTGATTGATTTGGCCCGATTTCTTTTTTGCTTGCTTGTTTGTTCGCAGAGCACACTTTCATAGTGTTGGATAAGGAGCTCATAGAGGGAGAGTTCGTGCCGGGCAACCCGCACATTGAAGGTTCATTTCTTTGTTCTGCCCATTAGCTATCTGTTAACTGTCATTTTTGGCAATTATGCAACGGGTCCCGAAAATCATGCCTTGGTTGCTGCCATTATAATGTTAAAAAAAGTATATAACCTAAATTTGCACTGACTTACATACATTTGTTCTTATGTTCTGTAGATGATATAATCAAAACATGCATCTCTAATTGGTAGAGAGCATAACCCTAATGAGTTTATGGAGTTATTGACTAAAAATTGTATGCATGTTTTGATATATTATTTTGCTTGGATGATTGTTCATCTGTCGATTGAAATATCTTTCAAACACAATATGTTAGTGATCCTGTTTTTTTTCTTTATAAATAACATGACAATTCATATTTCTTTGGGGGAAATTATCTGTGGCACACTGACAAAGAGTGGCTTTAGCTCTTGGACACTAGAAATGGTACTATTTATCAGAAACACACTAAGAAACATTGGTTATTATCAGCGGCACAACGCAGCGATACAAATTTCCATTTTAGGAAAAATCTTGCACACAAAGTCTTGCTGGAAATGAAATTTTTAAGCGTTGTGGTGTGCCCTAGATAATGAACAACATTCCTCAGTGTGTTCCTGATAAATAGTATCATTTTCAGTGTCCAAGAGCTAAAGCCACTCTTTGTCAGTGTGCCATAGATAATTTCCCCTATTTCTTTTGGCACCAATGACACAATATGGTACGCGACATTGAGATCAGTACAAGATTGTATCCAAGTAGGGTACTCTCAATCTAGGAGATAATTGCATTTTTAGGACTCCAAACATAGCGCTTAACATTATTGCCATCCCAAACATTTATTTCTTAGAAACAGGACCATAAACATCTACTAATTGATTAACCTGCCATTAACCATATTTGCTTCGTTTTTCTAATTCATCTCCATGTATTTGTGGTCTACGAGACACTTTTGCCCCTCACGCAATAAACAAGCAAAGTATAACCGGCAACTCTACAGCATGCATACATTAATCTTCGTCATCGTTCGGATGCTCCTTGACATTCTGAATTTGATACATTAATCTTTGTCATCGTTTGGATGCTCCTTGACATTCTGAATATGAGATTAACCATTAACATTCTCCCAGATTGAATCAGTTCTTGGCAACTCGTGTCCTTCCGGTCTCAATGACTTCCGGTCTCAGGAACGGATTGAAGCGAGCTGCACCAGGAAAGTAGTGAAAGTGATTAACTCGCCCCTAAAGCCAAACAATAAATACGAGCGATGTAGGTTGTTCATTTATTTATGTTCTTGAGCCTAATTGAAGCAGACTACCATTTCAGTTTTTAACATGTTCTGAATATTATTTTTGGGCAAAAAGCAATCATCATCAAATACAACCCTCCAACTCTAAAATTTTCCATTTTCACATGTAGAACTCATACTGGGATCTATGGATTTACCTATTCTTGTTTTGCTCAAAGAGATGGCCGTACACTTGGAACTTCTTGTGCCGTACACTTGGAACTAATACTGGGATCTATGGATTTACCTATCCTTCTTGACGTCTAGAATTTTTTTGCATGATTTTCACGACACCCAAGGAGGAGGTACCCTACGTCCAATTGAACAATTAAAAGATCCTGTTAGCACATATCTTGATTAATGGAATAGATTGGATGTGTTCGATCAGCATCAGAACTTGTAACAGTATCTGCCAAGCAGAGATTCGCAGGCCCTTTTGCTCTCTGAAAGTAGGTCATCAGCCGCAGGGAATTAGCAGACTACACTGATATTTCTTGGCACGGGGTCTAGGCATGCCTTGCCCAGTGCTGGAGAGGCTGTGGCCAATCCGGCTGCGATGGGCGATTCTTCAATCAGATCGCTCCTCCTGTCGTCCATGGCGGCGCGACAACAATAGACGAAGAGTAGACGAATCGTAAACAAGAATAGTTTTGGTCAAGAATCATGCACAAGGGTAATTGTGTCTCCTCAGGCGCAAACTACGTGCAAACGAATTATAAAAGGAATATTATACGCTCAATGGCAGTATAATCAATTAGAAGATCTTTGTAATCCTATTTATATGAAATAAATGTTTGGAATGGCATTACTGCAAAGCGCTATGTTTAGAGTCCTAAAAATGTAATTGTCTCCTCAATCTAGTAGTTTTGGTTTTGTTAAGTTCCCTTTTCAACATCTGAATCTTATTTGTACTTACTATGGTTTTGGTTGCCAAAAGGTTTTGTGCTAACACTGATACCTTACCTATTGCAGCTATGGTTGGTGATGTGAACATATATATGAATGACTCTGATGATGTGCAGATCGCGGAGATAGAGATTATGATAGCTGAACATAAGAGGTACCTTTCCTATAATACTAATCATGTCACTGTTACCATCCTTGACGTCTTCTCTGCATTTGCATTGTCTGCACACATTTTTACATGGCTTTAATAATCTAATGTGGACATCTTACTTGATTATTTTGTAACCCAAATATTTTTTTTGTAGATCAAACAAATTGTTGCAGCTAATTTGCTAGTTCTTTTAACTTCATATCCATTTTACTAACCACATCACAAGCATTGCATAGTTTATTAACCTGCAACTACGTGATAATCCAGTACGATTATGCTATCTCTTGGCAACTGATTGTGTACTGCAAGACAGACAAACTCTACCTAGCGCATGAATCTCTTCTCTACCTCATTTACTCCTTGGCTCATGGTCCCAATTTTTTTTTGTCATGATCTTGTTTTAATGTAGTGACAGTCTGACAGAGTAGTTGAAGTAATAATTACATGTCACATGAAAGTAGAGTAGATGCTGAACTAAAGATTAAAGGGGGATGTTTTGCCATGAGACAGAGGTACTGTCTGGTCGTGCTAACTAAAACTTCCACCTTTTCTTGTGGCAGCCGTGGGAAGGGTATTGGTCAAGAAGCAATCTTACTGATGATGGCAATTGCAGTAGAGAAATATGGAATTCACACGTTCAGGGCAAAAATTAGCGAATCAAATATGGCATCGCTTAAGCTCTTCAGGAAGTTGGTGAGCACTCTCTTTTGTCGTCTTCTCGTCTGGTCGCTAGTTTGCTTGATCAGAATTATATTTCTTTGGTTTGGATACAGGGCTTCAAGGATGCTTCATACAGTGTGGTGTTCAAGGAGGTATGGACTCGATTTGATACTTTATCTCACTTTAACAAATCTGTGAGCATTACAAAGAATAGCTTCTACTAAATTATATCACAGTTCATCAACAGTTCATCAGTCCGATAGCAAGCAAAAAATGTACATCGAAATTCCAACAATCACTTTTAATACTCCTAAAAAACATCAATTAGTCAAAACTCATATCTTTCTTTCAGGTGACTCTGGAGGCACCCGCTGACTCACTCCCGTTGAGATTTCCTCTGACCATTGGAGACTGGTGACGTCTGACATGCCCCAAGCTAATTCCATGCAGACGACACAAGAAGCTAATGCTGTTTGTCTGTACTATCTGACCAAAATTTACTCGGGCTGATATTGTATGAAAAATTGAATAAAACAGTTGCACAGTTGTGATTCAATTGCATTAGACCAGTCGGGTTTTTCATGTCACTATTTTGAAGACCCCATATCTTATAAACAAATGTAGACAAGTTTTATCTCATAAATTTTTTTTATCGTATCTCTCATCATCAATAATACTACCTCCGTTCACAAATATATGACACCGTTGACTTTTTTCGAAAACTTTGATCACTCGATCTATTTAAAATATTTATTCAAAAATGTAAAATTGTAAGTTAAGCACAAACTATCTTAAGTGATAAAATAAATCAAAAAATTATAACTCGTTATTTTTTAAATATGACAAGTGGTCAAAGTTTTTTAGAAAAATTAACGGTATTATATATTTATGATCAAGTTTTTTAGAAAAGTCAACGGTAACATATATTTATGATCAGAGCGAGTATATGCCGCAACAATTTATTTGATGTTCTGGAAACTCCTATTGAGACTAGAGATGACAATAGGTATTCGAAACCCGAATACCTGACGGGTTTTATCTATCCGCGGGTATGTTAATGGGCAAGAACCTGTATCCATTGGGTAGACGAGTACGAGTACGGGTTGGTACTACCCATACCCATCTACACATGGGTAAAATATACCCGCATCAATACCACTATAACCATCTAATAGAGCCTATCTTAGCTAAAATAAAATCCTTTTCTAACTATCATTTGTCTAGCTACTAAGTTATGTAATTATATGATTTGTTATATGTGAAGCTAAACTTTTTTTATGTTTATTTAATATTTTGAGTGATTACTATATTGGAATTTAAGACTTTTCTAGCGGGTACGGATTACCCGATGGGTTAAATTACTCACGCGGGTACGAGTATGCGTATAATTTTATACCCACGAACATATATGGGTAACCCGACAGATAGAGTTCTTTTTAATAGGTACGAGTATAGAATGATACTACCCTATGTGTATGTACCCCGTTGTCATACCTAATTGAGACTAGCCTTACCGGTTACGGCAATATGTAACAAGTTGCATTGAATCTGAACGCAATTTATGGCGGGTAAAATGACACTGGATATATCATTTTGTTGCTCATTCATGAACCATGGTACTATTTGTAATGCTAGCTACTGCAACTGGTATTTGTGCACATTTTATGCTCAGCTGCGATTTTTTAGGGTGTGAGCTACGGACGATTATTATTAGCCTGGAAAAGCGCCAGACATTTTTGGTTTGGGGCTTGGGCTCATATTGTATAGCTGTAAGCAGCCCAGCCAAGCCCAGCTACTGAGGAGACATACCGGACCTACGCGTTAGAATCGTCCCAACTTGGGTAGCACAAACCCTTGGGCCTAGCCGCCACGGCGCCTGATGAGTGAACGAAACGGGAGACGATAACGAGACAGCAAGAGCCAAGAGGTGAGAGAAGGAGTGAAGGACCGAGGAGGGAAACAGAGAAGATGGCGACGAAGCGCGACACCGAGTCGGACGGCGAAGGCTCCAACCCCGTCGGTGGTGGCGCGACTCCGCCGCCCCTAGCCGCCGCCCCTGTCGTATGCCTCCTCCGCTCCGCCGGGGACTTCGGTGGCGGCGCCTTCGTTGGATCCATCTTCGGATATGGTACTTCCGTGTTTTTCGATTATCTTGTGCCCTACCGCTCTTCTCGATTTTCAGTGGTCGTCTGGATATTTTCTGCTTTGTAGAATTTTGGTTCTTAAGGAACTTAATAATAAAGGATATAAACGCCCTTTCTCCCTACTATAGTATTTGCTTGAATGCTTTCACGGCATAAATTTGTTTTTCTCGATGCCCAACAAATTAAGTTACTTTAGTACTCGTCGGTGCAGCAGTGACGCCTTCCACCCCATATGGAAGCCGCCGGCACTGCGTCTATCCTTTTTAGTCCTCGGTAGTACTGTTCCCGGCTGTAGTTGCACATCTCATCCAAATCACATGACCACTGAATTTTAGATCTCTGCGTTTGTTTACTCAGTGAGCCCCTTGTTACTCTAGTTGCGAAGAGTGCAATCAACATGGTTTGTTTATTTTTTTTTTGTTTTACACTTGTGGAGCTTTCCCTTATATAAAAAAACTGATTCCTTCCTCAGGACAAGGCTTGATCACCAAGAAGGGTTTTAAGGGCTCATTCAGCAATGCAGGGTCCTCTGCCAAGGTTAGTTTATCGTAGTTTTTGTTCAAATGTGCGTTTCTGGATAGCTGTTCATAACACAAAATATCTTGGATTAGACTTTTGCAGTTCTCACCCCAACTTGCTTGGGACTAAAAGGGTTTGTTGTTGTTGTAGTAGACTTTTGCAATTCTCTCTGGCGTTCAGAGTTTGGTTTTGTGCTTGTTGCGAAGGCTACGTGGCAAGGATGACAGTACGTATACCTTGTTATCCGGTCATATATTTGTTAACATATCTGAACTTGTATGTGTAAATATGAACTGACATGTTCTGTCGGCAGTTGTCAATGCTGGTATAGCTGGTTGTTGTACTGGCCTCGCTTTGGGCTTTCCAGGTATTACACTGAACTTATTATTATTATTATTATTATTATTATTATTATTATTATTATTATTATTATTATTATTATTATTATTATTATTATTATTATTATTATTATTATTATTATTATTATTATTATTATTATTATTATTATTATTATTATTATTATTATTATTATTATTATTATTATTATTATTATTATTATTATTATTATTATTATTATTATTATTATTATTATTATTATTATTATTATTATTATTATTATTATTATTATTATTATTATTATTATTATTATTATTATTATTATTATTATTATTATTATTATTATTATTATTATTATTATTATTATTATTATTATTATTATTATTATTATTATTATTATTATTATTATTATTATTATTATTATTATTATTATTATTATTATTATTATTATTATTATTATTATTATTATTATTATTATTATTATTATTATTATTATTATTATTATTATTATTATTATTATTATTATTATTATTATTATTATTATTATTATTATTATTATTATTATTATTATTATTATTATTATTATTATTATTATTATTATTATTATTATTATTATTATTATTATTATTATTATTATTATTTGCTTACTAGTGTTACATGAACTGTTTGGATTGAGATAGCTAGTGCCATGCTTGGGTAGAAATCCACCGATTGGAGGATGAATCTTAAATGTTCCATTTTGGATGTGCATATGTGCAATTAAAACTTCTGTTCTTGAAATGAATCAGAAGCTATCTATTTCATGGGTTAGACACTGAGGATGAAATGAGAAAGGGTCCATGAACTTTTCTCATGAGTTCGTCGTAATTATTTTTACAGTCAGGGAAACTAAATCTTTCATGCATTATTTTGCGTGGACTAGTGATTAGCACAAGTTATATCAGGCAATTCATTTCTGCTAATGAGTTATGAATCGGGCTAGTGGGTTTATAAATATGTTCAGTTGAACATTGACTCAATTTCACAAATTGACATCAGCACCTTTTTAGAGAAGGGGTACCCTTCTTTTACAAAGAAAACAAATGTTTGATAAATCGTAATTTGCTGGGGATTGTGACTAGCGCTTGGCTAGTGGTATGCTAGAAACATTTTTATGTGTTGCTTGTTAGTTTCCAGTGCATGTTTCATTGCTTTCTGGCACTAGTCATGGCTATTACTGCATTACATTTTAGCGCTCGTCTGTTAGTATATGGCCAATTGTTATGAGTTCAGGTGGAAATGAGTATTTGTGCATCTGCTTCCCTGAACTGCTATTTTGGAGACTGGAGTCCGTTATTCTAAAGCTCATCTTCAGTTCTTGGGGATTTTGTCTTATAATTCTCTTCCATGTTTGCGTCCCTTTTATCAGGGGCGCCACAGGCATTGCTCCAAAGCTGTGCCACCTTCGCAGCATTCTCATGCATCATGGAGGGGCTCAATAAGCAGCAGGCTGCAATGGCTCGCACGCTTGGAGGGACTGCCGCGATGGCCGTGCATGAGAAATGTGGTGTTCTGCCCCCGTTCACGCTTCCACCTATTCTTGATGCATCTGATGCTTTAGCTTCATGCTGCTTAGCGTTAGTAAAGCCTAAGCACTAGACTACACAATAGAGGGCGTGAGCGATGGCGAAGAAGGGTAACTTCAATCTTCGGCTCTTTATTGTGTTGACCCCAGGTTATATGAATTATGTTTTTGGACAAGATGTGTAACGTGCCTAAATTCCAGGGTTTTTTTTGGCTTCATCGGACCAGGTTTCCCTTGATGGGTTAACGTTGCAGCATGCCCTTGCGGATTCCGCTGGGTCTAGCATATTTGTATGGGATAAAAGATCATAAATATTTGCCTGAATGTTCGGTTTCCTTTTAACATCTTGCACAAGTGAAGTCACTGACGTGACAGTTTTTTTTCAGAATATAAACTATAAAGTAGTGACGCAAGTAATGTTGGGTCACCCAACTACTCGATAGAAAAAGTGTCCTAAGAGGTCAACACAAATACAGGTTAGAATGTTCTATCATATATATCGATTTAACTTCTGGTATTACATAAAAGATAGGTAACTGAGATATGAGCATGGAGGTAAAGATACACAAATGAGATATTCACTTTTTCATC
This sequence comes from Zea mays, assembly GCF_902167145.1. NCBI lineage: Eukaryota > Viridiplantae > Streptophyta > Magnoliopsida > Poales > Poaceae > Zea > Zea mays. The sequence continues at coordinate 155,490,469 of NC_050104.1, read as the reverse complement.
GCCCTTAGCTTGGATTCCTCGTGGTGCAAATAGTAAGCCTCTAGACGCAACAGAGATTGAAGGAGCCGTCCTATCTTACGTCCTCCTACTCGGTACAAATTATTGTCCAATCAACATGAAACTAACAAAACTTATATTATTATTTTTTTCAAAAAATAGATATACTTCATTATTTACTCTACTAATATATCAAAAATTTAAGTTCTTATTTATCCTACATTAAATTCTTTTTATATTTATTATCATAGAGTAAACTAGAATTTGAAATTCAATATATTGGTATAATAATTAATAAGATATATCTATATCTTTGTAATAGTTTGAGTATATGTCAATTGTACGAAAAACTTGATTACACAGTAGTTTTTGCCGTAGAGTATTGCTCTACAATACAACTGTATCTTACTGCTATTTTCACCAAAGATGGTGAGGGCTGGGCATTCGGTTTTTTTTTTTAAATTACGGTTCGGTTTTTCGGTTTTAAAAAACTTCGGTTTTCTAGACATTAGAAACCAATCGGTTTTCTAGAAAATGAAAACCGAGAACTTCGGTTTCGGTTTTTTACTAAAAAACCGAATACCAAACTTATACTCAAAACAACACATACAACAAGTTTATATGATAGATTACACATAATTTTAAAAAGTAAAAATTATATAGGTACAAATATTTAGAGATACATCATACATCACATATAAATAAGTGAATAACAATTTAATTGCTTCACACATTTAGTTCACATAATCGAAAAGTCAAATTTTAGAATTGATAAAGTTTGGTATTCGGTTTTTTGGTATTTCGGTTCGGTATACGGTGAAAACCGATTACGATACCGAAAACCGAACTTCTGAGATACAAAAACCGAAACCGAACCGAACTACCGAAAAAACCAAAATTTCAGTTCGGTTCGGTACGGTTCGGTTCGGTTTTCGGTTTATGGTAAAAAAGTGCCCGCCCCTAGATGGTGTGCTCCCAAGGGTGTCTTGCGCTTCTAAAATCATGTCTCGAGAATCAGGGCAGCCGGCAGAGACCAAGTCATCACCATCGTTCATCAGTCACCGTGTAATAAGTTTATTTATTATAGAAGCTTTGGATGATAAGACACGGCGCGGACGGTGCATCCGATGCATGCATATATATCGTTAGCCTGAGAAGAAATCGCATATACTGAGTGCTGGCCATGTTTGAGACGGCAAAACGCTGCCGACGTCGACGCCAAATGCTCAGCATGTATATTGTAATCCCACTGGCCACTGTATACTCTATATAGCAGACCTCTCGCAAGCATCACCCGCCGGACGGACGAACTCGGAGCTTCCAGCAACCTCAGCTCATAGCCGCATTCGCCTCTGCAGCGGGAGCGCACAAGAACGCAGGCTCCCACGGCCCACGTGTCCTGCTTTCGACAGATGGCGCGTCGGAACGACCACGTGTTATCCCTCCTCGGGGCAATGGCGGCGCTGGTGCTGTTTGCGGCCGCCGGCGCCGCAGCCCAGGGCTGTGCGCCGGGAAACCTCCAGCCAGGAAGGTCGTTCGAGCGGTGCGCCGACCTGCCCGAGCTCGGCGCCAGCCTGTACTGGACGTACCACCCGGCGAACGGCACGGCGGACCTGGCGTTCCGGGCGCCGCAGAGCAGCAGCGGCTGGGTGGCCTGGGGCATCAACACCGAGCGCCCCAGCAGCATGGCGGGCAGCAGCGTGTTCGTCGCCTCGCTGGGCGGCGACGGCGGCTCGGTGTCCGTCCTGGCGACCTACCTGGAGTCCACGTCGCCCGCCCTGGCCAACGGCACCCTCAAGCTCGACGTGCCCGTCGCGCCCCTCGCCGAGTACGCGGCCGGCGCCTACACCGTCTACGTCACGGTGGCGCTCCCCGGGAACTCCACGCAGCAGAACACGGTGTGGCAGGCGGGCCCGCTCAGCGCCGGCCAGATCGCGCCGCACCCGATCGCCGGGCCAAACGTGCAGAGCACCATGGTGCTGGACTTCCTGTCTGGCGGCAAAAGCACAGCGCTACCCAACTTCGACGTGCACCGTCGTAGCTTGAGGAGTTTCCGGGGATGAAAGGCTATCCCATGCGATCGTGAACATCGTCTAGTTCAATGTCTCAAGCATAGAGATACATTAGATGTGTTTAAATTATGTGTCTTACTTTATTTATTGTATCAATCAAAATATTCAATAAATTAAATTGATCAATTAGCTTGTTTTCTGTCTCGAGTATAAAACTAAAACACAGTGTCTTTGTTAAGATATATATCTTGATTTTTTTTACATTTATTCACTTAGACGCTCGAAGACACAGCTAAGACATTCGTTGGGCATGTCCTTACAATCAAGTTCTGTATGATCAATGTGGGGGTAAAGGGACTCTTGTGCCCGGCCCAGCACGCGAACGTTAGAAAAGCCAATCAAATTTCAGTGATTAGGTTCAGCACGAAGCTAGCTAGAGGTACCCTAACACATGGGCCAAAAAAAAATGGGAGACCTATTTGAAAATGAAAACCAGTACGCAAGCAAGTTCATGTCCCTGAAACAGGACAGCAAGGCAGCAAGTCACACGCACGGTACACGGATCCGAGGAGACCAATTCATCATCGTATTCTTATGGCGATTCGAAATACGATACGTGCACGGCGATTGAGATCAATAAAATAAGCGACGTATATACAAGAACACGAGGGATTTTACAGGGGCATGCATGGCGGTGGCGGTCTGACTTGGTGTATTTTTTGCAACTGCGGAAGTTTGACAGTGTCGACGTAGTTAGCCCAACTGCCTAAACAAGGTCGCCGGTAATATAATCTCGGTCACATTCGAGACGAAATTAATTATATTTTGTAGAGTTTCAGAACTCTGTCCTGGTCATTGCATTATAACAAAGACCAAATGATCACAACATCCAGGTGAAAAGCCAAAGTTAATGATTAGTTTAGAAACCTCATTTCCTCAATGGATCTCTATTTCCCCAACAAAAGTAGTTCATTTTTTTCTTGAAAAATGTAAATCCTTTAAAAAAATAAGGTTCTCAAACTGGCCCTAACAAGCCCATTGACAGCAGGGACTAAACCACTTTCCCCTGCTCCAACACATTTTCGAAAGGCAAAAAAGTCCACCAAGAGATCTTTAGCTCCAACAATGTATCAGTACTCCAATCTAGAGCTCGTCTTGTACAGGCATTCATCTCAAATCTGTTGGTCAAAACCTTCAGCATCATCATCTTGGTATTGAAATCCACTCTCTTCTCTGTTGGACATAAGATACTCTAATCCAAGATCGTGAATGCGCCCTGATCGGGATGTAAACCTCCCATGGTTGTGGTCTCAAGTCACAAGCATAATATAAAACAAGGCATAGGACTGGCATAGAAGCCATTGTTTCCGCCAACACTAGTCACCACACGAGAAAGGATCTGATCTCTTAGCGCTCTAGTGACCGGAAATCACTTAACCTTTCTATGGCACATGTGGATCCCAACGGTTCTACACCGGTCACTACTGACGCTCCTCCTCAATGCCCTAATGCGCAAGGAGGAGAGGAAATTCATCAAGAGGGAGGAACTCAAGTCGCATAGACATCTTCGACCTCCATGTGCTACTACTATGGCAAGTGTTCGACTCGGTCCCAAAGGTATGGTTCTCCCCATCTTTGCACACTCACTAGCACACAAGTTGTATACATATTACTTCTATAAGAAACAATAAAGATGGGCTTTACAATGATCAACTAGTTACTAAAGGCAGGGAAAGAAACTAACAAATCAATCAATAGTATCAGAGCCGGATTACTAATATTCCCCTAACTCTAGTATACTAGAACGATAACGAAGAACCAAAGGATCAAAAAAATAGTCTAGAGGTTGGGAGAAGGTACGGTTCTTCATAACTCTAACCATAACCTTAGACCGCAAGAAATAAGAGTACTGTATGAATTAATTGTATACGTGTCACTTCACTCTAATTAACCCTTTTCCTCTAACTAGAGATGGCAATGGGTAAATACCCACCGGGTATTACTACCTCATACTCATACCCACGACAAAAAAAATAACTCCATCAGGTCACCCATATACACTGGTGGGTATGGATTTACCCCCATACTCATACCCACATGGGTATGGATCACCCATCGGGTCACCCGTACCCACAAAAATTAAACATCTAACAAATATTTATATTATATTATACAAATGTCAAGTATATCCATCTAAATACCATTACAAAATTTCTAGCATCATTTAACCATCCATTCAACACACATTGGGTGAATTACATGTTCCATTACATGGTCATTAAATTGTCGTTAAGCCTTCTATGACATTATGGCCTAAAAGGTTGTTAAATTGTAAAAAAGACGGATGGCTAAAGTCTAAGTTCATGCTGGGGCTAAGTTTATATTGGGTATTTTATACCCATGGGTTAACGGGTATGGGTGAAGGTGGAACGTTCTAATACCCGTTTACCCATTGGGTGGAGATTTTTGCCTAATAACAGACCCACGGGTAGAATATTTAGCACACATACATACCCTAATGGAGTAAATACCCATCGGGTATCGGGTCGCGGGTACCCATTGCCATCTCTACCTCTAACGGATCGAAGAGTACCGTACATGAATACAATGCCAAAAACGGAGAGAAACAGGTCTGTTCGGACTCCGCTGACACCCCAAAACACGGATAGAACAGAAAACAGAAAACTGGCCCTCTGCTCACGGCCTCCCACGGTCGGGACCCACGCAAGGTACGCACTACGCAGGAACCACATTTTCTTTTCTTCTATTCTACAACATGCACCGGGTCCGTCCGCGAAAACCCAGCTCGTTGGAAGATAGGCTGGCTTTGCGGCCCGCGTCCGCCGGCCCAAACTCCTCGCCTTCTCGGCGTCCAGGATCGGGCCCGCTACCGAGTTCATCAACCGGCCAAGGCCGACGGTCCCCATCTGTCGGCCAGGTGCTTGAGCTTGACTCCGTTTAACGCCGCCACGCACGCTTTGCTTAACCGCGTGCCCAAGCATCATCGTATCAGTCCTGTCCTTCCCGGATTCTACTCCTATATATATAATAAAGTATGAAGCGATGTGTATCTACCACGTGGGATGAATACATTTATTTATTTTTTAGGTTATACTGTACGACACATTTTTAAAGATTTCTCCATCGAAACTTCTGAGATAATAGAGCTGAACCCGAAACCTCAGACATTACTGACATTTTTAATAATCACTAGGGCTATCTAATGTCAAACGCTCAGAGCGGTCGTCATCATGTCATGTCCTTGTGCGTATTAGTAAGCTTGCAAGTAGTATATATATATATCGAAAGGAAAATCGCCGCTCGTCTTCCTTCTAGAAGAAAGGCACTACACGCCAGGGGAAGACGTCCTTCCTACCATCTACTCCCTCTGTTCCATTATATCGCTCGTTTTAGCTTTTTTTTTTGTCTATATTCAAATACATAATAATAAATTTAGACATATATATAATACACATATATTAAACATTGTATGAATTTATTAACACATTGAAATGAATATATTTTGGAATGCGTAGAGCAGGACATTGTTGAATAAGGACGAGTAGGTGAACCATACCAACGGCCCTTTACTGGCACCACGTACTGTACTGCCAATGAATAAGGATGAAGCGAAACAAAGAGAAACATCAAGCATGCTCTATCTAACTAAGCAACCCTCTAACAGCAATTAACAATCGGTAACCTAGCAAGGCTAGCTGCAGATGAAACGAAGAAAGCGCGTTTCATTCTTCAAAACTGTTAGTCAGCTGGAAAGATTATTATTATTATTATTATTATTATTATTATTATTATTATTATTATTATTATTATTATTATTATTATTATTAAAGAATTCTGAACATGCTGTGTTCTTATCCTAACCACTGCACCACATGTCTCTTTGACCGGCTAGTACAAAAGTGAAATCATCCCAATTAACGACCAGTTCGCTGTGTACTGCGAACTAGTTCTTATTGTACTGTTTGAGTGTCTGTACTGCAGCACATATGGAACATCTGTACTACAGCATACTTTCGTCAATCGTCACATAAAATCATAACGGGGGATCAACTAGTTCCACTTGTGTTATCTTTTGTTGCGACCACCTGATGTCAGTAAGGATGATGCTTTGGTTCAGAATTCAGAATGCACCTGGTCACTTTGGTCTCTGCATCTCTGCCTGCCGTCAGTTCATTGGTATGTTCAAACGGGGACACGCTTTCTTGTGTTTATTTATGATCAGCAGATCGACTACGACAGGCTACCCTGTTACCATATATTGAAGAAATGATTATTGTTACAACCTAGCTTGTCCCAAATATTGTTAAGTATTCTTTTCCAAAGCCCTGAAAAGCAGCTGTGTACTGATCAAGTAACAGTAACCTTTAGACAAGGTAAACAAGTTAAGGTGTTTGTGCATAAACAAAAGCTGATGACAGCTGAAGTTGACGATGGAAGACTTTTTAGGTAACTTCAGCAACATCACGACCATATACACGATCTCCTGACCATAACGTACTTACATGATCCTACGAATCACCTACGGTGCGGTTAATGTGTGTGAATTGAAAAGGCAAACACACGAATGGTAGAACTTTTCAGCCGCAGATAACCGAAAAAAAGAAATCTGATATGTAGTTTGGAAATTTTTAATACATGGCAGTATGTTTGGGCATATTGTTTTTTTCTTTTCCCCGATTTGTTGTGGTTCAAGGCTGGATGCCGGTTCGATAGGATATCTAATGGTTAAACATGCCTAAGGCATATGCAGGTCAAGAATGTATTATTAGGCTTGTTTGTATACACCAGTTCGATTAATATAAAACGTGATATTTCTACAGTATGTTTAACAACAATGTTCATTTTTCACAGTGATTCTAGCTCAAGACTTAATAGGATCGATAGAATACACATACTAGCTAGGTGCACTTTTTTTTGGAAGACTAACTCGAAAGAACCTATGGGATTCTAGGTTAAACGTGATTGACCTAGAAAATTTTCAAATTTATGCATATCGGTACGCATGAGCATACATGACCCATGCTTTGAGAATTCTAAAAAAGTAACATCTTGACAATAGAAATATGAGTTGTAATAGGCTAGGAGTAACACCACCGGTATATAACTTTTGTGTTGTAACGATCTTAGTTGTATCCTATTTGACTTTTGTTATGTGTCTGTTAGGTAGTTGGACGTGGGTCCTGATCTTTCTATCCGCCGGGGTATATAAGCAAAGGCGTTTTCTTAGAGCATCTTAAATAATGTCTCAAACTAGTGCATCAAATTGAAATATGAAAGTTGCCTAGAGGGGGGGTGAATAGGCAAGTTAAAACTTTTTCAACAAAAACTAGAAGCAAACTGGGTAAAACTGAATTGATCTCGAAATTCACCCAGTTAACTTTGGAAATGAGATGTTCTAAATGATCCACAGGGTTCAAAGTAGTAGGTCAGAGAAGGGCACTTCTCAAAATCCACACACCAAAAAGATATAAACAATCTTCCACGGAATGGTGAGAGAACGAAGAACGCTAACAAACACAATGAGCAAGAACACAAGATACACAAGATTTATCCCGAGGTTCGGTCACACCACAAAAGGTGCCCTACTTCCTCGTTGAGGCGCCCACAAAGAGCCGGGTCTCTTTCAACCCTAATCCTCCCTTTGCCGACCACAAAGGTCAAGCCCACACAATAATCTTTGCTCAAACGAGCGGGTAATACAAACTTTCTTGTGGTCTTCCACAAGATTTGGAGACTCACAAGAGACACCTAGTCGTCTAGGAGCTAGAAGCTCCAAGAGTAATGAATCCACAAAGATCTCGATGTAGTACCAAAGCTCGAATGAAGAAGAAGAGCAAGAGAGATTTAGAGATGAAGCACAAAACCGCAGCTCTCAAGCTCACTCAAAGATTTCTCTCCAAATATTTGAAATGGGAGAGGCAAGAGATGTGTGAGAGAGAGAGGGAGGTGTTTCTTGGGTTAGAAATGGAGTTCAAATCGTGCTCACTACTATGGGGTGAGAGGTAGGAGTGAGTATATATAGTTGGAGCTCAAAACTAGCCGTTGGGTCGATTTTTCTGTTTGAGGGCGGTTGAGCCTCCCCCTAGGGCGGTTGAACCTCCCCTGGCAGGCCTGGCAGCCTGTCTGCCAGTCTGACTGGCAGACTGACGCGCAGACTGACCGCAGACTGGTCAAAGTTGACCAAAACCGGTTGAACCGCCCAGGGGGGGCGGTTGAACCGCCCCTGACAGCTCCTGGCGACCTGTTTGCCAGTCTGACTGGCAGACTGCAGATCAGATGTCAGAGGGGTCAGAGACCAGCTGAACTGCCCCTCAGGACCAGTTCAACTGGTCTTGACCAGTGAGTTTAGGAGAGAAAACCCCAGCTCAACTGCCCAGAGGCAAGTTCAGCTGGTGTATGGTCAAAGAGGTTCACAGCTGAAGTTGAGTTCAGCTGAAGTTCAGCCCAGCTGAAAAGCTCAGCTGCAGCTGAAGAAGCTCAACTCAGCTGAAGTTCAGCTCAGCTGAAAAGCTCAGCTGTAGCTGAAGAAGCTCAGCTCAGCTGAAGTCCAGCTCAGCTGAAAAGCTCAGCTGCAGCTGAAGGAGCTCAGCTCAGCTGAAGTCCAGCTCAGCTGAAAAGCTCAGCTGCAGCTGAACAAGTTCAGCTGCTTTTCAGCAAGAACACTCTAGGTTTCTCAAACCTAACCATGGTCAACCATAGAACGATAAAGAGATTTTTGCTTTTCATAAATAGCTTTTGAATAGAGAGGTTTGAGCTTTGGCAAACACCAACCTTCTTTTTGGATCCCCTTTATAGTACGACGATTCCTATACTCAAGTTAAATAAAATAAAATGAAGTAAACTCCTTGAGTCATTGGTGTCTCATGTGTGATTTCTCCATGGCATTGCTTCATAAGGATCACAAACATCTTTGTCTCACCTTTTGAAGCAAACTCAAATCAAACCCTGTGACTTGTACCATATCACCTTATATGAGTTCAAATCATGGCTTCAAGTCACCTTACTGATGCATCAACATGTTGTAACTCTTCATAGCTGATTAGTTCATCGACTTAGTGCAAGTACTCTCTTCTTCACCTTAGCCATGGTACCTCGGTCTACAAGCCGTCGCTTGGCCTTCACCTTCGCTTAGTTCCTCGAAGCCCTTTCCTTGCTATCTTCACCCTATCAAGCCATTCTTGAGTCACATCCTATTGAGCATCCATTAAGAGAATCATTTCTTCAATATTGTGAACCTTGCTTGAATGTCTTCTAGATATAACTATTAAGATTAATCAAGCTTTAGTTTGATTCTCATATATTCATATATGGACTAATAGTAATATGGTCAAGCCAATTCACGATTCCTCATATCTTATTCACTTTGGCTTGACCAATCCTCTTAATCACTTCAACCTCTATTATGATCATATTTATGCATAGTGATTTCTCAGGACTTGTCCATATATTCAAACCAATATAGAGACCATATTATATCCATTTGCATTGTCTCACTGGTTATTTCACCTTGTGTTGAACCTTGTTCACTGATCATTATACACTATTCAAGTATGTTCATCATACTGAATTTCCTGTTCAACACTTAGCAAACTTGTTAGACCTTTAAATGTGTTGTTATCCAAATCACCAAAACTCACAAAAGGGATGAATGCACTTTCAATCTCCCCCTTTTTGGTGATTGATGACAACACATTTAAAGCTTACATAAGATTTGATAAATAAGATTTTGAATCCTATGATATAGTTTCCTCCCCCTAAACATGTGCATTTCAGAAAATAACACTTTTGTACTCAAATGCCAAAAGCACATATTTAGGTCAAAGTATAGACAACTTATATCATACTATTCATAGGGTGCAGTGTGTCATAAAATAAACGTGATGCTCATGACATGGAATGCACTTATCAACTTTCTTCATCTTATGTTTTTCTTATGATTCCCCCTTTTGTTAATTATTTCTCCCCTTTTCTAAAATAAAGATAAGCTTTAATGCAAAATTTCTCCCCCTTTGTCATAAATCTCCAAAAATGATACAAAGAATATAAAGGGTAGAAATTATGATTTAAGCAAGATGTGAACACACTATCATGAAAAAGATCCTTAGATGACAAAAAAGTAATGTAGAAGTGACATGAAGTGATGTACCTTTGCGTTTTACCTTTTCAAGGGGGTGTTCCAAACTTGTGTTGGATTTAGAATTCATTTGCAAGCTCTTGTTGGCATAATTTTGACATAGGTCCAAGATATCAAATGAAGATTGTCATACTAACTGAAAGATAAATCTTGATACCTGGAGTCTAGATGTCACCTAGCATTTTCTTATCACAACAAGAGGCAACATGATAATTGCACAAGTATGGATTATGCAACTAGTGATCATGTATGAAAAATATCAATTGAAAAACACCAATTGATACAATTTGATAGATAAATAGATCACTAATAGCATATTACACTAAGTTCTCCTCAAGTTTTAGTGCACACATATATATATGAATTCAATTGATATCTGTTGAGAGTACTTATTTGCAACTTAAAGTACCATTAGCATAAAAGGAGTATCAATTGAACATAATCATACAACATAAGAAACATGTGCACTATTTAATCAATTAAGTTCTAGACAGGAGAATCTATAAGTTATGCTACTTCAGATATTTGTAATCAAAAAAAGATGTGATACATATTTACCAATTTTAGATGACGTTGGAGTAGCATATATAGGAGAAACTCATTCTCTTATGAAAAGTATAGAAGATACATTTATTGGAGCAAAGAATCTTTGATACCCATCAAAATTTGCAGTGGAAGCGATTGTCTTTGCCCGAAGATTCCTTTCTAATTCGAGACTACACACATAATAGACTTGGAAATGAAGTTAGTCTCAAAGATTCAAATTATAGACTATTCTCCCCCTAAATGTGTGCATACAAGTGATGAATACTTGTTTAGCTTATGCACTTGGACTTGTGAGGCCAGGGGATTAAGTTCTACAATTTGAACCTTGGTACAAATAAAGTATGAAAATATGAAATTGCACCAATTTAAGGAATTACTCATAATCAAACGGTATACTAATCGACATGATATGCAATATTTTAAGCCAAGATTCAAGTGCAACTTTATGATGTGACTTAAGATATTGCATATATATGCATACACTAATGTAATACAATAGTTCATGGAGTGACACACCTCTGTTCCATGCCATATGGTCTTCATTATAATCATGAATTTCTATCTTAGCTTTTGATAGGCTTGACATTTCAAAGAGAAACTTATCCTCTTTAAACGATCAAGAGAAACTCATTCTCTTCAAAGAACTACACAAATTCACTAAAAGAAAATGTTAGTCTTTAAGGACACAAGATATAGAATGAGCTCCCCCTAAATGTATGCATCAAGTATTCGAATTACTTGTAACATGCACTTGATTCAAATAAGATTCTTAGAGGAGTTCATCATATATCTTGGTCAAGGCATAATATATATGAAACAATTGAATTTATGCTAGAGAACACATATCATTCCCCAATAGAACTAATCCATGGGGTGACATGTGGTAAATATTTGATCATTTCCTTGGAACCACTCATCCTCATTTGATGTTCTCCAAGGTGTGAGACTACAAAACATGAACTTGAAGAAATCATTAGCCTCACAAGATATAGGCTAAACTCCCCCTCAATTTGTGCATGCAAGAGTACACAAAGTACACTTATGCACATTAACAATGCGAGGTTAAAGGAGATGTTTGCACTATATCTTGGTTTAACATAACATGCTTTACATAGATGATGAAAATTAAACCAATTAAAAGTTTAAGAACTAAAAGTATATCAATTGAAATCTTGGAGGGTAAAGCATGCTAATATGAACCTTAAACCTCATAATGAAGGATATCATATAAATATGTCACTACATCTTCATTATTAGGTTGACAAAAAGTGTAACTCCCTTCTTGAATCACTGTGATTTCTTTTCTCTTTATGATTTCATCCAACCAGGCGATCTTGAACTTCATTGATCTTGGCTTGGTTCAATCAAACTTGATATGAGACCCATTGAAACTCAATGATTGAAACACCCAAGACTCTTATATCCGTGGATTTTGAATCCATCTTGAAAGCACTTGGAAGGACCTTATTTAAACACTTAAAAAAGAGAGCATTAGAAACACAAGGGAGGGTTTCACAAATGATAATCCTTATATGTGGATGGAAAATGAATCATCATTCTTGAAACCCAAAAAGATAGATTAAATTCCTTTAAATTAGTGCACACATATAGTTGATGTCAAAGTTATATGCACTATTGAACATTTTATATTGCAAGGAAATTAACCTATACTATGGAACATCCCACTAAGGATAGAATACTAAAACAACTGAAGGAGAGGAAGTTTTCATACCTTGGCCTCTTATCAACTTCATCTTACTTTAGTTGAATAGTATCCTTTAAGCTTGTGGTTTATCCAATGTAAAACAAGCACCATCTCTTAACATAAATTTTCTATGGATAAACTCAACATAAGAGATGACATTAGTAGCACAAGCACTAGTTTCTTATTTAGCAACCCTTTATATGTGGAAGACAAGCGAGTTGCTAAAATAGAGAAACATCATAATATGGACTAAATTTCCCTTGAGCCCTTAAGCACAATATATTTTGAATGATATGGATAATATGCATGGTTATTCAATAAAGTCTAAAGGGCTGACTTAATCCATGTTATGGTGAGTGTCTAATAAAGAAGAATCAAATCCAAATTAACTAGATAGAGAATACGTCACATAATTTTGGATTGTTCACCATATGATAATATTCATTCATCTTCCAATTAGACCTTTATTTCATAATCAACAACTGATGTATATCCTCAAGTGCTTCTTTTTCCTTAGTGGCTACATAAGTCACAAAAAAAGATAAGATTTGAAAATAATATGCACTTGAGATTCAGTTGTTACCACCCTTGCTACTATCTCCAAATATGATTTATACATTCATTATCGAGCACCCAACTTGATCCATTGAAGGCGTGATCCTGCAAAACAAGTTTAAGTTGCATATCTTGGTACCCAATTTGAATTGGGTCCTTTGAGATTAGTAGGAAGAGCCTTGAGTACCCACACATTCCTTATTGTGGCCTTTCTCTTTGTGTAGGCATCCACATATACTTGACAACCATCTTACATGGTTTCAAGTCAATATTTAATCACATATATAAAAGCTAGAGTTAAGAATAGGAGCCTTTTCTCCTTTTCTTGATACATCATTGTGTTGCCTTCTTGATGATGAACCTAGCTTGACCTTGGGTGCACCTACCTTATCAAGGATAGTTGCACAAGCATTCATATCATAAAGACAAGTTATGCATGGAATTTACAACTTAGTGATCCAATTCAATGTGAAGCATATGGATACCGATTGAAGTAGATTTCTAAGATATCAAAATATGGGTTTCCAAAATTTAGAGAGTATGGATCACTAATTGTACCTTTTACAGTTTAAAAATCATATCCATGTTAGTGCATATGTATGTGATGAATATCAACAAAAAGATTCTTATGCACTTTTAGAATTAACGATAAGGGAATTTTAAACTGCATCAAGAGTAGTTATTTAGAAAACAAAGATTACAATCCATATAAATGAGATACAAATTTACCAATTTGGATTGTCTTAGTATAGCTTACTCAAGGGAAACTTATTCTCTACGACACAATATATATAATGTTCTCCCACTAAATATGTGCATCAAGTATTTGAATGACTTACCACATGCACTTTCAATTCAGTTAAGAGTTTCATGAGGAGTACATTACATATCATGGTCAAGGCATGACAAATTTGCAATGAATTAACTTATGCCTAAGAATACTTACCACCATATAGAACGTATCATTTGTTATACCAATTTGATAGATCTTACTATCTGTGGTGGTGTCACCTTAGTATTCTTCTTTTATCATTTGTGGAGACTTCCTTCTTTGTTATCTCTTTTCCTTTTTAAACTAGTCGATAAAACACTTTGAAAAAAGGTATTAGTAGTACAAGGAAGTATTTAATGAATGATGATATCTATATATGAATGGCAAACAAATCATCATTTATGAGGCGTAAAGGCATAAATTAAATTCCTTTTAAGTTAATGCACATGGAGCAGTGAATTCACAATATGCATTAATTTACAAATTTAAGCCAAACGGAATTTAACCTTCATATTGGCATTTCTTTCCATAAAATAGATTATTACCAATTGAAAGAATGCCACTTGAAAGGAACTATTATTGGTCACATACCAAATGAAACAACTAGTTTCATACCTTTGCCTTGAGCATTCCTAATCTTTCTTTGTTTGAAGATTAACCTTTAATGCTTGTGATTTTACCAAATGAAAGAGCACAATCTCTACTTATGAATTTTCATGAAATGGCTTAAAAGAGATTGCATTAGAAACACAAACAATAGTTTCCTATTTAGAAACCTCTAGTATATGAATAACAAGAAGGTTACTAAAATAAGGAAACCTCATGATATGAACTAAATTGCCCTTACAAGCATCATGCATAACACCAAAATTAAACAAGGTGAAAAAAACATGATTATTTAATTAAGTTCACACGGCAAGTTTAATTCATAGCATGGTGAGTGATTAATGTAGAAGACTCAAAACCAATTTAAATGAGAATGAATACATCACATAGTATTGGTTCGATCTTCTTTGAACGTTGAATATCACACTCCATTTGGGAAACACATTCTCATGTTGTGAAACTACATAAATCACTTAGATAAAAACATTAGTCTCACAACTCTAGTCATATAGAGAATTTCCCTTTTGGTAAGTGCTTTAAGAATTTGAATTTCTTACTTAGCACTCTATTCATTTAAGAACATGGGATAATCCTCTTTATGTCTAGGTCATGGCAATAATACGATAATCAATTTGAAATATGGCACAAGATACATACAACCAATTTAAAGCATGTAGATTGTCATAATATAAAAATATGAAGTTGCAATCTACCATATAATTAGATCCTTTCCAAAGCAAGGTAAAATCTTTTAAGTTAATTCTCAAGTGCTTCATTTTTCCTATGTGGATACAAAAGACACAAAGGAATATACCAATTAAAAGCAATGTGCACTTAAGAATTAATTGTTACCATCCTTTGGATATCACTTGGTTGTAGGCCTTTTGCTTGATTCCCACAAAGATTAATCCTTATTCCCTACAACACAAGTTCTTGCTAGAGATGAATATGAAGTTAGTGATATAACAACACAATTCATCTTTGGGTCAATCTTAAAGGATAGACAATGTAAGATTGATAGCTTGAGGTAAGAATTGAGTTAAACCGCTCAAGCACCCCAAAGCTTCATATCATCTCTGGGTACCTACAAAACTTATTAAGTACATTTTGGTACCCATCTCATGATAGGTCCATCAAGGTTAGCCAATAAGGACTTAGGCACCCAAATAGCCTTGGTCCTAGAATGTGGTGAACTCATCACCTTTCTAGCACAAGAGTCAAATTTGGGTCTCCTAAGCATATTTGAATGTATTGACAAGTTAGGCTTAGGAGTTTTACCCTTTGGACAAACCTTGAATAGATGGCCTTTTTCACGGCAATTGTAGCAAATGCGATGCTTGTCCTTGCAATGCATTTGCCTTTTGCTTTCATCCTTTTTTATGGTCATCTTTCTTGATCGTGCAAGGTCTTGATTCTTCATGTGGGGGCATGAATCAATTTCATGGCCCTTCTCCTTGCATCCATAGCATCTCCTATCGCTTCTCTTTGATCTTTCTTTGTTGAAGCACATAGGTACATTGTTAGAGCAAATCATATGAGCATTAATTTTCTTACCATGGATTTTGCTCATGCCCTTCTTGAAAAGCTTGGTATTCTTTTGAAGGGGTTTTGTGCATGCTACGGTTGTCCCCTTCTCAAGCTTTTTCACCATATTATCACGATTATCGTGAGAAGGTTGAGCATGACACTTTCCCTTCAAAAGTGTTAAGCTCCTTCTTAGCCTTCCAACTTCTTCCTTGAGCTCTTTATTTTCTTGTGTGATAGAAATATCACAAATTCCTGAAATTTCTAGCTCAATGGAAGATTGGCTTGCTTGATAACAACATTTGTTAGCACATGGTAATATAGTTTCAATTTCAACACATGTGCACATGTGAGGTTGGCATGATTTCAAATTAGTTAACACAACCTCATGAGCCATTTCTAACATGATATGTGAATCCATAAATTTATTATGAGAGCACACAAGCATATCATGTTTTTCTTGTAAAGCTATATTTTCAATGTTTAGCTTTTCTACCGTGTTCTTGAGCATAACATTTTTATTTTCTAATTGAGCAATATATGATGAATGATTAATAGCTTTAATTTGGTCAATTGAAATGTCTTCATACCTTTGGACCAAATCATCATGAGAGCACTTTAGCTTCTCATGCTCTTTGGTCAACTTCTCTAAGTCTTCGATTTTTCTGATGAGGAAGTCTTCTTGCTTATGAAGCATTTCTTTTTGTTCTTCCGCTCTTTTCATGAGTTTGAGCAAGCTCATCCGATGTTTTTTGCTTAGCTGAGCGAAGAATTGTTGAAGATCATCCTCATCTTCACTATCACTTTCTTGCTCCTCCTCATCCTCACTTTCGCTTTCACTGTCACTCCCATTAGCAATAAAGCACATATGAGAAGTAGATTTGAAAGACGAACCTTGTGAGGAGGTGGATTCGTCGTTTGGTCTCCATCGATCATTTTCTTCTTCAATCTTGTTCTTCGCCTCATCTTCCTTCATTTTGAGGAACATCCTTTCGGCGATTCTCATGGCAAGATCTATTGCCCTAGGATCAACATCTGCAACAAAAGATGAAGTCGAGGCAACCTCAACTTTTTCAAGCTTAGAAGCACTTTCGTTTCTTAGTCCCCCCGACATGATCTTTTCCTCACGCGGTTAAGCGTTAGAACGAGGATTAGGCTCCGATACCAATTGAAAGTTGCCTAGAGGGGGGGTGAATAGGCAAGTTAAAACTTTTTCAACAAAAACTAGAAGCAAACTGGGTAAAACTGAATTGATCTCGAAATTCACCCAGTTAACTTTGGAAATGAGATGTTCTAAATGATCCACAGGGTTCAAAGTAGTAGGTCAGAGAAGGGCACTTCTCAAAATCCACACACCAAAAAGATATAAACAATCTTCCACGGAATGGTGAGAGAACGAAGAACGCTAACAAACACAATGAGCAAGAACACAAGATACACAAGATTTATCCCGAGGTTCGGTCACACCACAAAAGGTGCCCTACTTCCTCGTTGAGGCGCCCACAAAGAGCCGGGTCTCTTTCAACCCTAATCCTCCCTTTGCCGACCACAAAGGTCAAGCCCACACAATAATCTTTGCTCAAACGAGCGGGTAATACAAACTTTCTTGTGGTCTTCCACAAGATTTGGAGACTCACAAGAGACACCTAGTCGTCTAGGAGCTAGAAGCTCCAAGAGTAATGAATCCACAAAGATCTCGATGTAGTACCAAAGCTCGAATGAAGAAGAAGAGCAAGAGAGATTTAGAGATGAAGCACAAAACCGCAGCTCTCAAGCTCACTCAAAGATTTCTCTCCAAATATTTGAAATGGGAGAGGCAAGAGATGTGTGAGAGAGAGAGGGAGGTGTTTCTTGGGTTAGAAATGGAGTTCAAATCGTGCTCACTACTATGGGGTGAGAGGTAGGAGTGAGTATATATAGTTGGAGCTCAAAACTAGCCGTTGGGTCGATTTTTCTGTTTGAGGGCGGTTGAGCCTCCCCCTAGGGCGGTTGAACCTCCCCTGGCAGGCCTGGCAGCCTGTCTGCCAGTCTGACTGGCAGACTGACGCGCAGACTGACCGCAGACTGGTCAAAGTTGACCAAAACCGGTTGAACCGCCCAGGGGGGGCGGTTGAACCGCCCCTGACAGCTCCTGGCGACCTGTTTGCCAGTCTGACTGGCAGACTGCAGATCAGATGTCAGAGGGGTCAGAGACCAGCTGAACTGCCCCTCAGGACCAGTTCAACTGGTCTTGACCAGTGAGTTTAGGAGAGAAAACCCCAGCTCAACTGCCCAGAGGCAAGTTCAGCTGGTGTATGGTCAAAGAGGTTCACAGCTGAAGTTGAGTTCAGCTGAAGTTCGGCCCAGCTGAAAAGCTCAGCTGCAGCTGAAGAAGCTCAACTCAGCTGAAGTTCAGCTCAGCTGAAAAGCTCAGCTGTAGCTGAAGAAGCTCAGCTCAGCTGAAGTCCAGCTCAGCTGAAAAGCTCAGCTGCAGCTGAAGGAGCTCAGCTCAGCTGAAGTCCAGCTCAGCTGAAAAGCTCAGCTGCAGCTGAACAAGTTCAGCTGCTTTTCAGCAAGAACACTCTAGGTTTCTCAAACCTAACCATGGTCAACCATAGAACGATAAAGAGATTTTTGCTTTTCATAAATAGCTTTTGAATAGAGAGGTTTGAGCTTTGGCAAACACCAACCTTCTTTTTGGATCCCCCTTTATAGTACGACGATTCCTATACTCAAGTTAAATAAAATAAAATGAAGTAAACTCCTTGAGTCATTGGTGTCTCATGTGTGATTTCTCCATGGCATTGCTTCATAAGGATCACAAACATCTTTGTCTCACCTTTTGAAGCAAACTCAAATCAAACCCTGTGACTTGTACCATATCACCTTATATGAGTTCAAATCATGGCTTCAAGTCACCTTACTGATGCATCAACATGTTGTAACTCTTCATAGCTGATTAGTTCATCGACTTAGTGCAAGTACTCTCTTCTTCACCTTAGCCATGGTACCTCGGTCTACAAGCCGTCGCTTGGCCTTCACCTTCGCTTAGTTCCTCGAAGCCCTTTCCTTGCTATCTTCACCCTATCAAGCCATTCTTGAGTCACATCCTATTGAGCATCCATTAAGAGAATCATTTCTTCAATATTGTGAACCTTGCTTGAATGTCTTCTAGATATAACTATTAAGATTAATCAAGCTTTAGTTTGATTCTCATATATTCATATATGGACTAATAGTAATATGGTCAAGCCAATTCACGATTCCTCATATCTTATTCACTTTGGCTTGACCAATCCTCTTAATCACTTCAACCTCTATTATGATCATATTTATGCATAGTGATTTCTCAGGACTTGTCCATATATTCAAACCAATATAGAGACCATATTATATCCATTTGCATTGTCTCACTGGTTATTTCACCTTGTGTTGAACCTTGTTCACTGATCATTATACACTATTCAAGTATGTTCATCATACTGAATTTCCTGTTCAACACTTAGCAAACTTGTTAGACCTTTAAATGTGTTGTTATCCAAATCACCAAAACTCACAAAAGGGATGAATGCACTTTCAAAATATGAGGCTCTACACAGGAAAAACTACTCTAACAATGTCTCATTTCATAAAATTTGGTAAAAAAATTATAGGGCACCGTCTCAAGTGCCTCAAATATACTATATCGTAGTGGGCTGTCCTATAATCTAGATATGAGGCTTTACTGTTGGAGCGGAGTGTTTTGTTGGTGCCCTAAATTCTATAAAATATACTCTTTTTATATTATAGGACATTTTATAGGTCACATTGTTGGAGACGCTCTTACTCACGAAATCAATAAGTATCCACCAAGGAGTTCGAGTTTAGGTGTCGATGCTTCTCTCCATAACGCCTATAGTTTCTTTCATTAACTACTTTATGTAAGCAATCTTTTGCTGAAATGGTAGCTCATTTAATCTGTCAGTGTTTTTTTATAAACAAGAACCTAGAGTATATGCCTTCTACCTTGTCACTTTTACCAGTTTACAACAGTTGAGTATAGTTTACAATCTGAGCCGTATTAGGGTAGTACAACCCACATAAATGCTCCATATCTTAAGAGGTATCAAGGTGGTAAGTGCAAAAAAATACAAGAGACGGTATCTTAGTGAAGAAACATCTATAACATGGTTCTCTAAGTATAGATATGGTTCTGCTCATACAAACCACATAAATGAGTCATATTTTTAGAGGTTATAGGGAACAAGATACAATACTTACATATATTGAATTGTATAAAGGAGTTTATTAGGTGTATATCTAGTGCTTGGAGAACCGAAACATAGTATCTAGATTGTACATGACCTTATATGTTTAATGCTCTGTTAGGACATATACAACCTAATTAAAGGAGGGATCTTTTTGGGGCTAAATGAAAAAATGAACTTTTCGCGATATGCCCATCTCTATATACATATCGAGTCTTGAGTGCATTTATTATGTAGAGATTTAGTATTATATCATGCAGTCTCTCAGTTGTCTCTTATATTTATAGAATCAATTAAATGACTCAATAAGGTTATACATGCCAATTATTCACCATCAACATCTCTCACCTATACACAGCGGCATCGAAGCTCATGTGAGAACGACCACGACTAGGGCTGAGTCTTAGACCTGCGCTTTGGCTTAGGACAAACGAGGGAATTTTTTTAATCATAGCCTGAAATTCACTCCCACGAGAAGTCGAACTCAGAATCTGAGAAGTGCTACTCAGACCACCTAGAGACCCTTTTCACAATATCAAGAGAAGACGACCGTGTCATGTAAACACGCACAGAGCCCCGCCCCAACCAACACACACACCAAAAAAAGAAGCAGCAGCCGCATCATTGTGTTGTTTCACATAGATATATCATGCATAAGATACTATCGGAGACGAAATCCCCAGATGACACTGCAAAATGATCGACCATGTCAACCTCGAACGTTCCAGGCACACGCTATCGACCAGCGGCTCTCCGGTCCCCAACAACCGCGCGACGACCTCCTCCTCTCCCCGTGCTGCCATTACATATAGCGTAGCTGGACTTTCCCTCCCTCACCAGCTGCAGCTCCGACCAAGCCTGTTTGCTGCCTTCGTCCATCAAGTATCCATGGCGCGGCTCCTCCTCCTCCTCCTCGGGGCCTCCGTGCTGCTGCTCGCGTCCGCCGTCACGGCGCAGGACTGCCTGTCCGCGACGTTCAGCGGCGGGCGGACGTTCGGCAAGTGCAACAGCCTGCCGTCGCTCAGCGCCAGCCTGCACTGGACGTACCACCCGGAGAACGGCACGGCCGACGTGGCGTTCCGCGCGCCGTCGGACCCCAGCGGCTGGGTCGCCTGGGGCATCAACCCCGACAGCGGCGGCAGCATGGAAGGGAGCAGCGTCTTCGTCGCCTCGCAGGACGGCAGCGGCGCCGTGTCCATCCTCATGACCAACCTGGAGAGCACCAGCCCCAGCCTCACCAACACCACCGCCCTCAAGTTCAAGGTGCCCGCCGGCCCCGCCGCCGAGTACTCCGACCGCGCGTACACCATCTACGCCACGGTGGAGCTTCCCCGGAACTCCACGCAGCAGTTCACGGTGTGGCAGGCCGGCCCAGCGACCAGCAACGGTGGCATCTCCCCTCACCCGACGGCGCCGGCCAACTTGGCCAGCACCCAGCGGCTGGACTTCCTCTCCGGCTCCAGCACCGCCGCGCCAAACTCCAAGCTTCACCGCCGTAACGTGAGTTCCTCGTCCTCCTCCGACGACGATCCTTTTCCCCTCCTGCTTAGCTTGTTTTTCTGTTCAATTTTCATATTCTTTAGGCTTCAAAGATTGCCTTCCTTCCTTGCCTAATTGTTCAGACGGTAGGTAAGTTTGGATAGGTGGTGTGGTGATCAAGTAGACGACGGCGACGTTGTGTGCATTAATAGTCAGCTGGGTTGGGGTGGAGGTGAGGAATTGAGGATGACTGGGATTATGATCAGGTCGAGTTACTTGATTGATCAGTTTAATTTAGATGTGACGTGACATATAGAAAAAGAATCTGCAAAAATTAAAACTCGATTTGCTTGCTTCACCAACCGGATAGATATATGACGATGGAAAAGGCTGTTCGGATTCCCAGTCCAGAAGCAACATCTTTCTGGGGGAGCTATACTGCGTTTCAGATTTCACAAAGAGCTGTACTTAATTACGCTAGCTATATTAGACATATGTTTGAATTTGTTTTTTTAGATTTTTTAGTATTTTTTCAATATCTCTAGATACAGTCTTTATATCTGAGTGACATATATGTTTTAATTTAAATTTTCCCATCATCTTTTGTAACAAACAGATCCACGGGATGCTGAACGCGATTGCGTGGGGCGTCCTGATCCCCACGGGCGCCATCATCGCGCGCTACCTGCGCGTGTTCGAGTCCGCGGACCCGGCATGGTTCTACCTCCACATCGCCTGCCAGTGCTCCGGCTACGTCCTCGGCGTGGCCGGCTGGGGCCTGGGGCTGAAGCTGGGCAGCGAGTCCGCCGGCGTCACCTACCAGCCCCACCGCAGCATCGGCATCGCCATCTTCTGCCTGGCCACCCTCCAGGTGCTGGCGCTGCTGCTCAGGCCCGACAAGAAGAACAAGTACAGGCTCTACTGGAACATCTACCACCACTCCGTCGGCTACGCCGTCATCGTCCTCAGCGCCGTCAACATCTTCAAGGGGCTCCACATCCTCGAGCCGGCCAGCGGCTACAAGACCGCCTACATTGTCATCCTGGCCACGCTCGCCGGCATCGCGCTCTGCCTCGAGGCCATCACGTGGCCCATCGCCATCCGGAAGCGCAGGCGGAACGCCGACAAGGCGTCCGGCGGCAACGGCTGGCAGCAGGGTGCGTAGTAGGGACCAGATCGCCCGGCTTGTGCTTAGTTTTGAATGCGAGAGAGGGATGTGATATCGATGTGCTCATGTCGTTGTTCAGAGGGATCGTTGCTGCCTGTGCTTTCTTTCTCTTCCTGTTATTACTACCTCTCTAGTCTGTACTTGTTTATTTATTTTATTTATGTTTCTTCTGTTTTGTTTATTTATTTTATTATTAGGGTTCCATATTGCCATTTGTACACAGTTTTTCTCTCTTCTTATTATTGACTACGATTACTCTGATTAGTGTATATATTGTTTCCATCAGATGAAGGCTTGATAATCGCTCTCAAGTCTCAAGTTAAATCGACAGATTATTGAGTCTTGTGCTTATGGTGGATGCTTTTCTGTCCCTGCGGCAAAAATGACACCCAACAGTCGCTTTCTGCCAACTTCTCCAGTCAACCTGCAGCCGTTAGACCGTGTCGTGTCCAACAGTTCATTTATATAATTAACTAAAATACTGTTTTGTACAGTAAACTAAACTATTAGTAGATTAGTATTTGAATATAGATATAGTGATAGGTAAGCTACTGAGATTTGATTTGTTTCATACTCATATGCTCACCGGAAGATCTGAAAGCAACGGCTGGGGAGTTTTCTAGACGGATACCATCACGCAACCAAAACTATGCCATGTCTTTTGTCCTTTGGATTTGACGGCATCGTAGCATAAACAACAATGCTTAATGATGTAACCGATGCAAAAAATTAGATATTTTTTCCAACGCCCGGTTTGTATCCTTGATATTGAATTTTATTCTAATAATAATAATTCAGAAAAAAATTAAGCTAATATACGTGGAAGATATTTATGTGCTACATTTTTACTATAGAGAATTAAGCTAAAGAACGTCTCTAAATTGCAAAGTAAATTCATATTCTATTGATACATAAAATCATTTCACATACCCATCTCATAACTTTAAGATAGAATTATATCTTAGCTTTGGAAAGTGATAAAATATCACATTCCAAGTAAAATAGACTACTTTATTAAGTAAATTTCAATTTCTTCGAAATAAATAGATCCAAACAGACTGTAAGATCAATTGACGAATTTAGGACTTTTTTATAGCGCTCACAACCACTCCAGATTATGAGATTATCTAACAATGGTACAATGCTAAAGCTATGGGGTTTGTGAACACTATCAAATACTCTCTCCGTTCCAAACTAAAATTTATTATATATATATATATATATATATATATATATATATATATATATATATATATATATATATATATATATATAGATTTATCATCCATTTAGATATAGGCATAAAAACCAAGAGCTAAAACGAATGGAACAGAGAAAGTATATATATATATATATATATATATATATATATATATATATATATATATATATATATATATATATATATATATAGGGCAGGTATAACGGGAGCCCTGTGCTTCCAATAGTTAAAGGAAGCCCAGGCCGACTACCCCTGCAAACTGGTTCAACCAGCGCGCCCAAACAGGCTGTCGGGTGCGCCACCTGCCCCACGTCTGTTAGCGCAAAAAAGGAATGCATGCATGAGTCAAACACGATCCAATGCATGCGCATAAATTTAGGAAAGATATGTGCGGCAGTTTCTGTTTTTAAATCCTTTATTTCCTTCATAAATTTAGGATCACTGCAACAGCCATGCAGCTAGACGCGTAAGGACCATTTTATGATATATACTGAGACTAAATATGCTACATTGTGTTAATAATTATGCAATTCGATATACGGCGTAAAAATCTGTTATCAGCTGCATGTACACGAATTTATGATAAAAATAATGTGCAATGAAAGGAAATGAATTACACGCATAGAAACAAAAAATCGTATTTAATGTTTTATTTCATTCATAAATATAAGATCCCTCCAACAGTCATGCAGCTAAAACACATTAAATCTAGTTTATGATATATACTGATACAAATTATACTACATGATGTAGGTATTTATGCAATTCGTTACACTGCGTAAAAAATCTGGCATGTTATTCACTGGTGGACGCACCTCCGGGTTGGAGCGTAATAATCTTAAGTTTTGAGCATAAAATTCCTCAATTATAAGCGTATACCGAGCCAATGTGAGAGGTTGATAGCTCTAGTAGGTTGTTATTACGATCCTATTTTTATGGCAGATCCAAAAAAACATGGCAGCCGCATGCATGCGGTTATACAGATCCTAAAATTATGGCAAAATGCATGCATGAGTCAAACACGTTCCCTTGCACGCGCGTAAATTTAGGAAAGATATGTGTGGCGGTTTCTATTTTAAATGCTTTATTTCCTCCATAAATTTAGGATCGCTGCAACAGACATGCAACTAAAACTCGTAATGACCATTTTATGCTATATACTGATACTAAATATGCTACACTGTGTAGATAATTATGCAATTCGGTATACTGTGTAAAAATCTGCTACAGGCTGCATGCACACGAATTTATGATGGAAAGAATATGCAATGAAAGGAAATAAATTGCATGCATAGAAACAAAAAATCACATTTAATGTTTTATTTCCTTCATAAATACATGATCCCTACAACAACCATGCAACTAAACGCATTAGAACTAATTTATGATGTATACTGAAACAAATTATACTACACGGTGTAGGTATTTATGCAATTCCTTACACTGCGTAAAAAATCTGGCATGTTGTTCACTGGTGGACGCATCTCCGGGTGGAGCGTAAAAACCTTAAATTTTGAGCATAAAATCCCTCAATTATAAGCGTAAATACCGAGTCAATTAAAGGTTGATAGCTTTAGTAGGTTGTTATTACGATCCTATTTTTATGACAGATCCGAAAAACATGGCAGCCGCATGCATGCGGTTTCTATTTTTATACAGATCCAAAAATTATGGCAAAATCGTGGGAGTTTCCATTGCATGCGCGCAAATTAAGAACAACATAAATCAAGGAATTGCCTTTCCAATGTGCATGCAGTAAACTGATATACGAACTCTGTGTTAAAGCATAAAATCACACAGTTTTTAGCGTAAATAATACATGTGGTAGGCATAAAACACAATAAACGAAAAGAAAAATGCGCCGGATCGGAGGATGTCACGCGCGATCATCGCTGCGCGCATCTCGCCCCTTCCGTGACGTCGCTCGCTCGAACATCGCGCCTCATGCGTCGTCGTCGCTACTCGCACGTCGACGGGCGTCGCTTGCTCGCCGGCCTTGGAAGTGCCGCCTCCTCGGGGCTTCGGGGACGCCGCCGCTTGCCTACACAAGGGCCTCGCTGCGGATCGAGGAACTTCCGTCACCGCGCGTCGAGGTAATGGAGTTGCGGCCACCGGCCTGGGATCCGCCGTCGCTCGCCCTCTGGATCGGGGGCCGCCACCGCCAGCCAGGGAACCGCCGCCACCGCATGTCGAGGTCGGGGAGCCACGGCCACCGCAGCCACTGGTCGGGGTCCACCGCCGCGCGCGCTATCGGGCAACCGCCGTCGCTAATGAATCGAGATGGGGCGTGAAAAACTGAACCCTAGCACTCCGGGTCCTGTTTTATAGACATCCGGATGTGGTCCGGCTCGACCGGATTGCACTGTCTGGCCCGGGCTTCCTTTAGTTATTGGAAGCACAGGGCTCCTAATATACAATATATATATATATATATATATATATATATATATATATATATATATATATATATATATATATATATATATATATATATATATATATATTCTCCTAGAAAGAAAAATGATCTCAATGTGTTCAATTCATCATTTATCTTCAAAGATAGTGCTATAGATACACACTACTAAGGCGTACAAGGATTTCTTTTCGAACCATGCATTCAACATCTGGGCGAAAAGGCCACTGAAGCTTATTCTGGCTATTAGACACTGAAGCACCTACAACGGTTGCTTCGTAGCAGGCAAGGCAACTGAAATTCAGTTGTAAAACAGTCGTAAAGTTACCATGGCAGCACTTTCAGCCCACAATTTTACTCGCTTTCACTCTCTTCCTCGCTTTCTTCATCTTCGTCGAGGTTCAGGTGGTTCATATTCTTCTCGAGAGGGGGCAAGTCATCGTCTGAATCACCTTCAGATCCCTCCGTGTTTTGCCGTGATTCCTCTGCCCCTGTCAATCTAGCGTCAATACCTCACGAATATTTTTTATGCTCAACAGGTGGCTTTGGAAACCATATTACCGTTTACAGGTGGCTTTGGAACACTCGAGTTACTTGATAACCATGACTTCTGCACATTGATAATCTCAGCTCCATTTTCACACTGGGAGTATGCTTTCAGGAGATCTCTGCATATTGTTAGAACGGAAAGGTATGAAAACCTGACCTAAATACATAATGTGAACAGGGCATATGAAGTAGGATGTATACAGGCTCGACAATTTAACTGCATTTGCTGCTAAGGATAAACATGAGTAAATAAACTTGAATATTATATTCATAGATAACTGTATGTCTCTATCCTTTGCGTTGCTTGATAATGAGTACATACAAACTTTCTTGTACCATTTGCTGAATAATGGTAATAGTATGGTATAACCGTGCAAATAGGACAGAGTGGTTTGCCCTCACACCATCCTTGAATTAGGTAACGCATCGTTTGGAACCAGTAAAATAATTTCATCATAATAAACTAGTTGATTGGTGTATATTGCTTCGGTAAGATTCACTGTCAGTCTGGTATGAAGCACAAAAATTTCCACTCAACTGACCTGTTTAGAGACAAGAATGCGTGACCCCATTTAAATTTCCCAAGCAGCAAATGCGCTGTATCTTCCTCCCCACTGCAAATATGTACACAAAATAAGCTGATGCCTGGAAGTATCTAATTATAAATCAAGCTAAAGGATTATATGAGCTTCATATTCCAAACAATATCGTTAAGAAATGCTTAAAAATTACCATATTATGAGGGCTGCTGATAAAGCTTCCACACATGACAGTTCACATGGGCGGCCATAGTTCACAGGATTTGCTGCTACCAACCATGGTACTGCAATTATTTAAATAAAGCACAAATATATTTAACAAATCCAACTCCAGTTTACATATATGAAGCCATAAAAGAGGACCTACTTCATTACATAGGTTCTCTCTTGTAGAGCACATAGTGAGCATACATATGTGATACAAGAAAAA
The DNA here is from genome assembly GCF_902167145.1 of Zea mays. Taxonomy (NCBI): domain Eukaryota; kingdom Viridiplantae; phylum Streptophyta; class Magnoliopsida; order Poales; family Poaceae; genus Zea; species Zea mays. The sequence continues at coordinate 155,462,571 of NC_050104.1, read as the reverse complement.
CATGAAAAAAAATCTAACAAAACAAGCCAAATGCAGTCTGAATTGGAATACCAGGGCCTAGTACATTTTTATTATCCCTTTTAACATGGGGACTCAAACAAATAGGTTTTACATTATATATAAAATTATTTTACAATAGTAGCTAAGGGCGTGATTGGTTGCTTGATAAGCCTAAGCCTGCATAAGGGCTTATGCAGGACAACCCAAGTCAGGAAGATCCTATGCAATTAGCTGGTGTTTGGTTGCTCAGCATAGCCATGTTGCATTTGACAAGACCGTGTTTGGTTGATTGCATACGGTAACCTGCTTCTCATTGTGCTGTGGTAAAATTAAAATCTTATCACCTCCCCTCGTTCTCCGGTCCTTCTCCTTCCTTAAACTGCTGGTGCACCATTCTGCTAGACAAGGTCAACTATGGGACACCGCCGCTGAAGAATCACAACCTCTCAAATCAACCTTTGCACCATTCAATCGAAGTTTGTCCCCATTGGATAGACATCATCCATTCTAAATTGAACTCCCACCCAAAATCTAAGGCAAGAAGTTGGCGTGCCTCTGGGGCATAGATGAGGTGGAGATGCAGGTGAGCAGATTGCACGAGGAGGACAGCGTGGGGGATGCCAGGGAAAGCAACACATCAGTTGATGGCAGGGAGTAATCTCGAGCCATTGGCCTCTGGCGCGGCCACACCGCTGTCCTTGTGAGACTTGGACTCACTCCGTGACCCCACGCGAGCGTCACCAGGGTCAGGGGAAGGTGTCAGCAAGAGTGATCAAGTGGAGGTCGTGCAGATGGCGAGGAGACAGAGCAGTTCATTGTTGATGTCGAGCTGCTAGGCTGGCTACCCATTGTTGAGCTGCTTGGTCATGCTGCACAAGAGTATGGCTACGCGTGCCGAGTGGTAGATGTGCTCATGTGCATCGCTGCTTTGTGGCCATGCTTCACCGGCATCTCTGCAAGGGAGAGGGGCAGGGATGTGTGGCCGAGCTCCCCACTGACAATATCTAGCTGGCCAGTGAATCCAGCTGATCTCACGTGCAGGAGCATAAGAGACATGCTCGCCCTAATGGGGAAGGTGGGTTACAGGCTTACTGCTGTGGGGGCATGGCAGACGTGAGATTATTCCAACAGCTGCACTGACCAAGCCTGCATTAGCTATTACACCCAAAATGTCCGAATTGCGCAATGAAGCCTAAAGCGTGCTCCAAGGACTGTGAAACGCGCATAAGGGACTATTGAAAGTGCATCTAGGTCCTGAGTGGGTTCTGGTGAATTGAATGACAACACGATTAAGGGACTAACAATATTTATGAGATTTGCAGGTGTTTAGTTCTAGGTGTATTATTGTTTATTGGGCTCATATTTCATGGAGTATACATATAAAATATTATTTGTGCCCAATGTTGATTATTATGAAGTAAGAATGTGCAAGCAATTGTGTTATCAAATAAATGAGACAAGGGTTTGCATATGGTTCGGTCTCAGCTTCAAAGCTTGCAAGAATAATTAGCAAAGTTAGTTGTCAAAGCTTGAAGAGGTCTATTATTGGAGACAATCTAGTTCAAGCAGAAGACAACAATGCAAATGAAATGGTATTTAGTTTATGGTAAAAAAACATTGATAAAGGCTTGATGGCTTGAAATGGTGAAGGTAGCCACGAAATGTATTCGAGGTAGTTTCAACTATGCAGACATCCAAACACAGGTGTCCTGATTACAAAATCCTAGAAGCAGTCTAATGTGGGCAACTAAACACAACCTAATATGCTGCTAGAATTCATGCAGAACAGGCAAGACAGAGTAATCCCAAAGACTGCATACATAAAATGACCCACCAACACATGAATCAATGTCTTAAAATTACATTGAAATGAATGGACGTCCTTGAATTTGTCCTGAATCTCATCTAGGTCCATAAACTCAGGATCTGGGTGAAGTTTCTAAGTGGTTCAATCAGAGTGAGAATCTGGTCCACAGTTCAGGAAATGTTTAAGGATTCCTAGTAAATTTCACTCAAATAATTAAGATATGGTGATCTTACAGAGACGAGGAGCACCGCAACGTAGTTTCACAAAAGGGACATCACTTAAACGTGCCCAGGAACAATCAACCACAGCCAATCCTTTTCTTTGCACAATAGGATGATCTTCCTTGGATATACACTGTGTTCCAACAGGGCTGAAAGAAAGGAAACTAAAAAATCAGTAGTAGAACTAACATCTCAAAGACCAGTTTTGCACGTTTGCTTGAACAATTAATTATTGTCTTTTACAAATTCATACAAGTTAAACTAACTATGAAAATGGTTCGCTCCATAGCTTATTTTACCTGAGAACAACACCACCAAAACCATTGGTCACTCTCAACTCCTGTTAGACAAATAACAATTTGTCAAGAACAGCTGTAGTTTTTAGTTCTAATGTTTGACAGAATTCTGCTTATAATAAGAGAAAAATTAGACTAAAAGTTTGAAGAAAATAAGCTCCAATACATCAGATATTCAAATGCAGATCATTGTCCCTGCCCTGTGCCACATTTGAATTATTTATGTATTTTTCAGTTTTAGCATTAGCATGTAGATTGGTCTCAAGAGTGAAGCAAGAGGTGCCTTACCTTCAAAAGCCCAAATCTTGAAAGTTTACGACCAGTGCATCTTTTGACATCACACTGACCAAAGTCCTATACAACAAACAAACAGAAGAGCTTACACAGTGTGGAATAAGTATGATATGATTTAATGATTATATATAAAACAATGCACCTACCCACATTGCAAGCTGAATTCTTGAACCTTTGAGTTCGTCTTCTGTGCCTTCTGGATTAAAAACCAAAATTATTTTATTGTCACTACACGTTGACTATTGAGATCCGAAGAATGATGTAAACTGATTTCACAAAGCTGATGAACACTGAACCCCTAAATAGTTTTGCCAATAGCTAATTACAATATATTTAAGAAGTGATAGTTGGTAACTTGGTATGCTCAATCCCTGTAGTTGTAGTCAATGATTACCCTAGTCCAGTTTATCATTTTAGCTCATGTCCCAGACAAAATGCACAAAACCATAACTGCAGTTGAGACAATCAATATATTTTTCATGAAAACTTATCACAAAATTATACAGTAACTTAATGGTATTAATTCACAGAACATCCATAAATACAAGAAAACGTGTACCTTCTTGCCTTGGAAGTGATGTCCCAAGGCCATCATCATCACTGAAACCAAAAAATAAAAAGGGTAGTTTTAACAACTACGGTTAAAAGGCTATTATTATAATCCAAAATAACAATTTGAACTGAAGCACATGATATCCTGTCCAAAAGGTAAAACAAATTCAACAGGGTGCATACTGTAATATCGCTACAGAGAATTGTTTTAACAAGAACAGGCTCAGTCTCTATATAAAAAGTTCAAATCAAAGCCTTCAATTCAACTGATTCATCTCACCGACACTAGAGAGATTCTGATATTTGCCATCAGCAAGAAACAGGTTTGTAAAATTGTCATCAAACCCACATTTCATAGACACAGCTGGACCCATAATTTATAGACACAGTGTTAATTATAACAAGAAGACAACATTATGAGTGGCAAAAATCCAATTACCACGAGGTAAAATATAATTTAGAGTTGAAACAGAACCAATTACCACGAGGCTTCTTGCTTGGTGCGGCGCGAAGACGATGAGGATGATCCCCGGCCACGCCTGTGGCGGTTGTATCCCATCCTGGACGGCTTCCCTAACACATGTACCCGATAATGTTTGCAAAAGGTTCAAGGAAGTAGACATCAAATAGCCAAATAGCTTAGGTTAGGATTTGGGTGCTCGGTTTCGAACGTCAGGAAGGGAAGAGAAGGGGTGGAAATACCTTGTGGGAGCTCGAGATCGACGAAGACCTCAGCACCTGGCGTAGGGCGGCGGCGGCGGTAGCCCACTGCCCAGCCGCCGGAAGAGAGAGAGAGAAAGAGCGCACGCGGGTCGAAAGTGGCTGCGGTGGACGGCGGTAGCCCAGTCCGGAATTGTTCGGCCCAGGGAGCCCACGCGCACGGACTTCTGCTGGGAGCTTTCCACGCATTTCTTTTGCAGTTCTTTTTTTCTTTTTTTATTCTCCTTGATTATCCTCTCTGTGATAATCACTGTCAATGGCAGTAGAGCGTTGTTTTGAAATAAACTACTATAAGTGTTGTGACGGCACATAAAATATTAATGCACAACGATTTTTAATATATATTTTATCATAGATCTTAATATCTCACAAACCATTTATCAACAATCAATACAAAACTAAACTCGAGATTCAGAGCGCCTACTCCTCCTCTATCTCCCTCATTTGTTTAGCCAGCACAGGCGATGGTGCCTCCTCCCTCATCTCCCTTAGCTGTTCAATATTAACGCAAATAATTACATGAAAACAAGTAATACATATATTATCATCGACCTTAATATCTAACAAATTATTTGTTAACAATCAATACAAAATTAAACTCTTGATCTGGAGCGTCTCTTTCTTCTCTCCCTCGACTGTTCAGCCACGCATCACCGACGACGATGCCTCTACCTCAGCTCTCTCTCGTTTGTTGCCCCGCTGTGTGCAGAGGCGCGAGAGTCATATGGCACGTCTCTAGAGAAAGAGATGAGAAGTTGGGGATTAATATACGATGACAACATGACGATGATAATGAGAAAGCACGAGACTCGTGGTGGTTGTATGGTTAGTTCTGCATGTAAGAGGTAAGGCTTATTTTTTTGGTTGTTAGACAACACCTCGGAGAAAACATATCTAGATGCAAAGTATATGACGGATGACGTGTGAAACTCATGCTTTAAGAGAATGGAATAATAATTATATTTAGAGTATTAAATTACAAGTAAACAAATAGAATATTTTTATATTTCTTAAATGGCACATCTTTGTTTTCAAGGGAGCCCACACGCACGGCCTTCTGCTGGGGGCTTTTCATGCATTTCTTTTGCCGTTCTTTTTTTCTTATTTATTTTTTTCTTATTTTTATTCTCTTTGGTTATCCTCTCTGTGATAATCATTATCAATGGCTAGTAGAGAGTTGTTTCGAAATAAACTAATGTCCATGTGTTATGATGACATATAAAATATTAGCGCATAAGGATAGCAACACATAAAATATTAACGCGTAAGGATTACATAAAAAACAACTAATACATATATTATCATCGACCATAATATCTTATAATTATTTGCCAACGAATAATATAAAACTAAACTTGAGATACGGAGCACCTCCTCCGCTCCCTCAGTTGTTCAGCCACGCGCATCGGCAGTGGTGCTTCCTCCTTGTCTCCCTCGACTGTTCAATGTTAACACACAATGATTACATGAAAATAAGCAATGCATATATTAGTATTGATCTTAATATCTCACAAATTATTTACCAACAACCAACAGAGTGCCTCCTCCTCTCCCTATGCATGGCAATGTGACGAGGCTAGGGGCATGTTTAGATCGGCTTTTTCTGAAGAGTTTTTTTTGAAAATCTGACAATGGGGAAAAGCTGGTACCGGAGAAAAGCTGGCTGGTAAGAATCTGAGTGTTTGGTAATCTGGTAGTGGAAAGAATCCGCTAGTACTAGATTTATCAAATTTGAAAAAAAAACTCACACATAATCCATTACAACAATAAAGATTGTATGGTAAGACTATCTCCAACAACCTCTCTATTACACTCCTTATCTCACTCACTATTTCAAACTTCACTCTGCAAATATTGTATCTACAATAAAAAACAGTGTTATACATGCCCGCATGCACGGTGTTGCTAGAGTTGTCTTAAGTCAGCACACTAACGAGTAGCACTCAAATCTAGAAACGCACGCGCGGCTAAATGGGTCATGAGTACGGAGAAAATGCTTCCGCGCTTCTCGGGACGCGGCGTTGTAGCCTCTTTTTTCAGCCTGTTGGGGAGCCACTTCCGTGCAACGCGCTTCGCCTCACGGCTGTAGCGGAAGCTGTGCGTTTGGTATTGATTTGTTTGGTATCGATTCATGGATTCTGGCAGCCACAACCTGTGTAGAAGCTGAACCAAACACGGGCTAGAGGTTTTCTAGGCTTTCTACATAATCTATAAAAGGTGATCTCATTCTAGTGAAAACACCTTTGATGTGATAGTGGATTTACGAGTCTTACAGGTTGTTCGTTTCAGATTAAAGGCAATTGTTCGGACTGCTACAACTGCAATTTATATAGACAAAACACTGTAAGGTCAAAGGATTTCCCGTTCTATTAGAAAAGGTGGTTTCTCCAATGAGAAATGAGCCACTTCTCAACAACAAACTATATTTTCTTGTAACATATTCATCTTCTGCATAGGTGGCACTAATAATGTTCTATCGGTTGAATACAATTTGATAATTTCAACTTTAAAACATAAGCAATTTTTAAAAAATAGGACTACGAGAGTCAAGCTGTCACAAAATATCATCATAAATGTATCACATAAGAGACTTTTTCCGGATAATGGAAACAAAAAATGTTCCAGCCTATTGTAGTTTCCTACACACGGCCTTACAATTTAAAGATTAATAAAACACTCATCATTAAAAAAGAACATTCTTGGAAAGAACTTGTTCTCGAATCAAACTTCATTTAATTTGGCATTAGACCTTCATCCATGTTTTTGCAAAGATCTCCATTGCCACAGTATCTAAGGATACATACCACAAAAATTTCTTGGTGAGCTTCTTGTTTCTACAATAATCTCCCGGGCCAATACGCCCCCTAAAAAGAACCTACAAAATTGATGGTATTGGTTTACAATTAAAAGCCACATCATTGCGGCAAAACCAAATAGACCAAAATATTGCTGCCACTCCAATTAGGAGTTTTTTTCGATGTGTTATTCCCTTGTTAGTAGCCCAATTCACAATTATATGATTAATATTGATGGGTCTCTCTATATGTAAAGCAAGGTAAATAATTCTCCAAATATTTCTGGTAAGGTAACAATAAAAAATATGTTGAATAGTCTCATGATTACAAAAATAGCATTTCATACTACTTGTCCACCCACGTTTAGCTAAATTGACTTTAGTGAGAGTAACTCCTCTCCCTAAGTACCACAAGAAAATTCTAATTTTGAGAGGGAGTTTTAGTTTCCAAAGCAACATATTATGGGTTAAATTGGGAGTATTCATTTCGGTGTCCTTCCCGGAAGAATTTGTCCTTCGATTGACCCAAAGGAATAGATGCGAGTAAAGTTGATAGATTATGCCACTCAACCAGCTTCACTCCCTACAATAGCTCTATCAAAAGAAAGGTTATGTAAATTTCCATTCATAACATCTTTGACTAAAACATTCCATTTACGCATGATATTAAAAAGATTTGGAAAAAAGACCTTAAGTGGTCTATCTAGGATCCATTTGTCATCCCAGAACCTAGTCGCTTGACCGTCGCCTACTCGAAACCTCCCCCACCTCAAGAATTCTTCCTTAATATTCATGAGACTAGCCCAGAAATGAGAGTCTCCTGGTTTTCTCAGGCTTGAGTAAGTGATTTTGACCCTAAATATTTATTTTTAGAAGTTGTTGCCATGTATTGTCTTCATTCAATAACTTAAAGAGCCACTTGCTGAGTAAACAAATGTTCTTAGTGGCTAGATTAGCTACCCCAAACCACCGACCTCCTTAGGTTGACAAATAATATCACATTTTGCAAGTCTATATTTCTTTTTAAATTGGCCATTTTGCCAATAGAACCGAGAGCGGGTGACATCTAGGTTTTTAACACCCCGATAGGCACCTAAAAATAGACATCATGAAAATAGGGAGACTCTTAAGACTGAATTAATGAGTACTATACGACCGCTAGAAGAAAGTAATTTACCTTTCCACGTAGCTAATCGTTTTTCAAAACTATCAATGACAAACTGCCACTCGCTATTTCGTAACCTGCTATGGGTCATAGGAATTCCAAGGTATTTGAGAGGAAAAGAACCGATCCCACAATCAAAAATACGAGAATAATCCATTTCATAGTCCTTAGCTAACCCAAAGGAAAAAAAACTCACTTTTATGAAAGTTGATTTTCAAACCCAACATTTGCTCAAAAGCGGTCAGGAGAAGTTTCACATTTCACGCGTGATCTAAGCTATGATCCAGAAAAACAACGGTATCATCTGCATACTGAAGGATATAAAGTTCACCATCCACTAGATGAGGAACCGCACCCGTGAATTGGTTATGTCGGAGAGGGAATTCTTCGGCCGGGTGGCGGAGTGCACCCGCCCTAAATCCTATGATGAGGAGGGGGCTTAAGCGTTTTGCTTGTCTTGCTAACCGATCATCAAACACATGAACACGCAAGGATTTAGAGTGGTTCGGGCCGCCGGAGCGTAATACCCTACTCCACTGTGGGTTGGATTGTTGAGGAAGCTTGTGCTGTGTGTAAGCCTGAATGACCTTTTTGTTGGTGTGTTCACGTCGCATGCCTCCCCTTTTATAGTTCAAGGGGGGCATGTACAAGGGTTCTGAGCCCCGACACGTGGGCCCAGGGACAAATGGAAGGATGGAACTATTGCTTGCCATGCCCGTGTAATCTTCGAATGCCATCATAGCTGTAGTGCATACAGTATTGATATCTCGCGGTATCGTCCTCGGTAACGCGCGAGTCATGATGGATACGGCGCATGCAGCAGCACAGACGTATCATCAGCCAGCGGGAATAGACCGGCACGCTGCCTGCGGGATAGCCTGGTCGCCGCCTACCAGCTGAGTAGACAGGACACATTAATTGCTGAAGGGGCACATCGGTTGTCAACAGGATAGACAGGCGGCGCGTCTTCTCTGCAATAAATTCAGAGGCAGCGCGGCCCAGAGGTCTTACGTCAGGCTATGACACAGGCTTACGTCACGCGCGGTAGGCCATGTGGCAGCATCGGGTTCCCGTCTGGGCGGGGTGCAGTAGCGTTATGCGGACAGGTCCGCACCAGGTTGGGCCTGGACACGTGTCAGCACCGGACCCCTGCCTGAGCAAGGGTCAGGTGCCCTCTGCCTCAAAGTCCCGGGTGAAAGGGAAATAGGGTCAACCCTTTTCCTATATGAATTTTGGTGGTTGAATTTCCCAACACAAATTATTGGACTAACTAGTTTGCTCTAGATTATGAGTTCTACAGGTGCCAAAGGTTCACAACAAACCAATACAAAGTCCAAGAAAGGGTTCAAATAAAAAGAGCAAAAGACAACCGAAGGCTGCCCTGGTCTGGCGCACCAGACTGTCCGGTGCACCACCGGACAGTGTCCGTGCACCAGGGTGGATCAACTCTGAACTTGCCAGCTTCGGGTTTTCGGGGAGCCGCTCTACTATAATTCACCGGACTGTCCGATGTAACACCGGACTGTCCGATGTGCCAGCGGAGCAACGACTATCTGCGCCAACGGTCATCTGCAAAAGGTGAACAGTGAACTGAACAGTGCAACTACGCGCGCAGAAGTCAGAGCAGGCGCCAGAAGGCGCACCGGACAGTGAACAGTGACTGTCCGGTGGCCCCACTTATCAGAGCTCTAACGGTCGAACCCTAACGGTTGGGTGACGTGGCTGGAGCACCGGACAGTGTCCGGTGGCGCATGGACTGTCCGGTGCGCCATACGACAGGAGCCCCTCCCAATGTCCACTTTGGTGGTTGGGGCTATAAATACCCCCAACCACCAACATTTCAAGGCATCTAAGTTTTCAGCTATTGCATTCAATACAAGAGCTCTAGACTTCACTCCAAGACACAAACAAAGAGATCAAATCCTCTCCCAAGTCCAAAGATCATTCCAATCAAATAGTGACTAGTGAGAGAGTGATATTTATATTCTTTTGAGTTCTTGCGCTTGGATTGCTTTCCTCCTTCCTCATTTCTTGTTCTCAAGTGTTTTGTAACCAAGGCAAGAGACACCAAGTGTGTGGTGGTCCTTGCGGGGTCTAAGTGACCCGTGAGATAAGGAGAAAGCTCACTCGGTCTAAGTGACCGTTTGAGAGAGGGAAAGGGTTGAAAGAGACTCGGTCTTTGTGACCACCTCAACGGGGAGTAGGTTTGCAAGAGCCGAACCTCGGTAAAACAAATCACCACGTCTCACTCTTCATTTGCTTGTGATTTGTTTTCGCCCTCTCTTTTGGACTCGTTTATATTTCTAACGCTAACCCCGGCTTGTAGTTGTGCTTAAAGTTTATAAATTTCAGATTCCGTCTATTCACCCCCTCTAGGCGACTTTCAATTGGTATTAGAGCCTGGTGCTTCATTAGAGCCTAACCGCTCGAAGTGATGTCGGGAGAACATGCCAAGAAGGAGATGGTGACCGGCGAGAAGCCCGCCACAAGCCACGGGAAAGCTCCATCGGGAGAGTCCCGCAACAAGAAGAAGGAGAAATCACCTCCTCACAAGTCGCATCGGAGTGGCGACAAGAAAAAGAAGATGAAGAAGGTGGTCTACTACGAGACCGATTCTTCGTCGCCATCCACTTCCGGCTCCGACACGCCGTCCCTAACTACTAAGCGCCCTGAGCGCAAGAAGTTTAGTAAGATTCCCCTACGCTATCCTCGCATTTCCAAACGTACTCCTTTACTTTCTGTCCCATTAGGCAAACCACCCATGTTTGATGGTGAAGATTATAATATGTGGAGTGACAAAATGAGGCATCATCTAACCTCACTCCACACTAGCATTTGGGATGTTGTTGAGATTGGAGTATAGGTACCATCACCGGGGGATGAAGACTATGACTCGGACGAAGTTGCCCAAATCCGGCACTTCAACTCCCAAGCTACCACTATACTCCTCGCCTCTCTAAGTCCAGAGGAGTATAACAAGGTACAAGTGTTGAAGAGCGCCAAGGAGATTTGGGATGTGCTCAAAACCACGCACGAAGGAGACGAGGTGACCAAGATCACCAAGAGGGAAACGGTCGAGGGGGAGCTCGGTCGTTTTATGCTCAACCAAGGAGAAGACCCGCAATCCATGTACAACTGGCTAAAAACCTTGGTAAATCAAGTGCGCAACCTCGGAAGCACTAAATGGGATGACCATGAAATGGTCAAGGTTATTCTTAGATCACCATGAAATGATCAAGTTCAATTAATTCATGGTGATCCAAGATATAAACTAATGTCTCCCGAGGAAGTGATAGGAAAATTTGTGAGCTTTGAATTAATGATCAAAGGCTCCAAGAAGATCATCGAGCAAGGCGCCTCCTACTCCATACCCGTAGCACAACCCGTTGCATTCAAGGCAACGGAGGAGAAGAAAGAAGATTCTACACCAAGTAGGGTCCCCATCGACGCCTCCAAGATCGACAATGAGGAAATGGCGCTCATTATCAAGAGCTTCCGCCAAATCCTCAAACAAAGGAGGGGGAAAGACTACAAGTCCCGCTCCAAGAAGGTTTGCTACAAATGTGGTAAGCCCGGTCATTTTATCGCTAAATGTCCTTTGTCTAGTGATAGTGACAGGGATAACGACAAGAGGGGGAAGAAGAAGGAAAATAAGAGATATTACAAGAAGAAGGGCGGCGATGCCCATGTTTGCCAGGAATGGGACTCCGATGAGAGCTCCACCGACTCCTCCTCCGACGAGGACGCCGCCAACATCGCCGTCAACAAAGGACTCCTCTTCCCCAACATCGGCCACAAGTGCCTCATGGCAAAGGACGGCAAGAAGAAGAAGGTAAAATCAAGATCCTCCACTAAGTATGCAACTTCTAGTGATGAGGATAATTCTAGTGATGATGAGGATAACTTGCTTACCCTTTTTGCCAATCTTAACATGCAACAAAAAGAGAAATTGAATGAATTGATTAGTGCTATTCATGAGAAGGATGAACTCTTGGATAGCCAAGAGGACTTCCTTATTAAGGAAAACAAAAAGCATGTTAAGACTAAAAATGCTTATGCTCAGGAGGTAGAGAAAAATGAAAAATTAACTAGTGAGCTTAGCACTTGCCATGACACTATTTCTAGCCTTAGAAATGAAAATGCCAAATTAATTGCTAAGGTTGAGAAATCAAATGTTTGTGATGATTCAATTGTTAATCTTAGAAATGATAATGCTAGTTTAATTGCTAAGATTGACATGTTGAATGAATCTCTTGCTAGCCTTAAGTTTGAGAATGATAAATTAATTGCTAAGGCTAAGGAATTAGATGTTTCCAATCTTAGAGATGAGAATGCTATTTTACATGCTAAGATTGTTGAATTAAATGATTGCAAACCTCTACATCTACCGTTGAGCATGTTTCTATTTATACTAGATGTAGAGATATTAATATTGATGCTATTCATGATCACCTTGCTATGATTAAACAACAAAATAATCATATAGCTAAACTAGATGCTAAAATTGCCGAGCATGAACTAGAAAATGAGAAATTTAAATTTGCTCGTAGCATGCTTTATAGTGGGAGACGCCCTGCTATTAAGGATGGCATTGGCTTTCAACAGGGAGACAATGTCAAGCTTAATGCCCCTCCTAAAAGATTGTCTAATTTTGTTAAGGGCAAAGCTCCCATGCCTCAGGATAACAAGGGCTATATTTTATATCCTGCTGGTTATCCTGAAGATAAGATTAGGAGAATTCATGCTAAGAAGACTCATTCTATTTTTCACCATGCTTTTATTTATAAGAATGAGGCTTCTAGCTCTAGGCGTTCTACTCATGTTAAAATGCCTAAGAAGAAATCTCCTATTGCATCAATTGAACCTAACATTTCATTTAAGACTTTTGATGCTTCATATGTGCTTACTAACAAATCAGGCAAAGTAGTTGCCAAATATGTTGGGGCAAACACAAGGGCTCCAAGACTTGTGTTTGGGTACCCAAGGTGCTTGTTTATAATGTAAAAGGACCCAAGACCGTTTGGGTACCTAAGAACAAGGCCTAAATTTGTTTTGTAGGTTTATGCATCCGGAGGCTCAAGTTGGATCATCGACAGCGGGTGCACAAACCACATGACTGGGGAGAAAAGAATGTTCTCCTCCTACGAGAAAAACCAAGATCCCCAATGAGCTATCACATTTGGGGATGGAAATCAAGGTTTGGTCAAAGGACTTGGTAAAATTGCTATATCACCTGACCATTCTATTTCCAATATTTTTCTTGTAGATTCTTTAGATTACAACTTGCTTTCTATTTCTCAATTATGCAAGATGGGTTACAACTGTCTTTTTACGGATGTAGGTGTTACTGTCTTTAGAAGAAGTGATGATTCAATAGCTTTTAAGGGAGTGTTAGAGGGTCAGCTATACTTAGTTGATTTCAATAGAGCTGAACTCGATACTTGCTTAATTGCTAAGACTAACATGGGTCGGCTCTGGCACCGCCGACTAGCCCACGTTGGAATGAAGAATCTTCACAAGCTTCTAAAGGGAGAGCACATTTTAGGACTAACCAATGTTCATTTTGAGAAAGACAGGATTTGTAGCGCATGCCAAGCAGGGAAGCAAATTGGTGTTCATCATCCACACAAGAACATAAAGAAGACTAACAGGCCACTAGAGCTACTCCACATGGATCTTTTCGGTCTGATAGCTTACATAAGCATCGGCGGGAGTAAGTATTGTCTAGTTATTGTGGATGATTATTCTCGCTTCACTTGGGTATTCTTTTTGCAGGAAAAATCTCAAACCCAAGAGACTTTGAAAGGATTCTTGAGATGGGCTCAAAATGAGTTCGGCTTAAGGATCAAGAAGATAAGAAGCGACAACGGGACAGAGTTCAAGAACTCTCAAATTGAAGGCTTCCTTGAGGAGGAGGGCATCAAGCATGAGTTCTCTTCTCCCTACACGCCACAACAAAATGGTGTAGTGGAGAGGAAGAAAAGAACTCTATTGGACATGGCAAGGACCATGCTTGATGAGTACAAGACTTCGGATCGGTTTTGGGCCGAGGCGGTCAACACCGCTTGCTACGCCATCAACCAGTTATATCTTCACCGAATCCTCAAGAAGACATCATATGAACTCCTCACCGGTAAAAAGCCCAATGTTTCGTATTTTAGAGTCTTTGGTAGCAAATGCTTTATTCTTGTTAAAAGAGGTAGAAAATCTAAATTTGCTCCTAAGGCTGTAGAAGGCTTTTTACTTGGTTATGACTCAAACACAAGGGCATATAGAGTCTTTAACAAGTCAACTGGACTAGTTGAAGTTTCTTGTGATATTGTGTTTGATGAGACTAACGGCTCTCAAGTAGAGCAAGTTGATCTTGATGAGCTAGATGATGAAGAGGCTTCGTGCATCGCGCTAAGGAACATGTCCATTGGGGATGTGTGTCCTAAGGAATCTGAAGAGCCTCCACAAGCACAAGATCAACCATCTTCCTCCATGCAAGCATCTCCACCAACTCAAGATGAGGATGAGGCTAAAGATGATGAAGGAGAAGATGAGCCACCTCAAGAGGAGGGCAATGATCAAGGGGGAGATGCCCATGATCAAGACAAGGAAGATGAACAAGATCAAAGGCCGCCACACCCAAGAGTCCACCAAGCAATCCAACGAGATCACCCCATGAACACCATCATTGGCGATATTCATAAGGGGGTAACTACTCGATCTCGTGTTGCTCATTTTTTTGAACATTACTCTTTTGTTTCCTCTATTGAGCCACATAGGGTAGAGGAAGCACTTCAAGATTCAGATTGGGTGCTGGCGATGCAAGAGGAGCTCAACAACTTCACGAGAAATGAGGTATGACATTTAGTTCCATGTCCTAACCAAAATGTTGTAGGAACCAAGTGGGTCTTCCGCAACAAACAAGATGAGCATGGTGTGGTGACAAGGAACAAAGCACGACTTGTGGCCAAGGGTTATTCACAAGTCGAAGGTTTGGATTTTGGTGAAACCTATGCAACCGTAGCTAGGCTTGAGTCAATTCGTATATTACTTGCCTATGCTACTTACCATGGCTTTAAGCTCTATCAAATGGACGTGAAGAGTGCCTTCCTCAATGGACCTATCAAGGAAGAGGTCTATGTTGAGCAACCTCCAGGCTTTGAATATAGTGAGTATCCTAACCATGTTTATAAACTCTCTAAGGCGCTTTATGGGCTCAAGCAAGCCCCAAGAGCATGGTATGAATGCCTAAGAGATTTTCTTATCACTAATGGCTTCAAAGTCAGAAACGCCGATCCAACTCTCTTTACTAAAACAATTGAAAATGATTTGTTTGTATGCCAAATCTATGTTGATGATATCATATTTGGGTCTACTAACAAATCTATTTGTGAAGAGTTTAGTAGGATCTTGATACAAAAATTCAAGATGTCTATGATGGGGGAGTTGAAGTATTTTCTAGGATTTCAAGTCAAGCAACTCCAAGAGGGCACCTTCATTAGCCAAACGAAGTACATTCAAGACAATCTCACCAAGTTTGGGATGAAGGATGCCAAACCCATCAAGACACCCATGGGAACCAATGGGCATCTCGACCTCAACACGGGAGGTAAATCCGTAGATCAAAAGGTATACAGGTCGATGATAGGACGTTTACTTTACTTATGTGCATCTCGAGCGGACATTATGCTTTCCGTATGCATGTGTGCAAGGTTCCAAGCCGATCCTAAGGAAGTTCACCTTAGGGCCGTGAAGAGAATCTTGAGATATTTAGTTCATACACCTAAGTTTGGTCTTTGGTACCCCAAGGGATCCTCGTTTGATTTATTAGGATATTTCGATGCTGATTGGGCAGGGTGTAAAATTGATAGGAAGAGCACATCAGGGACTTGTCAGTTTCTGGGGAGATCCCTGGTGTCTTGGGCTTCAAAGAAACAAAACTCAGTAGCTCTTTCTACCGCCGAAGCCGAGTACATTGTTGCAGGCCATTGTTGTGCGCAATTACTTTGGATGAGGCAAACCCTCAGGGACTATGGCTACAAATTTAGCAAAGTCCCTCTCCTATGTGATAATGAGAGTGCAATCCGCATGGCGGATAATCCCGTTGAGCACAGCCGCACTAAGCACATAGCCATTCGGTATCACTTTTTGAGAGATCACCAACAAAGGGGGATATCGAGATAGCCTATATAAACACCAAAGATCAATTGGCCGATATCTTTACCAAACCTTTAGATGAGAAAACCTTTACTAAACTTAGGAATGAGCTAAATATTCTTGATTCTAGGAATTTTGATTGATTCTTTGCACACATAGCTCATTTATATACCTTTGATCATATCTCTCTTATGTCTATGACTAATGTGTTTTCAAGTGTATTATTATGCTTAGTCATAGAATTGAAAGGGAAATGGAGTATTCGGCAAAGACGACGCTTCCACTCAACTCCATCGGTATTTGCCGGTATTCCGCATCATTCTCCACTTTGGTATAATCTTCACTCATATCTATTTGTTTGCCATTGGGGAGAAAGTCTAAGGGCTTATATTTCACTCACAAGTATCCGTTTTTGGCGATTCATGCCAAAGGGGGAGAAAGTATGAGCCCAAAGCAAAAGGACCGCACCACCACCAAATTTTAAAATGAAGTTTTCAAATTGATATCTTATTGTGTTCAAAAGGGGGAGAAAGTTCTAGTATCTTCAAAAATTTGCAAAACCCTCTTGAACACTAAGAGGAGAATTTCATTGAGGGGGAGTTTTGTTTAAGTCAAAGGAAAAGCACTTGATACAGGAGGAGAAAATTTCAAAATCTTGAAAATGCTTCTTTCAATCGTATTCATGTACCTTTGACTATTTGCAAAAAGGTTTTTGAAAAGAATTTACAAAATAATTTGCAAAAACAAAACTTGTGGTGCAAATGTGGTCCAAAATTTTAAATAAGAAGAAAACCACCCATGCGTATCTAATAGAAATAATTATTGGTTTAATTCCAAGCAACCTTTGCACTTCTTTATGCAAACTAGTTCAATTTTGCACCTTTATATTTGCTTTGGTTTGTGTTGGCATCAATCACCAAAAAGGGGGAGATTGAAAGGGAAATAGGGTCAACCCTTTTCCTATATGAATTTTGGTGGTTGAATTGCCCAATACAAATTATTGGACTAACTAGTTTGCTCTAGATTATGAGTTCTACAGGTGCCAAAGGTTCACAACAAATCAATACAAAGTCCAAGAAAGGGTTCAAATAAAAAGAGCAAAAGACAACCGAAGGCTGCCCTAGTCTGGCGCACCGGACTGTTCGGTGTGCCACCGGACAGTGTCCGGTGCACCAGGGTGGATCAACTCTGAACTTGCCAGCTTCGGGTTTTCGGGGAGCCGCACCACTATAATTCACTGGACTGTCCGGTGTAACACCGGACTGTCCGGTGTGCCAGCGGAGCAACGACTATCTGCGCCAACGGTCGTCTGCAAAAGGTGAACAATGAACTGAACAGTGCAATTGCGCGCGCAGAAGTCAGAGCAGGCGCCAAAAGGCGCACCGAACAATGAACAGTGAATGTCCGGTGCACCACCGGACTGTCCGGTGCACCACCGGACTGTCCGGTGGCCCCACTTGTTAGAGCTCCAATGGTCGAACCCTAACGGTTGGGTGACGTGGCTAGAGCACCGGACAGTGTCCGGTGGCGCACCGGACTGTCCGGTGCGCCATACGACAGCAGCCCCTCTCAACGACCGCTTTGGTGGTTGGGGCTATAAATACCCACCTGTACATGTGGGCCAGCCTGGCCCGGCACGGCACAGGCCCACAAAAGCACGACCCACAAAGGCACGGCCCACAAAAGCACATATCTAATTATGGGCCATGCCGTGCCAGCACGTGTGCCCAGTCATCGGCCCACGGCACGGCCCACAATTAGTTATGTGTGCCAGGCCAGTCCAAATAGCCCAAAATGCCTAAATGTGCCAGACCGGCCCATATACATATAACAACAATACATAAACAAAAAGTATAGAATATATATATGACCAAAATAAAACTAAGATGTTTTGTGGATGCACATTAAAAACCTTTTTACAACTAGCTCAGAAATAATATTCAGTTCTCTGTTCAGTGTTTAATTAAGTTAGTGTTTAATTAAGTACTATACAGCCATACAGAATACATATACAATAATCATCATCACTATTCACTATCCCCATCTAGGTATTGGTGGTCTATTGAAGCTCTAGATTCTCCAAGTTGTGCTGGTCATATGAGCTTTGACGGACCTTAGTTAAATACCAAGTCTATATTTAGTCGGCCTCGATCTGCCTTAGTTAAATGGGCCGTGCCAGGCCAGCCCATGGGCTTGACTTGAGGCCCAGGCACGGCCCACATATTGGGTCGTGCCGGCCCAGGCCCACAATTAGGTTGGGCCGTGCCAGATCTGGGCCGTGCCAAAAATTGTGTGCTTTGGGCCGGTCTATTAGGCACAACACAAATGTACACCTTACCCCCAACCACCAACACTTCAAGGCATCCAAGTTTTCAGCTATTGCATTCTATACAAGAGCTCTAGACTTCACTCCAAGACACAAACAAAGAGATCAAATCCTCTCCCAAGTCCAAAGATCATTCCAATCAAATAGTGACTAGTGAGAGAATGATATTTGTGTTCTTTTAAGTTCTTGCGCTTGGATTGCTTTCCTCCTTCCTCATTTCTTGTTCTCAAGTGTTTTGTAACCAAGGCAAGAGACACCAAGTGTGTGGTGGTCCTTGCAGGGTCTAAGTGGCCCGTGAGATAAGGAGAAAGCTCACTCGGTCTAAGTGACCGTTTGATAGAGGGAAAGGGTTGAAAGAGACCCGGTCTTTGTGACCATCTCAACGGGGAGTAGGTTTGCAAGAACCGAACCTCGGTAAAACAAATCACCGTGTCTCACTCTTCATTTGCTTGTGATTTGTTTTCGCCCTCTCTTTTGGACTCGTTTATATTTCTAACGCTAACCCCAGCTTGTAGTTGTGCTTAAAGTTTATAAATTTCAGATTCCGCCTATTCACCCCCCTCTAGGCGACTTTCACCGAGGCCCAGCTGTGGGTAGTTCGGTCCCTACGCAGAGGGGTCCGGGACCCATCCCGGAGGCCCAGGTCGCACTCGCGGGGGTCCTGGACCTTGCCCCGGGGGTCCATTCTTCATGTACAGGGGTCCGGCGCTTTCCGCATGGGGGTCCAGACCCACTGTTGGCTTCTTGGAGTACGTCTCCTTTCCTGGCCACGTGGACAACCCTGGGGCCATCCATGTGGTGGGGCAGAGAGTTGTTTGCCATGCAACTAGAGGTAGCTGCGCGGGTATAGCGTCTTCATTCTGTAGCAAGGGGTACCCCTGTTTCAGGGTACCGACAATGGCCCCCAGGCCCACCTCAGGGGAGGATGCGAGCCTGTAGGTGGGGCCAAAACCTGATTGGTGTGCTGTTTTCAGGCACTTGCGGACGTAGCCACTGCCAACCCGTCTTTGGTCACGCGGCCTGCCACGCCTTCCCTGCAGCTGGTAGGTATGTGGCCCCCATGTCCGGCGGTTTCGTCGGGTCGCATGCGGGGCGTCTTACTGCCGTCGCCTAAGTTAAAAATATCCTTCAGCGGCCTCTTAGGCGACGTGCGGTTGTGCATGACGGTTTACTGCCGAGGGGACGGTCTGTCTCCTACGCACTTAGAGGTCGGTTCCTAGGTGCGTGACATGTGGGCCCGGGCCCCCATGTCGAGGACTGGATCCCTGCGAGCACAAGGTGCGCGTTGGATGGGATTGGGGCACGAGCGGGAGAGCCTTTTTTGAAAAAGATCCCGCGACCAGCAGTTACGCTTTCGCACTTTCTTCAACTACTGTGCCCTTTGAAAGGGAATTAGGCTTACACCTAGTCCATAATTAATTTTGGTGGTTGAATTGTCCAACACAAATATTTGGACTAACTAGTTTGTTCTAGTGTATAAGTTTTACAGGTGCAAAAGGTTCACACTTAGCCAATAAAAAGACCAAGTACTGGGTTCAAATAAAGGAGCAAGGGTCAACCGAAGGCACCTCTGGTCTGGCGCACTGGACTGTCCGGTGTGCCACCGGACATGTCCGGTGCACCAGAGGACTCTGACTTCAAACTCTTCACCTTCGGGAAATTCCAGAGGCGACTCCGCTATAATTCACCGGACTGTCCGGTGTACACCGGACTGTCCGGTGCAACAGCGGGGCAACGGCTATTTCGGCGCCAACGGCTACCTGCGACGCATTAAATGCGCGCGCTGCGCGCGTAGAGGGCAGGCACGCCCATACTGGCGCACCGGACAATCTACAGTGCATGTCCGGTGCGCCACCGGACATCCAGGCGGGCCCAGAAGTCAGAACTCCAACGGTCGAACCCAACGGCTTTTGGTGACGTGGCTGTCGCACCGGACATGTCCGGTGTGCACCGGACTGTCCGGTGCGCCATCGACAGACAGCCTCACCAAACGGCTAGTTTGGTGGTTGGGGCTATAAATACCCCCAACCACCCCACATTCAAGTTATCCAAGTTTTCCAGCTTCCAACCACTATACAAGAGCTAGCATTCATTGCAAAGCACACCAAAAGAGATCAAATCCTCTCCCAACTCCACACAAAGCCTTAGTGACTAGAGAGAGTGATTTGTAGTGTTCATTTAAGCTCTTGCGCTTGGATCGCTTCTTTTTCTTTGGCATTCTTTCTTGTGATCAAACACTCACTTGTAATTGAGTCAAGAGACACCAATCGTGTGGTGGTCCTTGCAGGAAGTTTGATTCCCAAGTGATTTGAGAAAGAGAAGCTCACTCGGTCCGAGGGACCGTTTGAGAGAGGGAAGGGTTGAAAGAGACCCGGCCTTTGTGGCCTCCTCAACGGGGAGTAGGTTTGCAAGAACCGAACCTCGGTAAAACAAATCATCATGCCTCACTTCGCATTTGCTCACGATTTGTTTTGTGCCCTCTCTCACGGACTCTATTATATTTCTAACGCTAACCCGGCTTGTAGTTGTGATTATTTTTGAGAATTTCAGTTTCGCCCTATTCACCCCCCTCTAGGCGACTTTCAATTGGTATCAGAGCCCGGTGCTTCGTTAGAGCCTAACCGCTCGAAGTGATGTCGGGAGATTACACCAAGAGGGAGATGGAGACCGGCGACAAGCCCACTACAAGCCACGGGAGCACTTCATCGGAAGAGTCCCGCACCAAGGGGAAGGAGAGGAAGAAGGACTCCTCCAAACGGAAGGAGAAAAGATCTTCTTCTTCTCACCATAAAGAGAAGAAGGAAAAATCTTCTTCCCACAAGTCGCATCGGAAAGGCGACAAGCACAAGAGGATGAGGAAAGTGGTCTACTACGAGACCGACACTTCATCAACATCGACCTCCGACTCCGATGCGTCGTCCGTAACTTCTAAGCGCCAAGAGCGCAAGAAGTTTAGTAAGATCCCCTTACACTATTCTCGTACATCTAGACATACACCTTTGATTTCCGTCCCATTAGGCAAACCACCAATGTTTGATGGTGAAGACTATGCTAGGTGGAGTGATTTAATGCGATTTCATCTAACCTCACTCCACAAAAGTATATGGGATGTTGTTGAGTTTGGTGTACAGGTACCATCCGTAGGGGATGAAGATTATGATACCGACGAAGTGGCCCAAATCGAGCACTTCAACTCCCAAGCCACAACCATACTCCTCGGCTCTCTAAGTAGAGAGGAATATAACAAAGTGCAAGGGTTGAAGAATGCGAAGGAGATTTGGGACCTACTCAAAACCGCGCACGAGGGTGATGAACTCACCAAGATCACCAAGCGGGAAATGATCGAGGGGGAGCTCGGTCGTTTTCGTCTTCGCCAAGGGGAGGAGCCACAAGATATGTACAACCGGCTCAAAACCTTGGTGAACCAAGTGCGCAACCTCGGGAGCAAGAAGTGGGACGACCACGAGGTGGTTAAGGTTATTCTAAGATCTCTCATTTTCCTTAACCCCACTCAAGTTCAATTAATTCGTGGTAATCCTAGATACACACTAATGACTCCCGAGGAAGTTATCGGGAATTTTGTGAGCTTTGAATACATGATTAAAGGATCAAAGAAGATCAATGAGCTTGACGAACCTTCCACGTCCGAAGCACAACCGGTGGCTTTTAAGGCGACGGAGGAGAAGAAGGAGGAGTCTACACCAAGTAGACAACCAATTGACGCCTCCAAGCTCGACAATGAGGAAATGGCTTTAATCATCAAAAGCTTTCGCCAAATCCTCAAGCAACGGAAGGGGAAGGATTACAAATCCCGTTCCAAGAAGGTTTGCTACAAGTGTGGTAAGCCCGGTCACTTTATTGCTAAATGTCCATTATCAAGTGACAGTGACAGGGATAATGACAAGAAGGGCAAGAGGAGAGAAAAGAAGAGGTACCACAAGAAGAGAGGCGGCGATGCCCACGTTTGCCGGGAGTGGGACTCCGACGAGAGCTCCACCGAGTCCTCTTTCGACGAGGACGCCGCCAACATCGCCGTCACCAAGGGACTCCTCTTCCCCAACGTCGGCCACAAATGCCTCATGGCAAAAGACGGCAAAAGGAAGAAGGTTAAATCCAAATCCTCCACTAAATATGAATCCTCTAGTGATGATAATGATAGTGGTGAGGAAGACAATTTGCATATCCTTTTTGCCAACCTTAACATGGAACAAAAGGAAAAATTAAATGAACTAATTAGTGCCATCCATGAAAAGGATGATCTCTTGGACTCCCAAGAGGACTTCCTAATCAAGGAAAATAAAAAGCATGTTAAGGTTAAGAATGCTTGTGCTCTAGAGGTAGAAAAATGTGAAAAATTGTCTAGTGAGCTAAGCACTTGCCATGAGACCATTAACAACCTTAGAAATGAAAATGCTAGATTAATTGCTAAGGTTGATTCCCATGTTTGTAATGCTTCAATTCCCAATCTTAGAAATGATGATGATTTGCTTGCTAAGATTAAGGAATTGAATGATTCTCTTGTTAACCTTAGAGTAGAAAATGAAAATTTGATTGCTAAGGCTAAGGATTTTTATGTTTGCAATGTTACTATTTCCGATCTTAGAGATAAAAATGATATATTACGTGCTAAGATTGTTGAACTTAATTCTTGCAAACCCTCTACATCTACCGTTGAGCATGTGTCTATTTGTGATAGATGTAGAGATGTTGATGTCAATGCTATTCATGATCACATGGCTTTAATTAAACAACAAAATGATCATATAGCATTATTAGATGCTAAAATTGCCGAGCATAACTTAGAGAATGAAAAATTTAAATTTGCTAGAAGTATGCTCTATAATGGGAGACGCCCTGGCATCAAGGATGGCATTGGCTTCCAAAGGGGAGACAATGTCAAACTTAATGCCCCTCCTAAGAACTTGTCTAACTTTGTTAAGGGCAAGGCTCCCATGCCTCAGGATAACGAGGGTTACATTTTATACCCTGCCGGTTATCCCGAGAGCAAAATTAGGAGAACTCATTCTAGGAAGTCTCACTCTGGCCCTAACCATGCTTTTATGTATAAGGGTGAGACATCTAGTTCTAGGCAACCAACACGTGCTAAGTTGCCTAGAAAGAAAACTCCTATTGCATCAAGTGATCATAGCATTTCATTTAAGACTTTTGATGCATCTTATGTTTTGACAAACAAATCCGGCAAAGTACTTGCCAAGTTTGTTGGGGGCAAACACAAGGGCTCCAAGACTTGTGTTTGGGTACCCAAAGTTCTTGTTTCTAATGCTAAAGGACCCAAAACCGTTTGGGTACCTAAAACCAAGAACTAAAATTGTTTTGTAGGTTTATGCATCCGGGGGCTCAAGTTGGATACTCGACAGCGGGTGCACAAACCACATGACAGGGGAGAAGAAGATGTTCTCCTCATATGAGAAAAACCAAGATCCCCAACGAGCCATCACATTCGGGGATGGAAATCAAGGTTTGGTCAAGGGTTTGGGTAAAATTGCTATATCACCTGACCATTCTATTTCCAATGTTTTTCTTGTAGATTCTTTAGATTACAATTTGCTTTCTGTATCTCAATTATGTCAAATGGGCTACAACTGTCTCTTTACTGATGTAGGTGTCACTGTCTTTAGAAGAAGTGATGATTCAATAGCATTTAAGGGTGTGTTAGAGGGTCAGCTATACTTGGTAGATTTTGATAGAGCTGAACTCGACACATGCTTAATTGCTAAGACTAACATGGGTTGGCTCTGGCATCGCCGACTAGCCCACGTTGGGATGAAGAATCTTCATAAGCTTCTAAAGGGAGAGCACATTTTGGGACTAACAAATGTTCATTTTGAGAAAGACAGGATTTGTAGCGCATGCCAAGCAGGAAAGCAAGTTGGGTCTCATCATCCACACAAGAACATTATGACTAGTGACAGGCCACTGGAGCTCCTACACATGGACCTATTCGGCCTGATTGCTTACATAAGCATCGGCGGGAGTAAGTACTGTCTAGTTATTGTGGATGATTATTCTCGCTTCACTTGGGTGTTCTTTTTGCAGGAAAAATCCCATACCCAAGAGACCTTAAAGGGATTCTTGAGACGGGCTCAAAATGAGTTCGGCTTAAGGATCAAGAAAATTAGAAGCGACAATGGGACGGAGTTCAAGAACTCACAAATAGAAGGCTTCCTTGAGGAAGAGGGCATCAAGCATGAGTTCTCTTCTCCCTACACGCCACAACAAAATGGTGTAGTGGAGAGGAAGAATCGAACTCTATTGGACATGGCAAGAACCATGCTTGATGAGTACAAGACACCGGATCGGTTTTGGGCCGAGGCAGTCAACACCGCTTGCTACGCCATCAACCGGTTATATCTACACCGAATCCTCAAGAAGACATCCTATGAACTCCTAACCGGTAAAAAGCCCAACATTTCATATTTTAGAGTTTTTGGTAGCAAATGCTTTATTCTTGTTAAGAGAGGTAGAAAATCTAAATTTGCTCCTAAAACTGTAGAAGGCTTTTTACTAGGATATGATTCAAACACAAGGGCGTATAGAGTCTTTAACAAGTCCTCAGGACTAGTTGAAGTTTCTTGTGACGTTGTGTTTGATGAGACTAACGGCTCTCAAGTAGAGCAAGTTGATCTTGATGAGATAGGTGAAGAACAGGCTCCGTGCATCGCTCTAAGGAACATGTCCATTGGGGATGTATGTCCTAAGGAATCCGAAGAGCCTCCACATACACAAGATCAACCATCCTCCTCCACACAAACATCTCCACCAACTCAAAATGAGGACGAGGCTCAAGTTGATGAAGGAGAAGATCAAAGAGATGAGACACCTCAAGATGACGGCAATGATCAAGGGGGAGATGCAAATGATCAAGACAAGGAGGATGAACAACCAAGGCCGCCACACCCAAGAGTCCACCAGGCAATCCAACGAGATCACCCCATCGACACCATCCTCGGCGACATTCAAAAGGGTGTAACTACTCGATCTCGTGTTGCACATTTTTGTGAGCATTACTCTTTTGTTTCCTCTATTGAGCCACACAGGGTAGAGGAAGCACTCCAAGATTCAGATTGGGTGATGGCAATGCAAGAGGAGCTCAACAATTTCACAAGGAATGAGGTATGGCACTTAGTTCCACGTCCTAATCAAAATGTTGTAGGAACCAAGTGGATCTTCCGCAACAAGCAAGACGAGCATGGTGTGGTGACAAGGAACAAAGCTCGACTCGTGGCCAAGGGGTATTCACAAGTCGAAGGTTTGGATTTTGGTGAAACCTATGCACCCGTAGCTAGGCTTGAGTCAATTCGTATATTATTGGCCTATGCTACTTACCATGGCTTCAAGCTTTATCAAATGGACGTGAAGAGTGCCTTCCTCAACGGACCAATCAAGGAAGAGGTCTACGTTGAGCAACCTCTCGGCTTTGAAGACGGTGAGTACCCTAACCATGTCTATAGGCTCTCTAAGGCGCTTTATGGGCTCAAGCAAGCCCCAAGAGCATGGTATAAATGCCTTAGAGATTTCCTTATTGCTAATGGCTTCAAAGTCGGCAAGGCTGATCCTACCTTATTCACTAAAACTCTTGACAATGATTTGTTTGTATGCCAAATTTATGTTGATGATATCATATTTGGGTCTACTAACGAATCTACTTGTGAAGAATTTAGTAGGATCATGACACAAAAATTTGAGATGTCTATGATGGGGGAGTTGAAGTATTTTCTAGGATTCCAAGTCAAGCAACTCCACGAGGGCACCTTCATTTGTCAAACTAAGTATACACAAGACATTCTAACCAAGTTTGGAATGAAGGATGCCAAGCCCATCAAGACACCCATGGGAACCAATGGGCATCTCGACCTCGACACGGGAGGTAAATCCATCGATCAAAAGGTATACCGGTCGATGATTGGTTCATTGCTTTATTTATGTGCATCTCGACCGGACATTATGCTTTCAGTTTGCATGTGTGCAAGATTCCAATCCGACCCTAAGGAGTCCCACCTTACGGCCGTAAAACGAATCTTGAGATATTTGGCTTACACACCTAAGTTTGGGCTTTGGTACCCTCAGGGATCCACATTTGATTTGATTGGTTATTCGGATGCCGATTGGGCGGGGTGCAAAATCAATAGGAAGAGCACATTGGGGACTTGCCAGTTCTTAGGAAGATCCTTGGTGTCTTGGGCTTCAAAGAAGCAAAATTCGGTCGCTCTTTCCACCGCCGAAGCCGAGTATATTGCCGCAGGCCACTGTTGCGCGCAATTGCTTTGAATAGGCAAACCCTACGGGACTACGGTTATAAACTAACCAAAGTTCCCCTTCTATGTGATAATGAGAGTGCAATCCGCATGGCGGATAATCCCGTTGAGCATAGCCGCACTAAACACATAGCCATTCGGTATCATTTTCTTAGGGATCACCAACAAAAGGGGGATATCGAGATTTCATACATTAACACTAAAGATCAATTAGCCGATATCTTTACCAAGCCACTTGATGAACAATCTTTTACCAAACTTAGGCATGAGCTCAATATTCTTGATTCTAGGAATTTCTTTTGCTAAACTTGCACACATAACTCATAAGTATACCTTTGATCATGTCTCTTTGATATATGCTATGACTAATGTGTTTTCAAGTGTATTTCAAACCAAGTCATAGGTATATTGAAAGGGAATTGGAGTCTTCGGCGAAGACAAAGGCTTCCACTCCACTCTACTACTCATCCTTCGCCGTTGCTTCGCATCACTCTCCGACTTTGGTATAATCTTCACTCATTTATTTTATGGCCAAAGGAGGAGAAAGTATTTCGTTGGGCTCTAATGATTCCGTTTTTGGCGATTCATGCCAAAGGGGGAGAAAATATGAGCCCAAAGCAAAAGGACCGCACCACCACCTAATTTTTTGGAGATTTTCAATTGGTCAATTTCAAATTGGTATCTCATTATGTTCTAAAGGGGGAGGAAGCATTAATTCAAAAATGATATATCAAAACCCTCTTGAACACTAAGAGGAGGATCTCATTTAGGGGGAGTTTTGTTTAGTCAAAGGAAAAGCATTTGAAACAAGGGGAGAAATTTTTTTTAAAACTTAAAAATGCTTTGCAAAAATCTTATTCATCTATCTTTGACTATGTTGCAAAAAGACTTTGAAAAGGATTTACAAAAAGAATTTGCAAAAACAAAACATGTGGTGCAAGCGTGGTCCAAAATGTTAAAAATAAAGAAACAATCCATACACATCTAGTAAGTAACATTTATTGGCTCAATTCCAAGCAACCTTTGCACTTACATTTTGCAAACTAGTTCAATTATGCACTTTTATATTTGCTTTGGTTTGTGTTGGCATCAATCACCAAAAAGGGGGAGATTGAAAGGGAATTAGGCTTACACCTAGTCCATAATTAATTTTGGTGGTTGAATTGTCCAACACAAATATTTGGACTAACTAGTTTGTTCTAGTGTATAAGTTTTACAGGTGCAAAAGGTTCACACTTAGCCAATAAAAAGACCAAGTACTGGGTTCAAACAAAGGAGCAAGGATCAACCAAAGGCACCTCTGGTCTGGCGCACCGGACTGTCCGGTGTGCCACCGGACATGTCCGGTGCACCAGAGGACTCCGACTTCAAACTCTTCACCTTCGGGAAATTCCAGAGGCGACTCCGCTATAATTCACCAGACTGTCCGGTATACACCGGACTGTCCGGTGCAACAGCGGGGCAACGGCTATTTCGGCGCCAACGGCTACCTGCGACGCATTAAATGCGCGCGCTGCGCGCGCAGAGGGTAGGCACGCCCATACTGGCGCACCGGACAATCTACAGTGCATGTCCGGTGCGCCACCGGACATCCAGGCGGGCCTAGAAGTCAGAACTCCAACGGTCGAACCCAACGGCTTTTGGTGACGTGGCTATCACACCGGACATGTCCGGTGTGCACCGGACTGTCCGGTGCGCCATCGATAGACAGCCTCACCAAACGGCTAGTTTGGTGGTTGGGGCTATAAATACCCCCAACCACCCCACATTCAAGTTATCCAAGTTTTCCAGCTTCCAACCACTATACAAGAGCTAGCATTCATTGCAAAGCACACCAAAAGAGATCAAATCCTCTCCCAACTCCACACAAAGCCTTAGTGACTAGAGAGAGTGATTTGTAGTGTTCATTTAAGCTCTTGCGCTTGGATCGCTTCTTTTTCTTTGGCATTCTTTCTTGTGATCAAACACTCACTTGTAATTGAGGCAAGAGACATCAATCGTGTGGTGGTCCTTACGGGAAGTTTGATTCCCAAGTGATTTGAGAAAGAGAAGCTCACTCGGTCCGAGGGACCGTTTGAGAGAGGGAAGGGTTGAAAGAGACCCGGCCTTTGTGGCCTCCTCAACGGGGAGTAGGTTTGCAAGAACCGAACCTCGGTAAAACAAATCATCGTGTCTCACTTTGCATTTGCTCACGATTTGTTTTGTGCCCTCTCTCACGGACTCTATTATATTTCTAACGCTAACCCGACTTGTAGTTGTGATTATTTTTGAGAATTTCAGTTTCGCCCTATTCACCCCCCTCTAGGCGACTTTCACCCTTTCTCCTCCGAGTCCTCTGCGCCTCTCTTGCACTCGCATTTTTCTGCTTTTCGCCATTGTAGTAGCCATGGCTTCACTGGTTCATCCCGAGCGTTACCAGACCGAGAGGAGGCTCGACACGATGCACCGCCTGCTCGGATGGAGTGCTTCGACGCACGCCTCGAGGATCCGGGCTGGCGCTACCCCCTTGGTGATCTCGCCGCCGGGGAGTTTATGCTCTTTGTCTCCTACCTCTCGTGCAGGCTGGCGTTGCCGATCTCCCCCTTCTTCATGTTATTGTTGGAGGATCTCGGTCTCCAGCTCCAGCACCTCACACCCCACTCCATCCTTCAGGCAGCCATCTTTGCTCATTTGTGCGAGATGTTCGTGGGGGTGGTGCCGTGCACCTCTCTCTTCCACCATTTTTTCATGCTGGTGAAGTCCGAGAAGGCCAAGGACCATCTTGGAGCATATTACTTCCAGACGAGGGCGGATTCGGTCGGCGCCTATATCCCCTCAGTCAGCGGCGCGAGGTGGGAAAACTGGCGGGCCGAATGGGTGATTGCCAGTACCGAGGCCAGCGACCGTCTCGTACTACCGATCGACGGGCCAAGGCTCGACAAGAAGCAATGGAGGGCTAAGCCGCAGTTGGCACCGAAGTTTGAGCCCATGTTGGGCAGGATCGAGTCCCTGGTGGCCGATGGTCTGACGTCGATGCACGTGGTTGGTGATTTCTTGAAGCATCGGATCGCGCCACTGCAGGCGAGGGCACAACTGAGCTGCTGGTTCACTGGCTCCAACGACCTCGACCGGGTCCATCGCGGGCCAGGCACCAACCTGTCCTGGGAGGAACTGGAGCTCCTGGTGAAGGGAATTACTGGTGAGTCCTTCATTGCCGAGTCCTTAATTCCTCTAGAGGGCATTCATCTACTTTGCGATGACCAAGGGTTAAGGGCAGTGATCTTGGACTGGCGGCCGACCCTTGACGAGAGTGGCGTAGCGGTTCGCCAGACCGGCGACCGGGATCCCCACCGCGGGATTCAGATCCCTGGTGAACCGGTTGGAGGTTCCCGGCCCGCCGACGCCGGCTCCAGAGCTCCCCCAGCGGCCCTCAACCCCTCGGGCGAGGGGAAGGGGGCCGCGAGCAGTTCTTCCACCCCGGGTGATTCCAGGAGGTCGGAGGGAGAGAGGCGGCACCGACTGCGTCGCACCGACGGATCTTTCGTCGGGGATCCTCCCCTTGATTCGGACCTCCCCCAGGATTGCTAGAGGACAGCTGGCAGGGTCAAGGAGGCCGGCTCCCCGGCCCAGGGCTCGCAGAGGCGCGTCAGTCCTCCACCTGCACCACCATCAATCTCGCCGCCGCCGTCACCATCATCTGGCTCACCGCCGCTGCAGGGGCAGCAGCATCAATGGCAGCAACAGCAACAGGGGCAGCGGACATCTCGCTTCCAAGGCCGTTGGAAGGTCCAGGGGCCCAAGTGAGTGTACCCATTTCCATTTTCCCCATTGGTATAGTCATCATGTTGACATGTATTAACCCGTCCTTTGCTTATTAGGGCCTCTTCTTCCTCTGTCTCTAAAGTCGCTCCTACTGGTGAGTCTGGCTCCCAGCAATAGGTGTCTGCTGGCCTCAATGCCGGCGACCTGCCTCCGCCTGCCACTGTTGAGGCGGTGCCATCGGGCCCCCAGGTTCCGACTGTTGCGGCCGCGGCAGGGTCGTCAGGCCCCCAGGACCCAGCTGCCACTGTCGAGGCAGTGTCGTTGGGCCCCTAGTCCTCAGCCGGGGATCCGATAGCAGCGACATTGCCAACGACTGCTGCAGACCCAACAGCGGCGGTGATGTCGCTGAATATGCCGTCGGCGACGGCGGAAGCCGCGGGGGGTACGCCCGATTCCATCCCGCCGCTCGTTCCGGAGGAGTCGGAGGTTATTCTTGGGCAGCGGCTCTAGACCGGCGCCGGGCCAGAAACGGCGCCACCTCCTCTCCCTCGAGTGATGTCCCATGCTCACCAGGCCCTCCGGGAGACCGAGGCGGCAATCCTGTGGGAGTGGGAGGCGCTCGAGACTGAGCACCAGTGCCTTGGCGATTGGCGCTCCCAGCTGGAGGAACGTACCAAGGCTGCGTCCTGCCAATTTGCTTTGGAGCGGTCCAAGCTTGAGCAGGGGCATGAGGACCTCAAGGAGGACTGAAGAAGGTGCTCGAGTGGGAGCGGGAGGTGACTCAGGAGGAGAAGAGGCTGGTCAAGAGGAAAGAGCACTTGGACCAACGGGAGGCGACCATCACGGAATTCCATGAGAAGTTGAAAGTCTATAAAGCGATGCTGGAGGAGCAGAGGGATGAGCAGGCCGCGACTGAAGTGGCACTGTAAAAGCTGCAGCAGGAGCTTGATGACAGGGCTAGCAACATCTCTCTCGCCGAGGAAAACCTCAAGGCGAAGGATGCTTCCCTAGAGGAGCGGGCGACGGATCTCACCCGACAGGAGAAGGACCTTGCCTGGAGGGAGGAGATGTGGGAAAGGCGAGAAAAGTTGCTAGCCGAGCACGAGCTCGAGGCGGAGGAGAAAGAGAACAAACTGGAGGAGAAAGAGCGGACACTGGAGGAGCGGGTCCACCGGTTCCAGGCAACGCAGGCGCAGGTAGCCCAAACGGCGTAGGCGGCTCTGGGTTCCCAGACGGTAGAGGCGAAGAAGAAGATGCTAGAAGATCTCCGGATGGAGCATCACATCGGGGTTCAGCGTATCGCCGCATGGGCCGACGAGGCGAGCTTGGCTCTGGCGCCATTGGGGGTGAGCCCCATCCCAGTGTCGAAGCAATCAGTGTCCATTTCCGACGCGCTCCCGGTGCTGGATTCCACTGCTGACCGCCTCCGGCGCCTGGATCAGATCCTTGGTGCCCGCCTAGAGGCTGAGGGCAGCAGACTCTGCCGGGCGGTAATAGAGTACATTCTGACGTGCTTCCGGAGCCACGACCCAGCCATCTCCTTGGGGCCAGTGATCGCTGGTCCGGTGGCCGATACCGAAGACGCCGCACGGGGGAGCGTGCAAGACACCGTAGACGTGGTGGCCAAGCGCTTCCTGCGAGATCCCGCTGATGATGAGTAGTGGGCTCTGCGGAGAGAAAGCAAAGGTTCCGCTAGGAAGCGGCTTATCATATTTTGGTTTTGTAAGATACTTTTAAGTACTATTTGTCAAGCAACATTACAACTTATCTGTATGTTGCTTTCCCCTTGCTATGTGCGTTGTTGTCAACTTCTTCTCTGGTACTTGGCCCCTCTGGAATGTGGTCTCGACTTGTCGAGGCTGGATGCCAGTATATTTAAGAAAGAGTTGGTGACCTAGCCCCCAGGAGGGTACTTCAACTGGGATCCAGACCTGCACGCAGCCTTAGCTAGGGAGTTTTAGTAGCGCACCCATCGGACCCATTAACTGGTATCCTTCGTCCTTTGATAAAAACAATGGTGGCAAGCTTAAGCAGAATAAGATCACCATAAAGCAAATCTAGGGTGGGGTGAACCTCCTCTTCATAACTTGGTGTTCATGAGCGTAAAGCAACGGGCTGAGTTTATAAGGGTAGATCTTACCGGGCTGGCGTACATACATGTGCTACCTAGTTACAAAGGAAGAAAACTGCATTCCCCAATTTTGCTTTTATGAGAAGAACTTATGGAGGTGCTCTATGTTCTAGGGATTGGGTAGAGACTCGCCTTCAGTTGTGGCGAGACGGACACACCCGGGTCGGCATACTTCTGTCACTTTGAAGGGTCCTTCCCAGCTGGGGGAGAGTTTATGGAGCCCTTCTCGAGTTCAGTACTCGCATTAGGACTAGGTCCCCGACCTGAGCTCCCTACTGTGCACGAACCGTTGGTGGTAACGCCTGAGCGCTTGGTTGTACCGTGCATTTCGGATGGCTGATTACCATCTGCGCTCGTCGATGAAGTCCACGTCTTCACGCCGCAGCTGTCCCTGCATAGATTCCTCGAAAGCCTGGACCCGAGGGGAACCCATGATGATTTCTGGGGGAAGACAGGCTTCGGCCCCGTAGACCAGGAAGAACGGGGTCTCCCTGGTGGCTCGGCTGGGTGTTGTTCGGTTCCCCCATAGCACAGATGGGAGCTCACTGACCCAATTCGCACCATGCTTCTTCAAGTAGTCATAGGTGCGCGTCTTGAGTCCCCTGAGGATCTCTGCATTTGCCCTTTCCGCTTGGCCATTGCTTCTGGGGTGGGCCATGGATGCAAAGCAGAGCTGGGTGCCGATGCCCTCGCAATATTCCTGGAAGATTCGACTTGTAAACTAGGTTATGTTGTTCGTAATGATACGGTTTGGGACCCCAAATCTACAGACGACGGACTTGAGGAAAGCGACAGCGGCCCCTTGGGTGATGTTGACCACAGGGGTGGCCTCTGGCCACTTAGTGAACTTGTCGATGGCGACAAAGAGGTCCGGTACCCGCCAATGGCCCTAGGGAATGGCCCCAGGATATCTACCCCCCATACGGCGAATGGCCAAGAGGGTGGAATCATTTGCAGGGCCTGAGCTGGTGTGTGTTTGTTTTGCGTGGAATTGACACGCCTTGCAGGACTTCACCGTCTTAGCTGCATCCTGGAGAGCGGTTGGCCAGTAAAAGCCATGCTGGAAGGCCTTATCGACCAGTGTGCGAGATGATGAATGACTTCCGCATTCCCCTCCATGGATCTCCATGAGCAACTCACAACCCTCTTCCTGGGTAATGCATCACATGTGAATGTCGTTGGCACCGCGACGGTAAAGATCCCCTTCCACCACCGCGTAACGCTTAGCCAACCGCACTATGCGTTCTGCGGACACATGGTCTTCAGGAAGGATATTCTCCTTCAGATAGTCCCGGATCTCGGAGATCCATGCATCGGGACCACTCTGAGATATTGGCTGCGGTGCTAAGGGGCTGGCAGGCCCCCCTATAGCACACACAACCTTTGGTGGGTTCTGGGACGCCACCAGGACCGCTAGCTTTGAGGTGCTAGTCTCGCCCCCTTCGCCCAGTTCGGCAGGCTGGACGGTGGGTCTTAGCAGCCGTCTTTCGAAGACGCCCTCGGGCACGGGTGCCCAAGTTGATGCCTTCATGGAGAGGTCATCTGCCGCTGAGTTGTTAGCCCGAGGAACATGTTGCAGTTCTAGGGCCGTGAAGTCTTTCTCCAGTTTCCTCACGTGAAGAAGGTAGGCTGCGAGCCTGGACTCATTGCAGCTACACTCTCCGTGGAGTTGCTTGATGATCAGCTGGGAGTCTCCCTTCACCAAGAGCTGGCGGATGCCCAAGGATAGGGCTGCCGATAAGCCGAAGATCAGTGCCTCGTACTCTGCCATGTTGTTGGTGGTTTTGAACTCAAGGTGCACCATGTACTTCACTTGATCTCTGCTTGGGTCGATGAGGATCACCTCGGCCCCGCCAATTTGTTGGCGGGCAGACCCGTCGAAGTAGAGCGTCCAATGGGGCTTGGTGAAGATCGGACCCCTGGGCTCCGCAGGTGTGGGGTCCGAGTCAGGACCCGGACCCCCAGGGATGCTTGAGGGGGGCGTCCACTCTATGATGAAGTCAGCCAGGACCCGACTCTTGATGGCGTGGCGAGGTCAGAAGTCCAGCTGGAACTCAGTGAGTTCCGTGGCCCACTTGGCAATGTTGCTTGTGGCATCAGAGTTGTGGAGGATGGCCCTTAATGGGAAGGAGGTCACCACCACAATCCTGTGCGCTTGGAAATAATGGCGCAGTTTCCTAGGCGCGACGAGCACAGCATAGAGGAGTTTGTGCGTCTCAAGGTACCTGGTTTTCGCCTCATGGAGGACCTCACTGATGTAGTAGACCGGTCTTTGAACGGTGCGGCCCCCTGTAGCCGGTCCCGAGTCCCCAAGTTCCTGGCTTTTCTGGTGCTGGTCTCTCGACGACCAGCATCGTGCTCACCACTTTCGCGACTGCCGCAATGTATAAATACAGTGGCTCCTCTGGTTCCGGAGCCACCAATACTGGTAGAGACACCAAGTGCTATTTCGACTCCTAGAATGCTTGCTCCGCCTCTTCGGACCAAGAGAAGGGACCGGATTTTCGCAGCAGCTTGAAGAAGGGCAGTGCTCTCTTAGCCAGCCTCGAAATGAAGCAGCTAAGGGCGGCTAATGATCCCGTAAGCTTCTGGATGTCCTTGACTCGGGCCGGGGGACTCATTGCCTCAATTGCTCTGATCTTCTCCGGGTTTGCTTCAATGCCCCGGTACGAAACCAGGAATCCTAGCAACTTTCCAGCGGAAATGCCGAAAACGCACTTGTCTAGGTTCAGCTTCGTGCGGGTTGCCCGTAGCTTGTCGAAGACCAGGGTCAAGTCTTTCACTAGGGTCGACCCTCTCTTAGTCTTGACCACAATGTCATCGACGTAGACTTCTACTTTATCCCTAATCAGGTCCCCGAAAGACTTACTCATTGCCCGCACAAATGTAGGCAAGGCATTTTTTAGACCGTACGACATAACAGCATAGCAGTAAAGCCCATCCACTGTTACAAAAGCGGTATGCTTTCTATGTTCCCTAGACATCTGGATTTGATGGAAACCAGAGTAAGCGTCTAAGAATGATAATAGATCGCACCCAGAGGTAGAATCCACGATTTGGTCTATATGTGGGAGCGGATACGAGTCCTTGGGACAGGCCTTGTTCAAGCTGGTGTAGTCGATGCACATCCAGAGCTTCCCATTCGCTTTGGGGACGACGACTGGGTTGGCCAGCCATATTGGGTGATGAACCTCTTCGATGAAGCCAGCATCTAGCAGCTTCTGGACCTCCTTTCGGATGAAGTCCTGTCGCTCAACAGACTGTTTGCAAGGCTTCTGACTCACCGGCCTGGCGTCGGGGTTGATCTTCAGGCAGTCCTTGATCACCTCCCTGGGGATCCCAGGCATCTGCGACGGCTCCCATGCAAATACGTCGGCATTTGCCTGGAGAAAGGCGATGAGCGCGAGTTCCTATTTCTCGTCCAGATCACCCGCAATGCGAGTGGTCTGGGTGGAATCCACAACGAGACAGATGGCTTTGACGGGGACACCATCTGCTCTGGATGGTTGTACCTTTGGTGCCTTGGGGGGCGCCTTGGTGCTGGAGGTTGAAGGATTCCTCCCTCCATTGTCTGGGCAAGCAGTCTCTGCCGCCAGGGCGTGCAGCTTTTCTACGACTGCAAGTGCGGCGGCACGGTCACCCTATACGATGAGAACCCCAGTCAGGGACGACATCTTGAGGACCAAATACCCATAATGGGTAATAGCCATGAACCGGTACAGGGGCGGCCTGCCAATGATGGCGTTGAAGGGGAGGTTGACCTCTGCAACGTCGAACACGACGTTCTCCATGCGGAAGTTCTCCTCAGTCCCGAATGTAACCAGGAGTGCGATGCTCCCAAGGGGATACACCGGCTGTGGGCCTACTCCGGAGAATGGGTGTGAGGGTCCCAGACGGGACCCTGGGATTTGTAGCTGCTTGAACGCAGCATGGCTGATGATGTTGAGGCCTGCCCCGCCGTCAATCAACACATGGTGCAGTCGCATATTGGCGATGACAGGGGCGGTGATGAGTGGTAGTATGCCGACCCCTGCCATGTTGTCGAGGCAATCGGATGCCCCGAAGGAGATGGTGGTGCTCCTCCACCGTTGATGTGGGGCAGCCTTCCGGACCCCTGGGGTTGCCGACAGGATCTCCCGACGTAGGGACTTGACGTTCCTGCGGGAGGTGAGTTTCCAGCTCCCGCCATACATGACGTATAACCTCTTGCGGCGGTCGCTGTCATCCCTGGAGTCAGAATCTCCAGCGAAGACGCTCTTGAGGTCCCCCTCAGGTGATTGATACCCGAGTTCTCGTTCTCCTGCGGCTACCTCGCCGTCGTTGACCTTTTCTTTGCCAGGTTAGCGAGGAGGTGGGGAGCCGTCCTTGGAGGACTACTCGCGCCGCTCGCTGACACGTTTCACGAGATTAATGATCTCGTGACACTCCGCGGCGCTGTGGCGACCGTTGGGGTGCACAAGGCATGGACCGCTGCTACCCCTCTGCGGCCGTGGGCGTTTGTTGCGGTTGCCTCGGCCCCTGGTCGCGGCAGCAACGACTAGAGCGGTGGACCACGATCTCTGGAAGTCGCGGTCCTTCTTCTTTTTCTTCTTACCGTCCCGAGGGACGGCACCCGAGCCTCCCGATTGGGCAACCCCGGTTTATGGTGCCGAGTGCCATGCACGCCCCTCAGCAGATCTGACACACTTGTCGGCCAGAGCAAAGAGCATGGGGACAGTCTCCACGTCATGCGTGGCCAACTTCTCCAGCATTTTCTCATCACGTACTCCCTGTCGGAATGCCGTGATGATGGAAGCATCGGAAATGCGAGGTATAGTACCTCGCACCTTGGTGAAGCGGGAGATTAACGTTCGGAGAGACTCACCGGGCTCCTGCCTCACCGCATGGAGGTGGGCCTCCACACTGTGCTACTGGTAAGCACTGGCGAAGTTCGCAACGAACCGCGCACAGAGCTCCTCCCAAGAGTAGATTGACCCTGGGGCGAGGTTTATGAGCCAAGTCCGGGCAGGTCCAGACTAGGCGACATGAAAATATGTCACCATCACAGCGGTGTTTCCACCTGCTGCCTTGATGGCGGTGACGTACATCTGTAGGAACTCTGACGGGTTTGACGTTCCGTCATACTTTTCCGGCAGGTGTGGCCGGAACTTGGGCGGCCATGACGCCGCGCGGAGATGATCCGCGAGAGCGGCGCAGCCCACGCCGTCCAAGGGAACACCCGCTTGGGACCGGGTGCCCATTGGTGTCTGCGGTGCTACCACAGCGAAGTCTTGATCGAGGTTGTGACCCTCGATGTTTTGGCGGCGCTCACGTGCTCTCTCCAGAGATACCCGGGCATCCTCCCCCGCTCGCCTGCGATTGAGGTCTGCCCGGATGTCGTTGGTCTGGGTGCCCCTCACTGAGGGTGAGCGCACATACGTCGACGCCTCATTTTGGTGCCGGGATGAACGTGGCCTCGATCTGGTCGAGGTAGAATGTGCCATACCGAGCAACCGGTCGATGTCGTCCCGCCATTGCTTCATGGCCCCTGGCGAGGCCGTAGAGCTTGGGGGGTGTCGCAGCAATTCCCTGGCTGCTGACAACGCTCCTGAAAGTCGCCTAGAGGGGGGTGAATAGGGTGAAACTAAAATTTACAAAATATAAACACAACTACGAGACATGTTAGCATTAGAAATAATAATGAGTCTGAGAGAGAGGGCGCAAAACAAATCACAAGCGAATGAAGAGTGTGACACGCGGATTTGTTTTACCGAGGTTCGGTTCTCGCAAACCTACTCCCTGTTGAGGAGGCCACAAAGGCCGGGTCTTTTTCAACCCTTTCCCTCTCTCAAACGGTCCCTCGGACCGAGTGAGCTTTCTCTTCTCAAATGTTTGGAACACAAAGTTCCCACAAGGACCACCACAAGATTGGTGTCTCTTGCCTCAATTACAAGTGAGTATGATCGCAATGAAGAATCAAAGAAGGAAGAAAGCAATCCAAGCGCAAGAGCTCGAAAGAACACAAGCAAATCTCTCTCACTAATCACTAGGGCGTTGTGTGGAGTTTGGAGAGGATTTGATCACTTTGGTGTGTCTAGAAT
This sequence comes from Zea mays, assembly GCF_902167145.1. Lineage (NCBI taxonomy): Eukaryota > Viridiplantae > Streptophyta > Magnoliopsida > Poales > Poaceae > Zea > Zea mays. The sequence goes on along the minus strand of NC_050104.1, from coordinate 155,424,020 downwards.
TGAATGCTAGAGCTCTTGTAAGTAGTTGAAGTGGGAAAACTTGGATGACTTGAATGTGGGGTGGTTGGGGGTATTTATAGCCCCAACCACCAAACTAGCCGTTTGGTGGAGGCTGTCGAATGGTGCACCGGACAGTCCGGTGCGCCAGCCACGTCACCAAAGCCGTTGGGTTCCGACCGTTGGAGCTCTGTCTTCTGGGCCCGCCTGGATGTCCGGTGGCGCACCGGACATGTACTGTAGAGTGTCCGGTGCGCCACTACGCGCGTGCCTGACTTCTGCGCGCTCTGGCGCGCATTAATTGCTGTTGTAGGTGACCGTTGGCGCGAAGTAGCCGTTGCCCCGCAGTTACACCGGACAGTCCGGTGTACACCGGACATGTCCGGTGAATTATAGCGAAGCAGCCGAAGCGAATTCCCGAGGCTGGCGAGTTCCTGAGGCCGCTCTTCCTTGGAGCACCGGACACTGTCCGGTGTACACCGGACAGTCCGGTGAATTATAGTGGAGTTGCCTCTGGATTTTCCCGAAGACGACGAGTTTGCACTGGAGTCCTCTAGTGCACCGGACATGTCCGGTGGCACACCGGATAGTTCGGTGCGCCAGACCAGAGATGCCTTCGGTTGTCCCTTTGCTCTTTTGTTGAACCCAATACTTGGTCTTTTTATGGCTAAGTGTGAACCTTTGGCACCTGTATAACTTATACACTAGAGCAAACTAGTTAGTCCAATTATTTGTGTTGGGCAATTCAACCACCAAAATTAATTAGGGACTAGGTGTAAGCCTAATTCCCTTTCAATCTCCCCCTTTTTGGTGATTGATGCCAACACAAACCAAAACAAATGTAAAAGTGCATAATTGAACTAGTTTGCATAATGTAAGTGCAAAGGTTACTTAGAATTGAGCCAATAAATATTACTTACTAGATATGCATGGATTGTTTCTTTATTTTTAACATTTTGGACCACGCTTGCACCACATGTTTTGTTTTTGCAAATTCTTTTTGTAAAACCGTTTCAAAGTCTTTTTGCAAAATAGTCAAAGGTAAATGAACAAGATTTTGCAAAGCATTTTCAAGTTTTGAAATTTTCTCCCTTTGTTCCAAATGCTTTTTCCTTTGACTAAACAAAACTCCCCCTCAAATAAATTCTCCTCTTAGTGTTCAAGAGGGTTTTAAGATATCAATTTTGAAAATACTACTTTCTCCCCCTTTAGAACACAAAGAGATACCAATTTGAAATTTACTAATGAAAAATCATCAATTTTTTTAAAATTAGGGTGGTGGTGCGGTCCTTTTGCTTTGGGCTCATACTTTCTCCCCCTTTGGCATGAATCGCCAAAAACGGATACTATGAGTGAAATATAAGCCCTTACTGGACTACTCTCTCCCCTATGGCAAATAAAACATAGGAGTGAAGGTTATACCAAAGACGGAGAGCGATGCGGAGCGACGGCGAAGGATGAGTAATAGAGTGGAGTGGAAGCCTTGCCTTCGCCGAAGACTCCAATTCCCTTTCAGTATACCTATGACTTGGTTTGAAATACACTTGAAAACACATTAGTCATAGCATATATAAAAGAGACATGATCAAAGGTATATTTATGAGCTATGTGTGCAAATTAGCATAAGAAATTCCTAGAATCAAGAATATTGAGCTCATGCCTAAGTTTGGTAAAAGTTTGTTCATCAAGAGGCTTGGTAAAGATATCGGCTAATTGATCTTTAGTGTTAATGTATGAAATCTCGATATCCCCCTTTTGTTGGTGATCCCGAAGAAAATGATACCGAATGGCTATGTGTTTAGTGCGGCTATGCTCAACGGGATTATCCGCCATGCGGATTGCACTCTCATTATCACATAGAAGAGGAACTTTGGTTAATTTGTAACCATAGTCCCGCAGGGTTTGCCTCATCCAAAGCAATTGCGCGCAACAATGGCCTGCGGCAATGTACTCGGCTTCGGCGGTAGAAAGAGCGACCGAATTTTGCTTCTTTGAAGCCCAAGACACCAAGGATCTTCCTAAGAACTGGCAAGTCCCCGATGTGCTCTTCCTATTAATTTTGCACCCCGCCCAATCGGCATCCGAATAACCAATCAAATCAAATGTGGATCCCCGAGGGTACCAAAGCCCAAACTTAGGAGTATAAGCCAAATATCTCAAGATTCGTTTTACGGCCGTAAGGTGTGATTCCTTAGGGTCGGCTTGGAATCTTGCACACATGCAAACGGAAAGCATAATGTCCGGTCGAGATGCACATAAATAAAGCAATGAACCAATCATCGACCGGTATACCTTTTGATCCACGAGCTTACCTCCCGTGTCGAGGTCGAGATGCCCATTTGTTCCCATGGGAGTCTTGATGGGCTTGGCATCCTTCATTCCAAACTTGGTTAGAATGTCTTGACTATACTTCGTTTGGCTAAGGAAGGTGCCTTCTTGGAGTTGCTTCACTTGAAATCCTAAGGAATACTTCAACTCCCCCATCATAGACATCTCGAATTTTTGTGTCATGATCCTACTAAATTCTTCACATGTAGATTCGTTAGTAGACCCAAATATAATATCATCAACATAAATTTGGCATACAAACAAATCATTGTCAAGAGCTTTAGTGAATAAAGTAGGATCGGCCTTGCCGACTTTGAAGCCATTAGCAATAAGGAAATCCCTTAGGCATTCATACCATGCTCTTGGGGCTTGCTTGAGCCCATAAAGCGCCTTAGAGAGCCTATAGACATGGTTAGGGTACTCACTATCTTCAAAGCCGGGAGGTTGCTCAACATAGACCTCTTCCTTGATTGGTCCATTGAGGAAGGCACTCTTTACGTCCATTTGGTAGAGCTTGAAGCCATGGTAAGTAGCATAGGCTAATAATATACGAATTGACTCAAGCCTAGCTACGGGTGCATAGGTTTCACCGAAATCCAAACCTTCGACTTGGGAGTATCCCTTGCCCACAAGTCGGGCTTTGTTCCTTGTCACCACACCATGCTCGTCCTGCTTGTTGCGAAAGACCCACTTGGTTCCTACAACATTTTGGTTAGGACGTGGAACTAAATGCCATACCTCATTCCTAGTGAAGTTGTTGAGCTCCTCTTGCATCGCCATCACCCAATCCGAATCTTGAAGTGCTTCCTCTACCCTGTGTGGCTCAATAGAGGAAACAAAAGAGTAATGCTCACAAAAATGTGCAACACGAGATCGAGTAGTCACCCCCTTATGAATGTCGCCGAGGATGGTGTCGACGGGGTGATCTCGTTGGATTGCTTGGTGGACTCTTGGGTGTGGCGGCCTTGGTTCTTCATCCTCCTTGTCTTGATCACTGGCATCTCCCCCTTGATCATTGTCGTCGTCTTGAGGTGGCTCATCCCCTTGATCTTCTCCTTCATCAACTTGAGCCTCGTCCTCATTTTGGGTTGGTGGAGATGCTTGCGTGGAGGAGGATGGTTGATCTTGTGCATGTGGAGGCTCTTCGGATTCCTTAGGACACACATCCCCAATGGACATGTTCCTTAGCGTGATGCACGGAGCCTGTTCTTCACCTATCTCATCAAGATCAATTTGCTCTACTTGAGAGCCGTTAGTCTCATCAAACACAACATCACAAGAAACTTCAACTAGTCCTGAGGACTTGTTAAAGACTCTGTATGCCCTTGTGTTTGAGTCATATCCTAGTAAAAAGCCTTCTATAGTTTTAGGAGCAAATTTAGATTTTCTACTTCTTTTAACAAGAATAAAGCATTTGCTACCAAAAACTCTAAAATATGAAATATTGGGCTTTTTACCAGTTAGGAGTTCATAAGATGTCTTCTTGAGGATTCGGTGTAGATATAACCGGTTGATGGCGTAGCAGGCGGTGTTGACCGCCTCGGCCCAAAACCGATCCGGTGTCTTGTATTCATCAAGCATGGTTCTTGCCATGTCCAATAGAGTTCGATTCTTCCTCTCCACTACACCATTTTGTTGTGGCGTGTAGGGAGAAGAGAACTCATGCTTGATGCCCTCCTCCTCAAGGAAGCCTTCTATTTGTGAGTTCTTGAACTCTGTCCCGTTGTCGCTTCTAATTTTCTTGATCCTTAAGCCGAACTCATTTTGAGCCCGTCTCAAGAATCCCTTTAAGGTATCTTGGGTATGTGATTTTTCCTGCAAAAAGAACACCCAAGTGAAGCGAGAATAATCATCCACAATAACTAGACAGTACTTACTCCCGCCGATGCTTATATAAGCGATCGGGCCGAATAAATCCATGTGTAGGAGCTCCAGTGGCCTGTCACTTGTCATGATGTTCTTATGTGGATGATGAGTGACAACTTGCTTCCCGGCTTGGCATGCGCTACAAATCCTGTCTTTCTCAAAATGAACATTTGTTAGTCCTAAAATGTGCTCTCCCTTTAGAAGCTTATGAAGATTCTTCATTCCAACATGGGCTAGTCGGCGGTGCCAGAGCCAACCCATGTTAGTCTTAGCAATCAAGCAAGTGTCGAGTTCAGCTCTATCAAAATCTACCAAGTATAGCTGACCCTCTAACACTCCCTTAAATGCTATTGAATCATCACTTCTTCTAAAGACAGTGACACCTACATCAGTAAATAGACAGTTGTAGCCCATTTGACATAATTGGGATACAGAAAGCAAATTGTAATCTAAAAAATCTACAAGAAAAACATTGGAAATGGAATGGTCAGGAGATATAGCTATTTTACCCAAACCTTTGACCAAACCTTGGTTTCCATCCCCGAATGTGATAGCTCGTTGGGGATCTTGGTTTTTCTCGTAGGAGGAGAACATCTTCTTCTCCCCCGTCATGTGGTTTGTGCACCCGCTATCGATGATCCAACTTGAGCCCCCGGATGCATAAACCTACAAAACAAGTTTAGTTCTTGACTTTAGGTACCCAAACGGTTTTGGGTCCTTTGGCATTAGATACAAGAACTTTGGGTACCCAAACACAAGTCTTGGAGCCCTTGTGTTTGCCCCCAACAAACTTGGCAACTATCTTGCCGGATTTGTTAGTCAAAACATAAGATGCATCAAAAGTTTTAAATGAAATGCTATGATCATTTGATGCACTAGGAGTTTTCTTTCTAGGCAACTTAGCACGGGTTGGTTGCCTAGAGCTAGATGTCTCACCCTTATACATAAAAGCATGATTAGGGCCAGAGTGAGACTTCCTAGAATGAATTCTCCTAATTTTGCTCTCAGGATAACCGGCAGGGTATAAAATGTAACCCTCGTTATCCTGAGGCATGGGAGCCTTGCCCTTAACAAAATTAGACAATCTTTTAGGAGGGGCACTAAGTTTGACATTGTCTCCCCTTTGGTAGCCAATGTCATCCTTGATGCCAGGGCGTCTCCCATTATAGAGCATATTTCTAGCAAATTTAAACTTTTCATTTTCTAAGTTATGCTCGGCAATTTTAGCATCTAATTTTGCTATATGATCATTTTGTTGTTTAATTAATACCATGTGATCATGAATAGCATTGATATCAACATCTCTACATCTATCACAAATAGACACATGCTCAATAGTAGATGTAGAGGGTTTGCAAGAATTAAGTTCAACAATCTTAGCACGCAAAATATCATTGTTATCTCTAAGATTGGAAATTGTAACATTGCAAACATCTATTTCTTTAGCCTTAGCAATCAATTTCTCATTCTCATTTCTAAGGCTAGCAATAGAGACATTCAACTCATCAATCCTAGTAAGCAAATCAACATTATCATCTCTAGAATTGGAAGTTGAAATAGTACAAACATGTGAATCAACCTTAGCTAACAATTTAGCATTCTCATTTCTAAGGTTGTCAATGGTCTCATGGAAAGTGCTTAGCTCACTAGATATTTTTTCACATTTTTCAACTTGTAGAACATAAGCATTTTTAACCTTAACATGCTTTTTGTTTTCCTTAATAAGGAAGTCTTCTTAAGAGTCCAAGAGACCATCCTTCTAATGAATAGCACTAATCAACTCATTTAATTTTTCCTTTTGTTGCATGTTTAGGTCGGCAAAAAGGGTACGCAAATTATTCTCCTCATCACTAGCATTATCATCACTAGAGGATTCATATTTAGTGGAGGATTTAGATTTAACCTTCTTCCTTTTGCCGTCCTTTGCCATGAGCCACTTGTGGCCGACGTTGGGGAAGAGGAGTCCCTTGGTGACGGCGATGTTGGCGGCGTCCTCGTCGGAGGAGGAGTCGATGGAGCTCTCATCCGAGTCCCACTCCCGGCAAACATGGGCATCGCCGCCCTTCTTCTTGTAGTACCTCTTCTTTTCTCTCCTCTTTCCCTTCTTGTCGTTATCCCTGTCACTGTCACTTGATAATGGACATTTAGCAATAAAGTGACCGGGCTTACCACACTTGTAGCAAACCTTCTTGGAACGGGATTTGTAGTCCTTCCCCTTCCGTTGCTTGAGGATTTGGCGAAAGCTTTTGATGATTAAAGCCATCTCCTCATTGTCGAGCTTGGAGGCGTCAATTGGTTGTCTACTCGGTGTAGACTCTGTGGGGGATAGATATCCCCCGGGTCCACTAAAAGAGTAAAAGACCTCACGAAAGGCCCAAGGGCCCAATAAATCGTAAGGTCATTCTTTCGTGGGCCTGGGGAGAAACAGCCAGCAAAGCAGAACGAGATGAGGCCGGATTGGTGCAAACCCGGACGGCCCACAGCGCCGAGCGAGTGATCGTAACAGAAATCCGACTTTCCCGCGCTGGAGCCTCCATGCAACGAAGCCATGCGAGGATAAGTCGGCGAGGATTACATAGGGATAATCTTAAGAGGTTCACTATCTTTTAGCTACTTGTTGTTATCTTATCTACATGTACTGCCCCACGGTCGAATATATAAGGCCTAGGGGGCACCCCTTCAGAACGAGGGACCTATCTTATTTAGCCACCCACATTAACTCTCTGAGAGTCCTCTTGTAACCACGCTCACCAAGCATACTCACCAGGACGTAGGGTGTTACGCATCTCTAAGCGGCCCGAACCTGTAAATCTTGTCCACTGTCCCTCGTGCGATCGGCACGAACCATTTTGCTACAGTCGTCGACACCGTCCTACTCCAAAAAACACCTTGAGGGGCAACCCCGGGTGTGCGGTCGGACCCAAAACACCGACAGCTGGCGCGCCAGGTAGGGGCTGTGTCGACGATCCAAGCTAGCTCAATGGCCGTCACCTTCCACAGCAAGATCGCCCTCCGCCCCGGATCCGTATTCTGCTTCGGGACAATCTCATCCGTAGCAGATGAAGAGGGAACTCTACACCGCATTGTGGATCCACCAGAAAAGAAGTCTCCTCCAACAAACTCCGAAAATGCCGGAAAAGCGCAACCTCCAGCTCTCCGGAAAAAGATCGTCTCCGGAAAGTCAGGGGCTGAGGGCTCGCTGACCCGGAGAACTCCACTGTCTACTTCTCCGACGACAGAATGGACACAGATCGCGAGGAAGAAGGAGACCAGGGAGAAGCAAGTCATTCTTTCCGTTCCTCCGGCCTCAAAGGAGAACGGAAAGAAAGTCGCCGCGATAGCAGCACCCTTCATGGTAGCGGAAGTCACTCGGCCCGGATCGTATCGCCTCACTCAGATGGATGGCACGGAAGTTGGGAACTCCTGGAACATAGAGCACCTCAGAAAGTTTTATCCCTAGCTGTATTTCAAAACTGCTGAGGCGACAATGTACTCTGTAAAGTGGAAATATGTCGTCAATAAAGAGAGATTTCAAAGATATTCAGTTCGTTTATGATTGACTTGCATTCTTACTCGGGGTGACCACTATGCCCTGCTAACGGAGCAATCGACTTAAGTCGGCAACGACTTAAGGCGGTGCAACATGCTCACGCTTACTTAACTCGGGGTGACCACTATGCCCTGCTAACGGAGCAATCGACTTAAGTCGGCAACGACTTAAGGCGGTGCAACATGCTCACGCTTACTTAACTCGGGGTGACCACTATGCCCTGTTAACGGAGCAATCGACTTAAGTCGGCAACGACTTAAGGCGGTGCAACATGCTCACGCTTACTTAACTCAGGGTGACCACTATGCCCTGCTAATGGAGCAATCGACTTAAGTCGGCAACGACTTAAGGCAGTGCAACATGCTCACGCTTACTTAACTCGGGGTGACCACTATGCCCTGCTAACGGAGCAATCGACTTAAGTCGGCAACGACTTAAGGCGGTGCAACATGCTCACGCTTACTTAACTCGGGGTGACCACTATGCCCTGCTAACGGAGCAATCGACTTAAGTCGGCAATGACTTAAGCCGGTGCAACATGCTCACGCTTACTTAACTCGGGGTGACCACTATGCCCTACTCATGGAGCAATCGACTTAAGTCGGCAACGACTTAAGCCGGTGCAACATACTCGCGCCTACGTAATTCAGGGGATGACTTCTATGTCCCGCACACAAATCTCATAATCATCGTGCGTCGTTTCATCACTGCAAATTTACGAACTAATGAATTCCGATACAATAAGAGAGTAATTATAACATTCGAATGTTGAACTGATGTCCTCTAACAGATACTTGATTATGCTAACCGCACGCTCGAAGCACGCAAAATGTTTCTCTATTTTACAACATCTTTCTCAGGAGCGACTGATGAAGAAGGGCGACTCGAGGAATCGGGGGCAGCATTCACATCAGCCCTTATGTCCTCAGGGACAACCACGCCGGGTCTCCTCATCAAGATTCGTCCTGCCCGAATAAGCCTTGTCCATGGCTTTGTCGCGCTGGGCTTTGAGAGTAACAGCAGTTTCTTCGGCAACTTTGGCAGCCAGCCGAGCAGCCTCTAACTCCTGGGCAATGGATTTCTTGGAAGCTCGGAGTTCTTTGATGGTGGCATCCTTTGCTGATATCAACTGCTTGAGGCGAGTTACTTCATCTGTGGATTCCTGCAGCCTGCAACGTTGATTGTCCAACTCCTCCATTGTGAAGCGGTGACTCCTCTCCAAAATGGTCAGCGAGTTACTAGAATCACGATACAATCTGTCAAGATTGTCACGAGAAGCAGCAAGGATACGCTTTTCTTCCTGCACAAATCAACCCCTTCAGAAACTAAGCAAGTGATAGGAGCATAACAAGGCAAGGCACAGTTTTGTAAGTTACCTTTTCAGAGTCGAGCCGAGCATGAAGAGAAGAACTCAGGGCGTTGGCGTCATCCAAGGCAGCGGAGACCTGATTTAGTTCAGTTTGGCTCTGAGAGTACTTCTCCTCGAAGTCAGCACACCGTTGAGCCATTTCAGCCTGATCCTGGGAATGTTTTTCCTCAAGAGTTGCAATCTGCAGAGTAATTCCTAGCAAGAGGTAATCAAACAAAACGAGGTCAGAAGGTAAAACATTCCACAACAAAGGCAAAGAGAAGAAAAAGGGCGCTAACCAGCATTTGTTGCCTCCAACTCGGATACACGACGTTGAAGCGACACTGGATTCCAACACGCAAGAGACGAAGCCACTTCTGGGACGGAAGCACCCTGCAATCTCAGCTGGCTGGCCATCCCATTCACCAAAGCCTGATGAGAAGAACAGATGAGTATAATGGCAACAGTTCATGCAATGTAAGGATCAAGCTAAAATACAGTACGATACCTGGAGGTTGGAGAAGAACGAAGGTATTCCCAAATCAGGAGAGATCAGTGGATAAGCAGACGTAAGGCCACCACCCGGAGTAGTTTGCAACGAGCCAGCAGAAATCAATTCAGCACCTTCAACAGAGCCCAACACTCGGTCAGCAGGGGCGCTGCCTTCTAAAGCGACTCCCTGATCCAAATTCTGGGCTACCACCATACAGCCAGAGTGTGGAGGAGATCCCGCGTGAACGTTCATGGAAGTACATGAAGGAGACCCTGCTCGGGCACCCTCGGGGGCTGGGTCATAATTGGCGCTGCCCACTTGAGCCGGATCATCCCCGGCAGCACCCTCGGGGGCTGGGCAGTGGCTTATACTCTTCACCCGAGCTAAGTCATCCCCGGCGACATCCTCGGGGGCTGGGCATGTGTCAGCACCATTCTTGAGGCCCAGGCTCTCTGCAGTAACCACCTCTAAGGTTGATGGGCCCTCAACTACTTCCATAGGACCAGGACGATCCAAGTCAGTCTCCCGACCCTCGAGATCGCGCTCTAAGGTCGACGAGGCACGGGATGACCTCAACCCAGCATCAGGCACGGCAGCACAAGCCTCCGTTGCATCATCATCCACTGGCTCTGATAACAAGTCTTCTGGGACCATATCCTCAAGAGTTTGATCAAAATTGGCCAGGGACAGTTCTTGCAGACCAATGAGGGCAGATAAAGCAGGAGAAGGAACTCCACTACTTTCACCACCGGCGATGAACTGCCGACTGTTTTTCCGAGTCAAAGGAACTTCATTCTCCTCCTCCTCATCTTCCACAGTGACAACACAAGCAGCACCCCCATTGGGATCAGCAACAGATAAGGCACCTACATTAGGATCAGTAGCAGTTTGGGTACACCCATTGGGTTCAGCGTCAGTAGGTCCAGTCGCAGGCACTTCTTCAGCGGCAGGAACTGAGGTACCAGCGTCTTCATCAAAACTGGATACTCGCCGGAGGCGTATTCTCTTCTTCTTTTGCTCATCAGCAGAAGGCTCAGGCTGATTGGTTCGGCTAGGGCGCCTCGGGCGAGTGCTGACAGGTTTCTGAACATCCAAAGTTGTATCAACCTCTGGAAGGGGCACCACTGCCAAAGTACCAGCAGGAGCAGCGTCAGAAGAATCCTCAGCTAGCAGATCAAGCATGGCATTTATATCTGCATCACTAGGGTTCAGGGGCACCTCAAAATGGACTTGCCGTTCGTCATCAGGAATCTCCCCAAGCGAAGCAACCAAAGCAGTGACTTCTTCTGCAGAGGGTCGCACTCTAAGGCCCAAAATGCCATCAGTAACAGGTGGATTTGACACAAAGAGGGTGAATGCTTTGGGAGGAGGCAGGTTCCAGGCCGAGTATGCCACTGGAGCACCAACATTTGACACCTTGCCCCTGAGGATCATTTCAAGTCGGCTCACCAAGTCTGCAGGAGGAATTCTCCTATTGGTAACCCGAGTTAAGTCGGCTAGCCCTCGATACAGATAAGCTGGTAGGCCCTGTCTTTCAGTGGCTGAATGTTCTTGAAAACAAAGTCAGTGACCACAGCTTCAGCAGTTAGACCCCTCTCTTTCAGCAGTCCAACTTCAGCTAGCAACTCGCCTGCCTCAACTACTTCCTGATCCGTGGGAGACTCGGTCCAGCTCGGAGTGCGAACGTCTGGCTGTCTTCCCGACCGGGAGGGGAGAGAATTTCCATAATTGTCAACTATGAACCACTCTAGACGCCACCCCTTGATACTGTCCTTAAGGGGAATTTCAAGGTACTCAGTCTTCCGCCCGCGGCGCATCTCCAAACTGGCACCTCCGACCAACTGATGCTGTCCTCCGGCCATCCCAGGGCGACAATGATACAGGTATTTCCATAAGCCGAAATGCGGCAGCACGCCAAGGAAGGCTTCGCACAAGTGAACGAAGATGGAGATTTGCAGAATTGAGTTGGGGATCAGATGGGTCAGGTTAATGTGGTAGAAATCAAGAAGGCCTCGGAAAAAAGGAGAGATGGGAAGGCCAAGGCCGCGGAGAAGAAAAGGGGCGTAAAGTACAGACTCATGGGTATCCTCTGTCGGAACAGTGGTCCCGTGGCAAATCCGCCAGGAACAGAGTTCCCGCAGAGGAAGAAGCCCGATGGATACGAGGTGAAGAAGTTCAGCTTCAGAGATTATGGACATATGGTTACCTGCTAAAGGCAACTGGCTGTTGGGGTCGATTGGAGGAATCACCGCAGCAGACGAGCTCGCGGTCTTCCTCTTGGGCGCCATCTCGATTTCACCAGCGAGCAGAGTGGAGGCGAGTGGCAGAGAGGATTTGGAAGCGGGAATGCAAGAACTAGGGCACGGAAAGCAAAGGCGGCTAAAAGCGCAGCTCTTATGGGATATTCTCGAGCCAGATACCGTTTCAAAAAGTGCCCAGTCATCACCCGGCGGTTATTTCCAAAACCCCGGCGTGCCACATCATCACCCGGCAGTTATTTCCAAAACACCGGTGCGCCACATCATCACTCGGCTATTATCCTCAAAGTGGCTCACGTAATCTGCTATCGCTCGGCGTTACCTCTACAACGCCGACGTCGTCTTTAAATCACTCGGCGTTACCTCTAAAACGCTAATGTCGCCCTCCAGTCGCTCGGCGTTACCTCTAAAACGCTGACGGCGCCCTCCAGTCACTCGGCGTTACCTCTAAAACGCTGATATCATGCTCAGTCGCTCGGCGTTACCTCTAAAACGCCGACGTCGCTCTCAGGTCACTCGACAGTTATCTCTAAAACTCCGACATCGTGTTTAGTCGCTCGGCAGTTACCTCTAAGGCGCCGACGTCGTCTTCAAGTTACTCGGCAGTTATCTCTAAAACTCTAATTTCATCTACAAGTCGCTCGGCGGCTACTTCTAAAAGCATCAGTATGATGCCCGAGTTATTCACCTACTGTCTCAAAGGAATCAACTTCACGAAAAAGCCGGGAAGAGGAATGATTCAAGAACTTCGAGTTATGAACGTCAAAGAGTAATCATTGCAGAGAAACCAACATCATTTCATTCATTAAAGGGAAGATAACATACATACAAATCAACTCTTCGCGAGTTGATACTTCCCTACCCTTACTACATTACATTACTACTATTACTACACTACGCTATACTACTCTACATTACTACTACATTATTCTAACTATACTACACTATACTAATATCTAAGAAGACCAGTGGCGTCTAGCCACTGGCCCTGCCCCTGCTGCCGCCACCGCCGCCCTTGGTGCTGCCCTTGCTGCTGCCGCCCTTGGTGCTGCCCCTGCTGCTGTCGCCGTCACCGTCCCTGCCGCCGTTGCCGCTGCCCCTGCCGCTGCCGCTGCCGTCGCCGTCGCCACCGTCGTCGTCGTCGCCGTCGTCGTCGTCCTCGTCCTCGCCGCCGCCGTCCGAGTCCTCCTCATCCGAGGAGTACTCCGACTCATCCGAGCCCTCGAGCCCGGAGCGCTCGATGGCCCGGATGTATGTCCAGACTTCCGCGGCTATCCCCTGGGAGTCGTCCGAGTCATCGGACGACGCCGGGGGAGAGACGGGAGCCAGAGATCCCTCGGACTCGGAGGAGAACTCCTCCTCCGAGTATTCCGAGTCACTGAAATCCTCCGATGGAGGAGTCGGTTCGCGCTTGCGCTTGTTACTCTTGCCCATTGCAGAAGCAGACAGGGAGAGAAGAGAAGGGAACAGTAAAGAGCAGCGAGGAGATGTGAAAAAACCAGAGAGGCAACGACGTTATTTATAGAGGGAGATGGCAACCGCTCACCTTCAACCGCGGTCACTGAACAGTCGCAAAGCATTCAATAAGCACTTCCACCCGTCTGAAGACACGTCAGGCGGCTGACGCCGTTTCATGCAACTCTACACCCATTGGGACTCCAGTCAACAGCGCGGAGGATATGATTACACTCGCCGTCCCATCACATTACTACTCAGAAGCAGCCGGCTAAAACACTCAGCGTACCAAACCGATCTTTGCCCACACCCATTGGGGGGGACGCCCAGGAATTATCAGTATATTTTTCAAAACGGTCACATCGGTACAGGGCACGCAGTGAATACCTCAAGACAAAAATGAGATATCAGTAAGGATCAGAGGAAAGCCAAATATAGCCAGCAAAGTACAAGATATGGCCGACAGAAGCGACGTGAAGACTAGACAGAGAACGTCCATCAAACGTCCAATCAGTCGCAGAAGCAAATAAATGGCACTACCTAGCAAGATATGGATGGATTGCAAACTCGGCTGCTAAAGACAAAATATACGCTGACCTCTGCAGCAAAATATCGATGACATAATGTTGACCTCTAAAGCATAATGCAGATAGCTTCATGCCGATTTCTACAAGCGAAAGGGATAATTTTCAGCAAAGAGGCACAAAAGGAAGACCTTCGAATGGATTATCCTTAAAAATCCATTTGAAGGTCGGGGGCTACACCCATTGGGTGCACCTTCGGTGCACCCCATGGATTATCATTCCAAGCTGAGATAGTGCCGACTTCCAGGGTGTGGGGCAAGATTAAAAGGCCAGCCCTCAACCAAAATGTAGGAGCACAAATGGAGATAATTTCTGGGAAAGACCTTCGAGTGGATTATTTTCTAAAAATCTACTCGAAGCTCGGGGGCTACACCCATTGGGTGCACCTTCGGTGCACCCAATGAAGTTCAGAATCCTACAAATTGGAATGCCAACCTCTAAGGCACAAGCACGAAACTAGGCTTGGGGTCAACGAGTGATCGGAGCAGGATAAGTCAACAGGAAGCCATCTTCTTTCAAATCACCTGCAAGCTGGACCTGGGATCTTCGGGTTGATTACCTCTAAATTAACCCAAAGATCGGGGGCTTGTGGGGGATAGATATCCCCCGGGTCCACTAAAAGAGTAAAAGACCTCACGAAAGGCCCAAGGGCCCAATAAATCGTAAGGTCATTCTTTCGTGGGCCTAGGGAGAAACAGCCAGCAAAGCAGAACGATATGAGGCCGGATTGGTGCAAACCCGGACGGCCCATAGCGCCGAGCGAGTGATCGTAACAAAAATCCGACTTTCCCGCGTTGGAGCCTCCATGCAACGAAGCCATGCGAGGATAAGTCGGCGAGGATTACGTAGGGATAATCTTAAGAGGTTCACTATCTTTTAGCTACTTGTTGTTATCTTATCTAGATGTACTGCCCCACGGTCGAATATATAAGGCCTAGGGGGCACCCCTTCAGAACGAGGGACCTATCTTACTTAGCCACCCACATTAACTCTCTGAGAGTCCTCTTGTAACCACGCTCACCAAGCATACTCACCAGGACGTAGGGTGTTACGCATTTCTAAGCGGCCCGAACCTGTAAATCTTGTCCACTGTCCCTCGTGCGATCGGCACGAACCATTTTGCTACAGTCGTCGACACCGTCCTACTCCAAAAAACACCTTGAGGGGCAACCCCGGGTGTGCGGTCGGACCCAAAACACCGACAGACTCCTTCTTCTCCTCCGTCGCCTTAAATGCCACCGGTTGTGCTTCAGACATGGAGGGTTCATCAAGCTCGTTGATCTTCTTTGAGCCTTTAATCATACACTCAAAGCTCACAAAATTCCCGATTACTTCCTCGGGAGTCATTAGTGTGTATCTAGGATTACCACGAATTAATTGAACTTGAGTGGGGTTAAGGAAAATGAGAGATCTTAGAATAACCTTAACCACCTCGTGGTCGTCCTACTTCTTGCTCCCGAGGTTGCGCACTTGGTTCACCAAGGTTTTGAGCCGGTTGTACATATCTTGTGGCTCCTCCCCTTGGCGAAGACGAAAATGACCGAGCTCCCCCTCGATCGTTTCTCGCTTGGTGATCTTGGTGAGTTCATCACCTTCGTGCGTGGTCTTGAGTAGGTCCCAAATCTCCTTCGCACTCTTCAACCCTTGCACTTTGTTATATTCCTCTCTACTTAGAGAGGCGAGGAGTATGGTTGTGGCTTGGGAGTTGAAGTGCTCGATTTGGGCCACTTCGTCCGTATCATAATCTTCATCCCCTATGGATGGTACCTGTGCTCCAAACTCAACAACATTCCATATACTTTTGTGGAGTGAGGTTAGATGAAATTTCATTAAATCACTCCACCTAGCATAATCTTCGCCATCAAAGGTTGGCGGTTTGCCTAATGGAACGGAAAGTAATGGAGTATGTCTAGATGTACGAGGATAGTGTAAGGGGATCTTACTAAACTTCTTGAGCTCTTGGCGCTTAGAAGTTACGGACGGCGCATCGGAGTCGGAGGTCGATGTTGATGAAGTATCGGTCTCGTAGTAGACCACCTTCCTCATCCTCTTTTTCTTGTCCCCACTCCGATGCGGCTTGTGGGAAGAGGATTTTTCCTTCTTCTCTTTGTGGTGTGAAGAAGAAGATCTTTTCTCCTTCCGTTTGGAGGAGTCCTTCTTCTTCTTCTTCCTCTTGGTGCGGGACTCTTCCGATGAAGTGCTCCCGTGACTCGTAGTGGGCTTGTCGCCGGTCTCCATCTCCCTCTTGGTGTGATCTCCCGACATCACTTCG
Source organism: Zea mays (assembly GCF_902167145.1). Lineage (NCBI taxonomy): Eukaryota > Viridiplantae > Streptophyta > Magnoliopsida > Poales > Poaceae > Zea > Zea mays. The sequence continues at coordinate 155,407,869 of NC_050104.1, read as the reverse complement.
AGCGGTTAGGCTCTAATGAAGCATCGGGCTCTGATACCAATTGAAAGTCGCCTAGAGGGGGGGTGAATAGGGCGAAACTGAAATTTACAAAATATAAACACAACTACGAGACGGATTAGCATTAGAAATAATAATGAGTCCGAGAGAGAGGGCGCAAAACAAATCACAAGCGAATGAAGAGTGTGACACGCGGATTTGTTTTACCGAGGTTCGGTTCTCGCAAACCTACTCCCCGTTGAGGAGGCCACAAAGGCCGGGTCTTTTTCAACCCTTTCCCTCTCTCAAACGGTCCCTCGGACCGAGTGAGCTTTCTCTTCTCAAATGTTTGGAACACAAAGTTCCCACAAGGACCACCACAAGATTGGTGTCTCTTGCCTCAATTACAAGTGAGTATGATCGCAATGAAGAATCAAAGAAGGAAGAAAGCAATCCAAGCGCAAGAGCTCAAAAGAACACAAGCAAATCTCTCTCACTAATCACTAGGGCGTTGTGTGGAGTTTGGAGAGGATTTGATCACTTTGGTGTGTCTAGAATTGAATGCTAGAGCTCTTGTAAGTAGTTGAAGTGGGAAAACTTGGATGACTTGAATGTGGGGTGGTTGGGGGTATTTATAGCCCCAACCACCAAACTAGTCGTTTGGTGGAGGCTGTCGAATGGTGCACCGGACAGTCCGGTGCACACCGGACAGTCCGGTGCGCCAGCCACGTCACCAAAGCCGTTGGGTTCCGACCGTTGGAGCTCTGTCTTCTGGGCCCGCCTGGATGTCCAGTGGCGCACCGGACATGTACTGTAGAGTGTCCGGTGCGCCACTACGTGCGTGCCTGACTTCTGCGCGCTCTGGCGCGCATTAATTGCTGTTGCAGGTGACCGTTGGCGCGAAGTAGTCGTTGCCCCGCAGTTACATCGGACAGTCCGGTGTACACCGGACATGTCCGGTGAATTATAGCGGAGCAGCCGAAGCGAATTCCCGAGGCTGGCGAGTTCCTGAGGCCGCTCTTCCTTGGAGCATCGGACATTATCCGGTGTACACCGGACAGTCCGGTGAATTATAGTGGAGTTGCCTCTGGATTTTCCTGAAGACGACGAGTTTGCACTGGAGTCCTCTGGTGCACCGGACATGTCCGGTGGCACACCGGACAGCCCGGTGCGCCAGACCAGAGGTGCCTTCGGTTGTCCCTTTGCTCTTTTGTTGAACCCAATACTTGGTCTTTTTATTGGCTAAGTGTGAACCTTTGGCACCTGTATAACTTATACACTAGAGCAAACTAGTTAGTCCAATTATTTGTGTTGGGCAATTCAACCACCAAAATTAATTAGGGACTAGGTGTAAGCCTAATTCCCTTTCAGCTCCTAGAGCCGCCCTTGACGGAGTCTGGGATGTTTGCGCAGCTGTATGCTGCCGTGTAGCGTGCACAGCGGCAGTGCCCGGCATAGGGCGGTTGGGAACCTGTAGCGTGGAAGAAACAACTTCTTCCTCCACCACAAAATCCACCAAAGTCTCGGCGCGGTGCTCAACGATTTGCACCATCATGCGGAGTGAGAAAACAAGCAAAAACTTCAAGCCTAGCCTCCTACCTGGCGCGCCAAATGTCAGAGAGGGAATTCTCTGGCCGGGTGGCGGAGTGCACCCACCCTAAATCCTATGATGAGGAGGGGGGCTTAAGCATTTTGCCTGTCTTGCTAAGTGATCATCAAACACATGAACACGCGAGGATTTAGAGTGGTTCGGGCCGCCGGAGCGTAATACCCTACTCCACTGTGTGTTGGATTGTTGAGGAAGCTTGTGTTCTGTGTAAGCCTAAATGACCTTTTTTTGGTGTGTTCATGTCGCATGCCTCCCCTTTTATAGTTCAAGGGGGCATGTACAAGGGTTCTGAGCTCCGACACGTGGGCCCAGGGACAAATGGAAGGATGGAACTATTGCTTGCCATGCCCGTGTAATCTTCGAATGCCATCATAGCCGTAGTGCATACAGTATTGATATCTCGCGGTATCGTCCTCGGTAACGCGCGAGTCATGATGGATACGATGCATGCGGCAGCACAGACGTATCATCAGCCAGCGGGAATAGACCGGCACGCCGCCTGCGGGATAGCCTGGTCGCCGCCTGCCAGCTGAGTAGACAGGACACATTAAATGCTGAAGGGGCACATCGACTGTCAGCGGGATAGACAGGCAGCGCGTCTTCTCTGCAATAAATGCAGAGGCAGCGTGGCCCAGAGGCCTTACGTCAGGCTCTGCCCGCAGGCTTACGTCACGCGCGGTAGGCCATGTGGCAGCATCGGGTTCCCGTCTGGGCAGGGTGCAGTAGCGTTATGCGGACAGGTCCGCACCAGGTTGGGCCTGTACACGTGTTAGCACCGAACCCCTGCCTGAGCAAGGGTCGGGTGCCCTCTGCCTTAGAGTCCCGGGGCCTAGCTGTGGGTAGTCCGGTCCCTACGCAGAGGGGTCCGGGACCCATCCTGGAGGCCCGGGTCACACTCGCGGGGTCCTGGACCTTGTCCCGGGGGTCCGTTCTTCATGTACAGGGGTCCGGCACTTTCCGCATGGGGGTCCGGACCCACTGTTGGCTTCATGGAGTACGTCTTCTTTCCTGGCCACGTGGATGACCCCGGGGCCGTCCATGTAGTGGGGCAGAGAGTTGTTTGCCACGCAACTAGAGGTAGCTGCGCGGGTATAGCGTCTTCATTCTGTAGCAAGGGGTACCCCTATTTCAGGGTACCTAGAAGTCGCCTAGAGGGGGGTGAATAGGGCAAAACTGAAATTTACAAAATTAATCACAACTACAAGCCGGGTTAGCGTTAGAAATAATAATGAGTCCGAGAGAGAGGGTGCAAAACAAATCGCAAGCGAATGAAGAGTGTGACACGCGGATTTGTTTTACCGAGGTTTGGTTCTCGCAAACCTACTCCCCATTGAGGAGGCCACAAAGGTCGGGTCTCTTTCAACCCTTACCCTATCTCAAGCGGTCCCTCGGACCGAGTGAGCGTCTCTTCTTAAATCAAACCGGGAACAAAACTTCCCCCGCAAGGACCACCACACAATTGGTGTCTCTTGCCTCGGTTACAATGGAGTTTTGATCACTAGAACAAGTGAGAAAGAAAAGAAGCAATCCAAGCGCAAGAGCTCAAAAGAACACGACAAATCTCTCTCGCTAATCACTAAAGCCTTGTGTGGAATTGGAGAGGATTTGATCACTTGAGTGTGTCTAGAATTGAATGCCTAGCTCTTGTAAGTGGTTGAGAAGTGGAAAACTTGGATGACTTGAATGTGGGGTGGTTGGGGGTATTTATAGCCCCAACCACCAAACTAGCCATTTGGTGGAGGCTATCTATCGTATGGTGCACCGGACAGTCCGGTGCACACCGGACATGTCTGGTGCGACAACCACGTCACCAGGCCGTTAGGGTTCCGACCGTTGGAGCTCTGACTATTGGGCCCGTCTCGATGTCCGGTGGCGCACCGGACATGCACTGTGGAGTGTCCGGTGCGCCAGCATGGGCGTGCCTGACTTCTGCGCGCGCTGGCGCGCATTTAATGCGCTGCAGGTAGCCGTTGGCGCCTGAAGTAGCCGTTGCTTCGTTGTCACACCGGACAGTCCGGTGTACACCGGTCATGTCCGGTGAATTATAGTGGACTATCCGTTGCGAATTTCCGAAGCCGACGAGTTTAGAGTCTATTCATCCTTAGGGCACCGGACACTGTCCGGTGTACACCGGACAGTCCGGTGAATTATAGCAGAGTGACTCTGCGTTTTCCCGAAGGTGAGGAGTTTGGCTTCAAGTCCCCTGGTGCACCGGACACTGTCCGGTGGTGCACCGGATACTGTCCGGTGGCGCACCGGACAGTTCGGTGCGCCCGACCAGGGAGCCTTCGGTTGTCCCTTTGCTCCTTTTGTTGAACCCTTTTCTTGGTCTTTTTATTGACTTATTGTGAACCTTTGGTACCTGTATAACTTATAGACTTGGGCAAACTAGTTAGTCCAATTATTTGTGTTGGGCAATTCAACCACCAAAATCAATTTAGGAAAATAGGTGTAAGCCTAATTCCCTTTCAATCTCCCCCTTTTTGGTGATTGATGCCAACACAAACCAAAGCAAATATAGAAGTGCAAAAATTTGAACTAGTTTGCATATGCAAGTACAAAGGTTACTTAGAATTGAGCCAATAAATATTACTTACTAGATATGCATGGATTGTTTCTTTATTTTTAACATTTTGGACCACGCTTGCACCATAAGTTTTGTTTTTGCAAATTCTTTTTGTAAATCCTTTTCAAAAATCTTTTTGCAATATAGTCAAAGGTAAATGAATAAGATTTTGCGAAGCATTTTCAAGTTTGAAATTTTCTCCCCTTGTTTCAAATGCTTTTCCTTTGATTAAACAAAACTCCCCCTCAAATAAATTCTCCTCTTAGTGTTCAAGAGGGTTTTAAGATATCAATTTTGAAAGTACTACTTTCTCCCCCTTTAGAACACAAAGAGATACTAATTTAAAATTTATCAATTGAAAATCATTTTAAAATTAGGGTGGTGGTGCGGTCCTTTTGCTTTGGGCTCATACTTTCTCCCCCTTTGGCATGAATCGCCAAAAAACATATACTTTGAGTGAGATATAAGCCCTTGTCTAACTACTTTCTCCCCTTTGGCAAATAAAACATATGAGTGAAGATTATACCAAAGACGGAGAGTGAAGCGGAGCGACGGCGAAGGATGAGTAGTAGAGTGGAGTGGAAGCCTTTGTCTTCGCCGAAGACTCCAATTCCCTTTCAATATACCTATGACTTGGTTTGAAATACACTTGAAAACACATTAGTAATTGCATATATAAAAGAGACATGATCAAAGGTATACTTAAGAGCTATGTGTGCAAATTAGCAAAAGAAATTTCTAGAATCAAGAATATTGAGCTCATGCCTAAGTTTGGTAAAAGTTTGTTCATCTAGTGGCTTGGTAAAGATATCGGCTAATTGATCTTTAGTATTAATATATGCAATCTCGATATCCCCCTTTTGTTGGTGATCCCTAAGAAAATGATATCGAATGGCTATGTGTTTAGTGCGGCTATGCTCAACGGGATTATCCGCCATGCGGATTGCACTCTCATTATCACGTAGAAGAGGAACTTTGGTTAATTTGTAACTATAGTCCCGCAGGGTTTGCCTCATCCAAAGCAATTGCGCGCAACAATGGCCTGTGGCAATATACTCGGCTTCGGCGGTAGAAAGAGCGACCGAATTTTGCTTCTTGGAAGCCCAAGACACCAAGGATCTTCCCAAGAACTGGCAAGTCCCCGATGTGCTCTTTCTATTAATCTTACACCCCGCCCAATCGGCATCCGAATAACCAATCAAATCAAATGTGGATCCCCGAGGGTACCAAAGCCCAAACTTAGGAGTATAAGCCAAATATCTCAAGATTCGTTTTACGGCCGTAAGGTGAGATTCCTTAGGGTTGGCTTGGAATCTTGCACACATGCAAACGGAAAGCATAATATCCGGTCGAGATGCACATAAATAAAGTAATGAACCAATCATCGACCGGTATACCTTTTGATCGACGGATTTACCTCCCGTGTCGAGGTCGAGATGCCCATTGGTTCCCATGGGTGTCTTGATGGGCTTGGCATCCTTCATTCCAAACTTGGTTAGAATGTCTTGAGTATACTTTGTTTGGCTAATGAAGGTGCCTTCTTGGAGTTGCTTGACTTGGAATCCTAGAAAATACTTCAACTCCCCCATCATAGACATCTCGAATTTCTGTGTCATGATCCTACTAAATTCTTCACATGTAGATTCGTTAGTAGACCCAAATATAATATCATCAACATAAATTTGGCATACAAACAAATCATTGTCAAGAGTTTTAGTGAATAAAGTAGGATCGGCTTTTCCGACTTTGAAGCCATTAGCGATAAGGAAATCTCTTAGGCATTCATACCATGCTCTTGGGGCTTGCTTGAGCCCATAAAGCGCCTTAGAGAGCCTATAGACATGGTTAGGGTACTCACTATCTTCAAAGCCGGGAGGTTGCTCAACATAGACCTCTTCCTTGATTGGTCCATTGAGGAAGGCACTCTTCACGTCCATTTGATAAAGCTTGAAGCCATGGTAAGTAGCATAGGCTAATAATATGCGAATTGACTCAAGCCTAGCTACGGGTGCATAGGTTTCACCGAAATCCAAACCTTCGACTTGGGAGTATCCCTTGGCCACAAGTCGAGCTTTGTTCCTTGTCACCACACCATGCTCGTCTTGCTTGTTGCGGAAGACCCACTTGGTTCCTACAACATTTTGATTAGGACGTGGAACTAAATGTCATACCTCATTCCTAGTGAAGTTGTTGAGCTCCTCTTGCATCGCCATCACCCAATCCGAATCTTGAAGTGCTTCCTCTACCCTGTGTGGCTCAATAGAGGAAACAAAAGAGTAATGCTCACAAAAATGTGCAACACGAGATCGAGTGGTTACCCCCTTATGAATGTCGCCGAGGATGGTGTCGACGGGGTGATCTCGTTGGATTGCTTGGTGGACTCTTGGGTGTGGCGGCCTTGTTTCTTCATCCTCCTTGTCTTGATCGTTTGCATCTCCCCCTTGATCATTGCTGTCATCTTGAGGTGGCTCATCTCTTTGATCTTCTCCTTCATCAACTTGAGCCTCGTCCTCATTTTGGGTTGGTGGAGATGCTTGTGTGGAGGAGGATGGTTGATCTTGTGCATGTGGAGGCTCTTCGGATTCCTTAGGGCACACATCCCCAATGGACATGTTCCTTAGCGCGATGCACGGAGCATATTCTTCACCTATCTCAACAAGATCAACTTGCTCTACTTGAGAGCCGTTAGTTTCATCAAACACAACGTCACAAGAAACTTCAACAAGTCCTGAGGACTTGTTAAAGACTCTATATGCCCTTGTGTTTGAGTCATATCCTAGTAAAAAGCCTTCTACAGTTTTAGGAGCAAATTTAGATTTTCTACCTCTCTTAACAAGAATAAAGCATTTGCTACCAAAAACTCTAAAATATGAAATATTGGGCTTTTTACCGGTTAGGAGTTCATAGGATGTCTTCTTGAGGATTCGGTGTAGATATAACCGGTTGATGGCGTAGCAGGCGGTGTTGACTGCCTCGGCCCAAAACCGATCCGGTGTCTTGTACTCATCAAGCATGGTTCTTGCCATGTCCAATAGAGTTCGATTTTTCCTCTCCACTACACCATTTTGTTGTGGGGTGTAGGGAGAAGAGAACTCATGCTTGATGCCCTCCTCCTCAAGGAAGCCTTCTATTTGTGAGTTCTTGAACTCCGTCTCGTTGTCGCTTCTAATTTTCTTGATCCTTAAGCCGAACTCATTTTGAGCCCGTCTCAAGAATCCCTTTAAGGTCTCTTGGGTATGAGATTTTTCCTGCAAAAAGAATACCCAAGTGAAGCGAGAATAATCATCCACAATAACTAGACAGTACTTACTCCCGCCGATGCTTGTGTAAGCGATCGGGCCGAATAGGTCCATGTGTAGGAGCTCCAGTGGCCTGTCACTTGTCATGATGTTTTTGTGTGGATGATGAGTGCCAACTTGCTTCCCGGCTTGGCATGCGCTACAAATCCTGTCTTTCTCAAAATGAACATTTGTTAGTCCTAAAATGTGCTATCCCTTTATAAGCTTATGAAGATTCTTCATTCCAACATGAGCTAGTCGGCGGTGCTAGAGCCAACCCATGTTAGTCTTAGCAATTAAGCAAGTGTCGAGTTCAGCTCTATCAAAATCTACCAAGTATAGCTGACCCTCTAACACTCCCTTAAATGCTATTGAATCATCACTTCTTCTAAAGACAGTGACACCTACATCAGTATATAGACAGTTGTAGCCCATTTGACATAATTGCGAAACGGAAAGCAAATTGTAATCTAAAGAATCTACAAGAAAAACATTGGAAATGGAATGGTCAGGAGATATAGCTATTTTACCCAAACCTTTGACCAAACCTTGGTTTCCATCCCCGAATGTGATAGCTCGTTGGGGATCTTGGTTTTTCTCATAGGAGGAGAACATCTTCTTCTTCCCTGTCATGTGGTTTGTGCACCCGCTGTCGATGATCCAACTTGAGCCCCCGGATGCATAAACCTACAAAACAAGTTTAGTTCTTGACTTTAGGTACCCAAACGGTTTTGGGTCCTTTGGCATTAGAAACAAGAACTTTGGGTACCCAAACACAAGTCTTGGAGCCCTTGTGTTTGCCCCCAACAAACTTGGCAACTACCTTGCCGGATTTGTTAGTAAGCACATATGATGCATCAAAAGTTTTGAATGAAATGTCATGATCATTTGATGCACTAGGAGTTTTCTTCTTAGGCAACTTAGCACGGGTTGGTTGCCTAGAACTAGATGTCTCACCCTTATACATAAAAGCATAATTAGGGCCAGAGTGAGACTTCCTAGAATGAATTCTCCTAATTTTGCTCTCGGGATAACCGACAGGGTACAAAATGTAACCCTCGTTATCCTGAGGCATGGGAGCCTTGCCCTTAACAAAATTAGACAATCTTTTTGGAGGGGCACTAAGTTTGATATTGTCTCCCCTTTGGAAGCCAATGCCATCCTTGATGCCAGGGCGTCTCCCATTATAGAGCATACTTCTAGCAAATTTAAACTTTTCATTTTCTAAGTTATGCTCGGCAATTTTAGCATCTAATTTTGCTATATGATCATTTTGTTGTTTAATTAAGACCATGTGATCATGAATAGCATTAATATCAACATCTCTACATCTAGTGCAAATGGAAACATGCTCAACGGTAGATGTAGAGGGTTTGCAAGATTTTAATTCTACAACCTTAGCATGTAGTATATCATTCTCATTTCTAAGGTTAGAAATAGTAACATTGCAAACATCAAAATCTTTAGCCTTAGAAATTAATTTTTCATTTTCAATCCTAAGGCTAGCAAGAGAATCATTCAATTCCTTAATCTTATCATGCAAATCAACATTATCATTTCTAAGATTGGGAATTGAAACATCACAAACATGTGAATCAACCTTAGCAGTTAATCTAGCATTTTCATTTCTAAGGTTGTCAATAGTCTCATGGCAAGTGCTTAGCTCACTAGATAATTTTTCACATTTTTCTATTTCTAGAGCATAAGCATTCTTAACCTTAACATGCTTTTTATTTTCCTTGATTAGGAAGTCCTCTTGGGAGTCCAAGAGATCATCCTTCTCATGGATGGCACTAATTAGCTCATTTAGTTTTTCCTTTTGTTGCATGTTAAGGTCGGCAAAAAGGGTACGCAAATTATCTTCCTCATCACTAGCATTATCATCACTAGAGGACTCATATTTAGTGGAGGATTTGGATTTGACCTTCTTCTTTTTGCTGTCCTTAGCCATGAGGCATTTGTGGCCGACGTTGGGAAGAGAAGACCCTTGGTGACGACGATGTTGGCGGCGTCCTCGTCGGAGGAGGAGTCGGTGGAGCTCTCGTCGGAGTCCCACTCGCGACACACGTGGGCATCACCGCCCTTCTTCTTGTAGTGTCTCTTCTTCTCCTTTCTTCTCCCCTTCTTGTCGTCGCCCCTGTCACTATCACTAGATAATGGACATTTAGCAATGAAATGACCGGGCTTACCACATTTGTAGCATACTTTCTTGGAGCGGGGCTTGTAGTCTTTCCCCCTCCTTTGCTTGAGGATTTGACAGAAGCTCTTGATGATGAGCGCCATCTCCTCGTCGAGCTTGGAGGCGTCGATGGGTGTTCGACTTGGAGTAGCTTCCTCCTTCTTTTCTTCCGTCGCCTTGAATGCGACAGGTTGTGCCTCGGGTGTGGAGGAAGTGCCTTGCTCAAAGCTCACAAATTTTCCTATCACTTCCTCGGGAGACATTAGCTTATATCTAGGATCACCTCGAATTAATTGAACTTGTGTAGGGTTAAGAAATACGAGGGATCTAAGAATAACCTTGACCATCTCATGGTCATCCCATTTTTCGCTCCCGAGGTTGCGCACTTGGTTCACCAAGGTCTTCAAGCGGTTGTACATTGCTTGTGGATCCTCCCCTTGGTGAAGCATGAAGCGACCGAGCTCCCCCTCGATCGTCTCCCGCTTGGTGATTTTTGTCACCTCATCTCCTTCATGCGCGGTCTTTAGTACGTCCCAAATTTCCTTCACACTTTTTAACCCTTGCACCTTGTTATACTCCTCTCGACTTAGAGAGGCGAGGAGTATAGTGGTTGCTTGGGAGTTAAAGTGGTGGATTTGGGCCACTTCGTCCGAGTCATAGTCTTCATCCCCTACTGATGGTACCTATACACCAAACTCAACAACATTCCAAATGCTTGTGTGGAGTGAGGTTAGATGATGTCTCATTTTGTCACTCCACATATTATAATCTTCACCGTCAAAAACCGTTGGTTTGCCAAATGGAACGGAGAGTAAAGGAGTACGTTTTGAAGTGTGGGGGTAGCGTAGGGGGATCTTACTGTACTTCTTGCGCTCTTGGCGCTTAGAAGTAACGGACGGTGCGTCGGAGTCGGAGGTCGACGTTGATGAAGTGTCGGTCTCGTAGTAGACCACTTTCCTCATCCTCTTGTGCTTGTCGCCTCTCCGATGCGACTTGTGGGAAGAAGATTTCTTCTCCTTCCCCTTCCCTTTGTTGGAGGAATCCTTCTTCTTCTCCTTCCTCTTAGTGCGGGACTCTTCCGATGAAGTGCTCCCGTGACTCGTAGTGGGCTTGTCGCCGGTCTCCATCTCCCTCTTGGTGTGATCTCCCGACATCACTTCGAGCGGTTAGGCTCTAATGAAGCACCAGGCTCTGATACCAATTGAAAGTCGCCTAGAGGGGGGTGAATAGGGTGAAACTGAAATTTACAAAATTAATCACAACTACAAGCCGGGTTAGCGTTAGAAATAATAATGAGTCCGAGAGAGAGGGCGCAAAACAAATCGCAAGCGAATGAAGAGTGTGACACGCGGATTTGTTTTACCGAGGTTCGGTTCTCGCAAACCTACTCTCCGTTGAGGAGGCCACAAAGGCCGGGTCTCTTTCAACCCTTACCCTCTCTCAAGCGGTCCCTCGGACCGAGTGAGCTTCTCTTCTTAAATCAAACCGGGAACAAAACTTCCCCCGCAAGGACCACCACACAATTGGTGTCTCTTGCCTCGGTTACAATGGAGTTTTGATCACTAGAACAAGTGAGAAAGAAAAGAAGCAATCCAAGCGCAAGAGCTCAAAAGAACACAGCAAATCTCTCTCGCTAATCACTAAAGCCTTGTGTGGAATTGGAGAGGATTTGATCACTTGAGTGTGTCTAGAATTGAATGCCTAGCTCTTGTAAGTGGTTGAGAAGTGGAAAACTTGGATGACTTGAATGTGGGGTGGTTGGGGGTATTTATAGCCCCAACCACCAAACTAGCCGTTTGGTGGAGGCTGTCTGTCGTATGGTGCACCGGACAGTCCGGTGCACACCGGACATGTCTGGTGCGACAGCCACGTCACCAGGCCCTTAGGGTTCCGACCGTTGGAGCTCTGACTATTGGGCCCGTCTCGATGTCCGGTGGCGCACCGGACATGCACTGTGGAGTGTCCGGTGCGCCAGCATGGGCGTGCCTGACTTCTGCGCGCGCTGGCGCGCATTTAATGCGCTGCAGGTAGCCGTTGGCGCCTGAAGTAGTCGTTGCTTCGTTGTCACACCGGACAGTCCGGTGTACACCGGTCATGTCCGGTGAATTATAGTGGACTATCCGTTGCGAATTCCCGAAGCCAACGAGTTCAGAGTCTCTTCATCCTTGGGGCACCGGACACTGTCCGGTGTACACCGGACAGTCCGGTGAATTATAGCGGAGTGACTCTGCGTTTTCCCGAAGGTGAGGAGTTTGGCTTCAAGTCCCCTGGTGCACCGGACACTGTCCGGTGGCGCACCGGACAGTCCGGTGCGCCCGACCAGGGAGCCTTCAGTTGTCCCTTTGCTCCTTTTGTTGAACCCTTTTCTTGGTCTTTTTATTGGCTTATTGTGAACCTTTGGTACCTGTATAACTTATAGACTTGGGCAAACTAGTTAGTCCAATTATTTGTGTTGGGCAATTCAACCACCAAAATCAATTTAGGAAAATAGGTGTAAGCCTAATTCCCTTTCAGTACCGACAGGTTATTTTCCTTTGCTTTTAAAAAGAGAATCGCCAAAATATCCGCAACTATATTAAAGAGAATTGGAGAAAGTGGATCACCTTGACGGGGACCCTTGTGAGTAGAAAAGAAAGGGCCAATTTCATCATTAACTTTAACCCCCACATGTTCTCCAGAGATAATTGACTGAACCCAATCACACCATTTATGCGAGAAACCTTTCATTCGCATAGATTGTTGGAGGAAGGACCATTTTACCTTATCGTAAGCTTTTTCAAAATTCAACTTTAGAATCAAACCATTTGTTGGGGGCCTTCGGCTCCCGAAGGTCCTCAAAAACATAGTTTGACAATATTTTCCAAGTGTAATATGTGAACAGGCACCTTCGGAACAGGCACCTTCGGAGTCAGGTCGCGAATATACAAGAGCATGGTTAAGACGAAGCTTGACTGGAATGAAAAACGATCATGACGAAGGATAAGACGATCACGAAGCTATGTGCAGAAAGGCTTCAGCACAATAACAGAAAAGAGGAACCGACTTAAAGATGAAAAGCCAAATTGGACCTCGAAGAATTACTATAGTTATTGATAAATGTAAAGGGCATCAATGTAATTTTACACGGGCTGCGTCCCGTGCCTATAAATAGGTGAACAGTACTCCCGTACTGTTCACGCTGACTAGGCATACGCTTTTTCGCATCACGTTTGTACCTTTACTTTACATCAATCTGAAGGTACATTTGTAATTCGTTTTTATGAATTTAATAATGGAAATATATCGATGATAATGCTGGTATTATTACTTGCACATTATATATAGTTGCTCTGTTTAACCATTTATCAACTTAACGAAGGTCTTTTCTTTCGTAACCTTCGTCCGAGATTCATTATATCCGAAGGGATATACTGTTTCTAAGGACGAAGGAGTTCGACATTTAACACTTTTATGTTGTTTTGTTCTTAATTCATAGCATTTGAGAACAAGCCCCCAACATTGGCGCCCACCTCCGGTGAACTCACTTCCACTTTTTGGGTTTTGAAAACCTTCGGCAAGCGTCACCTTCGTCATGCCGCCGAAAAAAGCTTTAACGACAGGGGCTGCCACTCTGCAGCCGCTGGACCCCAATCAGGGTGTCGTCTCTCTTAGGGAGGCCCGAAGCCAGAAGAGGAAGGCCATTAGTCCAACGCCTCCGGAAGACGACTTGGACCAAGAAATACAAAAAATGGAGATGCTCCATCAACAGGTTCAACGGAAGAAGGAGAAGATGGCTCGTCTAGCTGATCTTCAAAAGCAGATAGATGAAGCCTCTGAAGAGCTTCGACACCTCGCTCAAGATGACCAGAATCAAAGGCCCCCGTGCAGAGAACTTCATCAAGAGGGTTTCTACAACGAGGATGACTGGTATGAAGATTTCCATCATGGAAATTTTGCTTTTGATGACACTTCTCTCCTGTCAACAGAACTGCAGGCTACACCTTGGCCACAGTCTTATAAGCCACCTCAGCTCCCTATGTATGACGGTCATTCAGACCCGAAGCAATTCTTGATGAGCTATGAGGCAACTATATCTTCGTATGGTGGCAACACAACGGTCATGGCAAAGTCCTTCGTCATGGCTGTCAGGAGCGTTGCACAAACCTGGTACTCCTCCCTTAGGCCAGGAACAATCACCTCATGGCAAAAGCTGAAGGATATGTTGATAACCAGCTTCCAAGGTTTTCAGACGAAGCCAGTTACTGCTCAAGCTTTATTCCAGTGCACCCAGGATCACGAAGAGTACCTTCAGGCATATGTCCGAAGGTTTCTACGTCTGAGGGCATAGGCACCAACAGTGCCCAATGAAATTGTCATTGAGGCCATGATTAAGGGGCTTCGGCCAGGACCTTCAGCTTAGTACTTTGCCAGGAAACCTCCTCAAACTTTGGAGAAGCTGCTCCAGAAGATGGATGAGTATATTCGAGCTGACAATGATTTTCGCCAAAGAAGGGAGGAAGCTCTCAGGTTTTCTGAAATGACCAGGGGCTTCGGAGGAAGGTTTTATCTGAGGCATGTCAGGTCAATTCACAATTCTACTCAAAATGATGACAAAGGGAGTCAGCAGCAAAGGTCACAGTATTCCTCGCAAGCTTTGGGGCAACAACAAGCTTCGGGGCAACAACAAAGCTCTTTTCGGCCGCCAGCGCCAAGAGGCAGAGGCGCCAGGGGCTTCGGGGGAAGATTTGGAGATCAACCAAGAAAAATTTACTGCTTATTCTGCGGTGAGGGCAAGGGCCATACCACCAGAATGTGTCATGTTACCATTCAAAAGCAAAAGGAGCTAGCAGAGGCTGCAGCACAACAGAGCCAGCCGAAGCAGGTTATGCATACTGCTTCGTATCATTCGCCTTACATTCCAGAATATGTAGGCAATCACCCTGCAGCCTCTGTTGCTTCGGCAAGCCAACCCCAAGCTTCCTGGCAACAGCTTCCACCGCCACCACCAATACAACGAGCTCCGCAGCCAGAAGGGAGCCAGCACTCTCACCCCCAGAGGGACTTCAGAGAAGAATCCGAAGCTCGCACATTCAATAGCACTGTGCCAGAGTCGAAGCACATTTACTGACAAAATATCCTACTCCCACAGCAGTTTTTTATGCTTTCACGTTCAGTTTTATTTTCTTCGTAGTAAAGAACAATTATGGGGAGTTTAAGTGTTTTTTATTGTTTTTCAAATCCTTGTAACAGTTTACCGTATTATCATAATGAAAATATATCTCCTCCAAAGGCTTGAGTTACCGAAGCACAAGAATTTATGGAGGCACGGAGAACCTTCGGATTATCGAAAACTTGTTCTAAGGAATGAGACGTAACTTTTTTGAAGTAATAAAAAGTCGTTCCTAAGGGAGCGCAGTGTAAGTTTTCTGCTCGAAAGTCGTTCCAAAGGGAATGCAGAGCTTACAGCGAAAAATAAACGCTGATTCCACTGAAAGTAAAAGGCGAAGAAGCTCCTAAGGGAGGCTTACAGCGAAAAATAAACGCTGATTCCACTGAAAGTAAAAGGCGAAGAAGCTCCTAAGGGAGGCTTACAGCGAAAAATAAACGCTGATTCCGCTGAAAGTAAAAAGCGAAGAAGCTCCTAAGGGAGGCTTACAGCGAAAAGTCAACGCTGAGATAAAAAGATTGTGTGCTCTATGGCAGGGATATGTGTATTTTCAGCATAAATGTCATTTTGCATAACATAACATCATTACATCATTTTTGCATAACATAAGCATCATCCATCATTTCACATGGAGAACGAGAAGGGGACACAACATTGATCTTCGAAGAATGTTTTGAAAAAGAGAAAATCGTGCCAAGGCACAAGATAAATTGAGAAGAAGTGTAGCTTCATTTGAGAGGCAACATAAGACTTTTTTATGGACTCAAAGAATGTTTTCATGAAGTTTGGAGATTCTTCATCAAAGAAATATGGCAATTCTTGTGACACATAAAAGATTTTCTTTATGAAGCATGAAAAGAAGGGAAGGTGTTTTTTCGCCGAAGGCTCAAAAAGCGGTATATATGAAAAAATTTCATGCATCGTAAAGAATTGAACCGTAAATAGATTATATATTACATTCAAAGTTACAAAGTTTTACACTTGTCATGTTCCAAGTATTTTTACAATAGCATTTAATCTTCCCTAAGAACTACTTCTGCAGCTTCGTTTAGCAGCTGATTGACAACTTCGTCCATGATGGCTTCGGCCATTTGTCTAATTTCGTCGTCTCCCTTCGGGGGAGGGTCCGCAGATGCCTCAGCGGGTTCTGAGGGAGGAGAGGACACGACTATATTACTATTACAAACTACGAATAAAGTTCAAAATAAAAAATTACAACAAAATAAAAATCACTAATTAATACCTATTTGCCCTTCGGGCCCTGTGTTTTTTTCAGCAGCTCTCGCTACCTCCCTAGCATCATGGATGCCTTTTTCACTTCTCTGAATGATCTCTTGAGCCATTTTTCGGCCGCCATTGTCCCAAATGTCAGTGAAAAATTTTCCACCAACCTGGCTTGCTTCGGCTGAAGGGTCTTTGATATCTTCAGAGGATAAAGTAGCTTCAGACTGCGCCAAAGATTTCACATGCTCGCACCCTTTTTTCTCTAAAATGGTAACAATTCTCCTGGCGCCCGAAAAAGCACAAATATCCCCGCGACTATTCAAGATTTCGTCGAAGACATCAGCTTCGCGACTAATCCATTCAATCGGGCCTTCTGGATTTCCTCTTGTGAAATTTTCTTCACTAGAGAACGCGCCAACGCTGGCGAAGCTGGATTTTATTTTCTTAACACATTCTATGGATTTATCGTAGCACCTCTTCTTCGAAGCACGAAGCTCTTTAACATTTACTTCCAAATGATCTGCCCATTGATCGCTTAATTCTCGTTTTGTTTCTTCAAGAATGCGTTCTTCTTTGGCTCGGGCTAGTTGTTTACGAAGATCTTCGATTTCACGCTTCTGAGCTTCGGCTTGAGTTTTAGAGCTAGCTTCGTCTTCCTTCATTTTTTCCACTAATGTAAGCAGAATTTTGTCCTTCTCCAAGGCTTCATTTCTTAGCCTGATAACCTCTGTTCGAAGGTTGTTAAGAGCAATGGTGCAGCTCTCATCTTCGGCATTCTTCTGAGCCCTTAAGGCATTGCTGAGTATTAAGCCCTATTCAAAAGAATGAATGAGTTGACATAAGAGCAAAAAACTAATTCAAAATTCATAAACTTCAAAATTCACAATTTTTGTACCTTCAGACTATTGTATGCCAGGCTATCCGCAAGATCGTCCTTCGTCATGGCGCAAAGGCCAGCTTCGAGTTTCAGGAACCCCATGCTTCTAGCCATCTCCCGGCACACGGATAATTCTTTATTGTCTGGAAGACAGTACAGGAAATCATCTTTGTTTGTCCCATTGAACACTACGGCCCCCCTCGGATACTTCAGTTCTTGGGCATAGTGATTGGCTTCAAAAATCTCTTCTTCAGATAGTTTCTTCCCCGAAGCATGTCGCACAATATAATCATGTATTTTGGAAGATGCTTCGGGGGTGGCAGTGCCAATTTCCTCAGTCAGAATCGGCTCTGTTATTTTTGCCTTTTCAGTTTCTAAACTTGCCTTTGACATTTTTTCGACCTCCAAAGGTTGTATCTTGGTGGATTCCGAAGGCCCAGCTTCAGTTTCAAATTGCTGCTTCGAAGTTTCAGCAACAAAGGCTTCAGTAGACACTTCAACAGTTTTCTTTGGAGTTGTGCTTGAAGATTTAATTGTCTCCAAAACATCCAGCACATTAACCATCCTTTTTCTTTTCGGGGTCGCTGCTGGCCCCTTCTGGCTTTTAGCTGCCTCAACTTTTGATGAAGGACTTAAAACATCTAGTGTTTTTCTTTCTTCAGTCCTCTCTTCTCCTGTTTTTTATTGCTGGTGCTTCGGCCATTTCTTCGGATTTTGGCGCTGGAGTTGGTTCTCTGGCTTCGGTGGCCGAAGAGGCCTTGCCAATAAACTCGGGCACTATGGCCGGCTCAATACAACGTGGAGGGTGTGTGAACACTTTTACCTTCTTCCTCTTCGGCGCTGGCTCCCCGGGAGCAGCCGAAGCAGTGTCCTTTGCAGGAGAAGTGTTTTTTCTCTTTTGACCTCGCATTGGATAATAGTAGTCGGGATAGATAAACCCAATTGCATCAAATACTCGGTTGAGTCTCTTCTTCTTTCGGCCTCCGAAAGCCGCTGATAATGCAGTGTTTTCGGCCTTTGAGTATGCCCCAAGCAATTCGTCACTTACATTCTCAATGCTTTTCAGCCAATCATCATCCGGTTCAACAAACTTATCTCCGTACTTGAATGTATATTTCATCCTGATTAGTCCACCCTCGTCAGTTTCTTTAACGGTCTCCTTCGGCATTTCCCAGTTATCTGCAAGTGGCCACACTCTGAAGGCAATGTGCTCTTGCATTAAATCCCTGGTCCCAATAAAAGAATAGACTACGCCGAAGGCCCTCTGACATTCTTCAGCTGCTTCGTCCATTTCTACCTTTGGTTTCCGGAGTCCGAAGCGCTGCTAGATAGGGCGCATGATGATATCTTTGATATCTTTCCGAACCTTCAAATCGTTCTTCACATAGAACCATTCCTTCATCCATTCCCCGGGCCATCTCTTCCGAAAGGTTGGCACGGGACAGCTTGACCCAGAGCGGGCACCGAAGCTATAGCAACCAAAATTATTATGATATCGCTCCTTACCCCAGGGTTTCGTCTCATATACTAGCTCGTGTATATTGCAAAAGCTTTTTGCACTTGGCTCCAGGCCCTGGCTCCTCGCGGCCCAGACGAAGATTCCCAATCTTATCACTGCCTCAGGGGTAAGTTGATGAAGGTAAATTTGATATATTTTCAGAACTTCTACCACAAACCTGCTTAGAGGGAATCGTAGCCCAGCCTTTAAAAAGCTTCGGAAGATCACGACTTCATTATCTTCGGGGGTCGGCGTAGTTTTTTCTCCGTCATCTGCCCTCACGATGGATATATCTCGGAAATATCTCCCCCTCATATTCTCAAGGTGACTCTGCTTTATAGTTGATTTTCCGAAGTTTGAGTGACTAGGCCGCCATGGGCGATCTTCGGAGTCCTCTCCACCACTATCCACATCATAACTATCACTGTCGCCAGTATCTTCAGATAAACCCTCCAAAGTTTCCTTGACAATCTTTTCCGTATTGGTCTTCGACATTGACTCAAGAAAACCCAGGTGCATTTCCTTAGAAAGGCTTAGCTTCGAAGCACCAGCAACTATCTTATCCTCAGACATCTTCGCGAATGCTGGCAAACCAGACTTGAAACCGAAGCTTACAAATTTAAGACCGAGCAAATGCTGTCGCGCGCAGGCTAAAAGCTGGGTGAGTAAAAAGCAGGTGGCAAAAGGGCGTGCCAAATAAACTCGTGGTGAGCTTGTATTTATACACCCAGTATGTCGAAAACTGGAGGGCCCCGCTTGTCAATGACTGTTGCTATTCTAGCAAAAGGAAGGTGTTTTTTCGGACCTTCGGCTTAAAGCCTTCGTCCATGTCGCAATATGAATTTATCTTTACAATAAATTTATTGCGAGGGGCTACTGTTGGGGGCCTTCGGCTCCCGAAGGTCCTCAAAAACATAGTTTGACAATATTTTCCAAGTGTAATATGTGAACAGGCACCTTCGGAACAGGCACCTTCGGAGTCAGGTCGCGAATATACAAGAGCATGGTTAAGACGAAGCTTGACTGGAATGAAAAATGATCATGACGAAGGATAAGACGATCACGAAGCTATGTGCAGAAAGGCTTCGGCACAATAACAGAAAAGAGGAACCGACTTAAAGATGAAAAGTCAAATTGGACCTCGAAGAATTACTATAGTTATTGATAAATGTAAAGGGCATCAATGTAATTTTACACGGGCTGCGTCTCGTGCCTATAAATAGGTGAACAGTACTCCCGTACTGTTCATGCTGACTGGACATACGCTTTTTCGCATCACGTTTGTACCTTTACTTTACATCAATCTGAAGGTACATTTGTAATTCGTTTTTATGAATTTAATAATGGAAATATATCGATGATAATGCTGGTATTATTACTCGCACATTATATATAGTTGCTCTGTTTAACCATTTATCAACTTAACGAAGGTCTTTTCTTTCGTAACCTTCGTCCGAGATTCATTATATCCGAAGGGATATACTGTTTCTAAGGACGAAGGAGTTCGACATTTAACACTTTTATGTTGTCTTGTTCTTAATTCATAACATTTGAGAACAAGCCCCCAACACCATTCATTTTTCCTATGAAGTTCATGAATAGTCTCATGAAGCACAATTACGCCTTCAAAACTTTGAACTGATATTTATGACCGAGACATGATTCTATCAGAGATGTATGTAATCTACAACAATGTTGCCATGAACAGACCAATATGTGACACATAAGTACTTTGTTTATTAAAAAATTGTCATAGAAGCCCAGATTCTTTATAGTGCAAGCAAACGGGTTCAGAATTTAGTCGTTAAATAGACAACACAGTGGACTCCAATGAGGCAATAACTCAAAAGGCACCATACTTGTTGCATATGTTGTCATCCAAGATTGAATTTCATGCACACCTCGACCAAAAAAATCAATTTGATCGTAATAGAACTGTCTCAAAAATTATGTGATTAATAATTACCCAAGGACATCTAAATCTTCCTAAGATCAAGTATAACAAGAGCCTATAAGCTAGCTAGATGCTGAGGTAGAGGAGAAACAGATTGTAAATTTATAGTCAGCTTCAACACAAGGACTAACAAACTTTATAAGAAAGATAAGTGAAGTCCTGCATTAATACTAAAGAGTTCAAGGGCAGACCTAAGGCAAAATATAAATGAGGACATACTTGTAAAAACGAGAACTAAAATAACAGAACAGGGGCATCTAAATTGAACTGTGCAGGGGATCTCATTGTGAAAATTTAAACTCTAGTACTTAGAATAAAGAAATAAGCGGAGGCATGTACGCTCACTCGGCCCTTTTTGGGTCCGCCCCTGAAAGAGCTAACTACTATACAAATGAGCTAAATGATGGGCTGCAAGGATCATTGCAGCTAGTTGTTGACTTTATTATTAAAGTTGCTCTAATATAAGTATAAGCTCCTGTTTAAATTTCAGCAAAGTCAACTTGGCCAACAGATAACTTCCGTTTAGCGTGTTGCCGCTCCCTGTACGTGGATTCATTGAAGAGAAAATTCTCTACAGGCCACCGAATGTTACCAAATTTCTCTACGACCCACTGGAAAACTCATCTGGCTGTATAAGTCACCGATTCGGTTTTTCGCTTCTCTCTGTGCCACTGCCGTCACTTCCGTTAGTTCCAAAGCCATGAACAGGTACAAAATTTTCAGATATGTCCATCCTACCCCTACCCACGCGGTGACTCTCCAGCTGTCCCAGACTCGCGGCCCAACTAGCGCGCTCGGCCTCCTCCGCGCGTTGACCCCGACGAGGCGGCGGCGCCCGAGTCCGCGCGCCTCGACCCTGACGCGGCGGCTCCCGAGTCCGCGCGCCTCCCCGACGCGGCAGCGGCGCCGGAGTCCGCGCGCCTCGACCCCGACACGGCGGTGGCGCCCGAGTCCGCGCGCCTCGACCCCGACGCGGCGGCGGCGCACGACCCCGGCGGCGGCGCACGACCCAGCACTGGCCCGGTCGGCGGCCTGACAGCTACCTCGACCCCACGCGGGAGCGGCCGTCGATCCCCTTTCCCCCTTCCTCGCATCCCGTAGCCATACGCGACGAGAAGGATGGGGTAGAGGTTTCGCAGTCCATGGCACCTCATCCAGAATGGCTTCCAGAAGGGTAAGAAGCTTAAATCTCACTGCGTTATGGTTGACCGTTTGCGTGTAATGGACGATTGTATGTAGACTCCATAGTTTTGAATGCCACTCTCTAGTTCTTGATGCCCTGTTCATCTGTAGGATGGACCCAAAAACAAGTTTCTACTTGGAAATGCGTCTCTTTGGTAACAACAGTAGAGCAGATTGCAGCTGGTACAGTTGCAGCACAGTTGTAGACTCAGATACTACGAATTTCAAAGACTTCGTTGATGATATATTGCACACCTATCCTTGTGTCCCAACGGAGGTAGTGAAGTTGTACTACTTCTGTGATGAATCCAACTCCCATGTTCAAGTTTGTACTGACCAGGACCTAGTTGCGATGTTTGCTAAACATGATGCCACTAAAACCATTCGCTTGTCCATAGGGTATTTTGATGTGAGTAAGCCTGATGTTCCTATACCTGATTGGAGCTCCTCATCCAAACCAGCAGTTGGTGAGGCATCTAAATCTACCTTGAATGCTGCATCTGAAACAATTACTGCTGATTGTGTTCCCTCTGCCATCACCGTTGGTCAAACATCTAGCCAGCCTACTGAACCCAGCCAAAATGAGGCAGCTGACACTTACCTTATGAATCCACATCCTGAATATGAACATGTTGGAGTGGATGTTGAGGGGATGTACAGTGATGTTGATGTTGACATGTCTGACAAAGCAAAGCTTGGAAAGGATCATAAGGAGGAATATATCCCTAGCTCTGATTCAGATGAAGAAGATTCTGAGTATGATTTCTCTGATGATGAGGAGCACCAGGATCCAGTTCCACCTCATGAACCTGTACAAGTACACAATAACAATGATCCACCAATGAACGTGGGTGCAATTTATGCCAATATGAATGTTTTTAGGCTAGCTCTTGCGCAGCACTCAATCAAGCATGAGTTTGAATATGTGTCACACCCGGTTTTAGAAGGCAAACCGAATGCGAACCATGTACGTGCCAGGATCAGTTATTCACGTACACAGCAGTTACATAACATGGACATCATCACACAGTGCTCAAAATAGTATTAATAAGGGAAATAGTCGATTACATCATACGTCTGAGACGTCCATATAGTTCTTACAATAAATCAAAGTGCGGAAAAGAAACGTAGATAACGCGGCCTTCACAGGCAGCCGACTGGGGGTTGCCGCTAACCCACACCTAGAACTCGTCGTAGTCTTGGAACTCCTGGAAGTCTCCTTCCACAGCTTCATCTTCGCCTGAGCAGTGGTTGCAATGCTGACAACCTGGGGGGGGGGGGGTTTGGTGTGTAGAGCAAGGGTGAGTACACATCAACATACTCAGCAAGTATCCTGTTTGGCTGTAGTGGACTAGCTTTATGTGGGGATAAGTCAAGCAGTTGCTTTTAGTTGGTCAGATTATTATTTACTAGTAGAAAGCCAAGTTTTAGCATTAACCCAAGTTATTAACCCGATGTACCCTTTCCAAACGGAAAGAATACCACTTACCAATACCATAATCATAACCAGAACCATCAATCTCATAACCACCTGTACCACAATGTCTCTGATCAAGTACCACTAATCACTGGAGCTCCCTTGGCCGCTCATAACCGTGAGCACGGCTGATATATCAGTTTCATAACACTCTGCAGAGGTTGTGCACTTTACCCACAAGCCGTGATTCCCTCTTGCCTCGGGCCGATCAAACCCTTAAACACTACCAAGGTGAATAGGCAGGGTTTCACTACGTAGCCTTTACAAAGATTCCCCGGGACTGTAGCCACCCGTTAGGTTTCCTAAATGCACCGCACTCCTCCCCAAGGGGCGAACCCAAACTTGGCAGAGCGAGCCGCATACACCGAGCCCCATTGACGGCACGACGGCTAAGTGAACTACATCCCGGATCCTCTAATTATTCAGCTAAGGGCACCCCATTCCACCCTCATGGTTGCACTGTTTTCCCGGGCGGTCATCCATAGAACAGGTCCTTACGGAGAGGCACTCGAGAAACCGCTCGAGTCCCCTTGAAAACCACAAGTATGATCATAAAGAAGAACGGGAAAACAGCGTAACCATGAGGGTGGAATGGGGTGCCCTTAGCTGAATAATTAGAGGATCCGGGATGTAGTTCACTTAGCCGTCGTGCCGTCAATGGGGCTCGGTGTATGCGGCTCGCTCTGCCAAGTTTGGGTTCGCCCCTTGGGGAGGAGTGCGGTGCATTTAGGAAACCTAACGGGTGGCTACAGTCCCGGGGAATCTTTGTAAAGGCTACGTAGTGAAACCCTGCCTATTCACCTTGGTAGTGTTTAAGGGTTTGATCGGCCCGAGGCAAGAGGGAATCACGGCTTGTGGGTAAAGTGCACAACCTCTGCAGAGTGTTATGAAACTGATATATCAGCCGTGCTCACGGTTATGAGCGGCCAAGGGAGCTCCAGTGATTAGTGGTACTTGATCAGAGACATTGTGGTACAGGTGGTTATGAGATTGATGGTTCTGGTTATGATTATGGTATTGGTAAGTGGTATTCTTTCCGTTTGGAAAGGGTACATCGGGTTAATAACTTGGGTTAATGCTAAAACTTGGCTTTCTACTAGTAAATAATAATCTGACCAACTAAAAGCAACTGCTTGACTTATCCCCACATAAAGCTAGTCCACTACAGCCAAACAGGATACTTGCTGAGTATGTTGATGTGTACTCACCCTTGCTCTACACACCAAACCCCCCCCAGGTTGTCAGCATTGCAACCACTGCTCAGGCGAAGATGAAGCTGTGGAAGGAGACTTCCAGGAGTTCCAAGACTACGACGAGTTCTAGGTGTGGGTTAGCGGCAACCCCCAGTCGGCTGCCTGTGAAGGCCGCGTTATCTACGTTTCTTTTCCGCACTTTGATTTATTGTAAGAACTATATGGACGTCTCAGACGTATGATGTAATCGACTATTTCCCTTATTAATACTATTTTGAGCACTGTGTGATGATGTCCATGTTATGTAACTGCTGTGTACGTGAATAACTGATCCTGGCACGTACATGGTTCGCATTCGGTTTGCCTTCTAAAACCGGGTGTGACATAAGTGGTATCAAAGCCGTGCTGACTGTAGGACCGCTAACCTAGAGTAGAATGGTCGTTCTAAGGACTATAGACCTCTGTCTCTTCCTTGACTTTGATATCCCTTCAAAAGTTGGTCCTACTGACCAAACCTATGTTCTACTACATATTATACCTTGCTGAAAATTATGTTTTATTCTGATCCTTCATTTATTTATGATTCATTACTTGCTGGTCATATTAATTCTATTCTCACCCCTTTTGCTTGCGATGTCTTTTGTAGATGGCTCGACTTAGACACACTGCACGAAAGTCAGTCATCCCCTTCTTACCCTCCCGCCTTGCTGAGCGTCCGCTTCGCCGTCCCGTGGCCGGACAGTCCAGCCACTTGGAGAGACTACACCACCGCCTGCGTGAGGAGCAGGAGCGTCGACGACAGGAGCAGCAGAGCTCTTCCTTCTCGCTCCACCAGGAGATAGAGTCTGTGAGGAGCTGCTCCCCTGTGCTTCCCCTGGAGGCGCCCCCTGCACCACCACTGGGCGCCCCAGCTTCTGGAGTAGCTGCTGGAGGAGACCCAGACGACGGAGATGGCGACGACAGCTCGAGCCACGACACCGACTTCTCTGCTAACCTTGAGCCGGAAGGATGGGTTGCTCGACCCATCACTCGCGACGCTGCTCGCGGGTGTCACTTCCACGATGCGCTCGACACCCTGCTACGTCGGGCATTTGACCGGCATACTTGGTCCGTCGAGTATCGCTGTGTGGTCTACCAGCATAGTCGCGGGGTCTACCCGGACCGCTGGGAGGCGACTTGCTTGGTGCGCTGCCCGGAGGACAGTCTCCAGGGTGCAGAGGCCTGCTCAGAGCACTATTCTATTTCTGAGCGGGACTCAGCTGAGGCAGCCATGCAAGATGCTGCACGGCGTGCGCTTTCGCACTACTGCTCGGTTTTCGGTGGGGCAGCTGATGGTCTTAACCTGAAGTATTACCCCCGCCGTCCATCTGGCAGCACAGGAGGCGTGATTGTCTCACCTGTCGGTGAGGGCAATCCTAGGTTGAGCAGCACAGTCAACCTAGCCGCCGTGCTAAACACGGAGCTGGACCATGCATTAGATGAGCTGAGTAGGGCTCGTGCTGAGATCGCCCAGCTGCGGGCTGAGCGCGCGGAACGTCGTTATCTGGATGGTGGTTCCCCCGCTCCCGTCGGGACTCAGCACCCGTACCGCTCACCTCAGCGTGGACACCAGTCTTATGGCAATCCCGCCTGCAAGACCAAGATAACTCTAGAGCCATAGATCGTTAGAGTTGGATCTTGTAATTAATACGAAATATATATACATAGAAGCTTCAGTCTTAGCGTTAGTCTCAGTCTTAGTTAGTCTTAGTTAGACAGGGTAGTTTGCTATATCCTGTGCATTTATGTTTGTCATGATGAACTATGATTGGTTTGGATCTTTGTAATGATTGTCACCAGAGTGTGGGTATCCCCTGCATTTTGGTTTACCTATTATGTTAATAAAGTTAGTTATATAGTTGGGAAAACCTTTATTCTACTTTCCTCTTTTTCTGAGAAGCTGTGTGGCCTGTGTTGGAGATCAGTGAAGATGCTCATCTGTTCAGTGCTGTTGAGGAATTCTATTCTCTTTTCTTATGCTGCAAGATTTGCCAGATCAGTTCTGATGTGTGGTTGCGTTCTGCAGATGTCAGAGAACAGGCGCAGAGGAGGAAGGCGTGCTCAGCAGGAGCGAGCCGGTCAGCAAGATGAGGCGCCCCAGCAGCAGCAGCTGCCGCCCCCGCCCCCGATGTCGATTGAGCAGATGTTTCTGATGCAGACTCAGGCAGTTCAAGCCATCGGTCAGACTCTGGCCGCCATTCAGCAGCAGCAGCAGCAGCAGGCTCCACCTCAGCCTCAGATGCCTCAGATGCCCAGAGACAAGCGTGCTGAATTCATGAGAGGTCATCCCCCAACGTTTGCTCATTCTTCTGACCCTATGGATGCTGAAGATTGGCTGCGCACTGTGGAGCGAGAGTTGCATACCGCTCAGTGCGATGACAGGGAGAAAGTTCTGTATGGTCCCCGTCTGTTGAGAGGAGCAGCCCAATCATGGTGGGAGTCTTACCTCGCCACCCATGCCAACCCCGACACCATCACCTGGGAAGAATTCAGAGGTAGCTTTCGTCAGTACCATGTGCCTGCAGGTCTGATGACAGTGAAGAAGGAGGAGTTCCTGGCCCTTAAGCAAGGGTCATCGTCTGTCAGTGAGTACCGGGACAAGTTTCTGCAATTGTCTCGCTACGCTCCCGAAGATGTCAACACCGACGCCAAGCGACAATACCGTTTTCTGAGAGGCTTGGTTGACCCTCTGCAGTATCAGCTGATGAATCACACCTTCCCAACATTCCAGCACCTGATTGACAGAGCAATCATGACAGAGAGAAAGCGCAAGGAGATGGAAGATCGTAAGCGCAAGATCAGTGGACCCCAGCCTGGAAGCAGCAGCCGTCCCCGTTTCTCAGGCAATCAACCTCAGCAGTTCAGGCAGAACCAGCGTCCACCTCAGCAGCATCAGCAGCGTCAGCAGTATCAGCAGTTCCAAAGGCAGTATCCTCAGCATCAGTACCAGAATCGTCAGAGCAATCAGTCAGGAGGAGGTCAGTTTCAGAGGCAGAATCAACAGACACCTCGTCTTCCTGCCCCAGCAAATCAGCAGAACAGTCAGGCAGCACCAGCTCAGGTTGGAAACAGGGCATGTTTCCACTGTGGAGAGCAAGGCCATTGGGTGATGCAATGTCCGAAGAAGGCAGCCCAGCAGCAGTCAGGCCCCAATGCCCCAGCAAAGCAGAATGTGTCTCAGCCTGGAGCAGGCAACCGCTCTCAGCAGCGCTATAATCATGGAAGACTGAACCACTTGGAGGCTGAAGCAGTTCAGGAGACCCCCGACATGACAGTAGGTATGTTCCTAGTCGATTCCCATATTGCAGAAGTGTTATTTGATACTGGAGCAACACATTCTTTCATTACTGCATCATGGGTAGAAGCACATAATCTTCCAATTACTACCATGTCAACCCCTATTCAAATTGACTCAGCTGGTGGTAGAATTCGAGCTGATAGCATTTGTTTAAATGTAAGTGTGGAAATAAGGGGGATAGCGTTTCCCGCCAACCTTATAGTAATGGGTACTCAGGGAATAGATGTCATCCTAGGGATGAATTGGTTAGATAAGTATCAGGCAGTTATCAGTTGTGATAAAAGGACAATCAAGTTGGTGTCCCCACTAGGAGAGGAAGTGGTGACCGAGTTAGTCCCGCCTGAGCCAAAGAAAGGAAGTTGTTATCAGATAGCTGTTGATAGCAGTGAAGCAGACCCAATTGAGAGTATCAAGGTTGTGTCTGAATTCCCAGATGTGTTTCCAAAGGATTTACCGGGTATGCCACCAGAGCGGAAAGTTGAATTTGCTATAGAGCTTCTTCCTGGAACCGCCCCTATCTCTAAGAGAGCTTACAGAATATCTGGACCAGAGTTGGTTGAGCTTAAGAAGCAGATTGATGAGCTGTCAGAGAAAGGTTACATCCGGCCAAGCACCTCGCCTTGGGCCGCCCCTGTCTTGTTTGTGGAGAAGAAAGATGGCACCAAGAGGATGTGTATCGATTATCGAGCTTTGAATGAAGTCACGATCAAGAACAAGTATCCTTTGCCCAGAATAGAAGATCTGTTCGACCAGTTGAGAGGAGCCAGTGTGTTCTCCAAGATCGATCTGAGGTCAGGTTATCATCAGCTCAGGATCCGACCTTCGGACATTCCGAAGACGGCATTCATTACCAAGTATGGTTTATATGAGTTCACAGTGATGTCTTTTGGTTTGACCAATGCACCAGCGTTCTTTATGAACTTGATGAACAGTGTATTCATGGATTATCTTGATAAGTTCGTGGTGGTATTCATTGATGACATTCTGGTTTATTCTCAAAGTGAAGAAGAGCATGCAGATCATTTGAGGATGGTATTGCAGAGATTGCGAGAGCACCAGTTGTATGCAAAGTTGAGCAAGTGTGAGTTCTGGATCAGTGAAGTCCTGTTCTTGGGTCACATAATCAACAAAGAAGGATTGGCTGTGGATCCGAAGAAAGTGGCAGACATTCTAAACTGGAAAGCGCCAACAGATGCTAGAGGAATCAAGAGCTTCATTGGAATGGCCGGATATTATCGGCGATTCATTGAAGGGTTTTCGAAGATTGCGAAACCAATGACAGCGTTGCTAGGCAACAAGGTTGAGTTCAAGTGGACCCAGAAATGCCAAGAGGCCTTTGAAGCGCTGAAAGAGAAGTTGACAACAGCGCCTGTCCTAGTCTTGCCTGATGTGCACAAGCCCTTCTCTGTGTATTGTGATGCTTGTTACACAGGTTTGGGATGCGTGTTGATGCAAGAGGGAAGAGTTGTGGCTTACTCGTCCCGACAGCTGAAGGTTCATGAGAAGAACTACCCAATCCATGATCTAGAGTTGGCAGCAGTGGTTCACGCACTGAAGACATGGAGGCATTATCTGTATGGACAGAAATGCGATGTTTACACAGACCACAAGAGTCTGAAGTACATATTCACTCAGTCGGAGTTGAACATGAGGCAACGAAGATGGTTAGAGTTGATCAAAGATTATGAGTTGGAGATCCATTACCATCCAGGAAAAGCGAACGTAGTGGCAGATGCTTTGAGCAGAAAGAGTCAAGTCAATCTGATGGTCGCTCGTCCGATGCCTTATGAGTTGGCCAAGGAGTTTGACAGGTTGAGTCTCGGATTTCTGAACAATTCGCGAGGAGTCACAGTTGAATTGGAACCTACCTTGGAGCGCGAAATCAAAGAAGCGCAGAAGAATGATGAAAAGATCAGTGAGATTCAGCGATTGATTCTAGATGGCAGAGGCAAAGACTTTCGAGAAGATGCAGAAGGTGTGGTATGGTTCAAAGACCGCTTGTGTGTTCCCAATGTCCAGTCTATTCGGGAGTTGATTCTTAAGGAAGCTCATGAGACAGCTTATTCGATTCACCCTGGCAGTGAGAAGATGTATCAGGATCTGAAGAAGAAATTCTGGTGGTACGGAATGAAAAGAGAAATCGCAGAGCATGTGGCTATGTGCGATAGTTGCCGAAGAATTAAGGCAGAACACCAGAGACCAGCTGGATTGTTGCAACCGTTGCAGATCCCTCAGTGGAAATGGGATGAAATTGGCATGGATTTCATAGTCGGATTGCCTCGCACTCGAGCCGGCTACGATTCCATTTGGGTAGTAGTGGACCGTTTGACCAAGTCAGCCCACTTCATACCTGTCAAGACCAACTACAACAGTGCAGTATTGGCAGAATTGTATATGTCTCGGATCGTTTGTCTTCATGGTGTGCCAAAGAAGATAGTGTCAGACAGAGGAACGCAGTTCACCTCTCATTTCTGGCAGCAGTTGCATGAAGCCTTGGGCACGCATCTGAATTTCAGTTCAGCTTATCACCCGCAGACAGATGGTCAGACTGAAAGAACCAATCAAATTCTTGAAGATATGTTGAGAGCCTGTGCGTTGCAAGATCAGTCCGGATGGGACAAGCGATTGCCTTATGCAGAGTTTTCCTATAACCACAGTTACCAGGCCAGTTTGAAGATGTCACCGTTTCAAGCGCTGTATGGAAGGAGTTGCAGAACTCCGTTGCAATGGGATCAGCCTGGAGAGAAGCAGGTGTTTGGGCCAGATATTTTGCTTGAAGCCGAAGAGAACATCAAGATGGTTCGAGAGAATCTGAAGATAGCGCAATCGAGGCAGCGAAGCTATGCAGACACAAGAAGAAGAGAGCTGAGTTTTGAAGTCGGAGACTTTGTCTATCTGAAAGTGTCACCGATCAGAGGAGTCAGAAGATTCGGAGTCAAAGGCAAGCTAGCACCCCGCTACATTGGTCCGTATCAAATTCTCTCAAAGCGTGGAGAAGTGGCTTATCAGCTCAGCCTGCCAGAGAATTTGTCTGCTGTGCATGATGTCTTTCATGTGTCTCAGTTGAAGAAGTGTTTGCGTGTGCCAGAAGAGCAGTTGCCAGTGGAAGGTCTTGAAGTCCAGGAGGACTTGACCTATATTGAGAAGCCAGCTCAGATCCTTGAGGTTGCAGATAGAGTCACCCGAAGGAAGACCATCAGAATGTGCAAAGTCAGATGGAATCACCACTCTGAGGAAGAAGCAACCTGGGAGCGTGAAGATGATCTAGTGGCTAAGTACCCAGAGCTCTTTGCTAGCCAGCCCTGAATCTCGAGGGCGAGATTCTTTTAAGGGGGATAGGTTTGTAACGCCCCGAATTTTTGCAGTTGAATTTTTTCTTTCTTTACTCGCCAAAATTCGGGCGTTACCTTTTCTTTTTCTTTTTCCCCTCGCTAAACCTTGACCTTTTTCAAAGTTTAGCGGGATTCGGTTTGGAATTCCCGTATGTATAAAAACCCTAAATACTTTATGTTGTTTGATGCACCATGCCGCCCTTGCATTTTTGGTTGTTTGAAAGTGCAATCGCATTCATCTAAAAGATCGGATTTCGAGAACAAGCGGAAAATCTTTTATCTTTCTTTCTCTCTCTTTCTCTCTCCCCTTTCTCTCTCTCTCCCGCGCCCTGGGCCGACCCCGGCCGGCCCAGCCGCCCCCTGGCGCCCCCCCCCCTTGGGCCCAATTGGCCCAAGCCGCCCCCCCCACCTCCCCTTTTTCCCCAAACCCTCTCCCTCTCCCTCTCATTTTCTCTCATTCTCTCCCTAGCGCCGCCCCTACCCCTGCCCTAAGCCGCCGCCGCCCCTGCCCCTACCCTAGGCCGCCGCGCCGCCCCCTGCCGCCGGCCGCCCCTCGCCGTCGATCCCCGCCGGTGAGCCCCCTCCCCCTCCTCCCTCTCCTCCCTCCCCTCTTCTCTCCCCACCCCCGCGCGCCCCCTGGCCGCGCCGGCAGCCGCCCCAGCCCCGCCGTGGCCCCTGGCCGCCGCTGGCCGGCCCTCGGCCGCGCCCAGCCGGCCCCGGCCGCCGCTGGCCCGCCCCGGCCGCTCCCCTGGCCGCCCTGGCCCGGCCGCTGGCCGCCCCCAGCCGCGCCCCGCCCGGCCGCCAGCCGCCCCTAGCCCGCGCCCCGGCCGCCTGGCCCCCTGGCCGCGCCCCCCTGTCCCGGGCCGGTTCAGCCGGCCTCGGCCCCAGCTCAGCCGCCCCCGGCCCCAGCTCGGCCGCCCCCCGCGCTCGGCCGCCCCAGCTCGGCCGCCTGCCCCCGGGCCGGTTCAACCGCCCCTAGGGCCGGTTCAACCGCCCCCCCCCCCCCCCTCTGTTTTTTTTATTTATTTTTTTTATTTTATTTTATTTACTTTCTGTGATTATAATTACTGTATTTTAAGTAGGCTAATCACTGTTCATGCTATGGGAAAATAGGAAGTTTAATTTAAAATTCCGTTATGCTATTGATTCACGTAGTTAATTGTTTACCCTGTGCAATGTTGATCAACTAAAAGTGATTAGGTTTCCATTAGTATATATAAATATATATAACAGAATTATTTTGTTAAAAACCAATTGTGTCATTAGTGCATAAGATTTAACCCCCTGCGAGACCCTTTCCTGTTTCTTTCTAACCATAACAAATGCGATATCGAATGTCATACTTGATGCATATTCGCTTTATTTGTTATCTTGTATGGTGTACTGTTCTTTTGTATTAAATATGTGGATGGATGTATGTATGTTTGCGCTCGCATAGAGAACGATTCGGTCGAAGAGCCCGAGGAATTCGCAGGAGAAGCCCCTGAGCAGCAGTCGGTTGGTGGAGGCAAGTGTCCTTTGACCTATCTCTGTCCTATTCATTATTTAATTCACCTCCCGCTTACACATTTATGCCTAAGGATTGACTAGCTTTTGTTATCCATGTCCTTGTTTACCTATCTGGGTTGGATTATTACTGTTTAGCTTTATGCTATTGCTCAACTCTAATCAATGAACATGATGTGGTTATCTATGATACGCTGTTTTCCCGTTCTTCTTTATGATCATACTTGTGGTTTTCAAGGGGACTCGAGCGGTTTCTCGAGTGCCTCTCCGTAAGGACCTGTTCTATGGATGACCGCCCGGGAAAACAGTGCAACCATGAGGGTGGAATGGGGTGCCCTTAGCTGAATAATTAGAGGATCCGGGATGTAGTTCACTTAGCCGTCGTGCCGTCAATGGGGCTCGGTGTATGCGGCTCGCTCTGCCAAGTTTGGGTTCGCCCCTTGGGGAGGAGTGCGGTGCATTTAGGAAACCTAACGGGTGGCTACAGTCCCGGGGAATCTTTGTAAAGGCTACGTAGTGAAACCCTGCCTATTCACCTTGGTAGTGTTTAAGGGTTTGATCGGCCCGAGGCAAGAGGGAATCACGGCTTGTGGGTAAAGTGCACAACCTCTGCAGAGTGTTATGAAACTGATATATCAGCCGTGCTCACGGTTATGAGCGGCCAAGGGAGCTCCAGTGATTAGTGGTACTTGATCAGAGACATTGTGGTACAGGTGGTTATGAGATTGATGGTTCTGGTTATGATTATGGTATTGGTAAGTGGTATTCTTTCCGTTTGGAAAGGGTACATCGGGTTAATAACTTGGGTTAATGCTAAAACTTGGCTTTCTACTAGTAAATAATAATCTGACCAACTAAAAGCAACTGCTTGACTTATCCCCACATAAAGCTAGTCCACTACAGCCAAACAGGATACTTGCTGAGTATGTTGATGTGTACTCACCCTTGCTCTACACACCAAACCCCCCCCCCCAGGTTGTCAGCATTGCAACCACTGCTCAGGCGAAGATGAAGCTGTGGAAGGAGACTTCCAGGAGTTCCAAGACTACGACGAGTTCTAGGTGTGGGTTAGCGGCAACCCCCAGTCGGCTGCCTGTGAAGGCCGCGTTATCTACGTTTCTTTTCCGCACTTTGATTTATTGTAAGAACTATATGGACGTCTCAGACGTATGATGTAATCGACTATTTCCCTTATTAATACTATTTTGAGCACTGTGTGATGATGTCCATGTTATGTAACTGATGTGTACGTGAATAACTGATCCTGGCACGTACATGGTTCGCATTCGGTTTGCCTTCTAAAACCGGGTGTGACAATATGACATTGAAACGAGTGAACCAGGGAGATTCAGAGCACATTGTCGCGCCAAGTCTGAAGGCTGCAAGTGGAGGATCCATGCTTCAAAAATACAGGACGATGTATCAATTCAGGTAAACACCTACTTTTTGTGTGCAATCCCATATAATTAATGAGACATATTTATTAGTTGCTTGAGTTTTAATATGCAGGTGAAGGTGAACCCCCATATTCATGAGTGTGCAAGTGCAAGGAGGAAAGCGAAATTCAAGCAGGCAACCAAATTTTGGGTGGCAGAGAAAGTAAAGGATTGGTTAATGGATGATGATGAGATAGGACCAAAAGAACTCCAGAGGAGGATTAAAGATGAGCATAAGGTGAACATTTCATACAAAAGAGTGTATTATGGTAAGGACCTAGCACTAAAGCAGCTGCATGGTGATTGGTATGAAAGCTTCAACAATCTGTACAGATTCAAAGCAGCTGTAGAGGAGGCTAGCCCTGGTAGTTTTGTGGTGATAGATCATGAAGTAATAAATGAGAAGACCAGATTTAAGAGGGCCTTCTTTGCCCTTAAGGCTTGTGTAGATGGCTTTTTGAATGGATGCAGACCATACTTGGCAATAGATAGCACTTTTTTAACTGGAAAGTTTAGGGGCCAGCTAGCAGTAGCATGTGCAGTTGATGGACATAATTGGCTATTTCCAGTATCTTTTGGTGTGTTTGATTTAGAAACCATTGAAAACTGGTCCTGGTTCATGGAGAGGCTAAAAGATGCAATAGGCACACCACCAGGCTTAGCTATATGCACTGATGCAGGGAAGTCAATTATGGAGAGTGTTACAGTTGTTTTCCCTAGTGCAGAACATAGAGAGTGCATGGTTCATTTAGTGAATAATTTCAAAAAAAGTTATCGTGGAAAGGTATTCGATGACAACTTGTGGCCAGCAGCATATGCATGGAATCCATATTACTTTGACAAGCATTGGAAAGCTATGGCTGAGGCCAAACCAGCAGCTGTGAAGTATTTGAGAGACAACCACAACAAGATTTGGACTAGGAGCCAATTCTCAACTTTGAGTAAAGTGGACTATGTGACAAACAATCTTGCAGAGAGTTGTAACAATTGGGTCAAGGGACACAAGGGCATGCATTTGGACTCTTTGTTGGATACACTAAGGCAAAAAATAATGGCCAAGTTTCACAAAAGAAGGAAACTAGGAGAGAAAATGCAAGGGAAGATCTTAGAACACATTGTTAAGAATCTTGCAGAGAGGAGTAGGAATCTAAACATGGATGTAACTGGAAGCTCTAATGACATAGGAGAGGTTTCATGGAGAGGTGGCTCTGGTTACAGGTATGCAGTCAACCTAAAGGAGAGGACTTGCACCTGTAGGGAGTGGCAGATATCTGGCAAGCCTTGTCTGCATGCAATAGCTATGATCACTTCAATTAGAAATGAGAAGTTAGAGGACTATGTGGATATGTACTTCTCAGTTGAAAAGTTTAGAAAAGCTTATGAGGGTATAATCCCTGCCTTGCCAGACAAGACTCAATGGCCTGAGTCTACTCATGGTTTTTTCATGCATCCTCCATTGCTCAAGTCTACGGCTGGTAGAAGGCAGACAAAGAGATTCAAGGGCTCTAGTGAGGGTACAAGTGGTAGAAAAGGCAGACACAGATGTCCAATTTGCAAGCAGCTAGGGCATCACTGGTACACATGCAAAGAGGGTGATCCAAATGATATTGCTGAAATGCTTGCTGCCAGGTACTCTACAATTTCCTTCATCTAGTTTTACTTCCATTTGTACACTCATATTATACTCACACATTTAACCATGCAGAGGTAAACCAAAGCCAAGGAAGAGGAAGCCCAAGGAACCTACTACTGAGGCAAGCGGAGTAGATGCCTCTACCGCATCTGGACTTGCCACAGTCAAGATGGTGTTCCCACCTGAGACAAATAGTGAGCTTGCTATTGTTCCTGCCAAGAAAAGGAAGAAAAATCCAGCAGCAACTACCTCTAATGGGATAAGGTGAGACATCTCAACTACATATTAAGCTATACGCGCTGCACGGTTAGCTGCACCAAAACTCATGTATGAATCCATTCTCTAGGATGTCAGGATCTGGTTCGAACCAAGTTGTTGTTGCTCCACTTGCTATTGTCCTCCCTTCTGAAGTACAATCAAAGGAGATTAAACAGAGCAAGGCCAAAGAGAAGAAGAAGAACATCAAGAACAAGATGGACAAAAAGAAGACAATACATGTTCCTCAACATAGTCCTGCAAACTGCACAAGGAGCAAGGGACAGGGCCAGCCAACACCTGACAGCCCAGCAATGAGTACTAGGAGCAAGAGAAAGCTTCAGATTTGATCTTGTGATAATGCCAGGCAACACTTCACGTTGTTCAGGCGACCTTTTGCCTAAGAACTTAAATCTGTATTATTTTGGTACTGTCAAGACATGTTCTGTAATGGATGCTACTCCCTATGACTACTCTATTTAATATGTATGACTGCTCTATGTAAGATCATGTGACCTATGAATGTCACTTGCTACTTCCTATGAACTTAAATCTATTAGGTGGCTTTGATGGTTTTATTCCTATGCATTATTTGATTTGGCCTGAAGTAGTGTATGGACATAACACTGTTTTACTGTGTTTTGTTTGGAACAATTTCGCTTGGATTAATTTTGCTTGGATTCATTTTGGATGTCTACAGATCTGCTGATAATCGCAGCGTGCAGAGTGGCATAGAAAGAAATAAAAGTTTAGAGTCTCCTGGCCAAACAAGGGCAGTATTGTCTTTCCACACCAAACTTAACTGGCGTTACTGCTACTGTTGACGGCAGTGGCACAGAGAGAAGCGAAAAACTGAATTGGTGACTTATACAGCCAGATGAGTTTTCCAGTGGGTCGTAGAGAAATTTGGTAACATTCGGTGGCCTGTAGAGAATTTTCTCTTCATTGAACCTGGACAGATTTGACCATCTCTTTCATTCGGCTCTGCACTTGTCCTCTTTACCATTCTTTAATACTCATTATATTTTAAAATAGAAGTAGTTTTAATTCTTGTTTTTTTATTCAAATAAATGATAATAAATCTAGACACATAATAAAACAGATGCATCAAATATCATATGAATTCCTTAATATTTTAAAACAAATTTTATTTTGGAATGGAGGGAGTAAAATAAAACAGCTAGACTTTCGTCACTGAGCTAGAGCTGCGCAACCCCCTGACCCACAACCGCGTCCACGTTCCAAACAACTCTCTGCCATCCAATCTAAGAGATAGTAGCAGTATTCCATTTGGGCTTGTTCGTTTATTTTCAATCCATATGGATTGAAGGGGATTGATACGGATTGTGGGGCACGGGAACTCCAAAGGGAAAAGGCAAGGAGGAAAAGGTCTCGTGGTCGACCAGCTGCCGGAGTATTGCAGTAAGAAAGCTCTGTTCTTTTTATATACGTTAGCCTTTTGTTTTATCTTAACCTGTTCTTTTACCGGGAGGAGAAACTTTTTTGAGTCTCTTGTCTCTCAAATCCACACTCAGGGTTTACTCAGTTAGGAATAGATTGAAGCCTAGTTTGAATACTTTGGAATTGTAGTGTTTTGGAGGGATTGAAGTGTGTTTTAATCCTTGATAGATCAAATCCCCTTCAATACATTTTAATCCTACGTATTACTAGAGTAACTAAACTAGATCCGAGAGTGATTGAGGGCCTGTTCGGTTGTTCTGGATTGGAGCCCCGGATTAATTCCTAGCCGGATTACTTCTCTAATTTATATAGATTTTGATAAGCTGGAATGAATCCTGGCTCATTCCGGTACAACCGAACAGGCCCTGAAGGGGATTAAATACTCTCCTATACAATCCACCTCTAACTGTGGGCAGTGGGAACATATCCTCCGACTGTCCTACTTCTAATGACTGGAGATCGATGTTGCA
Organism: Zea mays; assembly: GCF_902167145.1. NCBI lineage: Eukaryota > Viridiplantae > Streptophyta > Magnoliopsida > Poales > Poaceae > Zea > Zea mays. Next base: position 155,370,280 of record NC_050104.1, on the reverse strand, counting down.
TTAACAAAAATAATGATCTCTGACGCCTTTAGAGGAAAGAATAGGGTGAAGTGACGCGTTCGTTGAGTGTGAAATTTGATCCTGGCATAGCAGTTGACCAAACATTCCAGGTTCTCCTGAATAGTAGTACAGTACAATGCGAGGCACTGCCTCATTGGCCAGCCTGAGCTTTGCTAGCTAGTAAGCTTTCCTAAGCGTGTGATGAGAGCCGTCAAGAGTGCCTGGAATATGTTAGGCACCGCACGAATGCGGTGCGCCTGCGCTTTAGAACACTCCACCTCGTCGCCTCATCACATATGCATGTGTGGATCTGACTGAAGATCTAGAGAACTCGCGGCCTACTTTTTTGACGCGTGACTTGAGGAGCTCTTGGACCATGTTGATGTGGCAATTCACAGCCCACGATTCAATCATGGTTGGGAATTTCCTTGATGACTATTTGTCGAGCTTGGACTTTGAAATTCTGATACATCCACAGATAATGGTCGCGACTGGATGATCTAACAACTGCATTAATGAGCATCGTTTAGGTGTGCTGTGATGTCCGTCGACTTTAGATGGTCGGTATAGGTTTTCAGCTGTGTGAAATTATGGATTGAACACCTACGTAAATTGACTCCCCCCCTTTTTTTTGAAAAAAAAAAGAAAGTTGAATTGATGGCTTTGTGAGATGTGGTTGTTAACTTGAAAGGGATTCGATTTGACAGCATGAATGTCTTTCCTTCTCTTGAACATTTTTATAGTAAAAATGTACCTGTCATTCGTGCAACAGAACTTGAAATATCAACTTTTTACAAGTTAACTAGAACCGCCGAGAGTGCCTAGCTAGACTCTCTTGAGAACATTGTATTTCCAGTAGTTAGTGTGGTTACTGGACTTTTGCCAACAGAAGTCACTAACACAATATTTATGATGGCCTAAACATAAAAACTTTGAGAAGTCCAGTTCCTTTCCCCTGAATATTCGCGGAGTATGTATCACTGGCACCCGAGGAAACTGCTGATGTGTTTTCGATAGCGTAACTGCCTAGCTGCAACTCGAAAAGATTGTTGTCCCAAGTTGTCAGGTTGACTCTGCATGTTTCTTCTACCAAATTAAATACAGACTTGTCATCAGTTGTCAACTTTGATTTTAATTCGTATCCCTAAATCGCAGCTCATTCTTTCAGCCGTGTCATTGTTTCCAGACTCTACGTTGAATGTGGTACATTTTCCGCTGAAGATTCATATAGCTTGCTCTCCCGTCTTGGCAGTTGGCCCCTATTAATTGAAAATAGAGGTTTGACCTTGATCTCTGGCTGGAGAGCCTTCTTGCATCTCCATCTGCATCTGCATATATAATGGGCAGTCCCTAGCTTCTTCACGACGCAGCGAAGCAGGCCTTCTTCACAAGTACTTCTGCTAATAGGCGGCGATCGTCGCATCGTTGTGTAGGTTTTGTTTCGACAATCCTTAATTAGCTTGATGTTTATAGTTTATACACCATGCATGATGGAGTAACAACCAAAACTTAGCTTTCTAATAAAACAACTCATCAGTTTTTATTTGCTGAGATCAGACATCAGAGTGCTTGTTTTAGTGTCGTACATCCATGCATGTGTTCCTTCATCTCTGATGGTTCTGCAGAAAAACAGATTTTTGGATCTTTCTTTCGTTAGGTCAGGTGCGCCATGCATGCAATGCAGCTGACTGATGTGTTTTATGTGTGTGTTCTTTCAGGAAAATGCCGCGAACGGTGTCTGATGGAGGAGAGGACCACGGTGCCGACGTTGCTAGCCGGACGTCGTCACACCGCCGCATGGAGCACGGGCATGGGTATAAGGTCGGCATCCCGCCGAAGAAGAGCCTCCTCACCGAGTTCTCTGACGCGGTGAAGGAGACGTTCTTCGCCGACGACCCACTTCGGCAGTACAAGGACCAGCCCAAGTCCAAGAAGCTCTGGCTCGGCCTGCAGCACATCTTCCCGGTGCTCGACTGGAGCAGACGCTATTCCCTCAGCAAGTTCAAGGGCGACTTCATCGCTGGGCTCACCATTGCCAGCCTCTGCATACCCCAGGTCAGTCGAGCTATATAGCCTATACATCAGGGCGCCATGGATGGTCAGCAGCAGCACAGCTCATGCACTGACGCTATCTGATGCAACCTGTGGCCTAACGAAACCGTGCTTTCAACTTGCCATTGCCACAGGACATCGGCTACTCTAAGCTTGCTAACTTGCCAGCAGAGGTGGGACTATGTAAGTGCACTCATTCACATATGCATCATCCCTTTGTTCTAAGGGTTTGAGACCCCTTCCAACTATGCTGATCAGAGACGTGGTCACCCGCCTTTACAGACAGTAGCTTCGTGCCGCCTCTGATATACGCAGTGATGGGCAGCTCCAGGGATATAGCCATCGGTCCGGTGGCCGTGGTGTCGCTGTTGCTCGGTACTCTCCTTCAGAATGAGATTGACCCCAAGACACACCCGCTTGAGTACAGGCGGCTAGCGTTCACCGCAACCTTCTTCGCAGGGGTCACGCAGGCAGCGCTCGGATTCTTCAGGTGAGCGGCGTCTAGCTTAGCTAGTGGCTGTTAACCTCAGTTCGTAGCTCCTTTGGCACGAGCATCTCATATAGTCTGAAGTCTGAACTCGACTCTGCCACAGGTTAGGGTTTATCATAGAGTTCCTGTCTCATGCTGCCATTGTCGGATTCATGGCTGGTGCTGCCATCACCATCGCTCTTCAGCAGCTGAAAGGGTTCCTTGGAATTGCAGACTTCACCAAGAAATCTGATATTGTATCTGTGATGAAATCAGTTTGGGGAAACGTTCACCATGGGGTAAGACACTGACTGTACCTGTACCGTGTGGATCCTTTTACCTGCCTGATGAGAACCACAATTTTTTGAGACTTTAGTGTTAAACACAATGTATGTGCGTGCTATTTATTGCAGTGGAATTGGCAGACAATACTGATAGGAGCGTCCTTCCTGGCATTCCTTCTGGTTGCCAAGTACATTGTAAGACAATACACATTACATGCTCCAAGATGGCAAGATCTCATCTTGGCTTTCAATTGACTGTATGTGATCATACTGTCGTTGCTTTTAAATAATTCAGGGGAAAAGGAATAAAAAGCTCTTCTGGGTTTCTGCAATCGCACCTCTCACTTCGGTGATCATATCCACATTTTTTGTGTACATCACTCGTGCAGATAAGCATGGTGTTGCAATCGTAAGTCATACTTGCCTGTTTTTTATGTTAGCCATCGTAAAAAAATAGGGTTTTGCAAGTGACTCTTATTAGTTGAAGCTAACAATAAAGATCACTGCTGCAAAACTGCAGGTCAAGAACATAAGGAAAGGCATCAACCCAGCTTCAGCTAGTCTCATATACTTCACTGGCCCATACTTGGCGACAGGATTCAAAATTGGGGTAGTGGCTGGAATGATAGGGCTAACGGTGAGACAAACCCTTTGATGAGAAAACAGACCTCCTAAGCTTTGATTGTCAAAATTATGATAACGTGGAGAACGTTTCTGTGACAAAAAAAAGTGCTAATTGGTAAACTGATGCAAAATTATCAGGAAGCAATTGCAATTGGAAGAACGTTTGCTGGCCTCAAGGATTACCAGATAGATGGGAACAAAGAAATGGTGGCTCTAGGGACCATGAACATTGTTGGTTCAATGACTTCTTGCTACGTAGCCACAGGTAACAATAAATTCAGAAGAAGAAGAAGAAAAATCAAATCATAGCCACAAGTAACAGTTAATTCTGACAGGAGTCGTTCATTGTAGGTTCTTTCTCGCGGTCAGCAGTCAATTACATGGCTGGCTGCAAAACAGCGGTGTCAAATGTTGTCATGTCCACTGTCGTGATGCTTACGCTGCTGCTGATCACCCCACTGTTCAAGTACACTCCAAATGCCATCCTCTCCTCAATCATAATATCAGCAGTGCTTGGTTTGATTGACTATGAGTCAGCTTACCTTATCTGGAAAGTCGACAAACTGGACTTCCTAGCATGCATGGGGGCATTCTTTGGAGTCATATTTTCATCAGTGGAGTATGGCTTGCTCATTGCGGTGTGTGAATCACAACTAGTATTTCGTTTATGCTACTAACAGTTGAGTTCCTGTATTCTAGACAAAAACCTGATGACTGTAAAACCTTTTTTTTTTTGAATAGGTTGCGATATCTCTTGCTAAAATTCTTCTCCAAGTAACACGGCCAAGAACAGTTTTACTTGGAAACCTTCCACGAACGACTATATACAGGAACGTCGAACAGTATCCTGATGCTACCAAGGTTCCAGGGGTGGTAATTATCAGAGTGGATTCAGCTATCTACTTCACAAACTCCAACTATATTAAAGAGAGGTAGAATGCTTGTACTCAGCATGAGCCTCTGTCACTGAAGTGATTAGTACTATAAGGTTTGCAGTGCTTAACTAGAATCTGATTTTCAGAATCCTGAGGTGGCTCAGAGACGAGGAAGAGGAGCAACAACATGACCAGAAGTTACCAAAAACTGAGTTTCTGATCGCTGATCTATCTCGTAAGAACATGTCTGACTATGACAAAAAAAAACTTTCTACTCAAGTTCCGTATAGTGATTGAAAACATTGCTCTAACTCTGAACAGCTGTAATTGATATCGACACAAGCGGAATCCACGCCTTGGAGGAGTTGCTGAAAGCGCTTGAGAAACGCAAAATTCAGGTGAGAAGCCAGACCTCGTAACAAGCATCTACACTACTAGCAGTCTGGTAGTAGCGATACCCCGCTAACATAGAGATTGTCGCTGAAGAAACCCACCACTAAGATCAGAATCCGTTCCTGTTACTTACATTACAGCTGGTTCTTGCCAATCCCGGGCCAGCGGTGATCCAGAAGCTCCGCTCGGCGAAGTTCACGGACATGATTGGTGAAGACAAGATACACCTCACGGTCGGCGATGCTGTGAAGAAATTTGCTCCCAAGATGGTGGATAATGTCTGAAGGAGGTTCAGAGTCATGTACAGTATGAGCAAGAGGACAAGTGTGGATTTATAGAGCAGAAGCAGCACAGAACGGCAGTAGTAAATAGCACGGTTTGCAGAAGGGTAGTAAATAAAGAAGACGCTCCCAGAGTTGGAGGGCATCGCGTTTGCCGGGATGTGGTTGGATAGGAAGCAGATGGTGGCCTGTTTGGGCGTCTATGTCAAGTCCTTGTGGTTGTGGAGTCTGTTCCGCGTTGGCAAGCACTTAGGTGACGGAGATCGAAGGTTTGATGGATGCCTGCTGATTAAGGGTTCGTTTGGATTCTTTAGTGCATGGACTAAACTTTTGTTAGAAGACTAAAGTTTAGTCCATAACCTGTTTGGTTCTATGAACTAAAAAGTATTCAAAAGGCATTAAATAATCATGAAATGATCAAAATACCTCTTAACATTCTTTTATCATTAGTGCAACTAAAATAAAAGAGGGACAAAAGGTAGAATTAATATGATTTAGTCTATTTTAATCACCCCTTCAGAGACTAGAGACTAAGAGCAAGTACAATAATAGGCTATAAGCCTGCTTACCTGACATTTTTGTTTGTGGAAGAGAGAGACATCAAAAAGTATAGAGAGTGGGTTATCATGCAAGAGTTAGGTGCTACACGGGCTTCAATACAAAACAAAGAAAGAGAAAGAGACAATCTAAGAGCCAAACTTATAGATAACTTTATTATATGAGTGTTTTTATTGTTAGCTATAGATGACATGATAAAGAATTAGAGCCAACAATAGTTTTTATTATTAAACTTGCTCTAAAACAGTTTAGTCTCTGTTTAGAGATTAAATGAGAATAAAATAGAGTGACTAATTTTTAGTCCGGTCCTAACTTATCACATCGCTTATAAAAAAAAAAAACTCGGCCGGGGAGGGAAAGACCGCCCTCCCGGTATTATATTAAGAAGAGACCGAAACATGGTCCCGGCCGAGAAAATCCCCGAACCTTGGCCCCCCATCACTAGCGGGCCGTCACCGCCCACTCTGCAACGGCCCAGCCGGAGGGTGGCGCGCAGGACGTAACCCGGGAGCGGGTGGGGCACAACGAGGGGATTTTTTTAACCAAGCCAGAAATTCGCCCCCGAGGGAGATCGAACCCAGGACCTGGAGGTGCTACTCGAAAGCCTTAACCATTACGCTAGAGGCCCTTTCGCATCACATCGCTTATCGTGAAAGAAGAGTTACCTGTTCGGGATTTCAGGCTATGTGTTCTGTATATTACAGTAGTTAGCCCCTTTTCTTGTAATTTCAGGCTTAATGATGAGGTTTTACATTTGGTTTAGTATATATGTATATTCCGTCATGCTGATGCATTCTTAAGTACTCCGTTTTGTTTTCTTCGTTCTTACTGGGCCCGAGTTAACTGGTAGCGAAGCAGAGAGACACGAGGCTCACCTGACCGACAGGAACCGCCTAGCCCTGGCCGAGTCGCCAGTTAGCCTGGGCTCATCAATTGCGGCCGCCAGGAGGAACAGTTGCTCGCCCGCCTTCAGGAGGAACAATTCTCGGCTCCTTCGGTCTCGCGCGGGCGCCCGGCGGCGTGCGTGCTGTTCTGGAGGCTGAAGCCTAGCTATCCATTGCATCTTACAAATTCTTTCGGTCAGTCAAGTCTGCAAAAGCTACTTGATTTGAGGACTCTCTCTCTCTCTACGCTCTCAAATAATTTCTTCCCTTTTGTTTAATTTAGGGATGCGTGTTAAACGTACTGCTGATGAAATTTCTGTTGCCGTGCATGTGGCAGCAGCCGGCCTGCAGTGCAGTGAGCACACAACATCAAGATCAAATACTGTATGTGGCCAGCAGAAGTGGCGGTTCATGCACTATCCGTGATCTTTCCTGATCATTAAACGTCCTTTGGTCTTGTCCATATTGTTCAGCAGGTAGAGTAAGTATTTCTGATGTGAGCGCACACCCTATTAAATAGATCGAGCCGACAGACAGCGCCGAACTGGTGTGTGCCTCACGTACTGTCCGTGATCTTACTCCAGTTTCTGATGAAGTTCTTAACGTGGCATGCCAGTTCTAGCTAGTAGCTACTAGTAAACCCATTTTTTATGCTATTTCCTCTTGGCATTTGAACTGGTCAAGCATGCGTCTACGAATATTTTATGCTAAAACCCCTTTGCCTAATTACATCACGATTAAATTTGAGTTACAACTTTATTTTAATCGCTGCACAATGCTATCGTGCGCGCATGATCGGAAAATTTGCGATTTAACCATGCAAAGGCTTCTACGACGCTTTTTTCGTGGTTTTGGCCGAACAACTTTTAGGGTCTGTTTGGTTCGTGGCTAACTGCGCCACATTTTACCTAAGGTTAGGCATTCGAATTGAAGAACTAACCTTAGACAGAAAAATTAGACAAATTGTGGCAAGTTAGGCAGTGAACCAAACAGCCCTTTAGTATTCCACATCTTATCAGCATTTATTATTGTCGGAATGCATGTATAGTGTAGCTGTAGCCTTCAAAGTAGTGTACTCGTACCTTTCACTTTTGCTGACTGTACTTCTTTATCATCAGTATATATACCAATATATCCGTGGTCTCTATACTTCGTGTACGTCTGTTGATTAATTAAGTGCTAAATACATTCCAGATATGAATGACGCAGATGATAAATATATCTAGGGAAGCCTCAATTATATAGTAGAATACCCAAGAAGTTACAAGGCCGGCCGGCCGCAGAAAGTACTGCCCGGAACTGACAAGCTCGCCATACAAAAAAAAAAACAACGAAAGAACGACAGCGATCGATTGAGGCCGTACGTACGTACGTACGTGCTCGATCATAGAAGGTTACGTTACAGATGAAGCGAGGTATCGACGTCTACTACGACATCACTCCGGTATCCCGAATAATTCTGCGTCGTCGTCGTTCCTCCCCACGAGCTCGGCGGCGGCGGCGGCTGGACGGCGCTGGCGGCAATAATAAGGCCATGGTGGTGGTACGCGGGCCCGCGCAGCGGCCTCGATGGGCGGACCAAGTCCGGGTGCAAGAACCACCTGCTGGGTTGCTGGGTGGTGCTGCTGTTGGCGGCGTGGAGGCCGAGGCTGAGAGCCGACGGCGACGGCGACGGACCGGCGGCGCGGTCGGTAGTGTGAGCGGTGCGCGCCCGCCTCTGCAGCTCCCTTCCTTGTCTCATCTCCTTCACCTTCTGCAGGTTTCTGAACCGCTCTCGGAGGAGGGCTATGGAGGATGCGTGGATGATGATGGAAGGGGAGGCGGCATTATCGCTGCCGCCGTGCCTTGTCATTATTGGAGAGGTCTCGTTAGCAAGCGTGTGGGCCGGTGTATCGATCTGTTTGGAGCTAGCTAGCATTAGCAAGCAGGGTAACTGCGAAGGGCTGGCTGGTGTATCGATCGAGGTGGCTGAGACGGGGTATACGTATATATATAAGAGATGAGGGGGAAGGGGCGTGGTGTGATCCTCTTGTTGCACTGACTCACGCACTGATTGCATGTATGTATATGATGTGAAGTGATCCAAAATGTACTGTTCGTGTACTTCACACTGGCAATAAACGTGTGGAAAAGCGATGTACGTGTCGAGTAGGACTATCGGCGCCGCCTGCAGGGAATTTACTCTCCGGGTTTCTACAAAATTTGCTGGAGATATAGGCGTCTATGTGTTCGACACAGATGTCGTAGTCGTAGCATGTGCAGTATGAACTGTGACGCAATGAACTTACTATGGATGGCCAAGCCGTTCTTTTGTGTCCTACGACAATCTTGTTGAGAAATACGTTACCACGGATCACCAGATCCGCTCCATTCCCTCCCGTCAGCAGTAGAGGCGCAAGAAGATATAGAGAACCCGTCTCCCTTCCCATAAACACGACAGAGGAAACACACGAGACACTGGATATAGGGTTGGGCCTCTGGCCTCTTTCTGATCTCTGTATTATGAAGGGGTGTACATGTTCCTTATATAGAGATGTGAGACCCCTCAGGGGCAAAGTCGGTATTTGCCCACATAACCCTAACTAGGGTTACTTAACACTCCCCCTTGGGCAAATACCGCGACCAACACATGCCTCTTTAAAACTCCGAAAAACCCAGTGGGAAAAATATGGAGAAAGAATGCATGGTGGTACAAATTGCATTTGCACTTTGTTGCCTCGTTAAAAAACCTCGTGTGAGAAACTTCAAGAAAACTCACCAAGGGAAAAAGAGTACAACAGCTGTCATCGGGACAGATTTCGATCCTCTGGGATCTAGATTCTATCGAATCTTCTACAAGGGCTAACTTTAGAAATGTGCTCCCCCTGATCCTTGCAAAATCGTATCACTAAGGCAAAACATCTTCTTCTGGAAATATATGCACATAAAGATTTAGCAAACGGATTGCATATCCTTGCAAGGACTATTTCAGGAACTTTACCTCAACTCACTTCTAGGATGTACGAGGTAAGTGCACGTATCAATATAAATAAGCTACTTTGACTGATGGTGTTCGATCGACTGGATCTATATATTTGATAGAAAGTTCCATAAAGGTTTACATATTGATCATCAAGCTCACGCCTTCAGGGCATATAATATGACATTTATTGTCTCACGATTGTGATCAATATAAGCATTCGCTCCCCCTGATGATGACATATGTCAAAGTCGTTATCCCTCATAACTCAAGCATATTCTTCAAGATATATGTCTCATTGTTCATCTGGAATAACGAGAATGGATGAGGTTGGGGTGCTATCATTTTCTATCTTACACCACAATTTATACATAGTTGTGCAAAGCAAATAACATGTCCTTCAATAGGACTTAGGGGATAATATAGTTGCAATAGTACATATTTTAAATATGACACATCGCTCCCGGCGTTCATCCATTGCAACATCTATGATGGTGTAACAAAAGTCCATCAAAGATCGTAATCCATCAGGGATTTCTCATCGATCAGATATATCATTATAGTCTGTCATTCTGGCACAATGGGGATATTTTGCCAGTAACACTTAAACCATATAGGTTTATGCCATCGTGGCTTTAGAGGATACCGTAATTCCACATCTAGTGGAAAATACCATGAGTAAAGATCGTGGAATGCACATGTGCTTATTCGGTGAACTTCAAGTCCTTTGGTACCTCATCTTATTCCTTTTCGGGTCTGTATGGGTCTTTATCCCTTTATAGGGATTATCAAACTTTTGTGTTCAACACAGACTTTGTTTCTTCTGGAAATGTTCCATCTAGGAACTATAATCTCAACTAGGAGATATTCTCTCTACACAGGAGAGTGATCATTCCTCAGGAATATATTATCCAGTATGAGATTTATATGTTGCATATTTATAATTCAAAGATATGAGTCCTCATAGGATCTCATGACGGATCTTCAGAATCCTATTAACTGCATATTTTAATTCATGCCATTTGCCAGATATATTACATAGCGGAACAGTGTTTATTCAACACATACGTGGGATGGGTCTCTCACAAGACCACTTGAACCATCGCATTCACCACACATTATTTCAATAGTGCCCATAAATGTCCGAAATTCAAGCTCGTGACTTTCATTTTGCGATTATTGGTTCAGCCTCGATTGCATTTATCATTGACCCGATAAGAGAGCTTCAAGCACTCATGCCTATGACTTTGTTTTGGATCCCTTTGCAATCTATAGAGGCAAGATAGGTGTCGACACATTTGTCTCCCACATTTAATAATGATCTCCGTTATTTCCCAAAACGAAAGATTCATTGTTCCATATTCCCAGCACAATGATATTGCGCGCATTGCTAGGAACTTCATCATCAAGATGAACCTCTTCGTGAGGCAAATCACCAGCAGGGCGAGTTCATCGGAGGAGAGTTATTACAGACCACGTGAATCTGCAATCAGAACATATGCTTTGACTAAGACCAATGGATCATATTCGCAGGCGTCCCCGAGAATAGATCAAATGTCAATAAGTCAAATGTGGATATTATATTAATCCCGGGTATATCCACATCTACATCAGGTAGAAGCATTCAGACCAATATGGTTACTCCTCAACGATTTCTGGCAAACTCCATATACACATGAGCACACACCGAACGACATAATCAGTTTGACTTTTGTGCGTTTAATAGAATATTGAGGCATTACACTATATGGGCATTCCTCCCCCTAATGCCGAGATGTTCTAAAAACATACATATAAAATCCCCAACCACAATCATCCAGTTGTGGCCAATGTATGCTATTGTGGTGATTTATTTGGGAAATCTTACGCACATTACAGATAGGGGTTTTATGCAGTGAGCTTTGGACTTAGATTAATGTAGTGGCATGAATACTACATATTTGTCCTTCACATGAAGGGTTAGTCTCAACATCCAGCGAGACACGCAACAACAAGTTGCTTCATGGTTACAATTCTGCAAACTTATTGTTATTATTACCAAATGCACAGTCAATCATTAAGATTTAGACTAACATGCACAACACTATTTTATCCATAAGGCTTCTTCAGGGGCTCATGAATACCATTCGTCATTTGGAGCCATTAGTTGACTTCAGATCAACAAGTAAAATGACCATCAAGGTCTAACGCTCACAAAGACATTCACTGGTTGCATTGTGCTTTGAGGCACATAGGAAAATGTGTGTTTATATTGGTAGTAGAGTGCACGACATCAGGCCAATGCTGCCAAGCAGAGATTTTTATATGCAGAGATGTATAGTCCAGCTCGTTTTATTATTGCCCATTGTTTACCCAATTACTCATACCGTTCTGAAATTGGGTATCGATTTATGCAACATTTTTAGGTATTATAATTTTGAGAGAGAATTTATAACAATAGTTAATAAATTGTGATGCTGCCAGCAGGGCAAACATTTCTCCTCATATTATATACCAATTTGTTCTATAAAGCATTATTTCGATCTCTTCATTGTTCAGCAAAAAGAGAAGCTTTGGAATAGAATAGACAAGGCCAAGAATTCATTTTATCTGGGAAAAATCACCATATAACTAGCTTTTGATGAAGCAAATGATGATAACTGCTTGGCAAGAATGAAATAGGACTGGTGTCCGTCTAGGATCCATCTTCAACAACAGATATTACTGCTCTCATACGAAGAAATTATCAGGAGTAGAGAGGATACAATAGGTCTCTACAAGATCTTCATATTTCTATCACAAATTACCATCACTGACAGTATTGCGGTCGAGAATTGTGGCTCTTCCAACGCCAAGAACCAAGGACAAATTAATGCCTAATGTAGCTTCAAGCTCTGTGGTGATGTGGGATTTCATAGCTAGTTTCTACTCTTCTTACTCCTAGTAGATCAGAGATAGATGACGGTAAGCATTTTAAAGGTGGAATCCAATGTAGTTCTGCTACATAAACTCCAGGTATATGTCCATTCAGGACTGACCTTTACCATTTGGCTGAAAAGTATATCATACCAATCAAAGGACTATACCTAGTCAATTCAGCGACTATAAGTATTGACAATTCTGAGATGTATGCAACACAAGCATAGAGGTCCTGGACAGGACGAGTAAAGTGGTTCGACGGGAACACACTATGGTTTTCACACCAACATAGTGAAAAATTTCTCAGAATAACCTCTCGGTATACTCACAACTTCGTGTTGCTGGCGATTACATGTCCTTTTATCTCATAGTTTGCTTCATGTCATTTAGCGACAAAGAGAGCAATGTGCTAACATCTGGTTGAGCAATGTATGACTGAGATTTATAGTCTTAAATCATTTGGTAAGGCCTTTTGCTTACTAATAGAATCCCAATTTGTGATGTCTTCTATGCCAAAAAGGCTTTCATGCATTATATTATATATCTTCTGGTTACTTCGGGTAAAAATTTATGCATGAGGAGAGGAGAGAATTAACTTATCCATGTTCTGTTGTATTTCAATTTAATTTCCCAGATTATTCAAGCACTATAGAGCTTGATATAGTTGTTATGGCCACTTGGCGATATATAAATATATAATGCCACACAACACAGTCAAATAAAATATAGAGCCAAACAAAATTGTTTATGAAGGTTGCGTATAATGTGACTTCAGGGGTTTGAACAACCCACCACAATCCACACGAGTACAAGCTCTAGTGTCTGGTGTCAACGCGTGTGTGGCCATCAGGGCTACGACAACACAGCCAGCCTTCGTAATTAATGCAACAAGCACAATTATGGCTCGGTAATCGGGGTACACGATAAGTCCACGTAATGTGCGCAACAGGCGCAATTGTGACTCGATGATCATGGGAGACGGACAGTGCCTGCAGGGCATGCGAAAAATACGCGACTCGGCAATGACGGTCCGACTCAACGGGAGCGATCCGACTAAGCAAGAGTGCGACATAGCAATCACATGACGCAACCAAGTTCGAACGACATAAATATTGTGACGTGTTGCCAGGGCGCAGCCAATGCTTAGCCAATGTCTTAATTCAGCCGATTAATAATGTAACCTGATCGCCACATCTGTGTACCCTCTATACCATTTAATCGCTCGATGTGAGCCCAAAAGCTCAACATAACAAAAATATTTAGAGCGATTTAAATATACACAATATATACTCCACATGCATGTTAATAATTTTCTACTATTTACTTCAGGAAATAAAGCAGAAAAAAATACCAATATTAATGCATAATCATAACACATCAGATGTAAAAAATATTTTCCAATATTTAAGCATGCATTTTTTCTATTAATTATTTACAACTGAAAATAATTAATTGAGGTAGAAGCCGTAACATAAAACATGCTTTACTCTATTTGTTATTTTCAACAGGAAATAAATAGAATAAATATGATATGTATTTATATAAAATATGGGAAATCACATAAAATGAAGTTATTTTGCTTTTATTTATTCCAACCAATAGTACCGTCTGGGCAGCGTAGCTAATGGAGCCATAGGACCACTTCTTGCATGCAAGTAGGAGGTAGTCAAATAGGATCATGCAGGGGGTTGGCGTGTGCACATCAACCGCCCAAAAAAATCAGCCTACGGGAAAAGCGCCTCGGTCCACGCACCAGCATGCACATTGACCGGGCACAATGGGGCATGCAGTGATCCAATTAGTTGGCAATAGGAATAGCACTGCGTGTGGCTGAGGCCGTGCGCACTGCTGGGGCAGCACCTTGCGCCCGTGCATGCCGGGTCCGCGCGCCCGCGACAACCGTCGATGTTTTGTTCACCGTGAACAAAGGTAAAGCGCAGATCCAATACAAATTTCATACCATTTGTTTGATTGCGTAGGGGAAATTGAAGCCTGTCGCGTAGGACAGTTCGGCTAGGCCAGAGACCTGCCGACGTGACGAAGAGTTGATGCAGATCTGATCTCGCAGCAACGTCGAGGTAGAGCGTGCTGATAACGTGTTGAGAAATACGTTACCACGGATCACCAGATCCGCTCCATTCCCTCCCGTCAGCAGTAGAGGCGCAAGAAGATATAGAGAACCCGTCTCCCTTCCCATAAACACGACAGAGGAAACACACGAGACACTGGATATAGGGTTGGGCCTCTGGCCTCTTTCTGATCTCTGTATTATGAAGGGGTGTACATGTTCCTTATATAGAGATGTGAGACCCCTCAGGGGCAAATTCGGTATTTGCCCACATAACCCTAACTAGGGTTACTTAACAAATCTTTCAGGCCAACTACAATTGCCAGTCACACAAGGCCTTTTCAGTATGGATTCAGCCTTTCGATCCGATAGTACCACGGTATGGGCCTTCCAAACTTGGACTAGGGCTCCCCGGTTTCTGGCCCAACTATAACATGGGCCTAAAGAACAAATGCACAACAATACACTGATTGCATTTATGTATATGATGTGAAGTGATCCAAAAGGTACTGTTCGTGTACTTTACTGCGGCAATATATTAACGTGTGGGAAAGCGATGTACGTGTCGACGAGGACTATCGGCGCCGCCTGCAGGGAAATTACTCTCCGGGTCTACGACAATCTTTCAGGCCAACTACAATTGCCAGTCACACAAGGCCTTTTCAGTATGGATTGGGATTGAGCCTTTCGATCCGATAGTAACATGGTATGGGCCTTCCAACTTTGGGGACTAGGGCTCCCCGGTTTATGGCCCAACTACAACATGGGCCTAAAGACCACATGCACAGCAATACAGAGTTGGGCCTTTCTCGGATGGTGTTGGGGGATTTGTGTGTCAGCTGATATTGTCCGTAGAGCTCTCTTGTTCTTGTTGCGATGGCTCGAACCAAGCAAGAGGCGTCGATGGAGGCTCTTGTGACGATGAATGACCGTGACCGTGACCGTGACAGACGGCCGGCTACCACCTTTGTCAGCCAGCCCGTAACGAGGGCAACGCCGTACAGTCTGTATCGCAGACAAGACCTTGGCTTTGGAAATCTTCTTGCCAGCTCGATCAGAGTTTTTTTATTTTGGATACTTTTTGAATGGCAGGGTTAAGCACTCGGCTCGGGGATTGTTGCAGAGGCATATAATTTGTCCTTTCCCGCCGGAGTACGAATCACTGCGACCCTGCCCGAGCATCCGGCTGGTCCGCGTAGCGTAGCCCGCCCCTGGCGACGTGGCATGCATGAGATGGGAGCTTGTCATATCCACGGCCGGGCCGATGCAGACATATGGGCTTGCTTTGGAGGTTGCGCGCGGCCCCTTCCCACACGTGAGCCCGTGTCCAGTGTCCTGAGTCCTGACCGACCGATCCAGGACGGGCCATGCAGCAGCCGTACCGACACCAAGGCCGCGTCGGCTACGTGCCGTGTCTCGTGAACACGAAGAAGCTTGCAGGCTCCATGTCGTTTACGAGGCGGCCATATATATATTCTTCGATTCCCACGCTCCAATTGTACAGGAGTTCGGATACCATCTGTACAGTTGAGAACTACGTTACCACGGATCACCAGATCCGCTCCCTTCCCTCCCGTCAGCAGTAGAGGCGCGAGAAGTTGTGGAAGACCCGTCTCACTTTCCATTAGCACGACAGAGGAAACACAATAGACACGATGTAGGGTTGGGCCTCTGGCCTCTTTCTCTTCTCTATTCCATATGAGGGGTACAGGTTCTATATATATAGACGCGATAGCCCTCAGGGCTATATTCGGTATTTGCCCACATAACCCTTCATTAGGGTTTCTCAACACTCCCCCTTGGGCGAATACCGCGACCAACACATGCCTCGTTAAAACTCCAAAAAACCCAGTGGGAAAAATATGGAGAAAGAGTGCATGGTGATACAAATTGCATTTGCACTTTGTTGCCTCGTTAAAAACCTCATGTGAGAAACTTCAAGAAAACTCACCAAGGGAAAAGGAGTACAACAGCTGTCATCGGGACAGATTTCGATCCTCTGGGATCTAGATTCTACCGAATCTTCTACAAAGGCTAACTTTAGAACATATAGATTTAGCAAACAGATTGCATATCCTTGCAAAAATTATTTCAGGAACTTCACCTCAACTCACTTCTAGGATACATGAGGTAAGTGCACGTATCAACATAAATAAGTCACTTCAACTAGTGGTGTTAGATCGACCAGATCTACATATTTGATAGAAACTTCCACAAAGGTTCACATATTGATCATCAAGCTGACGCCTTCAGGGCATAGAATATGACATTTATTGTCACACGATTGTGATCAATATAAGCATTCGCTCCCCCTGACGATGACATATGTCAAAGTCGTTATCCCTCATAACTCAAGCATATTCTTCAAGATATATATCTCATTGTTCATCTGGAATAACGAGAATGGATGAGGTTGGGGTGCTATCATTTTCTATCTTACACCACAATTTATACATAGTTGTGCAAAGCAAATAACATGTCCTTCAATAGGACTTAGGGGATAATATAGTTGCAATAGTACATATTCTAAATATGACACATCGCTCGAGGCGTTCATCCATTGCAACATCTATGATAGTGTCACAAAAGTCCATCTAAGATCGTAATCCATCAGGGATTTTTCATCGATCAGATACATCATTATAGTCTGTCATTCTGGCATAATGGGGATATTTTGCCAGTAACACCTAAACCTTATAGGTTTCTGCCATCAGGGCTTTAGAGGATACCGTAATTCCACATCTAGTGGAAATTACCATGAGTAAAACTCATGCAATGCACATGTGCTTATTTGGTGAACTTCAAGTCCTTTGGTACCTCATCTTATTCCTTTTTGGGTCTGTATGGGTCTTTATCCCTTTATAGGGATTATCAAACTTTGGTGTTCAACACAGACTTTGTTTCTTCTGGATAGGTTCCATCTAGGAACGATAGTCTCAACTACGAGATATTCTCCCTACATAGGAGAGTGATCATTCATCAGGAATGTATTATTCGGTATGAGATTTATATGTTGCATATTTATAATTCAAAGATATGTGTCCTCCTAGGATCTCATGACGGATCTTCAGAATCCTATTAACTGCATATTTTAATTCATGCCATTTGCCAGATATATTACATAGCGGAACAGTGTTTATTCAACACATACGTGGGATGGGTCTCTCACAAGACCGCTTGAACCATCGCATTCACCACACATTATTTCAATAGTGCCCATAAATGTCCGAACTTCAAGCTCATGACTTTCATTTTGCGATTATTGGTTCAGCCTCGATTGCATTTATCAATGACCCGATAAGAGAGCTTAAAGCACTCATGCCTAGGACTTTGTTTTGGATCCATTTGCAATCTAGAGGGGTAAGATAGGTGTCGACATATTTGTCTCCCACATTTAATAATGATCTCCGTCATTTCCCAAAACGAAAGATTCATTGTTCCGTATTCCCAACACAATGATATTGCGCGCATTGCTAGGAACTTCATCATGAAGATGAACCTCTTCGTGAGGCAAATCACCAGCAGGGCGAGTTCATCGGAGGAGAGTTATTTACAGACCACGTGAATCTGCAATCAGAACATATGCTTTGACTAAGGCCAATGGATCATATTCGCAGGCGTCCCCGAGAATAGATCAAATACCGATAAGTCAAATGTGGATATGATATTAATCCCGGGTATATCCACATCTACATCAGGTAGAAGCATTCAGACCAATATGGTTACTCCTCAACGATTTCTGGCAAACTCCATATACACAGGAGTACACACCGAACGACAGGTTCAGTTTAGCTTTTGTGCGTTTTATAGAATATTGAGGCATTACACTATATGAGCATTCCTCCCCCTAATGCCGAGATGTTTTAAAAGCATACAGATAAAATCCCCAACCACAATCATCCAGTTGTGGGCAATGTATGCTATTGTGGTGATTTATTTGGGAAATCTTACGCACATTACAGAGAGAGGTTTTATGCAGTGAGCTTTGGACTTAGATTAATGTAGTGGCATGAATACTACATATTTGTCCTTCAACATGAAGGGTTAGTCTCAACATCCAGCGAGACACGCAACAACAAGTTGCTTCATGGTTACAATTCTACAAATTTATTGTTATTACTACCAAATGTATAGTCAATCTTTAAGATTTAGACTGATATGTGCAACACTATTTTATCCATAAGGGTCCTTTCAGGGGCTCATGCATACCATTCGTTTGGAGCCATTAGTTGACTTCAGATCAACAAGTAAAATGACCATCAGGGTCTAACGCTCACAAAGTCATTCACTGGTTGCATTGTGCTTTTAAGCACATAGGAAAAATGTGTGTGTTTATATTGGTAGTGAAGTGCACGACATCAGGCCAATGCTGCCAAGCAAAGATTTTTATATGCAGAGATGTATAGTCCAGCTCATTTTATTATTGCCCATGGTTTACCCAATTACTCATACCGTTCTGAAAGTGGGTATCGATTTATGCAACATTTTTAGGTATTATAATTTTGAGAGAGAATTTATAACAATAGTTAATAAATTGTGATGCTGCCAGCAGGGCAAACATTTCTCCTCATATTATATACCAATTTGTTCTATAAAGCATTATTTCGATCTCTTCGTTGTTCGACAAAAAGAGAAGCTTTAGAATAGAACAGACAAGGCCAAGAGTTCATTTTTTATCTAGGAAAAATCACCATATAACTAGCTTTTGATGAAGCAAATGATGATAACTGCTTGGCAAGAACGAAACAAGACTCGTATCCGCCCAGGATCCATCTTCAACAACAGATAGTACTGCTCTCATACGAAGAAATCATCAGGAGTAGAGAGGATACAACAGGTCTCCATAAGATCTTCATATTTCTATCACAAATTATCATCACTAGTAGTCTAGTGGTCAAGACATATGACTCTTCTGGCTCCGAGGACCAAGAATATGTTAATGTCTAATTTAGCTTCAAGCTCTGTGGTGATGTGGGATTTCATAGTTATTTGTCTACTCTTCTCACTTTTGGTAGATCGAAGGTAGATAATGGTAAGTGATAGTCGCCTAGAGGGGGGGGTGAATAGGGCGAAACTGAAATTTACAAATATAAACACAACTACAAGCCGGGTTAGCGTTAGAAATATAATCGAGTCCGAGAGAGGGCGTGAAAACAAATCGCAAGCAAATAATGAAGTGAGACACGCGGATTTGTTTTACCGAGGTTCGGTTCTCTCAAACCTACTCCCCGTTGAGGAGGCCACAAAGGCCGGGTCTCTTTCAACCCTTCCCTCTCTCAAACGGTCCCTCGGACCGAGTGAGCTTCTCTTCTCAAATCAAAGCCGGGAACAAAACTTCCCCGCAAGGGCCACCACACAATTGGTGCCTCTTGCCTTGATTACAATGGAGTTGTGATCTCAAGAACAAGTGAGAAAGAAAAGAAGCAATCCAAGCGCAAGAGCTCAAATGAACACGGCAAATCACTCTCACTAGTCACTAGGGCTTTGTGTGGAATTGGAGAGGATTTGATCTCTTTAGTGTGTCTAGAATTGAATGCTAGAGCTCTTGTAGTAGTTGAGAAGTGGAAAACTTGGATGCAATGAATGGTGGGGTGGTTGGGGTATTTATACCCCCAACCACCAAAAGTGGCCGTTGGAAGGCTGCCTGTTCGATGTCGCACCGGACAGTCCGGTGCACACCGGACAGTCCGGTGCCCCCTGCCACGTCATCACTGCCGTTGGATTCTGACCGTTGGAGCTTCTGACTTGTGGGCCCGCCTGGGTGTCCGGTGCACACCGGACAGGTACTGTTTGCTGTCCGGTGTGCCAGCATGGGCGAGCCTGCCATCTGCGCGCGCAGAGCGCGCATTAAATGCGCGGCAGAGAGCCGTTGGCGCGGAGAAGACCGTTGCTCCGGAGGCGCACCGGACAGTCCGGTGCACACCGGACAGTCCGGTGATTTTTAGCGGACTAGCCGTTGGCGATTCCCGAAGCTGGCGAGTTCCTGAGGCCGACCTCACTTGGCGCACCGGACACTGTCCGGTGTACACCGGACAGTCCGGTGAATTATAGCCGAGTCGCCCCGGAAATTCCCGAAGGTGGCGAGTTTGAGTCTGAGTCCCCCTGGTGCACCGGACATGTCCGGTGGCGCACCGGACAGTCCGGTGCGCCAGACCAGGGGTGCCTTCGGTTGCCCCTTTGCTCCTTTGTTGAATCCAAAACTTGGTCTTTTTATTGGCTGAGTGTGAACCTTTTACACCTGTATAATCTACACACTTGGGCAAACTAGTTAGTCCAAAGATTTTGTGTTGGGCAATTCAACCACCAAAATTATTTAGGAACTAGGTGTAAGCCTAATTCCCTTTCAATCTCCCCCTTTTTGGTGATTGATGCCAACACAAACCAAAGCAAATATAGAAGTGCATAATCGAACTAGTTTGCATAATGTAAGTGTAAAGGTTGCTTGGAATTGAGCCAATATAACTACTTACAAGATATGCATGGAATGTTTCTTTCTTATATAACATTTTGGACCACGTTTGCACCACATGTTTTGTTTTGCAAATTCCTTTTGTAAATCCATTTCAAAGATCTTTTGCAAATAGTCAAAGGTAAATGAATAAGAGTTTGCAGAGCATTTTTAAGATTTGAAATTTTCTCCCCCTGTTTCAAATGCTCTTCCTTTGACTTAACAAAACTCCCCCTAAAGGAGATCCTCCTCTTAGTGTTCAAGAGGGTTTTGATATTTATTTTTGAAAAACTAACTTTCTCCTCCTTTTGAACACAATAGTATACTAATTGAAAAATACTCTTGGAAAGCACTAAATTTTTGAAATTTGTGGTGGTGCGGTCCTTTTGCTTTGGGCTCATACTTTCTCCCCCTTTGGCATGAATCGCCAAAAACTGAATCATTAGAGCCCTAGAAGTACAATCTTCCCCTTTGGTCATAAGTAAATGAGTTAAGATTATACCAAAGACGAAGTTCGGTCCTTTTGCTTTGGGCTTTTAATCTCTCCCCCAAAGACAAGGTCCGTTTATTGGAGCGAGGGCGAAGGATGAGTTACGGAGTGGAAGCCTTTGTCTTTCGCCGAAGACTCCAATTCCCTTTCAATATACCTATGACTTGGTTTGAAATAGACTTGAAAACACATTAGTCATAGCATATATGATCAAAAGTGTAAATGAGCTATGTGTGCAATCTAGCAAAAGAAGTTGCGAGAATCAAGAATATTGAGCTCATGCCTAAGTTTGGTAAAGGTCTGTTCATCAAGAGGCTTGGTAAAGATATCGGCTAACTGATCTTTAGTGTTAATGTAAGAAATCTCGATATCCCCATTTTGTTGGTGATCCCTAAGAAAATGATACCGAATGGCTATGTGCTTAGTGCGGCTATGCTCGACGGGATTGTCGGCCATTTTGATTGCACTCTCATTATCACATAGCAAAGGGACTTTGGTTAATTTGTAACCGTAGTCCCGCAGGGTTTGCCTCATCCAAAGCAATTGTGCGCAACAATGACCTGCGGCAATGTACTCGGCTTCGGCGGTGGAAAGAGCGACCGAATTTTGCTTCTTTGAAGCCCAAGACACCAAGGATCTTCCCAAGAACTGGCAAGTCCCCGATGTGCTCTTCCTATTAATTTTGCACCCCGCCCAATCGGCATCCGAATAACCAATCAAATCAAACGTGGATCCCCGAGGGTACCAAAGCCCAAACTTAGGTGTATAAGCCAAATATCTCAAGATTCGTTTTACGGCCGTAAGGTGGGATTCCTTAGGGTCGGATTGGAATCTTGCACACATGCAAACGGAAAGCATAATGTCCGGTCGAGATGCACATAAATAAAGCAATGAACCAATCATTGACCGGTATACCTTTTGATCCACGGACTTACCTCCCGTGTCGAGGTCGAGATGCCCATTGGTTCCCATGGGAGTCTTGATGGGCTTGGCATCCTTCATTCCAAACTTGGTTAGAATGTCTTGAGTGTACTTCGTTTGGCTAATGAAGGTGCCCTCT
Organism: Zea mays; assembly: GCF_902167145.1. NCBI lineage: Eukaryota > Viridiplantae > Streptophyta > Magnoliopsida > Poales > Poaceae > Zea > Zea mays. Next base: position 155,347,937 of record NC_050104.1, on the reverse strand, counting down.
TGGAGTTGCTTGACTTGGAATCCTAGAAAATACTTCAACTCCCCCATCATCGACATCTCGAATTTCTGTGTCATGATCCTACTAAACTCTTCACATGTAGACTCGTTAGTAGACCCAAATATAATATCATCAACATAAATTTGGCATACAAACAAGTCATTTTCAAGAGTTTTAGTAAAGAGTGTAGGATCGGCCTTGCCGACTTTGAAGCCATTAGCAATAAGGAAATCTCTTAGGCATTCATACCATGCTCTTGGGGCTTGCTTGAGCCCATAAAGCGCCTTAGAGAGCCTATAAACATGGTTAGGATACTCACTGTCTTCAAAGCCGGGAGGTTGCTCAACATAGACCTCTTCCTTGATTGGTCCATTGAGGAAGGCACTTTTCACGTCCATTTGATAAAGCTTAAAGCCATGGTAAGTAGCATAGGCTAATAATATGCGAATTGACTCAAGCCTAGCTACAGGTGCATAGGTTTCACCGAAATCCAAGCCTTCAACTTGGGAGTATCCTTTGGCCACAAGTCGAGCTTTGTTCCTTGTCACCACACCATGCTCATCTTGCTTGTTGCGGAAGACCCATTTGGTTCCTACAACATTTTGGTTAGGACGTGGAACTAAATGCCATACCTCATTTCTAGTGAAGTTGTTGAGCTCCTCTTGCATCGCCACCACCCAATCCGAATCTTGAAGTGCTTCCTCTACCCTGTGTGGCTCAATAGAGGAAACAAAAGAGTAATGTTCACAAAAATGAGCAACACGAGATCTAGTGGTTACCCCCTTATGAATATCGCCGAGGATGGTGTCGACGGGGTGATCTCGTTGGATTGCTTGGTGGACTCTTGGGTGTGGCGGCCTTGGTTCTTCCTCATCCTCCTTTTCTTGATCAATTGCATCTCCCCCTTGATCATTGCCATCATCTTGAGGTGGCTCATCTTCTTGATTTTGCCCTTCATCAACTTGAGCTTCATCCTCATTTTGAGTTGGTGGAGATGCTTGCATGGAGGAGGACGGTTGATCTTGTGCACTTGGAGGCTTTTCGGATTCCCTAGGACACACATCCCCAATGGACATGTTCCTTAGCGCGATGCACGGAGCCTCTTCATTACCTATTTCATCAAGATCAACTTGCTCTACTTGAGAGCCGTTAGTTTCATCAAACACAACGTCACATGAGACTTCAACTAGTCCAGTGGACTTGTTAAAGACCCTATATGCCCTTGTGTTTGAGTCATAACCAAGTAAAAAGCCTTCTACAGTTTTAGGAGCAAATTTAGATTTTCTACCTCTTTTAACAAGAATAAAGCATTTGCTACCAAAAACTCTAAAGTATGAAATGTTGGGCTTTTTACCGGTTAGGAGTTCATAGGATGTCTTCTTGAGGATTCGGTGAAGATATAACCGATTGATGGCGTAGCAGGCGGTGTTGACCGCTTCGGCCCAAAACCGGTCCGGTGTCTTGTACTCATCAAGCATGGTTCTTGCCATGTCCAAAAGAGTTTGATTCTTCCTCTCCACTACACCATTTTGTTGAGGTGTGTAGGGAGAAGAGAACTCATGCTTGATGCCCTCCTCCTCAAGGAAGCCTTCAATTTGAGAGTTCTTGAACTCCGTCCCATTGTCGCTTCTTATTTTCTTGATCCTTAAGCCAAACTCATTTTGAGCCTGTCTCAAGAATCCCTTTAAAGTCTCTTGGGTTTGAGATTTTTCCTGTAAAAAGAATACCCAAGTGAAGCGAGAATAATCATCCACTATTACAAGACAATACTTACTCCCGCCGATGCTTATGTAAGCAATCGGGCCGAATAGATCCATGTGGAGTAGCTCAAGTGGCCTGTCGGTCGTCATGATGTTCTTGTGTGGATGATGGACTCCAACTTGCTTCCCTGCCTGGCATGCGCTACAAATCCTGTCTTTCTCAAAATGAACATTTGTTAATCCTAAAATGTGCTCTCCCTTTAGAAGCTTATGAAGATTCTTCATCCCAACATGGGCTAGTCGACGGTGCCAGAGCCAACCCATGTTAGTCTTAGCAATCAAGCATGTGTCGAGCTCAGCTCTATCAAAATCTACTAAGTATAGCTGACCCTCTAACACACCTTTAAATGCTATTGAATCATCACTTCTTCTAAAGACAGTGACACCAATATCAGTAAAAAGACAGTTGTAGCCCATTTGACATAATTGAGAAACAGAAAGCAAGTTGTAATCTAAAGAATCAACAAGAAAAACATTGGAAATAGTATGGTCAGGTGATATAGCAATTTTACCCAAACCTTTGACCAAACCTTGATTTCCATCCCCGAATGTGATAGCTCGTTGGGAATCTTGGTTTTTCTCATATGAGGAGAACATCCTTTTCTCCCCGGTCATGTGGTTTGTGCACCCGCTGTCGAGTATCCAACTTGAACCCCCGAATGCATAAACCTTCTTTTTGCCGTCCTTTGCCATGAGGCACTTGTGGCCGACGTTGGGGAAGAGGAGTCCCTTGGTGACGGCGATGTTGGCGGTGAAAGGGAAATGTGCCTTTGGGCCATTTCTAAGTATTTTGGTGATTGAGTGCAAACACAAGTGCTTAAATGTGAAAATATGCCCAAGGATGAACAAAGTGCAAATCACAAGTTAAGGTATGTTTCTAAGCCTTAGTACATTGGTTTTGTGTACTAATATATTTGTCTAAGTGTTAGAAACAGAAAGAAGAAGAGAAGAGAAGACTTGGCTGTGTACAGCCAAGAGGCTGTTTCGGTCTGGGGCACCGGACTGTCCGGTGGTGCACCGGACAGTGTCCGGTGGTGCACCGGACAGTGTCCGGTGCGCCAGGCTGCCTCGGCCGAAGAGGCCGCTCTCGGGTTTTTCTCCGGCGACTTCGGCTAAAATTCACCGGACTGTCCGGTGTGCACCGGACTGTCCGGTGAGCCAACGGTCGGCCGGGCCAACGGTCGGCCGCGCGATCGGCGCGCGACACGTGGCCGAGCCAACGGTCGGAAGGAAGCACCGGACTGTCCGGTGTGCACCGGACTGTCCGGTGCGCCAGATCTGCAACGGTCGGCAACGGTCGGCTTCGCTTTTTATGGAAACAAATCGGGCACCGGACAGTGTCCGGTGTGCACCGGACTGTCCGGTGCGCCACGAGACAGAAGGCAAAGATGGCCTTCCAGATTTGTTCCCAACGGCTCCTAGCTGCCTTGGGGCTATAAAAGGGACCCCTTGGCGCATGGAGGAGTACACCAAGCATTCCTTAAGCACTCTTGATCACTCACACATCAATCTCGCGCACTTGTTCGACATTCTAGTGATTTGAGCTCCGTTCTAGTGTGCTAGTCTTTTGAGCTCAAGTCTGGGTCTTGTGTGTGCGTATTCGCTGTGATCTTTGTGTCGTGTGTGAGTTGCTAATCCCTCCCTTGCTCTGTGATTCTCTGTGAACATCTTTTGTAAGGGCGAGAGGCTCCAAGTTGTGGAGATTCCTCGCAAACGGGATTAAGAAAAGAAAAGCAAGAACACCGTGGTATTCAAGTTGATCATTGGATCACTTGAGAGGAGTTGAGTGCAACTCTCGTCCGTTGGGACGCCACAACGTGGAGTAGGCAAGTTTTGTACTTGGCCGAACCACGGGATAACCACTGTGTCATCTCTGTGATTGGATTCTTGTGGTTATTGTGTTTTGACTCCTCTCTAGCCACTTGGCATAACTGTGCTAACGCCTAATTAAGTTTTGTGGCTATAAGTTTAAGTATTTACAGGATCACCTATTCACCCCCCCCCTCTAGGTGCTCTCAATTGGTATCAGAGCCATTCTCTTCAAGAAAGGGACTAACCGCCCGAAGAGATGGATCCTAAGGGGAAGGGAATTGTGATAAACGACAAGGAGAAGGAGTCCTTCGTCAACGAGCCAAGGGATGACAAGTCCAATGACTCGGGCTCGGGCCACAAGCGAAGAGATGGGAAGAAGAAGAAGACAAGACGCATCAAGGAGATCGTCTACTACGACAGCGATGAGTCCTCTTCTTCCCAAAAGAACGACGACCACGACAAACAAAGGAAACCGGTTAATTCGAACTTTTCATTTGATTATTCTCGTATTCCACATAGTTCGAATTCGCATTTGCTTTCCATTCCTCTTGGTAAACCTCCACATTTTGATGGGGAAGACTACGGATTTTGGAGTCACAAAATGCGTAGTCATTTATTCTCTCTCCATCCAAGCATATGGGAGATTGTAGAGAATGGAATGAAATTTGATAGCTCGGATAACCCTATGTTTATCAATGAACAAATTCATAAAAATGCACAAGCTACTACTGTTCTCTTAGCATCTTTGTGCAGGGAAGAGTACAATAAGGTGAGCGGCTTGGACAATGCCAAGCAGATATGGGACACCCTCAAGATCTCTCACGAGGGGAACGACATCACCATGCTCACCAAGATGGAGTTGGTGGAGGGCGAGCTTGGACGATTCGCCATGATAAGGGGAGAAGAGCCAACTCAAACTTACAACCGGCTCAAGACCCTTATCAACAAGATAAGGAGCTACGGAAGCACGCGTTGGACGGATCACGACGTCGTCCGCCTAATGCTCAGGTCATTTACCGTTCTTGATCCTCATCTCGTGAACAATATTCGTGAGAACCCCAGGTACACGATGATGACGCCCGAAGAAGTACTTGGAAAATTCGTGAGCGGGCGGATGATGATCAAGGAGGCAAGGTACGTCGATGACGCGTTGAACGGTCCAATCCACGAGCCTCAACCCATTGCTCTCAAGGCATCGAGGAGCAAGGAGGCACTACCAAGCAAGGTGGCGCAAATTGAGGCGGCCGGGCTTAATGATGAAGAAATGGCTCTCATCATTAAGCGCTTCAAGACGGTGCTAAAGGGTCGCAATGGACAGCCGAGCAAGACTAAGACCAAGGGGAAGCGATCATGCTTCAAATGCGGTAAGCTTGGTCATTTTATTGCTAACTGTCCTGATAATGAAAGTGACCAGGAAAAGGGAAACAAGAGGGAAAAGAAGAAGCATTATAAGAAGGCAAAGGGTGAGGCGCATCTAGGCAAGGAGTGGGACTCGGATTGCTCCTCATCCGACTCCGACAATGAAGGACTCGCCGCCACCGCCTTCAACAAATCAACCCTCTTCCCCAACGAGCGTCACACATGCCTTATGGCAAGGGAGAAGAAGGTATGTACTCGCAACTCTACCTATGCTTCTTCAAGTGAGGACGAATCTAGTGATGAGGATGAAGTAGATTATTCATGTTTGTTCAAGGGCTTAGATAGATCTAAGATAGACAAAATTAATGAATTAATTGATGCCTTGAATGAAAAGAATATACTTTTAGAAAAGCAAGAGGATTTGTTGTATGAAGAGCATGATAAATTTGTTGAGGCACAAAAATCCTATGCTTTAGAAGTTAAAAGAAATGAAATGCTTTCTTTTGAACTATCTACTTGTCATGAAACCATTTCTACTTTGAAAGGTGTCAACAATGATTTAAATGCTAAATTAGAAGTAGCAAATAAATCCAATTCTTGTGTAGAACATGTTGAAATTTGTACTAGGTGTAAAGATTTTGACATTAATGCTTGTAGTGAACACCTAGTTTCAATTTCCAAGCTTAATGATGAACTGGCTAGTCTTAATGCTCAACTTAAGACTAGCAAGAATGATTTCGATAAGCTAAAATTTGCAAGGGATGCCTACACAATTGGTAGACACCCCTCAATTAAGGATGGACTTGGCTTCAAGAGAGAAGCCAAGAACTTAACAAGCCATAAGGCTCCCATTCCCGCCAAGGAGAAAGGGAAGACCCCTATGGCTAGTAATGTGCAAAAGAACCATGCTTTTATGTATTATGATAGGAGACAAACTAGAAATGCTTATAGGAGTTATAATGCTTTTGATGATTTTGACTCTCATGCCATGTTTGCTTCTAGTTCTTCCTATATGCATGGTAGAAATATGTCTAGGAGAAATGCTATTCATCATGTGTCTAAAAAGAATGCTATTCATGCTCCTAGGAAAGTAGTGAATGAACCTTCCACAATTTATTATGCTTTAAATGCTTCCTTTGCTATTTGTAGAAAGGATAAGAAAATTGTTGCTAGGAAGTTAGGGGCAAAATGCAAGGGAGACAAAACTTGCATTTGGGTCCCTAAGGATATTTGCACTAACCTTGTAGGACCCAACATGAGTTGGGTACCTAAGACCCAAGCCTAAATTTGCCTTGCAGGTTTATGCATCCGGGGGTTCAAGCTGGATTATTGATAGCGGATGCACAAACCATATGACGGGGGAGAAGAAGATGTTCACCTCCTACGTCAAGAATAAGGATTCCCAAGATTCAATCATATTCGGTGATGGGAATCAAGGCAAGGTAAAAGGGTTAGGTAAAATTGCAATTTCTAATGAGCACTCTATCTCTAATGTGTTTTTAGTAGAGTCACTAGGATATAATTTACTATCTGTTAGTCAATTGTGCAATATGGGATATAACTGTCTGTTCACAAATATAGATGTGTCTGTCTTTAGAAGAAGTGATGGTTCACTAGCTTTTAAGGGTGTATTAGACGGCAAACTTTATTTAGTTGATTTTGCAAAAGAAGAGGCCGGTCTAGATGCATGCTTAATGGCTAAGACTTGCATGGGCTGGCTGTGGCATCGCCGCTTAGCACATGTGGGGATGAAGAACCTCCACAAGCTTCTAAAGGGAGAACATGTGATAGGTCTAACCAATGTTCATTTCGAAAAAGATAGACCTTGTGCAGCTTGTCAAGCAGGGAAACAGGTGGGAGGAGCGCATCACAGCAAGAATGTGATGACCACTTCAAGACCCCTGGAGCTGCTGCATATGGATCTCTTCGGACCCGTCGCCTATCTAAGCATAGGGGGAAGTAAGTATGGTCTAGTTATTGTTGATGACTTTTCCCGCTTCACTTGGGTGTTCTTTTTGCAGGGTAAGTCTGAAACCCAAGGGACCCTCAAGCGCTTCCTCGGGAGGGCTCAAAATGAGTTTGAGCTCAAAGTGAAAAAGATAAGGAGCGACAACGGGTCCGAGTTCAAGAACCTTCAAGTGGAGGAGTTCCTTGAAGAAGAAGGGATCAAGCACGAGTTCTCCGCTCCCTACACACCACAGCAAAATGGTGTGGTAGAGAGGAAGAACAGGACGCTCATCGACATGGCAAGGACGATGCTAGGAGAGTTCAAGACCCCCGAGTGCTTTTTGGACGGAAGCCGTGAACACGGCTTGCCACGCCATCAACAGGGTCTACCTTCATCGCCTCCTCAAGAAGACGTCATATGAGCTACTAACCGGTAACAAACCCAATGTATCGTACTTTCGTGTATTTGGGAGTAAATGCTACATTCTAGTAAAGAAGGGTAGAAATTCTAAGTTTGCTCCCAAAGCTGTAGAAGGTTTTTTGTTAGGTTATGACTCAAATACAAAGGCGTATAGAGTCTTCAACAAATCATCGGGTTTGGTTGAAGTCTCTAGCGACGTTGTATTTGATGAGACTAATGGCTCTTCAAGAGAGCAAGTTGTTGATTGTGATGATGTAGATGAAGAAGATGTTCCGACAGCCGCTATACGAACCATGGCGATTGGAGAAGTGCGGCCACAAGAACAAGATGAGCAAGATCAACCCTCTTCCTCAATTATGGTGCATCCCCCGACTCAAGACGATGAACAGGTTCATCATAAGGAGGCGTGTGATCAAGGGGGAGCACAAGATGATAACGTAATGGAGGAAGAAGCGCAACCGGCACCTCCAACCCAAGTTCGAGCGATGATTCAAAGGGATCATCCCGTCGACCAAATTCTGGGTGACATTAGCAAGGGAGTAACTACTCGATCTCGATTAGTTAATTTTTGTGAGCATTACTCCTTTGTCTCTTCTATTGAGCCTTTCAGGGTAGAAGAGGCCTTGCTAGATCCAGACTGGGTGTTGGCCATGCAAGAGGAGTTAAACAACTTCAAGCGCAATGAAGTTTGGACACTGGTGCCTCGTCCGAAGCAAAATATTGTGGGAACCAAGTGGGTGTTCCGCAACAAACAGGACGAGCACGGGGTGGTGACGAGGAACAAGGCTCGACTTGTGGCAAAAGGTTATGCCCAAGTCGCAGGTTTGGATTTCGAGGAGACCTTTGCTCCTGTGGCTAGGCTAGAGTCAATTCGAATCTTGCTAGCATATGCCGCTCACCATTCTTTCAGGTTGTACCAAATGGATGTGAAGAGCGCTTTTCTCAACGGGCCAATCAAGGAGGAAGTGTACGTGGAGCAACCCCCTGGCTTCGAGGATGAACGGTTCCCCGACCATGTGTGTAAGCTCTCTAAGGCGCTCTATGGACTTAAGCAAGCCCCAAGAGCATGGTATGAATGCCTTAGAGACTTTTTACTTGCTAATGCTTTCAAGGTTGGGAAGGCCGATCCAACTCTTTTTACAAAGACATGTGATGGTGATTTGTTTGTGTGCCAAATTTATGTCGATGACATAATATTTGGTTCTACTAACCAAAAGTCTTGTGAAGAGTTTAGCAGGGTGATGACGCAGAAATTCGAGATGTCGATGATGGGCGAGTTGAACTACTTCCTTGGGTTCCAAGTGAAGCAACTCAAGGACGGCACCTTCATCTCCCAAACGAAGTACACGCAAGATCTGCTAAAGCGGTTTGGGATGAAGGACGCCAAGCCCGCAAAGACTCCGATGGGGACCGACGGACACACCGACCTCAACAAAGGAGGTAAGTCCGTTGATCAAAAAGCATACCGGTCAATGATAGGTTCTTTGCTTTACTTATGTGCTAGTAGACCGGATATTATGCTTAGCGTATGCATGTGTGCTAGATTTCAATCCGATCCTAAGGAATGTCACTTAGTGGCGGTGAAGCGAATTCTTAGATATTTAGTTGCTACGCCTTGCTTCGGACTCTGGTATCCAAAGGGGTCTACCTTTGACTTAGTTGGATACTCAGACTCCGACTATGCTGGATGTAAGGTCGATAGGAAGAGTACATCGGGGACGTGCCAATTCTTAGGAAGGTCCCTGGTGTCATGGAACTCTAAGAAACAAACCTCCGTTGCCCTATCCACCGCTGAGGCCGAGTATGTTGCCGCAGGACAGTGTTGCGCGCAACTACTTTGGATGAGGCAAACCCTCAGGGACTTTGGCTACAATCTGAGCAAAGTCCCACTCCTATGTGACAATGAGAGTGCTATCCGCATGGCGGAGAATCCTGTTGAGCACAGCCGCACAAAGCACATAGACATCCGGCATCACTTTTTGAGAGACCACCAGCAAAAGGGAGATATCGAAGTGTTTCATGTTAGCACCGAGAACCAGCTAGCCGATATCTTTACCAAGCCTCTAGATGAGAAGACCTTTTGCAGGCTGCGTAGTGAGCTAAATGTCTTAGATTCGCGGAACTTGGATTGAATTGTAGCATACATGTGTTTATGCATTTGATCAGGTTCATTCTGCATTTTGTTGCTTATTGTGGTGCTCAAGTTGTACCAACACTCCCTGGACCTCACAAGTCCGTTGCAAAGTGATGCACATGTTTAGGGGGAGATGTGTTACAACTTGACCCTTTGAGACTAACCATTTGCTTGAGTTTGCTTGATTTAGTCTCGAAGGAGGATTGAAAGGGAAAAGGTGGACTTGGACCATGAAAGACTTCCACTGCACTCCGATGAGAGGGTAACTAATTCCAAGTTCATCTCATGAAATCTTATTGCCATTTGCTCTTAATTGAAGACTTTGGTGAGGCAATGGGGTTAAAAGGCCAAGATTGATCCCGTTTTGGTGCTTGATGCCAAAGGGGGAGAAAATAAAGGCCAAAGCGATAAATGGATCAGCTACCACTTGAGAGATTTTGAAAATAGTAGGATAGAGTTTTTGTTTTGTCAAAAGCTTTTATTGTCTCTTATTGTCTCTATTGTCAAAAGTTGGCTTCTTGTGGGGAGAAGTATTGAGTATGGGAAATAGGGGGAGTTTTTGAAATCTTTGATCAATCTCTTTTGGAATGACTCTCTTTATACTTCAACATATGTGTTTGACTTAGAGATAGAGATTTGAGTTTGATTTGCAAAAACAAACCAAGTGGTGGCAAAGGATGATCCATATATGTCAAAATTGAATAAAACCAATTTGAGTTTTTATTTGAAGTGATTTTGCACTTGTGCTATCTACTTTATGTTGTGTTGGCATAAATCACCAAAAAGGGGGAGATTGAAAGGGAAATGTGCCTTTGGGCCATTTCTAAGTATTTTGGTGATTGAGTGCAAACACAAGTGCTTAAATGTGAAAATATGCCCAAGGATGAACAAAGTGCAAATCACAAGTTAAGGTATGTTTCTAAGCCTTAGTACATTGGTTTTGTGTACTAATATATTTGTCTAAGTGTTAGAAACAGAAAGAAGAAGAGAAGAGAAAACTTGGCTGTGTACAGCCAAGAGGCTGTTTCGGTCTGGGGCACCGGACTGTCCGGTGGTGCACCGGACAGTGTCCGGTGGTGCACCGGACAGTGTCCGGTGCGCCAGGCTGCCTCGGCCGAAGAGGCCGCTCTCGGGTTTTTCTCCGGCGACTTCGGCTAAAATTCACCGGACTGTCCGGTGTGCACCGGACTGTCCGGTGAGCCAACGGTCGGCCGGGCCAACGGTCGGCCGCGCGATCGGCGCGCGACACGTGGCCGAGCCAACGGTCGGAAGGAAGCACCGGACTGTCCGGTGTGCACCGGACTGTCCGGTGCGCCAGATCTGCAACGGTCGGCAACGGTCGGCTTCGCTTTTTATGGAAACAAATCGGGCACCGGACAGTGTCCGGTGTGCACCGGACTGTCCGGTGCGCCACGAGACAGAAGGCAAAGATGGCCTTCCAGATTTGTTCCCAACGGCTCCTAGCTGCCTTGGGGCTATAAAAGGGACCCCTTGGCGCATGGAGGAGTACACCAAGCATTCCTTAAGCACTCTTGATCACTCACACATCAATCTCGCGCACTTGTTCGACATTCTAGTGATTTGAGCTCCGTTCTAGTGTGCTAGTCTTTTGAGCTCAAGTCTGGGTCTTGTGTCTGCGTATTCGCTGTGATCTTTGTGTCGTGTGTGAGTTGCTAATCCCTCCCTTGCTCTGTGATTCTCTGTGAACATCTTTTGTAAGGGCGAGAGGCTCCAAGTTGTGGAGATTCCTCGCAAACGGGATTAAGAAAAGAAAAGCAAGAACACCGTGGTATTCAAGTTGATCATTGGATCACTTGAGAGGAGTTGAGTGCAACTCTCGTCCGTTGGGACGCCACAACGTGGAGTAGGCAAGTTTTGTACTTGGCCGAACCACGGGATAACCACTGTGTCATCTCTGTGATTGGATTCTTGTGGTTATTGTGTTTTGACTCCTCTCTAGCCACTTGGCATAACTGTGCTAACGCCTAATTAAGTTTTGTGGCTATAAGTTTAAGTATTTACAGGATCACCTATTCACCCCCCCCTCTAGGTGCTCTCAGGCGGCGTCCTCGTCGTCAGAGGAATCGCTTGAGCTTTCGTCGGAGTCCCATTCCCGACAAACATGAGCATCACCGCCCTTCTTCTTGTAGTACCTTTTCTTTTCTCTTCTCTTGCCCTTCTTGTCGTTATCCCTGTCACTGTCACTTGATAATGGACATTTAGCGATAAAGTGACCGGGCTTACTACACTTGTAGCAAACCTTCTTGGAACGGGATTTGTAATCCTTCCCCTTCCGTTGCTTGAGGATTTGGCGAAAGCTTTTGATGATTAAAGCCATCTCCTCATTGTCGAGCTTGGAGGCGTCAATTGGTTGTCTACTTGGTGTAGACTCTTCCTTCTTGTCCTCCGTTGCCTTGAAGGCTACCGGTTGCGCCTCGGATGTGGATGGTTCGTCAAGCTCGTTGATCTTACTCGAGCCTTCGATCATGCACTCAAAACTTACAAAATTCCCGATAACTTCCTCGGGGGTCATTTTAGTATATCTAGGATTACCACGAATTAATTGAACTTGAGTAGGGTTAAGGAAAATGAGTGATCTTAGAATAACCTTAACCACCTCGTGGTCATCCCACTTTACGCTCCCGAGGTTGCGCGCTTGGTTCACCAAGGTCTTGAGCCGATTGTACATGTGTTGTGGCTCCTCCCCTTTGCGAAGCCGGAACCGACCGAGCTCCCCCTCAATCGTTTCCCGCTTGGTGATCTTGGTGAGCTCATCACCTTCATGCGCGGTTTTGAGTAAATCCCAAATCTCCTTTGCGTTTTTCAACCCTTGAACTTTGTTATACTCCTCTCTACTCAAGGAGGCTAGGAGTATTGTTGTTGCTTGAGAGTTGAAGTGCTCGATTTGGGCCACCTCATCCTCATCATAGTTCTCATCCCCTACGGATGGTACCTGCGCACCAAACTCAACAACATCCCATATGCTTTTGTGGAGCGAGGTTAGATGAAATCGCATTAAATCGCTCCACCTAGCGTAATCTTCACCATCAAAAGTTGGTGGTTTGCCTAATGGGACGGAAAGTAAAGGTGTATGTTTGGAAATGCGAGGGTAGCGTAGGGGGATCTTACTATACTTCTTGCGCTCTTGGCGCTTAGAAGTGACGGAGGGCGCATCGGAGTCGGAGGTAGAAGTTGATGAAGTGTCGGTCTCGTAGTAGACCACCTTCCTCATCCTCTTATGCTTGTCGCCTTTCCGATGCGGCTTGTGGGAAGAAGATTTTTCCTTCTTCTCTTGGTGGTGAGAAGAGGAAGCCTTTTTCTCCTTCCGTTTGGAGGAGTCCTTCTTCTTCTCCTTCCTCTTGGTGCGGGACTCTTCCGATGAAGTGCTCCCATGGCTTGTAGTGGGCTTTTCGCCGGTCTCCATCTCCTTCTTGGCGTGATCTCCCGACATCACTTCGAGCGGTTAGGCTCTAATGAAGCACCGGGCTCTGATACCAATTGATAGTCGCCTAGAGGGGGGGTGAATAGGGCGAAACTGAAATTTACAAATATAAACACAACTACAAGCCGGGTTAGCGTTAGAAATATAATCGAGTCCGAGAGAGGGCGTGAAAACAAATCGCAAGCAAATAATGAAGTGAGACACGCGGATTTGTTTTACCGAGGTTCGGTTCTCTCAAACCTACTCCCCGTTGAGGAGGCCACAAAGGCCGGGTCTCTTTCAACCCTTCCCTCTCTCAAACGGTCCCTCGGACCGAGTGAGCTTCTCTTCTCAAATCAAAGCCGGGAACAAAACTTCCCCGCAAGGGCCACCACACAATTGGTGCCTCTTGCCTTGATTACAATGGAGTTGTGATCTCAAGAACAAGTGAGAAAGAAAAGAAGCAATCCAAGCGCAAGAGCTCAAATGAACACGGCAAATCACTCTCACTAGTCACTAGGGCTTTGTGTGGAATTGAAGAGGATTTGATCTCTTTAGTGTGTCTAGAATTGAATGCTAGAGCTCTTGTAGTAGTTGAGAAGTGGAAAACTTGGATGCAATGAATGGTGGGGTGGTTGGGGTATTTATACCCCCAACCACCAAAAGTGGCCGTTGGAAGGCTGCCTGTTCGATGTCGCACCGGACAGTCCGGTGCACACCGGACAGTCCGGTGCCCCCTGCCACGTCATCACTGCCGTTGGATTCTGACCGTTGGAGCTTCTGACTTGTGGGCCCGCCTGGGTGTCCGGTGCACACCGGACAGGTACTGTTTGCTGTCCGGTGTGCCAGCATGGGCGAGCCTGCCATCTGCGCGCGCAGAGCGCGCATTAAATGCGCGGCAGAGAGCCGTTGGCGCGGAGAAGACCGTTGCTCCGGAGGCGCACCGGACAGTCCGGTGCACACCGGACAGTCCGGTGATTTTTAGCGGACTAGCCGTTGGCGATTCCCGAAGCTGGCGAGTTCCTGAGGCCGACCTCACTTGGCGCACCGGACACTGTCCGGTGTACACCGGACAGTCCGGTGAATTATAGCCGAGTCGCCCCGGAAATTCCCGAAGGTGGCGAGTTTGAGTCTGAGTCCCCCTGGTGCACCGGACATGTCCGGTGGCGCACCGGACAGTCCGGTGCGCCAGACCAGGGGTGCCTTCGGTTGCCCCTTTGCTCCTTTGTTGAATCCAAAACTTGGTCTTTTTATTGGCTGAGTGTGAACCTTTTACACCTGTATAATCTACACACTTGGGCAAACTAGTTAGTCCAAAGATTTTGTGTTGGGCAATTCAACCACCAAAATTATTTTGGAACTAGGTGTAAGCCTAATTCCCTTTCAGTAAGCATGCCAAAGGGTGGAATTCAGTGTAGTTCGGCTACATAAACCCCAGGTATGTGTCCATTCAGGACCGACCTTTACCATTTAGCTTACAGTGTATACCAAATTGTCAAAGGACTATCCCGAGTCAATTCAGTGACTATAAGTATTTATAATTCCGAGAGATGTATGCGACACAAGCATAGAGGTCCTAGATAGAACGAGTAAAGTGGTTCGACGAGAACACACTATGGTTTTCACACCAACATAGTGAAAAAATTCTCAGAATAATCTTTCGATGTACTCGCAACTTCGTGTTGCTAGGGTACTAGCCATTTATCTCAAAGTTCGCTTCATGTCGTTCAACGACAAAGAGAGCAACATGTCAACATCTGGTTGAGCAATGTATAACTGAGATTTATAGCCTTAAATCATTTGGTAAGGTCTTATTGCTTACTAATAAAATCCCAATTTGTGATGTCTTCTATACCAAAAGGGCTTTCATGCATTATATTATATATCTTCGGTTTACTTCGGGTAAAACTTTATGCATGAGGAAAGATGAGAGAATTATCTTATCTGTGTTTCATTTATATTTCAATTTAATTTCCTAGATTTCCAAGCACTATATAGCTTGATATAGTTGTTATGGCCACTTGGCAATATAAATAAATATATAATGCCACACAACACAGTCAAATAAAATATAGAGACAAACAAAATTGTTTACGAAGGTTGCGTACAATGTGACTTTAGGGGCTTGAATAACCCACCGCAATCCACGCGAGTACAAGTTCTAGCGTATCTGATGTCAACGCGTGTGTGGCCATCTGGGCTACCACAACACAACAAGCCTTTGTAACAAGCGCAACAGGCGCAGTTGTGACTCGGTAATTGGGGTACACGATAAGTCCACGCAACATGCGCAACAGGCGCAATTGTGACTCCATGATCACGGCAGACAGACAGTGCCTACAGGGCATGCGAAAAATACGCGACTCAGCGATGGCGGTCTGACTCAACGGGAGCGATCCGATTAATGGAGAGCGCGACATAGCAATCATATGACGCAGCCAAGTACGAACGGCACAAATATTGCGTCGTGTTGCCAGGGCGCAGTCAATATTCAGCTAATGCCATAACTCAGCCGATTACCAACGCAGCCTGATCGGCGTGTCTGAGTACCCATTATACAATTTAATCGTTCGATGTGAGTCCGAAGGCTCGACACATAGCAAATATTTAGAGCGATTTGAGTATACCTTATATAGACTTTACATGCATTTTAATAATTTTCTGCTACAATAAATAAAAAGCAGAAAATAAACACCAAAATTATTGCATGAGCATAACACATCAGGTGTAGAAAGCATTTTCCATATTTAAACATATATTTCTCTACTAATTATTTACTGCAGGAAATAATTAATTAAGATATAGAACACTATATAAAACTTGTGTTATTCTATTTATTTAATGTATTGGGAAATTGTCACGGAATTCTGAAAGTGGGGTTCAGATGCTTTTTGCATGCGGCCATGCACGAGACCAACTATGCATGCAAGCGATCGTGTTGTTGGTCTACTTTTTTTCTTTTCCTTAGCATGCAAGGCGCTTGACTGGAGTACTGGACGCGCGGCCATTACGGAAGCAGAAGCGTTTCCGAGCTGACCGGCTCCATTCCTCGACCGGCTCCATTCCTCGCGTGTGGCTGAGTAGCCGTCGGCTACTGTGCAGGGCTAGGCGGCTAGCACGCGTTCTCTTCCGATGAACAATATAGAACAGTAGATCTAAATGTACTGAGAAAGACATACATCTCTATTGTGTAGAGAAATCGAAGCACCAGCACGCCACTCGAGCGACGCAAAAAAGGTGTGACCCGGTCTATTGCATGCGCTATTCTCCAGGAATTCATGGGCGCAGACGGCGTTCAAGACGTTGAACGATGCAGATCGAGGATAATATCCAATCTACTTAGAAACACATACTGCTCGATTGCGTAGAGGGAAATCGAAGTCTGTCGCGTAGGACAGTTCGGCTAGGCCGGAGGACCTGCCGGCTTGACGAAGAGTTGATGCAGATCTGATCTCGCAGCAACATCGAGGTAGAGCGTGCTGATAACGTGTTGAGAACTACGTTACCACGGATCA
This sequence comes from Zea mays, assembly GCF_902167145.1. Classification (NCBI taxonomy): domain Eukaryota; kingdom Viridiplantae; phylum Streptophyta; class Magnoliopsida; order Poales; family Poaceae; genus Zea; species Zea mays. Next base: position 155,331,571 of record NC_050104.1, on the reverse strand, counting down.
CCAGATCCGCTTCCTTCCCTCCCGTCAGCAGTAGAGGCGCGAGAAGTTGTGGAAGACCCGTCTCCCTTCCCATTAGCACGACAGAGGAAACACAATAGACACGATGTAGGGTTGGGCCTCTGGCCTCTTTCTCTTCTCTATTCCATATAAGGGGTACATGTTCTATATATATATATATAGACGCGATAGCCCTCAGGGCTATATTCGGTATTTGCCCACATAACCCTTCATTAGGGTTTCTCAACATGTACGACGAGTGCGAGCGGGGACACTAAGGAAAGAACATGGTGCGCAAGAAGGTGCGGCGCTAGTGGTGACGGAGAGCTGCCCTCGAGCGGCGGCGGACGGCGGACGTCCACATGATCTACTCAGACTCGGTCGGCGTCACGTACGGCTGGGCCATGCGCGCGGCGTGCCTGTGCGTCCGTCACCCGTTCGCACACAGGCGGCCCAAGTCGACAGCCAGGCATGGAGGTGGAGCCAGCCGAGCACGGAAGCAATGGCGATCGAGGTGAGCTGCACGCGCGCGCGAGGTGCACACACGCAACGCAGGCATCCCGCCGCCGATGCAGCGGCAAGGCAACACCAGGAAGCCGCCAAGCGGGTGCGGACAAGCAAGCGCCCAAGCCTACACTACACGGGGTGTGTAGTCCTTCTCCTTGTGAAGCAACGAAAGAAAGAATAGCCATTGTTGGATTGGAATTCAATATGCCTCTCTCCGGTACGGTACTACAGCTTGAATTGATTCAAGACCTCTCGTTTGCTTATTTGTTCGTCCGTAGTACTAATCGACGAAACGAACCCTAATTAATGATTATGTCAAGCGGCGGGCGGTCGGCGGCGGCAGTCAGTCGGGCAAGCATTGCAGCAGGTACTAGCAGGCAGCAAAGTCCCGGCAGCGTACGCCAAGCACGACGCGACGGCATGGAAAGGACGAGCAGAGGAGCGACGACGACAGCTGATCACTGCCATCACGACACGTCGACGGGCTTGCAGAGGAACAGCAGCGACGACGGCTGCTGCCGCCTCCCGGGCGCGCTCGCGCCGGCGCTGGGCCCGCCGCCGCTGCCGAGGCGCTCGTAGCAGTCGATGGAGAAGAGCGACAGGGAGAGGGACAGGGACAGGCGGTGCGCCCGCGCCGCCTGGACCTGGGCCTGGGCCTGCGCCAGCCGGTCGAGCGCCGGGCCGAGACACAGGCGGTAGAGGCGGCGGTACCCGCCGAGCGCGGCGACGACGGCGCGGGTGGCCGGACCAGCGACGGCCGCCGCCGCCGCAGCCGACGGCGCGGGGCCGACGTGGCGGAGGCACAGCGCCTCCCACACGGCGTCGCGGCGCGCCACGGCGGCCCACAGGCGGCACACGCCGGCCGCCGCGGCCAGCGACCGCCCGTCCAGCCGCGCCAGGATCTCCGCCAGGAGGTCCGCGTTGTCGTTGATGTTGTAGCTGCCGCCGTCCATTAACTGGATGCGAAGCTCCAGCTCCGTCACCTCGACCGCCTCGCCTACGCCTCCCATCTCTGCCCGCTGCCTCGTCGGTACGTACGTACGTGCAGAGGCAGAGGATGGGGACGTGCAGTAGCACCGAGCCAACGAGCAGGACACGTTAGCCTGGGAGCAAGAGGCAGCGTGCTGGGAGCGTATATATAGGGAGGCAGGGTTTTGACTCTATTTCGACGCTTGTGTGGGGTTGGGCGCCTCTCCAATTGGCGATTAATAAAAAGAAAGCTACTTGTTGTCTCTCGTTCCCTAGTTCAAAGGCTAGGGCATATTTAAATCCCATCTACTAAATTTTAGCAAGTGCTAAACTTTAGCACCTGTATCTGGATAGAGTGCTAAAGGAGGAGCAAAGAGCATTAATGAGTTAGGGGATGACTTTCAGCACAGTTTAGCATCAAAGGAAGAGTTAATTTATTAATGAGTGCTAAATTTTAGCACCGTCCTTTTAGTATACATGTTTGGTTCCATTTGTGCTAAACTTTAGCAAAAAGGTCATATGCTAAACTTTAACACTATGAAAATAAATAGAGCCTTAGAGCAAGGCTAATAGAAGAACCAACTGAAGGCTCCATATTCTTTCCATATCATCAAGAACCACAGTAAAGCCAAGATATTCTTAGATGACTCTATGTTGATTAAATTAAAACTAAAAATATTTAATGTTTTGAGCGAGGGGTCATTTGAATTGACCAAAAAGAGCCAATTTTAACTCATGTATCATACTGCAACCAGACTCTTTCTCCTCGTAGAATGCGTTAGAACCAAGCACTCACTTTTTTCTCTCTATAATTCCACCCTAACACTTATAATTTTGATGGCATGGATAGGAGCCCGACTAGTCAGCTTGCTCTTATCACGCACGTTCTCTCCACTTAAAAGTTAGAAGCCACAGGAATCGCCGCAGACGTTGCCGGAGACAGGCAGTATATATATGGAGAAGTTGCACTCAGGTGCTAAATCAACCGGGAGAAGAACAGATCACGGTGTCCATCGATGGAGTTGGCTAATTGCATGAGCACCGGTCCTACACAAAGAACCCGACTCTCTGTAACAATAGGTGAACAAGAACACAGGTATCAATTCCTCCGAGATGTAAAGGTACGTGTCTGCTTAAAAAAACAATGGAAATCTTACCATTGATGAGTTCGGATTTTTCACCGCCAATTGCACGGGAGATGTAAAAGAACGGTGTCCTGACGCGTTGGTGACGGTGAGCAGCGCACCAGCTGACCGGCGGTAGTTCACCGCCATTATTATAGTTGTGGCACCACCCGTGGGCCGTGGGCGCACGGCAAGCGGCCGCCTGCTACGACAAGAGTACCATGGCCCGGAGCGACGACAATGGCCGGAGGTAGCCACGGACCTTTGCCACATCGGCGCTCGTGCACGGCGCGCACGACAAGCGATAGCCCGCTGCGCCTGGTTGCCGTGACTCAGACCAACGCAGTGTCCGCGTCCATGGCGGGTGGCTGTTGGTTTGGTCCCCCTGTGTGCCCGGTGGCGGACCCGTGTGCCCGACCGACCACCGTGAGCTCAGTCGCGCAAGGGCAGCATTTCGCCTGGCTAGAGGACGGCGGCTCCGTTCCTGCCGGCAACTACTGGGGCTGCGAGCCTTGCTCGGCATGGGGCGGCGGCCGCGCACCCGGCCAGCACACAGCGGTGGCTGCCGCAGTGCCGCGCCTAGCTAGGGAGGATGAAAATGTCGAAAATGATCGAAAAAACAGTTAAATTGTTTTTGTTTTCATATTTTTGGCCAAGACGAAAACGAAAACGAAAATCAACGGTCGAAATACGAGATCGGAATTGTCGGTTATTCGAAAACGATCGAAAACGATAAACTATAGTCGGAAAGATAACTATTTTGTAGTTTTAACAAAAACATAATAAAGTGATGTATTGCCTAATTTTTAAGATTTAGAAATACACAAACAACTCTTTTTTATCATTCATATTAGTTAAAGTAATTATAACATTTGCTTTTCGCTTATTCATTCACTTGAACATAACAAAAGTCTATAATTTAAATAAATTATATGCTAGATCTATGTAGAAAACGGTATTAGCATGACTCAGAAATGAAAAATACGAAAACGATCGAAAAACTAGCTAAATCATTTTTATACCGTTTCTAATCGGTTCCCGAACAATTCGAAAACGATCGAAAAAAAACAGTATTCGAAACGGGACGATACGAGAATTTTCCGTCCCGTTTTCATCCCTACGCCTAGCGCCCCCGTTGGTGGCGGTGGCAGGTGGCTGTGGCTGTCCGGTCCCAAAAGCCCACCCACCAGCTTGGTGGCGATCGCAGTATCGAGGCCAAGGCCCAAGGACGACGCCGTCTCCGATGGCCGTGAGTATAGGTGTACATTCGGGCCGTCCGGCCCGGCCCGGTCTAAGCCCGAAAAGACCCGTATTGTTTGAATTTCGGGCTGGCCCGACCTGTTTGAATTTGGGGTCGTACCGGGCCAGCCTACGGGCCTAGCCCTCGGCCCACGACCCGGCACGTAATTGCTTAAACGTGCCGGACTTATTTCGGGCGGTCCAAAATTATAAAAGCCCGAAATTAGGGTCCGAAATCCAGTTTTTGGCCCAAAATTCACATCAGGGCCAGAAATTCACATCAGAGCCCTAAATTTAAAACAAACAAAAGATAAGATAAATAAATTTGACCAAAAGTAAACTTAATATTTGTATTAAGTTACCAGAGTTATGCAATGACTAACTCGTTTACAAATCATTTTGTTAGAAGGAAAAAGAGTATAATCAGTTCTATACAAAGTTCGTAAGTTCAGTTCATTATCTAATGTTCATAACAAAAGTAAAATTACATCACATACTCTAATTCAAAGCTACAAAAAACATCTAACTAACATTATCTCTAGCTTTATGTTCTTTATCAAGTACATGAAAGTGTGGAATTAAGTGTGGTTTTAATAAATATATGGGCCTTTTCGTGTCTCTATATGGGCCATTTCGTGCCTGCCTTAAACGAGTCGTGCTCGTGCCCGCCATGGGCCGCGACCTCGGCTCAAATCCAGTCCGACACTAAATTATTTAAGGTCGTACCATGTCTGGGCCGTGCTTTTCTTTTCGTGCTTCGGGCCGGCCAATCAAGTCCGGCTCAAATGTACACCTATAGGCCGTGAGGCCGATCGACCGGTTTAGTAACGTCCGTGTCTCCGAACGAAGGACAAGGTTGTGTTGGTTTTTAAAATAATCATCCTTTTATAGGTTCTCTGGATTAAAGGTACATGATAATCCTATTGGACCGTCCTAAAATATAGCTTTTTTATCTTATTATTTTCTGTCCACATTCAATTAAATAATAATAAATATAAACATATATGTAAACTATATTCATATATTACTTAATAAATTTATAATTAATCTAAAAATATATTTTAGAACGGAGGAAGTATTCATGTTCTATGTCTAGCCTCATACAGCATTATAATATATTCTATTTATACATCCTGTAAACGCTCGAATTTAAATAATTAGTAATGCATAACGTTTACCTAGAGTAAATAGGTATTTTTGAAACCTATGAGATCTTAGAAATAACATCATATAAAATTACATTGCAGATGGAATCACATTTGTGATGTTTAGAGATGTTTTCTGTGTTCGATTTTCTGTTTCAATTAGATCGATATTGTATGGTAGAACTTTTACTCTGTATCGTTTTTCGGACAAGGAAATTTGTATGTGTAAATATACATAATTGATGGATAAGCTATTAAGCTTAGTCCTATATTAACCTAGTCCCAAAAGAAAAATGGCTACCAAATCATTTTTGCTTATGAAGTTAGCATAAAAAGTGTACATTTTTTCTTTGACCCTACATGATGTTAGATTAATTATGCTACCGCATAACTATACCACTATATGTTTAGTAAATTTATATTTTGGTCTCCAATTTTAAGAATATTAGTAGTACTTTGTGGCAAATCTCTAAATAGTTATCTGAGATTTGGTAGGAGGTTGTTCAAATATTTGGGTTTGACCCATAGAGAATTTCAATAAATTTTAAATCAATCTCAAAAACCCATATATGATAAGGGTATGATGGATTATTGGTTAAGCATTCTCATCGGATCATGATGAGATCGTAACACGTTTGTGTTGGGGCGAAGGCGTAGACGCTACCCTCCGCTCGATGCCTTCGCCAGTCTCGTTGCACCAACGGAGACGACGACTGACGGACTGCACCCTTCGTTCGACGCGACTGAAGGACGAAGACCCATGGCGAAGCCACTCCGTCCCGCGGGGTCGCCCAACGTGAGAGCCCACGTACAATCCGGCCAGTCATAACGGGCCCCGCGCTGTTGTTGCGCATTACGGGCCTAAGTTGTAAATGTTTTTCTATTATTACAGTCTGTAACTCTGCTTTAATGGGAATATTCCGGGGAGAACCTAGGCTCCTGAGGGCACATGCGTCCTTAATCCTTGACGCTGCGCACTCAGGCCCCTATAAATACCCCCGCACAGTGCCCTTGAGGGGCTAGGTGAACAGAGCTATTGCCATCTCAAGTTGTAGCCCCGTTTACACCGCTTTCACTCCCCCGTTGGATCAACTTGCACAGGAGAGCAAGTTCCAACATTTGGCGCCCACTGTTCGTGCTACGAAAACAGCACCCGCGATGGCACCCAAGAGAACCTCATCGAAGGCTGACGAAGCCGCGAAGGCGGCACTGCTGGCCGAGAAAAAGGGCAAGGCCCTTGTCGACAACACTCTCCAAGAGCCCTGCGAAGACGACGCAAACAGCAAGAAGCAGCGCAATGAACAACCCACTACCGAAGGCAGCCTCCGCACCTACAGCTCCGGGGGACCACAACAGCCTCCCCCAGGCTTCGCTCCACCAGAGGGCGTGGACGCCACCGAGGACGGCGAAGTCATCGGCGTTTCGGCCGAAGAGCAGCTACAGCTGCGCGCCCTGCGCATCAAGAACCGCAACCTCCAAAAGCAAAATGAGATCCTCGAGGCCAAGCGCCAACGTGTGTCTGCACAAGCCAAGGTGCGACAGATGATACGCGATGAAGAGCAGAAGGCACAGGAGCTTGAACAAGAGATCGCGCTTATGCAGAGCGAAGGCCAACTCGGCCTGCAACACGGCCCACCCCTCCAGCAGCGCGCACAAATCGAAGACCTGTTCATCCCTCAGCGCGGACACACCATCCCTCACGCCACGGCTTTCCAAGGCGTCAACTACCTTGACGAGCGAAGTCTCCTGGCACCTCACCTGCAAGTGACACCATGGCCCGCAAACTTCAGGGCAGGGACCTATCCCAAGTACAACGGCAACACTGATCCAGCACAGTACATCATGAGCTATCAAGTCGCCGTTGCATCATCCGGAGGGGACGACGCCACGATGGCCAAGTCATTCATCATTGCCCTCGAAGGCCCAGCCCTCACCTGGTACACCAGGTTGCCCCCATTGTCCATCGACTCCTGGAGAAGTCTCCGGGACAAATTCTTGCTCAACTTCCAAGGGTACCGTCCAAACACCGACGCCTTGGCTGAACTCTCACTCTGCAAGCAGCTGGAACGAGAGACTCTGCGGGAGTATTACCGCAAGTTCCTGACCCTCAAGTCACAACTACCTTCGGTCGATGACCAGATCGCCATCCACTACGCCATCAGTGACCTTCGGGCCGGCGTCCTCTACAGCCACTGCATCAGGGATCTGCCCAGGAACCTCCAGGAGCTGTATCAGCTGTTTGAGAAATATGCTAGATCCGAAGAGCTCCACCAGCGCAAAGTCGAGTCTCAGAGGAAGCCCAAAGACCCTCCGCAGTCCAGCCGCACTTGGACAAGGCCCTCGCAGACAGACTCCGGCCGGGACGACCACAATCAGCAGCAGGTGCACAACATCGCCAACCAGCCCCCCGCTGGTGAGGCCCCTCGCCGCCAGGAGTATCCCCCCAGGGCCGAGGAAATGGAACTCGCGGTCGAGGACGGGGGCGTGCGCAGCAGCCACGCAGATTTTATTGCCTGTTCCACGGCGAAGACTACACGCGTCCCACAAGGGACTGCCCAGAGACGAAGGCCACTAGAGACAGAATGGCACGGGCACAACTAGCCGACAACCCTAGAATTGTCGCGCACGCATATCAGCAACCCCCTCAGCCATACAACCACGGCCCCGCTCCGCCTCCGCCGCACCACGCATACCAACACCACCAGGAGGTACAAATCGTACCTCCCCCACCCCCACCCCCACACCATCAACAGCAAAACATCCACCACCCCAACCACCCCAAGCCCCAAAGCAAGAGGACTTCACCGATCAACCGTATCGCGGAGTCATTCATATGATTACTGGGGGGTCCAGCGTCGACTTCGACACAAAGCGGCAAAAGAGGGACCATTACCGCAGCATCAACCACGTCGCTGTCACCGGCCCGGTCATGCAGACAAAGTGGTCCCACGTGCCATTGACCTTCGACGCCCGAAACGTCGATCTGCGCAGTGCCCCCCACATCGATGCCATGGTCATCAACTGCAGCGTGGCAGGCTGGGACTTGCACAAAGTCTTAGTCGACAATGGCAGCCAGGCGGACATCATTTTCCTCCATGCCTTCGATCGCATGGGCATAAGCCACAGCCTGCTCAAGCCCTCGGACAACCCCCTGTATGGCTTCGGCGGCAAGGGCACCTTTCCCATCGGCAAAATAGAGTTGCCCCTCTCCTTCGGTGTAGCACCCAATGCCCGAAGTGAGCAAGTCACGTTCGACATCGTCGACATGGTGTACCCGTACAACGCCATAATGGGCCGGGGCTCCATCAACAAGTTTGAGGCAGCTATCCATGGACTTTACCTGTGCATGAAGATCCCAGGTCCGCAAGGCGCCATCACAGTTTACGGCAACCAGCAGGTTGCGCGTAACATAGAAAGAGACTTCGTCCCCGGACAAAGAAACGTACACTGCCTCACGGCCCAACGCGAAGTCCCCGGGTCTGCCAATCCAACCGCCAAAGAGCATGAAAAAGCATAGCTGCAGAGCAACGACGGGACCAAGACTGTCCCCCTCGACCAGGCAACGCCCCAGTAGATGGTTACCATCAGCGAAGACCTCACTTCGCACGACGAGGAGAGGCTCCTCTGTTGTCTGTCCAAGAATAAAGACGTCTTCGCCTAGTCCGCCCTCGACCTGGTCGGAGTCAGTCGCTCCATCATCGAGCATGACCTAGGAATCGACCCTTCGGTGAGGCCAAAGAAACAACGGCTGCGCAAGATGTCTGACGAGAAGACAGAAGCCGCCAAGGCCGAGGTGCATCACCTGCTCGAAGCCAAATTCATCGAGCCAATCACCTACCCCACATGGCTCGCCAATGTAGTGATGGTGCAGAAGAAGAGCGGCAAATGGCGGATGTGTATAGACTTCACCAGTCTTAACAAGGCCTGCCCCAAGGACAATTTCTCGCTGCCTCGGATCGACAAAATCGTCGATAGCGCGGCCGTTTGCGAAGTCATGTCACTCCTTGACTGCTTCTCCGGCTACCACCAAATATATATGAAGGAGGAGGACAAGGCAAGCACCAGCTTCATAACACCCTTCGACACGTATTGTTTCATCAGAATGCCGGAGGGACTTAAGAATGCCGGGTCCACTTTCTCTCGACTCACCAAAACGGTGCTCGAGAGCCAGGTCGGCAGAAATATATTCACATATGTGGACGACATCATCGTTGCCAGCAGAAGCAAGGAAGACCACCTGGCTGACCTAGCCGAAACGTTCGCGAACATGCGAACCGCACGACTTCGCCTCAACCCCGAAAAGTGCGTCTTCGGAGTTCGACAGGGGAAAATCTTGGGCTACCTGGTATCACACCGCGAAATTGAGGCCAATCCAACCAAAATCTAGGCTATCATCAATATGACGCCCCCGCAGTCAGCCAGAGAAGTGCAACGACTGACAGGCAGGTTGGCCGCCCTCAACAGATTCATCTCCAAGTCCGTGGAGCGGAGCCTCCCTTTCCTCAAAACACTCCGCGGCGCAAAAGACTTCGCATGGGGGCCAGAGCAGGCGGCGGCCTTCGCTTCGCTAAAACAGTACTTATCGAAATTGGCGATTCTTACAAGCCCCGACCCTTCACTACCCTATTGCTCTATGTCGCGGCTTCGCCACATGCGATCAGCGCAGCACTGGTTCAAGAGCATACCAGAGAGGGCACGACCAGACAATGTCCAGTTTATTACGTCTCTGAAGTACTCACAACATCAAAATATAATATGACGGAACTGGAAAAGATCGCCTATGCAGTCGTGATGGCCTCGTGCAAATTGCGCCATTATTTCGAGGCATTCAAGGTCCGGGTCACCTCAGATAGAGGACTCGGCGAATTATTCAGAAACCCGAAGGCATCAGTACGGATTGCCAAGTGGGCAGCCGAACTCTCCGGCTACCACATCACATTTAAACCCAGGACAGCCATCAAATCACAAGTCCTGGCAGACTTCGTCGTCGATTGGACTGGGCCAATGACACAGCCGGACCCGACCACAGAAAAAGTGTGGACAATCCATTGCGACGGCGCATGGTGCCATGCGGGGGCAGGCGCCGCTGCAGTCATTACTTCGCCCACCGGGATCAAGCACAGATACGCAGCGCGCCTCAGCTTTGCTTTGGAGTCTGATAGGTGCACCAATAACATAGCAGAATACGAGGCTGTCATCCTCGGCCTTCGCAAGCTAAGGGCACTCGGTGTCACCACCTGCATCATCAAAACAGACTCCAAGGTAGTCGTCAGCCAGGTCGAGAAAGACTATGTAGCGAAGGACCCCGCACTCATGCAGTACCTCGCGGCCATTCGCAGCCTCAAAAGACAATTAAAGGGTTTCACGTTGCAGCACGTGGACCGAGCCAAGAATGAGGAGACTGATGCATTGGCCAAGGTAGCCGCCAGGGGCGAGGCCCTACCCTCCGACGTGTTCTACCATGTCATCGGCACGCCAGCCGTCCGCAACCCAGAGGGGCTCCAAATAACCAATGACAGCGAGGGCCATCGCATAGTCAACCTCATCATGACCGAAGACTGGCGGGCACCAATAACCTTGTTCCTACAGGGGTACTACCATCCAACCGACATCAACGAGGCCAAGCGCCTCAAACATTGAAGCCGGGACTTCGCGTTGATCGAAGGCCAACTTTACAAGAAGGGGGTCAGCCAACCGATGCTTAAGTGCGTCACCAAGACTGAAGGCGTCCAAATTCTGCGCGAGGTCCACAGCGGGACTTGCGGCTCTCACGCAGGGCCTAGGGCCCTAGCGGCAAAGGTGATTCGTCAAGGTTTTTACTGGCCCGCCATGATTTGCGCCGCAAATCGGGCCACAAGGTCCTGCGAAGCCTGTCAGAAATTTTCTCCACGCTTGGGACGCCCTTCGCAATTCACGAAGCTAATCGCCCACACGTGGCCTCTTCAGCGCTGGGGCCTGGACATTGTCGGGCCCCTGCCCACGGCTCAGGGGAACCTCAAGTTCACCTTCGTCGCCGTTGAGTATTTCACCAAATGGATTGAGGCAAGGGCAGTATCCACTATAACATCGAAGACAGCCCAGAAATTCTTCTGGCAAAATATTGTTTGCCGCTTCGGAGTCCCGTCCGAACTCAAGTCGATAACAGCAAGCAATTCGACAGCCAAGACTCCAAGGATTTCTACTTCTCCATCGGCACCAAGCTTGCCTTCGCCTCAGTGTACCACCCCCAATCCAACGGAGTTGTGGAACGCGCCAACAGAAAAATTTTCACAGCCGTCAAGAAAATGCTCCTCGACGGCAAAAAAGGCAAGTGGCCCGACCTGTTACCCGAAGTGGTCTGGGCGCTGAACACAACTGAGTGCAGGGCGACTGGGTTCACCCCTTTTCGCCTTCTATACGGATCGGAGGATATGACTCCGCAAGAAATAAAACACGGGTCACCTCGGACAGTTGCGTCGGTCGTCCCCGACGTAGACGAGCCTACTTCGAAGGACCTCATCGACGGAGACCGCGTCTTCGCCCTACAGGCTCTAAACAAATACCAAGCTCAGACAAAAGCATGGCGCGACCGCACAGTCATCCCGAGGGAGTTCAACGAAGGAGACCTCATACTCGTCCGGACAGCTCGGACAGAGTCCCGGGGCAAGTTGGAGCCGAAATGGGAGGGCCCTTTCATCGTCAAGACGAAGGCGTCCCCTAGCGCGTATAGGCTCACAACGCCATCCGGCAAAGACTTAGAACATTCTTGGAACATTGATAATCTTCGCAAATTTTTTGTTTAACTCCTCAGGGCCACTTCGCCCTTGTAATCCGCAGAACAGTTTTAAGCTGGCCCACACTCTTTTCCTCCCGGGGGGTGAGGTTTTTAACGAGGCGGAGCCATGTAATATACACGCGAAAAATCCCCCGCAAAAACTACGTCGAAAAAGACCGCATCAACGGTCTTCGACATTCGACCGACACAAAGTCACTGATAGTCGCCTAGAGGGGGGGTGAATAGGGCGAAACTGAAATTTACAAATATAAACACAACTACAAGCCGGGTTAGCGTTAGAAATATAAACGAGTCCGAGAGAGAGGGCGCAAAACAAATCCCAAGCGAATAAGCAAGTGAGACACGGAGATTTGTTTTACCGAGGTTCGGTTCTTGCAAACCTACTCCCCGTTGAGGAGGCCACAAAGGCCGGGTCTCTTTCAACCCTTCCCTCTCTCAAACGGTCCCTCGGACCGAGTGAGCTTCTCTTCTCAAATCAAAGCCGGGAACAAAACTTCCCCGCAAGGGCCACCACACAATTGGTGCCTCTTGCCTTGATTACAATGGAGTTGTGATCTCAAGAACAAGTGAGAAAGAAAAGAAGCAATCCAAGCGCAAGAGCTCAAATGAACACGGCAAATCACTCTCACTAGTCACTAGGGCTTTGTGTGGAATTGGAGAGGATTTGATCTCTTTAGTGTGTCTAGAATTGAATGCTAGAGCTCTTGTAGTAGTTGAGAAGTGGAAAACTTGGATGCAATGAATGGTGGGGTGGTTGGGGTATTTATAGCCCCAACCACCAAAAGTGGCCGTTGGGAGGCTGTCTGCACGATGGCGCACCGGACAGTCCGGTGCACACCGGACAGTCCGGTGCCCCCTGCCACGTCATCACTGCCGTTGGATTCTGACCGTTGGAGCTTCTGACTTGTGGGCCCGCCTGGGTGTCCGGTGCACACCAGACAGGTACTGTTTGCTGTCCGGTGTGCCAGCATGGGCGTTTCTGACTCCTGCGCGCGCAGAGCGCGCATTAAATGCGCGGCAGAGAGCCGTTGGCGCGGAGAAGACCGTTGCTCCGGAGGCGCACCGGACAGTCCGGTGCACACCGGACAGTCCGGTGAATTTTAGCGGACGAGCCGTTGGCGTTTCCCGAAGCTGGCGAGTTCCCGAGGCCGATCTCCCTTGGCGCACCGGACACTGTCCGGTGTACACCGGACAGTCCGGTGAATTATAGCCGAGTCGCCTCTGGGAATTCCCGAAGGTGGAGAGTTTAAGGCTGAGTCCCCCTGGTGCACCGGACATGTCCGGTGGCGCACCGGACAGTCCGGTGCGCCAGGCCAGGGGTGCCTTCGGTTGCCCCTTTGCTCCTTTGTTGAATCCAAAACTTGGTCTTTTTATTGGCTGAGTGTGAACCTTTTACACCTGTATAATCTATACACTTGGGCAAACTAGTTAGTCCAAAGATTTGTGTTGGGCAATTCAATCACCAAAATTATTTAGGAACTAGGTGTAAGCCTAATTCCCTTTCAATCTCCCCCTTTTTGGTGATTGATGCCAACACAAACCAAAGCAAATATAGAAGTGCATAATTGAACTAGTTTGCATAATGTAAGTGTAAAGGTTGCTTGGAATTGAGCCAATATAACTACTTACAAGATATGCATGGAATGTTTCTTTCTTATGTAACATTTTGGACCACGTTTGCACCACATGTTTTGTTTTTGCAAATTCTTTTTGTAAATCCATTTCAAAGATCTTTTGCAAATAATCAAAGGTAAATGAATAAGAGTTTGTAAAGCATTTTCAAGATTTGAAATTTTCTTCCCCCTGTTTCAAATGCTTTTCTTTTGACTTAACAAAACTCCCCCTAAAAGAGATCCACCTCTTAGTGTTCAAGAGGGTTTTGATATACCATTTTTGAAATACTACTTTCTCCCCCTTTTGAACACAATAGGATACCAATTGATAAATACTTTTGGAAAGCACTAAGTTTTTGAATTTGGTGGTGGTGCGGTCCTTTTGCTTTGGGCTCATACTTTCTCCCCCTTTGGCATGAATCGCCAAAAACGGAATCATTAGAGCCCATGAAGTGCTATCTTCCCCTTTGGTCATAAATAAATGAGTTAAGATCATACCAAAGGCGAAGTCCGGTCCTTTAGCTTTGGGCTCTTACTTTCTCCCAAAGACGAAGTCCCTTTTCTTGATGCTCATTTCTCCCCAAGGAATAGAGAGTTGCTTGGAGTGATGGCGAAGCATGAGTTACGGAGTGGAAGCCTTTGTCTTCGCCGAAGACTCCAATTCCCTTTCAATATACCTGTGACTTGGTTTGAAATAGACTTGAAAACACATTAGTCATAGCATATAAAGGAGATATGATCAAAGGTATATAAATGAGCTATGTGTGCAAGCTAGCAAAAGAAATTTCTAGAATCAAGAATATTGAGCTCATGCCTAAGTCTGGTAAAAGATTGTTCATCAAGAGGCTTGGTAAAGATATCGGCTAATTGATCTTTAGTGTTAATGTAAGAAATCTCGATATCTCCCTTTTGTTGGTGATCCCTAAGAAAATGATACCGAATGGCTATGTGCTTAGTGCGGCTATGCTCGACGGGATTGTCGGCCATTTTGATTGCACTCTCATTATCACATAGCAAAGGGACTTTGGTTAATTTGTAACCGTAGTCCCGCAGGGTTTGCCTCATCCAAAGCAATTGCGCGCAACAATGACCTGCGGCAATGTACTCGGCTTCGGCGGTGGAAAGAGCGACCGAATTTTGCTTCTTTGAAGCCCAAGACACCAAGGATCTTCCCAAGAACTGACAAGTCCCCGATGTGCTCTTCCTATTAATTTTGCACCCCGCCCAATCGGCATCCGAATAACCAATCAAATCAAATGTGGATCCCCGAGGGTACCAAAGCCCAAACTTAGGAGTATAAGCCAAATATCTCAAGATTCGTTTTACGGCCGTAAGGTGTGATTCCTTAGGGTCGGATTGGAATCTTGCACACATGCAAACGGAAAGCATAATGTCCGGTCGAGATGCACATAAATAAAGCAATGAACCAATCATCGACCGGTATACCTTTTGATCCACGGACTTACCTCCCGTGTCGAGGTCGAGATGCCCATTAGTTCCCATGGGTGTCTTGATGGGTTTGGCATCCTTCATCCCAAACTTGGTTAGAATGTCTTGAGTGTACTTCGTTTGGCTAATGAAGGTGCCCTCTTGGAGTTGCTTGACTTGGAATCCTAGAAAATACTTCAGCTCCCCCATCATCGACATCTCGAATTTCTGTGTCATGATCCTACTAAACTCCCCTTATGAATGTCGCCGAGGATGGTGTCGACGGGGTGATCTCGTTGTATTGCTTGGTGGACTCTTGGGTGTGGCGGTCTTGGTTCTTCCTCATCCTCCTTTTCTTGATTATTTTCATCTCCCCCTTGATCATTGCCATTATCTTGAGGTGGCTCATCTTCTTGATTTTGCCCTTCATCAACTTGAGCCTCATCCTCATTTTGAGTTGGTGGAGATGCTTGCATGGAGGAGGATGGTTGATCTTGTGCATTTGGAGGCTCTTCGGATTCCTTAGGATACACATCCCCAATGGACATGTTCCTTAGCGCGATGCATGGAGCCTCTTCATTACCTATCTCATCAAGATCAACTTGCTCTACTTGAGAGCCGTTAGTTTCATCAAACACAACGTCACATGAGACTTCAACTAGTCCAGTGGACTTGTTAAAGACCCTATATGCCCTTGTGTTTGAGTCATAACCAAGTAAAAAACCTTCTACAGTCTTAGGAGCAAATTTAGATTTTCTACCTCTTTTAACAAGAATAAAGCATTTGCTACCAAAGACTCTAAAATATGAAATGTTGGGCTTTTTACCGGTTAGGAGTTCATATGATGTCTTCTTGAGGATTCGGTGAAGATACAACCGGTTGATGGCGTAGCAGGCGGTGTTGACTGCCTCCGCCCAAAACCGATCCGAAGTCTTGTACTCATCAAGCATGGTCCTTGCCATGTCCAATAGAGTTCGATTCTTCCTCTCCACTACACCATTTTGTTGTGGAGTGTAGGGAGAAGAGAACTCATGCTTGATGCCGTCCTCCTCCAGGAAGCCTTCGATTTGTGAGTTCTTGAACTCCGTCCCGTTGTCGCTTCTAATTTTCTTGATCCTTAAGCCGAACTCATTTTGAGCCCGTCTCAAGAATCCCTTTAAGGTCCCTTGGGTTTGAGATTTTTCCTGTAAGAAGAATACCCAAGTGAAGCGAGAATAATCATCCACTATTACAAGACAATACTTACTCCCGCCGATGCTTATGTAAGCAATCGGGCCGAATAGATCCATGTGGAGTAGCTCAAGCGGCCTGTCGGTCGTCATGATGTTCTTGTGTGGATGATGGACTCCAACTTGCTTCCCCGCCTGGCATGCGCTACAAATCCTGTCTTTCTCAAAATGAACATTTGTTAATCCTAAAATGTGCTCTCCCTTTAGAAGCTTATGAAGATTCTTCATCCCAACATGGGCTAGTCGACGGTGCCAGAGCCAACCCATGTTAGTCTTAGCAATCAAGCATGTGTCGAGCTCAGCTCTATCAAAATCTACTAAGTATAGCTGACCCTCTAACACACCTTTAAATGCTATTGAATCATCACTTCTTCTAAAGACAGTGACACCAATATCAGTAAAAAGACAGTTGTAGCCCATTTGACATAATTGTGAAACAGAAAGCAAGTTGTAATCTAAAGAATCTACAAGAAAAACATTGGAAATAGAATGGTCAGGAGATATAGCAATTTTACCCAATCCTTTGACCAAACCTTGATTTCCATCCCCGAATGTGATAGCTCGTTGGGGATCTTGGTTTTTCTCATATGAGGAGAACATTCTTTTCTCCCCTGTCATGTGGTTTGTGCACCCGCTGTCGAGTATCCAACTTGAGCCCCCGGATGCATAAACCTACAAAACAATTTTAGTTCTTGACTTTAGGTACCCAAACGGTTTTGGGTCCTTTGGCATTAGAAACAAGAACTTTGGGTACCCAAACACAAGTCTTGGAGCCCTTGTGTTTGCCCCCAACAAATTTGGCAACTACCTTGCCGGATTTGCTTGTAAGCACATAAGAAGCATCAAAAGTTTTAAATGAAATAACATGATCATTTGATGCAATAGGAGTTTTCTTTCTAGGCAACTTGGCACGGGTTGGTTGCCTAGAGCTAGATGTCTCACCCTTATACATAAAAGCATGATTAGGGCCAGAGTGAGACTTCCTAGAATGAATTTTCCTAATTTTGCTCTCGGGATAACCGGCAGGGTACAAAATGTAGCCCTCGTTATCCTGAGGCATGGGAGCCTTGCCCTTAACAAAGTTAGACAAGTTCTTAGGAGGGGCTTTAAGTTTGACATTGTCTCCCCTTTGGAAGCCAATGCCATCCTTGATGCCAGGGCGTCTCCCATTATAGAGCATACTTCTGGCAAATTTAAATTTTTCATTTTCTAAGTTATGCTCGGCAATTTTAGCATCTAATTTTGCTATGTGATCATTTTGTTGTTTAATTAACGACATGTGATCATGAATAGCATTAACATCAACATCTCTACATCTAGTGCAAATAGAAACATGCTCAACAATAGATGTAGAGGGTTTGCAAGATTTTAATTCTACAACCTTAGCATGCAAGATATCATTCTTAGTTCTAAGGTCGGAAATGGTAGTATTGCAAACATCAAAATCCTTAGCCTTAGCAAGCAGTTTTTCATTCTCAATTCTAAGGCTAGTAAGAGAAATGTTCAATTCTTCAATCCTAGCAAGCAAATCATCATTATTATCTCTAGAATTGGGAATTGAAACATTACAAACATGTGAATCAACCTTAGCATTTAAACTAGCATTTTCATGTCTAAGGTTGTCAATCATCTCATGGCAAGTGCTTAGCTCACTAGATAATTTTTCACATTTCTCTATCTCAAGAGCATAAGCCTTTTTAACCTTAACATGTTTTTTGTTTTCTTTAATTAGACAATCCTCTTGGGAATCCAAAAGGTCATCCTTTTCATGAATAACACTAACCAACTCATTTAATTTTTCCTTTTGAGCTATGTTAAGGTCGGCAAAAAGGGAACGCAAATTATCTTCCTCATCACTAGCATTGTCATCACTAGAGGATTCATATTTAGTGGAAGATTTAGATTTAACCTTCTTTTTGCCGTCCTTTGCCATGAGGCACTTGTGGCCGACGTTGGGGAAGAGAAGCCCCTTGGTGACGGCGATGTTGGCGGCGTCCTCGTCGTCGGAGGAGTCGTTTGAGCTCTCGTCGGAGTCCCACTCGCGACAAACATGGGCATCGCCGCCCTTCTTCTTGTAATACCTCTTCTTCTCCTTTCTTCTCCCCTTCTTGTCGTCGCCTCGGTCACTGTCACTAGATATAGGACATTTAGCAATAAAATGACCGGGCTTACCACACTTGTAGCAAACTTTCTTGGAGCGGGACTTGTAATCCTTCCCCCTCCTTTGCTTGAGGATTTGGCGGAAGCTCTTGATGACGAGCGCCATTTCCTCATTGTCGAGCTTGGAGGCGTCTATGGGTTGTCGACTTGGTGTAGACTCCTCCTTCTTCTCCTCCGTTGCCTTGAATGCAACGGGTTGAGCTTCGGATGTGGTGGCATCATCAAGCTCGTTGATCTTCCTCGAGCCTTCGATCATGCACTCAAAACTTACAAAATTCCCGATAACTTCCTCGGGGGTCATTTTAGTATATCTAGGATTACCACGAATTAATTGAACTTGGGTAGGGTTAAGGAAAATAAGTGATCTTAGAATAACCTTAACCACCTCGTGGTCATCCCACTTTACGCTCCCGAGGTTGCGCGCTTGGTTCACCAAGGTCTTGAGCCGATTGTACATGTGTTGTGGCTCCTCCCCTTTGCGAAGCCGGAACCGACCGAGCTCCCCCTCAATCGTTTCCCGCTTGGTGATCTTGGTGAGCTCATCACCTTCATGCGCGGTCTTGAGTAAATCCCAAATCTCCTTTGCGTTCTTCAACCCTTGAACTTTGTTATACTCCTCTCTACTCAAAGAGGCTAGGAGTATTGTTGTTGCTTGAGAGTTGAAGTGCTCGATTTGGGCCACCTCATCCTCATCATAGTTCTCATCCCCTACGGATGGTACCTGCGCACCAAACTCAACAACTTCCCATATGCTTTTGTGGAGCGAGGTTAGATGAAATTGCATTAAATCGCTCCACCTAGCGTAATCTTCACCATCAAAAGTTGGTGGTTTGCCTAATGGGACGGAAAGTAAAGGTGTATGTTTGGAAATGCGAGGGTAGCGTAGGGGGATCTTACTATACTTCTTGCGCTCTTGGCGCTTAGAAGTGACGGAGGGCGCATCGGAGTCGGAGGTAGAAGTTGATGAAGTGTCGGTCTCGTAGTAGACCACCTTCCTCATCCTCTTATGCTTGTCGCCTTTCCGATGCGGCTTGTGGGAAGAAGATTTTTCCTTCTTCTCTTGGTGGTGAGAAGAGGAAGCCTTTTTCTCCTTCCGTTTGGAGGAGTCCTTCTTCTTCTCCTTCCTCTTGGTGCGGGACTCTTCCGATGAAGTGCTCCCATGGCTTGTAGTGGGCTTTTCGCCGGTCTCCATCTCCTTCTTGGCGTGATCTCCCGACATCACTTCGAGCGGTTAGGCTCTAATGAAGCACCGGGTTCTGATACCAATTGATAGTCGCCTAGAGGGGGGGTGAATAGGGCGAAACTGAAATTTACAAATATAAACACAACTACAAGCCGGGTTAGCGTTAGAAATATAAACGAGTCCGAGAGAGAGGGCGCAAAACAAATCCCAAGCGAATAAGCAAGTGAGACACGAAGATTTGTTTTACCGAGGTTCGGTTCTTGCAAACCTACTCCCCGTTGAGGAGGCCACAAAGGCCGGGTCTCTTTCAACCCTTCCCTCTCTCAAACGGTCCCTCGGACCGAGTGAGCTTCTCTTCTCAAATCAAAGCCGGGAACAAAACTTCCCCGCAAGGGCCACCACACAATTGGTGCCTCTTGCCTTGATTACAATGGAGTTGTGATCTCAAGAACAAGTGAGAAAGAAAAGAAGCAATCCAAGCGCAAGAGCTCAAATGAACACGGCAAATCACTCTCACTAGTCACTAGGGCTTTGTGTGGAATTGGAGAGGATTTGATCTCTTTAGTGTGTCTAGAATTGAATGCTAGAGCTCTTGTAGTAGTTGAGAAGTGGAAAACTTGGATGCAATGAATGGTGGGGTGGTTGGGGTATTTATAGCCCCAACCACCAAAAGTGGCCGTTGGGAGGCTGTCTGCACGATGGCGCACCGGACAGTCCGGTGCACACCGGACAGTCCGGTGCCCCCTGCCACGTCATCACTGCCGTTGGATTCTGACCGTTGGAGCTTCTGACTTGTGGGCCCGCCTGGGTGTCCGGTGCACACCGGACAGGTACTGTTTGCTGTCCGGTGTGCCAGCATGGGCGTTTCTGACTCCTGCGCGCGCAGAGCGCGCATTAAATGCGCGGCAGAGAGCCGTTGGCGCGGAGAAGACCGTTGCTCCGGAGGCGCACCGGACAGTCCGGTGCACACCGGACAGTCCGGTGAATTTTAGCGGACGAGCCGTTGGCGTTTCCCGAAGCTGGCGAGTTCCCGAGGCCGATCTCCCTTGGCGCACCGGACACTGTCCGGTGTACACCGGACAGTCCGGTGAATTATAGCCGAGTCGCCTCTGGGAATTCCCGAAGGTGGAGAGTTTAAGGCTGAGTCCCCCTGGTGCACCGGACATGTCCGGTGGCGCACCGGACAGTCCGGTGCGCCAGGCCAGGGGTGCCTTCGGTTGCCCCTTTGCTCCTTTGTTGAATCCAAAACTTGGTCTTTTTATTGGCTGAGTGTGAACCTTTTACACCTGTATAATCTATACACTTGGGCAAACTAGTTAGTCCAAAGATTTGTGTTGGGCAATTCAATCACCAAAATTATTTAGGAACTAGGTGTAAGCCTAATTCCCTTTCAGTCACCGCGAGGGGCAGCGATGGCTACCCTCGCGTGCGACAATCCATGCAAAAGTCGCCCAAGGGTGCAGCCGGACTAGCACAACAAGTGCGTAAATTCGAAGTCTTCTCAAAAAGACTATCCGTGCAAAAGTCGCCTAAGGGTGCAGCCGGACTAGCACAACAAGTGCGTAAATTCGAAGTCTTCTAAAAAAAACTATCCGTGCAAAAGTTACCTAAGGGTGCAGTCGGACTAGCACAACAAGTGCGTAAATCGAAGTCTTCTCCAAAAGACAATCCGCACAAAAGTCGCCTAAGGGTGCAGCCGGACTAGCACAACAAGTGCGCAAATTCCAAGTCTTCTCCAAAACACTACCCGTGCAAAAGTCACCTAAGAGTGCAGCCGAACTAGCATAACGAGTGTAAAAATCGAAGGCGCATTACATCAGTCCGAAAGTCTACAGGTGCAGCCGGACCGACACAATAATGTACCAGACCGGGTGCGCAACACCTTACGAACACACCCAGATGCGCGAAGGCAGTCAACCTTATCATACAAACTACAGTTACACGCGTATAGCGAGGGCATCACACCTTACATAGGCTTAACCTTCGGAATGATCCCCATCTCCCTATAGTTAAATAGCATTATCCTCAGCTCCTCACCCTCAAAAAGCCTTCGCAACTCCCCCTCACCCATACTCGCCCCAACCGGCGAGGACAACAATTCCTGCCTACCAGCCCTGCCCACACGAAGCCGACCACCATCAAACCCGCTCACTCTATGCTTCGCCACTGCCCTTCGCCGCCTACGCCCAACACTCGGACCAGGCAAAATTTCAGCACCCGTAACACGCGGAGAAGCCTCTGCCTCAGCCACATCCAAGGCCGCAAAATAATCTAAGCCTTCATCCGAAGACTCTTCCGTCCACAAAACTGAACTCCCAGAGTCGTCAAACTCCGAAAACTTAGACGTAGACCCATCCGATTCATTTCCGGCGACCACGATCGATGCCGCCACAAAATTAGCAGTACCGGTTGCGTGCGCAGGCCCAAAATCCTGAACCTGCGTAGCAACCAAGGTTCAGTAACACAGACAAAATTCCCTAACTACCCCATACACACTAAGCCACCTGCGAAGACCCAGCAGCCGCGACAGGATCTTCCGCCGCTGGCTCTGTCGCCGCCTTCGGGGGATCCTCCGCCATCGGTACGGTGGCTGCCGGCGAGCCTCCACCAGACACAGTAGACGCAGGGGCAGTGTGGGAACCTTCACCAGTTTCCGGGAGCGGCGCTGGGTAGACCTCAGCCTCGGCCATCACCGGGTCGGCCTCCGCTTCGGGCAGTGCGCTGTTCAGACGCCCGAAGTCCTCCACCTCCTCAGCACGCGCCATCTGCAGCGCAGCACACCGATTCAGTACACCAGCGTACACCCACATTCCACAACACAAAACAAAACACAAACTTTACCTGGTCCCTCGCCCGGTCAGCCCGTTCCCTAACCGCCTCCCGACCGTGGGGGCCCCACATCCGGTCGAAGAGGGCCCCCCCGGCGTCCTTCACCACAGGGTCTTCGACCTTAAAAATCTCGCGCCCAAAATCTTCATCGGATCGGTCGAAGACCTCATAGTGACTGCACCCCTCGCGGGACAGCGCATTCATAGCCCCCTCGTAGGTGACGAGGGAGGCATACGACATGAAGCCCGCCACGATGGTCGGGAGCGCTTACAACTCCTCTTGCAGCCATTCAAGGAACCGAAGGCCTGCCTCTCGGTCGGGCACCTCGAAGTCAGCAGTCCGCGCACCCAGCTCGCGGTACGAGTCCACGAGCTGTTTGCGCGTCCGCTCAACCTCCACGCGAGTAGAAGCCTCGGCCCTCTCCACGCGGGCCTGCAGAGCGTTGAACCGCGCCTCCCATTCCTCGGCGCGCTGGCTGGCGAGACTCTCCTCCGCCCTCGCCAATTTGGCCTCCGCCTGAGCCGTCTGCGCCTTGGTGATGGCCTGATTGGCCTCCTTCCTTTCCTCCACCAGCTGGCGCCGGAGGTCAGTCCTCTCGCTCTCCAGGGCGGCCACATTTTCCGCCAGCCTGCGGTTTTTGCTCTCCGCAGCCGATTTTTCTCGGACGGCGTCCGCGTGTTGCGCCCGAAGTCTCTCGACTTCGGCATCCGCGCCCGCCGTAAGGGTGCCCGACGCCACGCGGTCGGCGAAGTCGTCCGCCTAACAGACACGCATCAGTCCACAATCACCATGAAAGCGGCCCACAACGAAGCCTACCTCAACTTACTTGATTCAGCTGCAGCGACGCTTCCTGCAGCCGGCGGGACACAGTGCCCGCCTCATCTTTGACGGCAGTGGCCACCGACACCTCGCCTCCAGCGCTGAAAGCGCCACCCTTCACCCCAAAAATCGCGGTAGATGCCGTGGCTGCCACCGCAGGCGAGACGGCAACAAGTTGCCCTTCGCCCGACCCTGCAACGCATCACTGGTTAAAAAAAACTTACCGACGAGATAGTCGTCCATGCAAATGTTTGTGCCGAAGTCGGCAAGACGCTTCCCCGGCGAAGGCAGCTCCCGGACCATCGCAGCTCCCTCCGGGGCGGACTTGGTCCCGCCAGCGCCGGCCGCCTTCGCGCTCTCCGGCAACTTGCCAGATCCAGGCGCGGCCGCCTTCGCAGCAAGCGAAGGCTGGCTACCGCCGGGGACGACAGCCTTCGCACCCCCCCGCGCCCTCTTCGGCCTGGCCTTTGGGAGCCGGACGACCGCCCGGCGCTTCTGCGCAGCTTCCTACCGATCCTTGTTCATCACTGCCGACACAACAGCAGCAATATTCCATCCGTAAGGGAAAATCTTCAATCCACGAGCTATACGAGACGTAGACATGTCTTCGCCATCTGCCCAGGGGATCGGAAGATTCTTTGGCCACCGACCCCCGGTAACCTCCAGCATTCGCGCCGAAGACTCCCGGAGCTCGTGCGAAGACATCCTCCCCCCCGGGGCCGCGCATGTCTCCATCAACTCCACAACAAAATTATCAGACACCCTCTTTTTTCCCACCACGGTACCTAATTTTCTCTTCTTAGTGACCGAGGCGGCCTCCTGCGATGGCCCTTCCTCGGTACCGCCCATCGGTTTCTTCCCGCGGCGGTCGGCGGCGTCTTCCCCGGGGTAACCGCCGTAAGGCAAGCGATTCAACTCGAAGACCCGATTCAGCCTGTCATTGGCCCCGCGGATATCCCAGCTCCACAGACCCTCCGTCTTCGGCACGTACCACCCCACGATCCTCGCCGCGCCGTCCTCCGCTTCACGCACGAATGCGGCGGGATCTCAGCCATGCAGATCCAGTGCGAAGGCAGGACTTCGCACCAACATCCCGCCACGGGAGGGCATCTGGCGAGGGCATACTTCGCCCAACGCCCACCCACGCGCCAAGGGCCATACCCCATACCCGACAAATTCCTCAACGAGGTCGCGCCCGCTACTCATGCGGGCCGCGCACCGAAGGGCCCCCTCGTTTTCATCCCCCTCCGCTACCTCAAACTACGGATACGCCGTGTAATAATGCGAACACATGACGGCCACGGGAAGCCCTGGTTGGCCTTCGACTGTGCCTTCGGCAATGTAGAACCAAAATTCCCACCAGTTGCCCCACTTATTGCGGGCGTAGGGAACCAACTCCACGACTTCCATCGAAGTCTTGCCGGTCTTCGGCGTAAATGTGCAAGATCCAAATTGAGCAATCTTATTTCCAATTTTCCTTTTCTGCCAATGCAGACAATAGTGCTTCGCGAAGACTTCGACCGATGGCTGCCCGTCGTACGAAGTCGTCGCCCAGACATACTTTGCCAGGGCCACCACGACATTCGGTGTCAACTGGTGGACCTGGACTTCGAATCTGCGCAGAACTTCTCCCACAAACCGATGCGCGGGCAGACGAAGGCCAGCGGCGAAAAAAGCCTCGAAGACGACCAGCTCGCCTTCTGGCTCGGGGACCTCCTCTGCCCCCGGCACACGCGCCACTCCGCCGCCAAAATACCCAAGCTGTTGCATGTCATGCACGCGGACCGAGGACATCCACGACGCGCCGAATTCCACTGTGTCGCCGGGACGCAACTCCTCCGCCGCCACATTGCTCAGCGTCTCCTCGGACGATTCGCCGGCCGACGGCGTATCAGCAGCAGAAGAGGAAGAGGACGACATGGCTACGTACCATCGGCGGCGGCGGGCGGTCTGCTTCACACGGGCTAGATCTCCGGCGAGCAGGAGCAGGGAGGGCAGATGAGCAAGCGGACGGTTTGAAAAGCAGGTTAGGTTTTTGAAAGTGCATTCATCCCTTTTGTGAGTTTTGGTGATTTGGATAACAACACATTTAAAGGTCTAACGAGTTTGCTAAGTGTTGAACAGGAAATTCAGTATGATGAACATACTTGAATAGTGTATAATGATCAGTGAACAAAGGTTCAACACGAGGTTAAATAACCAATGAGACAATGCAAATGGATATAATATGATCTCTATATTGGCTTGAATATATGGACAAGACCTGAGAAATCACTACATACATATGACCAGAATAGAGGACAAAGTGATTTAGAGGATTGGTCAAGCCAAAGAGAATAAGATATGAGGAATCGTGAATTGGCTTGACCATATTACTATCAGTCCATATATGCTTCTATGAGAATCAAACTAGAGCTTGATTAATCTTAACAGTTATATCTAGAAGACATTCAAGCAAGGTTCACAATATTGAAGAAATGATTCTCTCAATGGATGCTCAATATGATGTGACTCAAGAATGGCTTGATAGGGTGAAGATAGCAAGGAAAGGGCTTCGAGGAACTAGGCGAAGGTGAAGGCCAAGCGACGGCTTGTAGACCGAGGTACCATGGCTAAGGTGAAGAAGAGAGTACTTGCACTAAGTCGATGAACTAATCAGCTATGAAGAGTTATAACATGTTGATGCATCAGTAAGGTGACTTGAAGCCATGATTTGAACTCATATAAGGTGATATGGTACAAGTCACAGGGTTTGATTTGAGTTTGCTTCAAAAGGTGAGACAAAGATGTTTGTGATCCTTATGAAGCAATGCCATGGAGAAATCACACATGAGACACCAATGACTCAAGGAGTTTACTTCATTTTATTTTATTTAACTTGAGTATAGGAATCGTCGTACTATAAAGGAGGATCCAAAAGAAGGTTGGTGTTTGCCAAAGCTCAAACCTCTCTATTCAAAAGCTATTTTTGAAAAGCAAAAATCTCTTTAACGTTCTATGGTTGACCGTGGTTAGGGTTGAGAAACCTAGAGTGTTCTTGCTGAAAAGCAGCTGAACTTCTTCAACTACAGCTGAGCTTTCCACCTGAACTTGACTTCAGCTGAGTTGAGCTTCTTCAGCTGCAACTGAGCTTTTCAGCTGAGCTGAACTTCAGCTGAGTTGAGCTTCTTCAGCTGCAGCTGAGCTTTTTAGCTGAGCTGAACTTCAGCTGAGTTGAGCTTTCTCAACTTCAGCTGAACTCAACTTCAGATGTGAACCTCTTTGACCATACACCAGCTGAACTTGCCTCCGGGCAGTTGAGCTGGGGTTTTCTCTCCTAAACTCACTGGTCAAGACCAGTTGAACTGGTCCTGAGGGGCAGTTCAGCTGGTCTCTGACCCCTCTGACCTCTGATCTGCAGTCTGCCAGTCAGACTGGCAAACAGGTCGCCAGGAGCTGTCAGGGGCGGTTCAACCGCCCCCCTGGGCGGTTCAACCGGTGTTGGTCAACTTTGACCAGTCTGCGGTCAGTCTGCGCGTCAGTCTGCCAGTCAGACTGGCAGACAGGCTGCCAGGCCTGCCAGGGGCGGTTCAACCGCCCTAGGGGGCGGTTCAACTGGTCTCAGGCAAAAAAATCTGCCCAAACGGCTAGTTTTGAGCTCCACCTATATATATACTCTCTCCTACCTCTCTCCCCACACACAAGAGCACGACCCAAACTCCATTTCTAACTTGAAGAACACCTCCCACTCTCTCTCACACATCTCTTGCCTCTCCCATTTCAAATCTTTGGAGAGAAATCTTTGAGTGACTTTGAGAGCTACGGTTTTTGTGCTTCATCTCTAAATCTCTCTTGCTCTTCTCCATTCGAGCTTTGGTACTACATCGAGTTCTTTGTGGATTCATTACTTTTGGAGCTTCTAGCTCCTAGACGACTAGGTGTCTCTTGTGAGTCTCCAAATCTTGTGGAAGACCACAAGAAAGTTTGTATTACCCGCTCGTTTGAGCAAAGATTAGTGTGTGAGCTTGACCTTTGTGGTCGGCAAAGGGAGGATTAGGGTTGAAAGAGACCCGGCTCTTTGTGGGTGCCTCAACGAGGAAGTAGGGCACCTTGGTGGTGTGACCGAACCTCGGGATAAATCTTGTGTCTCTTGTGTTCTTGCTCATTGTGTTTGTTTGTGTTCTTCGTTCTCTCACCATTCCGTGAAAGATTTGTTTATATCTTTTTAGTGTGTGGATTTTGAGAAGTGCCCTTCTCAGATCTACTACTTTGAACCATGTGGATCATTTAGAACATCTCATTTCCAAAGTTAACTGGGTGAATTTCAAGATCAATTCAGTTTTACCCAGTTTGCTTCTAATTTTTGTTGAAAAAGTTTTAACTTGCCTATTCACCCCCCCTCTAGGCAACTTTCAATTGGTATCAGAGCCTAATCCTCGTTCTAACGCTTAACCGCGTGAGGAAAGATCATGTCGGGGGGACTAAGAAACGAAAGTGCTTCTAAGCTTGAAAAAGTTGAGGTTGCCTCGACTTTATCTTTTGTTGCAGATGTTGATCCTAGGGCAATAGATCTTGCCATGAGAATCGCCGAAAGGATGTTCCTCAAAATGAAGGAAGATGAGGCAAAGAACAAAATTGAAGAAGAAAATGATCGATGGAGACCAAATGACGAATCCACCTCTTCACAAGGTTCGTCTTTCAAATCCACTTCTCATATGTGCTTTATTGCTAATGGGAGTGACAGTGAAAGTGGAAGTGAGGATGAGGAGGAGCAAGAAAGTGATAGTGAAGATGAGGATGATCTTCAACAATTCTTCGCTCAGCTAAGCAAGAAACATCGAATGAGCTTGCTCAAACTCATGAAAAGAGCGGAAGAACAAAAAGAAATGCTTCATAAGCAAGAAGACTTCCTCATCAGAAAAATCGAAAACTTAGAGAAGTTGACCAAAGAGCATGAGAAGCTAAAGTGCTCTCATGATGATTTGGTCCAAAGGTATGAAGACATTTCAATTGAGCAAATTAAAGTTATTAATCATTCATCATATATTGCTCAATTAGAAAATAAAAATGCTATGCTCAAGAACACGGTAGAAAAGCTAAACATTGAAAATCTAGCTTTGCAAGAAAAACATGATATGCTTGTATGCTCTCATAATAAATTTATGGATTCACATATCATGTTAGAAATGGCTCATGAGGTTGTGTTAACTAATTTGAAATCATACCAACCTCACATATGCACATGTACTCAAGTAGAAACTATATTATCATGTGCTAACAAATGTTGCTCTCAAGAAAGCCAATCTTCCATTGAGCTAGACATTTCAGGAATTAGTGATATTTCTATCACACAAGAAAATAAAGAGCTCAAGGGAGAAGTTGGAATGCTAAGAAGGAGCTTAACTCGTTTGAAGGGAAAGTGTCATGCTCAACCTTCTCAAGATAACTGTGATAATATGGTGAAAAAGCTTGAGAAGGGGACAACCGTAGCATGCACAAAACCCCTTCAAAAGAATACCAAGCTTTCCAAGAAGGGCATGAGCAAAATCCATGGTAAGAAAATTAATGCTCATACTATGTGCTCTAACAATGTACCTATGTGCTTCAACAAAGAAAGATCAAAGAGAAGCGATAGAAGGTGCTATGGATGCAAGGAGAAGGGTCATGAAATTGATTCATGCCCCCACATGAAGAATCAAGACCTTGCACGATCAAGAAAGATGACCATCAAGAAAGACGAAAGCAAAAGGCAAATGCATTGCAAGGACAAGCATCGCATTTGCTACAATTGCCGTGAAAAAGGTCATCTATTCAAGGTTTGTCCAAAGGGTAGAATTCCTAAGCCTAACTTATCAATACATTTAGATATGCTTAGGAGACTCAAATTTGACTCTTGTGCTAGAAAGGTGATGAGTTCACCACATTCTAGGACCAAGGCTATTTGGGTGCCTAAGTCCTTATTGGCTAACCTTGATGGACCCATCATGAGATGGGTACCAAAATGTACTTAATAAGTTTCTGCAGGTACCTAGAGATGATATGAAGCTTTGGGGTGCTTGAGCAGTTTAACTCAATCCTTATCTCAAGCTATCAATCTTACATTGACTATTCTTTTAAGATTGGCCCAAAGATGAATTGAGTTATTATATCACT
Organism: Zea mays; assembly: GCF_902167145.1. Lineage (NCBI taxonomy): Eukaryota > Viridiplantae > Streptophyta > Magnoliopsida > Poales > Poaceae > Zea > Zea mays. The sequence goes on along the minus strand of NC_050104.1, from coordinate 155,302,422 downwards.
AACTTCATATTCATCTCTAGCAAGAACTTGTGTTGTAGGGAATAAGGATTAACCTTTATGGGAATCAAGCAAAAGACCTACAACCAAGTGATATCCAAAGGATGGTAACAATTAAATCTTAAGTGCACATTATTTTTAATCAGTATATTCCTTTGTGTCTTTTGTAGCCACATAGAAAAAATGAAGCACTTGAGAATGAACTTAAAATATTTTACCTTGTCTTGGAAAAGTTCCAATCATATGGTAGATTGCAAGTTTATATTTTTGTATTGTGACAATCTACATGATTTAAATTAGTTGTATGTATCTCGTGGCATATTTCAAATGAATTATCGTATTATTGCCATGACCTAGACATAAAGAGGATTATCCCATGTTCTTAAATGAATAGAGTGCTAAGTAAGAAATTCAAATTCTTAAAGCACTTACCAAAAGGGGAATTCTCTATATGACTAGAGTTGTGAGACTAATATTTCTATCTAAGTGTTTATGTAGTCTCACAGCATGAGAATGTGTTTCTCAAATGGAGTGTGACATTCAACATTCAAAGAAGATCGAACCAATACTATGTGATGTATTCATTCTTGTTTAAATTGGTTTTGAGTCTTCTACATTAATCACTCACCATGTTATGAATTAAACTTGCCCTATAAACTTAATTAAACAATCATGCTACTTTTATCTTGTTTCAATTGATGTTATGCATGATGCCTGTAAGGGTAATTTAGTTCATATCATGAGGTTTCCTTAATTTAGTAACCTTCTTGTCATTCATATAATAGAGGTTGCTAAATAGGAAACTATTGCTTGTGTTTCTAATGCAATCTTTTTTAAGCTATTCCATGAAATTCATAAGTAGAGATTGTGCTCTTTCAATTGGTAAAATCACAAGCATTAAAGGTTAATCTTCACCTAAAAGAAAGATTAGGAATGCTCAAGGCAAAGGTATGGAACTAATTGTTTCATTTGGTATGTGATCAATAATAGTTCCTTTCAAGTTGCATTCTTTCAATTGGTAATAATCTATTCCATGGAAAGAAATGTCAATATGAAGGTTAAATTCCTTTTGGCTTAAATTTGGAAATTGGTGCATATTATTAATTCACTCATCCATGTGCATTAATTTAAAAGGAATTTAAATTTATGCCTGTATGCCCATAAATGATGATTTGCTTGCCATTCATATATAGATATCATCATTCATTAAATACTTCCTCGTACTACTAATACCTCTTTTCAAAGTGTTTTATTGACTAGTTTTAAAAGGAAAAGAGATAACAAAGAAGGAAGTCTCCACAAATGATGAAAAGAAGAATAATAAGGTGACACCACCACAGATAGTAAGATCTGTCAAATTGGTATAAAAAAATGGTACATTCTATATGGTGGTAAGTATTCTTAGGCATAAGTTAATTCATTGCAAATTTGTCATTCCTTGACCATGCTATGTAATGTACTCCTCATGAGACTCTTAACTGAATTGAAAGTGCATGTGGTAAGTCATTCAAATACTTGATGCACATATCTAGTGGGAGAACATTATATATCTTGTGTCATAGAGAATAAGTTTCACTTGAGTAAGCTATACTAAGACAATTCAAAATGGTAAATTTATATCTCATTCATATGGATTGTAATCTTTGTTTTCTAAATAGCTACTCTTGATGCAGTTTAAAATTCCCTTATCGTTAATTCTAAAAGTGCATAAGAATCTTTTTGTTAATATTCATCACATACATATGCACTAACATGGATATGATTTTTAAACTGTAAAAGGTACAACTAGTGATCCATACTCTCTAAATTTTGGAAACCCATATTTTGATATCTTAGAAATCTACTTCAATCGGTATCCATATGCTTCACATTGAATTGGATCACTAAGTTGTAAATTCCATGCATAACTTGTCTTCATGATATGAATGCTTGTGTGACTAACCTTGATAAGCTAGGTGCACCCAAGGTCAAGCTAGGTTCATCATCAAGAAGGCAACACAATGATGTATCAAGAAAAGGAGAAAAGGCTCCTATTCTTAACTCTAGCTTTTATCTATGTGATTAAATATTGACTTGAAACCATATAAGATGGTTGTCAAGTATATGTGGGTGCCTACACAAAGAGAAAGGTCACAATAAGGATTGTGTGGGTACTCAAGGCTCTTCCTACTAATCTCAAAGGACCCAATTCAAATTGGGTACCAAGATATGAAGCTTAAACTTGTTTTGCAGGATCACGCCTTCAATGGATCAAGTTGGATGCTCGATAATGAATGTATAAATCATATTTGGAGATAGTAGCAAGGGTGGTAACAACTGAATCTCAAGTGCATATTATTTTCAAATCTTATCTTTTTGTGACGTATGTAGCCAATAAAGAAAAAGAAGCACTTGAGGATATACATCAATTGTTGATTATGAAGTAAAAGTCCAATTGGAAGAAAAATGAATCTTATCATTTGGTGAACAATCCAAAATTATGTGACGTATTCTCTATCTAGTTAATTTGGATTTGATTCTTCTATATTAGACACTCACCATAATATGGATTAAGTCATCCCTTTAGACTTCATTGAATAACCATGCATATTATCCATGTCATTCAAAATATATTGTGCATGAGGGTTCAAGGAAATTTAGTCCATATTATGATGTTTCTCTATTTTAGCAACATGCTTGTCTTCCACATATAAAAGGGTTGCTAAATAAGAAACTAGTGCTTGTGCTACTAATTCCATCTCTTGTGTTGAGTTTATCCATAGAAAATCTATGTTAAGAGATGGTGCTTATTTTAAATTGGATAAATCACAAGCTTAAAGGATACTATTCAACTAAAGTAAGAAGAAGTTGATCAGAGGCCAAGGTATGAAAACTTCCTCTCCTTCGGTTGTTTTAGTATTCTATCCTTAGTGGGATGTACCATAGTATAGGTTAAATTCCTTGCAATATAAAATGTTCAATAGTGCATATAACTTTGACATCAACTATATGTGTGCACTAATTTAAAGGAATTTAGTCTATCCTTTTGGGTTTCAATAATGATGATTCATTTGCCATCCACATATAAGGATTATCATTTGTGAAACCCTCCCTTGTGTTTCTAATGCTCTCTTTTCTAAGTGTTTCAATAAGGTCCTTCCAAGTGTTTTCAAGATGGATTTAAAATCTACGGATATAAGAGTCTTGGTTGTTTCAATCATTGAGTTTCAATTGATCTCATATCAAGTATGATCGAATCAAGAAAAGATGAAAGAAGTTCAAGATCACTTGGTTGGATGAAATTGTAAAGAGAAAAGAGATCACAGTGATTCAAGAAGGGAGTTATATTTTTTGTCAACCAAATAATGAAGATGTAGTGACATATTTATATGATATCCTTCATTATGAGGTTTGAGGTTTATATCAGCATGCTTTACCTTTTAGGAATTCAATTGATATACTTTCAGTCCTTAAACCTTCAATTGGTATAATTTTCATCATCTATGTAAAGCATGTTATGTTAAACCAAGATATAGTGCAAACATCTCCTTTAACCTCGTATTGTTTATGTGCATAAGTGTACTTTTTGTACTCTTGCATGCACAAATTGAGGGAGAGTTTAGCCTATATCTTGTGAGACTAATGATTTCTTTCAAGTTCATGTTGTGTAGTCTCACACCCTGGAGAACATCAAACGAGGATGAATGGTTCCATAGAAATGAAAATGAGTTTCTCTTGATCGTGTGAAGAGGATAAGTTTCTCTTTGAAATGTCAAGCTTATCAAAAGCTAAGATGGAAATTCATGATTATAATGGAGACCATGTGGTGTAGAACAAAGGTGTGTCACTCCATGAATTATTGTATTACATTTGTGTATCTAGGCTCTTACATGCTAGTGTATGCATGTATATGCAATATCTTAAGTCACATCATAAGGTTGCACTTGTGGTGACGATTAAAGAATCTCTAGATATTTGATTAGTACCTCTTGTGGTGAAATCATAAGTTAGTCTTAAGTCATCTTAGTGAGGTATGAGTTAAACATGCTAACTCATCAAGAATCTTGGCTTAAAATATTGCATATCATGTCTATTAGTATACCTTTTGATTATGAGTAATTCCTTAAATTGGTGCAATTTCATATTTTCATACTTTATTTGTACCAAGGTTCAAATTATAGAACTTAATTCCCTGACCTCACAAGTCAAAGTGCATAAGCTAAACAAGTATTCATCACTTGTATGCACACATTTAGGGGGAGAATGGTCTATAATTTGAATCTTTGAGACTAACCTCATTTCCAAGTCTCTTATGTGTGTAGTCTCAAATTAGAAAGGAATCTTCGGGCAAAGACAATCACTTCCACTGCAAATTTTGATGGGTATCAAAGATTCTTTGCTCGAATAAATGTATCTTTTATACATTTCATAAGAGAATGAGTTTCTCTTTTATATGCTACTCCAACGTCATCTAAAATTGGTAAATATGTATAACATCCTTTTGGATTGCAAATGTCCGAAGTAGCATATAAATTCTCCTGTCTAGAACTTAATTGATTAAATAGTGCACATGTTTCTTATGCTGCATGATTATGTTCAATTGATACTCCTTTTATGCCAATGGTACTTTAAGTTGCAAATAAGTACTCTCAACAGATATCAATTGAATTCATATATATATGTGTGCACTAAAACTTGAGGAGAACTTAGTGTAATATGTTATTAGTGATCTATTTATCTATCAAATTGTATCAATTGGTGTTTTTCAATTGATATTTTTCATACATGATCACTAGTTGCATAATCCATACTTGTGCAATTTTTATGTTGCCTCTTGTTGTGATAAGAAAATGCTAGGTGACATCTAGACTCCAGGTATCAAGATTTATCTTTCAGTTAGTATGACAATCTTCATTTGATATCTTGGACCTATGTCACAATTATGCCAACAAGAGCTTGCAAATGAATTCTAAATCCAACACAAGTCTGGAAACCCCTTGAAAAGGTAAAAGGCAAAGGTACATCACTTATGACACTTATCTATTACCTTTGTGCCATCTAAGGATCCCTTTCATGATAGTGTGTTCACATCTCGCTTAATCATAATTTCTATCCTTTATATTCTTTGTATCCTTTTTGGAGATTTATGACAAAGGGGGAGAAATTGTGCATTAAAGCTTACCTTTAGTCTTATGTAACTAAGTGTTAGAAGACTTTTAAAAAGGGGAGAAATAATTAACAAAAGGGGAAGTCATAAGAAAAACATAAGATGAAGAAAGTTGATAAGTGCATTCCATGTCATGAGCATCACGTTTATTTTATGACACACTGCACCCTATGAATAGTATGATATAAGTTGTCTATACTTTGACCTAAATATGTGCTTTTGGCATTTGAGTACAAAAGTGTTATTTTCTGAAATGCACATATTTAGGGGGGAGGAAACTATATCATAGGATTTAAAATCTTATTTATCAAATCTTATGTAAGCTTTAAATGTGTTGTCATCAATCACCAAAAAGGGGGAGATTGAAAGTGCATTCATCCCTTTTGTGAGTTTTGGTGATTTGGATAACAACACATTTAAAGGTCTAACGAGTTTGCTAAGTGTTGAACAGGAAATTCAGTATGATGAACATACTTGAATAGTGTATAATGGTCAGTGAACAAAGGTTCAACACGAGGTTAAATAACCAATGAGACAATGCAAATGGATATAATATGATCTCTATATTGGCTTGAATATATGGACAAGACCTGAGAAATCACTTCATACATATGACCAGAATAGAGGACAAAGTGATTTAGAGGATTGGTCAAGCCAAAGAGAATAAGATATGAGGAATCGTGAATTGGCTTGACCATATTACTATCAGTCCATATATGCTTCTATGAGAATCAAACTAGAGCTTGATTAATCTTAACAGTTATATCTAGAAGACATTCAAGCAAGGTTCACAATATTGAAGAAATGATTCTCTCAATGGATGCTCAATATGATGTGACTCAAGAATGGCTTGATAGGGTGAAGATAGCAAGGAAAAGGCTTCGAGGAACTAGGCGAAGGTGAAGGCCAAGCGACGGCTTGTAGACCGAGGTACAATGGCTAAGGTGAAGAAGAGAGTACTTGCACTAAGTCGATGAACTAATCAGCTATGAAGAGTTATAACATGTTGATGCATCAGTAAGGTGACTTGAAGCCATGATTTGAACTCATATAAGGTGATATGGTACAAGTCACAGGGTTTGATTTGAGTTTGCTTCAAAAGGTGAGACAAAGATGTTTGTGATCCTTATGAAGCAATGCCATGGAGAAATCACACATGAGTCACCAATGACTCAAGGAGTTTACTTCATTTTATTTTATTTAACTTGAGTATAGGAATCGTCGTACTATAAAGGGGGATCCAAAAGAAGGTTGGTGTTTGCCAAAGCTCAAACCTCTCTATTCAAAAGCTATTTTTGAAAAGCAAAAATCTCTTTAACGTTCTATGGTTGACCGTGGTTAGGGTTGAGAAACCTAGAGTGTTCTTGCTGAAAAGCAGCTGAACTTCTTCAACAACAGCTGAGCTTTCCAGCTGAACTTGACTTCAGCTGAGTTGAGCTTCTTCAGCTGCAACTGAGCTTTTCAGCTGAGCTGAACTTCAGCTGAGTTGAGCTTCTTCAGCTGCAGCTGAGCTTTTCAGCTGAGTTGAGCTTTCTCAACTTCAGCTGAACTCAACTTCAGCTGTGAACCTCTTTGACCATACACCAGCTGAACTTGCCTCCGGGCAGTTGAGCTGGGGTTTTCTCTCCTAAACTCACTGGTCAAGACCAGTTGAACTGGTCTTGAGGGGCAGTTCAGCTGGTCTCTGACCCCTCTGACCTCTGATCTGCAGTCTGCCAGTCAGACTGGCAAACAGGTCGCCAGGAGCTGTCAGGGGCGGTTCAACCGCCCCCCTGGGCGGTTCAACCGGTGTTGGTCAACTTTGACCAGTCTGCGGTCAGTCTGCGCGTCAGTCTGCCAGTCAGACTGGCAGACAGGCTGCCAGGCCTGCCAGGGGCGGTTCAACCGGTCTCAGGCAGAAAAATCTGCCCAAACGGCTAGTTTTGAGCTCCACCTATATATATACTCTCTCCTACCTCTCTCCCCACACACAAGAGCACGACCCAAACTCCATTTCTAACTTGAAGAACACCTCCCACTCTCTCTCACACATCTCTTGCCTCTCCCATTTCAAATCTTTGGAGAGAGATCTTTGAGTGAGTTTGAGAGCTACGGTTTTTGTGCTTCATCTCCAAATCTCTCTTGCTCTTCTCCATTCGAGCTTTGGTACTACATCGAGTTCTTTGTGGATTCATTACTCTTGGAGCTTCTAGCTCCTAGACGACTAGGTGTCTCTTGTGAGTCTCCAAATCTTGTGGAAGACCACAAGAAAGTTTGTATTACCCGCTCGTTTGAGCAAAGATTAGTGTGTGAGCTTGACCTTTGTGGTCGGCAAAGGGAGGATTAGGGTTGAAAGAGACCCGGCTCTTTGTGGGCGCCTCAACGAGGAAGTAGGGCACCTTGGTGGTGTGACCGAACCTCGGGATAAATCTTGTGTCTCTTGTGTTCTTGCTCATTGTGTTTGTTTGTGTTCTTCGTTCTCTCACCATTCCATGAAAGATTTGTTTATATCTTTTTAGTGTGTGGATTTTGAGAAGTGCCCTTCTCAGATCTACTACTTTGAACCCTGTGGATCATTTAGAACATCTCATTTCCAAAGTTAACTGGGTGAATTTCAAGATTAATTCAGTTTTACCCAGTTTGCTTCTAATTTTTGTTGAAAAAGTTTTAACTTGCCTATTCACCCCCCCTCTAGGCAACTTTCAGTTTTTCGCGGCGCGCGGAGAGATAAAGTTCAAAAGGCGCCGCCCCCCCGCCCCCTTTTATACACAGGGCGCGGCGCTTCGGGAAACCCGCAATCCAACAGTGCGGCGTCAATCAACGGTCATGTCAAAAACCCCCGAGGAACCACTTCGAGCGAGGGCAGCGTCTCCACCATCTAGCGACGCCTTCGGCAGCAGATGACTTGGTCGAACTGGTCCCTCGGAGGGCAAATGTTGAGGCGAAGGCGTAGACGCTACCCTCCGCTCGATGCCTTCGTCACTCTCGCTGCACCAACGGAGACGACGACTGACGGACTGCACCCTTCGTCCAACGCGACTGAAGGACAAAGACCCATGGCGAAGCCGCTCCGTCCCGCGGGGTCGCCCAACGTGAGAGCCCACGTACAATCCGGCCCGTCATAACGGGCCCCGTGCTGTTGTTGCGCATTACGGGCCTAAGTTGTAAAGGTTTTTCTATTATTACAGTCTGTAACCCTGCTTTAATGGGAATATTCCGGGGAGAACCTAGGCTTCTGAGGGCACATGCTTCCTTAATCCTTGACGCTGGGCACTCAGGCCCCTATAAATACCCCCGCACAGTGCCCTTGAGGGCTAGGTGAACAGAGCTATTGCCATCTCAAGTTGTAGCCCCGTTTACACCGCTTTCACTCCCCCGTTGGATCAACTTGCGCAGGAGAGCAAGTTCCAATAGTTTGGTTACTTAGTCGATATCCATGAGGACACATTGGGCGACCCGGCGACCCTATAAATAGAACCCTCTGACTGTCTCCGAATTCATACAGACTCGAGTTAAGATTAGCCTTTGCCTACTATTGTGCCGCCGTCGTAGCATCCTCTTTCTCCGTGGGAGAGAGTGGTTAAGGGTTTAGGGAAGCGTTTCGCACGTGACTGCCTTTGCCTGTAATTAATTGTTGACATCGTATTCATTGCTTTGTCATCATCAGTACTCCGTATCTTTTTGTTCTAATATTGTATTTGTTATTATTGAATGATATTATCGTACATGAAGTGAGCGTACATATCTCACTTGGTCCCTAATTTTATTCACGTCTTTGACTCCGTATGCTTGCCCCTTTAATTCCCATATATTTGATTAAGTATGTTTGATACAAGAGCTAATTTCTAGTTGTCTAAAAATTAGCTAAAACTAGTCCAATTTAAAAATGAGTACTAATAGATGGGCTAATTTTTAAATCAAGTCTTTAACTAGTTGTTAGCCAATCATAGCTCATTTAGACTAAATTTTAGCTTAACTAGCAACTAGTTCTAACTCATCCATGCAAAGCCTTAGCGTGGGTGATAATATTGTCGGGGACCATAATTAGGGATACCCTTAAGACTCCTAATTCTCAGCTGGTAACCCCCCATCAGCACAAAGCTGCAAAGGCCTGATGGGTGCGATTAAGTCAGGGATCGGTCCATTCAAGGGACTCGATCACGCCTCACCCGAGCCTAGCCTCGGACAAGGGCAGCCGACCCCGGAGGATTTCCGTCTCGCCCGAGGCCCCCCTTCAGCGGCGAACATATTTCCGGCTCGCCCGAGGTCCTGTCTTCGCTAAGAAGCAACCCTGACCAAATCGCTGCACCAACCGACCAAGTCGCAGGAGCATTTAATGCAAAGGTGGCCTGACACCTTTATCCTGACGCGCGCCCCCAGCCGGCAGAGCCGAAGTGACCGCCGTCACTTTGTCGCTCCACTGACCGGCCTGACAGAAGGACAGCGCCGCCTGCGCCACTCCGACTGCGGTGCCACTTGACAGAGTGAGACTGACAGGCAGTCAGGCCCGGCCAAAGGCACCATAGGAAGCTCTGCTCCGCCCGACCCAGGGCTCGGACTCGGGCTAAGTCCCGGAAGACGGCGAACTCCGCCCGACCCAGGGCTCGGACTCGGGCTAAGTCCCGGAAGACGGCGAACTCCGCCCGACCCAGGGCTCGGACTCGGGCTAAGTCCCGGAAGACGACGACCTCCGCCTCGCCCGACCCAGGGCTCGGACTCGGGCTAAGTCCCAGAAGACGACGATCTCCGCCCCGCCCGACCCATGCCTCGGACTTGGGCTCGACCCCAGAAGACGACGAACTCCGCTTCGCCCGACCCCAGGGTTCGGACTCCGCCCCGGCACCAGCCGGCGATCTCCGCCTCGCCCGAACCTGGGGCTCGGACCCGACCTCGGCCACGGAAGACAGACTCGACCTCGGCTTCGGAGGAGCTTCCACATCGCCCAACCTAGGGCGTAGACCAGCCACGTCAGCAGGAGGCGCCATCATCACCCTACCCCGAGCTGACTCGGGCCGCAGGGAACAAGACCGGCGTCCCATCTGGCTCGCCCCGCCAGATAGGCAATGATGGCGCCCTGCATACTCTGTGACGACGGCGGCTCTCAGCCCCCTTACGGAAGCAAGAGGACGTCAGCAAGGATTCAACCGCTCCGACAGCTGTCCCTCCTCCAGGCTCCATCGCTCCTCCGACGGCCACGACATCACACCAGCTGGGTGCCAAAATCTCTCCGGCTGCCACAACGGCATGTACTTAGGGCGCTAGCTCTCCTCCGCTAGACATGTAGCACTCTGCTACACCCCCCATTGTACACCTGGATCCTCTCCTTACGCCTATAAAAGGAAGGACCAGGGAACAGGCGCTCGCTGGAGGCCGCTCGCTCCCTCTCCCGCGTGGACGCTTGTAACCCCCTACTGCAAGCGCACCCGACCTAGGCGCGGGACGAACACGAAGGCCGCGGGATTCCCACCTCTCTCACGCCGGTCTCCGGCCGCCTCGCTCTCCCTCCTTCGCGCTCGCCCTCGCGCTCGACCCATCTGGGCTGGGGCACGCGGCGACATTCACTCGTCGGCTCAGGGACCCCCCGGTCTCGGAACGCCGACAGTTGGCGCGCCAGGTAGGGGCCTGCTGCGTGTTGACGAACAGCCTCCCGTCAAGCTCCAGATGGGCAGTCTCCAGCAACCTCTCCAACCCGGGACGGTGCTCCGTATCGGGAGTCTTGAGTTCATGTCCCTCGACGGCGGCTACGACGTGATACTCCTTCCACCGTCGTGCGACAACGACAGTGGCGGCCGACAACCCGCCCGCCGGCGGCGGAATCGGCGACGTCTTCCCCGCATGGTGGAAGAACAACCTTCGAGCTCACCCCGTCCTCTCCCCCGCCGGCGGAGGAGGAGGCGGGGCAACCAAGGCCAAGCAGGAGACAGCGCCTCGTCGGCTGTCGAGCGAGTCGGCGGCCCCAGCGCCCCAACGGGGGGCGCACCGGGCGTCGACCTCGCGTTTGAGACGAAGGCGAGCGCCGTCTCCCCGCGACACGCCAATCCCGAGCAAGCGGACGACGCCAGCATGCTCGCGAAAAGCTTGCTGGACGCCACCCTCGTACCGGAGACGACGGCGCAGTCAGTCCCCGACGTGACCTCATCGCCGCCCGTCGACCAAAAGGTACCGACCGATTCCCATCCCACGTCTTTCGGATTCAGCCTCAACCCGCCTAGCGACTTCGCTTTGGCGGGCGCTCTCGTAGAGGCAAGTCCAAACCCTCTGGGGTTTCGTATGCGGTCACCTTGGGACCGGCTGACGGACGTCTCGACCTACGGGCCCTCTGGGTCCGAGGAAGACGACGAGCCCAGTATCTGTTGGAATTTCTCTGGACTTGGCAACCCCAGTGCTATGCGGGACTTCATGACCGCATGCGACTACTGCCTTTCCGACTGTTCCGACGGTAGCCGTAGCCTCGGCGATGAGGACTGCGGCCCAAGTTGCGAATGCTTCCACGTCGATCTAGGGGGTCCCCCCGAAGGCAACCATCTCGGCATGCCGGAGGACGGTGACCTCCCTAGGCCGGTGCCTCGCGTTGACATCCCACGGGAGCTAGCTGTGGTCCCCGTTCAGGCGGGGGGTCATGACCCACAGCTCGAGCAAATCCGCGGGGTGCAGGCCAGGCTCGACGAGGGAGCAGGAGCGCTTGAGCCGATCCGTCGGGACGTCGGGCAGGCATGGGCGGGCCAACCTCCGGTCGGAGAAATACGTCATCTACCCCAGGGCTTCCAGCACCGGATCACCGACGACGTCAGGGTCAGGCCACCACCCGCATCCAGTGGGGTCGGCTAGAACCTGGCGGCAGCAGCAATGCTTCTTCGCGCGATGCCGGAGCCATCAACCACCGAGGGGCGGCGAATCCAGGGAGAGCTCAAGAATCTCCTGGAAGGCGCCGCGGTCCGACGGGCCGAGAGCTCTGCCTCCCGAAGGCAGGGGTACCCCTCGGAACCTCATGCCGCGACTTCCTGATTCATGCGGGAAGCCTCGGTCTACACCGGGCGCACGCGCAACACCGCGCCTGCGGCCCCGGGTCGCCTCGGCAACGAGCACCATCACCGCGACCGTCGGGCCCACCTCGATGAGAGGGTGCACCGAGGCTACCACCCCAGGCGTGGGGGACGCTACGACAGCGGGGAGGATCGGAGTCCCTCGCCCGAACCACCCGGTCCGCAAGCCTTCAGCCGAGCCATCCGACGGGCGCCGTTCCCAACCCGGTTCCGACCCCCGACTACTATCATAAAGTACTCGGGGGAGACGAGACTGGAACTGTGGCTCGCGGACTACCGTCTGGCCTGCCAACTGGGTGGAACGGACGATGACAACCTCATCATCCGCAACCTCCCCCTGTTCCTCTCTGACTCCGCTCGCGCCTGGTTGGAGCACCTGCCTCCGGGGCAGATCTCCAACTGGGACGACCTAGTCCAAGCTTTTGCCGGCAATTTCCAGGGCACGTATGTGCGCCCCGGGAATTCCTGGGACCTCCGAAGTTGCCGACAGCAGCCGGGAGAGTCTCTCCGGGACTACATCCGGCGATTCTCGAAGCAGCGCACCGAGCTGCCCAACATCACCGACTCGGATGTCATCGGCGCGTTCCTCGCTGGCACCACCTGCCGCGACCTGGTGAGCAAGGTGGGTCGCAAGACCCCCACCAGGGCGAGCGAGCTGATGGACATCACCACCAAGTTCGCCTCCGGCCAAGAGGTGGTCGAGGCTATCTTCTGGAAGGACAAGCAGCCCCAGGGCCGCCCTTCGGAAGATGCCCCCGAGGCGTCAACTCAGCGCGGCGCCAAGAAGAAGGGCAAGAAGAAGTCGCAAGCGAAACGCGAAGCCGCCGACGCGGACCTTGTCGCCGCCGCCGAGTACAAGAACCCTCGGAAGCCCCCCGGAGGTGCCAATCTCTTCGACAAGATGCTCAAGGAGCCGTGCCCCTATCACCAGGGGCCCGTCAGGCACACCCTTGAGGAGTGCGTCATGCTTCGGCGCCACTTCCACAGGGCCGGGCCACCCGCGGAGGGTGGCAAGGCCCGTGACGACGACAAGAAGGAAGATCACCAGGCAGGAGAGTTCCCCGAGGTCCGCGACTGCTTCATGATCTACGGTGGGCAGGCGGCGAATGCCTCGGCTCGGCACAGCAAGCAAGAGCGCCGGGAGGTCTGTTCGGTGAAGGTGGCGGTGCTAGTCTACCTAGACTGGTCCGACAAGCCCAACACCTTCGACCGAGACGATCACCCCGACCATGTGCCGAGCCCGGGGAAATACCCGCTCGTCGTCGACCCCATCATCGGCGACGTCAGGCTCACCAAGGTCCTCATGGACGGAGGCAGCAGCCTCAACATCATCTACGCCGAGACCCTCGGGCTCCTGCGTATTGATCTGTCCTCTGTCCGGGCAGGCGCTGCGCCCTTCCATGGGATCATTCCCGGGAAGCGCGTCCAACCCCTCGGACAGCTCAACCTTCCCGTCTGCTTCGGAACACCCTCCAACTTCCGAAGGGAGACCCTGACGTTCGAGGTGGTCGGGTTCCGAGGAACCTACCATGCGGTGCTGGGGAGGCCATGCTATGCGAAGTTCATGGCCGTCCCCAACTACGCCTACCTGAAGCTCAAGATGTCGGGCCCCAACGGGGTCATCACCGTCGGCCCCACGTACAAACACGCGTTCGAATGCGACGTGGAGTGCGTGGAATACGCCGAGGCCCTCGCCGAGTCCGAGGCCCTCATCGCCGACCTGGAGAGCCTCTCTAAGGAGGTGCCAGACGTGAAGCGTCATGCCGGCAACTTTGAACCAGCGGGGACGGTTAAGTCCGTCCCCCTCGACCCCAGCGGCGACGCCTCCAAGCAGATCCGGATCGGCTCCGGGCTCGATCCCAAATAGGAAGCAGTGCTCGTCGACTTTCTCCGCGCGAACGCCGACATCTTCGCGTGGAGTCCCTCGGACATGCCCGGCATACCGAGGGATGTCGCCGAGCACTCGCTGGACATCCGAGCCGGAGCCCGACCCGTTAAGCAGCCACTGCGCCGATTCGACGAGGAGAAGCGCAGAGCCATAGGCGAGGAGATCCACAAGCTAATGGCGGCAGGGTTCATCAAAGAGGTATTCCATCCCGAATGGCTTGCCAATCCTGTGCTTGTGAGAAAGAAAGGGGGGAAATGGCGGATGTGTGTAGACTACACTGGTCTCAACAAAGCATGTCCGAAGGTTCCCTACCCTCTGCCTCGCATCGACCAAATCGTGGATTCCACTGCTGGGTGCGAAACCCTGTCTTTCCTCGATGCCTACTCAGGGTATCATCAAATCAGGATGAAAGAGTCTGACCAGCTCGCGACTTCTTTCATCACACCCTTCGGCATGTACTGCTATGTCACCATGCCGTTCGGCTTGAGGAATGCGGGCGCGATGTACCAGCGGTGCATGAACCATGTGTTCGGCGAACACATTGGCCGCACGGTCGAGGCCTACATCGATGACATCGTAGTTAAGACGAGGAAAGCCTCCGACCTCCTTTCCGACCTTGAAGCGACATTCCGATGTCTCAAGGCGAAAGGCGTCAAGCTCAATCCCGAAAAGTGTGTTTTCGGAGTACCCCGAGGCATGCTCTTAGGGTTCATCATCTCCGAGCGGGGCATCGAAGCCAAACCGGAGAAGATCGCAGCTATCACCAGCATGGGGCCCATCAAGGACTTGAAAGGCGTACAGAGGATCATGGGATGCCTCGCGGCTCTGAGCCGCTTCATCTCACGCCTCGGCGAAAGAGGTCTACCTCTGTACCGCCTCTTAAGGAAGGCCGAGTGCTTCACTTGGACCCCTGAGGCCGAGGAAGCCCTCGGGAACCTGAAGGCGCTCCTCACAAAGGCGCCTATCTTGGTGCCCCCAGCTGCCGGAGAAGCCCTCCTGGTCTATGTCGCCGCGACCACTCAGGTGGTTAGCGCCGCGATTGTGGTCGAGAGGCAAGAAGAGGGGCATGCGTTGCCCGTTCAGAAGCCAGTCTACTTCGTCAGCGAGGTACTGTCCGAAACCAAGATCCGCTACCCACAAGTTCAGAAGCTGCTGTACGCGGTGATCCTAACGCGGCGGAAGCTACGACACTACTTCGAGTCTCATCCGGTGACTGTGGTGTCATCCTTCCCCCTAGGGGAGGTCATCCAGTGCCGAGAGGCCTCGGGTAGGATTGCAAAGTGGGCGGTGGAAATCATGGGCGAGACAATCTCGTTCGCTCCTCGGAAGGCCATTAAGTCCCAGGTCTTGGCGGACTTCGTAGCTGAATGGGTCGACACCCAGCTACCGACGGCTCCGATCCAACCGGGGCTCTAGACCATGTTCTTCGACGGGTCGCTGATGAAGACAGGAGCCGGCGCAGGCCTACTCTTCATCTCGCCCCTCGGGAAGCACCTACGCTATGTGCTACGCCTCCATTTCCCGGCATCCAACAATGTGGCTGAGTATGAAGCTCTGGTCAACGGGTTGCGGATCGCCATCGAGCTAGGGGTCCGACGCCTCGACACTCGCGGTGACTCACAGCTCGTCATCGACCAAGTCATGAAGAACTCCCACTGCCGCGACCCGAAGATGGAGGCCTACTGCGATGAGGTTCGGCGCCTGGAAGGCAAGTTCTACGGGCTCGAGCTCAACCACATCGCTCGGCGCTACAACGAGACTGCGGACGAGCTGGCTAAAATAGCCTCGGGGCGAACGACGGTTCCCCCGGACGTCTTCTCCCAGGATCTGCATCAACCCTCCGTCAAGGTCGACGACACGCCCCAGCCCGAGGCACCCTCGGCCCAGCCCGAGGTACCCTCGGATCATTCCGAGGCACCCTCGACTCGGCCCGAGGTATCCTCGGTTCAACCCGAGGTACCCTCGGCCCCCGAGGGCGAGACGCTGCACGTCGAGGGGGAGCAAAGCGGGGTCACGCCTGATCAAAACTGACAGACCCCGTACCTGCAATACCTCCACCGAGGAGAGCTACCCTGCGACCGAGCCGAGGCTCGGCGAGTGGCGCGGCGCGCCAAGTCGTTCGTCTTGCTGGGAGATGAGAAGGAGCTCTACCACCGGAGCCCCTCTGGCATCCTCCAGCGGTGCATCTCCATCGCTGAAGGTCAGGAACTCCTGCGAGAGATACACTCGGGGGCTTGCGGCCATCACGCAGCGCCTCGAGCCCTTGTCGGGAATGCTTTCCGGCAAGGCTTCTACTGGCCGACGGCGGTGGCCGACGCCACTAGAATTGTCCGCACCTGCAAAGGGTGTCAGTTCTACGCAAGGCAGACCCACCTGCCCGCTCAGGCTCTGCAGACGATACCCATCACCTGGCCTTTTGCTGTGTGGGGTCTGGACCTCGTCGGCCCCTTGCAGAAGGCACCCGGGGGCTACACGCACCTGTTGGTCGCCATCGACAAATTCTCCAAGTGGATCGAGGTCCGACCCCTAAACAGCATCAGGTCCGAGCAGGCGGTGGCGTTCTTCACCAACATCATCCATCGCTTCGGGGTCCCGAACTCCATCATCACCGACAACGGCACCCAGTTCACTGGCAGAAAGTTCCTGGACTTCTGCGAGGATCATCACATCCGGGTGGACTGGGCCGCCGTGGCTCACCCCATGTCAAATGGGCAAGTAGAGCGTGCCAACGGCATGATTCTACAAGGGCTCAAGCCTCGGATCTACAACGACCTCAACAAGTTCGGCAAGCGATGGATGAAGGAACTCCCCTCGTTGGTCTGGAGTCTGAGGACAACGCCAAGCCGAGCCACGGGCTTCACGCCGTTCTTCCTAGTCTACGGGGCCGAGGCTGTCTTGCCCACAGACCTGGAACACGGCTCCCCGAGGGCGAGGGCCTACACCGACCAAAGCAACCAAGCTAGCCGAGAAGACTCGCTGGACCAGCTGGAGGAGGCTCGGGACAAGGCCTTACTACACTCGGCGTGATACCAGCAGTCCCTGCGACGCTACCACGCCCGAGGGGTCCGGTCCCGAGACCTCCAGGTGGGCGACCTGGTGCTTCGGCTGCGACAAGACGCCTGAGGGCGGCACAAGCTCATGCCTCCCTGGGAGGGGCCGTTCGTCATCGCCAAAGTTCTGAAGCCCGGAACGTACAAGCTGGCCAACAGTCAAGGCGAGGTCTACGGCAACGCTTGGAACATCCAACAGCTACGTCGCTTCTACCCTTAAGATGTTTTCAAGTTGTTCATATACCTCGCGCCCAGCAAAAGTTTAGTCGTCAAGGAAGGGTCGGCCTTGCCTCGGCAAAGCCCGACCCTCCCTCGGGGGCTAAATGGGGGGGGGAACCCCCTCTGCGTCGAAGTTTTCCTCGAAAAAAGATCTTTTCTGCCATAAGGTCTTTCGGGCTGTTTGACTACTTCGAAAGTGGATCCCGAAAACAACGGAGTACACGTAAGCAGCCAAGGCTGACCGAGCCGAGGGACTCCTACGCCTCCGGGATACGGATACCTCACTCATCACCTTCTGCGATTAGTAACTCACGTTCGGAAAAAGTGATCCCGCGAACCGAACAAGTCTTCACGTTCGGAAGCTCTCCTGCCAAAGTGATCCCTCGAGCCTTCTCGACTGTGTCGGTGACAGAGCCCCATGGACGGGTGAGAGTGCGCGTAAGCGGCAAGGCTGACCGAGCCGAGGGACTCCTACGCCTCCGGGATACGGATACCTCACTCATCACCTTCTGCGAGAAGCAACTCTCGCTCGCACAAACATTTATGTTACCAACAAAAAGGTCCAGATACTCGAAACAAGAGGAAAGGAGACGCGTCTTTACAATACGGCGAGGGTGTGTTTTGGCCTCGGCGGCCGCAGGGAACACACGCTACAAGACAATCCGATCCTGCAGGCTCGGATCTTGACGGCTGAAGGGAGCAGCAGCACCCTCGGCATCGACGACACCTTCGGCGAGGTCTGACCTAGCCTCGGACGGCGACGCGGTCCGAAGATCTCCACTTTGAAGGACGACGTCATCGCCACGCCCAGGCCATCACTGCCAGGGTCTTCTCGGGAATCCGGCCCGAGCAGGCGGCTCGGCCGGTCACCCCGGGGCCTCGGCCAGCTGTCCTCCAAGGACGTCGGCCCGACCCGAAGCCTCGGCTGGTCAACTCCGGCGTTGGTCCCACTAACGGACGACCCAGCTAGGCTCCGGCCAACCAGGTTTCCTTTTTGAGCCAACTCTGCCTCTGTTCATGTTGACGCCGCTACCCCTGGCCTCGGCTCATCGAAGAGCGGCCAAGGGGTTCCTTTAATTAAGCTAGAGAAGCCTCGGACAACAAGGCTGACCGAGCCGAGGGACTCCTACGCCTCCGGGATACGGATACCTCACTCGTCACCTTTACACGGGGCGACTCACGCTTGGTGAAGCGGTTCAGACAACCAACAGGCGAGTCTTAGTGCTCGAAAATGAGGAAAAAAACACGGCTCCGTGCCGAAAATACATACATGTTCAGGCCCCGACAGCCACAATGAACAAAAACACTGGCATCCAAGGTGCCATTACAAACGGAACTCCGGTTCCACCTCCGCAGGTACGAACAACCCCACTCGACGGGGGAGGGGCCTGCGGAGCAACAGAAGACCGACGGACAGCTCGCCTTCGCCCGCTCCAGCAGCAGCGACAACGACCCCCTCTACGGGTGGCCAAACTGCAGTGGCGATGGCTTCGGGGCGAACGCTGCTGCAACCTTGCCCTCGCCCACGCCGACGCTCGAGGGGCGAGGACAAGTACAAAGAGCCGGAGGCCCAGAGCGCGGATGGTGGCGGTGATCCCGTCAGCGACGGGAACTTCTCGAGCCGCCTCCGCCTCGGCACCGACGACAGGGGCCGTCAGCCCGCCGGCAGATCCCCACTCGGATCCTCCCGGACGAGCAGGGCACCGACCTCCCCGCGGAGGCACTGTGCCGATGCAAAGGCAGGACCGCCCCAGAACACGAACGCCGCCCTAGCAGCGCGCGACATCTTGGGCGGTCCTCCCGTGCACACGGCGCGGCAGCCGCCTTCCGGCGGGAGGGGGCACCGGGGGCCAACCCGACAAGCCCGACGCGCTGGGGCTGACGACGCCTGCCGTCGACCGGCCCTGCGATGTCGAAGTCCGACCCGCCCGCAGGGCCAGCGAGCGCCCTCTCCCTCGAACGCCGCAGGAGAGGGTGACCCACGAACCCGCGCGGGAGGTAGAGCTCCGGCTCAGCCCGGCCTCCACCCCAGCAAGGATGATGAACATCCTTGAAGCTGAGGGTGGGACCAAGATCGCAGCCCGGCTTGCTTCTCCCCACCCAGGGGCTGGTGGTCGCCGTCTGGGGTGACCGCCGGCGGGGGGGTGCAGCCGGGCTGCACGATGAAAATCCTTGAAGCCGAACGATGGCTGAAAGGTGCCAACTCCCACGGAGTTGTGTTCCCCCAACGACGAGGCGGAAAGACGGCGGATCTCCCCCATCCGGGGGCTTGGAAGGTGGAAAGACACGATGCATAAGGGAGCGCGAAGACATGGTCGCCTTCCAAGGGGGTCACCCTCCTTTTAAAGGCGGTTCTCCCTACTTGCGTCCCCAGCCGTCACGGGCTGAGTCTTCTCCAACACACTCCAAGGTCCTCCCCTATGGCGCGGGGGCTGGGTCCCACGCGTCATGCAAGCCGGCTCAGAGCAGAAGAGGCCAAACCGCCGCGCGCGGTGCGTACAACCGCCCAGCGGTTACAATCGACCCTCCACTTTTGCCCAGACCAGCGGGCGAAAGGGCGGGCAGCCGTGCAGGCGGCATGCAACCGCGCCAAGTGGGCGCACTTCTCCGACTCCCAACACGCCCGGCATGGAGGCCCAGGCCCACGCGTCATGCAACCGGTGCGCCGGTTGCTACGTGTGAGTAACTGCACCGCCACCTGCGCCACCACCGCGCCTCCTCGATTGCGGAACCAATACCGCGACTCGAGGCCACCCAGCGTACGACCCAGCGGCTCCAGCCTGGCGCGACGGTCAATACGGCCGAAGACGGGCCAACAGTAATAGCGGTGGCAGGCGGGCAGGTGCAGCGGTCACGTCGTCAGCCAAGCTTACGTCCCATCCGGGGGCAGCGAGAGAACCCTCTCTCACGGCGTGAAGACAACGCGCCCGTGACCCGTTCCTCGAACGGCTCACGCACGCGCAACGACTACCCTGCGAACTACTCGCCCCGTCGCATCAACTCCGCGGCGGGACACGCGGCGCCTCTGGCAGGAGAAGCGAGCGACGCTTCGCCTTCGCCGTAATGACCGCGTAAAAAAAAGGTACACCACATCGTTCGATTTCGTATCCTTTTCTGTTTTTCCTCTTTCTCTCTCTTGCAACAGGGACCGGGAAAGGGGGATACCCCGAAAAGGATCCTTCCCTGAGAAGGAACTAGGCTCCGAGCCCCCCTACTGATCAGAGGTTCGAAGGCTGGCCCCCGGAAGGGTTCGACAGCCGCCTCAGATCGTGTGGGCCCTACACCCACTACTGGTCAGAGGTTCGAAGGGCGGCCCCTCGAAAGGGTTCCACGGCCGCCTCAGGCTACTCGGGCTCTGCACCCATTACTGATCAGGGGTTCGAAGGCTGGCCCCCGAAGGGTTCACAGCCGCCTCAGACGCCGAGCGAGGGATGACCATGGGTACGTTCGATACATAACCAAGGCTCGGGCTGCGCTCCCGAGGTACCCTAGGACATTTCCGAGACCAGCGGGAACGATCTTGTAACAGAATCCCATCAGAGGGAGGCATCGAGCCCTCGGACCCCGTTACCAGGGGACCGGGTCTGGCAGATCACCCGCAGGTACTTTTGGGCGTGCCTCTGGGCCCGTAGTCGACCCCTAACGAACGAGGCACGGACGTCCACTCGGATTACCCGCTTGCAGCTCATCGGAGACACCATGTTCGGCGCCCATCGAGGGCAACATGGCGCTTTCCCCCCCCCCCCCCTCCTCCTTGCGAAAAGGCGACGCAGGGGCGTATGTAAAAAAGCCGAGTCTACCCCTGACCGCCCTCTCGCTCTGTGCAGAGGCTCGGGGGCTGCTCTCGCAAACCCGGCCCCGGCCGAACCGTTGACAGCGTCAACATACCAGCCCGAGAACTTGGGACCCGACCGTACACCTGGGCTACGGCCAGCTCACATGAGGGAACGACCAGACCAGCCGAAGCACTACGCAAGACATTAAGACCTCGAAGGAGTGAAACCACTCCTCCGAGGCCTCGGGGGCTACACCCGGCGGGTGCGCTCGCGCGCACCCACCGGAACAAAACGCAACCGAGGAAGGCTGGTCCCCTTGCAAAAAAGTGCGACGAAAGCCTCCAAGCGAGTGCAAACACTCCCTTCGAGGCTCAGGGGATACTGTCGGGGACCATAATTAGGGGTACCCTCAAGGCTCCTAATTCTCAGCTGGTAACCCCCATCAGCACAAAGCTGCAAAGGCCTGATGGGTGCGATTAAGTCAGGGATCGGTCCATTCAAGGGACTCGATCACGCCTCACCCGAGCCTAGCCTCGGACAAGGGCAGCCGACCCCGGAGGATTTCCGTCTCGCCCGAGGCCCCCCTTCAGCGGCAAACATATTTCCGGCTCGCCCGAGGTCCTGTCTTCGCTAAGAAGCAACCCTGACCAAATCGCTGCACCAACCGACCAAGTCGTAGGAGCATTTAATGCAAAGGTGGCCTGACACCTTTATCCTGACGCGCGCCCCCCAGCCGGCAGAGCCGAAGTGACCGTCGTCACTTCGTCGCTCCACTGACCGGCCTGACAGAAGGACAGCGCCGCCTGCGCCACTCCGACTGCGGTGCCACTTGACAGAGTGAGACTGACAGGCAGTCAGGCCCGGCCAAAGGCACCATAGGAAGCTCCGCTCCGCCCGACCCAGGGCTCGGACTCGGGCTAAGTCCCGGAAGACGGCGAACTCCGCCTGACCCAGGGCTCGGACTCGGGCTAAGTCCTGGAAGGCGGCGAACTCCGCCCGACCCAGGGCTCGGACTCGGGCTAAGTCCCGGAAGACGGCGAACTCCGCCCGACCCAGGGCTCGGACTCGGGCTAAGTCCCGGAAGACGACGACCTCCGCCTCGCCCGACCCAGGGCTCGGACTCGGGCTAAGTCCCAGAAGACGACGATCTCCGCCTCGCCCGACCCAGGGCTCGGACTTGG
The DNA here is from genome assembly GCF_902167145.1 of Zea mays. Lineage (NCBI taxonomy): Eukaryota > Viridiplantae > Streptophyta > Magnoliopsida > Poales > Poaceae > Zea > Zea mays. The sequence goes on along the minus strand of NC_050104.1, from coordinate 155,280,143 downwards.
GCTCGGCCCCAAAAGACGACGAACTCTGCTTCGCCCGACCCCAGGGTTCGGACTCCGCCCCGGCACCAGCCGGCGATCTCTGCCTCGCCCGAACCTGGGGCTCGGACCCGACCTCGGCCACAGAAGACAGACTCGACCTCGGCTTCGGAGGAGCTTCCACATCGCCCAACCTAGGGCGTAGACCAGCCACGTCAACAGGAGGCGCCATCATCACCCTACCCCGAGCTGACTCGGGCCGCAGGGAACAAGACCGGCGTCCCATCTGGCTCGCCCCGCCAGATAGGCAATGATGGCGCCCTGCATACTCTGTGACGACGGCGGCTCTCAGCCCCCTTACGGAAGCAAGAGGACGTCAGCAAGGATTCAACCGCTCCGACAGCTGTCCCTCCGCCAGGCTCCATCGCTCCTCCGACGGCCACGACATCACACCAGCTGGGTGCCAAAATCTCTCCGACTGCCACAACGGCATGTACTTAGGGCGCTAGCTCTCCTCCGCTAGACACGTAGCACTCTGCTACACCCCCTATTGTACACCTGGATCCTCTCCTTACGCCTATAAAAGGAAGGACCAGGGCCCTCTTAGAGAGGGTTGGCCGCGCGGGGACGAGGACGAGAACAGGCGCTCGCTGGAGGCCGCTCGCTCCCTCTCCCGCGTGGACGCTTGTAACCCCCTACTGCAAGCGCACCCGACCTGGGCGCGGGACGAACACGAAGGCCGCGGGATTCCCACCTCTCTCACGCCGGTCTCCGGTCGCCTCGCTCTCCCCCCTTCGCGCTCGCCCTCGCGCTCGACCCATCTGGGCTGGGGCACGCGGCGACATTCACTCGTCGGCTCAGGGACCCCCCGGTCTCGGAACGCCGACAAATATATTTGAGAAAATGTGACATATTTAGTGACTTCGTAAATATCAAGATCTGTACATCCCCTATCTTTAGGAAGTGTATATAAGCGTTTTCAATGATATTGTATGTCGTCCAAAATTGAATACTCCTACGATATAAAGATAATTTTCTCTACTATATTAAAGCACTAATTTTTCTGGTTCCAAATCCACGTTCACATTTATCTAGCTAACAAAACACACATGTTTTTTATATTTTATATTATATACTTAAGCATAAATAGAAACCGTATCAATATTACTACGAACACTTTGCTAATAAGGAATTTAAATTATCAAATCATGTATGCATGGTCCAGCATTGGTCTCCCGATACAGATTTCTAACTAGGAGTCTAGGTCTAGGATATGCTTATAACGAGTTTTGTTTATAATTAAAACAGACGTGGTATGTCATAATCCGTAGCTTTCTTACAATCGCAGCTTTAATTTGACCAAAAAGCATTATCTTGGTTTTTTTGTCCTTTGCTTGGTCGTCGCACTCCGTATATATAGTACTAGTACCACTACAGGAAAACACAATTTTTCCGACGGCCGACACTATTTCCGACGGTTCTTAGGGTACCGTCGAAAATAGCGCTATTTCCGACGACCCACGGCCAACCGACGGAAATAACGCTATTTCCGACGGCCCCGGTAGTGACCGTCGGAAATAGGTGGAGGCCCCAAACGGCCGTTACCCGCGCGGCCCCACGGCTGCACACACACAACGAACACACGCACACACGCGTACAGCGCCGCCGCCGCGCCCCTGCAGGAGCCGCCGCCCGGCCGGGGCTCGCCAGAGCCGCCGCCGCCGCCCGGCCGGGGCTCGCCAGAGGCGCCGTCGCCCGGGGCTGCCAGAGCCGCCGCGCGGACGTCCCCGCCCCCCCGGTTTGCCTGCCGCCGCCGCCCGCCCCGGGGCTCGCCAGAGCCGCCGCCGCCCGACCGGGATTGCCAGCGCCGCCGCCGCCCCTCGAGCCGCCCGCCGCCGCCCGGACGGGACTCGACGCCTGCCGCCCGGACGGGACTCGACGCCTGCCGCCGGCCGGGGCTCGCCACAGCCGCCGCCGCCGCCCGGGCCCGTCGCCCCCGCGCGGACGTCCCCGCGCGACGCCTGCCGCTGCCCCTCGAGCCGCCCGTGCCCCGGTTTGCCCGCCGCCGCCGCCCGGGCCCGTCGTCCCCGCGCGACGCCTGCCGCTGCGCCACCCGTCTCAGGTTTGCGCCCCCATCACATAATCTTACTAGGTAAATATAATAGTTTAAAGTAGTTGTATATTAAAACACTGATGGACAATTAAAATCTTACTAGGTAAATATTAAAACACTGATGTACCGTCTCTAATGATTATATTTAGACTTGGAGAGTTGTAATCCAAGTGTAAAAAGTAGACAATTGGATATCCTATTGTCTAAAATCCATTAGGTCATCAAAAGAAAGAAAAAAAAATCCATGTCACAACCTCTACCACTGGCAAGGGTGAATTTGGACGAGAGACTCCTATTTGAGACGATTGCGCCAAGTTGCTCTAATATGGCTTGTATAATATGCTGGTGGTGCATAACATAGTATTAGTAATAGGTCTATAGGCGATACTTAACTAAAATAGGTCTAAACTTATGCGTCACCCGTTTCGGTCCAACACATTGCTTAATAAAGTAGTGTGTTGTACCGAAATTGTCCCTTTTTGGACAGCCTTAGAGTGAACGACATATCAAATAGGATTTATGATGAGTCAATGAGTTTGAGCGAGATTTCGACAGCATAACCCTCTTGTTCTCCGTTGCACCATTACGGGCGTGCAATGGAGAACAATAGGGTTATGCTGCCGAAATTTCGTTCAAACTCATTGACTTATCATAAATCTGTGATATGTCGTTCACTCTTAGGTGGGTTTAGGACCTATCCTTTCCTATAATTGTAGGACCACCGGCTGATAATATATCTAGAAATTAATGAACTTGTCTTGATCTTTAATTAGTCGAACGATGGGTGATAGTCGTCGCTGGATGTATGAAGGCTGGCGAAAAAATGATCCTTCGCTTGAGTGGATACAGAAAACCGAAGATTTTATCAATCGTGTTTTTTCTTCGTCAAGAAATGGTCGAGTGTGGTGCCCATGCAGTGTTTGCAAAAATTATCAACGTCAAACCAAGAAAGAGATGTCTGGTCATCTTTGCAAAAATGGCTACGTGCCAAATTATGAAGTTTGGGTGCATCATGGTGAGGAGCTTCCCCGTGGATAAGCTCCAGAAGGTCAAGACGATTTTGACCCGGATTTAGACCGAATGGAGGAGATGGTTCAGGATTTAAGAGAGGATCCCGATTTAGTGTTTCCAGATAATCCTGAGGATCCTCAACCGCCGGAAGTTAAAAAATTCTTTGAACTTCTCAAGGCAGCAGAAGAGCCGTTTCACGAACACACGAGAGTAACCATTCTTGCTTTTGTGACGCGACTTATGGCTATCAAGTCTAAGTTCGCATTCTCCATCAACTGCTTAAATGAACTTTTGAATTTGATCAGCGACGTATTACCACCAAATCACAAAATGCCCAAAGACGTGTATCAGTCAAGAAAGTTACTCTCTGGCTTAGGTATGGAGTATCAAAAAATTGATGTTTGTCCAGATAACTGTATGCTTTTCTGGAAGGAAAATGAAAAATTAGACAAATGTTTGAGATGCAGCAAATCAAGGTTCGTTGAGGTCGTAAATGAAGATGGAGAAAAAATGACAACAGAAGTAGCAAAGAAGCAACTTCGTTACATGCCTCTCACGCCTCGTGTAAAACGGTTGTTTCTCTCAAAAAAACACCGCTAAGCAGATGAGATGGCACAAAGAACGTGAACGCGAGAACCCTCAAGTTATGATGCACCCATCTGATAGTGATGCGTGGAAGGCGCATGATGATTTTGATTCGGATTTTGCTAGTGAAGCTAGAAATATTCGAATCGGGTTGGCGACGGACGGGTTCTCACCTTTCAATATGACCGCATCACCGTATTCTTGTTGGCCTGTATTTGCAGTTCCATACAATCTTCCACCTCACCTTTGCATGAAATACGATTACATGTTTCTGTGTCTAATCATTCCTGGACCAGAACACCCTGGAAAACATCTCAATGTAATGTTGGAACCTTTAGTCGATGAGTTGAAAAAATTGTGGGAAGGAGTCGAAGCTTACGATTGCTACAAGAAAGAGAGATTCAATCTTCGAGTTGCGTACTTGTGGTCGATTCATGATTTTATGGCCTACGGTATTTTTGCTGGATGGAGTTGTCATGGAAAGTTGACATGTCCAATATGTGGTAAGGATACAGATTGTTTTCGTCTTGAGTTTGGTGGGAAGATCTGTTACTTTGATTGCCACAGATGTTTCTTGCCTCTCGATCACCCGTTCAGATTTGAGGCAAATCAATTCAGAAAAGACACCATTGTTACCAAAGGCCCACCGAAACGTTTGAGTGGCGCAGAGATTCATGCTGCGCTCGATAATTTGAAACCAGACGGTACTGGTTACCTGGGATTTGGAATAGAACATAATTGGACACATAAATGTTCTTTGTGGGAACTCCCTTATACGGAGGCCTTGATTCTGATGCACAACATTGATGTCATGCACCAAGAGCGGAATGTTGCTGAAAGCATTATTAGTACATGTATGGATTTTCCCGATAAAACCAAAGATAATATAAAGGCCAGAAAAGATTTAGAGAAAATTTGTAACCGACCAAGCCTGGTCTTGCTTCAGAGTGGTGCTAAGCCACGTGCGTCATTTTGTCTAAAATCTAAGCAAAAGAAAGAGGTGATGGTGTGGTTGAAAAACTTAAAATTTCCAGATGGGTATGCCGCGGGATTCAGAAGGTCCGTGAATTTGAGGACAGGAAAAATGAATGGATTGAAGAGTCATGATTATCACATTATTATGGAAAGATTACTTCCTGTAATGTTTTGGGGTTACTTGAATAATGATGTGTGGACGGCGTTAGCTGAGTTAAGCTACTTCTATAGACAACTTTGTACTAAAGAAATTAAAAAAGATGTGATGGAGAAATTAGAGAAGGAGATTCCGGTCCTTATTTGCAAATTGGAAAAAATATTTCCCCCCTGGATTCTTCAATCCGATGCAACATCTACCTGTACACCTTCCATATGAAGCTAAGATTGGGGGTCCTGTGCAGTATAGATGGATGTATCACATAGAAAGGGCACTTAAGAAGCTTAGTGCAATGGTTGGCAACAAGGGAAGAGTTGAAGGGTGTATTGCTGAAGAATTTAAATATAAAGAGATATCAGCCTTCACGAGCGTATACTTTGCAGAAGAACACAATGTAAATGCACCTACATTAAGGTATAATGTTGATCAAGCTGGTCCATGCAGTAAACTCAAAATTTTGTCATTCGAGGGAAAGACAGTTGGAGCATCAACTGAATATCACATTGGACGTGAAGAAAAGTTGGATGCATTACTCTACATGTATGAAAACATGGAAGAGATGACTCCATACTTCAAGTAAGCATAGATTTTCAAAATTGAAGAGCAACATGTGCTCATTACTCCTCGTAACTCTTTTATTTACTTTTTTCAACAGAGAGTACGAACGACAGAATAAGGGTAAACTGTCGACGAGGCTGTATGAAATCATGCTTCGCGAAGGAAAAGAAGGCACTCCCAATTTCATTAATTGGTTTCGAGTTCATGTAAATATCATATCTGTTTTCTTATGTGTTCATAGTTTATCTTTTTAATAGTTCCTCCTATTGATCTATATTCGTAACTGACAGTGCGAAAAAACTTCCAACGTTGACGAGGACTTACGTCAGATGTCACGTGCACTTGTCAAAGTCAGAAGCTATGGTCGTTATGATGTTAAGGGATATCGTTTTCGTTCAACCAAATTTGAATGTACTCGACCTTTAGCTGCGACAACAAATACTGGTGTGGTATGTTGGTCTTTTGATGAGCAAGGAAGGGAGATGAATTATTATGGAACTATCAAAGATATATTGGAATTCGACTTCGCTGGGGGGAAAAATCTGAAAGTTATGTTCTTCAAATGTGATTGGATCGATCCTAAACATGGGATACGACAAAACCAATTTGGTATGGTAGAAGTCAAACACGAGCGTATAATGACTCGTGGTTGTAGTAAATTTGTTCTTGATTTTCAAGTGGACCAAGTGTATTATATGTCATATCCCTGTATCGATCTTAAAGACTGGTGGGTAGTGTACAACGTAAATCCCTGTGAAAGATTATATTTAAAGGGTGATACAAGTTATCGACAAAATGAGGTGGAAGCTGATGTTGAAGAAATTTATCAAGAAATTGAAGTTCCACCCGTTTTTAATATAGAAACAACAATGGAGCCAGATTCAGTAGCGGGCGATCTTAATGATGTAATAGTTCCTCCAAAAAGGAAACGAAAGTCGAAGAAGAAAAAGACGCCCGAGAGAAAGTCGACGTGCTTGAGAAGACAACAAATTAATCCTGATTTCGAATATGATTAAGAAGTAAATATTTATTTTGATGAATTAAAATTTAATTTATTGTTATACTATGTTGTTATCTCTTTATTGTTATACTAATATAATTTTCAATATGCAGGATGGCGGCTCGAAAGTTGAAGAATTTTGTGAAGGGCATGACGAAGGGCTCTTCTTCTTCAGGAAGAAGCAAAGCACAAGAGTGTCTGTTCCAAGGTACCGAGTCACTCTCGAGCAACAGACGACAGGCTTTGATGGAACATCTTCCACCTGATATGCAGGGACAGGTGTGATTACTCTAAATTATTATTTTATTTCAATATAGTAATGTTTATATGAATCTAATGATTAAAGTGTTTCATGTGCAGGATGTTAACGAGACTCGAGAGGAGGAGGCGAGGGGTGAGGATGCGGCCGATTACGATGCGGCCGATGCAGACTATGAGCAGGAAGATGATGTTGGAGGTGGAGCTGGAGATGGGTGGTCTTCTGGTGGTGGTCAGTTTGAGGGTGGAGGGTCAGCAGGCGGATGGGACTCATGGCCTAGCAGTGATGCTGGAGCTTCTAGTGGTGGAGGGTCTTCTCGGGCACGGAAGTCGAGGAAAACACATTGGGTGCCTCCTCCTAAAGTTCCTGCTCGTGAGGAGGATAAGATTCTGATCGTACCGTGTGGCGACGAGTGAGTTGATTCTAATGTTAAATATTTGTTCATACATTATATGAAATTTGTTAATGCTTCTTTTGTACAATGTGGTTGCAGGTCTTGGATTGATGCATCTTTTCAAGGTCAAGGACGTCGCACACAGGTGAATAAAGTTTTGGGAAGTATATGCAAATATCTCTGGCCTGGTGTAGTGATGGAGAAAGGCGTTGAGGTGCCTTGTATGTCTTGGGATCAGTACGGGCTCGCGTTCAATGCAGAACATAGGAATGCCCAAGGTGCTGTGTGGCATGAGTTCTGGGTATGTTCTCTAGCCCAACTTGAATTGATTCAACTATACAATGTGCTAAAAATCTTGTTTCTTGTTTTTTCAGAAACGTTACAAGTTGCCTGAAGATGGAAGTATGAACGATCGTGCACGGATCGTTTTTAACAAGAGCGCGACTACCTTGGTTAGGGATCAGATGTATTATGCTCGGATCCAGGTCACTTCTGATTACATATTAAGGCAGGAAGGACGTCGGCCACGTTCCAAAAGTGAGGCATCAAACAAATACTTAACCGAAGAAGAATATCTTGAGGTAAATTGTTTTTATCCTAATTCATGTCCAAGTGTTAGTACTAACAATACATTGGATCGAAATAAAGTTTTCAGACTCGGTGCCATGGATGGCATCAAATGAGTCTGGTTGGCGGGCTGTATGCAAATATTGGGCAACAGATGGATTTAAAGGTGTTTCATTGAGAAACAGCTCAAATCGTGGGCATGATGTTCACCACAGATATGGTGGTGATGGCCACGTTCGTTTGGCAAAGCGCATGGTAAGTGTAATTTATGGTCGTGCATATCATGAATCTTCTATGTGTTTTATGTTATTTTCTTTTGCCTGTAGGAAGCTAGTTCTGGTGTTACGCCGAGTGATGTTCAGGTTTACCTTAGAGGTCACAGGGGGTCGGATCCTACAAATCCAGAACAGTTGTGTTCCCAGTCAGCTGCTGAGCGTGTGGTGAGACTTTCGCAACTAGTTACAATGCACTTCTATTCTAAGAGTCGAGAAAAATATAACTGCATTGTTTATTATTTGTCAGGCCTCATATGGTGCTTCCATGATGTCGGAGCATGGGCAAGACTATGATCGGATGAATCAGCCTATCGATCCTCAGATTGTGTATGCTAGTGGAGGCGGAAAATCTCATGGACGGTGAGTTTGCTATTATTAATTCGTCGATTTGATCTTTTTTAACATGATGTGTTGCGTGTTTAACTTCTTTCTATTTTTTGTAGTTACCCCATGTTTGGTAGTGTTATCGACTCGACTCAGGTGAGGCCTGAAAGGTCTCGCCCATCGAGGTCGTCTAGCCGTGGTCCTCGCTCTAGTACCCAAGGAAACGCCGAGCTGATCCGGGTGCAGGAAGCTTTGAGGCGACAGGAGGAGTATAACAAGCAACAACAAGAGTACTGGGCTGCTCAATTTGCACGACAGCAGGAGATGATGCAGGTAATTAGATCCTCGTGAGCCTCTACTATAATTGGAGCACATATTTTCTAATATATCCTCGTAACATAGCTTTCAATTTCTTTCAGCAAATAGCACTAGGACAACGTCTAGATTTTTCAGCGATGACTATGCCAACTCCTCCACCTATCCCGCAGTTTGTACCGACTCCACAATTTAGTTGGCCCACACCTGCACCTCAGGTTATATTACTTGACTTTTTCTTTTGACGTTGCATAACAAGAATTTAACTACTAACACATTTTTTTGAATGTTGTAGGTCCCTCCAGGAAACTTGCTAACTCCGGGAAATGAGGACTCTGAAGATGCAGTCGCTTCTTTTGTGGATGGTCTTCTAAACAGCGGAGGAGCTAGCGGATCAAATCAACCCCATCCATTTGATCAACCTCCTCCATTTGAGTAGCTTGTCTCCTTGTGTTTTTCTCGTACTATGGACTTGTGAACTTGTGGTATTGTGAACGAACTTGTGCTATTGTGAACTTGTGAACATGTGAACTTGTGAACTTGTGCTTTAATTTGTGGACGGATGAACATTTTGTGAATTTAATTGTGTGTTTCATGTGAAATGATGAATTATGGATATTTGTGGTATTGTATGTGATTCTGGATGAATTATTGGAAACTGGATATTGATTGAATTTGTGTGATTGTTTGTAAAATAAAAAGCAGGCAAATTCTGTTTCTCTGTTTTTTAATTACTTCCGACGGCCCCTTATTTCTGACGGGCCGTCGGAAATAAGCTGTGACGGCGTCAGGCGCCGGCGGCCGGCCGTCTGCGGGGCCCACCTCACTTTATTTCCGACGGTCCCACGCCGGCCGTCGGAAATAAACTTATTTCCGACGGCCCCGTCGGAAACGCGAATACTTCCGACTGGGTATCCCCTACGGCGTTACTTCCGACGGGACCTGTCTTAAGCCGTCGGAAGTAACTACTTCCGACGGTTCAGTGCTTATTTCCGACGATTTAGGCCGTCGGAAACTGAACGTTTTCCTGTAGTGTACTGTTGGGGATTAAAGATTTCAAGAAGCCCAACGTTCATAGTCTAATCTCTAGCCGTTCAAAGGATGGCGCCTAGGCTGACGACATTTCGTGACTGCTAGTTCATCGTGTGGTTTTCGGGATGCTGTTTGCTTTTCGGGGATCGCGTTCCGGCGAGAAAAATGGAACGAGGTCGCATGCATATTGCATACATATCCTATGCATCGATTGATGCACTATATTTTAGTATCTCCTTTCTAAAAGAAATAGTAGTTGTTTTAGGTCTTGATATTTATGGCTATATTTAAATAGATGAAGATGAATCTAAACACATACGTAAAACATATATATCAAGTATTGTATATATGAACCTAGTAATAATCTAAAATGATTTTTAATTTGAGTTGGAGGGAGTATATAACACACCACAAGGAAAACTTTTGGAGAATTAACACACGTACTACACGACAAGTCGACAACTAAACATATTACAGAAGCAAAAAGAACAATATAGATTAAAAATAAAGAGACTTTACTATTTATAAAGCCAAACTATATGTCAAACAAAACCATAGCCAAGCTCCAACATATAAAAACATAATAAGCGATCCATGTAAACAGCCAATAATATTGTAGTAGTATATAAAATAAGTATAACTATATATATATATATATATATATATATATATATATATATATATATATATATATATATATATATATAGTATTTAGAGTCCTGGGCTCTCTCTAACTACAGGAAGCCCCGACCAGAAACCGACCAGGTGCTCTGACTGGCGCGCACGCTTTACTGGTTGACTGTAATACATTGTTACGTCAATTATAAATACGAGTTATGCTCCTTTTTGTTTACCGTTTACACTCTTTTGGTGTGCGCACGTCTCGCGGCATCCGGGCCCACGAAAAGATCGTGTTCCCGCAATCTGGGCAGTTTACGTATACCGGGCCCACGAATCAAGGAACCGAGCTTCCATTTTCTCAGCTCATCTCTCCCGTAACTATCGCTCCCGCCGAACCCTAGCCAAATCCGCCGCCGTATGCTGCTTCTCCTCCGCGCCCGGCGAACCCTAGACTAATCGCCGCCGTGAGCATTAAGATTCTCCCCCGCAGTTCCCCCGCCGTCGCATTCTCCTTCACCACCGCAGAGACCCGCCATCGCCTTCTCCGCCGCACACACGCCGTGGCCTTGTTCTTCGTCTCCGGCAAGGGACCCGGAATCGAGGAGGCGGTTGTGCCGCCCCTGCGTTCTCCTACTCGTCAGAGACCGAGACCTCGATCTTCTCCACCGCGGCGGCCGAACGCCGAGTCCCCTACCCCATTGCGAGGTCCGTCCCCAACGTCGAGTCCCCAACGCATTTGACACAGCCCCGCGTCGCATTGGGTTGTCCCCTGCAGAGGTGTCTCGAATTCAGCCGCCCTCCAGGCCAATCCACATTCCGGTAAGCCATCAACCTTTAACTCTTACAATCTGAATCGTAGATAGAGTTCACATTATTATTTTGCCAATTGCTTGATTTATCAAATACCAATTCATTATAAATTTATAGTTAAATGGAGACACAAATGTATACTATGCAATCTATCACACCTTTATGCAGTTACAATACTTTGTTTATGCTGATTTGTTGACAGAAGTATGATCCATACATCAACACATTATGCCATAAAACCTATTGCTGTTTGGGCCAGCTCACACGAAATAACCAGGTTATACGTTAATTGGATGTCGCATATGAGCAGATTTTTTTTGATCAAGTTAGTCTCACAAGCTTATGCAATTTACAATATTGTGTTATGCTGCTTTGTTGATACAATTATGCAATGTATGGTCATGAACTGAATTGAATTGACTTGCGCTTATCTTTTTTTTATCCTTTACGTATTTTATGTATATGTGTTGTTTCATTTGGCAGGAACATCAGTGATGAAGAACGTAGACCGACCACCTTCCAATCCAAAACGGATCATAATCCAGTCTACTCAGGAGTGCTTCAGCGTTGACATACCCCGTGCTCCGGCGGGGACTGTTAGACCCGAAACAAGGCATGCTGCTGATGAGGATGATGACTTTACACACACTATTGTAGATGATCTAGTACGATTATATCCTCTGTCTACTTATACTTTGTCAAACACTATACGTCATCAATATAGAGATATACACGTGAGAGTAACAAGTCTTGAAAAATAAAAAATAATTTTCATATATACATACACTTGTCAAATGATCAGATCAACATTAATTTCTTGTTAGTTTTTTTTTCCTTTTTCTTTTCACTCGACTTTAATCCGTACCGACCAGCTTCTATTGCTTCTACAGTATTTTTGTCTTTATAGATTGTAGTTGTAGATAGCTGGCTTTAATTTAAAGCAATCTTGTTTCTTGTTGCTCTGGACGCGCATATGGGATCATGGCGCTGTGCATGGAACGATCGATCATGGCGCTATGCATATATACATCGTCTATGGATGGAGTATTGGAGTACGTATAGGCCGGAATACGTACACGTAAGGGAAACATGCATGCACGGGGTTTTCCGACCGTTGGATCTATATCCAACGATTATTGGCAGCTCAGAGATCATGCGATCATGGTCCTTTATTGACGATCCCATGTGCACCGCGCTGGTGGTGTGCGTGTGATGAATATATAGTGGAACCATGTAATAAAACGCGCGCGGACCACCGACCGTACCTGGCCTGTGTCATATGGACGAGATCCATATATACGTGTACACACAGCTAGCTAGGCAGCTGTCCTGTGAGGCTGTGTCTGTGCTCCGTGGAGTATATATGCAGTAGGTCCGAGTACGTCTCGACCGGCAGCGAAGTACAAAACATACGATGGCTATTAGAAATAAGGAAGCTGTTGGCACCTTTTTCGGGCGCCAATCACTCAACAAGAACCGGCGACGGTGTTCTCTGGTCAGGCGCGGATGGTCCGCAGCACAGGGCCGGACGGTCCGCGACCTGGGCGCAGGAGCGGTGTCTTCCCTGCGTCACGCCGGACGGTCCGCAGCTCTGGGCCGGACGGTCCGCGACCTGACAACAGGGTCGTCTTCCTCCTACTTGCTGGAATCTAGATCTCGTCCCCTGGGGGAAGGGATTTTAATGGTGCCCTGGGTCAATAGGTCACCCAGGGCGTCCCCAGACGACGTGGAGTCGCCTATGAATTAAGAGATCAATTCGAGGAAGAGGTCTTGGATGGACAACTAGATCTTGCCCCCCGGGAGGGGTGAGATCCTAGGGTCATCTTGGGATCGGCAGGCCACCCAAGACGGATCTAGACGACGTAGAGTCGAATAGTGGTGGAGGTGGATATGTGGAAGACTACAACTAGAACTATGCTACATCTACTCCTAGGGCAGGAAAAGTAAATAAGGTAATTGGTTCGATTGGAATGTGTTCGGGGGTTCTCAATCGGTCGTACCCCTTTATATTTATAGGGGAGGAGGTCTGGACCTTTTTCTAAGAGATAACAACAAACTCTCACGTGATTAGATGGATAACCACGCACGAGATAAGGATAAATATCCGAATTAATCTAATCTCGGGACACGCGGCCCGTCCGGGCCCAAGGGCCGGACTGTCCGCTCATTTTGGTGCCCAACATATGCCCCCTGCCTTTTGGTGGAGCTTGGCGAACCAAAAGCATCAGTGAAAACTTCAGAAATAATTGACCTCATGAGCTTTTATTCCCGATGTAAGGACTCAGCTCGATGCAAGTCATCGGCTCTTGCGATCAGATAATATAAATAATTGATGGAACTTTAATGCACAGAGGCCGTTTCGGATCGCATCCTCTTCGGCCATGTCTACCTGATCAACCTATCAATAGGCAAAAACTTGTGGTGCCCCCCAGCCCAAATAAGCAAACGGATTGGGCCAGTAATACGAATTTATCGCCGTACCACCCCACACATGAGCAGGACAACATATCGACGATGGATAGAACGGGACGCACCATGCTATCCCTAGAGGAGGATGACAAGGCGATCTTGGTTGTGCTACCTTTTGGGTCCGTTTAGTCGGCTTTTGCTTTCGCACAGACCGCCCTTTTGACTTCGTCTGCTTTATTGACCGGTTGTGTGGAACGGCCTTCTTCGTATATTTGGCAAGCAACTGACCAAAAGTAGGGCCGACTCTACTGAGTCGTCCAGACGTCTTAATAGTATTTTGTTTCCTAACACTTGTTTTGGAACCTTGTGGTCCGGTGGTCTGAGGTTGCTGCTTCTGACTGTCTGCGGACTGTCCGACCATTATAGCCGGACCGTCCGCTACTGTCTCGGACTGTTCGGCCTTAGTACCCGGATCGTCTGGCGTACGCAGGATAGGTGACCGTGATCGGGTGTCCGATCGTGCTTGCCCCCCGGTGCCTCCGGTCTTTCTTTTGTCCGGAGTCTTCCGAGTAACCATTCTGCGTGACATATTTGGTGTGCGGGGATCACCAATGACGATATTTTTATCTTTGCTTTTATCGGCCGCACAGGGCCGAACTATGACTTTTTTGCTTGTCGGCTCTAATGTGGTGGCAGGGACAGGTGGCCTGTCAATCCTCACCTCCTTTTGAAACCTCAACCATCCTTCGTTTATAGCCAATTGTATTTGCCGATGAAAGACAGCACAATCATTGGTGTTATGAAGAAAGGAGCCATGCCATTTACAATATATACGCCCTTTTAATTCTTCAACCGGAGGAATTATATGTGATAATTTAATATTACCATGTTTAAGCAACTCATCAAATATTTTATCACACTTAGTAATATTAAATGTGAACTTAACCTTTTCCTTTTGTGTCGAGTGCGGGTGAGAGCGAACAGAAGGTTTGGCCTTAGTGGGCCAAACAAGCTCAGGGACATGTGACCTTTTTGGTTCTTGGGGCTTGGGTGGCCGGTTATATTTATGTCGGCCTTCCGCACTAGGCGGATCATAGGTGACTTCTGGTGCTCCGGACGGTCCGACCTGCACAGTCGGACGGTCTGCAGGTGGATCGGACGGTCCGGTAATATCCTCGGACGGTCCGGTCACGTCAGGCAACATCTGTGACCCTTGTGGTGGGCTCTGTGTAACTCCGGACTGTCCGGCGTAGGGTGTCGGACGGTCTGACGGAGGGCCGGACGGTCCGCGATTGTGTGCGGACGGTCCGGCCGTGCTCAGGGTTGACTCACCATTTAGCGAAGATGGTGATGACGGTCGTCCTGGATATGAGTCCATCGGCATACCAGAATATGGCTGGGGAAACCCATTTGCCGCCGATGTGTTTGGCGCAATTGTTTCATCGCCTAATTTATGTGATAAAAAATTAGGCATGTGAGTTTTTCCTAATGCATGTGCCATCCTCTCTATATCCTCCGTAATACTTTTAATCCGATTATCAAAAGAAATTTTAATAGATAGAATATCATCGGCTGACCTGGCATCACCTATCGTGGGGAGCTGTTGCAGCACGGCTAACATATACTCAGTGTTTATCTCCCTTTCTTGGACGGTCTTCTGGTGGCAGTCTACCCTGAAGTGCGAGAGGTACCACTTATCCGCCACCTTGAGCATCTGATCCTTTTATCGGTGGGCCTCCTCGTCTATTTTCTTCATGTCATCTTCTAATCTTTTATGCTCAGCGGCCGATAAATTAGTCAGCCTTTTGTTGCTGTTTGGAGAAGCACCGTTGAGATCTTTAGAATCGGCCATGTAAGCCTGATTTTGTAGATCTGCAACTTCGTCCCCAGCGGAGTCGCCAAAAAGTATGTTGGCACCTTTTTCGGGCGCCAATCACTCAACAAGAACCGGCGGCGGTGCTCTCTGGTCAGGCGCGGACGGTCCGCGGCACAGGGCCGGACGGTCCGCGGCACAGGGCCGGACGGTCCGCGACCTGGGCGTAGGAGCGGTGTCTTCCCTGCGTCACGCCGGACGGTCCGCGGCTCTGGGCCGGACGGTCCGCGACCTGGCAACATGGTCGTCTTCCTCCTCCTTGCTGGAATCTAGATCTCGTCCCCTGGGGGGAAGGGATCTTAATGGTGCCCTGGGTCAACAGGTCACACAGGGCGTCCCCAGACGACGTGGAGTCGCCTAGGAATTAAGAGATCAATTCGAGGAAGAGGTCTTGAATGGACAACTAGATCTTGCCCCCCGGGAGGGGTGAGATCCTAGGGTCGTTTTGGGATCGGCAGGCCACCCAAGACGGATCTAGACGACGTAGAGTCGAATAGGGGTGGAGGTGGATATGTGGAAGACTACAACTAGAACTATGCTACATCTACTCCTAGGATAGGAAAAGTAAATAAGGTAATTGATTCGATTGGAATGTGTTCGGGGGTTCTCAATCGGCCGTACCCCTTTATATTTATAGGGGAGGAGGTCTGGACCTTTTATTAAGAGATAGTAACAAACTCCCACGTGATTAGATGGATAACCACGCACGAGATAAGGATAAATATCCGAGTTAATCTAATCTCGAGACATGCGGACCGTTCGGGCCCAAGGGCCAGACTGTCCGCTCATTTTGGTGCCCAACAGAAGCGTAGCTAACATGTATGGCGTCAATGCACGCCAAAGCCCAAAGCTAGCGCCACCGGCGGTCTGCATGCATACTGCAGGCCGATCTGCAGCAGCTTGGTGCTTGGAGGTAGGAACCCTGACATAGAGCCATAGAGGCTCGCTCTAGTCTAGCCGCAACGGAGAAAACAAACCCCCACGGGTCCAGCAGGTAGCAGCGCGCCATGATGAGCTTCTGATCGCCTGCGCAGGCAACGCAGCTGCTCTGCTCCGGCGACAACCACCCTGTGCCGCTCCGCACCGCACTGCCCGTCACTGTAGCTAACAGCTCCAGCCTGCACAGTCGTGCGCCCTGCCCCCTGCATGAGCGGGGCGATGGCCGGCCGGGCCGGGGCCCTTGCCATTAATTCCTGGCTTGGACGCTACTCTCTCGGACAGGATTCCTGGAAACGAGGCATTGCATGTGCCCGATCCGAGACGCTGTGACTGTGTGCATGATGAGCGCTAGCCTGTTACTACGTACAACCCACCACACGGCATGCATGCATGGATTCGTCTCCTCCGCCATCGATCGTCGTTGTCTTGTCCATGGCGCGCCTAGCTAGCTAGAGCGACGACGACGACGATCTGCCGCCTCATCTGATTTGACGCCCTACTACGGCTACGACAAACACGCATCCATGCATCGATGGAGGAGGGCCTTTGAATTACTGTTGACAATGGAGCTGAGAAATTCTTGCAGAGCACTCGGGATCGAACACCTAATCATTTTGTTCGATTGGGGGTAAAATGAGCTGAGTAAAATGATTGGGGGTAAAAAGCGCGCGCCCCACGCCACGCCCCGCCGGCCGGAAAATGATCGGCCGGCCTGTGAGCGAACGTGCATGGAAGCGACCGGCCGGCCGGCTCACCAGTCACCACTGCTCGGCTGATCGGACCCGCCCCCGCACAAAAAGCGATCATGCATGCATGGCTATTGTGCGCGTGGGCTCCCGCACGCCTTCTCAATCCCGGGCCATGCATGCATGCATGGACGCAGGACGCGAGCTCTTGTCCTGTGCTGTTGCCTGCTTCCCTGGCTTCAGCGCGTTCGGACGGCGGGAGACGTGGCCGCCATCATGCATCTTCCTGTGCGCAGCGGCGTCTCACTGTGCGGCACGCCGTGCCTGCTGCCGCGGCCTGCCGCCCCCGCTCGCGCGCGGCCGCATGCACATGGCGGTTCACGGGTGGCGCGATCGAGCGCGACAAGTCACGAGCGGGATAGAAAGACCTCGCCACATGGAATCTTCCTTTTGTTTCCATGCTCGGCTGCGCTGCACGTCCGGTCGTCTCTGTCCCTCTCTCCCTCTTCGTATCGTATATGCATGGTCACAGGCTGCTTTTCTCCTGTTCCGTGGGAGTTGCATGTGTCGGAAACCCTGGGCAGCTCCATGCGCTGGCGGCTGGGTCGATCGCCTTGTGCCGGTGAAAAGGCATGCACAAGGTCCTGGCGCTCATGCATGTCATGGCCGCAATCATTCCTAGCTCCTTTGATACTACCACTACTGTACGTGTATTCCTAGCTCCTTCGGCCCGGCACGTTTCGGCCTGTTAGGTTGACGGGTCGTGCCGGACTAGGCCGCCGTGCCACATCCCAGGCCCAAGCACGGCCCGCACATAGCCGTGTCGGCCCGCAGCCCGTTAAAGCCTGCCGTGCTTTGACCCGGGTGGGAAGAAAACTAAGTAAAAAAGACTAAAAACAAGCTTTACTAGGATTCAAACCTGGTTGGAGGGTTTAAAATGCCTAGCTACATCACTCTAGCCAACTAAACTAAATTTGTTTTGTGTCTAAACTATTAAAGTTGCTTCTAATATACAAAGAAATGCACTGAAAAAAACCGGGACGTGCTCGGGCCGGCACGACGTGCCACGGCAGCGGCCCAAGCCCGGCCCAAATAACGGGCCGTGCCGTGTTTGTGACGGGCCAAAACCGTGCCGTGCCACGGGCCACCCCGACGGGCACGGCCCATTTAGACATCTCTACTTATGGTGTGTTTGGTTTGTGGAGTCACCCAATGCTTCATGAAGTGATGCATTATAAGTTTATTTTATCAATTTTGGTGGAATCAACCCACTCCTCATGTATATACAAATTATTAGCTTATAAGGAATGAGTTGGTGATGGATCAACTCATTCTATTCAACAAACCAAATAAAAATGTGAATAGTGAGAAGAAGATGGATCACTTCATTCCTCAAACCAAACACACCCTTAGTGTCCACAACAGTAGAGCACTACGTACTTGTGCTTGGCTGGCTCTTGCCACCAGCTGCATGCAGGGTTGCAGACTTGTTTGGGTGGTTATGGGGCGTCATCTTTCGCTTTGTTCACTTGCTGCTTGTCCCAGACTCCCAGTGCAGGGAAAGCAAGCCAGCGTGAGCAGCTTTTGCATACTACGCTACGTTGCATGCCTCCATTCCGGGAGGCCAGAATGTACGTGCACTCCTCGCTCCGACCCTAATTAACCGTGAACAGGCTCTCTGATGCAGTTGCATGTCATGCATGCATGCATGCAAGAACAACAACAGGTACGACACAAGTAGATGCAGCCACACATATTATTTTTGTTACGCGCAAATAGCACTGATCCACACTGAGCTCCACAACTTGAATTGTCGTCGTCAGCTCAACATATATAGCCAATATGTCAGGGAGTACAGCACAGCACAGCACAGAATATATTTATATATGTACTCCTAGATCTAGGGTAGGATGTATATATCAGTATCTCAATCTACGTACCTAACCACTATATACAAAGGGCGTTCGTCAAAAACAGGCTAACGGTATCCCTAATTATAATCTAGTAGGTATCCCTAATTATTATGACACCCGATAAGATGGAACTCAAATAAAATCAGCACTAGAAACAGGCTAGCGCTATGAAAACTGATAGCAGTGTCGCGCTGGGACTGCGCTAATCAGTTGACTCTTCGGCGCGCGCTAATCCTTCCAAACGCTAAACCGATGACGCCGGCGATGATGAATAAAAAAATTAGCAACACGGCACGCACGCTGGCGAGGCGGCAGCTGTGGCGGCCGCATATGTCGCGGAAGCATACAGATACAGGCAGGCATACAGCAACAGAGGAGAGATTCCCAGCACAAACGCAAAGCCCTAGGGTGATTTAATTAGATGCATATGCATCCATCCACATCCACGGCAGCCCTCACGTGCGACGCCCCGTAAACGCGGCGCCACTGCCGTGCGCGCGGTGACAAACGGAGCGCGATGAATTTTACTCCATGCATGGCCGGCTAGTAGCATGGCCAGCCGCTGCTGCTGCATGCCCGTACGTGCCTCGTGCCATGTCAAGCTCGGAGTCAAAGAGAGCTTGGGCCTCTGCCAGCTTTCCAGAGTAATGCATGCTCATGTCGCGGGCGGCGGGGTCAGAGGTTCAGGACGACGCACGCATAAAACCGCACGGTTCTTCGTTCCTCGTCACGAGCTCTTCTTGGTCGCGAACACCAACAGGGGGAAGTGGCCAGGGAGACCGACCCGGAGCTTGTGACCACGCGCGTCGAGCCGAGCGCACACGGCCGCCTCGCATTGATCGCCGTTGTAGGCTTGCTACTTGCTTGCTTCCCTAATTAAGGCCTTTGGCACGGCCTGTTTGATGACATGCTTCTGCGATCTGCATGCATGCACAGGATGATCTACAGGACGTACGTACAGTACACACTCTGCTTCAGCAGCAGACTTTTGAGTAAAAAAATGGGGGGCTAGCACCGTTCAAATGCGCTACGATTTTCCTCGTCTCAAAGTGCTGCTCGATCAGTGGAAGAAACGGTATTACACAGAGTGATTTTCCCCCTCTCGTCTCATACTCCCTCCGTTTCTTTTTAGTTGTCGCTGGATAGTTTAATTTTGCACTATCCAGCGACAACTAAAACGAAACAGAGGAAGTATATAGTCTCGTCTCATACTCCCTCCATTTCTTTTTAGTTGTCGTTGGATAGTTCAATTTTGCACTATCCAGCGACAACTAAAACGAAACGGGGGAAGTATATAGCGCGCAGCTCGATAAATGTAACAAACACTATTACAGTAAGCGTGCCTCTAGTACGGTGTAACACGCACATGTCATAAGTCATAAGTAATTTACGCGCATTGTGATGCTAAACACTATTCACTACAGTAAACGGAAGAACTTTCAACGACTCATAAGCTTTGCACCGTCGGAGATAGGTTATGTCCGACGACATTAACCTATCTCCGACAGTTTTAAGCCGTCGGGGGTAAGGCGTCGGAAATAGCGTTATAACCGACGGCGGCCGTCGGACATAAGCTATCTCCGACGGCCGCATCCAACCGTCGGAGGTAAGGGTGCGCAACCGTTTTAACCGTCGCCTGTGGGACCCACTGCTGTTATGTCCGACGGCTAAAGCGAGACCATCGGACATAACAGACCATTATCTCCGACGGTTTGTTAAGCCATCAGACATAACCTATTCCTTATGTCCGACGGCTTACACTAGGCCGTCGGACATAACAAATTCCAGAAATTGCACAAAATTCTGAATTTTAAAAAATCTGACATTTGCAAATACAAAACAGATTTCATACACATATACACATTCACAATCACAAATATACTCAAATAAGTATACACATTCACAAATATACTCACATAAGTATTCACATTCATAAATTTAACATAACGACATATAGTTCCAAATGGTTGCAACAAGTGTTTACATCAACATAGTTGTCCAAAATCCAAAATGAACATTGTTCGACGGATAGTCTTTCACATGAAAGGTTGCAACAAGTGTTTTACATCATTATCACTCATATCCATCGCCACCTCCTCCGGCTGGACTCTGCGTGTTGAAAAGGTTGTTCACCCACGAATGTGATGTGTCGTCTTGACCAGACCCATCTCCAGGTGCGACAACTGAAGCGGGTGGTGTCTGAAATCCCTATAACACAAGCACATGAAATAGTAACCACTTAGTTGTTCATTTAAACACATAAGACATCTATGAACATGTCACACACGCATATGTGTACATACCATAGGGAATTGTGACGGAGGCGGAGGTGGAGGCGCCAACATTGGCATTGGCGGTGCAAAGTCCGGAGGCGGCATCCCATATGTCGGCATCGGGACGCCTGCTTGTTGGGCTAGTTGCTACAAATTATATACAAGTCATTGTTGAGCAAATAAGATACACATCATGTGTTTTACAAAATAAGCTATAAAATGTTACTTCAACTTACCGAGAGAAGAGCTTGATTTTGGGCCTGGAGGCTTGCATAATACTCGTCCTTCTTCTTCTGGTACTCGGCTTGTTGTCTCTGGTATTCAGATTGTTGCCTCTGGTACTCCAATTGTTCCCTCAAGACTGATTGATGGTACTCTGCCTGTTGACGCAACACTGCAAGCTCTATCTCATGGGCGGATGATCGTGAACGGGACGACTGTGAAGACGACGATGTGGACTGTCGTCCACGGCGTCTCAGCTCTCTGGGATCAATCGTAGAATCAAAAATACCCAACCTACAAGAGTGAACCATGCACTTAGTATAGTAACTCATGGCTCAGTTGAATCACAAGCATATGATGACAATTTTGAAAACCAAATCAAATAATCTCACCGTCCATGAGCTTGTCCTCCTGCGCTAGCATATGCTGCCTGAGGGTCGATTGGCTGGCTCCTCCAATCGTACTCCTGCCCATGGCGTTGAACCATCTCCTGACCATACGAAGCCTGGAGGCAAACAATATCAAATATAAAGTGCATAACCCCTATGCCCTTGCAAACAATATCAAACACATAATAGAGTACCAAAAACTCACTAGACGGTTGGTGGTCGTCTGAGTGCATAACACATCAGGATTCTGAGGATCAGAACCCCTATGCCCTTGCATATACACCTCCACATCCGTGGGCGTACGGCCGGATTTGACTTCCTGTACATAAAAGTTATAATGACACATTTCTATGTGATTCAAAGTTACGACAAATTGTGACTTACCATTCGCTTAGCCAAGCGCACATGACCATCACCGTCGTAGTTGTGGAACGACTCAGTCCCACGGTTTCCCATGTTCCTTTCAGAATGGCACGAAACTCAGGAGAAGCCCACCATCTGCACAATGCCCGATAACCGTCTGATCGGGTGGCCATCCACGGCACCGACACCTACATGAAATTTTTTAAATAAAGCAAGCAAATACATGGCTTCGTGCAATATGAGAGGCAACAACTTGTTTACCTCTAGGTATTGCTCCTCCGTCAAGGTAAATGATGACCACTCGACCTTGGTATTTGGCATCGGTCGATCATCACCATTTGCTCTGTACCATGCCTTTATAGCCTGAATTCGTGCATAGTACATTGCATCTGCAACGACATCGTTCGCGTTATACTCAAACACGTAACGAGCGTTCATATAATATGATCCATCGTCCGGCAACTTGTACCGTTTCTGCAAAAAAAATTAGTGTTATCATAAAAGCAAACATATATGGAATAACTAAAATAGTATAAAACAATTCATACCCAGAATGCATCCCAAACTAGTGCCTGTGTGTTGCCAAACGTTCTACAGACACCATAGCGATAATGCTCCCAAGTGGTGGCGGGGACAGACTCGCCAGTAGGCAAAGTCACAAGACCAGGCCAGTGCAGACGAACAAGATTACCAAGGACCATGTTCACCTGCCTGTAGTGTCCTGTGCCTGTGAACGAGTCGTCGATCCAAGTCCTGCAAACAGAAAACAATGTAGAAATTAAAACATAACTTTCAATAACATTTAAGCAAAGATATGTCACTCACTTTCCACTAGGCTTTATCAAAACCCGAGATTCGGGTGGAAGCTCTGGAGGTGGTCCAACAAAATGCAGCTTCCTCGTTCTCCTAACTCGAGAAGTTCCAGACCCAGCTGCGGAATCTCCACCAGCCCCAGAATCCCAGCCCCAGAATCCCCATCAGCGTCGTCTCCAACATCATCTCCCATATTATCTCCACCATCATCTTCAACATCATCTCTTGCATGATCCTCTACCACTGGTTCCTCAATTTTAGCATCCTATGAAATAAATAACTTACATCATACAATATTAAGTAACTCAAATAATGTAATTTAACAACTAACTTACATCTTGTGGAGGCAAATGTTCTGCCAGCGCTCTCCATCTGCTCATGGTAGAACCTGTGCCCTGAAAAACTGAATCCTCACCCCTCGAGCTGCTCCTCGACCTACTCCTCGTCCCAAGCAAACTACGAGCAAAAGACTTCATTTTCTTTGACATCATATTTTAACAAAAACAAGTTAGTACATAAATCAACAATAGAATAATATGCAATAAAATCATGATCCATACTCGTCAATCGTAATCGTAATCAAAATCAGGATCTAGTTGCTTTCATCGATTTAATGGACGCCAAGTAGCTTTCTTCTTTCTCGTCACTCGTTTTCTTTTTGGAGGAACCTCTACATCATTTTGATAGCCTAATAAAGATTCTTCCAACGTTTCAGTTTGTACATTAAACGTGCTTGTAAGTTCTTCGTCTTGGAAAATCTCAGCAGCCCCCACTTCCTGCTCGATTTGACTTTCAACATAACCAGCATCACCAGGAGCATATAGTCGTTCACGAGGATTAACTTTGTACACTACCCTCCAATCAACCAAACCGTTTTTCTTAGATGGATATGTCATATAATACACCTGCTCGCATTGGTGGGCAAGGATTATAGTGTCGTGGCCTTTTAATCTATCGTTGTGTTTGACTTCCACCATGCCATATTGATTTTCTCGCGTTGTATTTGGAGAAAACCAATCACAATCGAAGAACACCACTTTGAGTTGTTTATCTCCAAAAAACTTGTACTCGATTATATCATTAATGACTCCATAATAATTAGTCACCTTCCCTTCATCATCGACAACTCTAGTTACAACTCCGGAGTTTGTCGTGGCTGCTAGAGGATGATCATCTTCGAACCTTGTGGAACGGAATCTAAAACCATTGACATCATACCGACCATAACGTCTGCCAGTTACTGCTCCTAGGGATAATTGTCGAAGGTCCCGGTGTATATTGTCATTTTTATCTACATAATCTCGAAACCAACACAAGAAATTAAGTCCCCCATCTTTTCCCTCTCGACGAATCTGGTCACGTTCACAGCCAGAGATGCAATTTTGAGAATCAAATTCCCTGTTAGTACAAGGAAACAAACCTTTTAGTATCACAACAAAAATTCTAGCGGCAATGACTAAAATAAAGTTTACACTTACAGGAGAAACTGACTCATCTCTTCCATGTTGTTATACATGTAGAGTAAAGCAGTCTTCCATTCGTCGTTGGTGAAACAGTATGTTGTGCTGGGACCTACAGTTTTGCCCCTCCATTGAAAAATTTCAATATCACTAATAGGGGGCTCGTCGACATGATACCGCAACGTATGGGCATTGACATTGTGTTCCTCTGCAAAGTACAGGCCCGTGAACGATGCTATCTCTTTGTATTTGAATTCTTCAGCGATGCACCCTTCAACTCGTCTCTTATTACCAACCATTGCACGTAGCTTCTTTAGTGTCCTTTCGATGTGATACATCCATCTATATTGCACAGGACCTCCTACCTTAGCTTCGTAGGGTAGGTGAACAAGTAGATGTTGCATCGGATTGAAGAAACCTGGTGGAAATATTTTTTCAAGTTTGCATACCAAAATCGGTATTTGTTGCTCAAGCTTATCCATCATCTCTTTCTTTATTTCTTTAGCACAAAGATGTCTATAAAAGTAGCTTAGCTCCGCTAATGCTTTCCAGACATCATTTTTTACAAAACCACGAAACATAACAGGAAGGAGTCTTTCCATTATTATGTGGTAGTCATGACTCTTCAACCCAGAAAACTTGCCCGTCTCCAAATTCACAGACCTTCTAAAGCCCGCGGCGTAACCATCTGGGAACTTTAAGTTTTTCAACCATTTCATCAATTGTTTCTTCCTTTTAGGTTTAATACTGAAAGGAGCACGTGGCTTCTTCTGATTCTCTCCTATCTCCATAGTTGGTCTTCTACAGATTAAGGCCAAGTCTTTCCTTGCCTTAGGGTTGTCTTTTGTTTTGTTAGTGATATTCATGCAAGTGCTGATAATGCTTTCACCCATATTTCGTTCCTGGTGCATGACATCAATGTTATGCATTAGAATCAAGGCTTTCATATAAGGGAGTTCCCATAGACCACATTTGTGAGTCCAATTATGCTCGGTTCCATAACCTTCAAAACGATTTCCATGTTCGTTTAGTTTCAAATCATTAAGTCACGCGAGAATCTCTGCACCACTTAGACGCTTGGGTGGTCCCCTCGTCACAATCGTGTCCTTTTTAAAAGCGTTCCTATCGAACCTGAACGGGTGATCCTCTGGCAAAAAACATCTATGGCAATCGAAGTAACATATCTTTCCACCAAACTTTAGTCAAAAGCATAAAGTGTTTTCAACGCATATCGGACATGTCAAAATCCCATGACAACTCCATCCAGCAAAGATACCATAAGCCATAAAATCATGAATAGACCATAAAAATGCGGCTCTCAGGTTGAACTTCTGTTTCTTGTAACAATCGTACGCCTCGACTCCTTCCCACAAAATTTTCAATTCTTCAATCAGGGGTCTCATCATCACATCGATCTTTGTTCCAGGATGATCCGGACCAGGTATTACAAGACACAAGAAAATAAATTCATATTTCATGCAAAGAGCTGGTGGAAGGTTGTATGGAACAGCAAAGACGGGCCAACATGAGTAGGACGTTGCAGTTAGATTGAATGGCGAGAAACCATCTGTTGCCAAACCGAAGCGGACATTCCGCACTTCATGAGCAAAGCTGGAATCAAAAGCATCTAGTGCCTTCCATGCATCTGTATCAGCTGGGTGCACCATGACATTTGGATTCTCACGTACCCCTTCTTTGTGCCACCTCATGTGTGTGGCTGTATTCTTGGAGATGAACAAACGTTTCAACCGAGGTATAAGAGGCATGTAACGAAGCTGCTTACGTGCAATCTTCGTAGTCACGGTCAAACCATCGTCGTTTTCAACCTCAACGAATCTACGCTCACCACATACAGTACACTTCTTCTCACCCGCGGTCTCCTTCCAGAAAAGCATACAATTATTTTCACAGACATCGATTTTTTCGTAGTCCATACCGAGCCCAGATAACAACTTTTTAGACTGATACATGTCCTTTGGCATCTTGTGATTCTCCGGAAGTACATCACTGATCAAGTTCAAAAGCTCCTTGTAACAGTTGTTTGAGAATGCAAACTTAGACTTAATAGCCATAAGTCGAGTCACAAATACAAGGACGGTCACTTTTGTGTGCTCATGCAACGGCTCTTCGGCAGCTTTAAGGAGCTCGAAGAACTTCTGAACCTCAGGTGTAGCTGGATCCTCAAACTCGGTGGGTTGACCGGGGTTCTCCGAATCGACGGTTAGAAGCTCATGACGTACATCATCAAGCATCTCTTCCATCCTATCGTAGTCCTCCTCTTCATGTGACTGAACTTCCGATACAATACGAGGAGGTGGGTCCTCACCGTAGTGCACCCACACCTCATAGCCTGGCATATAACCGTTCTTGCAAAGATCTATCGACATAGTCCTCCTGTCAAGAAAATAAATGTTCCGACACTTGGCACAAGGGCACCTAACATCGGTTCCAGTCTCTGACCGAGCAAAAGCACGGTCGAAAAACACGTCAGTCTTGGCAACCCACTCACTTGATAGAGCACCTCTTTTCTTCCACCTTCATACATCCATCGACGATCATCCTCCATACTAGATACGAGATGTTAACTTGATTAGTTAAGTTAATCACACCTCTAATCTAATAAACCACACTAATACAAGGAAAATAATTTAACGGGACCCTAAATCATATAAAATAACCTTATTTCCGAGGGCATAATAATTACCCTCGGAAACTAATAATTTAAATTATATAGACACCACTACATAACATTATCACGGGTGACAAATCATATAAAATGACCTTATTTCCGAGGGCATAATAATTACCATCGGAAATTAAAAATTTAAATTATCTAAGCATCACTAAGTAAGCGAAAACAAACTAAATTAATTACATAATCTAATTTCGCCATATAATCAAATTTAGACCATCGGATATAATAAGATAAACATTATTTAACATACTAATTATTTAATAACAACATTAAAAACTACAAAAAATATTAATATATACAAAATAAAACTATAAATACTTACGGCGCGAGCAATTCCGACGCGGGCGGAGATGTGGCCGGCAGCAACGGGGCAGCACCGGCGGTGTGAGCGACGGGGCGAGCGGGGCCGTGGCCGGCGGCCGGCGGCGACGGCGGGCGGGCGGGGCGGCGAGTGGGGCTTCATCGACGGCGGTCGGGGCAGTGGGCGGCGTCGGCGGCCGGGGCGGTGGGCGGCGGCGGCGCAGTGGGCGGCGACGGGCAGAGAGAGAAGAGAGAAAGGGCGAGCGCGCGTAAAAATGAACCGCGCACCGGTCTCTGCCAGCGTTAAAAAATCTTACCTCCGACGGCTACGTTGCTAGTCGTTGGACATAACCTTATCTCCGATGGCCACGTACACAGCCGTCGGAGATAAGTAATATTTCCGAGCGCCCTTTGTGGCCGTCGGACATAACCTTATCTCTGACGGCCTCGTAGGCAGCCGTCGGAGATAAGGTGGCCGTCGGATGTTCTTCTGTTTACTGTAGTGATTATAGCAAGGCCTGTATATGGTCTTACGCACGTACTATAACGTCACAAGTAACACATTTTTCACGTAAAATACACAGCAGGCAGGTAACGTACGTAGCCATGAGCTACTATGAGGATGCTTTACGACCAACCAGCGACCCTTGACGCACGCAGGTCAGGTGGGTGCTGCTGCTGCCGGGTCGCGAGAAAACAGGGGCGGCTCGCAACAAGGGGGGTGGCCGAAGACGACGCCCGCCAGAACGTCCAGCAGAGGCAAGCTGATTGATTGGAACTCGACGTGAACTGATGAAACTGATGGTGGTTCGCGCACATGCAGCACAATACAATCTGACACGCGCGCCGGGAACAGCGTGGCCCGCTGCGTCAGGGACGACGACGACGGACGATCCTGTGCCTGAAATAGCTTTGGCGCCGTGCAACTCGTCAGTGGATGCCGCCAATGGAGGATTTGGCAAAGACAATTATTTCAGCTAGGCAGCTAGGGGATGAAACGAAACGACGGGCAAGAGCGACAAGCAGCAGCGGCTAACAAGCTCTACTGCTGGCGGTGCCGTGCGTTCTTAATTAGGCCATGAGAGAGGGAGACCGACCGAGAAAGGAGGAAGAGTCGTCGTCGCCGCCGTCGCCGTTGTTGGGCCGTAGCTTATGAACCGGAGCCCCTTGGCTCACGCCCCCGATGCGGTACATGCATGTGTGTCCTGGCCTGGCTCGTGGGCTTTTTTGCTTGGCTGCATCCTGCGTGTGTGTGTCCTCACGCGGCGAGCGGGGGACGGGGACGTTGCTTGTGCTTCCATTATTTTGGAAGGGGAGCGGACTGGAGTTCTTGCTAATGTGTTAAGGAGGCTGGAGATGTGGAAGCTGACCAAGATCCAAGTATTTGATTGGTTGTATGTACTGTCTCGTCTTGCACCACTATATGCGTTGACTTTATCTCAAAACGTGTTTGGTTGACTGCACGTAGAAGACACATGTTGTATGAACAGATGCAAAACAAGTTATTTTAAAACTATTTATCTGCACCCACACATACGCCAGAAAACGCCGTATGTGGCCGAAAACGCCGTATCTGATTCTGGCCGGCCAGCGTCGTGCGAACCTGCACCCTGAGCGCACAGCCAATCATGTGGCAAATGAAGCTGAAGTCGTGGATGTTGCTGATCACAAGAAGGACGTCAGGATTCGAAGGAAGAAAGGGTCTATGGAACGGAATGGTGCACGAGTGGGCCGCCTGTGGCCGTGCGTGCGGGCGCTGTGCGCCGGTGAGCCATGTGTGGCGAAGTGGCGTGCTGTGCACGTTGGTGAGAAGAGAGGATAGGAGTGGACAGAGATAGAGAGATAGAGGGAGTCAGGGAGATAAAGAAATATATCTGAGCAAACTTGTACCTGCTAAAACCCTCTCCTCCAATTCGGGCGGCCAGCCTAGTTGTTATAAATGAATACGACACAAATAGGATCAATCACAGAGAAGACACGGATTTAACGTGGAAAACCCCTCCAAAGTGAAGGGGGAAAAAACCACGGGCGCCGGCAGGCAACTTCTCACTATTTTCGGGTGGTTACAGATCGCAGGAGATTTACAATTAAGATGGATATCTCCTGCGGCTTACAAAGATATTTATAGATGTGAAACCCTCCCGACGACGGGCCTCCGCTTCGCTCGCCAACTTGGCCGCCTTCTTCACAATTTGGATCACAAACTCAACACTAGTCATTCGGGATCCACGGACGCCACAGACGGCCGAGCGTCCCAGAGGCTGCTGACGGACGCCGCAGAGGATCCGGTCCGGCAGGGGGGGCAGGTGACGTTAGGGGTGATGAGACAATGGAAACTCGTCGCGTTTCTTGGTCACTGACGGCTGCGGCTCTTCAGAATGCAGCAACACATTTGTTAAAATTTATCGGTAAGGAATATAATATGCTATGTCACCGATGAATTTCCATTTATGAAATTACCCATGTCAGAGCACTCGATTGCATATTACGGATATGTTTGGTTCGTAACTAACTGTGACATACTTTAACTAATGTTAGTCGTTCAAATTTAAGAACCACCTTAGACAAAAAAAAGGTCACGTAAAGTATGACAAGTTAGACAGTAAACCAAACAGACCTTGTATTTCTTACCGAGAAATTTTAAGGAATGTGTAAGGTTTAAACTTGAAAGAGATATACACAAAGCCATTGATTGTTGCATTCTGCTTGACTGCTTCCATGCATACCAAGAGGTGGTGATCCATCTCGCTGATATTGGTGTATTTATTTATTCTTTGATTACATCATTAACGTTGGTTCAGATTAATATGTATGTACAAGTTCCATTTCAAACAATTCATAGTACATGATCCTCGCCCGAGTATTCCGAGTGACATATTCAGTGTTTGTTTGGTTGGATATATAAGGGAGTGTTGGAAGGGGTGACCATAGTTTCTATACTGTTTGGATGAGAGTCAAGTGTGAACGAGGTAAACACCTGAGTAATTTTTTTGTAACGGCGTGATAAAAAAAAGAGGGGACAGTATCGGTCTCGTCTCATCTTACTTTGACCTCAAACCAAATACATCCTCGGTGGACAATTGTGTCAAGCGTGTGGCGGTCATTGTTCGTGTTTAATAATTTGTTATTTAATTGATAGCATTTTTGGACGGAATAATTTTGCAGTGGTGCCACTTTTATCGTGCTGTTTATAGACCTGTGAAAGTGAACTACCATGTTTCGTTGGACGACCATGCATCTTCAATGGTGACACTAAATTAAGATATATAGTAGATAGAATAGTTTGGTGGAGAGAGATATTTGAAATTATGGTTTCATGGTGATTGCTAAACCTTTCGCAATGGACAAAATAATACTCCTTTGTAACGGTGATCCTTTGTATAAGTGTATTAGGATTGAGTGGTCAAACTTGTTAAATTTGACTAACAATTAGTCAATTATATCTATACGTACTAATTGTGTGGATGTTATATACAATTAGCCTGACAGTTGTTAGAACAATGACGTTAAATTATTGTGTCATCATAGTTATCTATGCTCTAAAATAAAAATCACTGCCATATTAAACTTTCTATTATTAATTATTATAAGGTAAAATGTTGTGTTATTATTATAGTTTGAACACCCTGATCATGGAGGAGGCTGCACAAAGCGCGTCCAAAAAATCTATACTTTTTTTTACATATATATAGGCGCCGACGCCGAGAGCCCAGAGAACTGAACGAACACATGCATCTTGCTAGGCCGTCGTCCATGTCTTCACTTCAGGGGCCTGCACGTACAGAGAGAGCAACGAAACCGCCGGCGGTGGTGGCTATGGCTAAGCCCCAGACGAGGGCGGCCGCCGCGGCTGAATCCGGAGGCATGTCCGCGGTCACCTTCCAGGCGAAGGAGAGCGTGAGCAGCGTGGTGGGCGGCCATATGGCTCGGCTCGCCCGCTCCCTGGCCGGCGAACCGGGGGCCGCCCGCTCATAGGCGAGGAGGCAGACGAACACAAGGACCAGGGTGAGGCACGACCAAGCGACGAAGAGGACGGCCGCCTGCTTGTCACCCATTGCGCGGTAGACGGTGAGGCCCGAGTGGACGGCGACCAGGCCGAGGCCCGCGCCGGCGATCAAGGTCTGCTCGCGATTCTGGTTGGTGTCCGCCATGTGTGCGTGTGCTTGGGGGGGAGAGAGAAGAGAGGGAGAGAGAGAGAGAGACAGCCAGTAGCGCTCTTGCTTTACCTTGCTGTGCAAGCCGAGTACGACGGAGGCACGGAGCCTCGCCTCGAGTAGATAGATATTTTTGCCACGGCGGAAGTTTATATAGAGTTGGTGAGTTACGCGCCCATAGTAGCGGGCAGACTAAAGCCACGGGCCCACGGCACACAGAAAGCTTTATAGTGTTGCTGCGCACAACACTGTCTATAAAGAGGCACGGCGCACAAAAAAAGAAAAAGAAAAAACTACTGACCTATGGGCTATGGTAGGTAGTCTACTAGTCTTGGTTCAAAACGTGGACGCCCAATGCCTCGCTGAATTATATCTATTATCTATACCTCAGATGCCGTCCGTGCCGTTTTATATTTTTCGTGACTGGTCTGCTTCCCTATTTTTTGGTCTACTCTTTCTACGCCCTACACGTAGTCCCAGAAAATCAGCCACCAACGTAGAATCCAATCCGTGAGAAAAATATATAATAAGCTGTACAAATACGTAGTTATCTCAAGCTTCAAAGTAGGACATGCATGTTTCCCTGATACAAAATAGTTCCCCTTAGATTTAAAAATCTACAATAAAATAAGACAACACACGTTGCTTTTATATTCATTCACAATGTTATCGCCACAAAGAAGTGTTTAGCCATATATTACATTCAAGAATAAAGATTTGTTGGGTATATTTTACACTTACTGTTTTTACCCCTTCAAATAGTAGTCCAGCTTCCGATATGGTTCTGAGGAGCAATACTTCGGTTCAGAAAACCTTGTATGAGCGAAGATGCTACGTATAAAGCACAGACACACCATCCTACATCTAGAGCAGACAGGTCTGCTGCTCTGAACACACACCCTGACAAAGCACATACAACCCTCGAGCTGTCCGTTCTTTCCAGTGAGGAACAAGAATTTTTTTATTGTGCAAAAAGCATGGGAAATCCTACGTCATCCTACACCAAGAGGAGACTATGATAAGCAATTGCAGTCATCCAGACAGAACATTGAGATCATTGCATCTAAAAAATATTGTTTTACCCGGGTCAAATTTCTCAATCATCTTCCTCATCATCTAGATTAGACATTCACTTTTTGGTTCACCTACATAAGTAAATGGAGATAATTTAAATCATTATCATGTAGTTTATTGTTTGCGGTGCAAAGGCAAGATAGAAGCAAGGCCTACTTTTATATGATAATTTATCTTTTTCTTCCAAGAATTATACCAACGGCACTAAAATAAGATTCCGAGGACACTACTATCGGTGTTTAGAGTCCGAGCGCACACCCAGAGATACTCTTACGGTGCTTTTGGGTAGGACGGTGTTGTTGATTGTAGCTCGATGGTTCGTGCTAGGAGCACGAGAGAGAGACGATTTTCTGTAGGTTCGGGCCGTTTTGAGAGGCGTAATACCCTACTTCCTGAGATGAGTCTGTATATGTGGTGTGTTACAAGTGGCATCTCCTGAATGAAGAAAGGCTAATGAGATGAAAATGATGGAGCTCCCCCTAGGTCTTATATACACGACCGTGGGATACTCCCTACATACATGATGATCACGTTCTTTCAGTATATCTCCTAACTAATAGCGAACCAACTTAGCTTATCTTAAGGAAAACATGCGACTTCCTCTTGGTCTATCTCTGATGTTTGAGGGCGCCGGGCGCGGAAAAGTCGGACGGTTCCTTGAGATTGCGTGTAACCCTCAGATGATTCGAGTACGGGCCCATTGCCTTCTTGGGTTGGCCCATTTCACTTGTAGTCTTTGCCCGGCCCACGACGAGACGGCCTTGCGGGGTAACTGGTCAGTGGCCCCATGCAAGGTTCTTCCGCCTTCTAGTAGACCCGGGGATATCTGTCCCCCACAACCACACTCACAGAAATCTCTAGCCATCAAAGACAATATTGGATAGGCGTCTGAGTTTTTCTTCCACCATCCTAAAACATTGAAGTTCTCATCTGGCTGGACAAGGATCCTAGGGTCCTCCAAGTAAATATCCTTCTCCGTTCGCTCTAGACTTGCATCCACATTTTGAGATACAAATTGAGAAAATGCATGTCACCATTCTTTTACCGCAAAGAGGTGAAGAGGTACAAAACTCACTTCTCATCTGATCCTTTGGAGGAATAAATACATACAAACTATGACTCCTCATGATTTTCTCACACTCTAGGTAATATTTCTTCAATTACCTTTTGAGCTCCCTCATCTTCACATCAACATTTTCACCAATTGTGTAGAAATAGAACCTAACAAATTCACTTTTCATTGATGGATCTAGAACATCAGCTATGAGCAACATAGTATTAGGAATTTCCTAATATTTCTAGAACTTGGCATGTCAAAGGGAAATGTGCCCTTGGGCCATTTCTATAAATGTTTTAGTGATTAGATGCCCAACACAAATTACTTTGGTTCAAATGTACTAAGTGTGGAATAGATGCAAATCAAAGAATCAAGGTATGACTCTGGCCTTAGTAAATTGTTTTTGGGTACTAACATATTTCTCTAAGTGCTAGAAACCTTGGTTAATCAACTAAGATTGGATTGGAGAAGTTTGGCTAAGTGCAGCCAAACTTGAACCAGCCTGAGGTGCACCGGACAGTGTCTAGTGCCCAGGCTGGCTTGGCGACGAACTCGTCGCTCTCGGGAAGTCGCCGAGGGCGCTGCGGCTATAATTCACTGGACTGACCGGTGTGCACTGGACTGTCCGGTGAGCCAACGACGCCCATCCCAACGGTCGGCAGCGCAATCAGCGGGCGACGCTTGGCCTGGGCCAACGGTAACTTGGTCGCACCGGACTATCCGGTGCGCTAAGGGGACTGAGGTCTCAACGGTCGGCTTTGCCAGAAAAGGAATGAGATCAGGCACCGGACAAGGACTGTTCATGTCCGGTGGTGCACCGGACTGTCCGGTGCGCTACCCGACAGAAGGCAAGAATTACCTTCCAAATGGAACTCCAATGACTCCTAGCTGCCTTGGGGCTATAAAAGGGACCACTAGGCGCATGGAGCACTACACCAAGCATTCACTAAACATCCTAAGACGCCTAGACTCCGCAAATACACATTTGGATCATCGTGGCTGAGATTTGAGCACTAAGTGTGTTGTGAACTTGTGGCATTATTCTTGTGTGCTCCCTTCTTGACTTGTGTGCATATTGTTGCTGCGATTCTAGTCTTGTGTGTGTTTCTTTCCCTTCCTTACTCTTGTGCTTTGTGTTGTGATCAACTTTGTAAGGGTGAGAGACTCCAACTTGTGGAGATTCCTCATAAATGGGAAACATCACTAAGGAAGAAAAGTGTGGTACTTAAGTTTGATCGTTGGATCACTTGAGAGGGATTGAGTGCAATCCTTGACCGAAGGAGGTCACCAAAACGTGAAGTAGGCATTGGCCGAACCACGGGATAAAATCACTGTGTCTCTTATGTCATCATCTTTTATTGTGATTGGTTTTTCTCCTTGATTTTTTACTTAGTCACTTGTGCTTTTGTTCCTAAGTTTAATACTTACTCTAAAGGAACAATCAAGTGAAGAGTTCTCACTATAGCATCTTGGTTTTGATCTAACTAACATTTCGTAACCAAGTTTGGACTATTTAGTATTTGATTTTACAGGATCACCTATTCACCCCCCTCTAGGTGCTCTCAGCATGCATAACAATTGCCAGCTCATTAAGGAGTTAATTTGAGTTCCAAGTCACATCAAGCTGCACATCTTGGATAACGAGCAACATCTTAAGAAAAATAT
The DNA here is from genome assembly GCF_902167145.1 of Zea mays. Classification (NCBI taxonomy): domain Eukaryota; kingdom Viridiplantae; phylum Streptophyta; class Magnoliopsida; order Poales; family Poaceae; genus Zea; species Zea mays. Next base: position 155,244,886 of record NC_050104.1, on the reverse strand, counting down.
GAGTTGTGGGATGTCTATCTGCTGAGAATTCTTTGGTTGCATCGCTGAACTCTTGTAGAAAACCATGAAAAGCTTTTTCCTTCGACCAATCTTCTTTAGTGGGACATTCATGGTGTTGCTCTACTGCATACCTATTGAGAGCAACCTTATATTTCAAGGATTCATTTAGCGTATCATAGGTTGCATTCCAACAATGTGGAACATCAAGAATGAGCCTCGATTTATTTCTAAGACCCAATGTTTGAACAATAGAATTGAAGATCTACAAGCGTGATGGTGTAAATGTCATGACCTTGATAATGTCCCTCACCCTCCTGAATGTATTTTGAATGACCTTCAGTCTAGCTTGAACCATGATGTTGAGCACATGAGAACAACACCTCACATGGAGGTGTTCACCATTGAAAAACATCTGGCTGCCCAAAGCATATCACATATCTTTCATTGCTCTATTGTTTACACTAGCATTATCCAAAGTTAAAGTAAAACCCCCATCCAATCCCCACCCTAGCAAACAAGAGGTAATGTTGTCTTGCACAACATAAGATGTATGTGGGAAGGAAATCTTCTTGAATGCAATAATCTTTTTATGCAACTCAAAGTCCTCACTAAAGAAATGTTCTTTTATGCCGAGTGAAAGGGAATTAGGCTTACACCTATTTCCTAAATTGATTTTGGTGGTTGAATTGCCCAACACAAATAATTGGACTAACTAGTTTGCTCTAGTTTATAAGTTCTACAGGTGCCAAAGGTTCACAATAAGCCAATAAAAAGACCAAGAAAAAGGGTTCAAACAAAAGAGCAAACTCTTCACCTTTGGGAAAATGCAGAGGCGCTTTGCTATAATTCACTGGAGTGTCCGGTGCTCCAGAGGAGAGCGACTCTGAAATCGCCAGCTTCGGGAATCCGCTCCGCTATAATTCACCGGACATGTCCGGTGCACACCGGACTATCCGGTGTAACGGCGGAGCAACGGCTAGTCCGCACCAACGGTCACCTGCAGCAGCATTAAATGCGCGCCAGCGCGCACAGAGGAGCAGAGCACGCGCGGGTGGCACACCGGACAGCCTACAGGGCATGTCCGGTGCACCACCGGACAGCCAGGCGGGCCCACACGTCAGAGCTCCAACGGTCGAACCCTAACGGTCGGGTGACGTGGCTGGCGCACTGGACAGTGTCCGGTGGCGCACGGGACTGTCCGGTGCGCCCGTCGACAGCAGCCTTCACCAACGGCTAGTTTGGTGGTTGGGGTTATAAATACCCCCAACCACCCCTCATTCAAGTTATCCAAGTTTTCACACTTCTATAACTTACAAGAGCTCTAGCATTCAATTCTAGACACACCAAAGTGATCAAATCCTCTCCAATTCCACACAATGCTTTAGTGATTAGTGAGAGAAATTTGCCGTGTTCTTTTGAGCTCTTGTGCTTGGATTGCTTCTTTTCTTTCTCATTTGTTCTTGTGATCAAAACTCAATTGTAACCGAGGCAAGAGACACCAATTGTGTGGTGGTCCTTGCGGGGAAGTTTTGTTCCCGGTTGATTTGAGAAGAGAAGCTCACTCGGTCCGAGGGATCGTTTGAGAGAGGGAAAGGGTTGAAATAGACCCGGCCTTTGTGGCCTCCTCAACGGGGAGTAGGTTTGTGAGAACCGAACCTCGGTAAAACAAATCCTTGCGTCTCACTTCTTCACTCACTCGCGATTTGTTTTTACGCCCTCTCTCGGACTCATTTCTATTTCTAACGCTAACTCGGCTTGTAGTTGTGATTAACTTTGTAAATTTCAGTTTCGCCCTATTCACCCCCCCTCTAGGCGACTTTCAATTGGTATCAGAGCCCGGTTCTTCATTAGAGCCTAACCGCTCAAAGTGATGTCGGGAGATCACACCAAGAGAGAGATGGAGACCGGCGACAAGCCCACTATAAGCCACGGAAGACTTCATCGGAGGAGTCCCACAACAAGGGGAAGGGGAAGGAGAAGAAATCCTCCTCCCACAAGTCGCATCGGAGAGGAGACAAGCACAAGAAGATGAGGAAGGTGGTCTACTACGAGACCGACACTTCATCACCTTCCACCTCCGGCTCCGACGCACCGTCCGTAACTTCTAAGCGCCATGAGCGCAAGAAGTTTAGTAAGATCCCCCTACGCTATCCTCACATTCCTAAACATACACCTTTACTTTCCGTCCCATTAGGCAAACCACCAACATTTGATGGTGAAGATTATGCTAGGTGGAGTGATATGATGTGATATCACCTAACCTCACTCCACAAAAGTATATGGGATATTGTTGAGTTTGGTGTACAGGTACCATCCGTAGGGGATGAGGATTATGATGAGTACGAAGTGGCCCAAATCCAACACTTCAACTCCCAATCCACAACTATACTCCTCACCTCTTTAAGTCGAGAGGAGTATAATAAGGTGCAAGGGTTGAAGAGTGCTAAGGAGATTTGGGACGTGCTAAAGACCGCGCACGAAGGAGATGAGGTGACCAAGATCACCAAGCGGGAAACGATCGAGGGGGAGCTCGGTCGCTTCCGTCTTCGCCAAGGGGAGGAGCCACAAGATATGTACAACCGGCTCAAAACCTTGGTGAACCAAGTGCGCAACCTCGGGAGTAAGAAATGGGATGACCACGAAGTGGTTAAGGTTATTCTTAGATCACTTGTTTTTCTTAACCCTACTCAAGTTCAATTAATTCGTGGTAATCCTAGATATACACAAATGACCCCCGAGGAAGTTATAGGTAATTTTGTGAGCTTTGAGTTGATGATCAAAGGCTCAAAGAAGATCAACAAGCTTGATGGCCCCTTCACGTCCGAAGCACAACCGGTCGCATTCAAGGCGACGGAAGAAAAGAAGGAGGAAGCTACTCCAAATCGAACACCCATCGACGCCTCCAAGCTCGACAACGAGGAGATGGCGCTCATCATCAAGAGCTTCCGTCAAATCCTCAAGCAAAGGAGGGGGGAAGATTACAAGCCCCTGTGAATCATCTAGGCCCCTTTGGTGATATTTTGGTAATTAATGATAACTGCTTGTGGACTAACGGTTCTTGGAGAAATAAGAATGCAAGGTTGGACCACATAGAACAGCAAATGTTGGAGAATCATAAGCTTTGGTTGTGGATCAGATGAAGGCAAAGGTAAAATATAGGTTTTGTTTTTGCCGGTCTTGAGGAGTTTACAGAAGATACCTGACCGGATTAGTAGGCTAGATAGCCGTACTATTAAGAGGGGTCAATGTCTTTGATCTGTGTAAAGCTTAGTGCCTCATAGAGCATCAAGTAGTTTCATTTGCATGAGGACTAACAGCGCTTCAAATTTCGTGAGTTAAAAGTTCCTTCAAAAGCAAGTTTGAAAATTGCAAAGTCTTGGATGCGCGGACCGTCCAGCCCTTGAGGGCGGACCGTCCGCGATCCACCAGAGGGGTCCGAAGTCTAACCACTTAGGCAGCTACTTTGTTCTTTTGCACTGCGGACCGTCCGGGCCTTTGGGCCGGACCGTCCGCAGTCATGACCAGAGAAGGCTGGTTTCGGGCCAGTCCCTGAATTATAGCGCGGACCGTCCGGCTGTGATAGGCGGACCGTCCACAAATGTCAAACATGTTTTGGACAGGGACTGTGTGATTTTGTAGATTTGTACTACGGACAGTCCGGGGGACTAGTCCGGACAGTACTATCTCAGGTCTCGGACCGTCCGGATTTATAGGCGGACAGTCCGCGCGTGTTAACTGTTCTTGGTCCGAGGCTCGGGTGCCTCATGCTGCCAGGTCGCGGACGGTCCGGCCTTGGAGGGCGGACTATCCGGACCTACCTTTTCTGACAAGTTCTGACAGTTTTCAAACGGGAATTATAGCCGTTATATGTACGGCGGACCGTCCGGCCCCAGGGCGCGGACAGTCCGCGTGTGCGCAGAACATGTGCTGTTTGCACATAACGGTTGGATTTTGATGGAGGGGTATAAATAGAAGGGTAGCTCGTGTGAGAGGTCTCTCTTGGCCATTCCTTGCACACATTGAGCTCATTTGTGATCCTCCAACTCACTCTCTCACACTCTTTGCTTGAGATTGTTTTCTAGTGAGAGATTGAGGATTCCTAGTGCATTTGCATCATTTGGTGATTCTTGAGGCACTAGGTGGTACACCGAGCAAGCGTCATTGGCTTGTTACTCTTGGAGGTTGCCGCCTCCTAGACGACCCGGGTGATTGTCTCCGTCGAGCTCTCCAAGAAGATTGTGGAGAAGCCGCGGTGTTGATTGTGAGGGGTTCGCGCCTACCTCGCCGGAGCGGCAAAGGTGACATTAGTGGAATCGAGGTATTGAGTGATTTCTTGTCCACTTGGCTCAAAGATCAAGCCGTGACTTGATAGAGGAGCAAGTGAGAGCTTGAAGTCCACCTCAACGTGGATTAGGGGTGATCGGCAAATCACCGATACCACGGGATAAATTTCGGTGTCTCTACCTTCTTGCATTACTTATTGCCTTGCAAGTAATTAGTGTTTTGCATATTGTTCCTCAAGTATTCAATCACTGTAGTTGTTTCTCATACATTGTTTACTTATTGTCTCTAGAGAATTTATTCCTCTTGTTATATGGATTAAATTTACCTAGTGTTTTTGATTTTAGTCAAAACCGCCTATTCACCCCCCTCTAGCCGGTGTCCTAGATCCTACAAGTGGTATCAGAGCCAAGGACTCCATTGTTTGTGGATCTAATCATCCCGGAGTGGGACAAAATGGCTAGTAACAACATGTGCACATTGGGAAGCCACCGCATTTTGATGGAAATAATTATGACTATTGGAAAATAAAAATGTCAATGCATCTTAGAGCAATGGGTGGAAAAATTTGGCCAATTGTCAGGGATGGATTTGTTGTGTTGAAAGAAGATGAACCATCCGTTAGTGATAATGAGAATATCCTCACAAATGATCAAGCCATGAATGTCTTTTATGATGCTCTTGATATAAATGAGTTCAATCGTATCAAGAATCTCACAACCACTCATGAGATTTGGACTAAGCTAATGGAAATTCATGAAGGAACTACAATTGTGAAGAGTGCCAAACTATATGTGTGCAAAGGGAAGTTTGAGCAATTTATTATGAAAGAAGATGAGAGTGTATCCGATATGTTCAATCGGTTAAATGAGATAGTAAATGAACTCAAGGGACTTGGTTTTAATGTACCGGATGTGGACTTCACTCACAAGTTTCTTAGATCACTTCCGGAGAAATATGAGACCATTGTGACAATGCTAGTAAGGAGTGATCTATCTACAACTTCTCCAACCGAAGTATTGGGAGAAATTCTCACTCAAGACATATTTAAGAAATCACAAGCCGATGCTTTAAGTTTGGCAAAGAAGGTGAAAAATGAATCAATTGCACTCAAAGCTAAGGCCTCAAAGGAAATTGAAAAGGAAGATAGTAATGATGAAGAAAATGAAAGTGAGAGTGATGGTGATATGGCTCTATTTGTAAGGAAATTCAACAAATTCATGAAGATGAAGAGAGGTCAACCTAGAAGAGGTCAAACATCTAGAAGAAATGCTTTCAATGATAGAAAGTGTTTTGAGTGTGGGGAACCCGGTCACATTGCCATGAATTGCCCAAGCAAGAAGAAGAAGGGCAAAGATGAAAGTGACAAGAAGAAAAAGAAATACTATAACAAGAAGAAAGATGGCAAAGCCTATTTAGTTGAATGGGACTCGGATGATAGCTCGGATGATGATGATGATGACACCTCATCCAAGCTTAATGCCGGAATTGCCATCAAGGAAGCTCCCTCACTCTTCTCATCTCCCCATTGTCTCATGGCAAAGGGAGATGCTAAGGTAAAAATCATCACCGATTTAAATGATATAAAAGATGATGATGATATTGATGATGTTGATGATGATGGCTATTCATATTATGATCTTGTTAGAATGTTAGGTGAGGCCGATGACTACATGCACAAAGAAAAAGAAAAATTTAAGACCTTGAAGGAATTATATAAAAACCTCCAAGTGTCTTTTGAGGAGCTCAAGACCTCTCACAATGACCTAAAAGAAAATTGTGAGAAGCTTGCGGATGCTCAAAAATCATCTATTGTGCATGAAGTTGAGGTGGTCACTAAGGATGTTGGAGTCACTTGTGACTTACTTGATAGTCTTACAAGTGAACCACTACCTACTAACTCTATTTGTGATAAATGCAAAATTTCTCTCAATGATAACATTGCTCTTGATGAATCAAAAATTATTGTTGAGAATGAAGTGTTAGTAGATAGAGTAAACACTCTAACTCATGACCTAGAAAAGGCATATGGTGGTAAGGCTAAATTGGATTTCATATTGGGAAGTCAACGGTGCTCTCTTAACCGTGAAGGTCTTGGATATGTTCCCAAGAAAGGAAAGAATGCTTTTGTAAAGCAAAAGACATTGCTTGTGAAAGAATGTGACAAAGTGTGTCACAAATGTCACAAAAAGGGACATGTTAAGAAAAATTGTCCCATGTTCAAAAATGTATCCTCCACTTGTTTTGAGAATTGTTATGTTCTTTCTCATAATGCAAAAGGTGTTCATGCTAAATTTGTTGGTACTTCAATTGTTGGAAACAAAAAGAAAGCTATTTGGGTGCCAAAGACCTTGGTCACTAACATCCGAGGACCCAAGCAAGTTTGGGTACCTAAAAGAGATTGATTTTCTTTTGTAGGTAAACTATAAGGCGGGAGGGAATCATTGGGTGTTAGATAGTGGATGCACTCAACACATGACCGGAGATATGAAAATGTTTACCCAAATGAGTGAGGAAGATTGCTCAAATTATGATAGTATCACATTTGGAGATAATCGCAAAGGAAAGGTTAAAGGCTTGGGTAAAATTGCTATCTCAAATGATCATTCTATATCAAATGTGCTCTTGGTTGAGTCTTTGAATTTTAATTTACTTTCCGTAGCTCAATTATGTGATTTAGGATTTTGTTGCAATTTCACGGTTGAAGATGTTATTATCTCTAGTGTTGATGGTAGCAATCTTAAGTTTAAAGGTTTTAGACATGAAAATCTTTATCTTGTTGATCTCTCATCTAATGAGGCAAAGCTCACAACTTGCCTATTCTCAAAAGCTTCACTAGGTTGGTTATGGCATAGAAGACTTGGTCACGTTGGAATGAAGCAACTCAATCGGTTAACCAAGCATGACTTAGTTCGTGGCTTAAAAGATGTGAAGTTTGAGAAGAACAAATTGTGTAGCTCTTGTCAAGCCGGGAAGCAAGTGGCAAACACTCATCCAAATAAAAGTCAAATGTCCACTCATCGACCTTTGGAATTACTTCACATGGATTTATTTGGGCCCACATCTTTTGTAAGTATTGGTGGTAATTCTTATTGTCTTGTGATTGTGGATGACTATTCAAGATTTACTTGGGTTTATTTTCTTCGAGACAAATCTAATGTGTTTGAAACATTCAAGTCATTTGCTATATTGGCTCAAAATCAATTTGATTTTGACATCAAAAAGGTTAGAAGTGATAATGGGTTGGAATTCAAAAATGCAAGAATTGATGAATATTGTGATGACAAGGGTATTAAACATGAATTCTCTTCCAAATATACCCTGGAACAAAACGGTATTGTTGAAAGAAAGAATAGAACTCTCATTGATATGGCTAGGTCTATGTTAGCGGAATATAGTATATCGGATTCTTATTGGGCCGAGGCAATAAATACCGCTTGTCATTCATCAAATAGACTATATTGTCACAAGCTTTTGAAGAAAACTCCATATGAATTGCTCATTGGTAGAAAGCCAAATATCTCATATTTTAGGGTATTCGGTTGCAAATGTTATATTTTGAGAAAGGGAACCCGACTTTCTAAATTTGAGAAGAAATGTGATGAGGGTTTTCTTCTTGGATGTTCATCAAATAGCAAAGCTTATAGAGTCTTCAACAAAACTCATGGTATTATTGAAGAAGCATATGATGTTGAATTCGATGAAACAAATGGGTCTCAAGATGAGAGTGATAATCTCGATGATGTTGGGGGAACTCAATTAATAAATGCAATGAAAACAATGGCCATTGGTGAAATAAAACCAAAGGAAGATGATGATGAAAATAGTGTGGTTGTCATTCCTTCATCCTCAACTCAAAATGAGGAAGATCACCAAAGCCAACAACATGATGAAACCATGGATACTCATGATCAAGGTACTTCAAGACTTTCGGTTCCTCCTAATGCTTCAACTAGAAATTATCAAACGGTATCAAGAATTCATCATTCCATTGTGAAGGATCACCCGATTGATCAAATTGTGGGTGATATTAGTAAGGGTGTTCAAACTCGCTCTTGCATAGCTTCTTTTTGTGAACATTTCTCTTTTGTATCTTGTATGGAACCTAACCGTGTAGATGAAGCTCTACTTGATGTTGATTGGGTGAATGCAATGCATGAAGAATTAAATTACTTCGCTCGAAATGAAGTTTGGGAGCTTGTTGAGAGACCAAAGAACCACAATGTTATTGGTACAAAATGGGTGTTTCGCAACAAGCACAATGAAGATGGTGTGGTAGTAAGAAACAAGGCAAGATTAGTTGCACAAGGATATACTCAAATTGAGGGATTAGATTTTGGGAAGACATTTGCTCCCGTGGCAAGATTAGAAGCAATCTGGATTCTTCATGCTTATGCTTGTGCACATAATATCAAGCTCTACCAAATGGATGTAAAGAGTGCTTTTCTAAATGGTAAGATTAGTGAACTAGTGTATGTTGAACAACCTCCCGGTTTTGAGGACCCCAAAAGACCTAACCATGTGTTCAAGCTTTCTAAAGCTCTTTATGGGCTTAAGCAAGCTCCACGCGCGTGGTCTGAAAGGCTTAGGGATTTCTTGCTTTCCAAAGACTTCAAAATTGGGAAGGTTGACACTACTCTATTCACTAAAAGAATTGGCAAAGACTTATTTGTTTGTCAAATCTATGTTGATGATATTATTTTTGGATCTACTAATGAATTATTTTGTGAGGAATTTGGAAAAATGATGTCAAAAGAATTTGAAATGTCTATGATAGGAGAATTGAGCTTCTTTATTGGCCTTTGTAGGAAACGGGTGACGCCTAAGAGGGGGGGGGTGAATTAGGACTTCTAAAACTTTTACTAAACTAGGCCACAATTAAATCCCTAGAGCAAAACTTATGCAAATAATCAAAACTAGAATGTGCAAACTAGGTTTTGTCTAAGTGTTGCTATCTCTACCGCAAAAGGCTAAGTTTCAATCTACACTAAATAAGTATGACTACAAGATTGAAACTTAAATGCTTAATATAAATGCGGAATGTAAAGAGCTAAGTAGAGAAGCAAACTCTCGTGGATGACGCCGGTATTTTTACCGAGGTATCCGGAACCACGCAAGGTCCCGACTAATCCTCGTTGGTGCCCCTACGCAAAGGGAAGCCCACGCGAGGGCCAAGCACCACGATCGAGTAACTCCGTAGAGAGCCGCGGGCCTTCTCCACGCGCAAGTGGTGCTCCGCTTCCGGCTCCTCTCGGACGCTCCCCGCCGTCTCCACTATCGAGCTTCCGGCCGAAACGCCGCGGGCCTCGTTCCCTCCGGTACACGGTGGCGGCCGTGACACAAACGCGGTTGTCACGGTCTCGCAAGACTCTCGCCCCACTCGGTACAATTACAACGACTCACGCAAGAGCCGAGGGGTTGTGTGGTTTTACAAAACTCACTCAACTAACTAGGGTTTACCTAGAGCAAGCGCTAAAGCGGTCTAACTAACCTAAGCACTTCGCAAAGCACCTACGCTAATCACCGAGTGATTCTATTAAGCACTTGGGTGTTTGAGCTCTTGGAAATGTGCACTATATGCCTTGGTATGTTGCTTGGGCTCTCACACTTGAGAATGGCCGGTTGGGGTGGTATTTATAGCCTCCACACCCCAAACTAGCTGTTGGACAGAAAGCAGCAGCTTTCTGTCGTCGGGTGCACCGGGCAGTCCGGTGCACCACCGGACACTGCACAGTAGATGTCCGGTGCACGCCACGTCAGCCGACCGTTGGCGCCTGTAGCAGTCGACCGTTGGATCCGACCGTTGTCGTCTGCCCGTTGGCACACCGGACAGTCCGGTGCACACCGGACAGTCCGGTGCTACAGCCAGAGAGTGCCTGCCTGCGGCCTCTCTGCGCAGACTGTCTGGTGCCACACCGGACAATCCGGTGCACACCGGACACCAATGTCCGGTGCGCCACCAGGCGCTGGCTGACAGCCCTTATCTTGGATTTCTTCGCTGATTTCTTCGGGCTTCTTTGTTCTTGAGTATTGGACTCCTATGCATCTTTTTATGTCTTCTTTTGAGGTGTTGCATCCTCATTGCCTTGGTCCAATTCTCTTCGCATCCTGTGAACTACAAACACAAACACTAGAAAACTTATTAGTTCACGGATTGTGTTGTTCATCAAACACCAAAACTCAATTAGCCAAATGGCCCGAGGTCCATTTTCCTTACAATCTCCCCCTTTTTGGTGATTGATGACAACACAACCAAAGCAAGCAAATAATACAAGTATTTGAGTGAAAATATGCAATCTACTTGCTAAGATGCATGATTGTCCCCACAATGTGATATTATGGACTTAAGCCTCCCCCTAACTCCATAATTCACTTACTTCCTATTTTTGGACCAAATAACCAAAACCACTTGAAAAGCCATTTGTAGATATAAAATTTTAAATTGGTGGTGTTTGGTGTTTGATATAGTTTTCATTGCTTTGGTCCCTAAACTTCTCCCCCTTTGGCATCAACCACCGAAAAGGAAGACATTAAAAGCATGTAGGAAGAAAATAAAAGCTTGCCCTCAACAAGAATTGAATCAAATGATATCACTAGAAGGGTATTAAATTAAGCCATGAATGATACCAGATGTAGGAGTCCTCAAAAGATTACTCCCCCTAAATGAGTATTCTCCTTTAGAAAGAGTTTTTCTCCCCTTTTAGAGATGAAGAAATACTCCCCCTGACAGAGATCCTCTACTTAGGAAAAAGCATGTGAAAAATTAGAGGTGCAAGACATGGTTTGAAAATACTAACTTCCCTTATGCATAGATAACAGAATATGAGTTAACTACTTATGCATTTTTAGCAACATGGAAGCATATGATATGAAATATAGTCTAATCAAATATTGGAGAAGACAAGTAAATGATACTGAATGTAGTCTCAAAAGATACCAATTGAAAGTCAATGGTGAGCTTGAGAGACATGATAGTTCTTGGAGATTTGCAGTGGAAGATTGTTGTCTTTCTCCGGGGACCTTATTTTCCTTACAATGAGACTATCACATGAAATAGACTTGAAAAGGTGTTAGTCTCAAAGTATTAGATTATAGAGTAACCTCCCCCTAAAGGTGTGCAAACAAGTTTTGAATACTTGTAGGAGACATGCACTATGATTTGATATCAAGAGGGGCAAATTATCCATAATCCAAACTCTGGCACATATAAGTTAAATGATACACTTTGTAGAAATCAAAATTTTCAATTGATGCATCATTTATTATGGAGTGATATAAAAGCTATGTGCCATGCTTTAACTAAACATTTTAAGCCATGTAGGTTTGCTTAAGTATCTGAATTTAAAAACTAGCAATCCTACCATATGATTTACCTAGTATGCATGATTTTGAACAAAAGTACATAACAAATGTAATACTAGGCAAGAAAGGTAAACTAGATAAAAGATAAATAGATACACATATCTAAGAACGAGAAATACAATAAAACTAGTTATCTTAGTCATGGGTGGGAAATTTGGGTCCAAAATTTTCACTAACCCACTTGGCAATAAACTTGATCCAATATGATGTATCCCATGATATACATCCCAATTTTGCCAAGTCTCCAAATTTCCCGAGAACCTTCGGTCCACTCACTTCCCTTTTGGGATCCAAACCTTCTTGGTGCTTTTCATGGTTGAGATTATCTCCTTTGGCACCCAGATGCGTTTGGCCCCTTTTCCTTTGTTGGCTTGCTTGTTGGCCTTGATTGCTATCACCTTTCCATTCTTTTTCTTCTTGATCAAATATGGTGTAGCATCCTTTTTGTTCGCCTTTTTGATGTAGGTGTTGGAGATTTTGCTTGATGGCTTTTGCTTGAGCTTTTGCCTTTGTTTATCCCCGGTCATCGCCTTGCATTGGAAAGACTTGTGGCCTTCCATGTGGCATAGCCTACAAATCATAATTTCTCCCTCTACAGGCTTGTTCACTCCCGCAGTGGTGTTATCCTGTGGAGGTCGGATTTGTTTGGCTTTGCCTTTCTTGTCATACAAAGCCTTCCCAAGACGAGCCACTTCTTGCTTCAATTGTTCATTTTCCTTTGCAACCTCGTCCGAACATGTCTCTACAACAATATTCTCAACAACGACTTGGTTGCAGGGGTTAGAATCATCAATTAAATCAAAGCAGGAAGTAGAAGCATCTTTCTTAATTATTTCAGGTATTTCAACTAAAGATGTTGCTGGGGTGCTACCAATGTTTTCTAGCTTAGCAGTTAGCTCATTATTGTGTATGCTAAGAATTTCCATTTTCTCTAGCAAATTTTCAATAGCTTCTTGGGAGCTAGCTAACTTAGCCTTAAGTTTTTCATTCTTTTTAATAAGGCTATCATCGGTAGCAGTGGATGGAGCACTAGATTCTAATAGCTCAATTTTAGTTGATAGCTCACTATTTAAGTTTGCAAAAGTTTCAAATTTTTCTAGCAAACCTTTGTAATCATTTTGAGAGCTAACCAACTTATTTTTCAAAGTTTTAAGTTGAGCTTTTTGCTTAGTGCAAACATCCTGGAAAAATTTTACGGCTTCCGCAAGCTCTTCTAGAGAGGCCTTTCCCTCACCTTCATCATCACTACTACTTTCATCACTAGAGGATGGAATGCTTTTGTTACCTCTTGCCATAAGGCATTTGTGTGATGACCGTGATGATCGTGACGAGGACCGGTGGCTGCGCGTCCTTGGAGGTTCATCTTCACTTGAAGAATCATCCCAAGTTCTAACACTTGTTAGCGCCTTGCCTTTGCTCCTCTCCTTTTTGGGTTTGGCCATATTTGGACAGTTGTCCCTGAAGTGGCCCTTCTCCCCACATGCGAAGCATCCTCTCTTCCTTTGCTTTTTCCTGTCAATGTTAAAGAGAAGATCCTCGACCTGCAGGGGCACACCCATTAGATTAATCTTGCGGATCATCCTCATTACCTTTCCAACGCGTCGGATCGTTTCTTCGTCCTCGGAGGATGATGTGCATGGTTGATTATCTTCATCATCATCACTTTCTTCTTCTTCCTCTTCTTCACTTGAGGAACTTGGAGTGGGAGCCTTCTTTTTGCCCTTCCTTTCATCACATGCAAAAGCATATGGCTTTGAGGAAGTTGGCTCCTCTCCCCGACTCATTTTTCGCGACATCTCAAAGGCCGCGATTTTCCCAATCACAATGGTCGGGGTCATGTTGCTCAAATCCTCCATGTTGTGAAGGATGGTGATGATGCTCCCATATCTTTGTTGTGGTAGCAGGGAGATAATCTTCCTCACAATGTCCGCATCACCTAGCTTATTAATGCCAATAGAGTTGAGCTCATTGATTATTAGATTCAAACGAGAATACATGTCTCTAACAAGCTCATCATCTTTCATGGCAAAAGAATTATACTCATTTAAGACTAGGCAATGTTTTTGCTCACGGACATTGGATGTGCCGTCATGGAGCTCATGCAATTTTAGCCAAATCTCATTAGCAGTTTTCAAGGTAAATACTTGATTGAAAATATCCATTCTAAGAGATTCATACAAGCAATTTTTGGCTCTAGCATTTAAATGAATTTCTTTTTCCTCACTCGTGGTGGGTTTCTCGGGATTCTTGAGAGGTTTCATCCCGTCACGAGTGACTCTCCAAACACCTAGATCAACGACCTCTAGGTAACAAGCCATTCTAGCACTATAATATGGGAAGTTAGTGCCGTCGAAGTGTGGTGGCCTATGGGTATCCATCCCTTCCTCTAAAAAGCGTCGGCTCTTTTAGCGGTGAAGCTAAAACGTTTCAAATGAGCCAAACCTGGCTCCGATACCACTTGTAGGAAACGGGTGACGCCTAAGAGGGGGGGGGGGGGGTGAATTAGGACTTCTAAAACTTTTACTAAACTAGGCCACAATTAAATCCCTAGAGCAAAACTTATGCAAATAATCAAAACTAGAATTTGCAAACTAGGTTTTGTCTAAGTGTTGCTATCTCTACCGCAAAAGGCTAAGTTTCAATCTACACTAAATAAGTATGACTACAAGATTGAAACTTAAATGCTTAATATAAATGCGGAATGTAAAGAGCTAAGTAGAGAAGCAAACTCTCGTGGATGACGCCGGTATTTTTACCGAGGTATCCGGAACCACGCAAGGTCCCGACTAATCCTCGTTGGTGCCCCTACGCAAAGGGAAGCCCACGCGAGGGCCAAGCACCACGGTCGAGTAACTCCGTAGAGAGCCGCGGGCCTTCTCCACGCGCAAGTGGTGCTCCGCTTCCGGCTCCTCTCGGACGCTCCCCGCCGTCTCCACTATCGAGCTTCCGGCCGAAACGCCGCGGGCCTCGTTCCCTCCGGTACACGGTGGCGGCCGTGACACAAACGCGGTTGTCACGGTCTCGCAAGACTCTCGCCCCACTCGGTACAATTACAACGACTCACGCAAGAGCCGAGGGGTTGTGTGGTTTTACAAAACTCACTCAACTAACTAGGGTTTACCTAGAGCAAGCGCTAAAGCAGTCTAACTAACCTAAGCACTTCGCAAAGCACCTACGCTAATCACCGAGTGATTCTATTAAGCACTTGGGTGTTTGAGCTCTTGGAAATGTGCACTATATGCCTTGGTATGTTGCTTGGACTCTCACACTTGAGAATGGCCGGTTGGGGTGGTATTTATAGCCTCCACACCCCAAACTAGCCGTTGGACAGAAAGCAGCAGCTTTCTGTCGTCGGGTGCACCGGACAGTCTGGTGCACCACCGGACACTGCACAGTAGATGTCCGGTGCACGCCACGTCAGCCGACCGTTGGCGCCTGTAGCAGTCGATCGTTGGATCCGACCGTTGCCGTCTACCCGTTGGCACACCGGACAGTCCGGTGCACAACGGACAGTCCAGTGCTACAGCCAGAGAGTGCCTGCCTGCGGCCTCTCTGCGCAGACTGTCTGGTGCCACACCGGACAGTCCGGTGCACACCGGACACCAATGTCCGGTGCGCCACCAGGCGCTGGCTGACAACCCTTATCTTGGATTTCTTCGCTGATTTCTTCGGGCTTCTTTGTTCTTGAGTATTGGACTCCTATGCATCTTTTTATGTCTTCTTTTGAGGTGTTGCATCCTCATTGCCTTGGTCCAATTCTCTTCGCATCCTGTGAACTACAAACACAAACACTAGAAAACTTATTAGTTCACGGATTGTGTTGTTCATCAAACACCAAAACTCAATTAGCCAAATGGCCCGGGGTCCATTTTCCTTACAGCCTTCAAATCAAACAATTGAAAGATGGAATTTTTATAAGTCAATCAAAATATTTGAAGGACATGCTCAAGAAGTTTGGTTTAGAAAATGCAAAGCCTATCAAGACTCCAATGGCAACAAATGGTCATCTAGACTTAGATGAAGGAGGTACTACGGTTGATCAAAAACTTTATCGTTCAATAATTGGTAGTTTGCTTTATATTACTGCATCTAGGCCCGATGTTATGTTTAGTGTATGCATGTGTGCTCGATTTCAAGCTTCACCTAGAGAGATTCACTTGAAAGCCGCTAAAAGAATTCTAAGATATTTGAAGTACACTCCCAATATTGGTCTATGGTATCCCAAAGGTGCTCAATTCGAATTAATTGGATATTCGGATTCGGACTATGCGGGGTGCAAAGTTGATAGAAAGAGCACCTCCGGTTGTTGTCAATTTCTTGGTAGATCTCTTGTTTCATGGTCTTCTAAAAAACAAAATTCGGTTGCTCTCTCTACCGCCGAAGCGGAATACATATCGGCCGGAAATTGTTGTGCTCAACTATTATGGATGAAACAAACCTTATTGGATTATGGAATTATCTTCAAGAATGTGCCTCTCATGTGTGATAATGAGAGTGCGGTAAAATTGGCTACCAATCCGGTCCAACACTCAAGAACTAAGCATATTGATATAAGGCATCACTTCTTAAGAGATCATGTTGGCAAGGGAGATATCTCTATTTATTCCATTGGCACGGATGATCAATTAGCAGACATTTTTACAAAGCCTTTGGATGAAACAAGATTTTGTTCTCTAAGAAGTGAAATGAATGTGATCGATCTCTCAAATGTGGCTTGAAGTTGATCACGCATGTGTCGTGTTGCATCTCGGTTCTTCATATGCTCTTTATGCTTTTTATTTGATATTATTGACTATTTTTCATTCTAAATTGCTCTAGATAGTTTAATGCAAAAAATTTGCATAACTCAATTACATAATATGAATATGCATGCATACTAACTCTTGGATTGGTCGAAATGTCCATTTATGAGCACCAATTCGGATTTGAAATTCAAAATTAGAAAGTGGACAGACATTGGAAAACTGAGTATCAGGCCGCGGACCGTCCGCCCATGGACCACGGACCGTCCGCAGCATCAGGAACTGGACAGTCCGATCAGCAATGCAGACCGTCTGAACTCTTCAGGGCGCGGACCATCCGCCGCCCCTGCGCAGACCGTCCGCGACAGGCAGTAAAAACAGACAGAGACCGCAGACTTGTCATTTGTGTTACTTGCTTCTTCTCTCTTGCTCTCCACTCGCCAAATAGTCTCCTTTGTCGATTGTGCGCGGACGGAGAAGTGACGTTGCGCACGGACAGTCCGACAGCTTGTGGCACCGATCGATCAACATGTCTTCATCACGGTATTTCATAAATCTTGTGGACTTCATCAAATTTCTTCAAGTTTTGAGATTATTTGGGTTTCCTCTCTGATCTGAAATTGAGCAGTAGTTTTGAAAATCTGATTGGTGGGATTGTTGGTATTACTCACTATGAATGTTGTGCAAAATTTTGACCTCGGTTGGATGGGTATTCTCTGCACAATCATCACTTCAACATTTGTGGCGGCTAGGGTTTTTGGAGTCGCCCCTGGTCGGTCGTGGACCGTCTGCCTGGTGGGCGCGGACCGTCCGGGCCTCTGGCGCGGACTATCCGGCCCCCTAGTGCGGACCGTCCGGACCCTGGCAGAGCAATGCAGTTCTATTCCTTTCTATTGTGGTGATTTGTATCAACTATTTATCTATGGATGTCTGTCACATTATTGCAGTGGTTTTGGTGGTCTCCGCAAGAAACTTGCAGGTCGCTTTAAATCAAAGCGCCCCCGTGGAGATGATGATGACTATACACCGACCACTGATTCAGAGGCCCAATCCTCAGCTGGGGGCACTGAATCTATGGATACTGAAGACTTTCCCCATGTCCATCCTGATTATCCCATTGACACCTCTGGATGGACCTTTCCAAAGCGAAGGTTTTCTATGGCTGAGTACTGCTCAAGGCGGACTGTGAACCAGTACACTCTACCATCTGACACCAATATTCAATTTTTCCACACTCAGCTGCAGTTTGATGTCTTTTGGGGCACCTTGGTGGATACAAATTTTCATAAGCATCAGGTGATTGATTGGTCCTTCTTGCTAAGTCAATCAGTAATGGAGGGTCTGATCCCTAAGTTTGAAACATGTGGACTGTATCAGTTTATGGGGCAACGCACAGACTTCAATGAAATGGCTGTTAAGCAATTCCTGGCTACCTCAGAGATTGATATAGAAGAAGAATCTATCACTTGGATGACTGGCTTCAAGCGCTATTCTGCCTCTTTTGCTGACTTTGCCACTGCCAACAGTCTGGACTATGGCACCATTTCTGCTGGGCTGGATCTCTATACTGAGGATAATTTTGAGGATTTTGTGCAATTCTATGAGCCAGCCAGGCTAGGAATACCCAGGAGGTTTGGAGAGAAAGCAGGACTCAGGCATCATCCTGCTGTAATCAACAAGATTGCCAGAGTCACCATTCTTCCCAAGAGTGGTGATAAGAGTAAAATACGAGATAAATTCTGGAACATTATCCAGCACATCATGAATGGAGAAGTCATGAATATTGTTCTTTTCATGATGAGACAGCTTAATGATTTGAAAATGGACAAGAATCAAAATTTAGCATATGCTCCTTACATTATGGCTCTCATCAAATCCAAGACAAGATTTGAGGGCCCCTGCGAGATTGTTCACACACCATTCATGCCTTTTAAGAATGAGATAGGGTTTCTCACCAGGCCACTCACTCCCTTTCCAGATAATGAGGAAGACCCTGGATATGAGGGTGGAGCAGCTCCTGATGTTGAGGGCGCGCAGATGCCTCCTCCTCCACCTCCTCCTCAGCCTCAGCAATATTGGGAGCCTGGTCCAGGCTACTTTGATCCTTATTTTCACAATATGCAGCAGGGGCTTGAGACTCATATTAATACTCGCTTTGAGGGCATGATGACACATGTGGATCACCGCCTAGATGACATGCAGTCTCGCTTTGACAGTAACTGGGATGCGCTCAACTCTGAATTTTCTGAGTTTCGTGATCACATTCACACTAATGTCACTGACCCTATCATGACCAGGCTGAATAATATGCAACAGAGTTTTCAAGATAACATGGGCGCTCTCTCCAGCCAGTTTGACAATCTTTCTACAAATGACAGCATGCATGAAATCAGTCAGAGGCAGCAACAACTCCAGCAAGATTTTGGCTAGTTCTCCTCTCTTTTTGACACATTCAGCACTCACTACTACAACATGCATCCTCCACCAAGTGATCAGTGAGGCTTCTCCTTTGTGGCAATTGATGCCAAAGGGGAGAGTGTGATGAGAAGAGAAGTTGTCAGGTGTCTCCTTCAGGGGGAGTTGGTGATCTATGTGGACATTAAGACCATGCATATGCATATTTACCTTTTTATGTCGCATGCATTAGTTTATGTCTTACGCATTTGGAACTGGCTTGAACTGTTAACTCTATGTCGTATGTCTATGTCGTATGTCTGTGGACTACTGGCTTGAACTGTTAACTCTATGTCGTATGTCTGTGGACTATTATCTGTAATATTGTGTGGGTTGAACTATGTTTTAGTGGACTATTATCTGTAATATTCTGTGGACTATGTTTTAGTTCAAATTACTCTGTGTGTGGTTGATCGAGGATATTGCTGCGCTTACTCTACGGATCATCTCTTGTATGCTTTGATAACCATGATTGTAGGAAACTCTCTATCAAACTCCGATATATTATGTGTGTTATATCTTCAGCTTCAAATAATCCTGCACACACTTAGGGGGAGCCTTTCTTACATTCTGAGTTTTTATTGGGATGTATCTATCTCTCGGACAGAACTTCAAATCTAGATAAGTCCTATGAAAAACTAAACTTCTCTTTAATATATTATGCAGTGTTGTCATCAATTACCAAAAAGGGGGAGATTGTGAATCATCTAGGCCCCTTTGGTGATGTTTTGGTAATTAATGATAACTGCTTGTGGACTAACGGTTCTTGGAGAAATAAGAATGCAGGGTTGGACCACATAGAACAGCAAATGTTGGAGAATCATAAGCTTTGGTTGTGGATCAGATGAAGGCAAAGGTAAAATATAGGTTTTGTTTTTGCCGGTCTTGAGGAGTTTAGAGAAGATACCTGACCGGATTAGTAGGCTAGATAGCCGTACTATTAAGAGGGGTCAATGTCTTTGATCTGTGTAAAGCTTAGTGCCTCATAGAGCATCAAGTAGTTTCATTTGCATGAGGACTAACAGCGCTTCAAATTTCGTGAGTTAAAAGTTCCTTCAAAAGCAAGTTTGAAAATTGCAAAGTCTTGGATGCGCGGACCGTCCGAGCCTTGAGGGCGGACAGTCCGTGATCCACCAGAGGGGTCTGAAGTCTAACCACTTAGGCAGCTACTTTGTTCTTTTGCACTGCGGACCGTCCGGGCCTTTGGGCCGGACCGTCCGCAGTCATGACCAGAGAAGGCTGGTTTCGGGCCAGTCCCTGAATTATAGCGCGGACCGTCCGGCTGTGATAGGCGGACCGTCCACAAATGTCAAACATGTTTTGGACAGGGACTGTGTGATTTTGTAGATTTGTACTACGGACAGTCCGGGGGACTAGTCCGGATAGTACTATCTCAGGTCTCGGACCGTCCGGATTTATAGGCGGACGGTCCGCGCGTGTTAACTGTTCTTGGTCCGAGGCTCGGGTGCCTCATGCTGCCAGGTCGCGGACGGTCCGGCCTTGGAGGGCGGACTGTCCGGACCTACCTTTTCTGACAAGTTCTGACAGTTTTCAAACGGGAATTATAGCCGTTATATGTACGGCGGACCGTCCGGCCCCAGGGCGCGGACAGTCCGCGTGTGCGCAGAACATGTGCTGTTTGCACATAACGGTTGGATTTTGATGGAGGGGTATAAATAGAAGGGTAGCTCGTGTGAGAGGTCTCTCTTGGCCATTCCTTGCACACATTGAGCTCATTTGTGATCCTCCAACTCACTCTCTCACACTCTTTGCTTGAGATTGCTTTCTAGTGAGAGATTGAGGGTTCCTAGTGCATTTGCATCATTTGGTGATTCTTGAGGCACTAGGTGGTACACCGAGCAAGCGTCATTGGCTTGTTACTCTTGGAGGTTGCCGCCTCCTAGACGGCTCGGGTGATTGTCTCCGTCGAGCTCTCCAAGAAGATTGTGGAGAAGCCGCGGTGTTGATTATGAGGGGTTCGCGCCTACCTCGCCGGAGCGGCAAAGGTGAGATTAGTGGAATCGAGGTATTGAGTGATTTCTTGTCCACTTGGCTCAAAGATCAAGCCGTGACTTGATAGAGGAGCAAGTGAGAGCTTGAAGTCCACCTCAACGTGGATTAGGGGTGATCGGCAAATCACCGATACCACGGGATAAATTTCGGTGTCTCTACCTTCTTGCATTACTTATTGCCTTGCAAGTAATTAGTGTTTTGCATATTGTTCCTCAAGTATTCAATCACTGTAGTTGTTTCTCATACATTGTTTACTTATTGTCTCTAGAGAATTTATTCCTCTTGTTATATTGATTAAATTTACCTAGTGTTTTTGATTTTAGTCAAAACCGCCTATTCACCCCCCCTCTAGCCGGTGTCCTAGATCCTACAGCCCCGCTCTAAGAGAGTTTGCTACAAGTGTGGTAAGCCCGGTCACTTTATAGCAAAATGTCCTATTTCAAGTGACAGTGACAGGGACAACGACAAGAAGGGGAGAAGAAAGGAGAAAAAGAAGTACTACAAGAAGAAGGGCGGCAGTGCCCATGTTTGCCGGGAATGGGACTCCGATGAGAGCTCCACCGACTCCTCCTCCGACGAGGACGCCGCAAACATCGCCGTCACCAAGGGACTTCTCTTCCCCAACGTCGGCCACAAGTGCCTCATGGCAAAGGACGGCCAAAGGAAGAAGGTAAAATCAAGATCCTCCACTAAATATGAAACCTCTAGTGATGAGGATAATGCTAGTAATGAGGAGGATAACTTGCGCATTCTTTTTGCCAACCTTAACATACAACAAAAGGAAAAGTTAAATGAATTAATTAGTGCTATTCATGAGAAGGATGACCTCTTAGACTCTCAAGAGGACTTCCTAATTAAGGAAAACAAGAAGCATGTTAAGGTAAAAAATGCTTATGCTCTCGAAGTTGAAAAATGTGAGAAATTAACTAGTGAGCTAAGCACTTGCCATGACACTATTGCCAACCTTAGAAATGAAAATGCTAGTTTAAATGCTAAGGTTGATTCTCATGTTTGTAATGTTTCAATTTCCAATCTCAAAGATGGTAATGTTGATTTGCTTGCTAAGATTGAAGAATTGAATAATTCTCTTGCTAGCCTTAGGATTGAAAATGAAAAATTAATTGCTAAGGCTAAAGATTTTGATGTTTGCAATGTTAGTATTTCTAACCTTAGAAGTGAAAATGATATATTACATGCTAAGGTTGTAGAATTAAAATCTTGCAAACCCTCTACATCTACCGTTGAGCATGTGTCTATTTGTACTAGATGTAGAGATGTTGATATTGATGCTATTCATGATCATATGACTTTAATTAAACAACAAAATGATCATATAGCTAAATTAGATGCTAAAATTGCCGAGCATAACTTAGAAAATGAAAAGTTTAAATTTGCTAGAAGTATGCTCTATAGTGGGAGACGCCCTGACATCAAGGATGGCATTGGCTTCCAAAAGGGGGGACAATGTCAAACTTAATGCCCCTCCTAATAAATTGTCCAACTTTGTTAAGGGCAAGGCTCCCATGCCTCAGGATAACGAGGGTTACATTTTGTACCCTGCCGGTTATCCTGAGAGCAAAATTAGGAGAATTCACTCTAGGAAGTCTCACTGTGGCCCTAATCATGCTTTTATGTATAAGGGTGTGACATCTAGCTCTAGGCAACCAACCCGTGCTAAGTTGCCTAAGAAAAAATCTCCTAATGCATCAAATGGTCATGACATTTCATTTAAAACTTTTGATGCATCTTATGTTTTGACTAACAAATCCGGCAAGGTAGTTGCCAAGTTTGTTGGGGGCAAACACAAGGGCTCCAAGACTTGTGTTTGGGTGTCACACCCGGCTTTAAGGAACAAAGCCAGGTGCATCTCATACATGCGCCAAGAAGACAACATATATAATAATAGAGTGTATAGAGATAAATGTCATAAAACATCAGAGTATTTATTTCATAGCGGAAGACTTATTACAAAATAAAGATAAAAGTAAAACGAACTAAGGATCGTCGGCGCCAATGTCAACTGAGAAACGCCACCTAGATCAGATCATACTCCTCGCCTTGAGGCTCCTCCTGAACCACCTGTTCTTCTCCTGTGGGGGGGGTGAGGCAGCAAGGGTGAGCTCACACATGATCATAGCTCAACAAGTTGTGGGGAACCAGTGGACATAAACTCACAAAGGTGTGAGTTCATGTGATGTGTAAGGCTATTCAATGACAGGGGTTAAAGCTGAGCATTGCTTTTAAGTAGTTGGTCAAAATTTTATTAGCAGTTACTAAGTGTAAGTAAATACCATACCATAATAAAAGTAATAGAACAAAATTAATAATAATCCCATGCAATGCAAATGACAAAATTGAATTTAAGTTCCATAATTTAAACATCAGAGAGTCCTGAGCTGCTCATGACCGTGAGCTCGGCTAGTATACCAGTTTTACACTCTGCAGAGGTTGTACCCTTTACCCACAAGTCATGTTACCCATCTGCCAAGGGGTCGCGAATCCCATACACCTCTACCTAGGAAGCGCGGCAGGGCAACACTACGAGGCCTTTACAAAGTTCCACTAGCTTCCGAAAACCCGCTACAGTTATAGGAAGTTCCAATGCAGGGTTCTCGCCTGACTGCCATCGCAACAAAATCAACCAAGGACCTCCCTACACTGACCACTCCCCTACTGCCCTTGCCCCTTTCGGGTAAGGTAGTCTTCCACTAGCTTTCCTAATTAGTCAGCCAAGGGCGTCCCATTAAACCCTTGTGGTGGCACGTGGTTCTCAAGTTAAGCTCTATGTTCCAATTAACATTAATGAACTTGACATGAACATAAACCGAATAACAAGAATAATTGGAACATAAATATAATAAATGATTATCCCAAAACCATGTAAAGCAATAGCAAACTACCCAAGTGATTCAGGGGTAAACAAGGTAATGAGATAAACAAATCTAGGGTGACCTATTGGGTCCCATCAAAATTATCCTATGCATGGATGAGTGATATTAAAGAACATTATTAGGTAAAAAGTGGTCAAGGGCACAACTTGCCTTTAATGAGCCCCTGCTCAGCTACTTCAACCTGCTGCTCACCAGGATCCTCAGCAACGGGCTCTTCTACTCGCCACAATACAAACAAGCACAGTGCATATAGAGAAATTAACATTACACCAAACATATAAACAAAATACATAGTAATAATCTACACCTTAAAATAAAATTCTAGGAACAGGAATCATCATTTTTGGAGTTATAGAATTTAAGTTATGGATTTTCAAAGGTTTTATGAGTTTAAAATAGGATTAAGTGTGGGATTAATTTTCTTACTGTTGTCATGATAAAACAGAGACTCTAAGTGTTAGAGAATAAAATTATAAAAATTTAGAAAGTGGAATGGACTAATTTGGAGCAAGTATGAATTTTCTATGAATTATTGAAGATTTAGCACTTATTTTTGTATTAAAAATACATTTTCTAATTCATTTATTCATTTCAACCTGTCACTGGACTGGGCCTCCATTTCTGTGAACTACAGGGGCTTCGGAGTAAAACTCCGCAGACACAGAGCACAGCTCTCGTGGATGGCGGGTTGATTCTCTAGAAGCCCGAGGGCTCTTAAGCAAATTTACAGAGACGAAGGGGTAAGGGCTGACTTCGGCCGTCCGATGGAGGAGGAATGGCCCAGATTAGATCACCAAGGCATTCAAACGGTACACAACTTCTACGGTTGGATCTCGATCCGACGTTCAGCAGATAATACGGCTAAGGTCACATCCTGACCGTCCGATCTAGAGTCTGTGGCTCAGATTCAAAGTAGCCACGACCTACTCACACCCGACCGATCCTAACCCAACGGTCCAGATCCATTCGCACGAAAGAGTACGCGACTTCTAATCTCCACCGTTCGCTCAGATCAAACGACAGAGACGCCATCTCCCTCCTCAATGCCGACGGCGAGGCCACCCCAGAAACCCACGGCGGCGCACAGGTTCCGGCGAACAACGATTTCGGCAACCAGTGGTTCATATCGCAATTAACTTCACCTACGCAATGTGGAGTTCAAAGTGAAATTATTGGCGAGGTTCTCACCCAAAATATTGTTGTAGGTGAGGCAGTCCGCGACGACCCGAGGCGCGGTGCTTCCCCCGCCGTCCGCCGAGAAATTCCCCGCGCTGCGACAACGCCAATCAGCCGTGGCGAGCTCCCATTCGTACCCAGTATGGCCCGGCGATGTTCCCGCGCCCACACCGGACTGCTGTGCCTCTTCTCTCTCACCGACGGCGGCGCTGCTTCCTATACCTCACTGGTGGCGGCGATTTTTTTGTTCTGAGGAAAGAAATCCGCGCGAGAGAGTAGCAGAGGGGAAGAAATAGGTCACGGGAGCTCCCCTTTATCGCCCGAGGTCCGAGTTCGTTAGGATTCCGAAATCCTAGCTCTCACCCGTGGTGCTCGCGATGCGTCCATGGTGGAGGTCCACGTCGCGCGGCAAGGAGATCGCTTCCAAGGATTTCGTAGACTTCTGGTAGCGGAGATCTCGTCCGATCCAACGGTACTAGCCCAGCCGTGGTGAGCGGAGGAGGGAGATGATGTGGCCGGATGGAAGAGACACAATGCCCAGGTCAAATTGCTGCTGTGCGGGGAAAGAGAAGATCGATCCGACAGGTGGGACCCGCGTGACATTGACTGAACGCGCACGCAACGCAGAGAGAAGGGCTGTGCAGTGGTGTTGGGGGATGGGCCGGTTCCAATGAATTGGGCCCAATGCGCAGGATGTCCCCTTTTATTATTTCTTCTATGTTTTCCCTTTTTTCTCTTTATCTTTTGAATTCCAATTTGAATTCAACTATGAATGTGAATTTTGTACTCAAAGTAAAGGTAGATCTTGATCTTACTAGTATGGATAAAGTTTACATTTTTATAAATTTTGTTTTGTATTCTATAGTATTTCTTTTCTTCCTCTCCCTCCATATTTTAATTTCCACATTTAGGTCTAAATTCCCACTTTGAGTATCAATGTCTTTTCTATAGATTTATTATTATTATTATATGCACACACAAAATAAAATTCTCAGCATGATGCACATATTGTCTTAGGGTCATTAGTTAATTAATTACTTTTATGGTAATTGTTCACAGGTATTAATGAATAAAGGTAACATATATAGGGAAAATAACCTCATTTCTTATGTTCTTACAAATTTGGGTATTACAAGTCCTACCCCCCTTAACAAGAATCTCGTCCTCGAGATTTAAGAAGACCTAGGGAAAAGATGGGGAAAACCTATGCGAAGTTCTTCTTCTCTTTCCCATGATGATTCGTCTTCTCCATGGTGACTCCATTGAACTTTGCACATCTTTATCACCTTATTCCTCGTGACTCGAGTCAAAGTGTCCAAAATCTTGATCGGGTACTTCGTTTAAGTCAAATCACCCTGAACACTGAGCTCTTCCATTGGTAACTGTTCCTCGGGAACACGGAGACACTTCTTTAGTTGAGATACGTGGAACACATTATGCACATCCGATAGACTATCCGGTAACTCGAGTTGGTATGCCATCTCCCCAACTCGCCTAAAGATCAAGAATGGTCCAATATAGCGAGGGGACAATTTGCCCTTAACTTTGAATCTCCTCATTCCACGAAGTGGTGACACCTTGAGGTACACATAATCTCCTTCTTCAAATTCCAGTGGTCTCCTATTATCATCATAACTCTTTTGCCTGGTTTGAGCCACCCTCAAATTCTCTCGAATTATACGGACTTGTTCTTCTGCTTCTTGAATCAGTTCAGGTCCAAAGAACTGTCTCTCTCTCGTCTGATCCCAATATAGAGGAGTCCTGCACTTCCTAGCTTCAAAAGGTGACATCTTCAGACTGGCCTGATAACTGAAGCGTCCCCAATCCTCTGGGACTCAAATGTGATACAATTACTAGTCCCAGGAGGCTAGTAAACACATTTATACATCAGATGATACCAAATCTGCTTAAACGAGACAAACCTACAAAGGTGGCGAACAACTTTAAGAGTTGGTCCACAACTCGGGACATATCATCAGAGTGGGGCTGAAGCAGCCCGATATACGCAGCGAAGCAATTCAGCGGTCCAACAGCCACAGGCAAGGTTGGGAACAGTCGTAACTCTTACCCGATCTCCTTTTTCTGAAAAACAACAAATAAGCAAGGGTGAGTACAAACGTACTCAGCAGCCCACCTTCACCCACGGAATGGGGAAATCAGATATAATGCATGGAATATGTGGAGCTCAAGATATTTTGCAGAAACAGCAATATTTTATGCAGAGTTGTTTTGAAAAACATTTTGTATTTTTGCAAAGCGCATCCCCTCCAAAAGGAGCAGGAAGTTTTTCAGTATTATAACAAAATCCTCTGGACTAAACCATCCAGGTATCTCAGCAGTTTCCCACTGGTTTTCCTTTTCAAAAACAGCTACTGGACTTCCCGTCCACCATAGCTCACGGCTCAACCGCCGAACCTTTTAAAAACCACTTTTCTCAAACGCACCCTTTTTTTTGAAAAACAAAACATTAATTGCCATACCATACCAGACTCGTCCATTCCTGTGGACACAGACTATTCGAATAGGTTTTCAAACTCTGCGCAGAGGTGTACACTTTACCCACTAGTTCGGCTCTGCGATCCCATGGCCAATGAGACCCGAATCCGACTCTCTTTCTTTCCCCGCACGTCCTAACCTTAACGGTTATCCGGAAGGAGTCAGGCCACCGCCATGTCCAAACCGGACAAAACTTTCCCCCTCCTTATCCTCCCGGTGCTCCCCAGCCTTCATAACCCTGGGGTCGGACCGCACGAGTTCAGATTGAGTGACTGCCCACACAGTCTCGAGTGGTTGTACTATTAAAGAGTACAGGTAGTGAAGATGACAAACCGGTCCTTATATGAGGGGACAATCCTTCTGCTCACGCCTAAACCAGCTGAGCCAACACCTTAGGCCCTCCCCTAAACCAGGGAGTCCCTGATTATCCCACTCACAAGGTGATAAGGGTGAAAACCCTTCATCATACACATTTTGAAAAGCATTTTCTTTTGAAAACTCACACCCTTTCTCAAATCATTTGTAACAAATATATTAAGGATTGATTGCGGCAAGCGGCTTGGTGGCCATAATAACTTGTCTCAAAATCATATCATGCATAAAATAACAGGCTGAGGGTTGTGGTTGAAAAATCATAGGTAATTTATGCATCAAAGGGATCCAGTGAGCTTGCCGTGCTTATTCGACGAAGGGGAAGGGGAGCTCGCAGAACTGGCTTCTGGCTCCACCGCCTGGTGTAGACTTGCAGATCTAGCCTCCACGAGACGGCACGAACGCTCCGATAACTATGCAACATGAACAAGCAAACATACAAACCAGCAAGTATACCAACAAATATTTAGTATAGTGGTCAGAATAGCAATATATGGATGGGTAGAGTCTTGAGTAGAATCTGTGTCATGTGGTGTTGTGATATTACTGGTGGTGGAGCGGAGGTACTTACCAGGAGGGTGGACTGGAGGCGAAGCGACACTATGCGTGTAGCCGGCAGAGCAGAGTAACTGAGTGGGTGGGGTGTTTGCCTTGGCTGAGGGTGTTGAGTGTGTGTGGAGAGGGAGAGGGTAGCTGGGTGTATTTATAGCTGGGTGTATGTGGTGTAGCACAGTGAAGTTCACTGTTGGTGAGAATAGTGACGAATGAATCGTCTGACTTAGTATGAACAGGAGAGTTATAGGCAGAATATGGGACAAGAGTATTTTGGGAGTTTTCTGGAATATGGACCATGCTTAAGGGATGACATGGTTGGATAGGGAATAGTTTGATAAGAATTTAGAAACGAGAGTTATTGGAATCTGAGTTTGGGAGCCTAGTTCGAAGGAATCTCAAAGTTAAGTGTGTTCAACTTGGAGAAACCTGGGATGTGTGACCAGATGGGAAGTTCCCTACTGGAAGGAAAATCACAGTCACCGGAGTTCGTATGACTGGAATATGGGTCTGGCTGATCTTAGGTGGACTGGACAGCATGATGTATGAGTAGTTGAAATTTGGGGTGATCGGCTAATCGATGAATAGTAACGATGATTAGTAACGATGAATAGTGGCGATGGAAAAGAAATTATAGATATCATCGGTGAATAGTAACGATGATGAATAGTAATGGTAAATAGTAACGATGATGAATAGTATATGTGAATAGTAATAGTGAATAGTAATGGTGAATAGTAATGGTGAATAGTGATAGTGAATAGTTCGTATGAACGAACGATGAACGATGAATAGGAACTATGAACGAACGGACGAACGATCGAATGATCGGACGAACGAACGATCGGAATTTCGGCAGCATAACGGCAGGAAAAGATTATTTGGACGAACGAACGGACGAACGATCGAATGATCGTACAAACGAACGATCGGAATTTCGGCAGCATAACGGCAGGACAAAGATTATCTGGAAGAACGATGAATAGGGACTATGAACGAACGATGAACGATGAATAGGGACTATGAACGAACGATGAACGATCGAATGATCGAACGAACGAACAATCAGAATTTCGGCAGCATAACGGCAGGACAAAGATTATCTGGAAGAACGATGAATAGGGACTATGAACGAACGATGAACGATGAATAGGAACTATGAACGAACGATGAACGATCGAATGATCGAACGAACGAACGATCGGAATTTTGACAGCATAACGGTAGGAAAAAAGATTATTTGGACGAACGAACGGACGAACGATCGAACGATCGGACGAACGGACGAACGAACCATGAACGATCGGACGAACGATCGAACGATCGGACGAACGAACGAACAAACTAAGAACAGGGGACGAACGATCGAAGAACGATCGAACGATCCTTGTGCTAGTGTGTGCTTGTGTGGAACATGGAGTGGGTGTGTGTGTGGGGGGGGGGAGAGAGTTGCCATGAAATGGCTTGGGGTGGGAAGAGAGGAGGCCCTTGCCCCTCTATTTATAGCCATGGTGGGGGGATTAGGGGGAGGGATGAGAGGATTAGTGGGAGGATGAGAGGATTAGTGGGAGATTAGCATGTATTTGTCTTGTATAAGTGAGATTAGCTTGTAGAGCTCACCGTATGACACTGGAGGCATACATATACGTATGAGCATGAGGAAAGTTATGAAGAAAATATTTATAGGGACTTGAAAAATGATTCTGAAGGTATTTCTCAAGAGGAAAATACCTGGAGATATATCGGTGGAATATTTGGGCAGTATTTCTGGAAAGAACTTGAAGAGGATCACTAGGGAAATATCTGGGCAGTATTTCTGTAAACAATTTGAGGGGGATCACTGAGGAAATATTTGTAGGATATTTTGAGGAGGATTTTAGAGAGAATATAGACCACTATACTTTATTTGTTGATATCAACTCGCAAACAAACATTTTGAAATGAAATTTGAAATTCATTTTGAATTTAGAGCAAGTTTGAGAAAGTTTCAGGATTTGAATTTTTGGGATGCTACAAATCTACCCCACTTAAAATGAATCTCGTCCTCGAGATTCGGCTTAGAAGGGTTATGGGTATAGCTTTACTTCAGCTACATATCTTCACTTTGCAACTCTTCAAGGAGATGGAACTTCAACAAAATCTGGCCTTGCATGAGCATCTGGTTGCCGATTGCAAACGCTGATTCTGGCTACTCAAAGAATCATCTTCAGGCTTCTAGGTTTCGCTTGGCAGCTAGCTTATTGAAGAAGCATCGATGCCGACACGCAAACCTTCCTCTTGCGAACTTATCCATGGGTCCCTTCCTTGATTGCTCTTCTAGTGCTTCATCAACAAAACTTGGGTGACCACTTCTCATCCAGAAACTTATATGCTTCGATGATCTGGTCCTCCACAAGCTTGCTATAGGCCTTCTTCTTTTTCTCCATAGCAGGAACCTTACTGGAACACTACCCCACTTAAAATGAATGAGGGTAGATCTCTTGAATCTTGGGGATTTGAACTCCTTGAAGTACCTCATAACAAGGGTGTTACGGGGCCTTCTTCTGCTTTTGCTGCTTGAGTAGGCTGCGGAGATATGACTGACACATGGTTGATTCTGGTAGAACCTTCTTCTTATCTTCTCTTCACTATCTTCTTTTCTCTTCTCACTTTTCACTTTTCACTGCCTCTTTCTTTCTCTTTGCTCTTCCCACTGGAGGATTCTATCGATGAGTATTACCATCATACAGAGGAGGAAACCAAAGACTATGAACCATGTGCAACAGTCTTCAACCCAAGAATCACCAAGCATTGTGATCTTAGGGGCGAGGGAGTGGAAAATGGAGTTGCTTGCGATTTGGCAGAGGGGATTTATCTGGAGTGTGCTTTGAGCGAGTTGGGAGTTGAGGGAGCTGGTGGGGAAGTTTTATAGGCGAGCGGTATGCGAGGTGGTGCTCGAGTGCGGAGTGGTGGTGATGGAGCAGGTGCCACGTGGCAACGCATACGACGGAGGGGAAAGGGGGGGCCTGGTGTTGCCGGCGACAATGGTGGCGGTGGGTGCGCTGCAAAGGGGGCGGGGCGGCGGTGGTAGTGCGCTGCAAAGGGGGGCGTGGGGCGGTGGTAGTGCGCATGGAGGCGGGCACGCGTGCGAGGGGCACGGGTGAGTGGTGGGGTCGATGACCCTGATGTTTGTGGTCTCTGGTTCCAAGAATCTTTGCCTCTCTGTATGGTAATAACTCCTTCTGTCCTCTTTTCCTGTTTACTTTGACTCAAGGGCAGTGCTTTGATTCTCACGGTCGGCCCTTTTGACTGAGCGGCTGGACTGTTTTCTTCTGTAGCTTGTTCCAGGCTTCAAGGGTAAGCTTCCCGGTATCTTCTTGGGTAAGGCACTTTTCTCTTGAGATGGGTTAAGATGAGAATGGAAGCATAAGGTGAGGATTAGATCTAATTTGTGATCTATGTTTTTAGAAAAAACCTTTCTTAAAAAACACACAAGCTCAGCAATGATAAGCACAAACAAATCAAATATTTTGAATAGGGGAAGAATAGAGTTTTTCCAAAGCACGAACTACTTAGATTCGGGGGCTAAGCATAACTACTACTGCTCAGCTCCTGAATTGAGGAATATGCTAACCAGGACTTATGAGCACTAACGTTAAAGCATCACATATGCACTCAAAAGAGGAGAAAACATCAAGCAAAATTCATTTTGAAATGCCCTAGGGGGCCACACAATTAGAGTTTTGCAAAACACGAGTCTACACGATTACCTCTCATACATGCAGGGCTCTAGCCAAAGCGAAGAAAACTTCACTACCCAATGCATGCAGAGGACTGGGCATACTAACTCAGATCTGGCAGCTTCTCTTCTGGCAAGGCTGGCTCACAACTTCAATCTGAGACATCTCCTGGATGGGTCAACAGGGAGCTGATGTTGATGACTTCTTCTGGCGGCGACTGAGATGTCAGAACAGGGTCGAACTCTTCTTCAAGCGGGACTGGCTCTTGTAGCTCCTCAGAGGGCGGCGGTGCTGGCGGGGTGCTTGCAGCTTCTTCCTTGACTTCAAGGGATGGTGCTGGAATCTTCTTCATGGTGAGGGGCTCAAACAACTCTGGCGGGGGATCTTGGGAGGACTCGGGGTACTCTTGCTTATCCATAGCCTTAGGGGAGACTGGAATTCCTTCCAAGACTATGGCTCCTTCCGGTAGTTCCCAAGCCTTCTTCTCTCCTCTGATAGAGACCGGGTGACCTTCAAGAATCTCGGGGTCTTCTACTCTCCTGGGTTGAACTGGGTTGGATGAAGCAGGCTCTTGGATCCGCAGGGCGTTATGGGTTACCAAGTAGGCCTCCATCAACTTCTGGACGTGCTCATCCTTGGCTTGCTTCAGGGCTTCAACAGCAATGACTTCACGACTTTCCAAGGCAGCTACACGGGCTTGAGCTGTGGTGAGATCCACATGGAGTTGACGGTTGCGCTTCTCTGCATCTTCTGCTCGGGCAATCATCTGACGGTGGTGCCGAGCCAAGAAATCATATTGTGCATCAAGGGTGAGCAGGTATGCAGTGAGGTACACGACTGTGGGGTCGTCCTCAAGCAACTGCTGACCTTCCAATGCACGCATCCTGGCCATCCAAACAGGACGGTCTCTCTGAAAGGGCGGAAAGAATCTGAGCGGTGTGTCGGCCACTTCTTCTTCATAGATCTGACACAGGGTCCTCAATACCTTGCGGGCGACGACTTGGCAGGTGTCTTTGAATCTGTGCCCAGCAGCAGTGACACTCCATTCCACATGGTATGGACTGGACCCAATGTATACAGTCACGACACACTTCTCTGTGCCATGCTCGACGAACTCACGACCATCATACTCTGGCTGGCTCCTGATTCCGAGGCGAACTGTGCATGCTCTCAGCAACTTGGGGAAACCATCTTCATTCTGGCAGAAGCTGGTTTGGCACTGAACCTCCATCTGACTTCTGAGAGAAGGAAAGGGGGAAAACATTTTTGAAATGAAGGGATGAGAGCAAGATTTTTTTAAGAAAATAGTTTGGACTCAAAAACTTTTGATCAGGCTAAGGGTTACGTCCTGCGGCCAACCTAACAGCTCCGATACCACCTGAAGCGTCCCCAATCCTCTGGGACTCAAATGTGATACAATTACTAGTCCCAGGAGGCTAGTAAACACATTTATACATCAGATGATACCAAATCTGCTTAAACGAGACAAACCTACAAAGGTGGCGAACAACTTTAAGAGTTGGTCCACAACTCGGGACATATCATCAGAGTGGGGCTGAAGCAGCCCGATATACGCAGCGAAGCAATTCAGCGGTCCAACAGCCACAGGCAAGGTTGGGAACAGTCGTAACTCTTACCCGATCTCCTTTTTCTGAAAAACAACAAATAAGCAAGGGTGAGTACAAACGTACTCAGCAGCCCACCTTCACCCACGGAATGGGGAAATCAGATATAATGCATGGAATATGTGGAGCTCAAGATATTTTGCAGAAACAGCAATATTTTATGCAGAGTTGTTTTGAAAAACATTTTGTATTTTTGCAAAGTGCATCCCCTCCAAAAGGAGCAGGAAGTTTTTCAGTATTATAACAAAATCCTCTGGACTAAACCATCCAGGTATCTCAGCAGTTTCCCACTGGTTTTCCTTTTCAAAAACAGCTACTGGACTTCCCGTCCACCATAGCTCACGGCTCAACCGCC